>NC_037092.1:53955947-55426572 GCF_002994745.2 Rosa chinensis
ATTCTCCTACAACAGTTTGGTGAACTGCAGATGCAAAAATTCAAAAAATTAGTAATTTTTCTTCCTCTAGATGGGAGATTAACAGTCTACAAACTATTTGTATGTCCCAAATCTGTGTACATTTCCTTTCGCTGATTTCGACTACCAAATAATATGAAATTGAGGAATATCTTAAACCTTTTTAGCAATGTCACGGTCGAGTCTTATTCAGGCCGATATCACATATATCCCATTCGTTGACTGCTCAAAACCACTTAATTGTCAGATAAACATATCTTGAATCATCTAACACAAAATGTATATGCAGGGGCTTATTACGTAGAAGAATCCACAGCAAAAGCATACGAGTTGGCAGCACTCAAGTAGTGGGGAACATCAACTTTTGCAAATTTTCCAATGTTGGATTATGAGAATGAAATTGATCTGTCGAACACTAATAAAAAGAAGAGTACTTGGTCTCTCTAAGAAGCTGTTTATTCATCTTCAAATTAATAAGCAGTTGAGCAGCCTGCCTTAACTATTGTAAAAATTTCAAGAGATGAATTTGATCTATCTCTATTTAGTATTTACTAATTGTTTGATAACTTTTTGTTCAAACCTGGTACATATCAAGTTCATACTAAATTGTTCTCTATAAATGAGTGGATGCAAAATGTCACATCTTTAATTTTTAATGTGTTTGATTAAGTATTTACTAGCAATATATACTCTTTCAAATTCGAAGGCAGTTGCAATTTTACAGGAAATGGAAACAAAAACCCATTTTAATGTTTGAAAAAGGAAAAGGTCATCGCAAGGACCCAGTGGTGGAACAAGAAGAGGAGGAACAAGCTGCATATATACAAAAGGAAAATGGTAGCGAAATGGGACAAGTCATTCAAACTAACTAAATAGTACTCTAATTACTTGGTGATTATTATTCTGATACTGCAAGCACCTTATATGAAGCATGAGAAAACCTTCAGATGGATAAAGTGACAAGCCACATGAGTACACATGAGTACAGCTACAACTTATTACCATTTACATTGAGAACTCAAAAACTCTAAGCAATCTCCCCCAGAGACCACATTGCAGACTGAAACGACTTCAGAAGATATAGAAAAGATTTTCTCGCCCTGAACCTTCCCCAAAATGTTTGCTCAAAACCAACTATAAGGGTCACTTGCACCAGTGCAATTGTAGCACATACTTCCGTAATATATCTCAATAACAGAGCAATTGCAGGCTGACAAGTCCAATGCGGCAAAACTTAGTATAGATCAATATGAAAATCAGGATGCCGTTCCAAATAGAATAAAGTCAATAAACTAGCAGTTTACCTACCGATTACATTGACAGATGATGAGAGTGAAGTTGCACCGATACGGCTACGAGTATTCTATACAATACGGTGCGATACGTGGATACTGCAAATCTTAAATGTAATAAGATACGGGTACGGGAATGATACGTCAATTAAAATATATTTTAATAAATATATAAATATATATGTGCATCTATATATAAATTAAGAAGAAAAAAAACATATGTGCACTATATTTTCAGCATCAGCGGCTCCACTATTAGTTTCAGCATTAACAGACCCAGCACTTGAACTAATAGGAGGTGTTCTATCTCCACTCATGGTCCTGCAAATTCATAAAGCATTATCAGTTTAATAAGAGAACCTACAAATTCATAAACCATCAGAACTTCACAACGACCCACAAACCATCACAATTCACAGACCCATAAACCATCAGATGCACAGACCCATAAACCCACAAACCATCAGATGCACAGACCCATAAACCCACAAACCATCACAAGCCATAATTCAATCAAGAAGAACTGAAGAAGAGAACATACCCGAAGCGAAAGAAGAAGCTCCAGCTGGTTTCCTTTGAGAGAACCGGAGAAGTCTGTAGTAGAAGAAGACGTGATACGAAGAAGTAGCTTCAGCTTTTATTGCATCTGGAGAGAAGCCGCGAACAGCAGAAGAGAAGAAAACGCGAAGACTGAAGATGTGCAGCTCAATTAGGTCTCGATTCGATCTGTTTTGTTTCCTTTTTTTTTTTTTTTTTTGGGGAAAATGCCCGATCTAACCTCGCGTATCCTATTTATTTACTAATTTACGTATCCAATACAGAAACGACCGTATCCGTGGCGTATCAAAACCTGGATGCGTTGGATACGCGTATCCGGACTTATCCGAGGCGTATCGCACCCGTATCCCGTATCGGTACGGGATACGAAGGCAATTTGGCGTAGCCGTGCAACATTTCGAGACTCATTGAAAACTAAGCAAAAGTTGCGCATAGACAAGCTTAGAAGAGAAGCACTTTGAAAACCCTGCCCTTGCTTAGATTGAAATGTAAGTCAGGCACACGATCACAAACATAGAGAGAATGAGAACTAAACGTTCACTTCAATCTTTCTATGATATGATAAAAGTATCTTCCAACACTGTTTACTTTAGTTTTGGAATGGACTTCCCACCTCAACCAACTTTGAAAGAATCACCTCAACCACAATTTCAAGTAATAGAGCATTACCTCTCATCTCTCTCCCTATATGCAAAAGAATTTATTACTAAAAACACAATGTACAAATTTGTTGCTCAAGTATTGTTGAGACAATACTGAAACAGAGTTGCAGCTGCAGGCCTGCACTGCTGCACACACAACATGGCGAAGAGATCAGATTTTGCGCAAAAGCTGCTGGATGATCTTCGGGTTAGGAAGGAACGAATGGCTGCACCAGCGCAGAGCTCAAACCGTTCAAACACAATGGCTATAGGTAAGTATATATTTAACCTCCTGAAACTTGTCCTGGTCATTATGAAATGAAGAAGATATGAGCGTTTAGAATTTCCCCATTACCAATTCAAAGAGCGTGAATTAGGGCTGCACCTAAAGACTGAAATCAAATGAGAACTATGATTCTTGTGCACTGAGTGCAAGCAATAGTTAAAAAAGCAGCAAGAAGTGTATAAGGATCACTTGAAAGAACAAACACAATATTTAAGAAAAGAATCTAGTTCTTTGTCCTTTTATTCAACTGCATGTGAAAGCACTGCAAAAGTACCTTCACTTGTAGAAATTGTATTGTTGTTCTGAAAACTATGACATATTTGTTGTTATTTGTCCCTGCAGCAAATTAAATTTAAAACTACACTAACTAAGACCCTCATATTATTTGTTTAACTTTCATACTTGAAAAATGAAATTTCTTCAAGACGATTAGGAAAATGGGTGTCAGATGGTAAGTTTGATCTAAACTGATTAGACAGAACATAGTGGTAGACCATTGCTTCTCCTGTTTTACTCACAAACTAAATATGGATAGACAAAAAATGTTCTGTTTTGTTTTGATCAAATGAGATATATTTCCACTTTAGGACCGATGAAGGCGCAAAACAGTACACTTGAACTGACATATGCGGAGGTCAAACGGTTATGTATGATTTATAGCTAGAGAATATATATATACCTAAATTGATTCCTATCGCACTCTATGATGTCTTCATACAGATGCATATGCTTATTCCAAGCAAACTTATAGAGGATCAAGGGATACAAAAACCCATGGAATAGTAAGTGATCATACCTGAAATTGCTGCAATCTGATTATTATTAAAGCAGATGGAATGAAATTAATTTTGTCTCAAAATGTTTTTTCCACTCTTGTAGACTAGTTCCAGAACTGGGAACCCCCAGAGCAGGTCAACTGGAAGTAGTAGAACACCTATTCGTCAAGAAGCTTCAAACCAGATGGTTGCTTATGGGAGAGGTGGGAACTCAGGACAAATAGTAGATCTTTCCATGGCCTTGGCTTTTGCACTTGAGAATGGAGCCACAAAACTCACCAGAACAAGTTCATCAAGCAAAAGTTCAGTGATGGGGTTTCTGAATCAAATTGGTAGGGGATCCATGGACTTCAAAAATATGGAAAGAAAGGGAAATGTCAACATGTACTGGGGTTCAAGTAGTCAGTTCCCTAACCTTTCAAATTTCCATATAGAAGAAATATCCAGAGGGGCACAGAAACTAAACCAGATCCTTAGAGCTTGCTCCAATGGTGTTAATGTTGATAAGTTTTCAATAGAGATCGGGAAGGAACTGTTTAAAGGGGCCATGGATTTGGAAGAGTCCTTGAGAATGCTTGTGAACCTGCAGGAAGCTTCAGAACATATGAACACCTCCCAGAGGAAAAGTCGAATCACATTGCTAGACGAAGATGAAGATGGTGAAGACCAAATAGAAGAACAAAAGCAACTGGCTCTGCCAAGGTTTTCCTTTGACAAATCAACAAGACATGCTCGTAAAATCCAAGAAGTAGGAAGGATGGTCCTCAAGCCTAAGATGGCAGCTCTGACTTACCCCACAGGAGGTAGTACGGATGAGAAGCAAGGCAGAGAGACAGCAACCTCAGTTTCTCGCAGGCATTCAGTCAGCTATATCCCTGATGTCAAAAATCCATCAAAACAGTCAGACCAGAAAGTGTCTAAACCAGAAAAAGATAGGATTCCAAATGTTATTGCAAAGCTGATGGGCCTGGATGAGCTTCCCAAAAATGAAAACGCAAAATCCAGTACCAGACAGAAAGACAACATCCCCAAGAAACCAAGAGAAAGGGGAGCTGCAATAGGGCATACAATGCAGGAAAGCAGTAAGATTGCTGGTGTTAAGACCAAAGATGGTGAGAATCTGGTATCCACAAGTAGACAGAAAGTGGTAGAAGGCAATAAGAATCCCTTGATGCAGAAAAACACTGCTTTTCTTCTGCAAGCAGAAAAGGTCCTGCCTGCCAACAACAATGTTGGCCTTGAGATGGTTATTCATGATGGAAAACAATCCTCAAAAGACTTGATGGGAATAAAACCTGTGACAAGATCAGGAAAGACAACCACCATGAAAACAGATAAGCAGCAAAGTGCCCAATTCAGACAGAACAGCAGTAAGGATAATCACGAAAGAGAAAGAAAGCAGGATACTATGAGGTATGGGGAACAAAAGTTGCAGGTAAGAAAACAACAAGATACTGAGATGGTATCCAAGAGTACATCCAACAAGGCAGCAAAGCAGCCTCACACAAGCCAAGCCAGGGTAAATAGAAACAGTATGGTAGAAGTTGTTAATGCCGTGCAACCCAGAGGAGTTCCAAATGGCACTTACCACGAGAATCTAGTGAGAAGAAAAAGTGCAGCTGAATTGAACATGCATATGAATGATTTTCCTCAAAAGGACTCAGATCAAGAAAATTTAGGCATTCCACCAGCTAGGAAGGAAAAAGCTGTTCATCATGTAGCACCCTTACAGAAGGCAAAAACTAGAAGAGTGAATAAAAGTGAAATTCCTCGAAGAGTGGATGAAGTAGTGACCAGAAGAAATGGAACGCTGAATAAGTTGACAAGGCCACCAAAACAATCTATTTTGGACCAAGTGACACATAGAACCCATGATAAAGTCAGTGGCCACAGTGGAGCAGAAAAGGGTAGAGCCAGTAGGTTGAAACAAGCAGAGCCACGCATAGTCAAGTCCAACAAATCAACAGAAAGCACTCGACCACTACATTTGGTACAGAACCTACAGAAAGAAGCTGAGGCTCCTACTTTCTATGGTCACAATGAAGACGAATTCCGAAGCCTCCGAGAACCAAAAACTCTAGTCCCACATGACAGTGTAAGTTCATCTTCCATAAAACCCGAAAGGTTCTAACTATTAGAGTTGAGCAAGATTCTGTTCATCAATTCAACCTTGGTGGGAACTACCTCAAAATTTTGTTGATTGTTATGCAGCGTCAAAATTCAATCTCAGTAGTACCTAACGATCAACATGATCAAGTACCAATCTTTGGAGCTGATGAGTGCATTACATCACCAAATGCACTTAATGGTAAGTAGAACCTCTGCTTTCAACTGAATTCCCCATCTCACATAAACAAAAACAATTTCTTTTTCCCTTTCAAAAAAACCAATTTTTTTTTCAAGAACAGTTATACCTCCATAGAGAGATTACAGATTTTTCTATATCTATTTCAAAACCCCAAGTGTCAATCCATGCAGTTCATCAAAAAAGTTACTACATTTCTACATACGAACCTATAAATCAATGCAAGTGGCAACAAATGGTTCAGTAAGTTAATAATTAAAGTTGCAGGAACCCAATCAACCCATGAAGACACCTTGGATATTTCATCCACATTGCAATTGGAGCAACAGAAGCCTTTCAAATGGAGAAAACAAGAGCCACTTACAGAAACTGAAATCCTTCTCAAGCAGATAGTGATCCAGAGCCAACTGTTCCTCAACACAGCAGAGGCACTTTTCAGACTCGAAATCCCTTTCGGAATTCTCCACGCTAGTAGTAGCGACTACGATCATGAGTACAAGTACATCACTCATCCCGAAGACATTAAGCTCACATTAGACTGCAGCTACGAGATAATGAAAAGAAAAGGTAAAAGGCAAGAGCTCGCTGTGCATCCCAAGTTTGTGAAGGTATCCATAAGCTTCACTCAGGTCCAGTCTCTGGATGAGCTGGTTAAGCAGTTGAGTAAAGACATTGATAAGCTGAAACTGTATGGGAAGAATGGAAAACTGGAATGTGGGGTTGAAGAGTATGTGCCTAGAATGCTTGAATTCGACGTGAATAACAGGGAGCCTGAGCTGAATTGTATGTGGGATTTGGGTTGGGATGTGACCATGTTTGGGTTTGTTGAAGTGGATGAAGTTGTTAGGGATTTGGAGAGGGGTGTGCTCAGTGGACTTGTTGATGAGCTTACCAGAGACCTCTTTCATATGTGAGAATTTCCATTACTGCAAAATGAGCAGCAGCAATGCATTTGGTGTATTTGGTTTTGGAACGGATACATTGATTTTGTAATTGTCAATAGCAGTAAGGATTTCAAAATCCTCAGTTTGCTGGAATTCTGGTTCATATACATTGATTTTGTAACTCTGCTTTTGGGTTCATGTACACTGGGATTTTGTAATGTACCACTACTTTGACAACTTAAAATCAAAGGCTCTCGTAGCTCAGTTGGTTAGAGCACAAATTATACTTCTTCTTCTTTTTCCTTTTTTATGAACTATGCTTCCAGAAGAGGCATTAGTGATCAGACACTCACAATAGCTCTAGTGACCAAATTCATTAGCCCATTTTGTTCTCAATGTTAAAGAAAGGCACTCTGTGGATGGATCAGATGCACCAGAAATGCCAAATTATGCTTCTTCTTCTTTGTCCTTTTTTATGAACTATGCTTCCAGAAGAGGCATTAGTGATCAGACACTCACAATAGAAATTTAGCTAGTGACCAAATTCTTACTTGATAGGAAAGTTGACAATGGTCGTGATCAGAAATAATTACTGAATAATATATCAATTAGTCCAAAATAATTACTTAATTATGGCTATACAGAGATTTAGTTAGCTACCAAACTCGTACTTTATCGGAAAGTTGATAATGGTTATGATCGATAAATCATGAAATACAAACCAGACCAGTAATCTGCCAGGCCTGAAAATAAAATAATGGCCTAGAAGTTGCTCTTGTAAAAATGTTTTTAGATGCTTTATAATGTTAGTCAAATCTATAACAAAATAGCTTATGCCTAAATTGAGAGAGAGAGTAGGTTCTGCTGAAAGTCGAGTTACCTGAGGATTTCTTTTTGGGGTAGTGGAATGATATTTGACATAAATCTTGTCCATTGCAAGTTGTCCTACTTGTGTTATTTCAAAGGAGCCAATTATAGAATGAACTCTGAGAACTGTCAGATTACACATTTACTGTCTTCTGGAATGTTCTTTTCTGTTTTATATGTAAATCAGCTTATTCAGTGATTTTGCAATAAATATAGGTTTATTTTGCGAGTCACAGGATAACTATATGGAGGTTTGGATTTGCCTGTGTTATTAGGATTTTGGCCTCGAGACTACACGACTTCGAGTGACATGAGGCCACAAGAGTACATGACTTTTAAACATCGAACGGCCCCCGAGTGTGCTATTTGCTTGGAGGAGTACAAGGAAGACGACCAGTGTGCTATACTATATAACTGTCAACACATATTTCACGATGTATGCCTCCGCCGGTCATTAGCCGTGTCCACCCGTTGTTCCGTTTGTCGCACTACAACAAATAGGGATGGCAAATCCCCATCATATTACTTATGTAGAGAATTCAACTGGTATTCCCGAAGCGGGAGAAATGGTTCAAATTGAATGGATCCCAGTGTTTGAAAGAGCAGACATGGATGTGTGGCAGTTTATGATGTTAAAAGTTGTACTTTCCTATTTGTACTTGATATTTTTTAAATTACATAATAGGTGAGCATTTGACTCTATATTAACTCAACAAGGCTTAGCAATTATATTTTCCATAACTCCACTACTAGCAAAAGGCTCATAGAATACAGATTTTTTTCTGTATCTTTTGCTTCAAATGATACAAATAAGGGTATCTAAAACTCATTAGGTACGGTGCAGCCACGGAATGAAAAAGGGTATTCTCTATCGCAGGTTCCACTAACCAAAAGCCACGCTTAAGACTTCAGTATCTCCCATTTTTCTTTTCTTTTTTACTGCATTAATTTTTATTTTCTTTCTCTCTCCTCATTTTCTTTTATTTTCTATTTTCATATTTACCAAAATACATAAATACTTTTATACGTATACAAAATACGTTATATTTTATTTAATATTATATTTTTTGTATAATATTAATTTATCCATAATTACGGATAATTATCCATGTGTATTAAACAATGGGTACACTACGACATCGGTATCGTTTAAATTTTATATTTAAAAAAAATATTTTGAAAATCAGTAATTTTAATATAAATAAATTATATCCAAATAATTCTAATTTTCATGGAATTAAAAAATAATAATAACAATGAGGCATAACCATTAATATTCTAAAAAATATATATTTATAATAAAATCTACAAAGTTTAAACTTTAAACCAACAAAAGACAAGAATTAAAATTAGTCCGAAATCTCAAATGACTAGAAAATGGAAATACTAAAATGAAAATCTTTATTGTAATATCAAACTAATTTCGATAGAGTTGAACGAGCGACCACCATCTTCAAGCAAAGTCTTCAATCCGTCTGCAAATCAGAACATTCAAATGGCAATGTGGGGCGGTAAACATCATCATTTGGGGAAAAAATCACATTTGACGGCCTTTGAGAAATGTTCTGAGCAAATTGAGACATTGTTTGCTCCATATCTTCTTGTGTATCCACCGATATTCCACATTGTTTAAACAACTCTCCCATTTTTTGGACCGCCATGCCTACACACCTTACTTCAAACATTTCTTCCATTTTTTTTGTTTGTTCAGCCATTTTCCTTTGTAATTCATCCATCAGACGTGCTTCCCTCTCTTGTGCCTCTTTGGTTTGTGCTTCTAATCGCTCTCGCAAGAGTTGCACTTCCTTTGAAGCTGTCTTTGTTTTTCCCATCAATTCCTAATAAAGTCCCAATGACACTATCTGTAACATTCTTCTCAACATGCATGACATCTATATTATGACGCAGTAATAAGTTCTTCCAATAAGGCAGCTGAAAGAAAACACTTTGCTTCCTCCACGGCCCTGTGTACTCTGTGTTATCATTATTTTGAACTCGTTTTCTTTTACGAGTGGACCCTTTTTCCTTTCCCTTTCCAAGTTGGAACGTCAATGTATTAGTTGCCTCCAAGCAATCTAACCCCGTCATTGGTTTGGGTGGTCTACGATATTCAGTTGATCCATTGAAGTTACTGCGCCATGTACGAAAAATATGGTCATTTGGAAGCCACTTTCGATGCCCCATGTAGATTTCTTTCTTTCCATGATGCAACCTCAAATAATCAGTCTCCTCACCACAAGTCGGGCAAGCTTTTGACCCCTTTGTGCTATATCCAGACAACATGGCATATGCAGGAAAATCATTTATAGTCCACAATAATGCAGCTCTCATCTGAAAAATCTATTTCTTATATGCGTCATATGTAGGAATTCCTTCTGTCCATAACTCTTTCAATTCGTCTACCAACGGTTGCAGGTACACATCTATGTCAACTCCAGGACTTTTAGGGCCTGGTATAAGCAGAGATAACATCATGTACGGTCTTTTCATGCATAACCAAGGAGGGAGATTGTAAACAGTAACTATAACAGGCCAGGTACTATGGGACAAGCTCATCATACCAAAAGGGTTGAATCCATCACTGGCTAGACCCAAACGAACATTTCGACCCTCTGAGCCAAAATCATAATCAATTTTGTCTAATTCTGCCCAAGCAAGAGAATCAGCTGGATGGCGCAGAACCCCATCTCGTGGTCTCTTTTCGGAATGCCAAACCATAAATTCTGAGGTGTGGCGAGACATGTACAGCCTTTGAAGTCTTGGCCCTAATGGAAAGTAACGCAGAATCTTAGCAGCTGTCTTCTTATTGGATGTCGCGTCAGTAGATGTGTCCTTTTTGTACCGACTAGTTCCACATACATGACAAACTGTGTCTGAAGCATGATCTTTTCGATATAACATACAATCATTAGGACATGCATCGATCTTTTGGTATGTCAGCCCGAGATCTTTAATAAATTTTTTTGTCAAATAAAACGTAGCAGGAAGAGTTTCCCCTGGAGGCAAATAGGCTTTTAACAATTCAAGCAACTTTGTGAACGACACATCACTCCAACTATGCAATGCTTTTAACTGATACAACTTTATCAAGAAATCAAACATCTTCTTCCCTGCACCCGGGTATAATTCAGTATCAGCATCATCTATAAGTCGGTAGAATCTTTCTACATCTGGGCTAGGGCCATGGGGCATGGATGGACCTTCAGTAGGTCCTGGTGCTTCCCAATTATCTTCTTCTTCATACACGCCAAATATATCATGCAACATATCTTGCACATCAAAATTTGGCTGAGATGATGATGGTCCTGATGGATTAAAATCTGGTTGAGGTTCAGAAGATCCTGGCAAATTAGGATCAACTGCAACTGGTAAACGTTCACCGTGCTCGGTCCAAGGATTGTTAACATATTTCGGATCCATGCCATCCATAAAGAGATGCTGCTCCTCAATAACTGCTGGAGATTTGTAATAGGTATTATGACATTTACTACACGGACACTTGATTTGACCCTTAAAAGAAGCATGTTGTAAGGCATGATTGATGAATGCACGCAACCCAGTATTGTATTCCTCACTGTTTTTATCTGAAAATATCCATTCCTTGTCCATACTGTTCAACAAAAAAAATTAAGTGTCAGGGGATATATATATATATATATATATATATATATATATATATATACGGGCGGGTTCTGAAGCGGACGTCCGCACTTGGCTAAAGTGCGGACGGCAACGCAGCGGCGGCGTTCCAGGCTTGGCCGGCGGCTCGGGGCTTGGCGGACGGAGGCCGGAGGCTTGGCGGACGGTTCTGGGCAGCGTTCGAGGTCGGAGGAGGTCGGAGTTGCAGGTTTCTGGGCAGCGAGCTCACCTGCAACTGCAGGTTTCTGGGCAAGGCTGCAACCACGTCGCCGGCGACTCCACCGACTGCAGACCCGTCCGTCTGACCTGTGGTGTCCGTCCGGCAAGCTCCGCCGCTCCGTCGCACCCCGAGCCGAGCTGCAGCAGCGCCGTCCGCACTTTAACGAAAGTGCGGACGTCCTCTTCAGAACGCGGTCGTATATATATATATATATATATATATATATATATATATATAGAATAGTAAAAACTTGAAGACGATTAGTACTAGAAAAAAATACCTGCTGATGGGAGTTCTTCTTTTCAACTCAATTGTATTCTGAATAGTCATGAAAATACTTCTTTTTATTTGCTTAAATATTAGTTCTGCAAATAGAAGAATGATAAAAGAACTCCTTAATACATTGGATATTGAAATCCTTTTCATACGTAAATAGAAATCATATTGGATACTGTTTTATGTGTTAATCAACATCCACTACGGTTTCCCGTGGTTAATTAGAATTAAACACCTTTTTTTTTTTTTTTTTTTTTATGGAACATATATAAATGTGAATTTATTGTCTTACATAAATCCATGGCTAATGAACTATGAATACGGATACTAGTGTGCAAAAAATGGTAGTGCATTGAGTACCTATATATATGCGTAGTTAATTTCCAAGTATGTGTATTAAATTAATAATAGGAAAAGCTCTAATAAAATTTTAAATAGAAAAAAGTCAAAAATATAACTGTTGGCGTATTACCAATACTGCTGCAAACAAGGAATATTGATTAACTTGTAAATTTGGATAAATTAATTATTAATAGGAAAAGCTCTAATGAATAGAAAAAATGTCAAAAATAATATATTTTGGCGTATTTCCAATACTGTTGCAAACAAGAGATGATTAATTTGTAAATTTGAATAAATTAAATGTAAAAGAGTGGTTTTCTAGCATTACTTCACACCCTTAACCGTATGTATATAAGATGTTTATCTGAATATTAAATAATAATACATTAATTTAGCCTTTTATTTAGCAATGAATACGGATGTTTGTGTTTATCCAAATTTGTATTTTTTATAAAGCATTTTGTTGATTATGTTTTTTTGATTTGTCACAGTTATCAGTACTCATAAAACAAATAATACCACAAATACAAAAGGGTGTCATTTGTTATATCAAATGACACGGCTAATAAAGTGTATCCAAAAGGGGGGTGGCCAGTAGCCATATTTCTAGTAGTGCTCTAAGGTCCAAAGGGTGCAGAGTATGGGAAGAGTTTTCAAATGGAAAGCTCCTCCAAAAGGTTGGTTGAAGAATAATTTCAATGGGGCCTTTAATGGTGGAACTGGCAAGGCAGCAGTGGGAGTGGTGGTACGTGATGAAACTGGAGTATGTTTGGGTGCAGTGGGGAAGGTATTCTCTTATGTTCATTCTGCAGAACATGCAGAGTTGATGGCCTGCAGAGTGGCAGTAGACAATGTTATTACTCATCTTCTTCATCCGGTCATTTTTGAGACCGATTGTTTGATTTTAAAGCAGCAGCTTTGTCAGGAAAGAGGGCAGAATTTGTCTGCACTTGGTAGACTCTACGATGACGAGTGCAGATTTGGAAAATCTGCCCAACTCTTGGTTTGTTTATGCTAAGAGGCCGAGGGAGGCTAACAAAGCAGCACATCTCCTGGCAGGTGATGCATCTGCCAATGACCGAAGCTTCTTTTGGCCTACTGTTCCTTTCTTTAAACAAGATGTAATTGTGTGGAAACTTTACTTCTGTATCCCATTGTTTATCATATAAATCTTATTGTTTGAAAGTTGAAATAGTCAAATATAACGAAAAACAAGAGATAATTTTGGCTGAATAACTTAGATATCTCATTCACCTTACAAGAAGGAATTATATACAAATTCTGATAAGACAAGTACTACTCCTAAGGTAAGTAGTAAACCTAATAATACTACAGATATTACATAATATTACATATCACGGAATATTACAGAATATCTACATAAATAAGGTAAGTATGACTCACGCCAACACTCCCCCTCAAGTTGGCGCATACAGATCACGAATGCCCAACTTGTCAAGTGAGTCATGAAATGCCTTACTCGATACTGCTTTTGTGAGAACATCAGCTAACTGTTCTTCTGAGTGGACAAAAGGAAAAGAGATAAGCTTAGCATCGAGCTTCTCTTTAATGAAATGTCTGTCAACCTCAACATGCTTAGTTCTGTCATGTTGAACTGGGTTGTGAGCAATATCCACCGCTGCCTTGTTATCACAATACAAATTCATGGCTCGTTTGGGTTTAAATCCCAAATCACGAAGTAAATTTCTCAAACAAAATAATTCACAAACTCCATGAGCCATACCTCTATACTCTGCTTTAGCACTTGACCTGGCCACAACCTTTTGTTTCTTACTTCTCCAAGTAACAAGATTACCACCTACAAAAGTGAAGTAACCAGAAGTGGATTTTCTATCCGTAACACAACCTGCCCAGTCTGCATCTGTATAACCACTAATATCCAGATGACTATGCTTTGAAAACATCAAGCCTTTTCCAGGTGCAGACATTAAATACCTCAGAATACGGATCACAGCTTCCATATGAGTTTCACTTGGATTATGCATGAATTGACTCACAACACTGACTGCATATGCAATGTCTGGCCGAGTATGTGAGAGATAGATTAATCTACCAACTAACCTCTGATAGCGAGCCTTCTCTGTAAGAGTTTGATTAGGGTACTCAGCCAGTTTATGATTCTGCTCAATAGGAGTATCAGCAGGTCTACACCCTAGCATTCCTGTCTCTGTCAACAAATCAAGCACATATTTTCTCTGGCACAAGAAAATTCCCGAACTCCCCCTGGCGACCTCAATCCCCAAAAAATATTTAAGAGAACCAAGATCTTTCATCTCAAACTCTGATGCAAGCAGATCTTTTAATCTTTCAACCTCCTCTGAATTATCACCAGTAATTATCATATCATCAACATAAATAATCAAGGCAGTTAATTTACCTTCACAGCGTTTCAGAAACAATGTATGGTCAGAGTTGCTCTGCTTGTACCCAAAACGACGCATAGCTTGAGAGAATCTTCCAAACCAAGCTCGTGGTGATTGTTTGAGTCCATACAAGGACTTATTTAACTTACACACAAATCTACCTCCTGTGCTTGCCTCATATCCTGGTGGTAGATCCATATAGACTTCTTCAGATAGCTCTCCATGTAAAAAGGCATTCTTCACATCAAACTGTTGCAAGGGCCAATCTAGATTAGCTGCTAGAGACATCAACACTCGAACAGTATTAATCTTTGCTACTGAAGCAAAGGTCTCCTCATAATCCACGCCATATGTTTGAGTATATCCCTTTGCAACAAGTCTTGCTTTATACCTGTTCACTGAACCATCTGCATTATGTTTGATAGTGTACACCCATCTACATCCAACAACTCTCTTTCCTTGTGGAGGTGGCACCAACTTCCAAGTATTATTCTTCTCCAATGCCTCCATCTCTTCATTCATTGCTTGAGACCATTTGGGATCCTTGAGAGCATCCTGCACTTTACTGGGAACACATACAGAGGATATTTGATTCACAAAAGAAGCATGGGATTTGGATAACCGGTGGGTGGATACAAAGTTAGCTATGGCATACTTAGACTTAACATCTAAACTTGGTTCATATTGACAAGGTGGTTTACCACGGGTGGACTTAGGAGGAAAAACATGCACACTATCACCAATATCAGAGTTTGAAGAAACACCACTAACCTCAAGATTGGGACGCTCCTCAGGGATTGGTTGACAAGGGTTATCTGTATCTAAGAGGGGTGGAGGAGCTTGGCCTTCTCGGAGGGTAGATGATTCGGCAATTGTCTTTTCTATTTCGGAACTCGCAATGCTCTGTTCAGCAGTTGCATGGCGAAGGGTAGACGATTCAGCAATCGCCGTTTCTGTTTCGGAACTCGCAATGCTCTGTTCGGCAGTTGCATGGCGAAGGGTAGACGATTCAGCAATCGCCGTTTCCATTTCGAAACTCGCAATGCTCTGTTCGGCAGTTGCATGGCGAAGGGTAGACGATTCAGCAATCGCCGTTTCCGTTTCGAAACTCGCAATGCTCTGTTCGGCAGTTGTATGGCGAAGGGTAGACGATTCAGCAATCGCCGTTTCCGTTTCGGAACTCGCAATGCTCTGTTCGGCAGTTGTATGGCGAAGGGTAGACGATTCAGCAATTGCCGTTTCTGTTTCAGAACTCGCAATGCTCTGTTCGGCAATTGACTTTTCCGTTTCGGCAGGGTGACGTTGGCTTCAATGGGCTGAATTTCAATCCCACAAGACTTCTCTTCCAAAAAAGTGTGTTTCTCCCCCTGAAGTGAAGGATTGATGGGAGAAAAGTAACATGCATCCTCATAAAAGGTGACATCCATGGTAACAAAAACTTTCTGTGTAGGGGGATGGAAACACTTGTAGCCCTTCTGATTAACACCATAGCCCACAAAAAACACATTTTAATGCCCTGGCATCGAGTTTGGACCTTTGATTCTTAGGAACATGGACGAACACAACACACCCAAAGACACGAGCAGGGAGATTAGAAAACGAAGGGACAGACACATGATTTGAAAGGGCAGCATAGGGGGTTTGACCATTGAGAACAGAGGAAGGTAGCCTATTAATGAGATGACAAGCAGTGAGAATTGCATCTCCCCAAAGATACTTAGGCATATGAGCACTAAATAGAAGAGACCGGGCTATGTCAAGAACATGACGATTCTTTCTTTCTGACACCCCATTTTGTTCAGGGGTCTGAGGGCAAGTAGTTTGATGAATAATCCCATGAGAATGAAAGAATTGGTGAAACTGAGAATTGACAAACTCCCCCCCATTATCAGAACGAAAGACTCTAATATTGGCTCCAAATTGATTTTGAACAAGAGCAAAAAATTCTTGGAAAGCAGAGAAGACTTCATATTTGTGTTTCAATAAAGCGACCCAAGTAAGACGGGTATAATCATCAATACACAAAACAAACCAATGTTTTCCAGACAAGGTTGACTCATGGAAAGGTCCCCAGACATCAGAATGAATAAGCTCAAAAGGAGAAGAACTCCTAGTAGTACTCAAAGGATAACTAGTACGATGACTTTTAGCTAAGATACATGACTCACAATGCAACTTAGACTCATCAATGCCCAGAAACAAGGATGGCATAGATTTCTTCATGACACTAAAGGAAGGATGTCCCAATCTCCGATGCCATAGCCATAATTCTTCAACTTGATTAGTAACCCCAGTCGAAATCAAAGCTGCTTGGACTGCCTTCTCCGGCGTCATTCCGACGAACATGCAATCCAGATGAAATAGTCGACCCCTCAGATAACCCCTGCCGATTATTTCCCTGGTGAGGAGGTCCTGAAAAATCACATACAACGGAAAAAATGTTACAGAACACCGAGATTGAGTATTAAGCTGAGGCACAGATATAAGATGATGAGAGAGATCAGGGACATAAAGAACATCATGTAGTGTCAAAGAAGGGGTGAGACGAACAGACCCTATTCCTAAAACAGGAAAAGAATCACCATTGGCATTGACAACAGAGGAAATAGAGGGTGGCTTGAGAAAAAGAAAGAAACTACGATCATAGGTCATATGGTCAGATGCTCCAGAATCAATTATCCAAGTATTGCCACCAGTAAAGCCAGAAATTTTTAAAGCAACTCCAATCTTACCATTACCACCGCAACTTACGGATGCGGTATCCTTACCAGCAAAGTTGGTGTGATCTGGTTTTGTCACTGCAGCCTTTCCCTTGGGTTTGTTGTCCTGAGGTCGGGGCCTATCAAAGTAGCCTGCTGGAAAACCAACCAACCTGTAACAATTTGCTTTGATATGGCCTGCATTCTTGCAGTAGTTACAAGTCAGACTTGAGGAGAACAAGGGGGAAGAACCTTGAGGAGAGGGACGCATAGAAGAAGGAGCTTTCACCATGGTGAATATGCAGCGGAAGGAAAAACAACAAAGTACTTGGAAATATAAGAAGGCAACGGTGATGAAAGGATCAAAGGACAAGGAACAAATCCAAGCACAAAGAACAAGAGTCAAGGATCAAAGAACAATGAGTTAGAGTCCAGGATTGGATCTCTGCTTTGATACCAAGTCAAATATAACGAAAAACAAGAGATAATTTTGGCTGAATAACTTAGATATCTCATTCACCTTACAAGAAGGAATTATATACAAATTCTGATAAGACAAGTATTACTCCTAAGGTAAGTAGTAAACCTAATAATACTACAGATATTACATAATATTACATATCACGGAATATTACAGAATATCTACATAAATAAGGTAAGTATGACTCACGCCAACAGAAATTCCGTGGGATACTAGCTTAATATTCAGTTTGACTGTGTAACTCAGTTTCTTAGGAAAAAGAAAAATAATAATAAGAAAAGAAGAAAAAGAGCACTTCGGCCAAGATGGGTGTGAAAATGTTTACAGGCCATCTAAAGGTAGTCCTTTGAGAGTTTGATCAAAAGACTTGAGATTGGGCATCAGCCATGATTTATTTATTTTTTTTGAAACGGTCAGCCATGATTTATAGCTTAGAGAAAATAAGTGAGTGATATCAGACATCTATCGATATCATTCCAGATTTCCAGCGCATGGCAACCACGGAAGAATTGATCCAAAGTATCAGGCATACCCTTTCCAGTAGAAATGTCTTTTACTTCTCTGAACATGTGTGAGGAACTTATCATACACAGCTGATCAAAGAAAAATCTTTAGCTTTGCACCACAAGCAACTACCACACTAGGACCATTTTCACTAAGAAAATGAAATCAGAGTCCACCCTCGCATGTCATCAGACGAAGGAAATGACAAACCTTGATTATTCAGCATCAACTTCCACCTTGCTATAGCCACCTTCGTGTTTAAGAATGCAGCCTAATCCACCCAGGCTTTACGGCCTACGAGCTGTCAGTTAACAAAATGCTTTCTGTCATGTTAATCAAGTTTCTACCAAAAGTCGAAACTGGTGAGGAGGCTGTCTGCATATAGAGTAGACAGGAATTGCACAAGTTCCTGTGATATCTGAACACCCTGCAAAAACTGCATACAACTGAAAAATGTGACAGTTTCAAAAACCAAGATGTTATATTCCCTTGATCTCTCAAAACATCCGCTAAGGTTGGTGTATTTTTCTTGTACTGCATAATACTGTTGATCATTTACTCAAGTAGTGATCTAGAAAGAAAGAGTCAACTAATAAAAAAATTTCAAAATATGTTTGTAACGGATATTTATGAATCCAACAAAAAGACCACACTTTATAACTAACTGCTTTATTGTCTGTTACATATTGTTTTACACTCCAATTTAAAGGCAAAAGGGTAAAGAGGTGCAATGTGTTCTTTAGGTATTGCATACTTTATAATCATATATGATCATGTGTTTGTTCATCACTGTTGTCTAGCTTTTCATCACTAACGTCTAGGATTTCACTAACATCTTCCTCGTCCTGCTCTATGATAGTTTTTGCACCCACCCCATCCGCCGGTGGTGTCACCTCTTCATCAGTAGCATTACTTGGCTCTGTCTCATTAAACAAAGATTGCTTCTCCATCATCCCAGAGAGGGCCAATCTTGGATCCCACTCAAGAACATCATCGATTATATTTGATACACGTTTCTGATACCTGCAAAGAATAACACACTCACAAATTAGTATGTTTGGCAATACCAAAATGCGAGTCATCCAGTAGAGTAGAGTGTCGCAACCAAAAGGGAAGTGGGATTTCCAATAAGAACCCTAGAAAAAGACTAGATGATATAAAGGGTAAAGGCTTTCAAATTATTAGCTGTTTTCTAAATCTCGACTTTTTTTTTTTTTTTTTTGCCACTTGCTCGCTTGAAGCCCAATATTGTGACATGGTATTCAACATCATTGAACAGCAATGAAACAAGATTGGCCTGACACTACCAATCAGAGTTTACAAGTAGGTGTAAAACTGACCTGGCTCTGGCAGCTTCATCAGGGGCATGGTGCCTCATCAGCAATATGACCAGCACTGCAAGTACCGCATAGAAGATCCTTGTTGTCCACTTTGGTCGCTCCTCCTCATCTTTCTGGGGGCAGAAACGGAACAGTTCCCTCAAAGTGGCTTCCTCGGCGAGAATGTTTGGGAAAAACCAAACTCGCTTCCCCAAAACAATGTATAGAGCACCAAACATTGCACCCCTCACTGGAAATTCAGAAGAAATCTTGATTACTCCATACAAGCAAAATATTGTTTAAATAGAAATTAAATGTTTTATGTTGAATATGACAAAGAAAAGATCACTACAAGAACAATCATTTATATAAGTAAATCTGGACTCTTGACAGAACAAAATAGAGAATTTCAAGATCAGAGAAACAGCCAAGAAGAAGCCAGTCAACTTACATATCAGAAATTACAAAAATTTCTGGTGCACAAATAATGAATAATTGAAAGAGTCGGAGGAATTTTCAATCTCACTATAGCTAAGGATGACGAAGAAACCTAACAATAAAACCAAACTAGAATTGAGGTATGGATTATTCACTATCAATGACAGCATGGTTAAATCATGGAACAAAATTCCAATGGCAATGACTGCACTCTTATAGGTATATATTTGTCTCCTTTTTTTTTTGTTTTTTTGTTTTTCCTTTTTTTTTTTTACAAATCACAAGGTTCAAATCTTGATATTCTTTTCCAAGTTCGATAGCTAGTACAGAACATGTTGTAAGATGCATGATTCTTGAGATGGGAGTAAAGATGTCACAAGCGAACTACTATGTAAGCGTGCTTGTTGTAGATTAAACGACCACACTAGTTCCTATCCCATCATCTAAAAGAAGTCTCACATAACTTCATCCTAATCAACAGGTAACACCTAAACAATAGTGAAAGAGACAACAAAACGTGCAAGCAGAGGTGGCATGTCTTATCAGTTTCAACCCTGCTCTTAATGCACTCTGATGGACTTGGGCTTATAGGTGGGCCCTTAAATTACCTAACATGAGACCTTAAAAAGGAAGTAGCTAAGTTGCTAACAATGTCATTAAAATAAAAATGCCTTCAAATGCAGGCTTGGAGCTCTAGAGGCTAAGAGCATTCACCTATCCCACTTTCCAATCCCACTCCCCCAATATTGCTAATTAACCCAAAAAAAAAGTGGCAATACCTTCTATATCCCTAGTTAGCTACAACACATTTCTAGGCCAATCTACTAACTTCAAAAATAGAAACCTAAGAAAGGTACCAGAAAGTTATGTCCAGCCTTGGTAATACCTAAGACTGACCTAAGACTGACTCCCTTAAAGGCAATAGCGACTTAAAGGCAACAACAAAATGATAGCATAGTCATTTTTAAAATGAGGAACTGAATACAGTGACTGAATAATATTAGCCAAGAAAGTATTGAACCTACCGACACCTAGGTATTTTATTAAATGCAAAGCCATGTTACAAACATGCCACTAACTCTAATACCGCCTGGCTTTCGCAGATAAGTAAAGCAACCTCAAATCAATAATTCTAATGCAATCGATGTCTCAGATCATAATGTGCAGTATGGTTGCTAAACACAACACTTCACCAAGCGTAATAGATAAGTGCAACTTTTTCAATGGGGATGAATATGAAAGAACCTACTTTTTAATCTAATCACCAGATGATGATAAAACAATAAGATGTGGCAAAGGTTTTGAGGTTCATGAAGAAGATGTTTGAACAAATAAGAGTATTTAACCAGTTGTTTGGTACTTACAAACAAGTAGAGAAAGGAAAAGCAGCAGGACCCCGAGACACGAGTAGAGTATTAGTAGCTTGCACCGATGGGGGTATACAGGAAACAAGCAAATTGCCAATGTCACAACAGGCCAGAAAAATGAAAGAAGCGTCTGCCAGAGAGGCCGCCGTTTAACAAAAGTCCATGCAAAGAAGGCGTCATTCTCAGAAAATCCTTGCTCCTGCAAAAGCAGTCAAAGAATTAATATGCATGGTGCATAAAAATACATGAACAAGAGCTACTAGCCACACAAATGCAGGATCAATATAGTACTAAACTTTGGATGGCACACCAAGTGGTTTCATCCGTTCATAGTTCCAAAGTTTTACAAAAGGACAAAAAAATTTAATTTCACAAATGCATAAAAAGTACACACTTTTCAGGTTCATAAAAGAAATTATAGATACAGCATAAGAACACAATAATCAAATATATCGATCCAAGGAGAAAGTAAAAACGGCAAAACAAAGTCTTTCTTCTCTAAGGAACATGACTTTCATTGAAAAGGAAAGATTACAACAACAGGGAGAAGGGATAGAAGGCAAGTGACAAACAAAAAGAAAACTAAACAAAACCAAATAAAACACAACTCAGTACCAAAACAAAAACAACAAAACGCTAAGAAAACCACAACTAAAATCTAGACTAATGCAGCACCAATACAGAAAAACAATAAATCCTATGTAGAAACCCATTAAGAAACTCAGAAAAGAATTCGCTCCTAAAGATGATACATCCCCGCTCCTTCACATTATCAGAGGCCTGCTGTTCCTCTCCAGGCACATCCCCCAGAAGCCATACCCCCTCTTCTTTACTCCAAAAAATTTAGGCTTCTCACACAACACGCACTCAGCGTGGCAGGGCTCACAGAATTTGCCTCTTTAACCAGCCGCAACCATAGAGATGATAAACGGGCAGTGAAGCAACAAATGGTCCATTCTTTAAGCATTATTCCTGCACATCATTTACCAATGGTCCATTCTCTAAGCATTATTCCTGCATGTCATTCATCAATGAGCGGGATAGGAAGTTGCCTCTTTAAACCATGGTTACAGTGTTGACCCTGCCATTAACCCTCCCATCAGCAATTATCCAACCATGCATCCATGTATCAGAAGGTATTTTGGCTTTCCAAATTGCAGGAGTTAACAAAGAAAGAAATCAGTTGTCCTAAATGCCTATACAAGATTTAAAAGAATACCAACACAATTTTTCTGTCTGATCTGTAGGGAACAATTTAGATGGTTTATAACATTGATCATGTAAACTCCTCCACCTCCAGGTCACTTAATTTCTCTGAAACCCAAAACCCCAACTCAAATGATAAGAGAGGAGTGGTAGCGAATGTTGCAATAAAAATTACTGGGATGATTGATAACAACGAGGACAAAAAGCTGTCACTCAAAATGATTCCCACCCAACACTCTTCCCAATACCTCACCTTCTCCCCATTACCCACCCTAAAACAGCAAAATGAAGCAAAAATTCCCTTCAGATATATCTTGCCATAGACAGCAGCTACTTTAACAGCACTTTGGAAGTCACCCATTCTCTCACATCCCCTCCACCCTCTCTCTTTTCTTTTTTTTTTTGAAGAAGAAGACTCTTGCATCCCCCATTAACTTTATATTGCACCAAAAAAGAGGTAATTGAATATCACAGGATGAGCAGAATTACAAAGTAAATGTGCCTGTTGTAAACATGACCTTTAAGAGTATCGCAGCAACCAAGAGGTAGTTGAATATCACAGCATGACCACATTACAATGAACTTTAAGAGTGTCACAGCAAACAAGAGAGGTAATTGAATATCACAGCATGAACACAATTACAAAGTAAATGTTCATGTTGTAAACATGGACTAAATAAGTATGAGTTGATAGACAATGTAGATATACTGAAATGGAAAAACCCCAACTGGTCACCTTAACTGGTTGCAAAAAGAAAGCCGTATCAATCTAATAGTATATTATACATGGGTTCATATTACCACTGTCATGATAACTGTAGAATTCCAGAATGAAGAATATAATAGTAGGAGGTTACAACTAAAATGAAGCGAGAAACAAGAAGCTTAAGCTTCTAATTCCAAGGCCACAAAGTTATTTGTTTATTAGCAATTATAAGGTTGACTTACTGAAAAGATCTCCAAATGTGCAGGCCATGTAGACAATTTCTTCTTCCCAGGACGAACAGTTTTCACAACACGATCGCACCGCACTAGAAGATTTTTTCTCAGTAAGATATTGGCAATATCTTCAGCTTCTAAATTCCTATCTGATTCTAGAATGTCTTTGAGCTCTGGATGATTTCTCAAAAAGCTTACAAAATCCTTCCCTCTGAAATATTCTACCCGTGTCTCCTGTAGAACAGCCCACCTAGACACCAAATCCTTGTGGTCTCTCACCTTCTCTGCAAACAACTGGAACTCATCCTGCTTGGCTGCTTGTTTCTGAAAGAAAATCATGTGGCAATCAGAAAACAAAGAAAATATAAGCAGGCTCTGAAAATGAAAACCAGTTTGCAGAACACAGCTTTCCAACTAAAATCAACATCATTGCACACAGACATTGCATCAAACCTGGAAAAAAAAAATCAAACGAAAACAGAAGCTTGGCCACCACTAATTGCCTAAAGTTGAGATAATCGAGCATCAGAGAGGAAGCATCATGAAGCATAGACACTCATCCACAATAACAAAACTAAAATGCAATTGCAGTCTGACTATGTAGGTAACGCTCCTATTCTGCAATGCAAAATACCTAGAGATCTGATCATCTGAGCTATGTTTCAACTTCTTTTCAACTTAGAAACTCAGTTTTGCATGCCATCTAGAGTCATCCAAGAAAAATCAAAGAGAAATAAACATATAATAATCAAGGTTCATAACAGCATCATTTAGCATTATAGTCACGTATCATCCGACATTTATATTACACGTTATTTGCACTCTAGATGGTTTCCAACGACACTGTAAACTAGTTTGCATGCTTGGCCAAAGAAATCCAATAGAAACATAAGTTTGCTATTCGATTAAAAGGAAATCACTTTTATTACAATATATAGTACTTTACTGTGTCAGTGAAATATAAGTAGTCAAATTGTTAAAAGATTGAATCTTCTGATTGCTATGCTCTCTAATGATAAGGCTTCATAACCTAGAGTCTTTTTCATGCTTGATAGAAAAAGCAGATATTAAATACAGATTGCTGTCCTCTAAATATTGCTACATTTTATAGTACAGGTATGGGGATTGATCAATCAAAAACAGCTGTTAGGAGTACTCCCATCTGTCCTTTTTTAACTGCCAACACTAATTCTTACAATCGGTCATTGTTCGATATTAGTTCTAACACGTAAGGGAGGAATCTGATGCATCTTGCAGAGGGTTATATACACACCATTCTGTCCCCCTCTTCTGGGTACACAATTTTTTTTTGCTAAAATAGGTTGCCCATGTTTGTGGGCAATAAAACAGAAAGGGGGGATCGCAGTCCAGCTTTCACAGCCAAAAAGTGAGAAACTTTACATGCAAAACCTCACAACCTGCAGTAAATTGAAGAACCCAACACCAAGGACGATAGATTTCCCAAATAATCAAAAAAAATTACCCAACAGAAGATTGGGAATTGGAGGGCAGTAGAAATCATACAATGCAGAGATACATGGATAGAGAAACAAAATTTGAATTGGGAAATAATAGATCAGGGATGAGAGACAAAACCCTAGGAGGGGTGTCGGAGTTGGAATCCCGGCCGCCGTTCTGAAGAGCTGCAGAGGACCTTCGGACCCGTTTCTTTTCTGCACCTCCAGTTTTCTTCATTTCGTTGCTTCTCTCGGATTTTTGTTTCTCTGCGACTTTCTCTGAATCAAAAGGAATGAATACACGACCAAAAAATCACTTTTACATTTACATTTACCTAATAATGATTACATTTACATTTACATTTACCTAATAATAATAATCACTCTGAAATTAACGTGTGAGGTTCGAGTTTATGGACACTTTTCGGTCTCATATCCACATCTCGATCGTTCAGTTTTTAAGTACCAATGTATAAATCATCTCTGCAAAATTTCAGCCAAATTGATAGTCATTAAGGCATTGATAACTGTCTTAAAGCTAGGTAGTGGACAGATTCAATTCGTCCAATGATTTAAGTGAGTTAGATACATTAAAGAATATCAATTTGATTGAAACTATGTAGAGATGATCTATATATTAGTATCTAAAAACTGAACGGTCGAGATGTGGATATGAGACCGAAAAGTGACCCTAAACTCCAACATCATACGTTAATTTCATAGGGTGGCCTCACTCTGGATAGGATATGTATATATATATATAGCCCTCCCACTAAGGGATTTTTTTTTTTTGTCTTTTCTAGGGATAGGGTATTAGACAAACTTTTCGATCACATCTTGGCATCTCAACTGTTCAGTTTTTAGGTCCTAATGTGTAGATCATTTCTGCAAATTTTCAACCAAATCAGTTATCGTTAAGGTATCAAACTATATTAAAACAATGGGTGAAATTTGCACACCCCTCTTTACATTCTGCGCACCCTTCATAATTTTTTAATATTTTCTAATCTCCTCTTATATTTATTTCCCATATTACCCTTTTTCTCCAAAATTTTTCTTCAGTCTCTCTCTCTCTCTCTCATGCTCCTACCGGCGACCCGATTCCATCTTCGCCGTCCGGCCACAACACGACGGCACACCACCATCAATCAAAGCATCTCTTCATCGTCGACCTCTTGGTGGTCTTGGATCATCCAGGCATTGGCTGTAGAAAGAGAATTGAAGGCCCGAAGTTCATGATCCTCTGACGGTTTCTGGGCAAGTTCAGGCAACTCCGGCGTCTGGCCACCCCACGACTGCGCACTGGTGCCGTTCTCTTCGTCTCGACGTCACCGTCACACTTCTTGTGGTAGTTCGTTCAATCGTTGACTGTGGAGGAAGAATCGACGACGCGAAGTTTTTGGAGCTCCGGCGGTCATCATTGAATTCCTGCCACTGATGATTTGCATGTGGTATGAAAATCGATCCCCTCATCATGCTCTCACGTTAGTCTACTTAGCTTTTCAATTCGATCGATTTTGACTGATTTTGGTTTTGAGGTTGCTTTGGCTCGGTCGCTGTCTTCGACGCAGGCAAGTTTTCCAGCGATCTTCTGGACTGTTCGAGGTATAAACCTTCTTCTACTCATTGTACTCTACACACTGGTATAATTGGTTTTTAGTTTTGATGGATGGGTGTTTTGATTGTTTCAGCCGTCGTCGGAGTTCACTGTGCTTGGCGATCAATCTGTGTCACTGTGCTTCGAATGCTTTGGCCCCCTCTTTGATTGCTGCAGAAGCTTTTGCTCTACAACTGGTCTCTTCTCTCTCTGATTGAGAGGATGAGATGTAGCTTTGAGTTGGTTGGAGAAAAAGGGTAATATGGGAAACAAATACAAGAGGAGATCAGAAAATATTTAAAAATTAGAAAGGGTGTGCCAAATGTAAAGAGGGGTGTGCAAATTTCACCCCCCCAAAATAATGAATGAACCAAATTTGTCAAACCTAAACTGTTGATACTTATAATTTTAAATAGCAGTTTTGAATGTCTCAACGACATACAATTTGTTTGATAATTTTCAGAAATGATCTATACATTAAAACCTAAAAACTAAACGGTTGAGATGTCAAAATGTGATCGAAAAGTTAGTCTAATGCCCTATCTCTATAAAAGACCAAAAAAAGGGATCCCTCACTAGAAGGGCCGTGTGTGTGTGTGTGTGTGTGTATTGTAAAAGTAAAATGACAATTGGAATTGGTCTACTCATTTCATTTCATAACCCCTTTATATAGGGAGACAATTACAACAGAAATTTCAATTACAATGATGACATTAACTACTGATTGTTCCTTGATCCATGCTGATTGATGGTGATTGCTAATTACTTGATTCCCTCTTCGTCAATAAAAACCCTGTGGGACAAAAAATACACCTTGGTCAAAGGAAAAGAGCACAACGCACCTTTTACATTTGAGGATGACATGTGTGTGTTAGACTCCCCCTAATGTCTACACCTCCCCCTGATCCTTACATTAATCAAGGGAGCTTGGAAAGTCTTCACATTCTTATGTGTACATATCACCTATATCACATACCGCCAAGCATAAGCAACGACCTCGTAGGTGGGCCCCGCGACATGGTTAGTCCCGCCTACGACATGCATCCGGTAGTCCGACACCCGACCTACCTCGTTATGGTGGAGGGCGGCCGATACTTCGTAGGGAGGCCACCCTCCCATTCTCTTCAAGAGGCTTCAAGAGAAGCAATATGTATGTTGTATCCCACATTGGAAATATAGAATAGAGTGGGGCTTCCTTTAGCTATAAAGGGAAGTCCTCCCCTTCTTAGAGAGGGATCCAGGATCCCCAACTTGTATCACTACAAAGGTCACTTGACCTCACTCATAGTAAAATATCTAAGTGGACGTAGCCTTGCCTCAAGAGCAAGGTGAACCATTATACATGCTTGTGTCGTCCTCTCTACCTTGCATCTCATACTTAGTTCCCGTTCCGTATTCTATAACAGAAACATTGGCTCTAGAAGAGGGCCCCTAGGTTTAGGTGTGAACCTCTGACCTTCAGTAAGGGTCATGTACGGGTACATAAGCTTCCGGGTACATGGGTACATGCAGGACACCCACCCTCAACCTCACCCAAGCCTTTGAGCCAACGGGTGCTATAAGCTTCCGGGTACTTGAGTCATCCGGGACTTTCATGAGTCATCGGGTACTATGAGTCATCCGGTACTTTCATGAGCTAGCAGGTACATGAATCAGCGGGTACGCGCATCCCCGTACACTCAACCCCACTCCCAAGCTCCACTCCTCTTCGGGACCCTCATGAGTCAGTAGCTTCTTGGCAACGCTAGTCTCGGTGGCATTTACCTTGGATCTTTTAACAAAAATCACCTACAGGTACCATTGCACAACCCGCCCGGTACTTCAAAAATTGATCTAGGGACTAAGCCTCTCCCATGGTATCCTCACCTCCAGGTGATTACCACCAGTCACTATCACTTGCTCACAACTCGGCATCAATGTGATATCCCTGTGATCTTTCCTCAAAATCTGGAGCTTCACAGCAACAAATCGATTTGGGCACCCGGTAATCTCACCGAGATCGAGGTCACTTTGTCTCTCTAGCACATGAGCAGCTACTATCCGGCAATCTCCGCATCTCAGCCCACCCAACAATCTCTATCCGGGTATCGACTAGGAGATCAAGTCGTCAGGAGGCTCAGAGAAACTCGTCCGGGTTCAAAAAAAAGGGGGGGAAATTTGCTTTGGACACTTGCTCAGTACCGCTGACCTCAGGTCACCACTCCAAGTCCGGCTTTGGGCCAGTGGAGGCTCATCCCGGCCGGTACTCATCTCAGCCCGACATCTTGGTGGCTCACCAACGCTTAAGAAGTTCTTAGCTCTGCATACCCAAAGCATGCTTCCAACCTGTACCCCCTACCTCCATCGGTACTCTGCCATGACAGCCATCATCAGTACCAACTAGCGAACCCACAAGTTCTGACACCTGCTAGTCCTTCACCAACTCTACTCTCCGGGAACATATACACTCATCCAGGCTTGAAGGGAGGAGATAAGCTACTAGGATCTCTTTTGGATACCACCAGGAGTTTGGTCCCGCTGCATTAACACGTTAATCATCTCAGCTCTTCCCAGTGACTTCATCCGGTACCACCCATCATAAGCGATCAGGACAAGCTTCCACACAGCCCCGCCCCAAGCTCGCTTGTAGTGGCCTAGCGATCACTTGGTCCCGTATGATCTGACAACAACGTTGATAGGGATCTACCCTGGTATCAAGTGCAGAGAGGAAAGGAAAACAGAAACAAGCAAAGGAAAATTATATTTCTTCAAAAGTGGTTGCGCAGAACCCTAGTACAGCCATATATACTATACTAAACGGCTATGATGGAGCCACGTCTCCCCCGACAAGCAAATCAGAAAAGACCCTAATACAAGTTCAATTAATTAAACGAAGTGCTGTAATAAAATATAAGTCTGCCTAATTAATGATAGCCACGTGCGTCCCATGCTGACGAGCAACCCAACCTCAAGCATGCGGTGCGTTTTAACTATTCCTTCAAGGCTGATCAAGACTTGACTCGTAACAGTGCTCCCCCCATCACATCAAACTTGTCCTCAAGTTTTTCAATTAGAACTTAAACTGAGGGTACCTTTGCATGATTTCTTGAGCAAATTCCCACGTTGCCTATGCCAGAGAAGTACCGAACCACTGTATAAGCCACTGTGTAGCAGCTGCACCATGTCTCTTTACCATTCTGGTCTGCAAAACTGATTCAGGTGCCCACCTCGAAGTTGATGTATCACTCATGTTAGGTAGCTGGGTTTCCACTTCCACATGGTCACCAACTTTTTTCTTCAATAGTGACACATGAAACACGTTATGTATTTTGGCAGTGGGGGGCAGTTGTAACTTGTAGGCTACTTGACTAACTTTCTCAACCACTTGGAATGGTCCATAGAACTTGGCAGAGAGCTTGTGAAGCACACTTGCAGGCATAGAATGCTGTTTATAGGATTGTAGCTTCAAATAGACCCAATCTCCCACTTGAAACTCTCGTTCTGTGTATTTCTTATCATACAGCCCTTTCATTCTGGACTGTGCCCTCTGCAAGTTTCTTTTGATCACTGCTAGTAGCTCATCTCTATTCTTCAATTGTTCATCCACTGAAGCTACTGCTGTGGAGCCTGGTAGGTAGGGAATTATGGGAGGTGGTGCATAGCCATATAGTGCTTGGAATGGAGTCATCCTCAAGGCTGAGTGGTATGCAGTGTTATACCACCATTCAGCCCACGGCAAGGCTTGCATCCAAGTGTGAGGTTTATCTCCCACAACACATCGTAGGTACTGCTCCAATGTTTGATTTAATTTTCAGTTTGTCCATCTGTTTGAGGGTGGTAAGCTGTAGATCGATTGAGTTTAGTGCCCTGCAATTTGAAAAAGGATTCCCAAAATAGGCTGAGAAATATAGGGTCCCTATCTGAGATAATATCCTCAGGCAACCCATGTAGCTTGAATATTTCATTGATGAAAGCCTTGGCAACATACACGGCTGTATATGGATGAGACAATGGAACAAAGTGAGCATACTTGGTGAGTTTGTCAATCACAACCCATATCACTGATTTCCCTTCGGACTTTGGCAGCCCTTCAATGAAATCCATTGATATTACACTCCAAGCTTTCTCAGAAATAGTGTGTGGTTGTAGCAATCCGGGAGGCAGGATTGTTTCATAGTGATTCCGTTGACAAATGTCACAGTTAGCCACAAAGATTTTGACATCTTTTTGCATACCAGACCATGCAAAGTTTCTGTGTATGCGTTTGTAGGTCCTTGTCCTCCCTGCATGACCTCCAAGTAAGCCTTCATGAAACTCCACCATGACTTTCTGTCTCCAATTGTTAGTAGTAGGGACATAAACTCTTCATTTGTAAAAAAGTTGGGAGTTGACGAGTGAGTAGTGCTTCTTACTATGGGGGTCCAGTTGCAGGGATTGCATGATTTGAGAAGCCTCGGGGTCTTGCTTGCAGGCTTGTTGTATTTCTAAAACATACTTGTGAATTGGCTGTGAAGCTCCACTAATCGCTGCAAGATCTACGGTGCGAGATAAGGCATCAGGAGCAGCTTTACTCTTCCCAGCCTTATATTGTATGGAGTAGTCGTATCCCATTAACTTCAGTAGCCATTTCTGTTGAGCTAGGGTGGTGATTCTTTGGTTCAAGAAATGCTCGATGGTCTTGTGATTTGTATATATCTTGAAGTGATGCCCTAGTAGGTGAGGCCGTCAATGCTGCACTGCTGAGACAACAACCAACATTTCTTTGTCATAGACCGAGAGGGCTAGGTGTCTTTGAGTCAATGCCTTGCTCATGTAAGCAATAGGATGCCATTCCTGAGATAATACTACACCTAAACCTAAATCAGACGTATCACACTCAATTACAAACTCCTTGGAGAAGTCTGGAATGGCCAAAACTGGAGTGGATATTAGAGCTTCCTTTAGAGTCTCAAATGCCTTCAAAGCTTCCGTGGTCCAATGAAATCCCTCCTTCTTAAGCATGTTGGTTAGAGGCTTAGCGATAATTCCAAACCCCCTCACATACTTTCTGTAATATCCGGCTAACCCTAGGAATCCCCTTAATTGCTTAAGATTCTTTGGTTTTGGCCATTTCCTAATACACTCAAGGACTAAATTCTGCTTACTACCCTGTACTTTCAAGGGTTTATCAGTTCAGTCCCTGCACTTCTAATTTAATCAGAAAAGTCCTTACAATCACCAATTTCATCAAATCGATCCAATCAGTCACCACTCCGTCAATTTTCGGGTAAAATTTCCAAACTACCCATCTGCATTCACAACACTGACACATCGGCGGGTTGCCTAGCGATGGGTAGTTTGGAAATATTCCCTGTGAGAAGGTCCCACGTGAGAATTTTAAGAGCGAAAATTGATAGATTGGATCGTTTTGATGAAATTGGAGAGTGTAAGGACTTTTCTGATTAAATTAGAAGTATAGGGACTGAACTGATGAACCCTTGAAAGTACAAGGTAATAAGCAGAATTTAATCCTACACTCAATCTTGGAGGATCCACAGCTACTCCTGCCGCACTAATGACATGCCCGAGGTACTCCACCTTTGAAGTGCCAAAGCTGCATTTGCTCTCTTTCACAGTAAGTGAGTGTTGTAGTAGTCGTTGGAAGACTAGCTCCAAGTGTTGAAGATGTGTCTCAAGGGTAGGGCTGTAGATTAAGATATCATCAAAGAAGACTAACACAAATCTCCTCAGGTAATCCCGTAACACTTCATTCATTACTGATTGAAAGGTGGACGGCGCATTTGTCAACCCAAAAGGCATCACTAGGAATTCATAATGACCCGAATGAGTTCGAAATGCCGTTTTGCTAATATCTTGCTCGGCCATTCTAATTTAATGATAGCTGGATCGTAAATCCAGTTTGGTAAACACAATGGCCCCATGTACTTCATCGATCAATTCATCCACAACCATTATAGGGTATTTGTCTTTCATCGTAGCTGCATGGAGTGACCTATAATCCACACACATCCTCCAAGTTCCATCTTTCTTTTTAACCAACAATACAGGTGATGAAAATGGACTTACACTTGGTCTGATGATTCCTGCATCCAACAATTCTTGCACAATTTTTTCAATTTCTGCCTTTTGAAAGTGGGGATACCTGTAGGTTCGAACATTTATGGCTGCTGTGTTAGGTACTAGCTCAATCTTGTGATCTTGTGGCCTTGCTGGTGGTAGAGAACTAGGAGTCTCGAACAAAGCAGAATACTTGTGGATCAGCTTCAAAATATTAGGGTGAGTTGTTTCCTTGGTCAGGGGATTTATCGCAGTGTTGAGTTGGACTAGTATAGCTTCCCTCTCCTTCTTGAGTAACCTAGACATTACCTTGCAACCTACCACGACAGCTTGAGTTTTAGTTTCACCTTGCAATACATATTCCTTTTTCTTGTAGTGAAACCTCATCCTCATGATCTCAAAATTCCATGTTATGTCTCCTAAAGTCCTCAACCAAGTAGCCCCATGAACGATTTCACACCCTGAAATAGGTAATATATAGAAATTAGCAGAAAAATGAAATTGTTGTAGACATAGCTCAAGTGTAACCTGTCCCCAAGAGTGCATAATTGCCCCACTAGCAAGCCGAACTCTGATGGGGTGGATAGATTGAATCTTGGCCTTAGACTGCTTAATAAGTGCAGGATGAATGAAGTTGTGGGAAGCTCCCGAATCGATCAACACATGTTCCTTTCTGTTATAAACCTCCCCCTTAAGTTGCATAGTTGATGTGTGACTTCCATCCCCCATAACCTGCAATTCCACTTCCTAATTTTTAACTTCTTCCTCATGGTGTTGTACCTTTCCCACCTCAGCATTTAGATCCGGGCCTGGCATCTCTCTTTCTTCCTGCATGACCTCAATTATCATAGCTTGGCCCCTTCTACAATTGTGGCCAGGCCGGAAAATCTCATCACAAAAGAAGCACTGATTTCGTGCTCTTCTTTCCTGGTACTCAGCTTGAGTTAGCCTCTAGTTCCCACCACCCTGGTTATGAACCCCCACTGGTTGAGCAGCTTATATCCTAGCAAGATTGGTGGGTGGTGCTCCTCTGTAATAGCCACCTGCATTTGTTACAGTGGCAGGTCTAGGTTGAACAATATGGCTGTTTCTGTTAACAAAATGTAACGTCCCGAACCAGAATTTACTGATTTACTAATCATTAGGACGGTAAACGACATTTACTTTCATTTTTATTGTCATTTTAGCACTTTTAGTGACCCTAAAAGTTGACTTTTTGTTCGGGTCAAAATTTGAGAAAATGTTCTTCATGGAAGTTGTAGAGGACATTAAACCGAGCGCGTGGATATGTGGTACGTAAAAATCGGAGTTTGTATGCGAAAGTTATAAGCGAAATAATAAAGTTACTGTTCATGTGGTAAGTTTCTATAAATAGCCAAGTTACTGTGGTAAGTTTTCATTTTTGGAAACCTACCGGGCTTTCTCTCTCCTCTCCCCCGATCCTTTCTCCTCTTTGGCCGATTGCTTCTTCCTCCAATTTCTTCCTCCTCCGGCCACCCCACGATGGAATCCGGACATCAGCTGGCTCGCCTCTTCACCCTGGTCACGTCTGTGGTGGTGTTTTGCAGCGATTTGGCCGGAAGAACTCGATTTTGAGCTGTGAAGGTTACTGTAGCAGTTTGGAGTTTTCATCTATTTCCGGCCGTCTCCGGCCACCAAACCGGCGTCGAAGGTTCGGTTTTTGTCAATGATCATTTCCCCTAAGGTCTTTCATTTCAATTTGCAGTGTGGAGGTCGAATTAACGATTTGCAATTTCTAGGGTTCTTGGTTTTTCTGGAAAAATTTCACCGGCCAAATTGGAGCCCTTCAAGGTAAAATTGGAACTTGTTGTAGTTGTGAAAAATGTTGGGTCTGTTGTGTAGGTGGTGCTGCCAAAATTTGGTGGCCATCGGAGGTGGTGGCCGCCGACGCGTAGGGCCCACGCGCTACCACTGTTGGTGGCGCGTGGAGGTGTGTAGGGCAGTGTTTTAATTCCAGTTTTTAGCCCAATAAATTGTATAAATGTTGTAGTGCTTGTATGTGAAGTTTGGTGAATTTTGGAGGAGTTTGGAATTATTTGTGAATTTTCGAAGTTTGAAGTTTGTGATTGAATTGTTGGAAATCCGGCCGTCGGATATCCCTCGTTTTCGTTGTGGAATATGTTAATTGAGGAATTGGTGTTGTGGGAGAGATTTGGGTTGAATTTGAGAAGTAATGGAGATAGGGATTTTCAGGTTTCATTTAGGTTCGTAATTATTTTATCGGATTGCCATTTACGGAAATATAATTGTGTACAGGGCAATGCCGCGAGCTACGGTTAAATGAAGGAACTCGTTTGCGTGGTCGCCCAATAGTACTGTGAGTGGACTTTTGTTTTAAATAATGATGCATGCGTTTATTTTCTTGAATTAATGCTTTATTTAATTAACATATTACTTTCCGAGCATATGAATTGATTTTGGAATTTGATTTCGATTTATCTCGTGAATTTGCTTTCAATATTGATTTTCATGAAGTATTTATGATTTATACCGGTTGTGAATTTCGGATATTAATTTGTTATGCTCGGATTCGAATTTATAATTGATGTTGAATTTCGACGAATTATTTTTCCGAGGTGATTTCCGGAATTAATTACATTTCTATTCGATGTTTTGAGATTTCTGGAAAGGTTTTCGAAATGGGATTTCGATGAAGTTATTTCTTATTTATCTATCGACTTTCGGTTTTGGCATTGGGAATGCCTTGATGATGATCTAATTATTCTTTTAGCGTGTGGGACACGCTGTCGATTTATGTGACTTTCTACGAGAATTTTCGGGTACGGTTGGGAATCGTACCCGTGTTTTTGTTTTATTCGCGGGACTTATGGGGAAGCCTTACTAATTTTCGATTTTCGTATGATTTTAACCCACCATACCTGGGTCGTCATATTTATTGCTAGCTAGCCTATTAGTACTCCTCCCTGCTTACTATGTGTTCGTGGGTGAGTAAGAGCAGAGCATGGGATGCTCCAGAGTGTGGGACACTCCGACCCGAGCCTGGGAGGCTCCCTTCTTTCGTATGGTGAAACTTCTTCCCCATATTTTATCGTTGCTTGACTAGCGGGGCTAGTCCAATTTTCACTGTAGCCAGCGGGGCTGGTCTTATCTTCTTGAGAAACGAGATTTCGGTTTTACGATATAGTTTTCGAATGTGGTGACTAGCGAGGCTAGTCGATTTATCGTTTTGAAATTCTTGGATTTAAAGCTAAATGTGTTTTTCTAATTGTTGCATGCATCGGTTTTTAATGAAATAAATGTGGGGAAAGTATGAAATCCTTTTTCTTTTAAATTGTTTCTTTTTGTCCACTCACGCTAACGTTTTTCGTCTACTTTCCCCTGGGCCTTTCGGTTTCTAATGCCCAGTTTGCAGGCGAATTAGTGGAGGTTGGGCGTACATGACATGTGAGGCATAGTTGTCACTACTTCCGCAGTGTAGGATCCCTTGATCCTTTACTCTTCTTTTTATATCCCTGTGTATAGTAGTATTGCTCTGATAACCTTTGGGATTAGTATTGTTGAGTTTTGTGTTTTGTGTTATGTGAAAGTAGAGTTGTTGGTAATGGGGAGCAGGGTGGCTCCAGGAGTATAAGGTTGGTTTGCTTGAAGTGTTTTTGTGTGTTTTACAGGGTTTTGGGTAGTCCATTTTAGATTTTTAGAGGTGATTCTGCCGAATTTTTGATAGAGTTATCCCTAAGGTGGGCCCCACAGGGCCACCTCTGATTTCAAAGTGAAATTGGGGGCGGGTCCTGTCACAAAATTTCCCTTAGAGCTATGCCTGAGGTTCAACTCTCTCTCTTCGAATATTTTGGCCATCTCACATGCTTCATATAGAGTCCTAGGCTTCTGAACCTTCACATCTACTCTGATGTTATCTTTAAGGCCCCCCAAGAAACAAGAAAGCAAAAGTTGTTGAGAGAATCCTAGAGCTCTCCTGGACAACTTAGTGAACTGCTCAATATACTGTTCCACACTCCCAACCTGTGACATTCTGGCTAGTGTGGCTTGGTAATCAACGACATTATGGCCACTCAATTCTCTCCTGAGTAAATCAGCCAAGCCCAGCCAAGTGTTTGGGAACTCATGTTTAAACATAAACCATCTATCAGAGGCTTTCTCAGTTAAGTGCATAGTGGCAAGGGTTAATTTTCTATCTTCTGGTACTTGATAAAATTCAAAGTACTGTTCTGCCTTATCAACCACTCCACAGGGTCCTCTCCACTAAAAACATTAAGCTCCAACTTCATTTGTTTCATAGTTGGTAAGCTCGGGTCAAAGTGATGGTGATTGGGTGGTTGAAATAGTTGATGTTGATATCCACAAGACTGTTGCTGATGAAAGTTGGACCCTAATAGGGAATTTGGGATGTAATTTTGTGGCATAGGGGTTGTAGTGGTGGCAAAGGTAGGGTAAGTTGTTGCCATGGAGTGGGGCATAAATGACTGTGAGTAACAGTAGCTTGTCATAGTTGGCGGTAGGTGTTCAGGCATATCCACAAAACTCATGGGTGTGTAGGAAAAGGGGCCCGAGTAGGTCATAGTGAAGGGATCAGAGTTGCTTCCCATGGGGCCGCGGTAGGAATTAAGATGCTGGCTGCTAGGAATAGCATAAGGTCCAGATGGACCAGTGAAATGATTGAAAGGTTGCGACAAAATTGGAATGCTGATAGTAACAAGTTTGAAGTTGCTCACTTTGCACTTGTGAACGATTTAAGCTCACATCCTCCTTGTTACGACTGTCAATGTTAATGGGGTTAGGCACCAAGGCTCAAGAAGCATTTGTAACCAACACATTATTGGGTCCAAATTCCACATACGCATTAACATTTCCAGTAGCAATTTCGCTCGAATTAACTAGAGCTACCTCATTGTTTGGTGGGTTTAAGGATGAAGTATGAGGTTGAGAGACGCTACCAGCAGTGGGAATTCCAGTGGTTGTTGTGTTGGGCCTTGTGGAAGACGCCAAGTCTGGTGAGCCAATCGTAGGGGGTATAGATCCAAATTTCAGTAAAAAGGAGTCAAGTTGAGCTACAGCTGCAGCTGAAGTGTCCTTCATAGATCTGAGCTCATTCATCATCTCAGTCCGGAATGAGTTGAAGGATTCTTGGTACACATTTAGAGTAGACTGGAGTTCATGAATCCTGGCCGTAGTCTCATCCTTGTGTACCTGGAGATCAAACTCAACACTGGTGAGCTCTCCCGAGGCTTGAGGAAGAGCTCCTCCCACCCCCTTGTGTTTAACCATTGCTCCCCAAGATTGAGAGCTCTGATACCTGTTGATAGGGATCTACCCTGATATCAAGTGCAGAGAGGAAAGGAAAACAGAAACAAGCAAAGGAAAATTATATTTCTTCAAAAGTGGTTGCGCAGAACCCTAGTACAGCCATATATAGGCAATGTTTGGTATGGCTGTGCTTTTCAGAAAAGCTGGCTTCTGCTTATTTCTGAGAATAAGTGGCTGAAAAGTAAAGCAGCTGAGTGTTTGGTAAACTGGCTTTTTATAAGTGTTGTCAGTGGCAAAAGCAGTGACAAAGTGTTTGGTAAACTCAAACTGGCTTGTGCTTTTTGTTTGTGAAATGACCAAATTAGACATGAGAGATTATTTTGCCTTAATTGTTTGGTAATATAATGTTGTTCAAATGCTTTTCTTATTATTTTTAAATTTTAATCTTTATTATGTCCTTATTAATTTTTGTTAACTTTCAATTGTTATAAATCATGGTAACCATGTGAGGCATATATATGTTATCCCTCATTATCTCCGGTGCAACACTATTAAATTCATTCTCCAACGGCTTGATTATTTCTTTACCTAATTCACACAAATGATCTAGTGCTCTTTTTATGATGAGTTTATTTTTCATTATGTCCATGTAAATTATTCTTTAACTATCCATTCTTATAGATTGTGGTAACCATATGATTAATATTAGACAGTTTTAATATGTTAGCATAATATAGATTTCTAGAAGGTAAAACTATTCAATATAATCAACTGAACTTGTAAATTACAATGGGAAGAAAATCTTTCAATCAATTTGACTATGATGACTTTAATTAAATTGAGGAATCCAACCCAATCAACTGAATTGATTTTTATACACAAAGTATTCTCCTAATTTTGAAGAGCTCGGATCACTCTCGGTTTGTATCTTTTGATGGCAGAATCAAATGCTTCCTCCAGTCTATCCATAATTCCAAATTCCATTTGTCTGCTCACAGCCTCAAGGTTTGAGCATGGAAGAAAAACCTTGCTTAAGGAGGAGGGTACAAGTTCTTAACCAAGACCAAACCAAGATTTTCCATCAAATTAATGGACATGAAATCTTAATCAACAACATTATTCATAATAATTAGACCCTAAAACACAGAATCAGAATTATAATTTGAGCCTCTCTTCGATACCTCCAAGCATAAACAACCATTAAGCATTCTGTCCAGGTTGATCTTAAAAGCTTCAGGTGATTCCTGGTCTACAATTCTAGCACAAGCACCCTGAAAAAGTACAAACCCCCATTACACAAAAACCCAAAGTATCAATCTTTGGTTATGAAAAACAAAGGAAAAAAATCAGAGCACCTGAGATTGGGGCAAATCTCTCCAATGGAAGCAAGGACATGATACGACATCAAGGAGTAGCACAGCACGTTCAGTTCTTGGAGATGCTTGCCCAGAAAAACCGCCAATGATGAGTCGTTTAGGTGTAGGCAATTGAGGGTGAGGCTACTAAGACCTCCGCACCCACTAACAATGCTACTCAAAATCTGGGGATTCGCAAAAAACGTCTACCAATGAAGCTCTCTTGTTTGACATAAATCAACACTAATGCAGCTAAGAAGCATCAGCAGTTCTTTGAAGGCATGAGCAGATGAAAAAGAGTCTAGCAATAGTGTCTAGCTGGTGAAGGGTGTATTAGATATTCACTTCACCAAAAAAATTAATTATAGACTTTCAAGAGAGTATATTTTCAGCAGCAAGCAATAAATCAATTGTCAATTGTAACTCATAAACATATCAATTGTCAACCGTAAAGCATAATTGAGCTACCAGCCTGCCACACATCATAACTCCATATCAATAAATCAATTGACCACCTGCTATAGCACAATGAAGCTACCAAACCTCCAGTTTAAAACCTGAACTTGCTATCCTAATCACATGTTTCCAAATTTGAACCAAAGATCGTATAACTCGCTTAGCATCACCATATGGCATCATATTTGGATGACAAAAAGAAATCCCACTGAGCTAAACGTGGCTTGAATTATACCTTCTTACTTGAAACTAGAAAGGTAGTTTCCCCTACAAAAGTTTCTGATACTCTTCCAAATCACCCTAAAATAGGGCTGGCCTGAGTCGGTTCTACGGTTTTAAATCCAGAACCCGGAACCGGAACCGAGAAGAGATAATCGGTTCTGGTATGTTGATTTTTGAATCAAGAACCGATATAGAACCGAACCGACCATTCTCGGGTCGGTTCCTCGGTTTTTCGGTTCCAACCTCAGTTCGGTTTCACACTCGATTTTTCGGTTTTTCAGTTCCAAGATCAGTTCGGTTCCACTATTAGTTCCTCAGTTTTTCCATATGGACAAACTGTTTTTCAGCCTTTTCTAGTCTCCAGCTTCTAGTTTTCCTGATTTCCATACATACATTCAATGATTCAATATTGTAAATACCATTCACTCATAAAACTCAACATTATCTACAATCTACATATTCAACAATCAACATCAACATAACAAATTAGAAATTTCCAGCAAACTCCCAAACTCTCAAAGCATGAAACTGATGTAAGCATTAAACCATCAAACACACAAAATATTGAAACTGCAGCAATTCAAACTTTCAAAGTCTGAAACTGAGCAATTCAAACTTTCAAAGTCTCAAACTGAAACAAACCAACTAAAATTGAATTAGTTCATGAATGATCAATATTTCATCAAAGTGCATTACTGCAAACAATCAAACATTTCCAGCATGGCTTCCTCAGTTCCTCTTCATCAATGCAGTAAGGCTTCCAGCCATCAATAGATTCAATACCAAATCTGCATACAAAATAACAAATATGCAGATTCAATACCAGCCTTCCATACAAAAAAAAAAATATGCAGATTCAATACAAAATAACAAATATGCAGATTCAATACCAGCCTTCCATACAAAAAAAAATATATGCAGATTCAATACAAAATAACAAATATGCAGATTCAATACCAGCCTTCCATACAAAAAAAAATATATGCAGATTCAATACAAAATAACAAATATGCAGATTCAATACAAAATAACAAATATGCAGATTCAATACTAGCCTAGCAGATGTTTCAAACATGGAAGTAGATCTCAAAGGCAGCAAGCTGCAAGCGTCTGTACAACCTCAATACTTTCTGGCCTGAAATGAAGACACCAAGCAATTTTGTTAAGCAATATTTCCTGGCCTCAAAACAGATGCAATATCTTTTTTTCATTAACAGTTAACAAACAACAAAACTGAGCAAAACAGACACAGCAAAAGAAAACCCATTTACCAGTTCACCTCAAATGCATAATAAATACAAAAATGGCTAGTTCCTAATTCTCAAACCATCATTCCCACACAGTCCAATCAATCCCACACAAAATGAATATCAAATTCTATTGTGGTAAATAAAATGTAAATTTGCACTACAGCAATATAGTACATAAAGAAGAATAGAATGATATTGCAAATTTGAGATGCACTGAACAAAATCAGAGCATTTAGGAAGAAAGCAGTGATGAAACACAACCAGCTGACTTCAATAGAGAGAAAATCAGAAAACTACCTTTAAAAAACACATGGGTTTACTGCTCTAGGTACAGGCTTCTCCTTGTTGAAGCCATGGCGGAAGAATGAAAGTCAAGTGTCTCAGAGTTTTGGCTGCACAGAATCTAAAAAAAAAAGATTAGGTTCTTCTATAACAACCCTATATAACAGAGACCTCATAGAAAATTAGAAATAGAGGTAAAAGAAAACAAAGGGATGACTAACCATATATCAGCCTCTCGATCAATTGCTTTGCACATGCATATGACCATCTCTGCTTCTCAATAGACCCAAAGATGCAAGGGGAATCATCTTCTTTAAGCAGATAATATGCAGGATCCTAAGAAAAATGGCAAGGAAGAAGTTAAATTTTTCAGTTAAAGAAATAATTACTTGTATATGCTTACCTGTTGTTAAAATTGGCATTTCTCATATTTACTTTATGAAATAAAAAGGAAGACAAGTAATGAAAAACTGAAGTCAAATGGAACTAATGCGTTCATATATAACCTATTCTTCCCTCCTTTTGACGTTTTATATTTTCCAATGATGTGTCTCTATGTCATCCATCTGTAATGCACATTCTCAGACCAATTAACCCCAAAGTTGCTTTACATTAATTTGAAGATATATCAATGCAAGTTAACCTAGCCATGCTAACATGAAAGGAGAACTGGACAGATAAAAGGAAGAAAAGGTTATATAATCTGCAGATCGACTACCTTTATTTTGTTACAGGGTGTTGCGTTTCCTTGCAATAGTAATTTCTCTAACGAATCCTTCTTGTCTTTGTCAAGTGTTGCTCGAGCAGCAGCCACACAGTACTGCACTGCTTGCTCCACAAAAGGGTTCCTCGAGTCACTGAAACTCGAAACCACTCAAAACGGTAAGCAACAACACCTTAATGACTCATTTAGCAACATCATTACTTGCACTCACTCAATTAATAGGAAAGCAAAAACAGAACACCCATAAAATAGTTCAAAAACCAATGATTACCCTTTAATCAAGATCAAAAATTTAACAGCAAAGAATTTACCCTGAAGAAACGTTTTCAAGAGTTAAATCTTTGAGTGACAATTTGTAGATGCTTTCTCTAGAGAGCTGAGGAGAGGTCAATTTCACATCGGTCCATTTCTGAAAAACACCAAAAAAGACAAAGGATTTGAGGACACAATAGATTACAAGGTGCAATAGATCAATATATTTCAGCAGATGGCTAACCAAACCGCAATAGATCAATATATTGCATTACAGTACCGAAAGAAATATGTTGGATCTCCAAAACTGAATTTTGCAATCAATCAGTTGAAATTAAGCAACCAAATCGCAGATGGCTAACCAAACCGCATAAAGCTTACATTGATGGAGGTCGAAGATGGGGCTGCATCAACCAAATCATAGATGGCTAACAGCCCAACACAAATCGAAGGATGCGATGTTTCTGGGTTCCAAACTTTGAGGGCGATCGTCTTGCTCGTCTGGGTTTTGATCATAAGAATTGGGGTTGGAGAATGGAGGCACAGAGAGTGAGCGTTTCTGCGTTAGAGAGAACTGGAGAAGAGTCGGAAGACTAACGCGATATTTTTAGGGTTTTGATCGAATGGATAGGAGTTATTCTGATCGGGTTTGGCGTCTGATCACATGGGAAGGGGTCTATTTTACAGAAATAAGCTCAGCCCTAATATCCACTTATACACTGACATCTGTATTTCGGTTCCAAGGGAGTTTCAAAAATAAGAACCGGAATCGAACCGAACATACTTCATCTGGAACCGAACCGTAAAAACTGTAAATACATATGCTTCAAAACCGAACCGAACCGGGTTTTTCGGTGCGGTTCGGTGCGGTTCCTTCGGTTTTACGGTTCTCCAGGCCAGCCCTACCCTAAAATCTCTCATGTAATAACTATACTCCAAGAGATCCTGGACCAATTGATATTACCATAGAATTTGAAAATCATAATATTCCAATTGTCCACAAAAACATTCCAAGTAATCAGAGAATTCATATTACAAGCATGCAGTAGTGCATAACAATAAGCCCCATACACCCAAACATTTCTTCATTCAAAGTAATCATACACCTGGATTGCAGTTAACTCTACCATAGTTTTGAAGCTGCTTTAATCCATTTTTGTTTTTTATGGCTACTAATTTAATCATAATTGAGTACCCATTTCATTGAAACACCAACTTAGAAAAGTAAAAGATACAGTAAAGCAGAAGAAGCAAAAACCCCAATACAGAGAAACCTGAGAAGGAACCTAAGTATGAAATTCTATACAGAAATGAACATTGATACTATAATCAAGAAAATGATGACCCAGCAACACATAAAGTTGAGGAACAAGAAAAGAGCTCACTGGGTTTAGATTGAAAAGTTGATACAAGCTCTCAGTAGGAGAAGGCCATAGCTTTCGCAAGCAGAAAAATGGATTGAGCCAGATTTCGCATATAGGAGAAGGCCATAGCTTTGACGCAAGTAGAAAAATGGATTGAGTTCTTTAAGGAAGAGAGGGCATTCGCTGGTATTATGAAAGTTTCATTAATCTACAGTATCTCGCGCTATAGTAGAGAAGCAGCAGCCGCTTCTAAAAGCAAGGGTGCCCTGACTTCTGTTTTTCCAGCTTAAAAGCCATGGCTTCTAGAAGAAGCAGGCGTGAAGCTGATTTACCAAACACTTCTCTTTACGTTGCTTATAAGCAGGGGAGCTAAAAAGCCCCCCCCAACGCACCCATACTATACTAAACGGCTATGATGGAGCCACGTCTCCCCCGACAAGCAAATCAGAAAAGACCCTAATACAAGTTCAATTAATTAAACAAAGTGCTGTAATAAAATATAAGTCTGCCTAATTAATGATGGCCACGTGCGTCCCATGCTGACGAGCAACCCAACCTCAAGCATGCGGTGCGTTTTAACTATTCCTTCAAGGCTGATCAAGACTTGACTCATAACAACCGGCAGCTTCCAGCATCCCGGTGATCTACCCGACAACTAAAGAATAGGTGACACCAATGTTTTAAAAGGCGCGCCTCAGGCAAGCCTTGAGGCGTGAAAGGCGTGAGGCGTCCATTAAAATGAGTGTGTTTCGCTGCTGAGGCGACGAGGCGCCAAAAGCGTGCTCAAGGCGTAGAAGGCGCAAAAGGAGTGGCGGAAGGCGTGAAAAGCGAACGCCTAGAAAACTTTTTTTTTTCAATTTCTCATAGACTTGTTGTATCTTCAAATTCTCCTAATTTCTCAACCGAGTCTAGACCAGATGCGAAATGCTTTTGTTGTGAATATTGTTTAGGGATCTCCAAGTAATCAACTGTGATTTATAGCTTCTCTTTGTTAGAATTCCCAAGAACTGTTACCTTAAACTCTGATGTTTCATGAAAATGGCCCATAGCTGCTATTATACTTCTGTTTGTCAAGCTTCTCTTTGTCAAACTTCTGTTCCATGACTTCAAAACTCATGGTCTTGAGTTGTTCTAAGAAAACAACTTCTGGTGGGGTTCACGACTTGGAGTATATACTGTGGTGATGAACAGATGGGAGAGGAAAGCTCGGGTCTTGAAACTAACGTACAGGGATGGGAACATAATGAGAAGCAGCAAGAAGCAAGATGGAGCATAGGTCTCTCCTTCACAAAATGAATCCTGGTTTATTATGAATTATTATGAGTTCTGTTAAACCAAAGTCCTTATCTTTATCTTCTGATGATAAGGACTATTCTTCAAATTGAATCCACAGTTTAAAAGTTTTAGTTTTCATCTTTATCTTATACAGCTATATATTCTAGTTTTTATCTTCTACTCGTATACAACTATATATCTCATAAATATAACTAATCATATAATTATATACACCATTCTCAATCAATAATAACCAATTAATCATCACAAACCTTTCATTAATGATAATGAATAAGTATTTTTAATGATAATGAATAAGTATTTTCTCTGTTATTAGTGTGCTATATATATAAATATATGTATAAACCTTTTATATCGTAAGGCTTACGCCTTGGTGAGGCTCTCCCGAAAACGCCTCGGGTACGCCTCAGCGTTTTAAAACATTGGGTGACACATCCCGGGGCCTCACCAGGATCATGCTCAATCAGCCCTGATCCCTAACCCATCTCGGTACCCAGAACCTCCCGTGCAAAAAAAAAAAAACAAAAAACAAAAAAACAAAGCAGGATGATCTCTGAGAACCCAACAATTCAGCACTCTCTGGTACTCACTGGGCCTTCCAGGGTCAAGGCCAAAATTCAATTCTGCCAAGTACCGTCACAAAAAAGAAACGAACTTCTCTGGGCACCCAGGAATCCCAGATCATCTTCACCGACAGCTCCCACAGCAGCAACTTCGCTCCACGGAAGCTCATCTTGGTGACCTCACCGGTAATCTCTTCATCATATCTCGGTGACAAACCCGGAACCCAGTAGCCTTCACCCCTCGGTAACCCAACCCGGAACTTGCTTCCAGAACCTGCTGACCCTCTCTAACTCTTACTCTCCGGGAATGTATCACACTCCCCCGGGATTCAAAAAAAAAAAAAAAAGGCATGGATCTGCTCTGGACACCCAACCCACCTCGGTGACTCACCCTTAACGTGACAACTATCAGAGGCCCATCACAGCAGCACCTGCCGGTGACGCATCACCCATGCCTCACGAGCACCATCCTAAATCCCGTAGGTGGGCCAATCCAGCAGCACGGAGGCCCGATGCTCATCCTACTCCGGTAGGAGATCCGTTCGCAGGCCAATCCTACACTGAACGAGCAGTTTGCAGATCAGTTTCGAATACGACCCCGACCTGTATGGGCCACCTTTCCAATACTTCGAGTACTTTGACTTCTTCCCTACCGGGATCATCACCGTCCGGGACCTCTTTGGCTAAAGTCCCGGGAACATCATTCCTGTACACCCATCGATCTTCTCTGTACACCCCACCGCAGCAACTGCTAGATTTCCCTGGTCTCGTCCTCTCCGGGCACCTACAACTCTTCATGAAATCAGCGTATATGGTTGCCTCAGTTGCTGCCAACTGGTCTCGTCCTCTCCGGGTACCTGCAAATCCCTTACAGCAAGTCTGGTCTTTAAACTACGGCTCCTTGCATGCAGAGGTGCCCTACAACTTTATAACACATGCATGCAAGGTGTCTTCAACAAGACACCCCACTTGTTCCATCTATGTCTCATATGGACCTACTGAAGTACTGAGCAATCTGTGCATGTCTTTTTTTTTGGTCAAATGAAACATCGATTAAGAGGCGCAAGGCCTAAGAAATAACACAGCCTAAAGGACAGGCCCCAACAACACGGCTCACACGGTCAGAGCTAATTAAAGCAAAAGACCAAGACACCAAACAACATGGAAACAAAGAGAGCAGAAAACACAGGAACTGGAAAAAGGAAAATCCGACAGCAGAATCACATCTCTGATGAAAAAACAACCCGCCAACCTCGAATAAATCAGCGGTGTCTCAAGTGATCAATCTGAAAAGGTGGGCAAGGGTGCATGTCTCGATACCGCAAATAGCCACTTCAAAAGATACGTGTTTCCTACTCTTACCTTGTTGAACATAAGCACCACTTATATATATATATATATATATATATATATATATATATATATATAAATATATATCTGCCGAGACTTGCACACTGTCACGGGCCGACTTTATACGCAGCGGAATTAGCCCGTGAGGCGCCAAGGTTCCTCTTGAACTGAGGCCAGCCTACTTCCTTACTTCCTTGATACTCCATTTTTCTTTTTCTTTCTGTGTGCTTCTCTTGTCAACTTGACCCTTTTGACATCGTCCTCTTACTTGTTGAGGTTTACCAACGAAAGCTACTCCCACACGAGTCTCACATCTTGTGACTAATCGATCACTTCCTTGTGTCATGGTTGTCTTCCAAGACACTCGCCCAACCGATAGGCTTTCATGTCATCTCAGCTTACGTCAGCCCATTACTGGCCCACGTGCATCCCGCACGCCGATAGCAAGTATCATGACCGTGTACCGAGACTAAGTTGGCATTCACATTTCTTCCATTAGTCCCTCGTTAGTAGCTTGCACACCTTCATCACTTCGTGGGCATCCCTCGCACCACCCACACAGCTCCAAGACAACACATGTCTTGCATTTTTCACCTCATGGGCATCACTTATGCGCCCTACTCGATCTTCAGCTCATGGACAACCCATGCCTGCGTACTTTAACCTTGTGCGCGTCACCTACGCACCTTGCTTGACAGCACGTGCCCGCATACTTCGTCTAGTGCATCACTGGCGCAACCCTTTGAACTCATAGGCAACACTTGTTTTCATCCTGCACCTCATGAGCGCCACTTGTGCAACTCACTCGGCTCGCGGACACCACCTGTCGTTGTATCTTGCCTCATGAGCATCTCTTGTACAACCCACTTGGCTATTGGGCAACACATGCCTTCATACTTCGCCTCATGGACATCACCTAGACAGCCCACTCGGCTCATGGGTAACACTTGCCCGTCTACTCAAGCCTTCAGTACCAACCAGACAAGCCATCGAGGCCTTGTGGCCTTTCCCATCTAACAAGGCTACCATGTTCTCTTCTTGATGACTGACATGGCTCCACGGCATATCCTAGCCCGCAGGCCAATCCTCAAGAAGGCATACCGTCTTGCTTGTTGGCACGACGCTTGAGTGAGCATCTCATCATTGATGCCCCTCTTAAGCTTCCTTCAGTCTAGCACGAGGTCGCCCTTCCCGTGCTTGCTGGCATCACTTTGCTTTGGGCAAGGTCGAATCCTAACACATGCCCATGTCGCTTGCTCCGTGGCCAATGAGCACCACGAGGTCCCGACATATCTTCCGTAAGCCCACATGTTTGTCTAACACTGATGGCATAAGGATCGCCCTCATCCGAACCTCGTCCCCGACGTCGACCCGCAATATCGGCCTTTCGGCCAATACCATCCACGAGACTTCCTGACTCGTGGAAACACATGCCGCCCCTTTCTGACGACACATGCCCGGTCCCCTAGGCCCCCACAGGTGCCCGGGAGAAGCTCACTTAGTGCCCCATGAAGGCCAGCACCGGGGGTGGTGGAGAGCTTGACACCATGTCTCCCCCTATACAGCATATCTTGCTTACATGAACTTGGCAGGAGGAAACATCAAAATAGCCGAGGAGACTAATTGTCCATAACTAATTCACAGAAAATCCAAATGACATGCCGTCAAGTGCGTTGAACTCGTTTCGACGTCCCGGACATTTCTCGTGTTTTGAGTTTTCCCAAATTCCAAGCCGAAGTACCTCGAACCCGAACTTCCACTTAATTACGACAATGCCACTCGTCCTCACTTTAGCTTCAAGCTCGCCCTTGGGCTTCCAAGGCTCGACCCTCTTGGCTTCTCCTTGTCCCAAGGCTCGCCCCTCTCGGCATTTCCTGACCTCAAGGTTCGCCCCTCTCGGCATCTCCTCGCCTCAAGGTTCGTCCCTCTCGACATCTCCCTTACAAAGTGTCACGGTAGCACTACTCCTAAGTGCGGCTCGTGACACACAGCCATGCTCGGGCCCATCTAATTTGGCTGCTTCGGCCTTCTCTTAAATCTTATCTGTACCCACTCCATCTTCACACACATCATATTAGGTAGCAAGGTGGTCTATAATTCTAATTTTACAAATTATATATATATATATATATATATACATATATATGAGGTCCAGAACCTCCACTGATTTGCTCCTGCTATGGGAAAGTGGGAAACTCAAAAAACTGCATCGTGCTAAGCTGTACTTGATGTGATGAAGAGTAAATTGTGTTCTGACATACTCAACACAATTTCGACACACAAGCACGACTCCATTGATTAATATTTAATTGACACATGCATACCTTGCTTACTCACACGTACAAGCATGAGCATATGATATTCTTTTGGGGCCAAAGTTTATTTCTGCATCATATTTAATGCTACAGCCTTGTCATACATACTCACAATTATTTCTACTATATTAATCTTTGGCTGCATCTTACCATGCATGCGGTACTGATGACAATTAAATATACGCCCAAGTTTTCCATCAAAAATGGACAATTCATGATGGGGCAGTCACAATGCCTATCCCGTAAAATCATCCATATAGGCTCTAATGCCTACACATACATTGATATTTATGAGTTTGCTCTATTGCTCTTTGATAATTAAAATTGCTCATATAAACTCGTCATACCACAAAGTCATGGCCACCAATGTACATTATATGCTGATAATACCACTTATGCTTCCATGCTTTTGATTGGTGCACACAATAATTATTCAAACACGGTAGCAAAAGCTATATGAGCATCTCATATCTAAAATAGTCAATTATTTTGACAAAGCTACTACTCACTTGCTTATGTATTTTTCAGAGGTATACTCACCCAATCGGACAACTTCTTCTATGAGACAGCTCAAGCAAACGTACTATCTGTACTCGCTAGGCGACATGTCTTATATATCAGTAACTCCAATCTTTCTACAATATCTTTGCCACTTGTGAACGGCTCCAGATAAGTTCTCATTTACTCTTTTTCAATTAAAACTCATGTCCTAATTTACATGCTTCAAAAAAAAAAAAATGATTTCTATAAATCTAAGCATGCCTACGACATTGGATAATTTAACTAGCATATTCGTTATGCCTACATACTTATGTCATGCTTTATTTAATTGCCCGTCAATTAAACTTACTACATGTGTGCATGTAACACTAAACAATGTGCAGCACTTGAAATCCTCGCTCCGAGCGCGGTACTCCCAAGGGGTAAGCTAAGGTCATATCCTTACATAAATCCTCTCCAATCGGCGAGATACCCCAACGGGGTTAAGAGGCACAAGTCCTCATTCTACCTGGGGCCACGCCACCGAGTACCGGACGCCAAAGCCATCGGTTACCCCAACGAGGTTACATCATTCTACCTGGGGCCATGGCACCGGGTAAAGGGGGCCTACCAGCCCTCATTCAACCCCATTGGGTTAAGAAGGCTCATGCCCTCACATGACCCCACCGGGTCACGAGGTTCAAACCCTCATTCACTCCACCGGGTACACGAGGCTCGAAGCCTATCTACTCCACAAGGTGCTAAGGCTCAAGCCTATCTACCCCACCGAGCACATGAGGCCTACAGGCCCTCATAAATCCTCTACTCGAGTGATGTATCCCAACAGGATCACTAAAGGGTATAGCTCCCTTACAAAAGCCAAGGTCCAGTCCCTTGCATCCAAATCCTTACCCCGGGCGAGGTACCCCAAGTCCTTAATCTACCCTTCCGGGTATCAGAGGCTCAAGTCCTCATTTACTCTTCCGAGTATCAGGGACCCAAATCCTCATTCTACCCCATTGGGTACCATAGGCTCAAGCCCTCAGAAAACCCCACTTGGTACCGAAGGCGGGGTAAGCCAAGGTCCAGTCCCTTGCTTTTGAGTCATCTCACCTCCCGAGCATTCTGTACACTTGGGGGACTTATTCATACCACTTATCACAAGTGGAGATAGTACCCGACTGGGACTATCATCGGGCTTCACGCTCATACTTTTAGTGCTATGGTCTATTAATGGAAATATTGAAATTTTTCACCTATTGTTGATCGCAACAATTAAATTTCTTTTTCATCCCATTAATAAAACCTTAGGACAAAACTCACACAACCTACTGCTCGCTCAATTCAAGCGAGCGCAATTTTTACACGCTCATACTCGGGGGACTATCATGGTCTTGCCATAATCTCGCTAATATGACACGTAACTTCGATACCGGAGCTCCATTCTTAGCCTCACCGACATCGTCGAACGATATCTAAGTCCGAATTCCCGTTTTACTAACTACGTGACTTGGGGGACTCGGCGAGTAATAACACTTCCAATCCTAACACATGTGCATCACGTGCATACAACATTTACATATTTTATGTCTTATCGTGTTCATCACACATCTTTGCATCATGCATCTCATACACGTTCATGCACCTTGATGCATTTCACTAAAATGTCACTTCGATTGCCCTAGCGCAATCAATATGTTTTTGTGCACTCTCATCTTCTTTGCAGGTACTAGCTTGATGAAGGCCCCGGGGCACCAACATACCCGTAGAGTCCCTTCTTACTTACGGAGTTAAGGGACTAGTATGGGTATGGCGTTCAACGAGGTCATCACTCATACTTGGCGGCATCACATTTAAACTCCCCAACCAAGAAGCGCCTCTTACTCGGGGACTTGTACATACCACATATATCACATACCGCCAAGCATAAGAAACTACCTCTTAGGTGGGCCCCGCGACATGGCTAGTCCCGCCTACGACATGCATCTGGTAGTCTGACACCCGAGCTACCTCGTTATGGTGGAGGTCGGCCAATACTTCGTAGGGAGGCCACTCTCCCATTCTCTCCAAGAGGCTTCAAGAGAAGCAATATGTATGTTGTATCCCACATTGGAAATATAGAATAGAGTGGGGCTTCCTTTAGCTATAAAGGGAAGTCCTCCCTTCTTAGAGAGGGATCCAGGATCCCCAACTTGTATCACTACAAAGGTCACTTGACCTCACTCATAGTAAAATATCTAAGTGGACGTAGCCTTACCTCAAGAGCAAGGTGAACCACTATACATGCTTGTGTCGTCCGCTCTACCTTGCATCTCATACTTAGTTCCCGTTCCGTATTCTATAACAGAAACACTATGCTTTTCACATGTTTCTCAAATATGGCCTTAGGCAATGATTTGGTGAACAAATCTGCCACATTCTCCTCAGACCTTACTTGATTCACTTGAATCTTGAGGAGGGCCTGTTGTTGCTGATTTTAGAAAAACTTTGGGATATGTGTTTTGTATTATCACCCTTGATATGTCCTAGCTTCATCTGTTCGATGCAAGCTGCATTATCTTCATAGATGCAAGCTGCATTATTTTCATAAATGCAGAGCAATGATCTCTGAGTGGTTCGATGAGGTAGCCACAAGGGTCTTGGTTGATCTCCAAGATATCGCCGTGTTCCCATTGGTAAATACATAACCAGGTTGGGAACGATCTTTATGTGGGTCAGAGATGTATCCAACATCAGCAAAACCGACCAAAACGTCATTTGGCGTTTTAGTGTAGTGAGTGGCAGTTTTGCCATCAACATTTCCTTTAGGGATTGCAGTTCCATTTGCGGTCCCTCTTGTCTCTCTGTAGGGAAAGAACAGTCCCAAGTCAATGGTTCCTTTTAGGTATTGGAAATTGTTCTTGATACCATTCCAGTGACGCTGTGTTGGCGCTGAGCTACATCTAGCTAACAAGTTCACTGAGAATGCAATGTCAGGTCGAGTACATTGGGCTAAGTACAATAATGCGCCTATTGTACTTAGATAGGGAATTTCAGCTCCCAACACCTCTTCGTCATCTTCCTTTGGATGAAATGAATCTTTCTTTGCATCCAAGCTTCGACCGATCATGGGAGTGCTAGCAAGATGCGCTTTGTCCATGTAAAATTGCCTGACTTTTGGACATACGCAGACTGGTGGATTAATATTCCACAAACTCAGTGTTCTAGTTCAAGGCCTAGACAGAATCGAGTTTTCCCAAGATCCTTTATTTCAAATTCGGATTTCAAATAGCTCGCGGTTTCTCTTATTTCATCAAGAGTACCTATTATGTTCATATCATCGACATATACCGCTACAGCAAATCCGGAACTTGTTTTCTTTATGAATACGCAAGGGCATAATTCATCGTTCTTTTATCTCTTCCCAATCAAGTAGTCACTTAGACGGGTATACCACATCCGCCCGGATTGTTTCAATTTGTAAAGTGAGTGTTTCAACCTAATTGCAAACGCACTCCGTGGTTTAGAGTCACTTGACCTGGGTAATGTAAGGCCATCAAGCACTTTCATTATATCTCTGAATCTAGATCTCCATAGAGATATGCAGTAACCACATCCATGAGTTGCATTTCCAGTCCTTCGGAAACTACTAAGCTAACTAAGTAGCGGAACGTTATAACGTCCATTACGGGAGAGTATGTCTTCTCGTAATCAATTCCAGGGCGTTGTGAGAAACCTTGCGCCACAAGGCGAGCCTTGTACCTGAGGACTTCATTCTTCTCATTACGCTTTTTGACAAAAACTCATTTATATCCTATAGGCTTTACACTTGGTGGGGTTAGCACTACCTGACCAAATACCTATCTCTTTGTCAGAGAATCTAATTCTGCCTGGATTGCTTCTTTCCGTTTAGGCCGATCTTCTCTTTGTTGACATTCTGCAACAGAGCATGGTTCGATATCATCGTGCTCTATGATTTCTTGAGCAACAGTGTATGCAAATTCATCATCAATGTGTATGGAAGATCTTTCTATCAACTCATACTCACTCTCATAATCCATTGAGATTTCTTTGTTCTCTGGAATCATTTCAAACATCGAAGCATCCTCCAGTATTGATTCATAGACATAACTGTAATCAGAGACAATCTCATGAGAGGGATTCTCTACATTGATGATTAATGGATCGGTTTGTGCCTTACTCACCCTCTTCTTCCTTGGGTGAGTGTCATTCTAACCAAGTGGCCTCCCCCTCTTCCTTTGGGGAGCCACGGCCTCAACCACACCTCCACTAAGTGTGGTTGTAGTGCCTCTATCTGCAGCACCGTGCCCCTTGTTGGGGACTTCTAACCTTGCAGGCACATTTGCAGCTGCTATATGTGATCTCGTCACTTTTGCGATATCAGTAAACGCATCAGGCATCGAATCTGCTACGTTCTGAAGATCGATTATCCTTTTCACTTCACTTTCACATTGTGAAGTGTGGGGATCAAAATGTGACAGAGTGGGGACAAACCATGACAATTCCTGTCGTTCCATTGGAAAATCCTTTTTCCTATCTCCCCCTAATGACGGGAATACTGTCTCATCAAAGTGACAATCCGCAAATCTAGCGGTAAAGAGATCGCCTGTCAAGGGTTCTAAGTAGCGGATAATTGTTGGGGATTCGTATCCAACATAAATACTTAATCGTCTCTGAGAACCCATTTTGGTGCGCTGTGGGGGCGCAATAGGCACATATACTGTGCAACCAAATATGCGTAAGTGTGAAATGTCAGGCTCATATCCAGTTACCAACTGGTACGCAGAAAATGGTTGGCTAGCAGTGGGTCTGAAACAAATAAGTAAAGCTGCGTGCAATATTGCATAACCCCAAGCAGATATAGGCAGGTTGGTACGCATAACCAATGCCCTAGCCATCATCTGTATCTTTTTGATGGTGGCTTCTGCGAGACCATTTTGTGTATGCACATGGGGTACAAGATGCTCTACATCGATCCCGATAGACATGCAATAATCATCAAATGTTTTTTATGTAAACTCTCCAGCGTTATCAAGCCTTATAGACTTGATAGGGTGATCAGGGTGGTGAGCCCGTATAATCTGTGCTAGGAGTTTTGCAAATGCAGCATTTCTCATGGACAATAAAACGAAATGTGACCAGCGTGTCGAAGCATCCACCAGAACCATAAAGTACTTGAATGGTCCGCATTCTAGATGGATAGGTCCACAGATATCTCCTTGTATCCTTTGTAAGAATGGAATGTTTTGTTTTGTGTCTGTAGCATAGGAAGGTCTCGATCCTGTTTTTGCTAAAGAGCAGGCTTTGCAAAACAAGTGATGTGCCTTTGAATTAGTCAATGAGGCATAATGGGAGGTAGTGTTGCTGGTACTTCAGAAAGCAATGACTGCATTTGAGCAGTACTAGGAGCGACACCTTGCAGTGTGGCGGATTTTTCTCCCATGTTATTTTTCACTCAAAAGAAGGGATGTCCATATGAGTTCTTTAAAATACAAATCATCATGTCATGACTGGGATGCCTTAGGCAGTCATGCCAAAGCCTGTATGAGTCATTATCCTACATTTCATTGTTGGTGACAGTATAGGATTCAATGATCCAAATCGTAATGAGGTACAGTCCACTAGATTGACTCATAAGTTCTTCTAAAATGCGTTTCCTTTCACATTTATTAGAGGTAATATAAAGGTATTCAGTTCCATTCTCACAGTGTATTTTTACATGATAACCATTGGCACGAATATCTTTGAAACTTAACAAGGTTCGATTAGCTCTTGGTGCATACAGAGCGTTTTTGACTTTAAATATGTCTCATATTCTTTAGAGTATTCTATTTTAGTAGAATGATAATCTTTTCATTCTAATAATTTTTCTCTAGATGTATTGCTTTACATCTTTATAGTGCTATTTCGAACCATGTAAATATGTGTAGTAAATAAATTTGAATAAATTCAGTGCTTCAGAATAAAATTCGAAATTGATTAATAAGCCAACGATAATCAAATCAAGGTCTTGTTCTAATTCATCAAACCATTATTGAAATAAACTTTAAGACCAAACAATAGTCTAATTAAAAGTGAGGCATTATGCCTTCATATCTGTCTTTGGAAAATAAATAAAGCAGATTAGTCAAAGTCTGATGCATCCATTAACGGAGCAAGTTCCTTGTTGCCAGTGAAGTCTGCAATAGTGAGGTTGATATCTGGGTCATGACCTTCTTCTTCCATATAGTGAGCCTCTTGTTCTTTAGACTCCCTATACCTCTTGTAAGTGGCTGCAACTATGTTATTTGCTTGGCAGTTCTTGTACCAATGCCCAATGACTCCACACCTATAGCATGGTTCATTGCCAACTCTATCCTGTTTGATTGAAGGGTTCTTAGGTGCCCTTTGCACCTTGTTGCCATGACCACTAGGGCCAGCACCACCATCTCGGCGCCATACATTGGGAGGGCCTCCACGGCTCATATCACGACCCCTACGTCCCTTACCACGTGGTGCATTGTTGCCACGAGGGTAGGGATCAGCACGTCCAACCCCCTTTGCATTGGAGTTCTTTCTACCTTTCACATTACCATAATTAGCCTTGGGAATTTTCTTTGTCCCAACAGGCCTGACATTGTTGTTCAAAAGAACCTCATTATGCCTTTCAGCCACTTGCAGTAGGTTGATCAGCTTATTGAATGTTGTGATTCTTTTGTTGTCATACTCCAGCCTATACTGGTTTGCTAGTATAATTGTTGAAGTAGGAAAAGTAGAAATAGTCTTCTAGATCATATCATCTTTTGTGAGTTCCTTTCCACAGAAATTTAGACGTGCCTTGAGGCGCAACATATCCTTGTTGAAGTCATTGACCCTTTTATAGTCAAGCAAGCGGATTTCATTCCACTGAACGGTTAGTTCTTGGAGCAAGGTGTTATGAATGTTCCCAAAACATCCCTTACGGGCATCCCACAGTTCTTTGGGTGTCTTCAATTGAAGGTACTCCCAGCGTAGGCTAGGATCAATTTGTCGCCTCAAAAACATTAAGGCATTTGGTTTCACCTTATTAGATAGTTCATCATTTTTTGGGTTGGTAATGGTGGCAGTGTAGTCTTTTGCCACAAAGGCAGTTTCTACATCGGAAACCCAACGGTGGTACTCAAGTCCGTCTGAGTCCAAAATGTCAAATTCAGGCCAAGTTGGATCAACCATCTACATAAATAACAAGAGAGAAGAAATAAATTACGCAGTCATAAAGACATCCACGTGAATTATTTTCCAGAATTATGAATTAGATTTCAAGACCAAGATTCATAATGGTCACATTTTTTCGATGCTATGTGAAAATACTTTATCACGGTACCTATGTATTTATAATGCGCATGAATTTTCATTATCATGGCAAAACCGAATTTTGGTATAGCATTCTTAATAAGGAATAATCATAGCACGTAATAAAGAATAAAACATAGCATGTATAAAAAGAAATTGCATGGCATGCTCAAATTGAACAAATATACAACAAAATGTATGCTACATGTATCATGTGTAAAAATAAAATAAAATAAAATATAAACAATAGCATAAGATAAAGACATGCTTAGAAATAATTATGTAAGCGTAAATAAAATAAAACATACTCAAAATTTCATGATAAAAACATAAACAATAAAATATAGTAAACATAAATGAAAATCACATGCTTTAAATTCCACGAATATATGTCACATATATAACAAGCAATAAAATAGCATGCTCAAAAAAAAAAAATTTCTAATTATAAATAATTAAATATATCATAGTATGAAATAAAATAAATAAAAGAGAACATACTTGTTGTCGAGAAAATAAAACAATTATAGCACACGTGCGTGTTGATTCAGGCGTGCGTAGCGATGTTTTTTGGGCTTGAGAAAAATTGGGCCGCTTCCTCTTTCTTTTTGGCAATAGGCCACGCGGCCTTTTTTGCCCTTTCTTTTTCTTGGCCTGGTTTTTTTTTTTTTGGGCTGTAGGGCCTTTTTTTTCCTCTTTTTTAATTTTTTTTTTATTCTGGGCCAGGTCTTTACTTGGACCCAGGTCACTTTTTTTTTTGGGCCGGGTCCTTTTCTTTGGACTGGGTAACACCTCTTTTTTTTTCCTTCTCTTTTGTTTTTTTTTTTCTTGCTCTTCTTCCTTTTGCAGATGGGTGGCTGATCTGGGACGAGGGACGAGGCCGATCGGTGAGGCAGACAAGCTGGGCTCCTCTGAAGGAACAGGGAGTTTCCAGCATCACTGGACTGTTCGAAACGCGAAGGCCGGTCGGATTGCCGAAATCTGGTGCTGCAGGTAGGAGTCCTTCGACGACAGTCTTGGCAAAGGGACGAGGCCGGTCTGGGCAAAGGAGCTGGGCTGGAGGATGGTGGCTCGCGGGGATGGGATGTTGTGTGTCGGTGCTTGGTGCAGCAGCAGGTGGATGCGGGGGTAGCACTGCGATCGGTGTTGGGTTGCAGGGATCGATGCTGGGTTGGGATCGGTTCTGCTGCAAGTCTCGGATCTGCAAGTGGGAGGCAGCAGCGATGGGTGGAGGCGGGTGGGCTAGGCGTGGCTGTGCGGGGATGGGGCCGGTCTTGGCCGGTGAGGTGAGGCCGGGGAAGAAGAGAATTTTTTTTTTTTTTGAGATTGTGGCGGCACAAAACAAGAAAAAGTTTTTTTTTCCTTATAGGGTTTTGATTTTTTTTTTCTTTGGCTATTTGCTCTGAGCGTGCTGATAACGTATAAAAGTAAAATGACAATTGGAATTGGTCTACACATTTCATTCCATAGCCCCTTTATATAGGAAGAGAATTACAACGGAAATATCAATTACAATGATGACATTAACTACTGATTAGTCCTTGCTGATTAATGGTGATTGCTAATTACTTGATTCCCTCTCCGTCAAGCACTTTGACGAAGACACATAATGTGTTTTTCCTTTAATATATATATATATATATATATATATAATATTTATCCAGAGCGAGGCCTCACTCTGAAATTAAAGTGCGAGGTTAGAGTTTAGGATTACTTTTTGGTCCCATATCCACATCTCGATGGTTAAGTTTTTAGGTACTAATGTATAGATCATTTCTGCAAAATTTCAGCCAAATTGATGATCTTTAAAGTATCTAACTCGCTTAAACCAATGGACGAACTGAATCTGTCCAACTTGAACCGTACTAACTTTAAGGCAGTTATCAATGCCTTAACAATCATCAACTTGACTGAAAATTTGCAGAGATAATTTATACATTAGTACTTAAAAACTAAACGGTCGAGATGTGAATCTATGACTGAAAAGTGACCATAAACTCTAAATGCGCACTTTAATTTCAAAGTGAAGCGTCTCTCTAGATAGGATCTGCATATATATATATATATATATATATATATATATGTATGCAGGATGTTGTTATTAACACACCTTAGGGCATCTCCAACCCTTTAGTAAAAAACTAAAGTCATTTGGAAAATTTGACACTCTAGTGTCATTACTATTCATTCATTTCTCTAACCCCCTTTAGTATAAAGTCGTAGCCATTTCATAATTTTAATTATTTTAGATAATTATTTAACTATAATATGAATTTATATATATACATAATAATCTTATATAATATATCGTCGTTTAAATTTTTTTTTAGAAATTTTTATTTTATTTTTTTCAAGTTTTTCTCGTTTAAAACTACATTACTCTATTGTTAGCCGTTGAATTTAATTCATCGCATTTTTCTGATTGTCAGATTAGAAATTAAGTAATTATATGTTTATTTTTTAATTTTTGGTATCAATTAATCTTGGTCTTCCATTTTAAATCGAATTCATGAGGAGTGAATTAGAGCCGCTCATTTTGAATAGTGAAAGGTGGGGCCCAGCCTTCTTCTCCTAAGCCATTTTGTCTTTCTACCTTCATTCCTTAGTCATTTTGACTCCAGGTATGGCTCAAAAGCCATTTTGACACCCTTTTGATTTGGATTGGAGATGGTAAAAAAAAAGCCCCTTAGAGCATCTCTAACGGTGGTGTCAAAATCTACCGTGGAGCTCCAACCGATACAAAAGGCAGATCTCTTCCTCTTCAACCCATCCTTCAAATCCATCGTGGATGACAATTCTTGGTTTCATCTTTCAAATTTGACAGACTCAGGTCATCTGTCATTTTATTTTTTATTGTTTCTCCCCTTCTCCTCTATCGTTCTCCTCAATTTCATGCTACCTAAGTCATTCATGATCTTTCTCATCTTTCTATTTCTTCCTACAATACCCAAACCTTCAAATATCATTGATATCAAACCAAAAATTAAATTTTCATTCAGATTTGGGGAAAAAGAGAGGAAGAGAGTTAGAGTTTGGAGTTAGAAAGAAAAACTGAAGAATTGGGTTCAAGCAGCCCCGATCACATCTGAGCGTCGCCATGGTCGATCACAGTGTTGAGGTTGCGATTGTGTTTGCGATGTTGGAATCTGGGCTACTTGTGGTTGCTTGGATCTGTTCAAATTTGTTAATATGGTGGCTTTTCTAATTGCCTAGAAAAGCTAGAAGAACACGAAGGGAAACAGAAGAGAAGAAGATGGAGAGAAAGAAAGAAATAGTGCAATTGTGTTTTAATAAATACATTATAATAATATTAAAATCTTTATTTATTTTAACCTATGGGTTGGAGTGAAAAATTGTCAAAATTGACAATTCCTTGTAGTTGTCAAATTTCAAACTTACCTCAAAATTTTTGACCTCTCCATTAGAGATGGTCTTAGTCATTTTGGCTTTTGACTCCATTGTTGGAGATGCCCTTAAATCTTTATTCACACACCCTTCTCATTTTTTATTCTTTAAATTCACATCTATTTTGTTAAAATGTCTTAGCTAACCTTCTTTTGCAATTTTCTTTCTCATTCTCTAATACAAATTCAATTGTTCTCACACTAAAATCTCCCAAATCCAGAAGACATGCAATGCTATCGCACTTGTTCATCTTTAGTTTTGGTCAATCACTCGTTCATTTTTTATTTTACCCTAATCCTTTTGGTTCAACAAAATTTGATCAATTATTTTCTAAATCTAAGCCCATAACTGGACAACCACTATTTCTCTTCTATTCTTTTACGTGCCTTTCTATACTTTTAATCTCTATTTGTAAGAACAAACTTGGGGTATATAATATTGCACGTTTTCTGGATTTGAGGAATTTTGGTGTGAAGATCAGTTGAATTTGTATTAGAATGGAAAGGAAAATGAAAAGAAGGTTAGTCAAGACATTTTACCAATATAAATGTGAATTTAAAGAATAAAAAATAGGAAGGGTGTGTGAATAGATATTTAAGGTGTGTTAATAACACCACACTACCCATATGTGTGTATGTGTGTCACACACACACACACACACACACACTATATATATATATATATATATATATATATATATATATATATATATATAGGATTAATTTCAGTTTACCCCCCTGAGGTTTGGGGGTGTCATCATTTCACCCCCTGTACTTTCAATTTTGAATTTTTACCCCCTAAACTTTCCAATTTCAATCAACCGTGTCCAATTTCTACTATTCCGTCCAAATTGGACGTTAAGTTTGACTTTTGAGGGCTAAAATGGTCATTTCAACATAAAAAAATAAATTTTTTATTTTTTTCTGTTTTTTAGTTTTTTTTTTCGGTTTCTTCGCTTTTTTTTTTTTTTTTTTTTTTTTTTTTTTTTTCTGTTTCTTCTTTTTTTTATTTATTTATTATTTATTTATTTTATTTTGTCTTCAACCTATACACCACAAGTTATAATAGGTTTATGAAAACAAAAAAATACTCTAGGTAGTTGAAAGCCGCTCGCTGGTCTACGATATTTGTGACATATCTCCGATAAAGTGAAGAATTTAGGATATATCCCCAATAAAGTGAAGAAATATCTGTAAAAAATAATTTTACACTTTATCTGTAAATAAATATCCGTAAAAAATGTTTTTACACAGATATTTCTTCACTTTATTGGGGATATACAGATATTTATAGATAAAGTGTAAAATCATTTTTTACAGATATTTCTTCACTTTATTGGGGATATATCATAAAATTCTTCAATTTATTGGAGATATATCACAAATATCGTAGACCAAAAATGATTTTACACAGATATTTCTTCACTTTATTTGGGATATACAGATATTTATTTACAGATAAAGTGTAAAATTATTTTTTACAAATATTTCTTCACTTTATTGGGGATATATCCTAAAATTCTTCACTTTATCAGAGATATATCACAAATATCATAGACCAGTGAGCGGCTTTCAACCACGTAGAATATTTTTTTTGTTTATAATTTATAAAACTTGTGGTGTATAGGTTGAAGACAAAATAAATAAATTAATTAAAAATTTTTAAAAAAAATGAAGAAACAGAAGGAAAAAAAAAACAGAAATAAATAAATAAATTATTTTTTAAATTTTTAAATTTTTTTAAATTTTTTATGTTGAAATGACCATTTTAGCCCTCAAAAGTCAAACTTAACGTCCAATTTGGACGGAATAGTAGAAATTAGACACGGTTGATTGAAATTGGAAAGTTTAGGGGGTAAAAATTCAAAATTGAAAGTACAGGGGGTGAAATGATGACACCCCCAAACCTCAGGGGGGTAAACTGAAATTAATCCATATATATATATATATAGGTTCGTTTTGAAGCAGACATCCGCAGTGCAGCTAAAGTGTGGATGTTCATGCTTCTGCAGCAATTAGGGGTCGACGGAGGCTGGACTCTTGCAGGACAGAGACCATGGGTATCCCGGATGGCGTCACCATGAAGATGAAGGCCAAGGAGATCGAGGTAGAAGGTTATAGGCAGCGACCTTATTTGAAACTTCAAACCCGATCAAGGTGGACGCAAACTGGTAACCGGTGAGTCCACCGGTAAGAAGAAGCTCAAGATCGACATCTGGTCTCCGTTCGGCAAGAGCTGCGCCGTCGTCAAAGCCTATTCGCTGTAGAAGCATGGAACTTCCGCACTTTTGCGGCACTGCGGATGTCCTCTTCTAATATATATATATATATATATATATATATATTTTTTTTTTAAAGTTACCTCGCAATGAGGACTATTAAAATGAGGATTTTATAAAGATGTTTGAGGAGGAGAAACCCTAAGGTCGAAGCTTTTCTGTTCTTATGAGATCTGTCCTGTCCAGGGGCACCGTGAAGTCTTGGTTGGCTTCTGGCCTCGCCAACTTTTGCGGTCTGCTGCCGGATGGGTGACTGATGCTGTTGCTCGAGAGAGTTCATGGGAGGACTGTGTTTTGCTAGAGGTATTGGCAGGGTGGTTCAGCGGGATCTGGGCGACGTTTGTTAGATCACGATGGTCATCTTGTATAGTGGTCGGCACACTTCATCTGCTTCCAGGATTGGAGTGAGGCTTGGATAGTGGGACGGACTGAAATGCGCTGCATCGGGGCAGCGCTGACTTCATAACAGCCCGGGCCAGGTCTGCTTGGGTAGAGGTGGTACGGGTTGGGGAGGCTATGGCATCATGGGTTGTGGCGGCGTGGTCGGCGGCACACCAGAGCTATACAGGCGTCTAGCGGATGAAAGAGATGGAGCCTGGGTTTAGGTCAGGCCTATAGTTGGGCATTTTTTCTCTTTGGGCTGCTCTTTGGGGCTGGGATGTTGTTTCCCTGGACCTTAGTATTTTAGTTTAGTCATTTTGATTACAATAATTCCCTACTTTGTTAGGGAGCTATGATTCTAGATTTTAGTAAGCGTCATCGAGTCTAGTTTACTCTGCCTATTTATTATGTAGTTGTTAATAGTCTATAGGCTCCCTTTATGAGCATGGAACCATCAAATAATTGGATCTAATCTATGTATCACTGTGCTACTACCACAAACTCTTTTTCTGCCCCATGTCGGTAGAGGGAGGATATGTAATTGCCCTTTCTTGCTTGATATTATTATATCAATTTCATATTCAAAAAAAAAAATGAGGATTTTATGAGGACTTTCTAATCAATAATTGTGAGATCTACTTTTTAATCACATTTCTGCAAATAAACTATTAGATGTTTTTTTTTTTAGGGGAATGAAGGACTAATTCATTGATTGAGAATCATTACAATTAGAGATTATATGGGCCTCCACGTTTGGAGGAATAGAGGTAAAGAAGTCTAACACAAACTGGTCTAACTTGGCTTCCTGAGCTAGAATATGAGCCACCTGATTAGCTGTCCGTCCACCAAAAACCACTCTAGCTGCCAAAGCTTTGTGCAGCAAGTCTCTTAAATCATGAAGCAAAAAACCCAATTCAGAATTATCTAAGGAGGATCCATTAATCGCCAATGCCAAATCCTTGCAGTCAGTTTCAACGATCAATGGCGTAAATTGGTGTTCAATAGCCATCTGCACACCCAGAAGCAAAGCTAAGAGCTCTGCATGCCTAGCCGAGCTGGCTACTGGCACTGTGTGCTGGAAACTCCCTAAACAAGAACCCACATGATCCCTAAAAATGCCGCCCAGCCCTGTAAGCCCAGATCCCAAATCAAATGCAGCATCAACATTCAATTTAATAAAACCAACTGGAGGCTTTGTCCATCTAGAAATTCTTCCATGAATAGTAGGAGAAACGGAAGAAAGACATGCAGATTTATAGTCTGCCCACCAGCCCATAGTCATTGGCACAACCTCTGTGGCCAATTTGAAATCATCATCCCAAACTTTGGAATTTCTATTCCTCCAAGTTGCCCAAAGAATCATAAGTAAGGGAGCAAAAGAATCAGGAGCTAATGAGTGAACAAATACTAACCAATCTGTAACACATGAAGATGAGGAAGAGTGAGGCATATTGGCCTCTTGAAGCATACTCGCTGCATGAGTACAATCACGCAATGCATGGATAGGGGATTCAACTTCCTCCTCACAAAACGGGCAATGGGTATCAATGTCAATACCTCTTTGGCTAAGCCTGCTACGTGTAGGAAGAATATTTGAAGCCGGCCTTCCAAGCACAAATTTGCACATTGCCTGGTACCGGAGCCTTCCAAATTTGGTTCCATAGAGCTGCACTAGAATTAGGAATTCCCTGATGGTCATCAAGGATTCTGCTTCTAGCAATATGGTATGCAGATTTCACTGTAAATTGACCCTTTTTATCGCCACTCCAAATCCATCTATCATCATGATTCTGAGGACTAAGAGGGATAGCCTGAATTTTTTCAACAATATGCATAGGAAATAATGCAGACAAGAGAGAAGTATCCCACACACCTAGGGAGAGAAATAGGTCGGCAACAACAGTCACACTGTCTGTCTAGAACGGACTCAAATCTTCCCCCAATTACCAAGGTTCTGACCAAATATTAGTCGTAAACCCGTTTCCAATATGTTTCTATGCCTGCTCGAAGGATATCTCTACCTTGTAAAATACTCCACTAAGCACAAGAAGGTTGGGTACCCAAGGTTGCTCCCAAAAAGTACCATGAGGAAAATAAAGAGCTTTGAAGAGTTGACCAATAAGAGAATTCGGGTTTTGAACAAGTCTCCAGCCTTGCTTAGCTAACATAGCCAGATTAAAAGCAAACAAGTGTCTAAAACCCCTACCTCCCATACTCTTGGGTTTACATAAGTCATCCCATGCACGCCAATGCATTTTTCTCTTCTCTTCCGTACCACCCCACCAAAATTGAGCACATAATTGATGAAGTTCCTGGATAAGATTCTAAGGTAAAAGATAGCAATTCATTGTATAGAGAGGCATTTCCTGAGCAACTACCTTGATTAGGACCTCCCTCCCAGCAGCACTAACTTAGAGCGCCACCCTATTAACTTCTTAGAGAGATTATCTTTAATATAAGCAAAAGTATCAGATTTGGATCGGCCAACTAGAGTAGGAATACCCAAATACTTTTCATGCTTATCAGCCACCTGCACTCCTAAAATCGGCGCCAAATTTACACGCAGATGAGGTTGTACACTGCCACTAAAAACCACGTTACTCTTCTGCAAATTAACCTGCTGTCCCAAGGCCTTCTCATAAATATGCAACAAATCACGGATCATAGAACAATCCTGAGAAGTAGCATTAGAATACAACATACTATACCATCAGCAAATAGTAGATGGCTAATAACGGGAGCTCCATCACATATACGTAAGCCCTGCCACTGACCAGAAGAGACGGCATGGGAAATCAACGCAGACAAACCCTCAGCACAGAGCAAGAATAAATAAGGAGAGATAGGATCTCCTTGCCTCAACCCACGCTGCGGAGTAACATATCCCCTAGGTACCCCATTAATAAGAAAAGAGTAGCATACCGTAGATAAGCAAAACATGATCAGCTCCACCCATGGAACAACAAATCCCATTTTAAGCATAATCCTTTGCAAAAAAAAACCCACTCAAGCCGATCATAGGCTTTGTTGATATCCAATTTGAGTGCCAAGAAACCTTCTTGTCCCCTCTTCAATTTATGCATATAATGAGCAACTTCGGAAGCTACCAGCGTATTATCAGAAATCAATCGATCTTGCACAAATGCACTCTGTTGAGAAGAAATAATATCCGGCAAAATCTTCTTGAGTCTGTTAGCAACGACCTTAGAAGCAATTTTATAAATGACATTGCACAAGGAGATGGGTCTCAAATGTGACATATTCACTATCTCTTTTACTTTCGGAATAAGAGCCACATAAGTAAAGTTCAAATCCGGCGGCATCTCCAAATTAGTAAGCATAGAAATCACTGCAGTACTAACTTCTGAACCAACTAGGTCCCAATACTTCTGAAAGAAAAAAGGTGAAATACCATCAGGTCCGGGAGCTTTAGAAGGATGCATATTAAATAGAGTCGCTTTAACTTCATCCATGCCATACGAAGCCAGTAACTGTGCATTCATCTGGTCCGTGACCCTCCTCCCAATATTTTGCAACACCAAGTTTTGAGCATCTAAATCTGGAACCTGGGAACTAAAGATGGATTGGAAGTAGTCCAAAACAACAGACTCAATTCCTTGTTGTGAATCTTGCCACACACCGTTGACATTATACAACCCTTTGATTTTATTCTTTGGCGATTAGATGCCCTCTTATGGAAAAACCTTGAATTCCTATCCCCATCCTTGAGCCAAATTTCTCGAGATCGCTGACGCCAATAAGTCTCATCAATGGACATAAGTTCATTCAACCTTCTGGTCAGTTGTTGTTTGACCTCAGTATCATTTTGGTCAAAGGGTTTCTGTAGCAGATCATTGAGTTGGGACCTGACACTCTCAGCTTCCTGCCTTCTGCTTGTGAACACTGTTCTATCCCATTCCAGTAAATCATTACCCACTCCTTTGATCTTACGACACAACCGAAGCATAGGATCCCTGATTTGGGGTATACTCCAAGCCTCCTCGACCTTCTGAGAGAAATCCACATGTGCACACCACATCTCTTCAAAACGAAACTGTCTCCGAACTCTATTCCTCTGCTGCAACTCGCGTCGCACCTCCAAGAGGAGGGGAACATGGTCAGAGCGACTAGGAAACAAATTCACAACCCTAGCGAATCCAAACTCCGCCTGCCAAGCCTGGGAACACGTACCTCTGTCCAAGCGCTCTTTGGTATTGGAATCGCTCCAGGTGAAAGGGCCACCAGCAGCCCCCATATCTGCAAGATGACAGTCCGCCAAGGCTTGCCGGAAAGCTTGCATCTGACCATGACCGTGAAGTCGGCCCCCAGACTTCTCTCCAACTCCAGAATCTCGTTAAAGTCACCAGCTACGACCCATTTCTCATTCGGGTCCCTGGCTAGGGAACTTAACAACTTCCAAGAGGTATGACGCTGTCCAGTTTCTGGGTGCCCGTAAAAGCCAGTGAACCGCCATGTCACGTTGTCGGGGCCTTTCACCTCCACATCAATGTAGAAACGTTCCACCGAACGGATATCAACCGAGATGGAATCATCCCACAACAGTGCCAGGCCTCCAGATCGATTGATCCGGTCGAAATGAGCAATATGTGGAAGACCCACAGATCGGCACAATGACTTATGTTATTGCTTGGTGCAATGAGTTTCACTGAGAAAGATCAGAGATGCACGGTGCTTCTGAATTAATGCTTTCAAGGCATGACGTGTTTTCCTGTTGAAAATACCTTGGCAATTCCATATCAGAAAATTCATGATGAGAGAATGAGGCGTCTGGCACCCCTTGAAGCCGAAGATCGGCATTGCCAAGAACCCAGAAGACGAGGGCGGTAACCCTAGGTTTCAAAAGTTCTCTCTGTTACGTTAGTTTCTAGCTATCAACTGTTAATGTTTAGATATTCATGAGTAGATTATTTATACAAATTTTCAACCAAATTGAAAATCATTAAGGCATCCATAATCGTGATTTATCATTTATGAACATAAAAAGTTCAGGTTTGACAAATTGGATTCGTCCATTGATTTGATCTACTTTGATACCTTATTAATTAACAATTTGGAAGAAAATTTTCAGAAGTGATCTACTCATGCATAAGTAAACATTTAAGGGTTGATTTGCACAAATGTGATAAAAAAAAGTGGGTCTCACAATTGTTGATTAGAAAGTCCTCATTTTAATGGTCCTCATTAGAAGTTCCCCCATGTTTTTCTATTTTAGCAAACTTTATAGTTTTATACTTAAATAATAGGAGCGAAATAATACATATTAACGATTCATATATCACATTTCACGAGCACAATAAAAAAAAAAGTTATCATTAATACATGACTACTGTTATAAGCTCATAATAAAATTATTTGTTGTAGAGCAAAAAAATAAAGGGAATTGAAACAGCACTTTTTTTTTTTAAGAATATAAGGGATTATGCGATATTAGTTCATCAAAAACAGAAAAGCAGGGAACAAGTCTCACCCTCAATCCCAAAGAAGAAGGGTCTGTCACACTATGAGAACCCTAAACAACACATGAATTCAAAGTCAATAAAATTTAGGGTTTTTTACTTCAACAGTGTTTGAACTCTTCGAGAACTTTTGAAATGATACCTGAACTTTCAAAGTTATCAATGCGATACCTGGACTCATTTTTTAGTATCAACGTTGTACCTGCGGTCGACCGTCACAGAACCGTTAACTATGACCACGTGCCCAGCACGTGAGGCATTTAATGAGGTTAAAAGACTAATTTACCCTCAAAAGTATATACTTCAACAGTGTCTGAACTCTTCGAGGACTTTTGAAATGATACCTGAACTTTCGAAGTTATCAATGTGATACTTGAACTCATTTTTTCGTATCAATGTCATACCTGTGGTCGATTTCCGTCACAGAACTGTTAACTATGACCACGTGCCCAGCACGTGAGGCACAAAATAAGGGTAAAAATGACCTTTCCTACTTCCTTTAGTTCTTCACGTGTCCCGTCGTACCTTCAGTTCTTCTTCTCCATTTATATTTCCTTTTTCATCTGCAAAATGCAATCAGATGGGATGATGACATTTCCTAGCAAAATGCAAAACCCAAAGCAAAACTTGAGTCCAATCTCTGATGGACAGACACCGTCGGGGACTCCATCTCGTCGGAGTTCTCCAAGCACAACTTGCTCGACGTCTTTGCTTCTCTGAATTTATTGCAGGCCGGAGCGGTGTAGACGGTTTCACGACTCTTAGCCTCCAGATCTGAGACTTGGAATTTACCTGAGATTTCAGACAGAGGGAGAGAGAGAAATGGCCGGCGGCAATCCAGACCTTCTTGTGAAGCTTGCCAGAGATATGACGAAGGTGGACCACGCCGTCGTGGCACTCAGGCTCCTCACCGCATCTAACATCACAGCATAAGTTCATGAATTTCAAAAATAGTCTGTGTCTTTGTAATTGAATCAAAATTTGCAAAAGTGAAGGAGACTGAGAGTCTCTCTCTCAACAGCGGCGAAAAGGCGAAGGATGGTGATGATCGGAGAAAACTCAAAACTGATTTTTCCGCGACTGCGTGTCTGTGTATGACTATATCTATCTGTATATGATTTAGTGAACAATGGGCAATGATCATTTCACTGATTCCAGCTTCTAATCAATTTGTCCAAAAAAGAACCGGCCTTTGGTTATTTGCGGCTGTAATATCAATACTTAGTGGGAGCATCGGACGAGGTACTCCGGCGAGGCAATCGGCGGCGGTCGGGGTGGGTGAGGAACAATCTGAGGGTTTTACGGCAGCGGAGGTGGATGACAGGGCTGGCGGATGGGCTGCGCGTGGGGCTTCAGGAGACGACTGGGCATTGAGTGGCGAGGAGCTTGAATTTTTGCAAGGTAGCCATATCAGTCTAGCTGAGTTCAATGTGGTTGTAGTCAGGTAGTGCTTGGAAAGCGTTGGGTGGTTGAGAGAGAATGTGAGATCTGATTTGCGGCCATGGCTTCCAATCGGAGGGGACAAATCAGAGGGAAGAAGACGTCGAAAGAGAAAAACAAGAAAGAAAAAATAAAAAAACAATACTTTTGAGGGTAAATTAGTCTTTTAACCTCATTAAGTGCCTCACGTGCTGGACATGTGGTCATAGTTAACTGTTCTGTGACAGAAATCGACCGCAGAGACGTTGATACGGCAAAATAAGTCCAGGTATCGCATTGATAACTTTGAAAGTTCAGGTATCATTTCAAAAGTCCTTGAAGAGTTCGGACACTGTTGAAGTAAAAAACCCCGTGAAGAACTAAAGAAAGTGGGAAATGTCATTTTTACCCTTATTTTGTGCCTCACGTGCTGGGCACGTGGTCATAGTTAACGGTTTTGTGACGGAAATCGACCGCAGGTACGACGTTGATACGAAAAAATGAGTTCAGGTATCACATTGATAACTTTGAAAGTTCAGGTATCATTTCAAAAGTCCTTAAAGAGTTCAGACACTGTTGAAGTAAAAAACCCTAAAATTTATAAGAGGAAGTAAACTTCCTAAAACTAATGTCCCGAATCCTACTCACATCCAATCTTTTTATACAAATTACATCTAAGTCCTAGATTATAGCATTTTTCAAGCATATTTAGCAATGTTAACTACTTTTTCAGCAAAAATTTTAGCCAAAGTATGCTAAGCACAACCATCTGGAAAAATATCAAATATGCTAATCACAAACATATCAAGAAACGTTTACAAGAAGCTAAACACAAACCACAAGGAGTACAGCCAATGACAAAACCAAGAACAGAAAATTGAAAGGCCCGAAACAAACCGAATGTAACCTCATCCTTGAATAATTTTGTTCTACGACTCAATTATATAAATAAAAAATTAAACGGTGTAAACTCATCCAGATTGCTTAACTCAACTGCATAATTAAACTCATCTTAAATTTGGATTGAACTGAACGAAATTGAATTGTAATTGAAATAAGTACTTACAACTTGCGTGATTATAAGAAGGAAAGATGAAGATTGAAGAATGAATAACTAAAGAACTCAAGAAGATGGTGAGAAGAGACGAAAAGAAACTTCAAATTAGAAGAAGAAGAAGAAGAAGAAAATGAAGAAGAAATAAAAGAAAGAATAAGACTGATTGACTGAGGATTTTGAGACCCCTCTCTAGTTTTGGTTGGGCTTGAGTCAACGACAACGTTTAATTAAAAGTTTTCGTATATATACATTTTGGCTTGAGCTGAGAACGCAGTTGCGTCACACAATCAGAATGGCCAAAACAATAATGTTTTTATTTAAAGCTGCTGTCGGAGGTGGTCATTTTCTCAGAAGTTCACTAATGAACAGTACATCTCAACATTTCGCATGTCTGTAAAATATTTTGTCACAGGAATATTAACACCAACTTACATGAACCTGGTGTAACATATATTTTGTCACAAGAACATGATAATTTAGTACTAAGATGGATTAGTTCTTAAATTTAGGGACTAAGATATCGCAATTCCAAAAAATAATAAAAATAAAATAATTTTAAAATGGAAAAATGTCTTTACCTTAATTTTAGTTACACTAATCCTACCTATCTTAATTAACAAATTATAAGTTTTAGGGAAAATTTCACAAACAGTACACCAAGTAAAGACTACTAATAATTCTTATACATAAAGTTCCAAACCAATCATTTCGGTACACGAAATCTGAAACTCGACCCACTATCAGTACACGACGTCATTGACGCCGTTAATTTGACACCAAAATGTCTATTATGCCCTCAATTATCTTTCTTCTGTTTTTTTTTTCCTTCTTTTTGTTTTTTTACCAAAAAAAATGAATTAGAGTGTGAGAGTACCAAATTACCCTTTTTTGTAAGGTAATATTTAACGGTGTCATTGACGTCGTGTCTACATAGTGGGTCGGGCTCAAAAGTCCATGTACCAAAATGTTCAGTTTGGAACCTTATGTATGGAAATTATTAGTGGCATTTACTTGGTGTACTATTTGCAAAATTTTCCCTAAGTTTTAACCATAACCCATAATATTACCCATTTTATTCCCTAATACCCAACTATCTCTCCATTAATCTATTTTTTTAATTTTTTTTCCTAACCGTTTTGCCGTTTTTCTTAACTGTCAAGTCAATTTCTGTTTCAGTCTTCCTAAGATTTTTTGATAGAGAAAGAAAGAAGAGAGAGGAGCTATGTGAGAGAGAGAGAGAGAGAGAAGTTATGAGCTAGACAGAAAAAGAGACTCTGATTCTTGCATGAATAGAGAACGAAGCTCTGATTCTCGATCCAGATGTTCGTCGATGCTAGCTCTTAATTGTCTCCCTGCTGCAGCTCGGTTTGATTTCTCTTCCTTCTTCAATTTTAATTTCTGTTGTAGTTTTTGTTGAATCTGAGTTTGTTTATCTGTTCAATTTGAATTTCTAGTTCTTGTTTCGTACAATTTGTTAGTTTTGAATCATTGTGCTTAGTTTGAACTTATTTTGGTGAATTTAAGCTTTGATTTACAATTTTTCATCTATATTTGTTGATTTTGTTTGTTTTGAAACAGTTTGATTCGATTTTCATTTTGTTTTGTAGATTTGATGAACTGTTACTTGTTTTACTTTTTTTTTTTGGGGGGGGGAGGGGGAGGGGGGCGCAATAATATTTATGAACTGATCTCTCTTTTTTCTTTTATTTTTGATTACTTGTTATTTAGGGATAATAGTAGTTTAGTGTAATGTTTTGCTCTTTTAAATTGGTTTTCATAGTTATGACTCTTTTTATTTGGGGGCAATAATAATTCTTCAATGATCTATTTTTTTTTCCTTACTTGTTATTGATTGAGGGTAAATAAAGTGAAGTTTGGTGATGTTTTCATGCTTCTTCTTCTTTTTTTTTTTTTTTTTTTTTCATTTTAAAAATATGAAAAATATTTTTTTCGCACTAAACTATCAAACACATTTTCGAATTTACAAAACACAATCTTGTTTTCAAAAATCGTTCTTTAAAAATCATTTTTAAAAATGTTACCAAACAAACCTTGTTGTTTAGTGTAATGTTTAAATTGATATTGGTAGTTGTGACTCTTTATATTGGTGGGGACAATGAAAAATTTATTGGGGGCAATAATAGTTTCATTTTGTTTTTGTTATGCATGACTATGGATTGTTCTTTGGTTGCTAGTTTCACCTATTCTGGAAAAGGTTTTATGTTTTCTCTTAATCAATGTATGAGCTATGCTGATTTGTATGAAGACATTTGTCGAAGGTTCAATTATTCGGCAACTGATGTTATTGAGCTTTAATATTCACTTCCAAGTTGTCATGTTTGCTTTCTTCATAATGATGGTGATATTCAGATGTTGTTTAGTGGTGCAAGGATATATATGTTGGATTGTGCTGATATTTCTGTTTTGAAGAATAGTAGAAGTTGCAGCAAAACATGTTATGTTTCATTTTGAGGATAGCTGTTCTGGGGTTGTTGGTGAAGATGATTACTTAGGTGAAGCATTTAGAACTGAAGTGCACAAGTCTTATTTGTTTAATGAGTGGAGTAGTTATATTCAACATGTTGGTAAGAAGTTTCGTGGTGGTCAACTAAGTTTCGAGACAAGCTAAGGAAGTATGCAATTGAAGTGGGTTTCCGCTTTATTTTTGTGTGAAATGATCAAGATCGTGTTTATGCAGTTTGTTCGAATCAGGGAACTGAAGGTTGTGATTGGAATGTTCATGGTTTTTTTTTTTACCAGTAATTGATTGGTCCCGGAAATATCATAACCCCTATACACATAACAAAGCTTACAAATCGGATAGTGTTACATTTCCCCAATTTGAAATTTTCCTCGAAAATTCAATCAAGTATCAATGATATTATCCATAGTGTACCTCTTCCCATATGATACTCTCCTCCTACTAATCTCTGTAAGCTAAAACCAGATATAAATGCAACATTATATTGAACACAAATAACACATAGACACATTTGATCAAGAACATACAACCGTACATAGAATTAGAATTGCATAACATCATGTTACCAACCTGAGGCCATTGTGAATATTAGAAGAAGGAGCTTCAGCAATGAAATGCAGAAATGTAGAAGCAAGATCACTGCACTGCTCACTCAGTAGTTAGTATTCTCTGTGGGGCAAGATTCTGAAAACTAGTGTGTTTTTGAGAGTGCAGGGACCTACGCTTTTATATAGGATTGAGCCGACAACATTCTGCCCATAAGAACAACCGTGTTACAACTCAAATTCTTCTCTATATACATATCTTATCTGTTTATGTGATAAACATGAATAATCTTCTATAGCTTTATCTTATCAGAATCAATATAGATAAAACATCAAGATTAGAGTCCTATACGTATACCAGTTACTTCTTGTAAATACGTTAATAGTTGCTACGTCTGTAATAAACTTGGGATAAGGTCCATTATTAGTTTACAATCTCTTAATGGCCAGCGTCCAAATAGAACTTCTATATCCTCAACTGCTCGTTCGATTCTAAGTGACAAACTAAAAGACAACACAGAATGAACATTAACTCATCGCACTTGTATCGCCAAAAGAGGTCTATAAGGATTAGGCTGCCCCCTTCCAGTATTCCTTTTAGTGTCCCTTTTATAGTCGTAACAACTGTCTATATATGCTTGTCTTGCCCCAAAAGAATCATGGAAGACTACTCTAATATATTCAAAAACGCAGGTTGAAAGCGCCTTAAGGTGTGAAAGGCAGGATTTTGCCATCAAAAGCCTCAGTTTTCAGGGTTAGGCACAAAGTCGCACAAAACATCCACTTTTAGCGAAAAGCGCTAAAAACAGGTTGAAGGTGTACGCGCCGCTAGTGCTGCTACTACTACTGCAAACCGAGGTTCATGTTTACTCTCTCCCTCCTCGACAGAGAGCTAAGAGAAAAACGTAAATTTCATTTATAGTCGTCGTCAAGAACCTTAGGGCTCCCAATCTACGTCTAACATTTCGCTAAAACTCAATATGGGAGGAGAATCCATTGATAGTTGTGGTCTTATATCATATTCAAATGGATGCTTTTATATTAGTGAATTGAATAATGTACACAGTTGTAAATGTGTATTTAGGATGCAAAACACACAAGGTTTTGGGATCCAAGATTGTGAAGACTTGCATTGAAGAGGATGTTAGCTATAACTTGCTATTTTCTTAGGAATTTACTTTTGAACGGTAAATCTCAACATTCCGCATGTCGATAAGTTATTATGTCACAAGAATATTATCGGATTAAGATCCTCTAAAGTTAGGCTTTTGCAGTTTTCTTGAATTTCTTAAAATCTCGACCATCTCAAAAATCCAATGGTTGAGATTCACATTATGTCATCTTACACAACTGTAAACACGGGAATCTGAAATCAAACAGAATGCAGACACGTGTACAAAAATAATAATTTTATTAATTTAAGTGCGGGTTACAATATTTGGTAATCCTCTGATTCTATCTCCGACGATGAATTTTACTCAAGGGCTTGACGCTTGACCTTGAGTTGTTCGATGATCACGAGTGTCGACAAGTGACGAATGTTTTGACTTAAGGTTGGTGAGGAACCGACTATTTGGCAGCTTGAGGGTTCTTCACACGTACTTGGGAGGTTTCAGGAATTTTGAGAGTATTTCCTTCTCTTTTTTGGCCGAAGTCCTTCTCTTGTTTTGAGAAGAGGTATTTATAGTGTCGGCGTCTCTCTCAATTTGGAATGCGTTTTTTTTTTTTAACTGAATTTCATTGAATCAATTAGTGATTACAATCACTGAGAATGGCATCCCTAATGCAATCGGGAGCAACAACAAACAACTTTGACTCTCATTCGAGTGCAAAGCATGGTTAGCCAAGACATGAGCTATTTTGTTAGTCTCACGTGATACATGAACTACTTTAAAGTCTACATGCCTATTCATAATATCTTTCACTTCTGTAATGAGAATACCCAAGCTTGACAGATCAGTATCTTGCTGCACCAAGGCTTGCACAAGCAGTACACAATCCACTTCAAAAATAATCTGTTCATAGTTCAACGTCTCAGCTAGCTTCATACCTTCAGTCAAGGCATTCAACTCTGCATGGAAAGGAGATGTGATCTGAGCAAAAGGTCGCCCCACTGCTGCATTAAAATGGCCGTTTTCATCCCGTATGATCACCCCCACTACCACCTCGACATGTTCCAGCCATGAAAGCACCATCAGAATTACACTTCCTCCAATTTAGAATGCGTTGATGACACGAAATTAATTGTATTTTCCTTAATAACATAATCAAATCAATCAGACCTAATTAACTTATTTAATCACGATTATTAAGGAATTAGCCAATTAATTAGATGGCTGATTGTCTTCTTGATTATCAATTTAAATAAATTGACATTTAATCAGCAGACAAAATTTAATACTTGATTTGATTCGGAATCAATTGATTTAATTTGATTGATATATCCGCATTAATATCAGCTGATTAAGTCGGAACAAATTTATTTATTGCTGTTGGACTTTTTGTATGCCGCCACATGTCATTCCCTGAGTCCGCTTGGTTTTGCTTACTCATAAGCCACGTGCACATTTTGTAGGATCCACATGCCGACTAAATTTGTTCAGTCATAATTTCAAGTGTTGACCGAATTATTTAATGAATTTTATTTTCATTAAATTTTTGGTGTCTACAAATGCCCCCACTTCAAGGTGCGCCGTAAACATGTTGTCACGTGTAGGAGGTGTGACTTGAAGTTTTGAATTGAACTTTTTTTTCCTTCAGCTGCCTTGACTTTGACGGCTTTTCCATTTTAGCTCGTCGCAATGCATTGCTTTAACAGAGCTAGCTTGTAGAACTCCAAAGTTGTAGAGAATCCCTTGGAATCTTGATTTAATTTAGTAGAGAATCTCCCAAAATCTTGATTTAATTATGTAGAGATTCTCTCGCAATCATGATTTAATTTTATAAATATGGCAAGGACTCCAAATGGGTAGGTGACAAAACCCATGATATAAGAGTAATTTTTTATTAAATATTTATGGAATAAATCCTTGATTTTTCCGAATAAAATATTTTTCCACAATTTCAACAATCAATATATTTGTGTCATATATAGTAGAAAATTTAAGATTTCTGCCATATTTTCTTAGTCTCAACTGGGAAATTAATGAAATGAGAAACCTTAGCCTTCAATACAAAAGGACGGCCTCTTCATTGTCAAACCTGTCTTCTTCAATAACAGTGACTGTAAGGCTCGTTAATTATTTTGCTTTGTTCCCTTTACTTGTTTCTTCATTTTTCGTTAGAAATCTAGATAAATGCAGCTTGGGCTCACTTTTTCTCTCTATTTTCTGACAGGAATCTGCTGCTACTGGTGTGCTGTTCCTTCTGAGACCTTGATTTGACGTGAGTTGTTGGCAGCGGCAAGCTAGGCAGTGCTCTGTCTTCCTCTTTTTATTAACCTTGATTTGATTATGATTTCTTTCATGTATACCGTGACCTCAACCATGATTCATCCTTTATATTCACTAGAAAAGGCAACCGCGCGATACTGCGGGAATTGAATTTGTTAGTTGTTAATTATTTTTTATGTAGTGCTTAGTTGTTAAACAATTTTTTTCGTAATTCTGATAAAAAATGTAATAGATCATAGTTACATAAGTTTGAGAAGTATAATTTTAGATTGTAGCTTAAGCAGATTATGGCCGATTCATAAATAAAGTCTCTATAGTGCAAATTTTAATAAGCTGCTTGAACAGATTACACATTTGCGAGAACTACAATTACAAAAATATGATTAATGAAACTCTTCCATTTTTAAGATTAAAAAAAAAAACCTACTTTAGGTATCATTTGTAGAAATTTACAAATACAAAATAGAATTGTTCTCCTATAAAAAAATAAAATAAAAAATAAAAAAACTGAAAAGATATGGCAAAATTGAAAAAAAAAAAAAAAAAAAGACAATTTGTAATTTTAGTTAAAAGTTGGGGGCAAAACCGTCATTCCACTGTTACATGAACAGTGGATCTGATGGAGGCAGAAGGGAGGAAGATAGAGGGAAAAAAGGACAGTGGCAGAGTTGTAAAAAAAATTCAAATGAGGGTAAAATTGTCTTTTTATGAATGAACAGTGATTAATGACAGCTTCTTATTTTTTCATAAATACCAGAGCAAAATCGACTGTTCACTGTGCTTAACATAGTGTAATAGTGTAACGACGCTTTATATGTGTATAATATATATATATATATATATATATGCGTGTACCTTCTGACATACTTCCATGATTCACCTTCTCTCATTAATTAGATGCACGTGCAGCCCATGATTTTTTTTTTCAATAACAAGTAAAAGCATGATCGATGATTAATCACTCTTGTTCACATGTCCTTTACTCCCTTGCACATTATTCCTCTTTTGAAGACGTCCAAAGCATGGCTCACTTTTTTTTTTTTTATAATTTCTCTCACATGCCCCCCTTTGCAGACCCAAAGCATGATTTTTTTTTAAACTGTCAAATAATCATGCCAATTGACAACTGGTCAACTCATTCGAATTTTGGCTTTTAGCTAGCAAATTAAATTATTACATGGGCTGCATTCCAACTAAATTGCAGATTTTTAGAGCTAGATTACTCTTCCAACTTTGAGGCCACCAAACTTCCAGACTCTGCCTTTTTTTTTTTTTGTCTGAGTTCAAAGCATGAATCCTTTTATTTCTTAATCACACTGTCACATGCCATGATATCATTGCCCCTTGTTTTTTTTAGATGCGTTGATCTTCATCTAATCTGCCTTAATCAATCTTTGTTCAAATGTGGAGTTCTGACAATATATAAAAATAAATGCCCCTCTTTGTCTTGCTGACGTCGCCGCCTCTTTTTATTTTTATTTTTTTTTTTCACTTCATACATGCATTCTGAAACTTTGTTTTAAATATATATATATATATTTTCCTTTCTTTTCAGAGCTTTGGTGATAAGCTTGCTGCTACTACTGTGTTACTTCGCCAGGGACCTTGATTTGATGCAAGCTCTTGGTAGCACAAGGTAGGCTGTTTGATCTTTCCATCACTGGTCCACCTTTTGACATTATATGCATGCATGTGTACAACTAATCTAGCATGATCTATTAGTTTCATGACTCATCCTTTAATCATTCTTTTTTTATCATATGCCATGATTTAATTGCTTCTTTTTTTGTTTTTTTTTTTTCCAGATGTTGATAGTTCTGAAAATATATATTTTTTCTCTCTCTTTTCATGACGTTACCCCCCCCCCCTCCCTCCCTTTTTTATGTCACACAATTTTGTATGTATTTCAATATATATATTGCTTCTTCTTTTTTTCAGAGTTTTGGCGACAATTGAAGAACGCAGACGACTTAAATGTTTGAATTTTTCCATTTTTTGATTGTGGGAAAATCTATTCAAAGCAGTTAGGCTTTGCGTGTTTGTCGACGTCAAGGAGAAGAACGTGAACGTCCTAAGTGCTTGAATTCCTCCACATTTGTGCGTGGTAGGGTCCACTGAAAGCGGTTAGGCTTCACATATTTGGTGGCTCACGGAGAGAAGAATGCGGACGTCCTAAACGCTTGGATTTCTCCACATTTGTGCGTGGTAGGGTCCACTGAAAGCGATTAAGCTTCGCGTATTTGGTTAGGCACTCACGATCGAGCTTTTAAGAGTTGTGTGGCAAGATGAATATAAGGAACTAAATCCTCCTTCTTCACTTCATAGATAGTTAGTAATTGATCAACTACTAACTTCGAGTCTCCATACACCTCTAGATTTGAGATTTTCATTTCTGTTGCGGTTTGTAGTCCCATAATTAGCACTTGGTACTCAGCAACATTATTGGAACATAACTCACCAAGAGTAAAGGCATAAGGCAATATCTGCCTTTGCGGAGAAATGAAGACCACACCAGCTCCTGCCCCATCTGCTCGTGAAGACCCATCCAAGAACATTTGCCAAGCAGGGAGGACCTCTGTATTAAAGACTTCTTCATCTGGCAACTCATCTGAAATCTCCCAATCCATAGGCATAGGATGATCCGCTAGGAAATCAGCCAATGCTTGTCCTTTAACCGCTTTGGCCGGTATGTAGATGATCTCATACTGATTGGTAGCACAAGGTAGGCTGTTTGATCTTTCCATCACTGGCCCACCTTTTGACATTATATGCATGCATGTGTAGAGCTAATCAAGCATGATCTATTAGTTTCATGACTCATTCTTTAATCATTCTTTTTTTTTCATATGCCATGACGTAATTGCTTCTTTTTTTTTGTTTTTTTTTTTTTTTTCAGATGTTGATAGTTTTGAAAATATTTTTTTTTTCTCTCTTTTCATGACGTTACCCCCCCCCCCCCCCCCCCCTTCTTTTTTTATGTCACACAATTTCGTATGTATTTCAATATATATATTGCTTTTTTTTTTAAGGGTTTTGGCAACAATTGAAGAATGCAGACAACCTAAATGCTTGGATTTTTCCACTTTTTGATTGTGGGAAAATCTATTCAAAGCAGTTAGGCTTTGCGTGTTTGTCGATGTCAAGGAGAAGAACGTGAACGTCCTAAGCGCTTGGATTCTTCCACATTTGTGCGTGGTAGGGTCCACTGAAAGCGGTTAGGCTTCGCGTATTTGGTGGCTCACGGAGAGAAGAACACGGACGTCCTAAACGCTTGGATTCCTCCACATTTGTGCGTGGTAGGGTCCACTGAAAGCGGTTAGGCTTCGCGTATTTGGTCAGGCACTCGCGATCGCGCTTCCCATCCTTTTGCGGCCATGGCTTTCTTTAAGTGCTTCAAGAAATTGACAGTCACCATCCTCGAGGATCCAGAGGACACTCAAAGTGATGACACTACTCTGCAGGTGTATCCATCGTTGACTGGGCCTCAAGCAATCAATGTCCCTCCTTATGACCCTTCAGCTCACATCCTCCAGTGGACTCATGTGGTACCTCACCAGCTAGCTATGTTTCGACAACCGAGATCTGGCAGAGACCAACAAAACTCGCATGTACTGTTGCTGAAGTCTTCGCATCATGATCAGAACACTCCTCAGACCCCATTCACGCTTCTCCGCGATCTTATATGCAACGGTTCAGTGCAGTGGAGCAGTGCATTTCGTGCAAACGGGGGCTTCTCTTACACAAAGTTCTATTGGGAATGGGTAGAAGATATCTTAAGCAGAAATGACAAGCTTACTCGAGAGGCCGGTCTCTATCGAGCGATATTCACCTCACTATTCAGCTATGACCATGTTGCACCTGTCATACGGGCTTTCTGCGAGTACTAGTGCCCCACGACTAATACCCTCCACACTTCTAGCGGGGAAATGTCCATCTCCCTCTGGGATTTGGACCAACTTGGAGGTTTGCCAATTGCTGGACGATTTTATGATGAAGTTGTTCTAGCTGCTGAAGAGCTTTCTACAACAAGCAAAGGGAGTCAACAGAGCTGCTACTATTTGTTTCTCGCATACCATAAGCTCTGCAAAGAAGGCCAAGGGCAGAAAGTGAAGATAACTTCATGGATACGATATTGGTATATAGGAGCTTTGCGCTATAAGAGGCCTCCAAACAAAAGCACCAGGAACAAAAGAGATCCGCCCCCAAATGTGTTTAATCCATCTGGCAGAATCCATGAGATCCGACAACGTACTTCTGCAGACCTCACAGTATTTGATGACTTAGGCATTGAGAGTGAAGATGTAGAGCCCACCTATTTGGCTGCCTTTCTTGCTTGTTGGTTGTGTCTGTTTGTTTTACTCAGAGACGACACTGGTTTGATTCGTCCTGGATTATTCAAAGTTACCAGCAAAATGTCACAGGGTGTACAGTTTTGCCTAGCAGTACCAGTGTTGGCCAGCATCTATCAGGGATTTAGGCGAGATTTCTGTTTCCAGCGATCCAGGTAACTGCTCGGCTGCCCTTCCTTTTCATTATATTTATGCATGGCTAGCGGAGTACTTCGGCACCCACTTTCAGTCTCCACTTCCCAACGACCTAAGGCCCCATATGGTTCGCTTCTCCAGAGAATTTTCAGCTAAACATTGTGGGGACTCACAAGCGCTTTCTTTGTTCAATGCATGTGACAATGTGAGGATGGATGCATTTGCCAGGGTATTTTCGGAGAGCAGGGTGATTATTAACCGCGATAACATCTCCCATTTAGACCTCATATATCTCATCAGCCTTCGATCTGGGTATCTTTCTCTCAGACAGGATAACCAACGAGTCATTCAGCCATACAGTCCTCATCGGTTTAGTCGACAGTTTGGTTATGTCCAAGACATTCCTGGCAGCCTTAAGAATGACATTCGCACCGGCGTGTAGGCTTTGATTTACAAGCATTGGGATTCTTGCACCAGAACGAACAACAAGTGTGTGGTAACGTTGCCGATCCAGAGTGCTATCACGGAGTACATGGTTACCTAAGACTATGTCGATTGGTGGTCTAAAGTGTACCATTCTACACCAGTGAAGGCAACGAAAGAAGCGCCTACTAGTAGACCACTGCACAAGACTCTGAAAGCAAAAGAAGATAAGAACGTCACCCGTGCAACACCGCCTCATCACAAAAATGTGATTCCTTATGAAGTTGAATGTAGTACCAACGTCCCTGCCCCTCCTAATAGGGCTAATTTGCTCCCAAATAGCGACCATCAGGCTCATCCAGTCAACATTGTAGAGGATGATGGAGACTCTTTAGATTCTCACGTCGCTTTGGTCCGTCCGCCTAAGCTGAAAAGACCCGCAAATCCAAGAAAGAAGGCGTAGTGGGAGCAGTAGTAGCAATAAAAGCGAGGTACACTTTAAGCGTAAGAAGACCGATATCAGCCTTGGCCCTACTTATTGCGATCTCAATGCTGAATATACTCTGAATACCGACTTTCTTGGTGACGTTCCAACTTCTTCACAACCGATGCTGCAACGTAATGAGGTAACCCTCTTTTGGATTTGCGTTAGTTTTTTTTTTTTTTTTTTGGAACTTGAATTGTTCTTTTCCTATCTTTTCAAGGTGCAGAGATTGATGGTCATCCACTTTGGGGAAATGATGACGCCTCTTTAGACCTTATACGAGTTCCTTCTGCAGCAGAACTTGAGGCTTACTCTTTACCTACGAAAGGAACATCAAATGCAAAGAATGACTCACAGCCAATTGATCCTTCAGGTACAATTCTTAACTCTTGCATATTTTTGTTGCACTTTAAGCCCCATTTTTTAGCTAATGATACGTGTACAGGTCTACTTATCAAGGTGCATCCTCCCAAGTCTCTGAACACCATAGCATTTTTTGAGGCCTCTCTTGGTGGAGCTGCTATTATAGATGCCAGCCAAAGACTTCGTGATATTGGTCAACAAGCTGCTACTGCAGTTTGTGAACAAATTGAAGATATGATAATGAAGCACTCCTTAAAGACCATTCTTTCCAGCAAGAGGGAACTTGACAAGCTGATAGCTGAGCTTAGCCTTTATGGGATTGATCCTTCATCCGTAAGGGACAAAGTCGAAGGATTGTTGACTAGTGCTGACCAATACAAATTAGCACTGCTTGCTTGTTCACGCAAGGCTACTCCAGGCACACGCAATCAACGTTTGGCTGACACAGAATCGGAAATTGCAAAGGTCATCTCAATTCGTCAAGCTGACTCTGATCATCGCCAATCTGCACTCAAGTCTTTGGAGAAATTAAAAGAGGAGCAACGAAAATTGGAGCAAACAGTGACTTTACTAGACGAGAGACTTCTACTACAGGAGAAGAAGCTTGTCGACCTAGAAAAAGAGAAGACTGAAATCCAAGACACCCCCGAGGTGACCACTGCAGAGCTTGAGATGACAAAATCATTGCGAGCTACTTTTGAGAACCACCGCAATAGCTTCAAGGGTTTGACTTGGGTGTGAAGAGCTGTTCTCCATTTGTAACTTATGATGATTTTTTTTGTTCATTTTCCTTTATCACTTGTAATAAGTCAAACTTTGACAATATAACTTATTATGAAAATAAGTACTTTTCTACTTATTTACTTCATGAATAGTAAACAAACCCTTTATTTTTTTTATTTGATTTGACTGAACTTGAGATTGTTATTCCCAAGTTGCCTACGTATCCTTCCAATGAAGGAATCAAGTCATCACGTAGTTCAAGGGTTTATGGATGAAGTGAATTTTTTTTTTTTGGTCCTTTTTTTTTTGCTTGAGCCGCCCTTTCAGGTTTTCAACTCAACGGACCTCTTTTTTTATTTTTTATTTTTTATTTTTTTGTGCGCCATTGTGCCATGTGCAGTTTAGGCTCGTGCTGGCTAGGAGCGTCTTCTTACTTTCTTCAAGCATAGTACCTCTTCAAGAACTTTCCATTTATGGGGCCAATCCTCAGGCCATCTTCAGCCACAATTTTGTAGGCTCCATTGGTGTAGACTTCGCGGACTACATAAGTTCCATCCCACTTTGACTGAAACTTAGGACCAGTCTTATGTGTCATAATGATAGGTCTGCGCACGGCAAGCACTATATCACCAACTTGAAAGGATTTAGGTCAAACCCCTTTGTTGAAAGCTCGTGACATTCGAGCTTGATAGCATTCCAAGTGTTGTTGCACGTCAAGTCTCTTTTCATCTAAGGCTTCTAACTCCTTAAGGCGTAACTTGACGTTCAGTCAGTCCTTCTTGCAAAGCAATCCTCTGAGATGGAATTTGTTTCTCCAAGGGTAAGACAGCTTCAACACCATATACAAGGGAGTAAGGTGTAGCTTTCGTGGGAGTTCGATATGTCGTTCTATAGGCCCAGAGCGCCTCGCCCATTCTTTCATGCCAATCCCTTTTTGTTTTGCTGACGACTTTCTTCAAAATGTTACACATCGTCTTGTTGAATGCTTCAGCCAACCCATTTGCTGGGGCGTTGTACATAGAAGAAAAGTGCAACTTGAAGTGATATTTCTCACAGAGTTTCTCCATGGCACTATTGGAAAAGTACTTGGCATTGTCTGTGATGATGCAGCGAGGAACACCATATCGTTGAATGATATTCCCTTTGATGAAGTCTACAACATTTTCTTTCTTTATTTCCTTAAGCGGTACCGCCTCTGCCCACTTTGAAAATGAATCCGTAGCCGCTAGAATGTATGAGTGACTGGCGGAGGATTTCGGAGTTATAGGCCCAACAACATCAAGTCCCCACACATCGAAGGGGTAGGAAGCAATCGTTGGATGCAATGGCTCTGGAGGTTGATGGATGAAGTTTGCATGAAACTGGCAAGCTTGACACCTTTGTGCATACTCCATGCAATCTTTAATCATAGTGGGCCAATAGTAACCTATCCTCTTCACTTGAAAATGGAGCTTAGGACCTGACTGGTGAGCTCCGCATACTCCTGAATGAGCTTCCTCCATAGCCTTAGCAGCTTCCTCTTTCCCCAGACATCTAAGAAGCAATCCATCAAATGATTGTGCATAAAGAGTCTCCTTATAGTAGAAGAAGCGTGATACTCTTCGTCTTATGTCTGAGCGTTACTTTGGGTTATCAGACAGCTTATTTCGCTTGAGGTAATCAATCAACGGGTACCTCCAATCATCCACATCAATCACGTAAATAGAGACAACATTGGAGTATTCATGCCAAAGCTCAGAGATTGTTGGTACGACCCACCGTTGGCAGATTGGAAGGTGTATGATTTCATCCTCTGGTAATGCCAAAGCTGCTGCTAAGTTGGCCAAAGCGTCTACTGTTTGATTTTCTTTGCTTGGTACATGCGCCAGTGTGACAGCATCAAAACCCTTTAAGAGTTGTGTGGCAAGATGAAAATAAGGAACTAAATCCTTCTTCTTCATTTCATAGATAGTTAGTAATTGATCAACTACTAACTTCGAGTCTCCATACACCTCTAGATTTGAGATTTTCATTTCAGTTGCGGTTTGTAGTCCCATAATTAGTGCTTGGTACTCAGCAACATTATTGGAACATAACTCACCAAGAGTAAAGGCATAAGGCAATATCTGCCTTTGCGGAGAAATGAAGACCACACCAGCTCCTGCCCCATCTGCTCGTGAAGACCCATCGAAGAACATTTGCCAAGCAGGGAGGACCTCTGTATTAAAGACTTCTTCATCTGGCAACTCATCTGAAATCTCTTAATCCTCAGGAATAGGATGATACGCTAGGAAATCAGCCAATGCTTGTCCTTTAACCGCTTTGGCCAATATGTAGATGATCTCATACTGATTGAGGAGTAGTGCCCATTTTGCCATTCGCCCTGTCAAGACGGGTTGTGACATAACAAACTTGACTGGGTCAGCTCGCACCACTAGATGCATTGTGTAAGCTTGCATGTAATGTCTTCACTTTTGGATGGCGAAGACGAGTGCGAGACAGATTTTCTCTATCGGCGGATAGTTTAGTTCTGGTCCTGTGAGACTTCGACTCAAGTAATACAACACCTTCTCCTTCTTTGCTTCATTTTCTTGGGCTAGGAGTACCCCGAGTGATCGCTCTTGAGCAGCAATGCAGAGGATAAGTGGCTTCCCAAGGATGGGTGCACGTAACACTGGAGGACTTGCCAAGTACTTCTTTATGCTTTCAAAGGCGTTATGGCAAGCTTCATCCCATACGAAAGGCACATCCTTCTTCATAAGTCGACTAAAAGGCTAACAACGGCCTGCGAGGTTCGATATGAACCGTCTAATAAAGGCGAGTCGTCCTTGGAGGCTTTTTAACTCGCGTAGATTTCTTGGCTCAGGCATGTCTTGAATGGCCTTGATCTTTGACTGGTCCACTTCAATGCCACGATGTTTCACAATGAATCCAAGAAACTTGCCTGAACTGACGCCAAAAGCACATTTGAAGGGGGTTCATCTTGAGCTGGTACTTGCGTAGTCTATCAAACACCCTTCTTAGGTCTTGCAAGTGATCTGTCCTCCTTTTTTACTTGACCACTAAATCGTCAACATAACATTCCACGTACTTGTGAAGCATATCTCCGAAGATTTTCTGCATGGCACGTTGATATGTTGCACCAACATTTTTCAACCCGAATGGCATGACTTTGTAGCAATAAATGCCTTTGGGAGTACGGAACGCAGTAAGCTCTTAATCTTCTAAGGCCATCCTAATTTGATTGTACCCAGATGACCCATCCATGAAGGAAAAAGCTTAATGCCCTGTTGTTGCATCCACCATGAGTTCAATGATGGGCAAAGGGAAGTCATCTTTCGGACACGCGTCATTTAAGTCACGGAAGTCCACACATACACGGAGTTGTCCGTTCTTCTTCTTGACAGGAACAATATTTGCAATCGACTTAGGATATTGAACCTCTCTAATGAAACCTGCAGCATTCAACTTATCAACTTCAGCTTGAATTTGAGGAAGGAGTTCTGTCCGAAAGCGTCGTTGTGTTTGCTTGATTGGTCGAGCCTTAGGTTTAACTGCAAGACGATGAACTGCTACCTTTGGGTCAAGACCAGGCATTTCTTTGTACGTCCATGCAAAGACGTCTTTATATTCAAGCAGCAGATCATAGTATTTCTTTTCTTCTTCATGACTCAGCAAAGCGCTCACGAAGATAGGTCTTGGATCTTCCTCAGTTCCCAAATTGAGCTCTTTAAGCTCGTCGACAGTAGCTTGCCCCCCATCTTCAAGTTCTGGAGGAGCTTCATCTACTTCATCCTCAGAATGATCATGGTCATTTTCTTCGAAAGCCTCTGCTTCTGCTACCGTGATATGATAAGCAGACTGTACAATCTCATCTTCGTCATTGCCATCAACATTACTAGTTCTGACTTGGCCAGTGAGTACGATGGTGTGCTCCTTCACTTTGAGTTGTTCGCTTGAGCTCACCTCTAACTTAGAGCGCCGCTTCATGCGTGACGGAATGAGACTTCGGATCTCTTTGTCGTTTCCTTGGTCGTCAATCCCCTTTCTCTTTCGCCTTTATTGCTCTTTAGGTGCTTGTATCCTCTCAAGTGCTGACTTTCGAGGGGCTGACTCATATTTCTTATTTCCTTCATCGGAAGATGACAACCTATTGAACACGGAAGCTTGAGTGGTCGTTTGGGTGATGCGATTGAAAACTGAGACTCGGCTTGTTGAAGTATAGACATGATCGAATACAGAGACTCGAGGTGCCAGCTCATCAACTTGTTCAGGCATCACAGCTTGAGAATTAGGACAAATGCGATCAAGTGCAGAAACGCGAGGGACAGATTCAGATCCTTGAGTCTCTTCTTCTATTACTTCAACACTAATGTGTTGTGTGTTTGCCTTCACAACTTTTCTTCTTCCTGAAATTTTGATTGGTTTGCCTGGTACAAAACCAAGACCTGCTTTAGCTGGGTCAGCTGTGCATCCTTGCTCTCTCAACCTCCTTTGAGATTCATTAAGCTCATGCACCTTCTTACCAGAGATGACTTGGCCACCTTACTTGCTTGATGAACCGAAGTCATATCTAGCCTTTGCTAGCAGCTTGTAAGCGTTAGGGTCGAATCCTTCCTTTGTCCTTTTGTCAGGAAGTATCCCATGCTCTGTCTTGCCTTGAATCGGTTTGACAAACCCTTTTAGCGGCTGCTTGGTGGGAGTTGCGTTGCTCAACTTCGTCAACAGTATGGTTGATGTTTCTTTTAACAATTCTACGTCCTTCTCATCTAGCTTTCGCGGACGTTCTTGCTCATTTGCCTCCACAAAAGGAGACTCCCCTTCTTTTCGCCTAGACCTTGGCACGTAACGAAGAATTGGAGCGGAGGAGCTGATTTTGTTCTTTAAAGCTGTCACTTTAGTTTCCGACAAAACTTTATGTGGTCCTCAGTGGAATTTCTTGCCATGCTGGATTCCACTTCCTTATTACGCACCTCTGCAGTCTTCCCTGTAGAGGGTACTCCAACTGGGAGAACTTCCTTTATTGTTTCATCATCCATGTAGAACTTGGAATCCTCAAAGTAAGATTCTGCTTCAGTGAATGGTTTAGTATCACCTGCTACCGTTTTTACTCCACCATCGTAGAACTTGAAGCATTGATGAAGAGTGGAGGGGACGACACCATTTTCGTGAACCCACGGTCGTCCTAACAATAAATTGTAGGAGGTCTTCGCATCGATCATGTGGAATAAAGTATTCGACTTCATTTCTCCAATCATCATATCTACTCTGATCATCCCTATGGCTCTTTTCCCCCCTTGGTTGAAGCCTTGAATCATGAGACGGCTTCGGGACAACTCCGCCACGTTGATGCCAAGCTGCTTCATAGTCGATCTAGGCATGATGTTTACAGCGGACCTTCCGTCTACAAGCATGTTGTTTATCTTTTGATCTCGCACATACCCTGACACGAAGAAAGGTCTATTATGCGGCTTAGAGCCTAACTGAAGGTCTTCATCGGTAAAGTGGATGGCATCACAATCTGCAACACATGTGACGCATTCCTTCGGTTTCACCTTGTTAATGTCTGTGGAGTTCTTGCCTATGTCGATCAACACCTGTACCTAAGAACATCTTGTCGATTTTGGCAATTGTAGTAGATCAGAGATGCTAAAGTGCAATGGTAGGTCTTCTAGCCGCTTCAACACCTCGTTCTCCTTTGACGTTTGGTTCGTATTGATCGTGCTTGACTCAGCCTTGGCAGAATCCTTCGAACCAATTTCGTAGCTTGCTGTCATGTGGGCAGCTCTCACCATTTCTTGTTCGTTGCCTCTCTTGAGCAAGGCCCTTGTTGATGAAACCACACTATGAGGTCTTCGAACGAAAAGATTACCCTTCTCTTTGAAAAATCTTGTCTCACCTTTCTCGAGACGCTGAAGACTTTCTTGTGATTGCTTGCATTTTGCTTGAGTGATAGGTAAACATGGTGACGGGCTCTTGCGTGCCTTCCTTCGAGTGACAAGTATCCATCCCTCGTCATCGACAACTAAATCAATTTTAGAGGTTGCAACAGGTGCGAGGCTCGCTTGTTGGGTTGGCTTGACTTCCTCCAACTTTGACTTTATACATGGCTTTCTCGAAAGCTGATATGGTGCTTTCATTGGAAGAGGAGGCAACGGGGCAGGCTCGAATGAACCAAACACGATGGTAGTGCAGTTTACCTCAGCAACATCGTCGACATCCAGCTCAATCCTTCCTTGCTTGGCGAGATTCATTATTAAATCTTTCAGAACAAAGCATTTCTCCACTGGGTGACTGATGAGCCGGTGGTACTTGCAGCATTTCGGATCCTTAACACGAGGCATTTCCTCAGGCAGCTTGCATTCTGGGAGCTCTATCACCTTCTTCTCAAGTAAATCTTCCAACATGCCTGCCACGTCAGAATCTGGGAAGGGATATGTCTTTTGTTGCCATTCCTTCAACGAACACTTTGTTCTGTCGTAGGTGCGAATTGGTTCAACTTTCTTAACCTCCTTATCTCGTGTCGAAATTTTGACTGGGGCAATGTTGACGGTCATCAATTCTTTTGCAGATCTCTTCGGTGCCTTATCAATCTTGCTTCCGAAGACCTTGTCTTTCCTTTGGTCAACAATTGACTCCTTCTTCCCTTTGTGGCTAGCTATACTCAACTCTATGTCGTGTGCTCGCGTCGCCAGCTCTTCAAACGTACGGGGCTTAATCCCCTGCAGGATGTGTAGCAAATCAAAGTGCATACCTTGGATGCACATTTCCACTGCAGATACTTCTGACAGTCGATCTTTGCACTCGAGACTCAATGAACGCCACCTATTGATGTAATCAATTGCGCGTTCATCCTTCCATTGCTTGGCGCTAGTAAGTTCCATCATGCTCACTGTACGTCTCGTGCTATAGAAACGATTCAGGAACTCACGCTCCATCTGATCCCAACTGTCGATCAACTCGGGTTCCAGATCAGTGTACCATTCGAAGGCATTGCCTTTTAATGAACGTACAAACTGCTTAATAATATGATCTCCCTCCATTCCAGCATTGTTGCAAGTCTCGACAAAATGAGCAATATGTTGTTTTGGATTGACCTTCCCCTCGAATTGCTGAAACTTGGGCGGCTGGTACCCATATGGCATCCTCAAGCTATCCACTCTTTTTTTTGTATGGCTTGGAGTATGTGAGAGAATCACGAGAGGTGCCTCCATATTGAGCTCTAATGGAGTTGTTGATCATGCATGTCTTGCAGCTGCTGGACGGACAAAGAACCAAGTGGACTTTCACTGTCTTTGTCATTTGTCTTTGAAGTTTCTTCTTGTTTCTCTTTGTCATTCTTCTATGGAATCCTAGCAGAATCCTCATCATTTTGTTTCTCGAGCCTGCTCAAAGTTGAGCAATATGCATATCTTTTTCTTCGACGGTATTAGTGAGCTTTTGAACCGCCTCCATCAGATTAAGTACCTGCTCTTTAAGCGTGGTTGCCCTAGTCATCATGACTTGCATTGCTGAGAGGTGAGATGCACTGTCTGACCACATCCCAGAAGTGTTATTTTCTTCAGGATCAGGACTTCCATGGTATGATCCGGTGCTTGAATTGTCATCAGAGGCAGGTGAGAACGACCGCTCCGTTGATTTTGTATTTGGAGCTTGTCTCTCTTCACTTCGAGGGACATGCTTCCCTGCCCCTAAACTTTCCAGGGTGATGATTGGTTGGGGAGGCTTAGAAGGCAAAGCCACAAATGTTGTAGGCTGAACCTTTGCCATGCTTCGAGTGAAGTGACCCGATGAGCTGCTGCTCTATTTCAAGGTCGTTGTCTTGGACTTGTTCTTCGGGATGACTTGAGTGTTCTTGGAAGTCATTGCTCGAACCGATTTGTTTGGAATCGTCTTACGGAGAAGGAGATGAGAGGCAAAGAGGTCCCGCTGGGAGTGCCAATTTGTAAACACGGGAATCTGAAATTAAACAGAATGCAGACACGTGTACAAAAATAATAATTTTATTAAGGGCTAAAGTCTGTTTAGTCCCTGTACTATGCCTCTCTCATCGTTTCAGTCCCTAACATTTCAATTTAATTTGAAAAGTCCTTGAGGTCTCAATTTCCGTCTAATAGGTCCTTTTCGCGGGAAATTAGGAATTGGCCTTGGGTGAAATGTCCAATATACCCCTCAATTATTTATTTTTTTTCCTTTTTTTCTTTTTCCTTTTTAATTTCTTTTTTTTCTTTTTTTTTTCCTTTTTATTTTTATTTTTTTCCTATTTCCATTTTAATTTCTTTTTTTTCTTTTTTCTTTTTTCTTTTTTCTTTTTCCTTTTTAATTTCTTTTTTTCTTGTTTCTTTTTCCTTTTTAATTTCTTTTTTTCTTTTTCCTTTTATTTTTCTTTTTTTCCTTTTTCCATTTTAATTTCTTTTTTTTTTCTTTTTAATTTCTTTTTAATTTCTTTTTTTTTTCTTTTTTCTTTTTCCTTTTTAATGACCATTGTATTCTGCACCCCAATTCTTGTTCTCCACGCCAGCGGCCATTTTTCATCACTATTCTTCTTCTTCACTTCTGGTTTTTGTCAACTTGGCCATCAAAAACCACCATTTCAACCAAACCCAAAATCCAAATCACCATTTTGAGCAACACCAAAAAACCTCAGAGTTTGAAAAAATGGTAGTTTCCAGTGAAAAGTTAAAAAATGGTAATTTTCAGTGAAAAGTTTCCAAATTGAGGCTTGATGTGGAGAGAGAAAGTGGGATTTGAGTGGGAGAGAGAGAGAAGTAGGCTGTGAAAACAAGAGGGGAGTGGTTTAGCAGCGAATTTCCGAGCTGATTGAGAAACAGATGGGTTGTGGAGTTTGATCGGAATGGGATTGGTGGGTTGAGAAAGTAGAAAGTAGGCAAAACGAAAAAGAAAAAAGAACTTAAAAAGGAAAAAAAATTAAAAAGGAACAAGAAAAAAAGAAGAAATAGCAAAAAAGAAATAAAAAAGGAAAAAAAGAAATTAAAAAGGAAAAAAAATGAAAAAAAAAAAAGAAATTAAAAAGGTAAAAGAAAAAAATGAAAAAAAGAAATTAAAAAGGAAAAAGAAAAAAGAAAAAAAAAGAAATTAAAATGGAAAAAGGAAAAAAATAAAATAAAAAAAGGAAAAATGAAATTAAAAAGGAAAAAGAAAAAAGAAAAAAAAAAGAAATTAAAAAGGAAAAAAAAGAAAAAAGAAATAACTGAGGGGTATATTGGACATTTCACTCAAGGCCAATTCCTAATTTCCGGCGAAAAGGACCTATTAGATGGAAAATGAGACCTCAGGGACTTTTCAGGTTAAATTGGAATGTCAGAGACTGAAACGATGAGAAAGACATAGTACAGGGACTAAACAGACTTTAGCCCTTTTATTAATTTAAGTGCGGGTTACAATCTTTGGTAATCCTCTGATTCTATCTCCGACGATGAATTTTACTCAAGGGCTTGATGCTTGATCTTGTGTTGTTCGATGATCACGAATGTCGACACATGACGAATGTTTTGACTTGAGGTTGGTGAGGAACCAGCTATTTGGCAGCTTGAGGGTTCTTCACACATGCTTGGGAGGCTTTAGGAATTTTGAGCGTATTTCCTTCTCTTTTTTGGCCGAAGTCCTTCTCTTGTTTTGAGAAGGGGTATTTATAGTGTCGGTGTCTCTCTCAATTTGGAATGCCCTGATGACACGTAATTAATTGTATTTTCCTTAATAACATAATCAAATCAATCAGCCCTAATTAACTTATTTAATCACGATTATTAAGGAATTAGCCAATTAATTTGATGGCTGATTGTCTTCTTGATTATCAATTTAAATAAATTGACATTTAATCAGCAGACGAAATTTAATACTTGATTTGATTCAGAATCAATTGATTTAATTTGATTGATCCGCTTTAATATCAGCTGATTAAGTCAGAACAAATTTATTTATTTCCGTCAGACTTTTTGTATGCCGCCACGTGTCATTCCCTGAGTCCGCTTGGTTTTGCTTACTCATAAGCCACGTGCACATTTTGTGGGACCCACATGCAGACTAAATTTGTTCGGTCATAATTTCAAGTGTTGACCGAATTATTTAATAATTTTATTTTCATTAAATTTTTGGTGTCTACAACAACATTTTGTTTTTATGCTACACAACTAACAGCAACCTGCCGTTACAACACTTTCTATAAGTTCATCTTCAATCTACCACCATGTCTCTCTCAGTTCATCTTTAAGTTTACTAGATAACTTGTTCTTACTTATTCTGAGATCTTCTCCGGAAACACGATTTCTTTCCTATTCTTGAGATCTGTGGAGTTGTTGACCCAAGTTTAGGTTAGTTTATGATTACTTCACGATGCTACTAACACATAGGGATCGATCAATGGATGAATCAATTGAAGGATGAACCGAGATTCATTTGGGTTCTATTTCAAATTTGTTTCATCCCAAATTCATTTGCAATCTGATAGGTTGTTGATCCAAGTGCATATGTTTCATGCCAATGTTTTTATTATAACTAAAATCACATATCCTCTGATAATCAAATATGAAAACCCTTAGTTGTTTACAAGATAAAGAAAGATGAACATAATGAGAGAGAAGGTGTAGGAGTTGAAATTTAATTGCTAAAAGCAAGTGAATATTGATCTCTCTGTGTTCGGTTGATGGAGGACATCAGCGATTTTCTTGTTTCCTGGATAGGGTAAACGAGACCGTTAACTATAGTTTGAGAGGAAACTCCCCAAGTTTTCCTACATGATGTGGCAACTTCACCAACCATTAGATCGCTCGGAGGATATAGATTTTATGAACTTTATAAAAATTTAGGGCTCCTCACTTTAGAGGAGCCGGATCCAATATTATCACCAACTTACATGAACATGGAGTAATATATTATGTCACAAGAACATGATAATTTAGTACCAACATGGATTAATTCTTAAGTTTTGAGTCTAAGATATCGCACTTCTAAAAAAATAATAAGACATAATTTTAAAATTTGGATAATGTAGTAGATGTTATGTCATCCAAGATCATCTATCGTGCAGATGGGTAATCAAAAGTTGGTAAACAAGTTGGTGTCAAAAAAATTATTGAAGTGTCGGTCTAAGTTTATGAATGTAATTTGATAAATTTGTTTCTATAAAATAAGATAAAATTGATAGAATTATTTTTTAAAAAAATAAAACATAAGAGTTAATTTGGCCATTTCTTTATACTTTATGGATAAGTTTTGGCTTTAAAAGATGGTGAACAACATACAGTTTCATTTACAAAAGTGTTTTCACTCATTAAGAAAACTTGATTTTCTCTCTAGGAAATCTTGATCCTCTGGTCTCTCCCATTGAGTGTTGGTGGCATTTCCCCAACTTTCATCGGGTTTCTCTGTCAAGCTCAAGTTTAGATCTAAGCCAGTGCCACTAAATCTTTTCTGGATGGGGAAAACACTAATCATGTTTTCCTTCCGGCAAAAAAATTCAATGTATTGGTCTCTTTTAATTGCCCATCACCTGCAGAAAGCCAGAAATAAAGCAACGTTTTTAAACGCCATAAGTCACCACCACAAACTCTCTCTCCTTAAACAAAAACACAAGGGAACTGAATAGCACGGGGGTATAAATGAAAAAAAAAAAAAATTACACATGTATCGTTTGTCCCAATTTCTTTGTCTCTCTCTCCTTGTCTCCCACTAGTGTATTGACACATGTACTACCACATCACCACATTAACCAGCTACTTGACGGAGTTAAGCATTTGAGAAAATCTATTATTTTCTGATAATAATTAATTAAAATATAAACCAATACTGAAGAACAATCTGCATAGATCAGGACGAACACAGACCGAATCGAGCTCAGATTAGATCCTACTTTCTTCTTTGAACGAACCCAGATCAAATCCTACTTTCTTAGTTGGAAAAGAAGGCAAGCTCATTGACGAGCCAGAGGCGAAGACCATTCATTAATTAGATCTCCAAAGTGTGTGTTGGAATAATGTCCAACATGAACTTTAGTTTGGCTTTGTTAATACCCAAATCCGTGTTCTAACAGATGAAGAAGAACATCACAATTTTTATTTTTATTTTGAAAAAGGTTCGGTGCGGCTGCCCTCATCTTGATTAATGAAACTGCAGGATACAAAGGGGGACCTAGAGCATGAATCCGAGATTACAATAAGCATTAACAGAAGATCTTGAAATAATACCACGAGTCTCTACTAAAACCATGTATTCTAACATGCACCGATTAGCAAAGACTACTCTACTGAATACTTCATTTGCTTTGACATAACTGATGTGTTTGTTTGGATTTCATGGTTAGAGAAATTTTGATTGAGGATGATATGTATAGTGCTCCATGAGATGATTGGATTGGGGATTGTGAATTGGGAATTTGCATTTGGCAAATTCTTGCTAGTACAAAGATACATAAAGTTCTTTCTCTGAGAAATTAGGTTGCTAAGGAAGGAGAGCTTCGTGAACTAGATCTCCTGTCTCTGATCCCCAGAGGAAAGATGATGAGATCTCATCTGCGTACATTAAATGCTTAATCTGTCTAGTAGCTGATAAATGTGGTGATATGGAAGGACATGTGTCAATATACTAGTGGGAGACATGGAGAGAGACCGGAAAATGGGGAGAGAGGATTTCAAGCCATTTTTATAATAAAAAACCAGAAGAAGTTAACATATGTCTGAGTGTGCATCACACACACCTTAAGGCCATGTTTGTTTCCCAGAATCTGGACATTGGGAAAGGAAACTGCGTTTGGGACAGCCAAGGAGGGAAATTGGTTCCCAAAGCAAAGGAAAAAGTGGAGGAAATTGGTTCCCCCCTAAGGATTCACTTTCAACAGGGCTAAATATGAGCCTAGCACTCTCCTTCTAAGGTTTTGTTAATCTAGCTAGGTTGTTGATTTGATGGTAACTGAGAAATGTTAAAATCCTAGACATGTTCTGTTTGGCTGGGTATAGACACATAGCTGCCCGCCTGCCTGTGAATAATATGTTCACTGTTCAAGTGCATAGGAAACATACACATAAACATTGTGTAAGATGATGCATAAACTATTCCCATAAATCATGCATGTATGTATCCATTGTGTTAAATATTTCACAAAGAATCGCATAATGCAGCTAAACCACGAAAAATGGAATAACCATCAAAATCTTTGAATTTCTTTGCAATTGAATCTATACAAGCTTAGCATAAAGGTCGAGCAGAAACAGTAACTTCTATGCAGTTTGTGATGCTAAAATCATGTTCTCAATTCTCCCTCAGTTTGAATCATGTTCTCAATGAACTTATCTCAAAAAAAAAAAAAAAAACTAAAAGATATATTAACAAAATTGAGAAACTAGTCCCATCTCAAAATCGGTCACCAAATCGGAAGAATGTTGAACCTGTGCCGGAGTTGTGATCCACAACATATTCCACTCTTACTGGACCTAACTTGACACCAACACCATATGATGACCCATGACCCACTCGCCTGTATACCTCTGTTGGGTTACCCTTGACATCCTTCGAACTTCCGAGATCATTGCCATGTTCTACAAATGCATATACATTTTTACCTTTAACCGGTATCCGTAGCTCAGCTGCAAGCTGCAGATAAACAATCGAGATATACAACTTAGCTATCTGTTTCCCTTCTTACGGTACAAATGCTAAAATCATTGCTTTAACTTTCATCTATGCATCACCAAGTCTATTTACATGTATTAGCAAAAGGAAATAGTATACACCATCATTAGTTCATTACCATTGGCTAGACATCAAGAGTAAATTTTAAACTTCTCCTATCCCTTCTATGCCTCAGATATTGCTAGTTGACATTGGACCTTCCCGCAGTCTTGCATAACTAGATTTGGGCAAGCTCTTACATTCTTAATGTTATCAATAAAATTTTGGTGACAAAGGGAACCTTTGCTAGAAAGATTTGTAACAACACAACATTTAGATACGTCAGCAGTCCGCACCAAATGACTTCATGTTTCCACACAAAAAACTTGAAACGAATTTTGAGTCAAACTTGCAAGTTCTAAATACATCCAGTGTGAAATGGGATGTAGAAAAGGAACAAAAAGTGACGGCAACTGAGAAACATGGATCAATCAAGTTGTCTAAGAGACTAAAGACACTTAAACAGATATAACTCTGAGCTCAGTTTGCGAAAGGGGATCAATTGCATGCTTGTTCAATGGCACCGCAAACAAGCATGCCAATAATAAGTAATGAATTCTTCCAGTTATTCAAACCAGATAGTGATTTACCCCTCTATGAAAAACAAGAGAGTGCACATCTTCAAGGAGCACCCCTCATCAACCTAAGTCATACAAATACCTAATGAGCGAATGCAAGAGACAACACGGCAAAGTGTAGCCAGTCTACTTAAGCTCATAGATCACAATAACTGAATTCAATAATAAAAACAATTTAGCTTCAGTGGTTTTGACTAGATTAGATATACCATCACTGATTGTTAATGCAGTCAAAGAGACAAATGACAACAGATACTCTGTTTTCACAAAAGCTAAAGCAAACTGAAAGTTCTATGTTTAGAACTACAGTCAGTATTTTCTACAAGAATAACTGCCAACACAGTCACTGTTGAAAATTGTGAATCAGTGAAGCTAAATGTAAAAACAACAGATGACAGACAACGAACCCACTTCAGCTTCTTCATCTATATGAGAAACTATTTCACAGTATATTCACTTAACTAACGAAATAGGGCATCAGCGAATAAACAAAGGATTGTGGCTAAAGTAGGTCCTACCTCGAGGATTTGTCTAGCAGCGGCTATCTCACCCATGTTGTAACCTCTCACAGAATATGGACCCCCAAGGGTAAATGCATCATAACTTGGAAGGTCTCCAACACAGCCACCATAGTGACCATGAAGTACAAGAACAGGAGGTGGTGGTTTGCCAGCACCTTCCTCCACTTCCTTCAGCTGGAAAAATCTTGTTAATGATAACTGGTGGCGGTTGAAGAATGGAAACTTGCTGCCAATGCCAAGGCCTTGGTCAACCTGCAATTTGTACAAACAGGATTAGCCTTAGCCCAGGAAATAAGCAAGTAACATCTACAATTTCAAAGGAATAATCCTATAACCTCATACTATTGAAAATTCAAACGGATAACTAAAAGTGCAAATCATAATTCTCCGAAATACTGTCAAGGTAGAATTTGGTGTGCTTATTTAATCGTACAAAGATGAGCAAGTGGCCATTACTCAAACGGAAAACCATAAGTTCCTGAAACCGATAACTCGCGAAGACTTGAAAAGAATGTGCAGAATGGCTTCAAATTTGAAATACTATTGTTTATTTCCCAACTGCAGTAAAAATGAACAAGATATACAGTAAAGAAAATGAGGTACCTGAAACACATTCCTCTCACCAACTAAGGTTCCATTCACAAACTTGGTGTTGTCATGTGTGATATTTGACTGTAAAAATGCCACATGGTCAATGCCAGTACCGCTGAGAGTTGTTGGAGGTCCATCTTCACTGACACCTCCACTGGGCAGCACTCTTTGGCCATTTGAACATATATGATTTTGTTCATCACGTGTGGTTATCTCTTCCATCACAAGACCATAAGTGAATTTGCTCTGACGGCTCAAATTCTGGTAGACGCAGGCAATCAGGTTATATAATCATATGCACTAAACAACAAAATAAAAAACTATGAGATCGATGCACCTCTGTTTTTGTAATCAGAAGATACTAGATACTTTGAACACGAAAAAGATGATGAGAAGCACCTCTGTTATATTAGCCTTCATGCCAGCGCGATCAACCCATACAGGGGGAACTTCATCATCCCCTGGCCCACCAGTGAAGACTGGACTCAATTTTCGACCGTTAAAGCAGCTTACCCGGAGAGTGCGATCACGGAGATTGTCCACACCATCCAGATATGGATGCATGTACTCAAGCTTAAACTCAAGATCATCCTGAGATAAGATGACCAGAAACAAGAAATGACACAAAAGTTCATGTAAATATATGAAATCATCAATAGACTTAAATATAGCCATGGAAGGCACATAAATCATCAAGATAAGAACCAAAGAATAGAGATTACCTGAACCTGCAGGTTGTAGAGGTTGCTACTGCTTACTGAACCAATAAGAGACCTATTCAATCCGTTGATATTCCGATGTTGAAATGTAACAGTTCCACCGGGTAGCAGTGAAGCCTAAACACACAACATACACAAATGCAATACAGAACGGTCAAAATCACCATATATGAATTAACTCATCGTTGATGGACAGAGTAATGAAATTATTTCACACTTACCAAAGTGGGATAGCCTCCATGTCCACGAACAATGTTCCATTCCGTGCTTACTTCAGCAGTCTTGTGCTCTTGTTCTTTAAGATTTATTTCAACAACTATCCCTCCTTCATTCTTCTCATCTGGTACTGGATTCACTTCAATGTTTGAAAACAATCCCAGGGAGGTTAAGTTCCTCAGAGCTTGTTTCCCTGCTTCTATGTTAAACGCATTACCTGGTCGAAGCTGTAAAAACCATGTCGAACATTCACCACAAAAACTCAACCAATCAACAATTTTAACCTAATACATTCAATTAAATGCTTGTGAGGCAAGTAATTAAATAAGACATGAGCTTCACCTGTTTGGGCAATTCTCTCTTGACCACAAGACTCTGAGTCTTCCCCTCTACAACATTGCCAAGCTTATCCCGGAACTGAATAAGCAGCCGAGTAATATCGCCCTCCACCACCTCACACACAACCTCCTTTGTATTCAAATTCCCAAAGTTGACAACATTGGCACACAGATACCCCTCATCTTGGTACCACTTGAGAATCCGGGCCTGAATCTTCTGCAACACCCTAGCACTCACCTTCCCCTGCTCTCTCACCATCTGCAACACCTCCCTCTGCACCGGAGCCGGCAGCAAACACGGCCTGGCCCTCTCCATCCTCCTCTTGTAATCCCTCTCCTGGTTCCTGAAATACTGGAGCTTCTCCCTCTCGGTCATATCCGGGTCCATCTCAATGGGCTTGGGCTGCGCCATCAGGCCCACGTTAATGCACCGGAACCTCTCCGCCGCCTGCCACGTGCTCTCCGTGAACGAGACGGTGACGGCGAGGGTGCCGTCCGGCTTGGTCTTGCCTTCGAAGTCGACCTTCTCGAACATTCCGCAATTGGCCAGGGATTGGAGCTCGTTCTGGAGCTCGGCCTTGGTGTAGACGCCGCCGGGCCTGAGGGACACCATGTCGGAGATGGTGTCGTCGGCGCCGACGCTGCTCCACCGCTTCTTGTCGAAGAACAAGACCTCCGAGACCTTGTACTTCTTGAAGCCGCTGAGCCTGCTGAGCTGGACCACAATGTCGCCCGGCAACCCGTGAGAGTCCCACGACTCGTTCGGCTCGTCGGCTTTCGCCGCATGCAGGCGAAACAGCCTCCTCCAAAACCCTCCTTCTCCGCCGCCGCCTCCACCGCCTCCATTGGAACCATGACCTCCTCCTCCGCCTCCGCCGATGAAGGCGGGGAAGTTGGTTAGGTTTAGGATGAGGGTGACGGCGGTGGCGCCGGCGAATGTTTTGGCGAGGCTTTTGAGGAGGTGGTTATTGGAAGAGGAGGGTTTAGGGTTTAGAGAAAGGGGCGAGGAGGTGGACACGCGGCATTTGGTGATTGGACGGCGGCGCGTGCGCCTGTTGTTGGTGGTGGTGGTGGTGGTGGCGGCGGTGGCGGTGGCGGTGCATAAAGAAGCTAATTTGCGATCAGCGGAGGAGGGAGGGAGGAGGGCGATGGTGGTGGGGGTATAGATGCTGGTGGACGCTGCGAACATTGTGAAAAGCTCAAGGGCATTATTGGAAAGGTGATCACAGTAGTCACCGGCACTACTTTTGGATTTGTACGGACGGACGGACGGCTAGGTGGTGGCGCCGTGGCGGGGTTTAATATATAGTATTCACAGCACGAAACTCACAAGAGTCGGTGGTCAAAAGTCAAAATGCAGGGTCGTTTTTTTATATTTTTTTATGGGGAAACGCAGGGTCGTTTTTAAGTATAAAGAAATCTTCTTGTGTTGAGTGTGGCTGTGGTGGTTCCATTTATCCATCTGATATTCTGATTCTTCCATCTCAAATGCTTCCTCCTCTTTCACTTCACAGTGAATTATCTCTACTTCCTCTCACGAACAAGCTAATTCTAGTGCCTGCATGGCGGCATGGTGTTTGCAACACCAACAAGAAGCCATGGTCATATTGTTCATCATCGTCTGATAGAACAAGTGTTGTTCGTGCATTGAAGGAAGAGTCGCAGCAGTTTGAAGTAGACCCAGAGAAGGCCAGAGAGGCCCTTAAAAATCTTGATCAGCAGTTTCAATCTCGCTCCCAGAAACAAGTCCGCTCTCGACCCAAGAAAGAACCTGGTACGTACTCTCTCTCACACATGCTTGGATTAGATTTTGATGCAAATTCTGCCTCTGAGACTGTCTTGTTGCTCTGCCCCTATATTATTTTGTTGCCATTAGCTAGGTTTGAGTTTCGAAACATGTTCATACTAGGCAATCTTAGAATCATGACTGTATGGTGATTGATGAACCAGCTTTGTTAGAAATTTGTAGCTTTTTGGCCCTTCATGGTCATAAGGTTGAAATTAATATAGAATGTGTATATTGGGTTATTTAGACCAATGGCCTGTATCAGTTACATTAGTACAACAACACCGGTTGATTTCTTGGTGAACTGTCTTAAGACTTAGTGGTTCTAATGCTATCTTGTTCTCAAACCATTAGTTGTTGAATGTGGAATGTTGGTTTAGACTCATCACATTGGCTTGTACCTCATAATCGCTTTCAGGATTTAAATAAACCATAGATTGATATCAGTTTGCAGTACAGACCGTAGCACCTGAAGCAAATGATTTTGATGTATCTTGTTAATATTTGAATGAACTATGAAGTAGGATTTACAGTTTCATAGGTCTGTATTATTAGGCAACTAATGGCAATGAAACTAATGGATATGGTATGTGAGATCATTGACAAGATCTTTCTTCAACCGACTGCAGCTCCCTCTGTGAATTTTACAAGAAATCAAACAAAAGAAGCAGCTGAGGAATTTTCAGGATCTTTTTTCACATACACGGCTGTTGCTCTCATTGCTTTCACAATTTTCTATAATGTGTTCTTTTACACTGTTATAAAGCCATCTGTAGATGGATTTTCAGAGGACGCACCAACCACAAATGTTGTAAGCGAAATCCCAAAGTAGCAGTTCTGAGCTCTGCTAAATGAATGTTCAACGCTACTGATATGAGTTTAACCCTTTCCGGTGAAGCTTTTAAACAAGTTCTGTTATGAGCTTCTCTGAGAATCCACACAGAAGATACGGAAGAGTTAATGTAATCATGTTAATACTGTGAAGCTGCAAAAATAATTAGAGAAGGAAATAAGCCTAAAACCAATCTCCTCTGTTGTTCTGATACCATTTGGTAAAACCCTGGCAATGGAACTTGCTCAATATTACTGTTGGCATTTAGATATATGAAATTCATTCATTATATATGTTGCATGTTATGATGATTTTGCTCACCATGACTTTTCAACTCTATATCTTGATATTGACTCACGGAAGCAACTACTATAATTTGGATAAACAACATTTCTGGGAAAAAAAAAAAGGTTCTCTTCCTTTTCTGTGTTATTTTCATCCTTAAAAGAGGCAGATCTGTATCGAATATCACCGTGTGACGAGTTTGTAAACCTTTGGTTACTATCTACTTCTTTTTCTTCGAGTATTAGTCATGTACTTATACAACCAGATAACACATCCAGGATTAGCAGAAAAACCTGAATCAGTACAGATCTTTTTATTTTTAGGGGTGAGAAACACCATTTTTTAACTGAGAGGGTGGACGCACAAATTCTTGAAGTGTTTTCTTCTTCCTCTTGAAATCTTCACCCTGTATAGTGTATACCATCGGTGCAATTATTAATCCCTCATGTGCACCAAACGGCTTCAGAATACATCAGATCAGATGCAGCACTGTTGATCACTCATAAGAACCAATGCTTAAAACCCACCAATAACAATTTTTCTTAGACTTTCGGGGAATCCCAGCATTATCCTAAAAGTAATTAAATATATTCATCATTTCCACTACTGATTAACCAGTCTGCAAAATATAAAGCATAAATTGCAGTAGAATGAAATATAAATGCATGCTATCTCGTGATCTAATAACCAATTGGCAGTAAGTAGAAAAATGAAAATTATACTATGAAAACTGTGAAAATTCCTATGTCCATTTGTGACAGCCTTGATAAGTTGAATAGAGATTTTTTTATGGGCGGTTTATGATGGTAAGAAGAAAACTCACCTTGCTAATTGGGAGTTAGTTTGCAGACCTAAAGAGTTTGGTGGCGTAAGAATTAAATGCACTAAGGATATGAATCAGTCTATGCTTGCTAAGATTGGGTGGAGAATGTTCCAAGGTGATAGGGTCTGTGGAGTGATGTACTCCATCATAAATATGTCAAGCAGGTCTCTTTTCTCCATCCTCAGTATTCTTGTCCTACTAGGTGTTCTAGCACATGGCGAGGGGTATTATTTGGCTCCAAATTATTGCAGAAAGGTCTAATATGGAGAATTGGTGATGGAAACTCAGTTAATTTTTGGACTGATACATGGTTTCATGGAAAACCCTTAATTCTTACTTCTGCTCCTTCTAGTCACACTAATTTGCAAGCAAAAGTCAAGGATTTCTTGAATGAGCATGGCTGGAACATGGATTTATTAAGATCGGTGCCTCCTGATGATCTGATTAGCCAAATTGTGAAGATCCCTGCTGGGTTTGCTGGTTGTGGTTCTGATAACCTCATATGGTTCGACCGGTAAGTTTTCAGTTAAATCTGCATATCTTACTTTACTTCAAGATGAAAATTAGGCTTTTATTTGAAAAATGGCTATTCCACCTAAGCTGAAAACGTTTTTCTGGCTTATACGTCATAAAAAAATTGCTAACTAATGTAGAAAGAGTCAAACGAAGAATGTCCACTGATTCTTCTTGCCCTCTTTCACTCTTTGCCGTAACACTCCTGAAACTATTATTCACTTGTTAAGAGATTGCCCTCATGCTTTCTCTATATGGAATAAGATCATTTGTTTGGACACAATTACTAGAGCTATGCATCTGCATCTGGATTGGAAGTGCTGGATGGCAGCCAATATTTCAATGCCAGCGGACTTGTTATGAAGAATTAATTTGGTGTATTGTCTTTGCTTTCGCTTGCTGGTATATCTGGACGTGGAGGAATAAGATTATATTTGATGATGAGTTTCATTATCCAATTAATCCCAGCAATCTGATCATTGATGCTACTAAGGAGTGGAGCTCAACCACCTCAAAGAATTTAATTCCTAATCAAAAGACTATTGTTATGTTGCATTGGCTCATGCCTCCTCTGAATTGGTGCAAGCTGAATATTGATGGCACAAGAGAGCGAAGTGGAAAGATTGGTGCTGGTGGGGTTCTCAAGGATTCTTCTGGTTCTTGGCTTTCTGGGTTCACTGCTACTAAGGAGTGGAGCTCAACCACCTCAAAGAATTTAATTCCTAATCAAAAGACTATTGTTATGTTGCATTGGCTCATGCCTCCTCTGAATTGGTGCAAGCTGAATATTGATGGCACAAGAGAGCGAAGTGGAAAGATTGGTGCTGGTGGGGTTCTCAAGGATTCTTCTGGTTCTTGGCTTTCTGGGTTCAGTGCTAATCTAGGCTGTGGCAGTGTTATTCAAGCTCAGGCCTGGGGTTTGTTATTGGGGCTTAGAATGTCTGTTACTGCTAATTGCCAGAAGGTCATTATTGAAAGTGATTCTGAAATCCTTGTCACTTTATAGTGAATCAAGAAGTGGATGAACTGCATCGTTTGAAATCCATTATTAATAGTTGCCATTACTTGGTGCAAAAGTTTGTGAGCTGTGAAGTAAAGCATATTTTCCGGGAAATTAACATGGTTGCTGACATGCTACCCAAGGTGTAGCCTTACTGAGGATTTGGGGTGTACATTTCATGGAGCAACCTCCTTCTTGATGATTTGTGTGATAAATCCCAAGTTTTGCACCGCAATAAAGCCATGGTATGTTAACATTTCTCATACATCAACTATTTTGACCACTTTAAGGACTCATGTTACCACTTTGAGGACTAATATTACTATTTTGAGAACTCATGTGGTAACTAAGAAAATTTACCACTTTAAGGACTCATGTTACCACTTTGAGGATTAATATTACTATTTTGAGGACTCATTTTACCACTTTTAAGGCAATTGTATGCATGTCATACGTTGATACATTGTAGAATTTTCCAGTTTCTTTCCCAAAAAAAAATGTGAAATGTGAAAGAAGGAAAGAAAAGGTCGGAGTAATACTTAGTCGATTACAATCCCAGCATTGCAGCAACTGCCTGAATATCACATTAGATCCATGGATCTTTACAATTACAAGGTCTCATATTTTTTCTTTCTTATTAATGCCTTTTCTTAAAATCTTAACTGCAAAGATGCTGAGCTTTGTAGCACAAGCTCGTAACCCAAGTGTTTTCTTCTTCCTCTGGAAATCTCTACCCTGTATACCATCGGTGTGATTATTAGTCCCTCATGTGCACCAAACTGCTTCAGAATACACCAGATCAGATGCAGCACTGTTAATCACTCATAAGAAGCAAAGCTTAAAGCCCACCAATAAAAAATTTTCCTAGAGTTTTGGGGAATCCCAACATCCTAAAAGTAATATAAGTTAGGGAAAATGATCATTTACCCAATTTCAGCTTAAAAATTGCCACTTCTCCACCAACTGTTTTTTAACCTCATTTACCCAAAACACTCTAAGGGATTATTTCCCTAATACTCAATTAATTCTTTTTTATTTTTTTTTTTGAGACTTTTTTGCCCTCTCCTTCATTTTCACATAGAGGGAGAAGTCATCCTCCACCTTGCCAGCCTCCGGTGACCGGTGGCCGGGCGTCGACTCTGGTGATCGGAATCCGGCGACCGGGATCCGGCTACCGATGACCGGAATCCTACGACCGATCACCGGGATCCGGCCACAGATGACCGGAGTCCCGCGAACGGTCACCGGAATCCGGAATCCGGCTACCGGACTGGTGTCCGGATTCCAGCATTTGAATTTATTGCCCCCTAATAATACCTAGTAACCATATTATTTCCCCCCCAGTAATCATATTATTGCCCCCAGTAATCATATTATTGCCTCCCAAATTCATATTATTTTCGTCCAGTGAATTGTATAAACTCCCAAAACCAAAATGAATACACTATAGGTCACAATTGATCATATTATTGCCCCCTAGTAATACCTAGTAACCATATTATTGCCCCCGGTAATCATATTATTGCCTTCCAAATTCAAATTATTTCCGTCCAGTGAATTGTATAAACTCCCAAAACCAAAATGAATACATTATAGGTCACAATTGATCATATTATTGCCCCCCAGTAATCATATTATTATCCCCCAATACTCATATTATTGCCCCCAAGTAATCATATTATTGCCTCCCAAATTCATATTATTTCCGTCCAGTGAATTGTATAAACTCCCAAAACCAAAATGAATACACTATATGTCACAATTGATCATATTATTGCCCCCAGTAATACCTAGTAACCATATTATTGCCCTCCAGTAATCATATTATTGCCTCTCAAATTCAAATTATTTCCGTCCAGTGAATTGTATAAACTCCCAAAACCAAAATGAATACACTATAGGTCACAATTGATCATATTATTGCCCCCAGTAATCATATTATTGCCCCCCAATACTCATATTATTGCCTCCTAATAATCTTATTATTGCCTCAATAATCATATTATTACCCTCCAATCATCATATTATTGCTCTCAAGTGAACCAAAATGAATACATTACAGATACAAAAAAAAAAAATCAGGATACCAAAAAAAAAAAAGTGCTCTGGGCACCCAGAAATTGCTCTGGGCACCCATCAACTTGTGAGGCCGGCTGGTTTTTTCGCCAGTGCTTCCATGCGACGGGTTGGGGTCTCTTTGTTTCGGGTTTTCACGACAGCGTTGGCTTCCTTGATCTGCTGCCTGTGCTTGCTAGGTTCTTGCCTCCGAAAATGGTTGTACTTGCAGATCGGTCGGAGTACTTGCAGATTGATCAAATCCTCCTCGAAATTATGGCCAAGCTGCCGGAGCAGGATCAGAAGCCGAGATCGCTGGTCTGCATGAGGTGGCTGAGCCTCTAGGGCCAGCTTGTGAGGTCCGTGAAGTTGAAAGATTGGAGCTTTGTGGAGTCAGGTCGGGTTTTTTTAAGCTTTGTGGAATCGAACGGCGACGAGAACGTTGGAGTGGCTGGAGCTCCGACTGGAGCTTCTTCGTTGTCTTCAGGTTTGGACTGCATCTTCGACGCGACGATCGTAGAGAGAGAGAGAGAGAGAGAGAGTGTGGAGGTGTAGATCGGGGGAAGAGCGAGAGAGTTTGGGAAGGAGAGAGAGACTGAGAGGAGAGGGATAGATTTTAATTTAATTAATAGGGGCTAAAATGTCAATAGATGTTAGATTGGGTAAATGGGGTTAAAAAACTCTTGCTGGAGTAAGTGGGTAATTTTTAGCCTAAAATCGGGTAAGTGGTCACGGCCCCTATAAGTTATTCATCATTTCCACTACTGATTAACCAGTCTGCACAATATAAAGCCTAAAATGAAGTAGAATGAAATGTAAATGCATGCTATCTTGTGATCTAATAAGCAATTGGCATGTAACTAGAAAAGTGAAATGTGAGAGGAGAAAAGAAAAGGAAGGAGTAATACTTAGTCGATTACAATCCCAGCAATCGCCTGAATTTCTCCGTAGATCTATGCATGGACCTTTACAATCAGAAGGTCTCATATTTTTTCTTTCTTATTAAGGCCTTTTCTTAAATTCTTAACTGTAAAGATGCTGAGCTTTGCAGCGCAAGCTTGTAACCCAAGTGGGGGCATTAGGGTTTAAAATAAAAAAATTTAAAAAATAAAAATAAAAAACTTAACTTCAAAGATGAAATGTTACATCATATTTTGATTGCTTAACTATTTATTTTGCACCATGCATATCCTAGTTCATCATCTCAACACTTATTGGACCTAATGCATCATCATTTCACTTGTATCTCGAACTCGGAATTGAATCATCACCTAGTCATCTTACAGGAAGGACTGAAGGAAAGCAACCAAAATGTTGGAATGAACTATCAATATTAATTCTGTAATTAATTAAGATTATGTTTCCTATTACAAGTAGTTGATTTGTAGGTTTGATGTATCTCTATGTATACCTCCACAAGGAGATATATAAAACTAACAGGACCCGCCTCGGATTTCAACTTGAAATTTGAAGTGAGCCTATGAAGCCCACCTTAGGGGAAATCCTACCAAAAAATTTAGCATAATCTACCTTAAAAGTGGACTACCCAAACCTGTGAAGACAATTGATACACTTCCAATAGCGAAAAACATCTCAGACATATAATTCACAAGAATTCTTAAACACAAATCTCGAAGCTCAACTTAACAAAACTATAGAAATTTGGCAATCAGAGCAGTTTAGATCAGGTAATGAAATAAAATACGTGTAGGTTAACATATAACCTACAACAGAGATGAAGGTGGTGGCTACTATTCCTCAACGCCAATGCACGCTCTACCTCAACCTATCTGCAGACTAGGCATGAAAAATTGAAAAGCTTAGAGAAAAACATTTAAAAACTATTAGAGTGAGTGGACGAAAAATAAATCATTTCAAGGAAAACAAAATAAAATGTAATGTTTTTCCAAATTTAATTTTCAATAAAAACCGAGTATACAGCATAAATTCGTAAAAATACCTCTAATCATCCTCTGTAAATTGTCTTAAAATCCGTTCAAAACCTTTGATAACAATATTTTGAAAATAAACTGTAACTCAACTCATTTAATATATGAATATCTCATAAACATTTCAGATATCTCAAAAATATTCAAAATCATTTCTTAACAAAATAGGCAATGACTAGAGTTCTCAAATTGATGTCGTTCTTTTTTTTTTTTTTGTGGGAAATGAATTAAATTCATAGATTTAAGAATCGCTACAATCAAGATATAAAGCATCCAACCTTCTCACTTGGGTGTTCATGGTAAATCTCGTGCTGCTGCTTTGGGGTTTTCTAGTGCAGTTCAAGGACTTCTCTTTGTTTGTATTGCTGCTGTTGTCTTTTATTTTTGTACTATTCTCATGATTTTTTTTTTTTAGGGAAAATGACAACTCTTATTCAAATTAAGGAGAAGCCTCCTTCAAAATTACATCAAAAACAAAAGTAGGAGAAATGGCATCCCACTGTGAAGATAGAGAATTAATAAAAGCAAAACTAGCTAATTTGTGAGCCACAACATTGGCTTGACGGTAAGCATGAGCAAAATAAGAACCCCACATCTCCTGAAGATAAAAGGTAATGTCATCATACACACATCCAATAAAAGATGAATGGGGAATGACTCTCTGCTTAGTTGCATTTGAAAGAGTGAGTGAATCTGTTTCGAAAACCACCAGAGAGAGTATCTATTTCGAAAACCACCGGAGAGAGTATCTGTTTCGAAAACCACCAGAGAGAGTCCTCACTCTAAGGCAAGTGAAACGGCTTCTCTTCCGGCTAAAGCTTCAACATGTTCTGCCGAGATCACAATAGAAGCAGGGTGATATAATCCTCCCAAACAATGACCATTAGCATCCCTAACTAGTATGGGTGTGGATATCAAAAGCTCCATCAAAATTTATTTTTATCCACCCCATTGATGCAGGCTTCCATTTAGTCTCTCTCACCCTTGGCAGACCCACAGATGCACGATGATAGAACAAAAAATCAGATAACCTTGCATTCAAGGAAAATATCGCGTCACCAAATGACATAGTTTTTTCATTTCACACCCTCTCATTTCTCTCCTTCCATACTTCCCACAAAAAATTGATGAAAACATCCAAATCTTGAGAGGACAAAGAACTGGCACAATGAAGGATCCAAGTTATAAGATCAGAATTGGGTATGGCAGATAAATAACATAATTGATTCAACAATGCATTTGATTTCAAGACTTCTTGAGTACAACCACAATCCCGACTAAAATGTACTGCTATTTCTTGATGTCCACCACACAACATACTGCTGGTTTGTGTAATTGGGATATGCCTATGTATTAAACGATCAATAGTAGGAAGGCATTGTTGAATAAGTTTCCACATAAATATGATTATTGTTCCTGGAACCTTGGCTTTCCAAAGCATCTTCCACAACGACACCATTGAATCTTCAGTAATTCGACTAGGATCAAACACTGAGAGACAATCACTACTAGAATTTTGTTCATATACATCAGTCCAGAACTGATGTGAAACAAAAATTTGACCGATGTCTTAGTGGGTGTAGAGAAAGATCAAAAAAATCAGACATCGGCGCCAACCGATGTCCACGACAAGAACACACATCGCTTTCGAAACATAAATCGATGTATAATCGTGATAATCATCATAATTTTGTATGTTAACTATATTTAATTCTTCATATTTTCACATTTTATGCTTAATAAAGTATATGTCGAACAATACCTACGTGAACATTTGCATCGATTTCTATTTCAGAAGTGATGTCTCGAACCCTTCTAGACATCAGTTTCTATAAACTATTGTTTGTTCTTTGCCATTTTTACGTGTAGCTGACACATTATTTTCTTAGGAACGATGTCTGTATCTCTAGGCGTCATAGGTTTTTTTTTCAGGACTAATGTTTCCTTCAACACAGCACATCGTTTTCATTTAAGCAAAACGATGTTCAATGGTTTTATGTATATCGCTTGATTTTTGTAAAACCGATGTGTTGTTTCATTGTAGACATCGCTTTTGTTTTGTAAAATCGATGTGCATTGGTTTTGAGTACATCAGTTCTATGGACACAATTCAATTTAAAGATAATCATAAGACATCGATTTTCATTTTGATACTGATTTTTAATCTCTCAACTGACTTCGTTTTCCTTGGCACGCAGTCCAAGGGATCTATAAGATTGATCTTTTACATATATGATCCTGAATATCGATCTGTTGTACGTACTTAAGGCAATCTCATCAAATACACATTTCAAACAAACCAACAGAATTGAAGAGGGCAGCGCATCGCATTGAATTTAAAAACTAGAACATGAAATTCATCACTAATACGGATCCAAATTCAAGAAGCACAAATGAATTCCGAAATCCCAAATACAAACTCTAAATCATACCATCCATGTTGTAGATCATCATTGGCAATATGGAAATCAAAGTACACATATGTACCCTATACATATTCATCAGTAGCAACTTTTGGCTCTTCGTGTCGTTAAAACCAAGTGTTGTATTTCCTGTGGTATCTCCAAGATTGCTTCTTCAACTCTTTGGCAGTCAAATATTGCTGGTAATTAAGTGTTCTGCAGGCAATAATAGACTTGATCACAGTTCATATTGATTGCACTGTAGGACCATATGATACATTGCATGTCAATGAAGTGATATAATTTACCTGTTGATAGTAAAAAAAATTATTGTTCGCAATTGAATGACAAAATAGAATTAAGTAAACAATTCAATCCGACAGAACATACAATCAAACAGCTTGCATCTTATTTTGTAAATTCCAATCCCACAATAGATTAATGATAAAATGTACTGAAGAAGAAATATTGTTTCAAACAGAATTTTAATGGAGACAGCAAAAGCCATCAGATATGGCCTACAGAAAATTACATTCCCAAACAAAAGACAAACAAACATATTAACCTGGACATACTTGGGGTATGGATTCAAACAGTAGTCATAAATAGGAGGGCACACCCCATTATAAATCCCATAACAATTAATTCCAGATAAGCCAATTTTTGCTCCACTTTCATTATTCACAGCTAACCTAGAAAAGGAACCTGCATGACATGGAAAATATAAAAATGTTAAACATACATGAAGCATATTATGTGCAAATCATGCATGATTTGAAACACACAGGCTAGAAGTATAAAGCCGTTCAGGCCTCCAACCCTTCACCTTTTCACTAATAAACTCCAGATTCACTAATAACACTACCAATCAAAATCCCACTCCCCAGCCTTGCATTGTAAAAGAATTTCACTAGGCTCGATACCCTTAAAAGAAGCAACGACAAATTCTAACCAAATAAAGTAGGTAAGTAACAAGCACAGCAAGAAAACAAAATGTAAATACTACGCACTCACCCCAAATTGGCCAATTCTTAAAATATAAGATTAAATATGAAGAATAGAGAGGAAAAGGAATATGACATAAAATGAATGTCTGATATCAAAATGTGGTGCATGGATAACTAATATGACCAATCCAGAAATGCACATTACACAGCCCATTAATCCACTTCAAATGAAAAAAAATAAAATGCATACTATATTAAGAAACCTTGTGTAATGAAACCTTGATATCCGGGTGAAGAATATGATTCATATGCATAAGTCTAAGTTATATGTACTGTAAAAGTAGAAAGGACTTACATTTAAGTTCCTTGACCCAATTTATTCAAAAACAATACACATAGACGTGTGATGCCACTTACAATACCAAACTTATCTACCTTTGCTTCTCCTAGGAGAAAACAATGCCACAAACTACAAAATTAACATACCTTCCACCTCAAATGCTCGAGCTTTCAGCAACTCTATTGCCCTCATATAAAGTCCCTGTCAATAAGGTCATGGAAATAAACATTATTGTAGTAAGAAAATGGCAAGAGGCATTTCGACTTATAGAAAAACAAGTGGATAACATGCAATTTGCAGTTCTACTAATGGATCTACTACATGTATAGCACAAAAAGACACTTACAACAGAGTATGTTTAGTGAAAGTGAAACTAAAATTAAGTGGAATAATAAACAAACAATTATACACTTCACATTTCTTTTTTTATTTCATTCTTAGCATAGCTAGTCACTTTCTTTTAGGGTAAGCGCAAACTGCTTTTACAGTGTTCATTGTATTTGAAATGAATCACCAATAACAGACCTATAACTATAAGGCTATGGAATCTTGGGCTAGAGCATGCGTTGGTTTCTTCTACTTAGCAAACCTGAGAAGTGCCTTCACTTGGACTGGTATTAACACCCACATGTCAACTCTTCAACTTGACCAAGCAAAGCCCTATAAAAGAAAGAGAGTAAGAGATAAATTACCAGCATTTTAGCCTCATCCCGAGTTAATCCTGTTTTCCAAGATGTACAACCTGAAATATGAAACCAAGAGAATTAGAAAGAAAGGGGGAAAAGTAAAAGCAAGAAATATGCCGAGGAGATTAGAAGTGGTCCTTAAAATCATACAGCTCCCATGATACCACTATTGCCAAACCATATAGCAAATACATATAAATGCATCGATAGCATATCAATCAAATCTGAATCAGAAACATTCCCAAATCTTATGAATTCAAGAGGGAAGAGAAGAGTAGTTACTACTCACTCCAACTAACATACGAGATCAACAGATCTAGTATTCAGTCCAGAAGCCTGTCTGGATTATCCAAATGCTAGATTAAGAATTAATGATCATATCTACACAGTTAGCATTGAATTGAGAAAAGAAAACAGATATCACTTTAAGACATTTGTGGAATCATCCATCCCTTCTGTTTCTTTATCAATTTATTTTACAAGGGTGTTCTGTGATTATACAGATTATCATTGCCCAGAAAGAACTAACCTTAAATTTAACTACACCATTCTAAGCTTAACCTCTAGCATTGCTTACCAATGAAACTGGCAACAAAAGTGAAACAACGAAGCAACATCACCATCCAATCACTCTAACAATAAAATAACCAGAAAAATTCAAAATAATTTTAATTACATTATCAAATTCAAAGATTCAAAGCAACAAAGAGAGTACCTTAAACGATCAGTTTGACTCCACTGCCTCCACCTTCACCTCTAGTTATCCATGACCCACCCAGTGCCCTTTCCTATAGAGAACACCCATGAATTGAAAAACTTTCAGTTCTGAAGGCGTCATTCTTTTGACTAGCCCAACCGTCACAGCAGCGGGGATAAAGATGAAGGAGGAAGGTTTGTGATGCTGACAAGGAGCTCGAGTTTGGGTATGGGTTACTTCAATTTCATATCAAGGTCGAGTTTCTGATGGACTTGACTTTCTCCACAAATTCACCATTCTTGAAGCCACCCACAAACTCTAAACAAAAACAATCAGATCCTCAACAATTGAAAACATCGAAGAGCGAAAAAGAAAAAGAGGGGCTGGGTTTAGAAATTCATACACCGATCGGAGATGAGAAGCCAGTCGCCAAGCTTCAATTCGAGAGAGTAAGATGCAATGGTGCCTTTTAGAACGGCCAGGATGATGTCATCGTCCTCCTCAGAGCACAAGACGGCTCGGGATCGGCATCGACGTTGTCGTCGGGGGAGGGCAGCAGCAAGAGTCGATGAGGTCAGCAGCAAGAGCCAATGAGGTCGCCATTGTCGTCCCAGACGTCATAGCAGCAGGAGTCGTGAGATGAATGACTAGACAAAGTGGATGCCGAAGAAGCAGAGGAGGTAGATGAAGGAGGCGATGAGGGTAACGATGGCGGCGAGTTCGAGTGAGGAGGAGAAGAAGCTCGAGACTGAGCTTAGGGTTTCTGTTTCAGTTTTGGGGTCTGGGCCTCTTTTCTTTTAGTGTGAAAGTTTAAAGTTTTAGTACCCGCTTCCTTTTATTCACTTAAACACTTAGCGCGTTTACGAAAATTGGGTTCCCGCAAATTTTAAAACAAAAATTTTAACGCCGGTCATTTTAAGAACCGATGTTAATGATATAGGTTTAAATCGGTATTTTTCTAAAACGATGTCAACTTACTTTTTTACATCGTGTGCAAATCTGACTGATTTAAATTAGGTGATGTCTATGAACAAAATTCTAGTAGTGGATAGGCAGACTTAACAGTGAATTAGCCTTTAACATTCAAATGCCATATAACTCGATCATTAGCAACCCTTGAACTCAAAGGTATTGAAAGAATACAAGAGACATCTACCGGTTGACAAAGAGTTGTTACCTTATTCACATTCATTTGTCCATCTAAATTCATAAGATTGCTAACTCTACTCGTAAGATCAATAACATCTGATGAAGAATCAAGTTTAAAAGAGAGTTCTGTGGTATCCAAGGATCAGACTAACCAGCAATATTTAACTCATTCCCTACCTGCCACCGTATACCTCTGAATAACAGCTCCCTAGTGTAAAAATACTCCACCAAGAAAAAGAAGGTTGTGCATGAGCCTGCGCCTCCCAAAATGAGGTATTTGGAAATTAATGTGCCTTGTAAATACGAGCAATGATGGACTCCAAATCAATCAAAACCCTCCACCCTTGTTTTGCTAACAACGCCAAATTGAAAGCATAGAGATCACGGAATCCTATCCCACCTTCTTCGAGAGGAAGACACAGCGTAGATCAGGACATCCAATGCATTATTCTTTTATCAGAAGTGCTTCTCCACCAAAACTTAGCACAAATATGTTGAAGGTCTTCACAAAAATTCTTTGTCAACAAGAAACAATTCATTGCATAAGTTGTTAGAGATTGAGCAATTATACGAATTAGAATATCCGTATCCGCATCACTTAACATGCGTCCTTGCCAATTTTGAAGCTTCTTCTCAAGCCGCTCCTTAATATATTGAAATTTTTTGGTCTTAGCCCTCCCAACATAAGTCGGAAGCCCCAATACTTCTCATGAGAAGCCACCACTACTATACCAAATTGAGCAACCAAAGTAATTTGCTTCTCATTACTCACATTCTTACTAAAAGTAATAGAACTTTTATGGAAGTTCACTTTCTGTCCAGAGGCACTACCATACACATGTAAACATTGCTGGATAGAATCACACGCTCGTAAAGCAGCCTCAGCATACAACATGTTGTCATCTACAAAAAGAAGATGATTCAAATTTGGGGCACCTTGGCAGATTGCAGTACCTAGTAACTCACCCCTAGAAGCACTCTAGGTCCATAAAGCTGAGAAGCCTTCTGTCCCCAACATAAATAAATAAGGTGATAATGGATCCCCGGCCGAAGACCTCTTGTAGGGATAACATAATATCTAGATTTTCCTCTTACTAGAAATGAGTACCGCACAGATGTCATGCATTGCATAACCAAGTTGATCAAACTTTTTGTAAAACCTAATCTCTACAACACCTTCCGCAAGTAACCCCATTCTAATATGTCATATGATTTACTCAAATCGAGCTTTAGAGCCAAGTACTTATACGAATACCCATGAACCATTGACAGTCAAGTTCATATGTTTCAAAACAAATATTTATTTTTGATAAACAAAGACGTATTTTGAAAGAAAAAAAATTACTTAGTAGCTTAATTTTAGTTTAAAAAATTAAATATTAAAAACTAGCCCACACCAAATTTTTATACTTAGCCCATATTTTTGAAATAATGGTAATTCCATTAATAATAGTGCATGTCAAGAAAGTCATTACATACCCACTCGCTCACACATAACAATGGCCAGAACAAGGATTCGTGGAGGAGCCACAGTGGTACATAGGATAGACCATATTTGAACTTATCGCTCACTTAAAAGCGAGCCTATAAGCTATGAAAAAACATAGCGAATAGACAAGCCAAACTACTTACCGTAATTTACACTTAGCTCATATGTTATGAAACTTATCGCTCACTTAAAAGCGTAATTTATACTTAGCCCATATGTTATTAAACTTAGTCCATATATTATCTTTTTTCTTTTTTTTTGGTTAGATATATATATATATATATATATATATATTATTCTTTTCTTGAAGTATTTTATTTTATTCTATTTTCTATTCTACTTTAAGAAACATAGTCGCATAAAAAACTTGCTTTTTTTTAGTAAAATAGGTCAACATTTTTCTCTTGCTGTTTCTCTGAAATCAATCAGCCCTAGACGAAAAGCTTTGGTTCTTTTGCCGACTGTCATTCTCCTTCTTCACTCTTCAGGTGCAAGTTTATCCCATATTCCTCTTGGGCATATGATCTTTTGTAGCTCTTCAGTTTTTAATTCATATGTTTTTTGTTTTTAATTCACAATTGCTTAACCAAATCCATTTGAGTCTCATCACACTATTGCTACTTTATTAATATACTAATTTAGCTTGGTGACTTTCTTTAAGAGGTGTAGTCGTATAAATGCTACTGGTATATTAGGTATATATATAATTTTTTTTATTGACCAAGTGACCAACGTTTAACCCCATATGTATTGTTGGATTCTTTATCAGTTCTTAGATTGTACTTTTCTTTTCCAATTAAGGTTTGGGATTATGGGTTTGCTTGTTTTTTCTGATCAGTTGGCTCTTCATTTTATCGTTTAATGAATCGTTAGAGTAGTGTTTGTGTGCTTAGCTTTTGATTTTATAATAGATAGTTGCTTGCTTGATTTTATTGTTGCATTTGTCAATTGGTGATAGTTAGGTATTTAAATATAATTTCTTATCATAATCGACCAACCAAGAAAGTAAAAACTCTTGATTCATGGCTCAAGAAAATAAGAAAAGATCATAATAGCAATATAGTTCTTGCATCTAATGAGCCATCATGTCAGTTTTCCTATACTCGAGCCTAGAGAGTTCGTTCATACTGCTCCTGCACCCAATACTGATAATACAATATTCAATGAGCATCATGATGTCAATTCTCCTATACTCAAGCCTAGAGAGTTTGTTCCTCTTGCTCCTGCATCCAATATTGATAGTACAATATTCAATGAGCATCATGATGTCACTGAGCATCATGATGTCACTTCTCCTATACTCAAGCCTAGAGAGTTTGTTCCTCCTGCTCCTGCATCCAATATTGATAGTATAATACTCAATGAGCGTCATCATGTCACATCTCCAATACCATAGCTTAGAGAGTTTGTTCCTATTGTTGATTCAACACGTAGAGATTCTATTCCTACTCCTCCCACATCCACTACTGATAGTGCAATACTCAATGAGCAACCTCATGTCACATCTCTGACTCTTAAAGATACATATTTTGTTGTTAGTGATTTGGAACGAGATCTGGGGAAATGAATTCAGATATATGAATATCCTGTTAATCATTGTGACCATATTCGACGTGGTTATATAAAGTTGGGGCCATATCAACCTAAACTTTTTTAGTATCCAAGAATTCGGTCAGGAAACCAATATCGTCGGTTCAATTATTTTTGATTCACAAATTGGCCATGGTTAGAGTATTTTCCTTCTAAGAATAAAGCATTCTACTTCCCGTGCTTTCTTTTTGCAAAGGGTCTGAAAAATAATCCTGCGCTAACTACTAATGGGTTTAATAACTAGAAAAGAGTTGAAGATGGAAGGAATTGTGTATTTTTAAATCACATTGGGGGTTCATGCTTATTACATAATAATTGTGTGAGATGCATTGAGGATATGATGAAAGCACCATAACATGTTGACATAGTTATGAATCGAAAAAACAGAGAGGAAATTTTGAAGAATCAGTTGAGACTCAAGACAACCATTGAATCTATTCGTTATCTTGCATATCAAGGATGTGCTTTTTGGGGTCATGAGGAATCTTTAGATCAAGAAACTGTGGCAATTGTGTTGAACTTATAAAGCATACTGTGAATTTTGGTGAGGAAGTTGCTAGAGTTGTGTTAGAAAATGCCTCTAGAAATGGTACATACACCTCACCCACAATTAAAAGCAGATTTTAAATGTTCTTACAAACAAAGTGAGAAAGCATATTCTTGGAGATGTTGGGGATTCTAGTTTTTGTATTCTTGTTGATGAAGCAATAGACTCATCTCATAAAGAATAAATGGCTATTATTTTAAGATTAGTTAACAAAGAGGGTTTTCGAAGAGAACGGTTTTTTGATATTATGATGGTTGAAGACACTATTGCGGAGACACTTCATCAAGAGATATCTAAAGTTTTTCTCCATCATAATTTGCAAGTTGAAAGAATGCGAGGTCAAGAGAATGATGGTGCTAGTAACATGAGAAGGGAATGGTGAAAACACCAGATAGAACTATAACTCAATGACTTGAATAAATAACAAGACTTGATAATCAAACATCTCTAGTAAAAAGAACACAAGCATTTGCTGACGCAGTGTAAATCTCTCCACTGAGGAAACTTCACTGCGTGGCTTTTAACGTAGCCAACACGAGAAATTAATCCAATATGAATCAAATAAGTTTTACAGTATACAAGTAGTACGTGTTATTCATAACAAACACATTCACTTAGCAACAAATGCTAACTTGATTTATAACTGATCTAACTTTTTACTCAATCATCACTCTATCAACAAGAGCCAATCAACCAATCTTCCTCGATCTCAACGTCTCACTGATCTTGAGAGTGAATTATGAACGTGAGAGATTATGTAATAGAATACATGAAACAAGTAGAGAGTTTTCTGAAACTGATTTGAACAAAAGTACTAGTAGTTCAAGAGAGGACAATTTTTATGCATAAAAACTCTACATCTAATTTTAGTTTCGAAACCTTTTATAAGGGAGGAAAACTCCCCCTCAATCAAATATTTTCTTAATTAGCAAATAAGATAAATATGGAAAGATGTTAAAACTAAAATCTACACTTCTTATTTATCAGCCATGCATGTCAAAAATCTTTAATGCAAATGTGTATACCAAATCAAATTAATTGAAATGCATATCAATTTAAATCATCTAGCATGATATGAAATGAATACCACTTATACTCAAGATCAGTGAGAGTGATCCTCCTTGATTTTATCTTGATGATCTGATCTTGCAGACTTCTTTGATTTTCTTTAAGCCTCCGAACAAGTAGAAGAGATACTCTCCTAGGCTTTGCATTTTCTGATTTCCTTGTAGCTTTGGGAAAGTTATGTGTTGAATAGGGATAGTCCAATTTACTTACAATCTCCCCCTTTGGGCATTCCCATTCAACACATGACTTTTTCACATTCGAACCCCTGCATGTTAGATTGTATAGATAACAACAGATAGCAAAAATGTGCATCTTGGATCAGGAATCAGTTTCCAGATCCGAGTTGCCAAAAATAAATTTCACATAATATAGTAATAATAAGCATCCCAAATAGTTTGTGCTTATGCACTTACAACCCCAAAAGTAAAAATAAATATTATCCAACAAAATTAAAAATGCAGAAACAGAAATAACATAAAAAAAATTCTTTACTTCTCCCCCTTTGACTGGGAAGGCACGTCGAACTCCTCTATAAGCTTGGTGACATTGTCCAGAAACTCCTCTTCGTCCATGGAATCTGTGCTGTCCTCCGGTGATGCTTCGACCTTGACTTCAGTTGATGGACCAGGAGCATCAAACCCAGGAGGGAGGCGCTGCATATTCCAGACTTATTTGAGGAGGTTGGTCAGAGTGTGGTTAGTGCGAACAAGGAGAGAGTGCATGTCATCTATGTCATTCGTGAGGCATGCAATCCGCTAATCGGCCACAAGAATCGAGTCATGCAGACTGTCTAGAGAGACAGGAGGAGGACTCCGGCTGCGTACAAGTTGCATGCCGGGATGAAGAATGCCGGCTTGGGCAGCTGCCTGACAGCCCTCCTCGGGAGGAGGAAGGCGGCGATGTCCACCAAGACGAGTAGTTTGCTTCGTGCAAACCATGGTGAGAGAAACAGGATGTGAAAAACCCTAGAAACTGAGACAAACCAGAGTGAAATTCGAAAGGGAGATCATAGGTTATATATAGCAAACTAGTAGGGTTAGTGAGAATCAAGAGGTATATCGGTTGGAGAGATTGTTTTCAAGAATTGCAATTATGACAATGTAGGTGACCGAGATACACGCATGCAAGAAAAGTCTCCCCCTCAACTTAGGCTTAATCAGTAAGGAAATTAAGTGCAGCCAGATGGCAATAAAGGAAGGAAACGAAGAGACAATCCAATGTCCATAATCAGCAATTATATCACACAATTGTTTCATTTGTTAAGAATCAAGGTAATGAATGCAGTTGTCATATTGAAAAGAGAAAAGATAGCATAGTGGAAACCCAAAGAACATTAATCAATTAATGAAAGGAACATTGGTCAAGGTATCAACCATGATGTATTCCATCAACAAATAGAATTGGTACTCATATTTAGACAAGAAAGAGTAAACCGGTGAAGAAAGTGAGTATGAGCAGTACATGGGGCTTAGAAACATGTTCAGTGAAAGAGAGAAGAAGTGAAGTGGAAGAACTTCACACATAGACTGAGCTCAGGAGATCTTCTAGGAGAAGTAGGAAACATTGTTCCAGATACTTAGTTTAGTTGAGTCATAGACTTCTTTATTTTGTAAACACTAACTCATCCAAAACAACGTGACATTTACTCACCTCTATATCCCGCTGCCATTGAACAACAATCGTGTGGATTTAGCTTGCAACTGAGCTGCTTGTTGGAGTGGATTCAATGGCTATTATGAACATGATACGTATGTACAACACTGTAAACTGCATTGTGTGTGTGTGTGTGTGAATTGTGATTACATATTCATTTTTGATAATGGTTCACTTATGTTTGTTCGTTTTTCAGTTGAGGACCCAAAGAACATGAGGAACTTTGAGGTTTTGGTTTGTGAAACTCATGAGAAGTTTGTTACAATCATTGATGGAGTGTTTGCAACCTTGGGTGGAGATAAAATTAGGGGCTTGCAAATAGTGGGTTATGTCGAGCAAGAACTGAATAAAATCAGACATGCTGGAGTGATCGAACCTGATTTTGATACTTTTTGCATCGCTGCTACTGGATATTTTCGCTTAATTCTTATGGATCCTAAATTCCATCATATCACCACAGTCTACATATGTGGATGAATTCCTGATCAAAATGTATGCACTTTAATTACCTGGAACTTGGATTTTTTGTTTGAACTAAAATCTCAAATATTTACTGTATTGAATTTATTTATTCTTTTGGTCTTGTAGAGACATCTCATTATTCAAGTGGGGGATGTGTATAAAACAGGCATCTTAGTAGAAAAGACGTATTTCGAAATTAGAAACGGTATCATCTTTGTATTACCTAAGTTAGAAGCGTATGTTAGAAAATATTTATTATAGTTTTTTTTAGAAAAAGTGAATGTTTATTTCTTTTCCCCCTAAAAACTAATATTTATTTTATTTTTGTTTTTACAATTCTACCAGGATGGAGACGCAATATGATACTATGAAAGCACAAGAATGTGTGGGAAAGATTGTTTGATAAATGGAACATTCGATAATCCTCACATTGGTGGAGTTCTTAGAGGTATTGCCATACTTTCTTGTTTCCCGATCTATTGTTGTGATTTGTTACTCTGTATTGGATAGTTGCTGCTTCAACCAATCTGACTAGAGTTCATGAACTTTCTACTACTTTTGTGGTAAATGACTATTTAATTATTAGTTGAAGTATAGTCAAATGATCAATGAGTGGTTTATTTATAAATACACACATATATTGTCACACCCCGAATTTAGAATAATAAATTCAAATCTGAAACATGAATAATAACTAAAACTGTCACGCCCTGATTTTACACACAAGAAAAATCGATATATATAATCCCATAATTATACATGCGTGAACGTTCAGTCATCAATACAAAATACCTGGAATCTTTTTCCTTTTAACCAAGTACATACTGATGCCCTGAACCCTCAAAGTTAATATACACTCACTCCATAGAGTTATATATTACAATGCTTACGAATTAAATTGTCAACAGCAAAATAAAACGTAAATGCAGCTCAGAGTAACTATACAACGGAAGTCCTTATCAACGGTAAAGTCACAAAGATGGCTTCCTACCGTAAAGCTGCAAAAGCGCCACCTCAGCTTCAGCCACGATTTCCCTGACCTGCAGGATTAACCCCTACACCATTCCATTGAATAGTGCACCGGGTTGCAACACAACAAACCCGGTAAGCTTATAAAGCTCGTATGAGTAACTCAAAACCAATTACACAAATTTCACAAAAGCCTCCTGCTCATAACCTCAATCCTAGCATTCAATTACACAAATTTCGGTCAAACAAGACTTCCTCAAGCAATGTTTGACGCCACCCTAACGCACTACATCGAATTCCAAAATCACACTCATTTCCCATTTTCCCCCCTAGGAGCTTTTGTCATCAACATGACATCAAAGGTGAAAATCAAAGAATCACCTTCCTATCCTCAACACAGAGTACAATTCGTCACCACTATGGCTCTTAAGATAAATCAAACCATCAATCAATACAATCAAGAAGAAACAAGGAAATCACATATCAAAACAAGCAAAACGAATCATAGTAATCCTTGCATATAATTTAGTTCAGGAGGTCACATTAAGTCAAGCAATTCAAGACAAAGTAGTCATCGAAGTCCCACACTCTGACGTCTGTAGGTAGCCCCAACCATCATAGCAGTCCTCTCGATCTTTGTTAACTTAATAACAATTCAGCTCCGCTACCGAGCAGTCATCACACTGATCAACGCACAGATTTCCACCGATCATCACCCAGATTTACATCATCCTACTGATCATCACATAGATTTCAAGGATCATCACATAGATTCACAAAGATATCGCCAATCATCACACAGATAGCGATCATCACATAGATAGCAATCATCTTACTAATCATCACATAGATATCGCTGGTCATCACATAGATAGCGATCATCACATAGATTTCGCTGGTCATCACGTAGATGGCGATCATCACATAGATTCACACAGATATTTCTACACGAGCTTTACATGACAATCATCACAAAGATTCACCACGAAGCCACTAATACATGAATATATATGTACATATATATATATATCCCATAATATATATATATATAGACACACATAGTCATCCACTTAGAAATGCTATTAACACCAACTATAGTCGTAGTTAACCTAATAACTCTAAGACAATAGGGTAATCATGTTCATAACAAATATCGATCATATTCATAACAAATATCGATCCTGCTCATAACAAATATTGATGCTGCTCATAACACATATCAATTCTACTCATAACAAATATCGATCCTGCTCATAACAAATATCAATCCTACTCATAACACATATCATGAGATTTACTCACCAAACGATAAAGGTATTCCATTCATTAATGAACCTTGTGAGATTACTCACCTCGAAACTCCAGCTGCGTCTTCAATTCAGGACAAGGCAGCCAATCCACAAAATAGCCGTCCAAGGAGTACTACGTCACGTACCTAAGGAATTACAGCTCTCATTCAGTTAACGAATCATAAGGGATAATGTTCGAAACTCTAAATCGAATCAAAATTCCCAAGGTGATGCCAAATGAGGCGAAACCACATCCGAGACCTCCCAAAGTCCCCGGAATACGTCCACGATCGATGTGACCAAACCACATGTCGATCGGACGCTCGAATCCTCACGGATCAATAATTTCACCGACATGAAACGGCAAAAATCACAACAATTCCATACGAACTCCAAAATTTGCATATTATATATCGAAACGCTCGTATCAACGAGTAGAATATATATAATACCAAAAACAGTTCCTTAAGTGGCCGGAATGCCGCCACAGACGGTGGCGCATCGCCGCCGGCCAAAACTCAATATTTCACAAAACTCCCAACATCAAAGTTCTTCATCTAAGCATCCTTGTGAACTTTCCTAACTAGCTCGAAGTCAGACAACAAGCATAAAGGGTCGAAAACTACCTCACAAGCCGTGAACAGTAATCCAATCCGAGTTGATCGAAGTTTCACGTGAATCGACCTAAACAACTACCAAGGATCGATCAACGAGGCTGCTCTGAGCTCAACCAAGAAGACTTGAAGCCTCGCCGACGTCGGAACAAGGATTTCCGACCGGGTCCGAAATCGCCCAACTGCGCGCCTTCTACCGCTGCCACCACCGAGAATTGGTGCTAGAGGACACCACAGGGACGACCAGACGAAGGAGACGAACCGATCTGGAAAGTTTCGTCTCCAGAGACCGCCGCAGTTCGCCTGAAAAGTCGGGTCGGACCGTCCGGGTTCGGGTCGGGTCAGCCGGATAATTTCGATTCTGAAGGTGCAGCTGAGAGAGAAGAGAGAGAAAGGAATTGGTTTTCCGGAAAAGGAAACTTATGAAAATAGTAAGTTTCTCCTTCAGGAAACTTCTATTTATACCAAAATGGAAATTCCTTCCAATGGCCACATACAAACTCCAATTTACGCATTCCACATGTCCACGAACTCGTATCGACGCGTTCTACAACTTTCGTGAAGGAAGTTTTCGGAGAATCCCAATGAATAAAAAGTCAACCTTTGGCAACCCCCCTAAAACCATATTCTTCAATTAATTATTCACCCGAAACACTTCCGCTTCATCCACGAGCCACGAAACCGTCCAATAGTTATAAAATTAATTCCGGAAAATCCTCAGAAAATAATTACGAATTTCCGGGGCATCAAAAAAACAAATAACGTCATGAATTTTTTTTTAAAAAAAACAACATCACATAACCCACATTACAAACCTCGTAGCAAACTATCTCTCGAGTTGATTATTACAACACCAACTTAACTAAAATGTTACGCTCAAAAGAGTCTACAAAACACACTAAAATAAATTGAGTGCAGAACTCAACACTGCTGCCCTACTCAGCTCGATCTCCACCCTGATTCTCCTGACCTGTGAGATTCGCCGCTACACCATTTGAATAATGTACCGGGATTGCAAACAACAAACCCGGTAAGCTTTTTGCAAAGCTAGCTAGTATGAGTAAACTCAAAATGAAAAACTATTTAAATCACATTCCTTTTAACTCAAGTAACAATCAAACAACCTCAACATCACAATGAAAACATCAAACAACTCACGAGAAGCAACAAGGAATACATTCCTACAATTCCCTAACCACAAATATCACCACTTTGGTCTCATCCCACATCACGTTAGAGCTCTAACTACATCGTTACCTGTTACCTTGGCCTAGGTTCAAGTGAACGACATATTCTCAGGTTAACTTAATAACCCTCGAACTTTGGACCTCCCTGTCTTTAGAACAATATACTTCGGTTAACATTTAACCATCGAACTTTGGACCTTTCCCCTGTCCTCAAAACACATACACTGCGGTTATCATTAAACCGGAGAACCTTAGACCATTCGGTCCTCAGAACCCTACATTCTCTACCTTCTATTCCACTCACAAGGTCAACATGATTATCACAAACATTCATCAATAATCATTATCACAATTAATCATAGCAATTTCAAAAACAATATCATATCATAACCAAGTTATCACAATTCCACACACACCCCAATGTCACACCATTTCATATATAATCACGTAAATATATATATATATATACACACACACACACACGTGATCATCCATTCAGGAATGACCACTAATACCAACTATAGTTCACACATTGTAAAACCAAGAAATTCATTTTTTATATACTTTAAAACTCATTTTCTTAAAACAATTTTTCAACATAGCAATTAATTGTGCAATAAGGAAATTCGGTTCGTAAATGAACCATGTGAGATTTACTCACCTCTAAATTTCCGCTGCGTCTTCTTAACAGCTCAAAATACAATTCACAATCGTCCGCCAACTCAAACCGTCAAACATCTAACCAAATACGATATTTAACTTAGCGCACAATTAAAAAAAACGCACTTATATGAAGATCCAGCGGTCGGATCTTCACCCGTAACCACACAAAGTCATCAGGACAGTCCTACGATCTTTATATCAAAACTACAAGTCGATTGAACGATCCGATCTTCACAGATCACAAATCAAACGATCGAAATCGTGAAATTCATATCTTAATCATACAATCTCCAAAAATTACATATTGTATAACAAAACGATCGCATCGATATGTAGAACATAAAAAAGGGTAGAAACTGCCCTTGATGTTTCCGAAAGTGGCCGAAAATGGCCGCCGGAGTTAGAGACAGAGCCGCCGCCAACCACCGCCAACGGTGTCGGGGTCAGGTTGTTCCTCTTCATTTCATCGAGTTGAACAACTTCCCTAACTATCTCAGAGTCATAAAATGAACGGAAGTGGTCGAAAATACCTGAAAAACAGTCCGTTTTGGCCGAAAATTTTCCAAAAATCGGCGAAGCTCCGATCAGCGTGAAATCGATCACTCCAGGGGCCTTCCTTCTTGGATCACGATCAGGATGTTAAGGCGAGTTCAAGAAGTAAAAGAACTCGGGTTGTGGTGGCTGGTAACTCGAGATATCGATGTTGGCTCAAAAACGAACAAAAATCGGGTTTGGCTTCCCGCCACCGCTACAGGCCACGAGAAGGCGCAAGGCTGCCACTGGCAGCTGCGAAAGGTCAATACGAACCTAAGGGAAGAAGTTTGGTAAGGATTGGTGGCCGGAGTTGTGAGAACGGAGGCGGCGAAAACTTGCTCTGTTTTCGGCTCGGGAGAGAGAGAGAATAGGTCGGTTTCCAGAAATGGAGAACTGACTATTTTTGGCAACTTTCCAAAAATAGCTAGGGTTTTATACTTTTATACCCAAAATTGAAGCTTTTTCAAATGCGATAACTTCTTCATACAAACTCCGATTCTTACGCTCCACACGTGCACGAACTTGTATCGACGAGTTCTACAACTTTCGTGAAAGAAGTTTTTCCAAATTCCTTACGTAAAAAAAGTCGATTTTCACAACCTCCTAAATAACGTTCATTTTGAAAATAAACTCAATTCGAAACCGAATTTCTCGCACAATAACTTATGAAATAGTCTCAAAATTCAAAATTCAATAATTAAACAAACATTGAATTTCAAAAATTAATTAAGAAAATTTCGGGTCTTCACATATATAATATTATCACTACTATAGAAAATGCTTTGAATGACGTCGGAAAAACGTCTTTAAAAACTTTGGATGACACTTGAAAAAAAAGTCATCTATCAACGAGTCATTATAAGTGTCTTTTAGGTAGTGTTTGGATAGGGGATTTGGAGGTTCCAAGGGATTTCAAGGTGATGGGATTATAAAGTGAAGGAATTATATGGTGATGGGATCTTAAAATGAAGGGACATAAGTTGTGGATTATTTAAATGACTTGTTTGGGTAATTTTTTTTTAGTGAAGGGATTTAATTAGGGGATTTTGTAAACATATTTATTTTTTGACAAATTTTTTTTTATATATATATTTTGCCATAGAACTATTGTAGTTAATTGCAATTTTTTTTTCTAAAACCAAATAGATGTAAAACAAGAAAAATTTGTGCTTCACCAATTAATTCCAAAACTTCCATTAAAATAAAAGAAAACCATGACAAACCCTAGAAAAATGCAACAACTAAAATTTCACAGTCACAATTCGATTCTGGTCTTACTTGAATTCATAGACTTAAAATGTCGAACATTCTAATAACATGATAGTGATAACATCCTAAACATCACAACAAAACCATACAAATTTCAAAAGTCTCGTGGCATTGACTTCAAAACAAATTCACTTTTCTTCTCAAGTGGAATTTTCTTCAATATTTGAAACTTTGTCGCATTGTTAGCAAATACTTCAATTGCTTTCCAATGCACGATCCATTTCCGGATTCCAATGCAAGTATTTGTCTCCATCATCTTCCTTTTTTATACCCTTTTGCTTCTTATCCATTCCTTTTCCAGCTTGCATTAAATTGAAACAACCAAAAAAAGATTAATGTTAGTATACTCAATATTTCCATACATGCTGTTTAACTAGTTTCACAATCAATATACTCATCAGCCAGACAAGTATTATATAACTTAGCTTATAATATGTATGGGAAACACAACTTCCAGTACAGAAGGCCAAGTAAATTCTAGCTTGGCTCATAGGTTCATAACTAGGCTAGAACCAAAGCACAAAAACCAACCACAAAACTCAACATACAGTAGCTATTACAGAAAACAAATAGTAAATTCAACAGGTAAAAAATCTTACTTTGCAATTTGGTGCTTGTCATTGGCAAACTGAGGAAAACTGAACATATCATTTTCTTAAAAAAAAAATCCGGTCTAATAATCCTCTCTCAAAATCCCGTCTAATTTAAGTCCCTCCCTATGTTTTTTGCCAAACGAGGGATTCTTCAAATGAGATTTTTCCTTCTAAAAGTCATCTCCCTCCTCAAAATACCTCACCCAAACACTACCTTAAGGACGTTCGAAAAACATCCTATAATGTCTACTAGGACACTGAAAAAGCGTCCTTGTAACTCGAATAAACGTCTTCTAACATCTATTAGGACGTTCTAGCCTCTAATGTTTACTATGACACTAGATAAGTGTTCTTAAATCTAAAAAAGATGTCCTTATATGTATTAGAAGACATCTAACAAACGTCCTTAAAACTTCCAGATGAAACAAAAAAATATATATCTACGAATCCAATGTTTTATGAATGTCATTACTAACCAAAATTATACATTATTGACCAAAGTACTGGTTGAATGAAATCAAATACAAAATTATTGCTGGAAGTTCACAAACTACAAAGTTCCTATCTACATAGAGTGTTCAGAATCAAAGTGATAAACCAATAGATGTAGAAGAAAATGAAAGGCATTAGGAACAAACCCAAGGTTAGTGAGACCGTTCATCTGGAGGCAAAGGAAGAATAACCATCACTAACTTCTTCAACAATGGATCATCTCCCAAATGAAAATGGAAAGAGTTAGGCATTTGGTTTCATTAGGTCTTTTAAACTTGGTCATCTTTTATCTTCATCAACTTTGATACATTTACTTAAACACTTGAAAATCCCATGTTCCACGATTAAGTGTCTTGACGAGTTTTCTTAGTAATCATTTGCTAGAATTTCTGAAACGCGATGACTCAACAAATCGCCCAAATGCTTAGATTTTTTTTTTTCATTTAAACTAATCAAATGTCAATACAGACTCAATCACTAGAGTCAAATATTAGATCACTAAGTGTTTATATAAACTCGAAAGCATCAAAATAAAATGTAACACTCACTAAGAGTATACTACAAACAGCAGTATGATAACAAAATAGCAAGGTTCTAAAAAACTCTAGGCGCTAGTCGGGTGGAAGGCCGGGGACTAGGAGGTTTTTTTTTTCAATTTTATTTTTATTTTTAAACATATAATTATATAAATAAAAATATAAAAGGTATTATAATGTTTGAAAATAGTGAAAATACTCAAAATATAGATAAAATGTTTAACAACAATGAGATATTGAGTTCTTAGAAATAAAAAAAAATTGCAAATTTGATTCTTCCAAGCCTAATCCTCAAATTCTTCTTCTCCATATCCCTCTAGTACTCCCTCCTCATCGGACTCAAACTCAAAATCCATCTCATCTTCTTCCTCCTCATCCGAAGCAAAATCCTCCTCATGAAGTTCTCTAATTTCTCCTAGGCTCTAAGCTACTATCCACTCCCGATCCCTCTCCAACTATTTCACTAGTAAGATCGGACTCAACATCTTCATCACCACTATCCACAATCCATCCTTGGGCCATAGTAGCTTCACTAGCAATTAATACATCCACATTCTTCTCTTCTTGTTGATAATCTTGGCATTGAATTGGACATAGACTAAATTGTTTAACCTCGTTGTATCTAGTCTATTCATTTTCTTTATATGGATCTACATAAAGAAAAAAAAAGTATATTATGAGTTTTAAAATAATTAATAAACTACATTACTACTTGCTTATAAACTTACCAAAATGCAAAACTAAATAAATAAGTACTTACCCTCTCAAAAGCGCTCAAATTTCTCTCACATCTGAATGAGCTTGTGGTCAATGAAAGTATCATTTTAGCCATACTTTGCAATTTTGGTACAAGGTTTCCATAAATATTCCACCACAAAACTATAAAAAAAAACATAAAGAAAACAACAACAATTATGAATTAGCCAAACTCCAAAAGCAAAACAAACAAAACAATAACAAATTAACAATTGGCTATATAAAAAAATAAGTTGGTATTTCTTACCCGGATTATAATTGTCATCATTTTGTGCGCATCCCGCCTTAGCCAAAGCTCTTCCAAATCCACCCTCTTTCTTCAAATACTTGTGCAATTCTACATTTGTCACCAAACTTTGAGTTTGAATGTCATCGGGAAAGAATACTTCAACACAAGTGAAGAACCCATCCATGACCACATTATCATTCTCAATGCTTGGATTGGCATATCATATATAGTAAGGGTTCAAGAGGTAGCCCGCTAAATGCCAATGGACTATCAAGTCGATCACGGGCTTTTCCATCAACAATGTCAAGGATTGAATGATAGTGAGCTTCTTGATCTTTGAATGCCATTTTAATCTCCTCTTTGGCTCTAAGTAGTTATCCATACACAAAGCTCATTGATGGCTTTCTATCCCCATCAACAAGGCGAAGCACTTTGACTAAAGGGGCAAACACCTTCAAGCAAAGACTTATCCCATTCCAAAAAGAAGCACTCAAAGCGATATTCACCGCCGTCTTCCCCTTTACACTCTTTGCATGCTTGCTACTCATTCTTCTTCTCCATCAAGCTTTGCAAAGTGAGGAAAGCGGTTGCAAATCTAGTGACTTCGGGCCTCACTATATCTCTTTTCTTTGTAAACTTCCTCATCAATGCCAAAATCTTGTGATGTGCATAAATATAGATGGTGAAGCTCTTTGCCTTCTCAATCACTCATTTGAATCTAGGTTGGTTGCCAATTCCTTGAAGCATAAGATTCAAGGAGTGAGTTGCACATGAAGTCCAAAATATGTTTGGCCTCTTCAACTTCATCAAATCTCCCGCTGCCATATTATTTGAAGCATTGTCCGTCACCACTTGAACCACATTTTGTGGCCCCACATGACAAACCCGCTCTCGGATTCCACGGTGGAATCTGAGGTGGATATGTATAGACCAAGTTAGAGAAAGATTTTTATCGAAAATTCGACATAACCTCCTCTAAAAATGAACTATACAAAAACCTGTCAATCAACAATACACTTCTAATATCATAAATCTCCAATAACTCCCAAATATGTCCTCTAGTCTCTCACAAAATCAACTTTCACTAACCATCAATGAATAGATAAAACAAAGTGTCTCGTCCAATATTTACATGCAATTTCAATAGACCTCAATTTACTTATGGCATCTCAAAGCTCCTCTAATTAACATAAGAACTACTACTAAGTAAACTATACGACTGATGTCAGATGATCAAGTGGATGCATGTCTTTGACGTGGATATTGATTCGACCTCTACAACGCTAACCTGGGCAAAACAGAAAACCAAAGAGCCTCGAGAAAATCATAGAAAACATGAGACAAGCTCAATGAGAGGACAAAAATAATTGAATATTTAAAACTACTTCCCAAAAATCTTATTTTCCTTAAAAAAATCATTTTTCTTTCGTAAACCTTTGGCATGCAACTAACTACTTATAGTAAAAAGAAAAGTTCAAAAGTTATATGTCACGAATACTTTCAAATACCAATTTATAAGATAAACTTGTAACAAAATAAGCACTTTGCTTTAGTAAGGTCTCAAGAAAACTGAAGGTAATAACTGGGAGGTAAACTCGATACTTGCTTGCAAAGGTAACTTAGTCCAAGGCATCTTGCATAACTTCCAAAACTAAAAAAAAACATTACCAAACTTGTACCCAAAAACTGGTCATACACCTACAATGATCTAAATCAAAATAGGTAGAGTGTGGCGGACAAGTCACTCAAGTGATTACCAAAAACTCAAAAAGTGCATAACAGAGGCACATAGCATAATTAATCTGAGCATACAAGTATACAACTATACAAGTATTACGTATACAACCTGTCACAGAGGCCATTCACAGAGGCCAAATTCAATTAATCAAGTCCCATGACTCTTATCCAAAATGGCCAAATATTCAATTAAGCAAGACAGAACAGTCCAAACTTAATGTCAACAATCAAAGAATCAGAAACTTAGTGCAAAAGGACCAAAACAGAATAGTTCAAAATTAATGACAGAAGCTTCAAACAATCAAACTTAATGTCATCAACAACTCAACAAGACAACAAGACAACAATGAACAATCAATGAATATGAAATTTAAGAAGCACTTAGTCTGAAGCAGGGAAACATAAACCATGTGAAAGTGAGAAACAAGGGTAAACACTCAAACACGAGTCATCAACAAGACAATAAAACGAGTCAAAACTAAAAACTCAAAACACGAGTCATCAAAATTCAGAAACATCCAGCAACTTCAATTCTAACATTCACAGTTTCATACAATACCCAACAACTTAACAAGAGATTAAAAGACTCACCGAGCTTGAAGAACCCAGAAATCGAACCAAGAGTGTCTTCTGCTTTGCTGCTTGAGTGGCTTGACAGCTTGAGGAGGAGTCGAAGAGGCAAACCAAGAGTGATGACTGGAAAGTGAAAACCCAGAATGGGTTCATGAGATTGTGAGAATCATGATTCATAAGATTCAAAAATTCTGAATTCGATTGAATCATTGAAATGTTTTAAAACCTAGAAATTCAACTTACCAGAAATTCGTTGTTACGGCGTCACCGGCGACTCGGACAGTCGAAGAGAGGTTGAGCACTTGAGCCGCTGAGAATAGTGCGGCCAGACCTCAGAGAGAGGCTGAGAGACTGAGAGAAAGAGACCAGAGCAAGGCGCCTCCAGTTTTGGACTTTTGGTTCAAAACGACGACCCTCTTGAACCCTATCTTCGATTTGGGACTTTGGTCTTTGGGTAAATTACTAAATTGGCTTTAAGTCTAGAGAAAAAAAAAAGGCTGAAACGACTAATCGCCAACCGCCCAGATCCCGCCCAGCACCGCCTAAGCGGCCGATTTTCTCCTCAGCGCCTAGCTCACTCGACTAGGCTAAAATCGGAATGGGGAGGAGCCGCCTAGCTCGATTTTTAGAACCTTGCAAAATAGGTTATGAACCTAACACTACTGCAACTACACGCCTCGGTCTCAACCCTGGTTGTCCTGACCTGCAGCTATAACCCCTACACCATGAATAGTGCACTGGGTTGCAAACAACAAACCCGATAAGCTTTTTAAGTTCGTATGAGTAAACTCAAATAAAATGACTCAAACAACACATGTTTAACAATTTCTCAACTCAAGCATAAATTAAGCAACCCAAAATCAACTACATAAATTAGTAAGAACCCAAGTCCCTCAATGGACAATAAAAAAAAGAAACCACCCGAGACTATTTTTTAAAAACGTGTACTCATGAGTCGCAAGTAACCTACGTGTTACCCTCATGGCATACAATGGCAGACAGACTAGAGCTCTAACTGAATCATAACTCGTCACCTGGCCAAAGACATGGTATCTAATATATTTACCTCTGTCACTACTGTGACATCAGATCCGTAGACCGAAAACATTTAAAAAGTCTCACATGACTCAAAATGTTACACGTACCAAAACTCTAGTACTCTTTCAACACAAAATAAATCAACAATTACATGATATATTGCATTCCTGAAAAGAGTAAATGCTCCAAACAATAACATGAACAAAATCACAATTATTATGATTATTACAATGCCACACTATCAATATATATTTCACGTAAACACACACACGCGCGTAGTCATCCACTTAGGAATGTCATTAATACCAACTATAGTCTACAATCGCAAAACTTGAGAAAATTATTTTTATAATTAAAATCTCATTTTACGTACCTATGAACCGTAACCTATCAAGCTCATATAATTTTAAAACAAACATTTATTTTCAGAAAACAAATTCACAATTTAGCAATTAAACTGAACAATAAAATAACTCTGTTCATAAATGAACAATGTGAGATTTACTCACCACTAAATCCTGCTGCGTCTTCTCTTACAGCCGATAAAGTACATAACACTCTCCGTCAATCACCTAAGTAAAATAAGGTCTCAACTTAGTACACGATTAAAACGAAACTGGTTACGATTTGAACCGAGCATTTGAACCCAAAATCAAAGATTTCGTCAATAGAGACAAAACTTCCTACGAGACCTCCTAAGGTCTTCGAAACACTTCTAGGATCAATTTCTCAAAATTAACTGTCGGATCCTCACGGATCGTAAACCGAGAAAACTGAAACTATGTTAAATCTAGCATGCTTCAAATGATCACAACGTGACCCTATAATATATCAACATGCTTGTATCGATGAGTAGATGACAATCATGAAAACAGAACCTCAAAAAACTTGCCGGATGCTCCGCCTCGGGCCTCCTGTAGTGGCTGACTGTGGGCTCCATGCGCCGCCGGCAACCGCCAAATTGGGTCATAAAACCTATGCCAAAATGTTCATCTCAACATGTACAACAACTTTCGCAACTAGCACAAAATTTTGGCCTGAATTTACCTCGAAAATTCAAGAACTCGGTGAAACTCTAGAATTTCAAATCCTCAATTCGACCTCCACACTTCAAATTGCTTCAAGCCGCTTGGAGGGGAAGATGTGCATCTCCTAGGCTTCAAAAGCCCTCAAGAATTGGCGCCTGAGGTGGCCGAAATCGGGAGTTTTGACGATGACCCTGAAGTAGCGCCGCCACCCAACTTCTTTGCCTTGCTGCGCCTTCTACAGCCAAAATCGTGCAACAAAGTTGCCACAGACTTGAAGAGGGAAGAGAGACGAATCATGGGACGGGTGGCGCGGCCAACGGTGGCTAGACGACCGAGCTATGGCCGGAAGAAGGAATGAAGCGATTTTAGGCGCAGGGAGAGAGAGAGAGAGAGAGAGAGAGAGAGAGAGAGAGAGAGAGAGAGAGAGAGAAAGAAACTAGGTTTTTTTTTTTTCTCAAAATTCTGAAAATTTTCTATTTATCCAAAAATGGAAACTTTTTTCATTGACCATAACTTCTTCATACAAACTCCGATTTTTGTGTTCCGCATGTCTACGAACTCGTATCGACGCGCTCTATGATTTCCATGAAAGAAGTTTTCAAAGAATCCTAACGTACAAAAAGTCAACCCTTGAATCAAAGCATTCCGAGCGAATAATTATCCGAAATAATTTCTTTTTCTCGATTAATCATAAGAACAAGGCATCGAAACCATAATTTGTACCAATTGGAACTTTTATTAATTTTACATAAAATACAAGAAATTAATACGAAAATCTAGGTCATTACATTGTTGTTGTTATTTTTGGAATAAGTGTATCACCCAATTCTAATATGTATACTAGCTAGGGAGTAACACTTCATGTGAGCATTTTGGCAAGGTTGTGGTCTTGTTTTGAGAGCTTATAGTCTCTTGTTTGAACCGGTTTGATTGATTATAATGTTCATTTCACTGCAAAAAAAATGACTACTCGCATAGAGAAGAAGCCCTTTATTTATTTATTTTGCATAAAAGTTAGTTGAGTTTGCAACTATTCCTCACCAGTGGCGGATCCAGAAATCTTTCTCAGATAAGGCAAGATTATTAATAGACTTCTTTTCAATTGGTTTTCAAAGAAAATTTTCTTATACTTTAATTGGAGTTAAATATGTAGCAATTACATACATGAAAATTGGAGCACAAATAGATATCACTTACTGAAGCAAAATTATGAAAAACAAAAAAACAAAAAGAAAAATGATCAAGAGGCGAAAAGAGAAGTATAGTTTGTAGTTTATAAAAGTATAAATATTATGTTATCTTAAAAAGAAAAAAGTTTAAATCAAAAATTATTTAAAGAAATACACAATTCTCTAAACCTAGTATAGAATAGTGATGTTGATGCCACGAGTACTATGCTATATCTTTGACAAGTATTGTCTATACTATATATATTTATTTTAAAGGGGGCTGGTGCAGCTGCCCTCAATCCTTGATTAATGAAATTGCAGAATACAAGGGGGGGACATAGAGCCTGAACCCCAGATTACAATAAGCATACAGAGAATATCCTGAAATAATACCAGGAGTCTCAATAAATCTATGTATTCTAACAAACACCAATTAGCAAAGAGTGCACGAATGACTACTCTATTTGCTTTGACATAGCGGTGACATACCGGAAAGATAACTCTATAACGAAGAAGCATCATTGCAAATTGCACAGCTTTCCCACTATGTTGTCGCACGAAAATAAATCCGGCGACACTCAATTTCATTCTGCCACTATTTCATTCTGCCACTAGGAGGTTGCATCCATTTGATTAAGCAAATAACCCACCGCCTCACTAGGTCAGACAAGGCATACTGAGTGTGCATACCGGGACAAACCCCACGTCGCCATACCAAAAAGTGGTAGAGAATTATTGCTGACATAGAGCCAGTACTAATTAAAAATAGATAAAAATAGCAATAAATAGAAAGGATAAACGGGTCAAGGGCCAAAGCCCAGACCCAAAGTTCAACATCCCCATATTGATGTAGCTGACTGCTGTTGGATCATATATAATTCATATACATATTTGTGCCCTAAAACATGGAAATTACTTGTTCCAAAGTCCAAATTTAATGTTGACTAATCCAATTTCATTATTTCTCTAATCTTGTACTTTTGTTAACCTTTGTGTTTATTTATATATATTTATTATGTTTTCCTTATCATGCTAGGAAATGATGGAGAAGAATGGAAATGCACTAAAAAGTCAATCCTGGAATATTTTCTTACTCCGGCTAGGAGAAAGTGAGCTAGACAAGAAAGGAGGGGTAGCTGTCTGACCAAACGAACTCCGAATGAGTTGAAACTCTCCAGTTTCATCCTAGACATCCTAAGGATCATTTGTTATGAAGAGTACTAGAGCTAGATAGAAGTGGAAGGCCTTCAAACAATCAGTCCAATTTTCTGCAGAAGCAAAACTGGAAAACTGGACCTGTAAGGAGTCCAGTAGCATTTCCGGCCCAACACTATTCTAAAAGCTCTGAAATTCTAGCAGGATGATCTACACTTATAAAGGAACATTTGTTATGAAGAAGTCATGAGCAAAATCTGAACTTTTGGTAGAGAAATAATTGAAGGAATAAATGGGCAGAAAGTGACCTGAAAAACAGCTCAACATATTCCCACCCACATGAAAAAAAACTAGATGCTTTTCTCTTTTTCCTTGGATATATTTTTCTACTCCATTCTCTTTAATAGATCCCCTTCCATGTTTCTGCACCTTCATGCTTTGCTTTCATTTCATCATTACCCCATCTTTTACTTATTTTACAAACCACTCCCATACTCCACTTTCATTATTTTTCTTTCTCTCATCATTTCACTCTTCTTTTTCTTCCCTATTTAAACACATTCTCCTCTCACTCTCAAGAACCAATTCCTTCATCCCATTACATCTGATTTCTCTCTTCATCTCCTTCACAAACCCTCCATCTCCACCTCCCAAAATCCAAACCCACAATACCCAATCTACTCCATCATCACCACCACAACTACCATCTTCCACCACCATAAATTTCATCACCACCACTCAAAGTTAGCCAAAGGAGCATCATATCTTCGTCACCATTTCATTTATCATCACCATCAAGAAGTTCATATCCATCCATTCCACCATCAAGGAGGATTCAAGGAGCATTGAAGGAGAAGCTACCCATTGATTTGTCAAGCTTCAACTAGTTCTTTCTTCCCTTAACTCTTTAATTTACCTTGATTTACTTTATAGATTTGATGCCAATTTGTATGATTATGAGTGAGTAGTTACTTTGTTGGGGCTAGGGTTGAAAGCCGTAGCCAAACTTGTATGAATTGATGTTTTAATTGACATTTGTTGTTATTTGTGATTTTCATCTTCATATGCTAATTCAAGACGTGAATGCATTCATTCAAACTTAACTATTTTGAATGTGTTGTATTTGTCATCTCATGAAAAAATGTTTAGGGAGTAGTTAACCTTGAACATTAATAGCATGATAGAATCCTCTATGTGCATGTGAGGGTAGTGAGTTAAAATCACCTAGATCTAGGATTGGTTTGCTTGCTTGATTATCTAAACTCAAATCTTTATGCATCTAGGAGCAAGGAATTGATACTTATCCGGTAATATAACTTGTTCTTGGGTAGTTAGTTTCACACTTATCCGGTGGAAATTGATAAAATAAAAGGAGTTTAAGCCTTTGTAGTCTTATCCGGATGCAAAGAGGGTAGTTGGGAAATTAGAATAGCATCACTTGTATTTGAACTTCAATACTTGCAAGGGAGGTTAGTGGTAGACAATCCAACCCCTAACTTCATCCATTATATTATTAGTTTAGTTTAAAGTAATTTAGTTTACATTTGAGCATTTAATTTAATTTGGTTCACTACTCTATCCAACAAACAATTTCACTATCACCACAATGCACATACTCACCATGAGCCTAGATTTCCTTGTGAATTTAGGTTTGTGATTGTACATTTGCATATTCTAGCTCTCCTTAGGTTAACACCCTAGCTAGTGAAAGGAATCCAATCCTCGTGGGTTCGACAACCTTTCTTAAATCCCTATACTATTACTTGTACCCCTTATACTTGAGGGTGGCTATTTGGCTAACAACTGCAGAAAGCATAGCGCAACCCTATTCCCTGCGCTGCCCATGGCGTCCCTCCACAGCAACCTTCCTCGAAACCTATAGCCTCGCCGCCCCTCCTCAGATCGGAGGCATAACGCTGAAACCAAATCGGGTCTAATCGATCCAATCTGAACCCAGTGGGTCTCGACGATGCAATTGTTCGACAATCTCCAATAGGCAATCTCCGAACACACGATAACATCTCGAAGCATCCACCAAGCCGTCGACGCTCCTCCTTAAGGAAAGGCGATGCCGACCCTGCCTTCCAGTCGTGAATCTGTCGCTGTCCTTCACCGTCAAGTCCTCCAAACTCCCGGGACAGCAACACCATCCTTCTGCAACCTACACTTCGACTGGACCTGTTACCACTGGACACAAGGTCCCTTCTTCCCAGTCCGACGCCGCCGCCAAGAGGGCGTGCTGCCAAACCAGGCGTACAATCGCGCTAGATGACCATATGCGGCTCTTGGTTTTGGAGAGAAAAGTTTTAGGGTTTTTACTTTAGACTATGAACTTGCAAAGTGTATGAACTGCCGTGTCTTTGTCTATACTATATTTAAGAGAAGAGAGTTTGCTCACCATAACTGAAGTTTTTTACTTTTATACCCCTAGAAATATTACATAACTTTATATATCTTTCTAATTGTCAAAGAAAAAAAAAAAAACTTCAATAAATAATTTAATAAGAAAATTTATTATTTTCAGAAACTAACTACCCACTTCTAAACGGGTGACCACCCACTTCTCCACATCCATAGGGTGTGAAAAGTTTCTAGTGTTATTTATATTTATTTGAATTTAAATCTAGTTATGACTCTTGGCCCTAATTAAAGATTTCAAACTACCTGGTAGAGTCGTTATTGGAGAGAAGAAAAAGAAAGGACGTGCAGGGTATCATCCCCAACCCTCTTGCCCTCTCATTCAGAAAAGAATTCTGCAGAACCCTAAGACCAAAGAGACTTCCATCCTGAATCCGCCCATGTTCTTCACCATTTGAGCTGATCTCAAAATTCTGTGCCAGTAAAATGTTGTGAACTTGTGAGTCCCCTGACATACAAATTTCATTTTTCTGGTAGTGAGCTATTGAAAGCATGGCACTCTGTAGTCAAAAACTTGTTTTAAAAAGAATGGATAAAGTCTTTGCCAAAAAAGAAGAAGAAGAAAGAAATAAAGAGAGAGAGAGAGAGAGAGAGAGAGAGAGAGAGAGAATGGATAAGGACAGGATCCATATGTAACTAAGTACGCATAATACAACTAGGTTTTACTAAATATTTTGGACGGTGGTTTTCTTTGTTTTCTAAGTCAAAAAACTGTTTGGTAAAACCCAACTGTTAAAACTAAAAATAAGCTAAAATGGATTTATCCCCCAATGATTCATTTTCTTAAAATTATTGCTCTATGAATTTGCGGGTAACCGACCCAACGGTAGCAACAGAGAAAAACACCAAAAAGCCAGAAACAAAGAGGAACCTGTGACTTGTAATGTTAGCTGTGTATTTAGGGAAGAGAGAGAAATAGAGAAAAGAAAAAAAGAGAGAAAAGAGAAAGGAAAAGAGAGAGAGGTTTGTTTTGGTGGTTGACTCCCAAACAAATAAGAAAGAAAAAATTTTAGGGATTTAAAAAGAGAGAGAGAGAGAGAGAAAGGGAAGGAAAGGAAAGGAAGGATTTTTTTTTTTTTTTGGAGAGAGAAATAGAAGAGGTTTGACTCTCTATCTCTCTCTGCAAATCCATGGCGTTTTCTTCACATCACCTTCAAATCCTCCTTCCTAAAATCCTTCATTTCTTGCAACAGTAATTACTGCCTAAAATCCTTCATTTCTTGCAACAGTAATTACTGCAGGCCTATTTTTTCTTCTGGGTCTCCTTCAAATTTGAATTGTAAAAGAAAAGAAGAAAAAAAAAAAATATCACAGGTGGGTTTTGTTCTTCCCCAACATTTTGATCTTTAGCCATTAGCATTGAGAAAAGTTTTGATCTTTAGTCTTCCATTGTTATTGTATGTGTACATTTCTTATTGGGTATCTAAAAATATATAATTTCTTGCTCTCCATATCAAGAACACAAATCACAGTTTCTAAATTTGGGTTCTTGCTGGACAAAAAATTTATAGCTGGGAGCTAAAATTTTGGATTTGTGAATACCATTATGTTGATTCATTTCTAATTTGTGTTCAGGTTTGCGATTTATTAACGTTTTTTCTGAATTGGGTGGTCCTGAAATCTGAAAGCTTGAGGGTTCTGATTGATGGGGAATTGCTGTGTAACCCTCGGTAACTCTGCCCAGAATAAGAAGAAGACAAAGAAGAAGCCAAATCCCTTTGCTACTGATTTTGGTGCTGCCAATGGCAATGAGGGTGGGGACAAGCTGTGTGTTTTGAAAGACCCGACAGGGAAAGACATTTCGGCCCAATATGATCTGGGTAGGGAGCTCGGCCGTGGAGAATTTGGAATCACGTACTTGTGCACAGATTTGTCATCAGGTGAGAAATTCGCCTGCAAATCAATTTCGAAGAAGAAGCTGAGGACTGCTGTGGATATTGAGGATGTGAGACGTGAGGTGGACATCATGAGGCATTTGCCTCAGCACCCCAACATTGTGTCATTGAAGGACACTTATGAGGACGACGAGGCGGTTCACATTGTGATGGAGTTGTGTGAGGGAGGCGAGCTGTTTGACCGCATTGTTGCTCGGGGTCACTATACGGAGCGTGCAGCTGCTGCTGTAATGCGGACAATTGTTGAAATTGTTCAGGTTGGATTCTATTATTCTTTTGTGGTGTTAATTTGGAATGAGGTCTTGCATTTGATTTGAATATACATCTGCGATATGATATGGTTTACCTTATATGATGCTGGTTGGTTTGTTATGTTCTTGTTCTGTGGATCATTGTTTGCTGTCGATATAGTTAAGGGGAAATGTGAGGTAAGGTACATCAACGATGCAGAATTGGTTATTGTATATGCGTTGCCATTGGTTTGAATTGGACCATTTTAAGCATATGATTCTTCTTCCCGTTGTTATTTAGTGCATGCACTTTATATAATGTAAAGAAGTACATTTAATGAGTTGAGAGTGTTGGACTCAATTCTCTATGAGTTTTCTGTTGATCTTTATTTTGTTTTCCTTTGTCGTTATAATTGTAGGATAAGTTGATCTTGCTGTATTTGGACCTTTAATAATATCCAGTTTGGATTTGATAAATTTACTGCTGACCATCAGAACTAGTTCTAGTCTCTTTTATGTTAAATTAATTATCTGTTCCTTTCAAAAAAAAAAAAAATCAATTATCTGCTAGTTCTGTTTTTGTTGTCATGGCTACTGATCTTATTCAATTGCTGTTGTGCATGTTCCGGTATTTGTGGGGTCCTATGATTGTGACACATTCTGGTTTATTGACGTACATTTTACCGTGCAGAGCTGTCACAAGCATGGAGTGATGCATCGCGATCTCAAACCAGAAAACTTTCTATTTGCAAATAAGAAAGAATCGGCTGCCTTAAAAGCAATTGATTTTGGGTTGTCCGTATTCTTTAAACCTGGTATTGCACTGCTTCCTTCTTGCACGTTTAATGATATTTCCACAGATCTCGGAAGTTCATGTTTTAGAATTAATTGGCACATTTCTTTATCTGCTTATGTTGAGTACAATGTAACTAAAGGTTGCAATATGCAGGTGAGCAATTTAATGAGATAGTCGGAAGTCCATACTACATGGCTCCAGAGGTTCTGAAGCGCAATTATGGTCCCGAGGTTGACATCTGGAGTGCCGGAGTAATCCTGTATATTTTACTTTGTGGTGTTCCACCTTTCTGGGCAGGTTTGTATCTCTGTTTCCAGTATTCTTATTGAGTCTTTACAACTTATATGGGGGTTACAGTGGAAAAGGATGTATGAAGCGTTTGCTTTAATTTTCTTATTTGAAAAAGAGGATGAAGTGGTAAATAGTATTCTCCAGTGTGAATGTTTCTGCTTCTCAGGATATCTTTGATATAAAATGATCATGGATACAAGTTCGCTTGCTGCTGTAATTCATTGTTTGTACTAGATTTACTTATAATTTGAATTTTTTTCCCTGTAGAAACTGAACAAGGAGTAGCACAAGCAATTATCCGCTCTATCATTGATTTCAAGAGGGACCCTTGGCCTAGAGTCTCTGATAATGCGAAGGACCTGGTAAAAAAAATGCTTGATCCTGATCCCAAGAAGCGGCTGACAGCTCAAGAAGTACTTGGTAATTAGAGTAATCTCATCTGCTATATAATGGCAAAGATATATTGTTGCAAAGGTTTATAACTTTACATTACAACTTCCACTCAATTCTTTTCATGCAGATCATCCTTGGATACAAAATGCCAAGAAGGCCCCAAATGTTCCACTTGGTGAGACTGTGAGAGCAAGGCTGAAACAATTTTCTGTAATGAACAAACTAAAAAAGAGAGCTCTGGGGGTAAGTATTTTTATTATCCTTTTCAATAGTATTGATTTTCCCCATAATTATGGAAAGGATTTATGCTGGGTCACTTGTATTTTGTGTGGAAGTTGGCCTTTCTTCTTTTATGCTTTGAAATTTCTGCCACTTGATGTTTGAACTTTTGAGTATCTTATACGCAGGTCATAGCCGAGCATTTGTCAGTTGAGGAAGTAGCTGGCATAAAGGAGGCATTTCAACTGATGGATACTGATAAAAAAGGCAAGGTATCCCTGGATCAGCTTCGAAATGGAATACAAAAACTCGGCCAGCAGATTCCTGACCCAGATTTACAAATACTAATGGAAGCTGTAAGCATCAATTTGTGCTTCGCTAACTTGTCCTTCATACTTTTTATTTAACCTTGGATTGGATGATAATTGCTCAACTCTGCAAGAATTTGTGCCTGGGCAACTTGTCCTTCATTCTTTTTAAGCTTGGGTTGGATGATAAAAGAAATTTATAAAGAAAAGGCTTAACTCTGCGACATATAGAATTTTCCATAGCAAACTGAAATCCAGCTGAAGTATTAATTGTCATGATACAGCTCAAATATGAATGCTACTGGGGACTTCTTGAACTTTCTGAAGTTTTTCATTGTGCTGATACAGCTCATGTGAGTTTCTTTTATGGTTTCTAAAAATTACTAATTGATCTCACTCACACAGGCTGATGTTGATGGCGATGGAGCTCTGAATTATGGAGAGTTTGTAGCGGTTTCGGTTCACCTTAAAAAGATGGCCAATGATGAGCACCTACATAAAGCTTTTGCATTCTTCGATCAAAACCAAAGTGGTTACATAGAAATTGAAGAGTTGCGAAATGCTTTAAATGATGATGTTGATGCAGGCGGCGAGGAAGTTATCCATGCAATTATGCATGATGTGGATACAGATAAGGTACAATTACAGCTTTCATTTCACATAGCTCATTTAGGAGACATGCAACTGAAAAAGGCTTTTGCCTTAAATTGAATCCACAAACGGTTCTATTCCGGCAGAGGATTAGTAGGCCCTACCTAGTTGCTAGTTGTGAATCATGATATCATATTTCATAATTTGATGGTCTTTTGGGTTTTTGAATATTCTTCATGCCTTCCCATTTTTAATACCTTGTCAAGTATTTGTTATTTTCATGTAGCTAAATCGTCTTGGTTGACTTCCTTTCTTGTTGACTGTTTTTGTTTTATTTTATTTGGATTCCTTTTTGTTTTGTTTTGTGTGTGTGTGCGTTTTTTTTTTTTTTTTTTTTGCAAACGATAAATCTTGTTGCTTATTGATTCACTATAGACTATAGTTTTGAATTGCTGTTAATTTGGGAAAGGCTTCTTTTCTAAGAACAGACTGGTTTGGTCACTCATTTCTGTTCCATCTCTGGAAGCATGAGCTGCTTGAAGGGAAAGGGTTGACTGTATTTTGCTTTTCTGTTATTCTGTTATGATGATTGAATCACCCATTTGAAAAAGGCCCAAGAGTTGCTCAGATACATATGTGTGCGCGCGCGTGATTTCATGACCAGCACAAACATCAAAATTCAAAACTGAATAGCAATGACATTATAAATCACGTGATGCAAATTTTATTGGCTTATAAAATGTTTTCAGTTGGCAATGTGCATTCATCATTGATTCCTTGAACTGCAACCTTTTTCCATATCATCTTGCAGGATGGGCGCATAAGTTATGAGGAGTTTGTCGCTATGATGAAGTCTGGTACAGATTGGAGAAAAGCATCCAGACAATATTCACGGGAAAGATTCAACAGCATAAGCTTGAAGTTGATGCGTGAAGGGTCTTTACAGTTAACCAACGAGGGTAGATGAACCAACATTCTTTTTATTTTATTTTAATTTTATCAGTCAACATATATTTGAAATGAAATGATGTTTAAAGAGTTAAAAAGTTCCTTTCATTTGTTGGGCTTATGATTGTGTTTATCCTTTTTCTTGAGAGAAATTGTGACATGTAGGATTGGGGTGAGGGTACATGCCAATTAGTGTTAGGTTTAGTTGTGAGATCATTAACCTCAGTATGTGGCTGTAAATATTTCAATCAAGAGTCTCAGGGCATTTTCCACCAGAAAGGATTGTCTTTCAAATATGTGCCACATTATTGCTTGCATATGCTGTTGAAGATGGGTCATGTCACTTGATACTGTTCTGAGATCTCACTATCCTTCTGCCTGTGGATCTCAAGACAAGGAAAGACTTGTTCGGTTTAAGCTTGGTTTGTTTTTAATAATTACCTTGCATCACTATGTACCATCCTCATGTGCTAATTTGAAAACTTGCCAAGGAACATGTTTTATAATGCGAAAGCTATTCCTGGTTGGTTTCATTTGTATTGTTCAAAAAATATTAGCATGATGACCAAAACCGAGCTGCCATTTTTATTTTTTCTTGTTTGAAATGGGTGTTTTGGTTTTGCACTTTTTATTCAAATTCCTGGAAGATATATGCATGCTTGCTGTCTGCTATTTCTTCTGCCAACTCTTGTTATCCATGAAATCCTCATACCACCACAATTAAGGGCTTACCAAGCTGCAATGTCTCGTATATGCTTCCTCAGGCGCCGCCCCTCCAGGTCCAGGTGCTGCATGACGGGCTACAAGAGATCCGGCTCGTGCTCGTAGTGCTCAAATGTGGTATACAGCAAGGACTCATCTCATCCCGGAGGAGGCTTCTTAGGGCAAAGAATACCAAGTTCCATTAAGTGAGAAGCTGGCTATACAAGTATGTCACAATGGTCATTCCAGTGCCCTTCTCTCTTCCTAGTTAGCATTAGCATTGGTGGAAGAAACTCGGTTTCTGTTTCCTTGCTACATAAACAGTGCAGTCCCAGTATGCGATAGGAGTGTTTCGGGTCTGATTTTTCAGCGAAGCGTGTGAATAGTAAGGGAAGGTGGAAACTATTAACGACGATTCTTTGGCCTGAATGAGGAGATTGTGGCCAGCCGGTCGCGAGAATTCGTTTCTTGTCTTTCTATTGTTCATATAATTCATAAATAGGGCGGAAATAGCCCCCGGGTCCGGTTGGAGACATTAACTTGGGTTATGTTCGTTTTGCGGTTCTATTAGTGCCAAAGGAACAAAATGTCTGAGTGCAATGCTGAGGCGATTTACGATGGTTAAATTTTCCGAGTCAAATACAATATATATATGTTATGTAAAGAACCAAATTCTTTGACAAAGTGCTCGGATTGTTCTCCGGCATCTTCATTTTTTTATTATTATTATTAGGCTAATAGCAAAAAAATGAAATGTTGCAATTTATGTGGATAAAAAGCAAATACAAAATAATGGAAAAAGAAGTAGTGCAAAAATGTGAACTAAAAAAAAAGTAAAAAAAAACCGGGTCCGGTTCGTAGATTTTCACCGTTATAATAATGGCTCAAAATATCAGCACAGCTATTCCATAAAAACCCAAAACCTGTTAGTTCTGTTTCTAACGCGATAGAGAAACCAAGACCTTCTTCATTCATCTCGTAACGAACCACAAGCTGCAAGGTAGGATTTAATTTCTTGGTTGTGGTTGAAGTTATTAATATTGTTTTCATATTCTTTGCCATCTTTTGTTTTATTCTGAATTCTCTACACAGAAGATGATGATGATTGTTTTGGTACGAAGATTTTAAGGCACCAATTTGTGTGTAAATTGCAGAGCACTGTACTAGAGTATTGGGTTTAATAAGGAGGTAGCTGTATCCTTGCACTCTACTGCTTTTGTTGTTGTTGTTGTTGTAGTGTCCTTTTTTAGTTAACATTGTTGTTTATGGTGGAAATGCGGTGTTGGATCAGTTTTTGAACCTAGATGATTGGAAGTGCAATCCTTGTTTATGTAGTGGAAGTCTTGTGACTCTTCCTTGGTCAATCTTCGCAAATTTGATAGGCTTCAAAGGCGCGAGGCGTCTAAGAAATTGAGTGTGTTTTGCTGTCGAGGCGCAGAGGCGGCGAAGGCGCTGTTCAAGGCGGAGAAAGCGCAGAAAACGCGTCCGGAGGCGTTAAAGGCGGACGCTCCAGTTTTTTTTTTTTTTTTTTTTACAACACCAAAACACTGTGGGTTAAAAGTCCTATAGGTTCACGAGCTGAAGTCATTTTTGGTTTCCTCCAGCCTTCTCCATCAAAACTCCGTCTCCTTCCCTCTCAAATCCCAATTCCCAAAGCCGCAATTTGATAAAATGGTCAAGAGCCCATTGGTTCTCTCAAGGATTTCGCTGTAAAAGGAGGCTGTTTGCAGATTTGGAGAAAGAAATTTTCTTACTTTCAGAGTTGTAGTTCGATATTTGAGTTCGAATTGATGTTTTGTAGTTCTGTTTCAATTGAAGTTTATCTGATTTTGATTCTTCGTATATTTGAGTTTGAAATGATGTTGTGTTCCAATCGAAGTTTATTGCTTGACTCAGGTTTATTTTGAAAATTCTTAGCATTCAATACTTTTTTCAATAAGAGTGGTGTTGACAGGTGTATCTCAGGATTAACCCCAAAAGACAATTCTTCTTTTAATATGCTTATCTTTGTTTAACTTATGAGGTGAGGCTTGGAAGTGGAATTACATCTGGAAGGTTCATATTTAGGAGGCTTGGATGCTGTGAGGTTTGTTTCTGTGAGGCTTTCTTCAATAAGAGTGGTGTTGACAGTTCTGTGACCTTGGGTTATATATGTGGCTTCTTTGGGTGATTTATGTATAGGTAACTAGTAACTACATTCTAATCGTATTCCTATAAACTCTGTGGGTTATATATGTGTGCACTCGTTTCCAACTTTGTTAAGCCGATACAGAGACCAAAATATGATGCTATTCAATTCTATTAGTCTGAGGCTATATCATCTGTAGGTCTGAGGCTATTCAATTCAATGTTGTTCTGTTTATGATATAGCAATTTCCATCTATTTAGCTGTTCTGTTCATAGAAAAACTATGCTTTGAAGTTCCAATCTACTTGGTTGTTCTGTTTAAGATATAAGTTGATATAAGTAATTAAGTATAGGCATTTTGAATATCAGTAATGGTGCATGACTTGCTTTTTTATCACCCTTTCGATTGATGAGTTCTGTAATTCAATGGTTTATGTGTGCTCCTTTGTGTTCTGAAACTTTACTTAGTTGGATTCAGCTTTACTTACATATTAACGAGAAAGGCTTACGCCTTACTGAGGCTCTCCCGAAAATGCCTCGGCTACGCCTTAGCCTTTTAAAACATTATTTGCTATCTCTTGGCCAAACGCTGATTCTTATAGTAGCCATGGCAGGTTGGAACTTCATTCACTTCACATGCTTCATAATTTTGCCTGGCTAGAGTCCTTTAGTCTTGGCTAGACTTGGTGGAGCTCAGAAGAATTGGATTGATAATGGTGGTGGGTTTCTTCACTTCTTGTCTAGCCAGTCTGAATTTGATTTTAACTGCATTGCTACTCCACAAGAGCTCACATTGTTTTGCTAATTGTTGTTCACGTGAACAGTTCAGTTAGAAAGTTGTCTGGACTGCAAATAGGGATTCCTGAGTTTCATTATTAAGGATAGTGTGTCATTGCAACAAAGTTGGAAGTGTCGTTTTGTGTCTCTGTAGAATTGCAGGACTAGGGAAATCTGATTTTGCCTGCGTCAATTATCGTGGTCTTCAAGATTTTACAGTTAGGAAATGAGTTTTACTCTCACTGATCCTGCATTTCCTTATTTTGTGATTGTTGATTCTTTCACTTTTGTTCCATCTCTGGGCAGCACTCTCTGCTTCGCTTTATAGGTTAGTCTGGGTTCAATTTTGCTAGCATTGTTAAGAGGTTTTTTATTATGCTAATCACGTTATGTTCTTATGATAGAAATTTGTAGGTAACAATCAGATATTGGTTCCTTTTAGATGCATGCATCGACTATGAAAGCATATGGAGTCAAACCACACTAACAAATCACAAGGAATTAGAATACTACATCATTCATTATTTATGTGATAATAATGTTAAATTGTTAGATATTTCCCTTATGAAAGTTTGTTTTGGATGAGTGACATTTAATCCCTTTTGCCAATTCCAATTGTTAACATCTCTCCTCCACTAGAGTTTACTATTTTGGTAATTTGTTATTGTTTGGGTTTGCATGTTCTTTGGATTTTGTATGATCTCCTAGCTGTCTCTGTCCTCTGCCCTCTACCCTCTATCTTCCTCTAGTCATGTACTCTCTGAGTTTAGTTCCAGGTAAGCCTTCTTGTCTTTCTGTAGTGGATATGACTGAGAATATAAGGACAGTGAAGATTCATTTAATAATTCTGATCACGATTATTGTTCAGAGTCTTATTTCAAAATCATGAGGGTTCGTCCGTCCCGCCTATATATTATCAGTTTGCATATCTTTGTGCACATCGGATTAATTAGATATTGAATTGATATACCAGATTATAGAAGCATTTGTTAATTGATTTCTCCTAGAATTTAACTTGCTGATTGTTCTGTTGTGCAGTTGGCGTTATCTTACTATCTAGTTCACACATTGAAAACCCAATTGGCACTCATGGAGTGCGTGTCCAAGGAATAGTGACTAATTATAAGGAGGCTAGTGCTTTGAGCTTCATCTTATCCTTAGCCGGAGTTAAACATTTTGTAATGTTACGCCTGGCTTCCAATATTCTACAAAGAAGCTCATCTAGAACTCTTGCATCATCTCGTGATTTCTCATTGCAATTGTTACTCCAACATATTTGCCCACAGCAACAAGACGATTTCCAGCACCAACAACGGAGTTGTTACTTTGGGCAGTCAAAGGCGTCGAGCCCTAGCCTCTCGATATGGAGGCGCAAGAAAGAGATGGGCAAGGAGGGCCTCATCGTCGCTAAGGAGCTCAAAAGGCTCCGCTCTCAGCCCCTCCGCCTCGATCGCTTCATACGCTCCCACGTGTCCCGTTTGCTCAAGTCTGATCTTCTGGCTGTTCTTGCCGAGTTTCAGAGACAAGACCAGGTCTTTCTCTGTATGAAGGTTTGGTTTCTTTCTTTTTCATTATTCTTATTGTTATTATTATTCTTTATGTAGTTTCTGAAGGAATGATCTTTGCTTGGTTAATTATAAAACTCCGAATGGAGGTAGAGACAGGTCTCTATAGCATGCTGGATTGCATGGGCTTTAAAATAAATGGAATGCAAAAATGAACACTTTCCTGTAGGCAATTGGATCAGAACTTAGAATGGGTAACCATCTTGGACTTATGAATTCTCTCAGCCTAGGATAGCCAATGCACTAAAGACTTCTTTACTGTGATTCACCCGAACATATGCCAAATTTACTCTTAAGGTAATGTTTGGTTCAATGAAATGGGCAGTTTCTCTTGGAATCCCCATTCCATTGACGAAGAAATATTCAGTTACACAAGAGAAGATGTTGAAAGACAAGCTTGCAAAGTCATCCAATTCAGGTTGATAAGGCAACTTATTAAGTGCAGTGTTTCAAGTGACAAGGGTAAGGGTGTTAAGGCAAGGTGGCCCATATTATGTACTTTGATTGCCAATGGTTTAGGCTGGTGGATAAAGCCAGGAAGTGGCAGTGAGTAGAAGGTTTGTAAGTTGGAAGAGAAGATGTATTGTTGCTCACTGGAAGATGAATATTTGTGAAAATGGTTCAGATGGGAAGGCCTATCATTTGTCTATCACCTCATTGGTGTCTGCTGTGCAAAGCTGGTGCTGCGAATGTGAATGATTTGTTTTTCATTAACTGATTGCCTTGGCTCTCTGGAAAAGGTTGTCGCTAGACTATGTTGAGTCCGGTCTCTATTGACTTTATGTGGATTTATTGTGTGATGGACACTAGGATAGCAGTTCTTTTGGGTCTTTTGGATGGAAACAAACACAAGAACTTTTGGGAATGCTCGGGGGAGAATCTAGATCAGTTCTGGGAGTGGATTTGTAGCTGGGCTTTTTTATGAGCCTCAGTTTCTTCAGAGTTTAGGGATAGTTCTGTACGTCTCAATCTTGTTTGTGTGACCTTAATGCTCGAGAGTTTAGCTATAATTTCCATGTCAGTGTTGACACAGACGAATAAATGTGCAAAAAGAAAAGAAAAGGAAAAACAGAAAGGGAAGAACAAAGCAGTAAAAGTATACTAATAAGCAAATCCTGAGAGTAACAAATAGTTGAACTTACACTTTTATTGCTAGATTTTCCATATAACCTTTATAATCGTCATTAGTTTTTCCCTTTTCATTTTCTTCTTTTTCATTTTGTTTTGTTTTCCTTTGGTTTCTTCTTGAAAAAGGGTTCAGAAAAATGGATATGTTATAAAGCTAGAAAATCTTGTTCTCTGTGATGACAGCTGTAAATCATATTGATAGGGTAGTTTCTTCATGAATTGTACTTTTATTTGGGTGGTTGACTATTTTTGATGTCTTTTGTTTACATGCATATTGTTCTTTTCAGATCTACAATGTGGTGCGCAAAGAGATTTGGTATCGACCAGACATGTTCTTTTACAGGGACATGCTTATGATGCTTGCAAGAAATAGAAAGGTGGATGAAGCAAAGCAAGTTTGGGAAGATTTGAAGGGGGAAGAAGTTTTGTTTGATCAGCATACTTTTGGGGATATTATTAGGGCTTTTCTAGAAAGTGAATTGCCCTCGGAAGCAATGGGTATATACGATGAAATGAGAGGATCTCCTGAACCCCCTATATCACTGGCATTTAGAGTTATATTGAAAGGGCTTCTTCCATACCCAGAATTGCGGGAGAAGGTGAAAGCTGACTTCTTGGAGTTATTTCCAGATATGATTGTCTATGACCCCCCTGAAGATTTGTTTGAAGATCAAGAATGGAAAAGTGAAAGCAAAGATGATTACTAATGCACTTGCTCACGCTCCATAAATGATTTTTTTCATCTTCAGAAGCTAAAATCATCAGCAACTGCTAAGTGCAATCAAATGCCCGTGGAATTTGAAAGAAAATATCTTGGTTTTGTACTGGTACATCTGCTCACGGATCATCCAACGAGGCAGCGATTAAGTTTGAGTTGCAACAAAGGCTCTAAACTCTCATTAATGCAATGAGGTTTGCGTGTAATGTCTATGCAATGTTGTCACGCAGTTTTTATTTTTATTTTCTTTTAATACATCAATACTTTGATTAAACAACAGAATAAATTACAATTGAGAACATATAACACAGAGTTTGAGTAGTAAGCCCATACTTTTTGAGATGCGGTTCGTTTTAGTGCAAAACCACTAACTGGTTTATCATCGGTATGCTTTTGTTGTCAATATACCAACAATGGCCTTTGCACATGGTCTAGTATATTTGAAATTTGCATAAAATATTACTCTTAGAGCAAGTCCACCCGTAGTCAAGAAAAGGCAAAGTCGAGAAGTCAAGAATTCGACCGGTCAAGTTACTATTTACTGCCACTGGACATGGGTTTGCACCCGTTGTTTTTCTTGCCCGGTCAACACTGTTCACCCTTTTCACTGTTCACGCTACTGTTCACCCAAAATTCACTGTTTAAAATTACTGTTCATCGAGCTTGCCCAGTTCCTCACATTAATTGGTCCGTGCTCTTCACGGCCTTGCTCTGGCGCGTCTCTCTCTTGCTGGCCCATGTGACGTCAGCCATGATCAGTGGTGGGCAGAGGTGGCTGCAGGCCATGCCTGGGCAAAGAAAAAGGCAGCTGCTTGACATTTTTCTTGCCCTCGGTCAAACAAAGGCAAAAGCTGCCCAGGCAAAACAGACCCGATGGAGGGGAGAAATAGAGCTTGCCCAGTCAAATTCATGGAATGCTGAGGTGGTGCCTGGGCAAAAGAGCACCGGTGCACTTGCTCTTAGACACTGCTATGATAAATCAAGTATAGTTCTCGGTAAGCATATAGCCATAATATTTGTCACTCGTCAAGAGAGTCCATAACATTGTCACTAAGCACTGCGTTGGAAGAGGCCGTATCTACTTTATCACTCATTCCTTTTCGTTTTGAAAAAAAAGTTATGGTTAGAAAAGGGAAAGTTTTAGAGGGAGAGGATTATTATAGAGGGGATTTTAAGTTGCTCTAAGGTCAAGCCCGAGCAAAGGAATATAAGAGCAACTCCACCCGTAGTCAAGAAATGTCAAGGTTGAAAAGTCAAGGCGTCGACCAGTCAAGTAACTGTTCACTGCCACTGGACATGGGTTTCCACCCGTTCTGTTTATTGACCAGTCAGTACTGTTCATTTTGCACTATTTTTCAATTTTTAATTGGTCATTTTTCACTGTTCATTGATTTTTTTTCTTTTCTTTTTATTGTAAAATTTAAATATATTTGATGTAAATAGATGATAATAATGGAGATTTATGGAGGAAGGTGTGTGTTTTCTTTTGTCCAGCCACTGGATGTGTGTTTCCCCTTTGTTCGGCCATATTGGATATAAACAAATTTGGATGATGAGAGTTATATGAGGAGGAAGGTTTAACTATGAAGTATAATTTTTTGGGTGTGAGATGCAAAAAAATTGGTAGGTATTTATCTATTTTTATAATTTTTTACAATTTTTTTCTTACCGTTAGCTACATTAGACTCATAGTAATTCCCTAACCGTCAGATCTGCAGCACAACCTTCAATCCACGGTCCATATCATTTGACCGTTGGGTTCAAAATCCCAAACCAGCCAACGGTTGTGAGCCACGTGCGCCCCCCAATGCTGATTTAATTGTCGCTACGCGACAAAATGTGGCTGCAGCAAGCGCCATCATCTGTTTCGGCGCTAGAAGAGAAGCAACTCGCCAGCACGCGCGCCTGCGGAGCGTCCTTCTCCCCACCGAAGCCTGATGATGTCAGCCACGATACCTTTGGGCCGAGCTAGCAACCGACCAAGCTTGGGCAAGAAAAAAGTCACGGGCTTGGCTTTTTTTTTGGACTTGGTCAAGGAAAGCCAAACTTTGGCTAGCTAAATTTGGACCAGTGGAGGCTTCTTTTTCCCCTTGCCCGGTCAACACATCATCAATACCAGACCGGTGGAAATGCTCTAACCAAAGCTGAAATTTGGCCTGAACAAGGTATATTGGATGCACAAAAAATACTCATTAGACCAAAATAGAAATTGATGGGAAAAAGAAGAACACACAAACTTAAGCATATAGCCATAATATTTGTTTGTGACGTGAAGAGAGTCATAAGATTGTCACTAACACTGCGTCGAAATAGGTCAGATCAACTTTATCACTCGATGCTTTTTATTTGAGTATTTTGTTTCGAAAAAAGTTAGGGTTAGAAAAGGGAATGTTGCAGAGGGAGATGGTTTATTATAGAGGCCTCTAAGGTCGAGCGGTGCAAATGAGTAAAACCAAAGCTGAAATCGGGCATGGACTAAGCCTGGTCGGATGGTATACTACACAAAAGGTACTAGACTAAGCCAAAAAACAAAGTCTTCACCTTGCATCTAATATATTTTTTTTTAGACGATGATATGATACAAAAAATATATTTCTCAATAATGTTTGTCAGTGCCATGAAGAGAGGCAATAAGATTGTCACTTAATTCCTTGCTTCTTATCCGATAGAAGAACTACTTATTCTTCTATACATTTTCTGTTTTGGTAAATCTACTCGTGAATATTCATTAAAACTTCGTCCAACGAGGTAGCGGTTAAGTTTGAGTTGAAATGAAGGGCTCTAAACTCTCATTTAATGCAATGTGGTTTGTGACTTGTGAGTAATGTTTATGCCAAGTTGTCACGTTCAATTATTAGAGATTGTGATGGTAATTGGAGATCTGGTGAGTGGTTCTGTTCTTGAGGCAGAAGCTTGGGCTCTCCTGCTGGGTTTAAAGCTCACCTGCTCCCTTAAGTGTGCATTTTGTTCTCATTGAATCTGATTATGAAATTTTAGTTCGAATGCTTAATCAAGGGGAGGATGATCTTCATCCTTTGCATAGTGTGATAAGTAGGTGCAAGTTTCTACAGAATAAGCTCTCTACATGTGAAGTCTCACATGTGTTTAGAGAGATCAATATTGTGGCTGATATTCTCTCCAAGTCCAGATTGGGGTATGAGTTTGGAGTGCAGTATTTTCAGCAACCTCCTCCACAAGTTGTGAATGTTGCTCTTGATGACTTGTGTGAAACTGTTAGAACTAGGAATGTAGTTGTTACTTCCTAATTGTTTTCTTTGAGTTTGTTATTTGGTGTAATGTCCCGTATCTCAATTACCCGTTTACTAGTCATTTGGATGGTAAACGATCTTTATTTTCACTTTTACTATCCCTTCAGTACGTTTAGTGGCTCTAAAAGTTGACTTTTTGTTCGGGTCAAAATTTGAGAAAATTTCCTCCATGAAAGTTGTAGGGGACGTTAAACCGAACGCATGCATATGTGGTACGTAGAAATCGGAGTTTGTATGCGAAAGTTATGAGCGAAATAAGGAAGTTACTGTTTATGATAAATTTGGTATATATATAGAAAGTTACCACTATAGGTTTCCAGAAATGGAAACCCACAGTAATTTTTTTTCTCTCTTCTCCCCCGATTTCTCTCTTCTTCATTTCCGTCAGCTTCGTCTTCCTCCATTCGAATCGCCGCTGTCCGGCCACTTGACGGCGTGCCACTAGGCAATACAGGACCGCCCCCTTCCGCTGCACACGCCGGTGGTAGTAAATCACAGTGATTTGGCCGGAAAACCCCGAATCGAAGCAAGGTTTCTTACAGGGGCAGTTTGAGCTTTTCCAGTGATTCAGCCGTTTTCGACCACCAAATTGGGTCAGTAGGGGCGCCTCAAGCCGGTGATCATTTCCCCTAAGGTATTTCACTTCAATTTGCAGCGTGGAGGACAAATCGAAGAAATTCCCAAACCTAGGGTTTGGAATTTCTTGGTTTTTCTTCACTGGTTGATTTCGACTGTTTCAAGGTAAAATTAGATTGTGTTGTAGTTGAGAAAAATGTTGGGCGTGTTGAGTAGTTGTTGCTGCCAAAATTTGGTGGCCGCCGGCGCGTGGGGTCACTGTAGGTCGCGCGTAGGGCAGGTTTTTAATTTCAATTTTTAGCCTATTAAATTCTATAATTGTTGTAGAGGTTGAATGTGTGATTTTGGTTAATTTTGGGAGAAGTTTGACATGGATTATGAATTTCCGAAGTTTGGGAGTTTCGGTTGTCGATTTGTGGGAATCCGACCTTCGGATTTCCCTTGTTCCGATATGGAATACATTAATCGACGGATGGATATTAATGGTGAAGTTTGGCATGAATCCGGAAAGAAATGGAGATGTTGGAGTACGTAGGGTTTTCGGTATTTGTTTTGAATCGTAAATATTTATCGAATTGTTGTTTACAGAATATAATTGTGTACAGGACGAGATACCGACCTATCGCTCGATGAGGATCCTTACGCTTGGATACCACGTTAGCCATATACTGTGAGTGGACCTTTGCTTTTAAATAAGGATGCATGCAAATGTTTTTCCCGAATTAATTATTTAATTATTTAATTCCATGTTATTATATTTTTTTTGTCTTTGGGAAATTATTGCTGATTTATCTTTATTTTGATTTGGGAAATGGATTAGCGATTTAAATTATTGTTTTAAGTTATCGAGCATATTAATTGGATTTGAGTATTCATTACCATCGATTGGATTTTCAAATTGAAGTTTGTTATGCTCGATTTGAATTTGTGATTTATGTGATTTTCGATGAAGTATTTTTCTGAGGTAATTTCCGGAATTAAATATTGTTTTCATTCGTTGGTATTTGAATTTCCCAAAGGATCTTTGAAAATGAGATTTTTGTTGGGATTCATGAAATTACTTTAACCTTGCATATTGGTTTATGAATTTGAGAATGTTTTGGGCGTGCGGGGCCACGTCCTTGGAACATGTAATTTTCTCGTGAGATAATAGGGAAGCCTTACTGATTTTCGAGTTTTCGTATGGTTTTAAACCACCATACCTGGGTCGTCATATTTATTGCTAGCTAACCTATTAGCACTCTTCCCTGCTTACTATGTGTTCGTGGGTGAGTAGAGCAGAGCATGGAATGCTCCAGAGTGTGGGACACTCCGACCCGAGCCTGGGAGACACCCTTATTAGTATGGTGAAAACTTCTTCCCCATACTTTGCTACTACTTGACTAGCGGGGCTAGTCTGCTTTTCTTTGTTTAACCAGCGGGGCTGGTCTTATTTTTCTTGAGTAATGGAGTTTCAATCTTTTTACTTGGTTGTTGTGACTAGCGGGGCTAGTTGGTTTTCTTGAACTGAACATCAGTTGGTTTGTGTTTCTTAAGTGTGCATGCATCAGATTTTTATGAGAATAAATGTGGGAAAGTATGAAATCCTTTTTCTTTTAAATTGTTTATTTTTGTCCACTCATGCTAACGTTTTTAATCTACTTTCCCCTGGGCCCTTTGGTTTCAAATGCTCAGTCTGCAGAGTAGCTGTTTCGGCATAGTAGGATTCGTGGCATAGCATCTGCAGCAGTCGTTTTCATATTGTAAGTTAATCGTTGAACCTACGTGTATTATGAATTCATTCTCTCTTTTAGATTGCTCTGATAACCTGTGGGATAATTATTGTAAAGTTTGGGTTATGTTGTATTGTTCGGATTTTAGTTGTAAATTGTAAATTGTGGAGTTGTTGGGGAGTAGGGTGGCTCCAGGAGATTATGGATGATTTGTTAGAAGTGTGATTGTAATTCTACAGGTTTTGGGTAGTCCATTTTTAGGGGCAACTCTGCTGAATTTTCGGTAGAGTTATTCCTAAGGCGGGCCCCACAGGGCCACCTCAGATTTCAGGGTGAAATTCGGGGCGGTTCCTGTCAACTTGGTATCAGAGCATTAGGTTGTTAGGTTCTGTAGACTTCTTACTTTCCTACTACTTTATATGCTTAGTGGCGCCTAGTACCTCCCGAGTGATGGCCCGACCGTGGCGGATCTCCATCATATACTCTTTGGTGCTAGTGTGTTCATTATGTATGTAAAGTAGATAGGTTAATGTCCTAATCCTTGAGCTTTGTTATCCTTCTCTTCTTCAGGTGCTATGCCTCCTAAACGCCGAAACCGTAGGGATACTCCTCCCGCTCCTGGAGATGGGAATGCTCTTGAAGGATTGGCGAACGCCTTGGGACATATTTTCCAGCAGCTGACTGCAGCGCTTCCTGGTTTCCGAACTAATTTTACCATGGAGCGTATAGTTTCTCCCGTGCTCTTGATGCTATGGACGCTCAGAATTGGCTAAAAAAAATGGAGAGGGTTTTTACTCAGATAAATTGTCCAGAGGACCGGAAAGTGGGCTTGGCAGTAAACTTTCTCGATGGTGTGGCCTATGACTGGTGGGACATGACTAGCAAGGAACAAGGAAATGTTGGCCCGATGACTTGGGAACAGTTTAAGGTACATTTTAATAGATGGTATTTTGGCACAGCAATTCGTGACAGGATGAAGTATGAGTTCTTACATCTAGAGAAAGGGGACAAGACCGTGTCGGAGTTTGAGCAGCGGTTCACCCAGCTAGCCCAATTTGTGCCAGATTTGGTAGGCACTGAGGAGGAGTGGATCTCCCGGTTTATTAAGGGACTGGGGGGTGATTATCGTCTGCAGTTGACAGCTATACCATTCTATACTTACCATGAGGTGGTTAATGCTGCTTTGAGACTAGAGACCATGTTTTTGTCTGGTGTTCGACCACGAGATGCGAGTGGCCTTAGCCAAGGTCCATCTAAGAGGGCTGCTTCCACTTCTGGTTCAGGATCTTCTAGAGATAGTAGACTTGTCAGTTCAGACTCGACCACCTTACCGGATTTTGGAGGACTTAATATGGGAGGTGGACAGTCTGAACTGACAAGTCTACTACCTCCAGAAGATCCTGAATCAGAAGTGGAAGCAGCCCTCTTAGATGGACCCTGGCTAGGGCCACCCGCATCTCGTGGTTGAACACCAGACAAAAACATGGTCTCTAGTCTCAAAGCAGCATTAACCACCTCATGGTAAGTATAGAATGGTATAGTTATCAACTGCAGGCGATAATCACCCCCCAGTCCCTTAATAAATCGGGAGATCCGCTCCTCCTCAATGCCTACCAAATCTGGCACAAACTGGGCTAGCTGGGTAAACCGCTGCTCAAACTCCGACACGGTCTTGTCCCCTTTCTCTAGATGTAAGAACTCATACTTCATCCTGTCACGAATTGTTGTGCCAAAATACCGCCTATTAAAATGTACCTTAAACTGTTCCCAAGTCATCGGGACAACATTTCCTTGTTCCTTGCTAGTCATGTCCCACCAGTCATAGGCCACACCATCGAGAAAGTCTACTGCCAAGCCCACTTTCCGGTCCTCTGGACAATTTATCTGAGTAAAAACCCTCTCCATTTTCGGTAGAGTTATTCCTAAGGTGGGCCACCTCGGATTTCAGGGTGAAATTTGGGGCGGGTCCTGTCATTTGGCCTTTTAGCCCCCATATATCCAAAAAAAAAAAACAGTTGTCACGTTCAATTATTTTTATTTTTTCGATTAAACAACTTAACAAATTACAAGGGAGAACGTATAACAAAGAGTCTATGAGTCGAACTCAAAAACTTTTACTTATAAAGGCGCATTAATGTCACTAGACCAAATGGTATTAGATTATGATGCATTAGTTTATGTTTTCTTTCGAAAGTTTTATTGGCTATGTTCAAAACTGGTTTAATGCAGGGCCTCACACGCTATAGAAAAATTCTGTTTTTTTCATCCTCAATGGTTTTCATCCGGCGGCGACATTACATCATCATTGATACTCTATCTCGTAACTTGTGGTGCTTGTTGCCAGCTGGGGGTATAAATTTAGTGGCTAGACCTAGGATTTCAAATCGGTATGAAGGGCTCGGGGCAAGATGTTAGTTGCATATATGAGGCCGAGCCATGCATGTGTCTACTCTAAGTTAGATTGCTTTATGGTAGATGGATGGTGGGATCATACCACAGGTCGGGGCCATGCAGGGCGGAGAGGTTTGAGCGTCTAGTTTAATTTGCAATGGGCCCTTTTTTTGTTATACTTATTGAGATAAGATTCGGTCTTAGTGGCAATGCGTCTGAAGAGGCTGTATCCACTTCGGCGATCTCTCTCTCTCTCTCTCTGTGAGAGACGGAGAGAGAGTGGTCAAAACATTCAAAACAATAAATAAAAACATTGGAAAAGGAAAAAAAAAATATAAAAAGGACATTGGGGATAAAAAAAATAAAGTCTTTAAGAGGAAAATTAAATATTCTGTAGATTTGTTAGGAAATAATTTGGTTAGAATTAATCTTATTGAACATTATCCTTAACTCCTTAAAGATAAAAGCGGTTTGATTTGAGTTTCAGTTGGTTTTGACCTATATAATTTTAATGAATGTACACTTCTTTTCAACTCTTCTACATTGAGATTGATAATTATCTCAAATAATTTTGAAGCATGAACCATGTAAAAGAATAAAGGAGCCGTCCTATGTCATTTCTCAAGCAATTTCCTAGTTTATAATCGCAAAAATTATTTAATAACAACATAATGTGAAAGGAATTTGGCATCTCTAGTGTGAAGTTTCTGTTACATTTGATTCTCTGTGTGACATGATTGAGCCATTGACCAAAACACAGAGTATTGTGCAACTCAATCTGCGCTTGGCTTTGGCATCTATTTTTTAAATAAACGCAGCCCAGGATGGGACCACGGTAAAAAAAGTGACCCCAATCCAGTCCAGGTTCGATGTACCAGCCCCCCAGGTATCCAAAGATAAACTCCACGCGCTCTACCTGTCCGCGTGTGGCGCCGTTCGGGATTGGTGCACAGTCTTTTAAATAGAAACGTACACCCGTGGAGGGCACGTGACGGCTCACGTTAGCCCTTACGACAAATATTCAAAACATCATAAATAAATAAATAAATAAATAAAAGAAACAAAAGGCGTTGTTTCCTTTCTCTTCTTCACCACTCAAATCCCCCTCACTCACTCACAACGCAGCTCATTCCCTTTTCCTCTGATTCTCTCTCTCTCTCTCTCTCAGTTCGTCTTCTGAAAGCCACGAACAATACGGCGGCGTGTTGATTTGCTATGACGACGACGACTGCGACGGCGGCGGCGGTGCTCCGGGAGCCTAAGGTGGAGATTGGAAGGTACCAGGGGCTGAGGTCAGCAAACTCGCTCGCTCTCACCGCCGGAGGAAGACACGTCACTCTCTTCAACGCTTCGTCTCGGAGCTCCTCTCTCATTCGAGCCGTCTCTACGGTGCGATTTTGACCTCTGGTTTCTCTGTGATTTTAGGTTAATGCACTGTTCATAGGGTATGGAAACGCAAAGATGATTATAAGTTATTCGGTTTCCTGAGAGATTCATTCAAAATGCTTGCAAAAGTTTGATTAACCTTTTTGTTTGTTTGGGGATATTGGCTCTGGTTTGTAGTAATTTCTGGTATGGATTGTGGTGAAGGGTCTAGACTGGGTTATGCTACTGTCATTTTCATGGTGTTGCTTTCTCTTGATTTTCAAATATGAGCGACGAGTTTCTGCATATTTCTTTTCTTTTCTCACTGACGAATGGGAGGGTTAATTAATTATAACCTCGGTTAAAATTCAAGATTTTACAGATTTTTCTTCTTGCTTGTTCTGTTTGGGTTTTATGCATATTATTTTCTGAAATCTTTCTTCATGTGCAATAGAGGAAAAGGATGTCTAATTTTTTGCTTACTGATTTTCGGCCCTGTACATGCGTTTTTTTGCTAAAGGGATTCATTTGCATCTTTAAATGATTAGCTCCTAAAAGATTGAACTCTTTTCTTGCATCCAACTTTGACATAAAGTGCCTCGACTAATCATGTAATTGTCATTGCGCTTATAAGATAGCAAAAGAAGGCTCTTAATTGTGCACGTTGATCAGAAAAATAATGAATGCTAGCTTGAGTATTTATTACTAGCTTTTGGTGTGGAAAGTCCTTGTTTTCATTGTTTATGTATGTTGCAGCCCGCAAAGCCTGAGACTGTGACAAAGCGTAGCAAGGTTGAAATATTCAAAGAACAGAGCAACTTCATTAGATACCCGCTTAATGAAGAGATTTTGACAGATACCCCCAATATAAACGAAGCTGCTACCCAACTCATCAAGTTTCATGGGAGCTACCAACAGTACAACCGAGATGAACGTGGTGGAAGGTCTTACTCGTTTATGCTTCGTACCAAGAATCCTTGTGGGAAAGTGTCAAACCAACTATACTTGACCATGGATGATCTTGCCGATCAGTTCGGAATTGGGACCCTTCGTTTGACCACCAGACAAACATTTCAGCTCCATGGTGTTCTGAAGAAGGACCTTAAGACAGTAATGAGTAGCATCATTAGAAGCATGGGTTCAACTCTTGGTGCCTGTGGTGATCTTAATAGGAACGTCCTTGCTCCTGCTGCTCCACTACTAAGAAAAGATTACCTTTTCGCACAGAAGACAGCAGAGAACATTGCGGCCCTGCTGACTCCTCAGTCTGGTTTTTACTATGATGTATGGGTGGATGGAGAGCAGTTCCTGACAGCAGAACCTCCTGAAGTAACCAAGGTCAGAAACGATAACTCTAACGGAAAAACCTTCACTGATTCCCCCGAGCCCATCTATGGAACTCAGTTCTTGCCCAGGAAGTTCAAAATTGCAGTCACTGTGCCAACAGATAACTCGGTGGATATTCTGACAAATGATATTGGTGTTGTGGTTGTTACTGATGATAATGGGGAGCCTCAAGGGTTCAACATATATGTAAGATGAAGATATGTTTGTAGGATTTATTGTAGAGCTCATTTCTCCACAAACATTATTTCTTATAATTTCCATTGCAGGTTGGTGGTGGTATGGGAAGGACACATAGGTTGGAGTCCACATTTGCCCGTCTGGCGGAACCATTGGGTTATGTTCCCAAAGAGGATATTCTAAAAGCAATTAAGTCTATTGTAGAAGTTCAACGAGATCACGGCAGAAGAGATGATCGTAAGTATAGTAGAATGAAATATTTGATAAGTGACTGGGGGATTGAAAAGTTTAGAAGAGAACTTGAAGACAATTATTACCAAAAGAAATTTGAGCCATTCCGCAAGTTGCCAGAGTGGGAGTTTAAAAGTTACTTGGGATGGCACGAACAGGTTTGTTAACTCTCTTTTCCCATCTTCAGTGCCTTCTCACAGCTTCATTTTTTGACTGTTTATATTGTAAATTGGTAGGGTGATGGCAGTTTATTCTGTGGGCTTCATGTTGATAATGGGCGTATTGGGGGAAAGATGAAGAAGGCATTACGAGAGGTTATATCAAAGTATAATTTGAGTATAAGGCTCACACCCAACCAGAATATTATATTGTGTGATATTCGCAATGCATGGAAACGTCCCATCACAACAACTCTTGCACAGGCCGGTCTGCTGGTAAGTCTTCTTTGTACTTCCTCTTCATCACAGATCTATATGAATTGTGGCTGCTAGCTAATCACTTCCTATCTTGTGAAGTGCATTTTACTACCAATTTTTTTTTCTTTTTTTTCTTTTTCAAATCAGTAGAATTGAATATCATGCTGTTAGTTGTATGAGAGTAATATAAATTGGGTTCGTCTATGTACATTAATGTATCTATGCATCGAGTAGACTAGTTGGATATAGTGGTAGACTCACTCCATGTATTGGTAGACTAGGTGGGAACTGGTCTACTGTTGTAAGGAGTTGGTATACCATTGATGTAATGATACGTCAATGTACCATAGACTTTTCCTGATAAACTAGTCATCTCATTGAGGGAGCGTGACGAATTATATAATTGTTTTAGTAATTTTTTTTTTATGCAAAAACAACGTAACAGAGAGATATGTAAAGTAAATTTGGATTTTCCTATCAAATTGTGACCGGTTCAGAAATCCATCATGCTCATTGTATTAAGCTAAGTACTGTATTAAATTGCAAGGGGTGCATAACATCTTAGTCAACCTAACCAACATGCAGTTTAAAAGCTAGCACGCTAAATTTGTTTTGTGATTGCCGTGAAAACCAGGAAAGTAATAGAAAAACATCCTTTTTATGTTGTTTCCATTATGTTATGATTTGGATTAATCTTTCCATTCCATCTCTTATGCTTAAAAAGCTGTAGGGTTTTAGTCTTTCTCTCTGTGTCTCATTTAGGTATCTCGGTCATGTCAAGTTCTCTAGTTTTCAGAGGGGAGTTCTTGCCCTTGTTTTGTAATACTGATTCTGTTTAATTTTTTTTAATTAAAAAAAAAAAAGGATCGGGAACAACCTTTCCAAATCATGATTCTCTTCTTTTTTAGACCAAAGAAATAACCTCCGTTTTTTGCCCCCAGAAGATGAAATGTATACTAGTTCAACAGAATGGAGCTTATTGTCCTTTTTAATGATGGAAATAAATTTGGAATCTTCTGTGCGCTAATGACAGAATTTAAATGAGGGTTGAGGTCATTGGTTGTGTTCTCTGCTGGTCTTTCCTAGTTCTCAGTCCAATATTACCAATAGACATAATTATCCCATCCTGTCGATATGTAAAATCCCCTAAAAACATTAAGGGCACATTCATCTAACTTTGTGCATCAGTGTTGTTGAGTAGTCTAGTGTAGGGTCGGCTCTGCAAATGATTTTCTTGTAGGATCTAGTGGCGGAAATCATGTAAGCCTCCACGTGATCTCAAGGGATCTTCTACAATTTCTTTGGTTTCCTTACCTTTTTCATTCTTCCAAATGTTCTTGTTTCTTGTCTAAGACCAACTTTATCTGTTTGTATGAGTTGTGCGGACAACTATCTGTTTGATCATTTTTTCCTTTATCTGTTCTTAATTACTTGAGCTTGGGCATATCTATTATTCTTGGTGATCTTTTGTACTTGTTGTAGTATTGATCAATTCTGATTCTGGCAGCATCCTAGGTATGTAGACCCCCTTAACCAAACTGCGATGGCATGTCCAGCCTTCCCTCTATGCCCATTGGCAATAACTGAAGCTGAACGGGGAATACCTGACATTCTTAAGCGAGTTCGAGCGGTATTTGAGAAGGTATGGGAAATTAAAAAGCAGTAATAAGTATGGGAATTTAAAATTTTGTGTGGATAAGGAATCAGTCTGGATATAATTAGTAATATTGTTGGATTTCAGGTTGGTCTAAAGTACAATGAATCTGTTGTTATAAGGGTGACTGGCTGCCCCAACGGTTGTGCTAGGCCATACATGGCTGAACTTGGACTAGTGGGTGATGGTCCCAACAGCTATCAGGTATTTCAAATTCTAGGTTCATCTGCCAGAATTTTCATCATGCTCAAATGCAGATTACTAAGAAAGCAACTAACCTCTTATTCTTTTTACACTTTCTGTACATATAGATATGGCTTGGAGGAACACCCAATCAAACCTCAATAGCAAAAACCTTCATGAACAAGGTCAAGGTTCAAGACCTGGAAAAAGTTTTTGAACCTTTATTTTATCATTGGAAACGCAAGCGACAAGCTAAAGAATCATTCGGCGACTTCACAATACGTATGGTAAGTGGTGAAGCAAGATTCTAATGTGTTATTTGGGTTTTCTCAATTAAGTCGGTTTCATCTTAAAATTGGCCTCAGCATGGTACATAGGAAGAGTTTTTTGGGTCAGCGGAAAGTTGGTGGTTGTGGATCTAATATGTATTATGTGACAGGGTTTTGAGAAACTTCAAGTGTTGGTTGACAAATGGGAAGGTCCAGAGGTGGCACCAACACGTTACAACCTGAAGCTTTTTGCTGATAAGGAGACGTATGAAGCAGTTGATGAACTTGCAAAGTTGCAGGGCAAGAGTGCTCATCAGTTAGCCATGGAAGTCATCCGCAATTTTGTTGCTTCCCAGCAAAATGGGAAAAGTGAATGAGTACGCCATGGAAACTGTTTTGCAATGTCATTGCTTCCGAGCTAGTAGCTCGGGTGAATGAGGAACAAGGTCTCTGTTCTCACCAAGCTGTTACTATTCGGTAACAGCAGGAACAAATGGGATACTGGATTCGGTCTTATTTTGCATCAAGTTTTGCTTGCTTTTATTCTTCTTGAATGTTGAGTTTGTATGAGTAGCTTGGATTGTGTATCCTATGTTCGGTTTGAACTTGAGTTACCTTGTTTATTATTGTTTAATAAAATTAACCCAGTTTTTCTCGGTTCAAAAAAAAAAAATTCATTATGTATAGATGTTTTAAGATCTCCACCTCCTTTTGTTCAGTGTTTTCTTGTGAGGCAGCTTTCATGCTTCCGACATGAGCTTTTGCTGAGCTGTAACACTGCTCTATTCAAACATGGAGGATCACGATCAGCTGTTGTTAATAACTCCCATGATAAGTTAACATACTGGGCTGTATATAGACGGATTGCTGTTACCTGGATTTGATAAGTGGATAGAGTTCTGCGTACTCTTATGGAGGTGGAGATGGTAAGAAGCAACTTCATCTAGCTAAAACATTCATGGTAAGGGTTTCTGGAGTGAAGTGATCAATGTGCCTGCGATCTTGGGGCGAGGCCGAGCACATTTACAGAGTCTTTTAGATGGCTAGGAAGCTTCTGTATTGTTAACCATGAGGGTTTCATTCAGAAGTGTTCTCTGAGTTTGGTGGTTAGATGACTTTGGCAGTGTTACAACTTTTTTTCCAGTAAAAGACTCTCACAATAGTTTGTCTGGAATGTATAGAACAGCAAGAAACCAGCTTAATATGATTGTGCCAAGAAACAATGCTACACAGTAGCATACACAGCTTCTACAACTATATTATGTAGAAGGGTGTCTAAAGATAGCAAAGAAGGCTCCTATTGTTCTCATTAATCAGAACATGCTGAATGCTAGTCTGATTATTTTTCGTTAGTTCTTGGTGCAGAAAGTCCTTGTTTTCATGGTTTATATATGTTGCAGCCTGCAAAGCCTAGGTTGAAAAGGTTCTGGGCCTAACCCTTTATCTCCTGTAAAGGGTTCTCGAGCCTCCTGGGATTGGAGCATGCTAGATGGGAGGTATTGATTAAGATGGTCTGATAGATGGGTTACTGGCATCTTTGGTGTAAGCTACTTGCCTCACAAGGTAAATCTTGCTTCTCACTACCTTGGATGCCTGGTTGTTTGAAGTGTTTTCTTTTGACAAGAATAACAAGTACTCCTTACTTTGTTGTGTTGCTTTTACTGTACGGCATATCTGGAATGCTCGTTGTGAAGTTGTATATGATCATCTATGACTTGCATACAATTGGAGCTGTTGTGTATTGAATTTCTTGACCCTACATCTGTGGCAGTTGTATCTGGTTCAGCCCGTCATTCTTCTGTGATGAAATGCAGTTGGAATCCCCCAGAATCTGGTAGTGTCAAAGTAAACGGTGATGGATATTGGGACTGTGGTTCCAAATTGGCAGGAAGTGGGGTGATTATTAATTAGAAATATAGCTGGAGTTTCTTCCCCCTCCTTGTCTTCTTCAGCTTTGGTCTCTAGAGTTCTGCAGTTCTTGTACGTTTGAGACTAGCAAAATCTCTCGAGGTTCATAGGCCAATGCCTTAAATCAGAAGGCTTCAAGGATTGTTTCACATATGTAGCCGGAGATGGATTAAAAGGGAAGCAAATGCTGCTGCTCCGTGGCTTGCATTACAAGGCAAATGGAGGATGGAATTGGGTAATCGGATCCAACTCCCTCCATCATCATTGGCTGAAGTGTTGAAGAGTGAATATATGATAGCCTCCCAGCCCCTCCTATCTAGTTAGTCTTACCAGTAGTTCTTGTTTCTATTATTTCCCGTCAGTGTGTATAAAGTTGGCTCCTTCTGCTGCTTTTGCAGTTTTTTTATTTATTTGTTGTAAAACAGAAAAAAAAATTTTGAGAGAGAGAGAGTTTGGACACAGAGAATCAGATTGTCTGTGTTCATCTCACCATGAGGGGGTTTATATAGGAGTACATGATGTATACAAATAGACAACGTTTAATAGCAACGTCAATTACTCCTATTCACAATCCTATCAATCACTAATCTATAGTGAAAGGCATATATGACTCTCCATCTATTTACATGATATTAGCCATAATTATTTACAACATTATTTTAATTTTTATTTTTTATTTTTTATGGAAGTGCTTGCAACATGAGCTTTTGTTAAACCTGCAACTGACTGCTCAATTCAAATATAAAATTTCTTAGTCACTAACAAGACTATCTCTTTTGATTCCTATAATAATTTGACTGCTGTTATCTGGATTTGATAAGTTTTTTAGAGTTTTGTGGAGTCTGTTGAGGTAAAGATGGATTATAAATTTATAATTAGCAAAAGAAAGAACCAACTTCATCTAGTCCAAAACGATCTTGCACCATTTTGGATGCGGTTTCGGAGTCTTTTGAGACTTGCACAGCCTCCTCTGCTGTAATGCTTACCATGAGGGTTGCATACAGAAATGAAGAGAGCTCCGATCCTAAGCTTGGTGGTTCAAGGATTTTGCAAAAGTAGTGAATATTTCTCAACTAAAAGACATTCTCAGTTTCTCACATGAGTTTCTCATGCATTTATCGAAGAAGAGGAAGAAACCAGATTAATAGGATTGTGCCAAGAAAAGATACAATAGCAGATTACACATCTTCTACAAATATATTACAACATTGATCGAAATTTTCTCACTTGCGGCAGATACGAGCAGTAGGCATTGTGACACAAACCGGAGCATACTTCTTCTTGGCTGCTGGAGTCCCACGCTCAGGTTCATCAGCCATGGCAACCTTGGCAATGGAGCACGCAGCAGCAGCAGCAGCAGCAAAGATCAAATCCCTCCTCCCACTGCTGTTCTCTTCCTTGCCCTTCTTCATTTCCACGGTGACCTTTTCGGCTTCCGGGGCTCTTGAGGCCTTGGCCACAATGAGGCTCCGGCGGGGAGTTGAAGGTTTGGTGATGGTTGAGGCTAGGAATGAGGCTGTCATGGTCATGGAAGCCATCTCTTCTGCACCGGGTGGTTTATCTTCTTGGTACTTTTGAAGTTTTTGCCTTCCAATCTCAAATGCAACTATGAGTGAACTGTGTTCTGGCTTAGTTTAAAGTCCAAAAGTGACACAGCGTATGTGCTTCTAAAAAAATCATCATCCATTTCCTTATCCTACAAAGATATTGCGACCAATAGATTTCTGCCACGTGTCTGGTTTATCCTTCCTAAGAACACTTGGTTCCGTCGCTCTACAGCTACAAAAGCCTAATAGGATTATAGGACTTGTTCAGAATGAATTCTACCAGAAATAAAAGACTACTAAAAGTCGGAGACTTTCTTTTCTTTTTTTCTTTTTTGATAATTTCTTTAGTAAAATCGTCAACAAATTACTGATATATATTACAATTGAAAATGTATAACTCTTAGTCTCTGAGTCAAATTTTAGATATTCTACGAACAAAATAAGCATTAATGTCACTAGATCAAATGACACTAGGTATAAAAGTTAAACTTCAAGACTAGTAATATTGCTGAACATATTGATGTTTTAACTCGTCTAAATGATAGGATAAACTTTTGTTGCGAGTAAATAATCAGTAAAACCTATTTCTTCTGCAACTCTATGACATAAGTAAGTAAGTAACAGAAGCTCTGTTTATTCCAAATAAACAAGAGTACCAAGACATTTAGTCAAGGAATAAGTTCATATGTGAGGTGGCACACTAGGATTCAAGACAGAGCATTGGCCAGATAAGCAAGCAAATAAGGTTAAAATTTGTAATAAAATTGATGTGAAAACCAAGTCATTTCAAAATTAAAATTGCTCAAACTCGGTAAAAAGAAAGACTATTCTTGTGCTTCATGACAACAGGATCCTCACATCCCACACCATTCTTGTCAGATGAACTATCAATCCTATTCCTTCTCCTTCTCAGTTCTAACCATAGTAGTGATATGGAAGAATTTAGTATTGCTGTCATCCTCGTAAATCCATTTGTCTCTAAATTTTTGCTTCACTATATCGGACATACTCATATTGCTTGATGCGATCAATCTCCAGATTCTGCAGGAAAATAGTATCATTTGTTCATCTATGTCTGAACACCACCAATTCTGGTCAATAACCTTCTCTTATATTTGGATATATTCCCACAAAACTAGTAGCAAGTGAGTCGGCCATCTGTAACAATTTACCATCAGTTCATGCGTGCCTAGAGTTTGTCACAAAATAGTTATGAGCTTTCATGCTGCATTCGAAATAGTGTGAAAACGAAAGGGAGGAAGGATTAGCTAGTTTTACAGAGGAAACCAATTTCAGTGATGGGATCTTATATTTGGCAAGTGGACAATTTTTTCTTTAGAAAAAAGATTCGCTAGTCTTGAATAGATGGAATAAATGGTTTTATTGATTATTTCTTCACAACAAAAGTTTATCCTATCATTTATCAGAAGAGTTAAAAATATCAGTATGCGGGTGAATGGCATATTCTCTCTAACAGTCATCTATCTCTACTCATTACTGCTTTTAACAACCTTCTGGCCTTTTTCCGGTAACTCTAGTCATGGTCGCGCTTGGAGCGACAATGGCAACACTGATTTTCCATTTCTCTGCCCTCCCAACGAGGAGTGGTGGAGAGGAAACCTCTAATTCCTGCATTCATAACCGCATTAGAAAAGATAGTGATCGCATTAGGGGCCCTGACAACTTGTGGACGGTCCTAATGGTTTCTTTGTTGTGAAATTCCAACTGTATGAAGACCTAGATTATGTGCTTTGTACTGAACCAATGATCATTAGAGGACAGACCTTAGTGTCAAAAAAGGAGACTAGACTTTGATCCTTTGGTTGAAAAATTAGTAAATGACTGTCTGCGTTCGCATTTTGGACTTGACTTGGTAGTCTAATTGGTAATGTACTAATGTTATCCTAAGTTGATAGGCTTACTCTCTTACAGGCCAGGGGCAAGTTTTGCAGACAATGTGTGGAAGTCAATCATGATGAACTTTTGAACCCTTTATTGAGCTTAATTTTTAGCCTTTTGGTGTTGTCTATGAATGCATCTCTACTGTTATAAAATATGGACTTAACATTATCTGATTTACATTAAGAATAAAACCAATTGATTTATCTTTACATAAATAACAAAAAGTATATAATCATAACTCTAATTCCGGTTATCTACTTGGATGTATATCTCCTAGTGGAAGTAGGGAACTCATTGGCTAATTAACCTTAATAGCATTAAGTGTTGTGATAAAATTAAGCCTCTCTAAATGATAAACATTCAGTCGATGTTAGACTCCTTATGAGATGAGTCTAACTCGTGTTTTTGGCCAATATATATAGGGAGCAAAGTCACTGTATTCATCACCAGTTTTTGCATATCGTTCAACCCCATTCTGAAGCTTTTGGTGTTGACATACAGAAGGCTTCTTGCTCGAGTTCTGATGTTATTCAATCCTCATTCCAGTTGCTCCAAGATGTCGAACCTAGGCCAAGCTGTTTTCTGCAGGGATCCAAAGCACTATTGATCAAGGTGGAGTCCTAGTGCCACTAGGAAAGCTTTTCTACTGATTATGTGTGGACATTGTGCAGTTGGATTATTTGTTCTTGATATGTTGTTATATGTGTTGATCTTGGTTATTGATGTATGTTGTTATTGCATCATGATTTAACAAATGGTATCAGAGCTTAGGAATTTCATAAAACACATATCATGCGTTAGAAAGCCATATTGTGAAAATTATTTTCTAGAAAATAAAATATATTTTCTGTTTATAGTTAAAGCATGCCTTAAATGGTGTTTAACCCGGTTTTAGTACTAATCCAATTCATTAAGTAAACAGGCCCAAACCCAAGTCCAGAATTAAAATAACAGTTTAAAGAATATTACCGTTAGAACATAACGGTCACTTATGCTTTAGGGATCGGATTGAGTAGGGCTTACTGAGATTGAATTCTCAGTTCTGAGGATTCAAGACCCTCGTTTAGAAATTTTTGGATTAACAGAATGGTTAAAATTGTTGCTTGTTCTTAATTTTGCTTCCGCTAAAATAATTGTTGCAGCGCTGTAGCAGAGGCCAAGGTATGTTCATTGAAAATCTCAGAACTTGTTTTTTTCAATTTCTGCATATGGAAAGGGTTGTCATATGGATTACTGTTTAGCATATGGAAAGGGTTGTCATAATCATATTGGAATGCTTGATCATGCATATGAATGGAATCATGCATATATGGTTGAATGCTTTACTGTGATTGTGTGATATATATGAAGTGTGAAATTGAGGATTATATGGTTACTGTGATGATGTGATATGATTGAGTATTGTATGTTTATGTATGCTATGGATCTTTAGTTAACAATATGTCTCCCAAACATTAAAACCTACAGTATTGTTATTTTCATAGCATGTAAGAAAATTAATAAGTTCATATGGGAAACTGAACATGTAGTTATTAATTTTAGTTTTGTGATTCTTGAAAGATTGTTTTGATCGTTTTGCACAAAGTAGATTTTCATTATCAATTTTCAAAGATTTTAAGCATCAACAAAACTGCAACTTGTGTATCTGCATCTAAAATTGCACTTATATTTTGGCTTCTAAAGTAGTTCACTGTGTAATCTTGAATGCAGAACAGTATCATATGTAAACACAATTATCTATTTAGATACCTTGAAGCTTTTCTTGTCCAAAGATATAGACTGATTCATGGAATAACATATTTTTGTTAAATGCAATATGATAATTAAGAACTTTAGAATGTTAAGTTTTATGCCATAAAGGTGTTACTTGATATTATTTCAGTTATGGGGTTTATGGAAAACTAATCATGTATCTGCATAATTTTAAAAACTGAATGACTGCTTCTGAATTTGTTTTGTATTATTCAAATACATGATTTTTGTTTTAAAGATTAACACACACATAAAGTTTTACTGCAGAAATCTTATTTTCTTTATTTTTCCTGTGTTTTTTAGGTCTAAATGTGGTCACTATAGGCCAAAATTCAGTTGCTTAATGGAATGAATTATAAGAAGTGGAGAAATCAAGTTGAATTTTATCTGTCTATGCATCAAAATATGGATCTTTGCTTGATTGAGGACCAGCCATTAGAGCTAGACACTGAGAGCACAAAAGAAGATAAAAAATACTATAAGGAGTGGTATAGCTGCAACAAAAAAGCTAAGAATGTGATAAGAACCTCTATGTCTGACACAGTTAGGGGCTCAATCATTGAGCCAGAGCTTGCCATGGATTTCCTAGAGGCCATGGAGATAAGTATCTGGAGAGTGTATCAGGAGAGTGACAAAGCTGAGGCTGCTAGGCTATCTAAAAGATTTAATGAGCTGGAGTTTTCTGGAAAAGGAAGTGTGAGGGAGCACATTATGGAGCTGATCGACCTTAACTCGAGGCTGAGGGATTTAGACATGGGAGTTAAAGACTCTCAGGTTGTGCATGTGGCACTTCAGTCACTGCCTAACACATACAGTAACCTGAGAACCTCATACCATGCCTAAGAGTCTAACTGGGATCTGAACAAGTTGATTTCTATATGTGTAGTAGAGGAAGAGAGAATCAGAAAAGAAGGCAAACCAGCTACTGCAGTCAACCTAGTTGAAAAGCCTAAGTGGAAGAAACAAAACAAACTTAAGGCCAAGAAGACTACCACCACTAAAGTACCTGGCAAACCTGCATAACCTAAAGCTGAGAAACCTTTTAAGTTTAGGCGCTAATTTTGCAAGAAAATAGGGCACATGAAGAGAGATTGCAGTGGTTTCAAGGCTTGGATGATAAAGGAGGGTGAGTCTTTCCAAATTTTGTCTTTTCTCTAGAAGTTAATTTTGTTAATATAGCATCTCACTCTTATTGGTTAGACTCAGGCTCACCTATACACATTACAAATTCCTTGCAGGGTTTAACAAACAGGAGGACACCAAAGAAAAGTGAGGTCCAAGTCTGTGTGGGGAATGGTTCGAGAGTAGCAGTTAAGGCCATTGGGACCCTGAAGATTGATTTAGGCTTAGGAAATTTTCTTTTTCTAGATTGTGTTTATTATATTCCTTTCTTGAAAAGGAATTTGATTTCAGTAGGTCTTTTAGTTAAGATTGGTTGCAAACTCATTATTGATTTCAATGGAATAAAGTTATTTCAGGGTTCAAATTATCTTGGCTGTGGTGTGTTTATGCATGATTATTTAAAATTAAATTGTTCTGTTGCTCAACAGGAGATTATATTAATTGAAAATAGTCAAAACACCATGCAGAATAACACTGTCATAGGTACAAAAAGAACATTGTTCAATAATAAGTCTGCAAATATATGGCATAGAAGATTAGGCCATATATCTAAAGAAAGACTGAAAACATTAGAGAAAAATAAAATTTTACTTGCATTGGATTATACTGATTTGAATGACTACATTGAGTGTTTTAAAGGGAAATTGACAAACTACAGAAAGAAAAAGGCCTTAAGAAGTCAAAACCTATTAGAATTAATACATACAGACATATGTGGTCCATTTAAACACAAAACTATCTGTGGAAAATTTTACTTCATCACATTCATAGATGATTTTTCCAGGTACTGCTATATCTATTTACTGTCAGAAAAATCACAAGTTCTAGATGCATTCAAAATTTATAAAACTGAAGTTGAATTGCAACTGGAGAAGAAAATTAAGTTAGTGAGATCTGATAGGGGAGGGGAGTTCTATGGTAAACACACTGAAGCAGGCTAGCCTTTTGCACTTTATTTACAAGAAAATGGCATTAAGGCTCAGTATACAACTCCCTATAATCCTACCCAAAATGGAGTAGCAGAAAGAAAAAATAGGACCTTGTTAAACATGGTGAGAAGTATGATGTGCACTACAGGTCTACCTATATTTTTATGGGGTGAAACTCTTAAGACTGCAAATTATATTTGCAATAGATCACCTAGTAAATCAGTAGACAAAACACCATTTGAGTTATGGTGTGGAAGACAACCTAGCTTGCATCACTGCCATGTGTGGGGAGGCAAGGCTGAAGCCAAGTTGCCAAATGCACTAACACAGAAACTTGAATCCAAAACAATCAGTTGCCATTTTATTGGCTTATGTGAAAAATCCAAAGGGTATAGGTTCTATGCAACTCATAATTTTACCAGAATATTTGAAACTCATCAAGCAAAATTTCTGGATGAAGGGTTTAGTAATACTAATTTTGAAGACTTGTCTTTAGAGTTAGAAGAAATTACATAAACTGAAAATTTGGAGAGCTTTTTGCCTTTGATTCAGTCAAATAATACAGATACAGAAACTCAAAACCAAAATCAAGCTTTAGAAGAACCAGTAGCCTTAAAACCTCATAAAGATGAACCTATGAATGATGTGCATTTAGAAAATAACCCTACAGAAGATCAAATTCCACCTCAGCCTAGGAGATCACAAAGAGAAAGAAAAACTGTATATGGGAAAGAGAGTGATTTTGTAGTATACCTGCAAGAAACTGAAATCCGAGGTGAAGATAATGATCCTTCAAGCTTCAAGCAAGCTGTTGAGAGCCATGAAATTGAAGAATGACAGAAGGCTATGAAGGCTGAGATCGAGTCAATGAAGCAGAATTCAGTATGGGAATTGGTTAAACCAAACCCAAACCAAAAACCAATAGGCTGCAAGTGGGTGTTTAAGACAAAGAGAGATGCAAATGGTAATGTAGAAAGGCATAAAGCCAAGCTAGTGGCTAAGGGTTTCACACAAAAAGAAGACATAGACTATACAAAAACAATCTCTCCAGTATCAACTAAAGACTCATTTAGGATTATAATGACTCTAGTAGCTCATTATAACATGGAGTTACACCAAATGGATGTGAAAACAGCTTTTTTGAATGGAGAGTTAGATGAGGTCATATATATGAAACAACTTGAAGGTTTTGTGAAAACTGGAAAAGAAGATCATGTATGCAAATTGAAAAGATCAATTTATGGACTTAAGCAGGCTTCTAGACAATGGTACAAGAAGTTTGATTCAGCGATTTCATCTTTTGGCTTTTCTGAAAATATTGTAGATGAATGTGTGTACATTAAGACAGTTGGGAATAATTTTATTTTTCTTATACTGTATGTAGATGATATTCTTTTAGCTAGTACTGACATTAAATTGCTTAAAGACACCAAAACCTTCTTGTCTAAAATTTTTGACATGAAGGATCTAGGTTAGGCATCCTATGTTTTAGGAATTGAAATTAAGAGAGACAGGGCACAAGGCATATTAGGCTTATATCAACACAATTACATCACCAAAGTGTTAAAGAGATTTGGAATGGAGACTTGTGCATCAAGTGATGCTCCTATGACTAAAGGTGACAAACTGTCTAAAAACAAAAATTCTAAAAATGGGGGGAAGATGTCTGATATGGAAAGCAAGCCTTATGCTAGGTTGATTGGTAGCCTTATGTAAGCACAGGTCTGCACTAGACCTGATTTATCATTTGTAGTTGGAATTTTATCTAGGTTTCAATACAATCCTAGCCATGAACACTGGGTTGCAGGAAAGAAAGTGCTTAGATATCTGCAGAAAACAAAATCTCACATGTTAGTTTACAGACAAGTTAAAAAGCTTGAACTAGTTGGCTATAATGATTCAGACTTTGCAGGTCATTATCCAGATTCTAAAAAGTCCACATCTAGTTATGTCTTCATGCTTGTAGGAGGGGCTGTTGCATGGAAAACCATGAAACAGTCATTGATTTCAACCTCCACCATGCAGGCTGAGTTCATAGCCATCTATGAAGGAGTCTGTGAAGGCTTGTGGATCAAAAACTTTTTAATGCATACTAAAATATTGAGTTCAATTGTTTCAGATGCACTGAAAATATTTTGTGACAATGAGGCTGTAGTATTTTTTGGTAAAAACAGTAAAAGATCAAATAACTCTAAACACATAGACTTAAAATTCTATAGTGTTAGAGAAAGAGTGAAGCATTGTGAGATAAATGTTTTGAACATCAATACTGAGTCACAACTTGCAGACCCTTTCACTAAAGCATTGTCAGTTACAAGCTTTCAGAAACATACCAAGAACATGGGAATTCTACCAGATTTGGAGGCTTGAGTTCAGTGGGAGCCATCTTTTAATTTTTAGAATTTATTTTGTAATAGGTTTCTTGGTTCAGTTACTGCATTCTTTAAACTTGGCTTGTAATCTTTGATTTTGCAGACTTTAAATTAAATGAGGTATTTCATATATGTGTTTTTAGTTTTAGTATTGTTTTAGTTTTTTACACTTACTGTTGCTTACAGGTTTTGAACTTCAAAATATTAGTGTGTGTCATCAAGTGAACTTCTCTGCATTGAGGAATTTTGCAGATTCATTTTCCGTTTTCAGTTTTCAGTTAAGCAAATACCAGTTCACTAGTGTTTCAGTTTTGCTGTTGAGATTTTGAGTTATCAAACTCATTCTGTTGGACTATGAGCATTGGATATTGCAGGTAGATGTACTTATCCAAATTTTGCTCTTATTATCACCTAGAGCTTATGTGATTACAGAATTTCATGTTAGTGGTCTTTAATCAGCCTGGTTATTTAATCAAAGCTGATTTGAGGTTCTGCATTATTTTCTGTAATTGACAAGCTGAATGAGTAGTGAGTTTTTGCATACTTCAGTGCACACTTTAATTGTTGCTTATGTCGAGTTATTGGTTCAATTGTGTTGTATGCAGACAATGTTAGTCCAAGTGGGAGATTGTTAGAAAATATGGACTTAACATTATCTGATTTACATTAAGAATAAAACCAATTGATTTATCTTTACATAAATAACAAGAAGTATATAATCATAACTCTAATTCCGGTTATCTACTTGGATGTATATCTCCTAGTGGAAGTAGGGAACTCATTGGCTAATTAACCTGAATAGCATTAAGTGTTGTGATAAAATTAAGCCTCTCTAAATGATAAACATTCAGTCGATGTTAGACTCCTTATGGGATGAGTCTAACTCGTGTTTTTGGCCAATATATATAGGGAGCAAAGTCCCTGTATTCATCAACAGTTTTTGCATATCGTTCAGCCCCATTCAGAAGCTTTTGGTGTTGACATACAGAAGGCTTCTTGCTCGAGTTGTGCTGCTATTCAATCCTCATTCCAGTTGCTCCAAGATGTCGAACCTAGGCCAAGCTGTTTTCTGCAGGGATCCAAAGCACTATTGATCCAGGTGGAGTCCTAATGCCACTAGGAAAGCTTTTCTGTAGATTATATGTGGACGTTGTGCAGCTGGATTATTTGTTCTTGATATGTTGTTATATGTGTTGATCTTGGTTATTTATGTATGTTGTTATTGCATCATGATTTAACACAATCTGCTTCAATTGTGAAGTGTATAAGGATTAATATTCTTATACAGAGGGGTCTAATCTTACTGTAGAGATCAAAACCAGCACTGTTGCTCCAATTACCACTATGTCCTCTACAAATGAAGATAAAAAACCTTGGCATGAAAAGCCAAACCTTGTGTTGGAGACAATGAATTATAAGAAAAACCATACAGAGACTAGCAATGGAAAAATATCCTAGTAACATGTAATTGAAGAGTGAGTTTATGAGATCATGGGTGTTGATAAATTATAGAAATAGAAAGAAGAATGTTCATTCAACTTCAGGAGGTGTTGGCAAAAGTCTCAATTAAGGTTTCAAGTTTGCTCCTCTTGTGAAAAAGGAAACTGACCAACTGCAAAAACTACTTAAAACACATTGTTCCTAAATCTAAGATTGTCCAATTCTGGAGACAAGTCCAAGTCAAGATCTTAAAGGCAAGTTTGGGAAGTAATAGCTAGGAAGAATGTTCATAGAAATTGGAGGTGCCTGCCTCCTCTAAAGCAACTAAGTGGCTTCTAACAAAACCAATCCTCGAGAGAATTTTTCAAATGTAGCTTCTTCCTCGAATGCTCGTGATGGCCTGGTTAAAGCAAAAAGGAACGCTACTAACCATCTCCAATGGTTATGTCATTTTCCAGATAGACACTCCAACAATTATCTTTGACATACTATTTTCCTCCAACCCTCATTTCAAATCTGACGTGGAAATAAAATATTCACTTGGATTGTCAAATTTGACAGAGGCAACCTCATCTGTCTTTTATTTTTTTATTGCCTATCTCTGTTTCTCCCTCTTTCCTTCTCTTCTCTCTCTTGTTCTTCCTACCCATACCAAACCTTCATATTCCTACCCAGATCTCTTCTCTCTAGAGATCGGCTTTCTCATCTCTTCTCTCACAACTTCTTCTGACCTCACCGATGCACTTCTTCTCCACTGTCATCTCCTCAATCGTCTCTAGCCCTAACCGTTGTCCAATTAGTAGCCTAGGCATGTTTCACCGTCGGCCAAGACCCACCGATCATTGCCCATCAATCCACCCCATCAAGACCCAGAAGCCGCACCACCGCCGACCATTCAATTCATCAAGCAAAAATCTCATCTACATCACTCGATCAGTCACCTAGACGCCGCCACCACCTCTAGACAAACACTAGCAACGATGGAGTGTTCTGGAGACTTTGGGTGGTCTCAGGTGAAGTTTTGATGCTATTGGCGTTACTTTCAGGTTTTATTTCAAATGAAGAATTCAAACTTTAATCGATTTGTGATTCGTGTACTAAGTTGAGACCTATTTTATTTAGGTTATGGACAGAAAGTGTTATGTACTTTATCTCGGCTGTAAGAGAAGTCGCAGCGGGATTTAGAGGTGAGTAAATCTCACGAGGTTCATTTATGAACTGAGTTACTTTACTACTCAAAATTAATTGTTTAATTGTGAAATCGTTTCTAGAAAAAATTATTTGTTTAAAATTATATGAACTTGATCATCTAGGGTTCATGGGCAAGTCAAAATTAGGTTTTATTATAAAAATGATTTTTCACAGGTTTTGTAGTGGTGAACTATAATTGGTATTAGTAGCATTCCTGAGTGGATGACTACGTATGAAGTGAAATTATATGTGTTGTGATTTGATTTACTATGGATACAAATGAGTTGGGATGGAAATAATTATATTATTGACTTTCCTTATTAAGAGTTTTACGTATCAATTTATGTTGGTGGTTTAAGATGTGAAAACAATCTTTTGAATGTTGGTTTCTATATTATTTTTGGAGATTAAAGTTAAGATTCGAAATCAATATTTTGTTGTAGTCAATTATATGGTTTTGAAGAGCACGTGAGGTTGTGTAACATTTTGAGTCTTGAGTAACGTTTTAAATCTTTTGATCTATGGATCGAGGGTCTACGGATCGAAAGTCACAGTAGTGATCGAGAGTGGGTCATGATTCAGTTAGAGCTCTAGTCTGTTTGCCATGGAATGTCATGGGGGTCATTAGCAGGTTACTTGTGACTCCTGAGTATGTGTTTTTAAAAGAGAGTTTGGATGTATTCTTTATTTTAATTGTTTGTGGAGGGACTTGATTTCATATTAATTGTGAGTTGAAAATAATACGATTTTGTCACTTAGTGATGTATGTTACCCTTAAGAGGTAAGGTTGTCGAGTTTTGAAAACGAGTCATTTTGTGGGTCGTTTTAATGGAGTTGAAACAGTGGTTTCTTGGCTTTAGCGTGAATTGTTTGATTTTATCATTGATTTATGTTTTATTTGAATTGTACGATTTTAATGTAACCTCCTGAACTAAACTATATGTAGGAGTTGCTATGATTGAATTGAGTGATTTTAAGTGATCTCCTGAACAATTTTTCTATGCAAGGGTTACTGATTTTAACCTTGTTTGATTGTAAGTTCGGTTATGTATTGTGTAATTAAATGTTGTTGCTTTAATTGAGCTCATAAGTCGAGAAATTATAAGCATTTGTTGTTTGAGTTATTTAAGTTGAGTTTACTCATATGAGCTTGTAAAACCTTACCGGGTTTATTGTTGCAGTCCAATGCACTATTCCATGGTGTAGGGATTTTTCTTGCAGCTCAGGATAACCAGGGTTGAGGCCACAGCTGGTTGTTGCAGCAGTATTAGGTTTAGAACCTATTTTGGTTATTTTATTTACTGTTGTTTGTAGTATTTCCTAGTGAGTGTTTATATTTACTTTGATGCTTTCGAGTTTGTGTAAACACATGGTAATGTAATATGTGACTCTAGAGAACGATTCGGTATTCACATTCTGAGCTCGATTTGTTTGTTGCTTAGTTTAAATTGAAAAAGTTTCTATGTACGTTTTCTAGGTATTTGATTAAGTTATCACGTCTCAAATTTTGAATTTCTTTATCCAAAATCCGGGGAGTGACAGTTTGACTCAAGGGCGATCGACACTTGATCTTGAGTCGCATGATAGCCACGAGGGTTGTGATAGGAGCATAATGTGCGATATTTATATTAATATTTCCTTGCATTTTGTTACACTATTTCTCTTAATAGAAAGTATTAATATTTTTTTTATTGTTTTAGGATTCTTGCGGAGTAAAAGAGAAAATAAAGAAGAAAAGGCGCATGAAAGGCGAAATCAGGAAATCTGCCTGTGCAAATCAGTCAACTTCGACAGAGCACTGAGAGCAGATCAGAACGAACTAGATAATGGGCTTTATATTTTTGAAAAGCCTCGGATGTCTAGTTTCCACAGCTTTTTACGGTTCGTTGATATCATCTTTCTAGAAGGCCGATTTAGTACAGGAAGGTCAAGCTGCACGAGAATCTGGTTTTTGAAGGGAATTTGTATTTACATTAAGATTCTAGAGTTTATGACGTCCAAAGGCTTCCCCAATCATACTTGGATACGAATGGGAGATGATGACTCAATCTTGATTACATGGAATTATTTTATTGGCCTGAAAGTAATTAAATTGTGCATCAATCGAAGGAAACCTCAAGCAAATTACAAGCAGAGTTGAATAAGGAAACTAGGGTTGTGTATCTCCTATATAAAGAGCCTTTGCAACACAATGAAAAGAACCGCACCCTCCACCTTGTTTTCTACCTCTCTTTTTTGTTCCTCCGCCACCATCTTTTTTTATTTTTCCCTATTTTATTATACAATGTTATTTTGCTACAATGTATAACTAAATTACTTTTGTTAGGGGTGAGGTTTGAAGCCCTAAGACATGTTTTTGACAATATTTTGTTCCTAGTTTCGTGATTACTTTGTTGTGAAATTGTTTATTTGGTTTTGGTTTACAGATAACTCTTGCATGTTTATGTTTTATGAATGCGAACATAAAATATTATGATCATGTGAGTGGGGCTAGAAATATGTATTTTAATCTCCTAAACGGTTAATAATGCTTGTTTCAATGGTAGTAAAACCTATAGGACAATAGGTGAAACCAAATAAAAAGGATTGCATGCTAGGTAGGCGTTCCACACTAGTTTTGCATACTTGTTTCGATCAAACTTCCACATATGATTAATGCTTAGAATAAATTAATTGTTGATAGGGTAGCGTTCTATACCTTGATTGTTTATTCTAAAGGCTTAGTAATGGTGCGTTCATCTTGCTTACTAGGGAAGTAATAAGAACTTATGCAGTGCGTTCACAGTTTGTTCTTGATTGAAACATTTTCATGACTTAGTAATTGAAACTAGGATATTAAACTTGTCTTGAGCATGTTTTGGTAGTAGATTTCTGAGTCTCTAACATCTTCATTCATATCATTGTAAATCCCGCATTGTTTTTATGTTTTACTTTAATTTTCTGCGTTACAAAACCCAAAACCCCCCCCCCCCTTTTTTTCTTTATAATATACTGTTCATACATTTTTTCATTATTTTCATACATACTTATATTCATACTTTGATTCTTTATGTAATTACTTGTGTACCCGCAATCTTCGGCTTAAACGATCCCTACTTATTCTATACTAACAACTACATTTTGCACGGTTAAGTTGAGCATCTATTTTGGGCCTATCAGGTTGACAAGTGATGAGTGCTTTGGCTTGAGGTTGGTGAGAAACTGGCTATTTTGTTGCTTGAGGGTTCTTCACACGCTTGAAGACTTCTGAATTTTGGGAGTAGTTTCTTCTCTGTGGCTGAAGTTCTTTCTCTTGATTTGAGAGGGGGTATTTATAGTGTCAACGTCTCTTTCAATTTGGAAAGCATTGATGACACGTGATTAATTGTATTCCTTAATAGCATAATTGAATCAATCAGCCTTAATTAACTGATTTGATCGTAACTACTAAGGAATTTGCCCAAAAAATTTAAGGGGCCTTGATCCAAAGCACCAAAATGACACAACACACTCACCCCAATAATAGACTTTTATTCCCACTAACCCATTTAATTGCGAAATGTCACTTTTAATAACCTTCAAATAATTATAAAATTACATCTCTTTCATAAAACCAGAAACGCTCTCTCTCTCTCTCTCTCTCTCTCTCTGTCTCTCTCTCTCGTCTATGTCACTCAAATCTCGACATCTGAGCCTCAAAAATATGACCACTGGCGAGAGAAGCAGTGTCACGCCCCTGATTTTACACACATGAAAATCGATATATATAACCCCATAATTATATATGCGTGAACGTCCAGTCATCAATACAAAATACCTGAAATCTTTTGTTCCTTTAACTTACACAGATATTGATGCCCTGAACCCTCAAAGTTAATATACACTCACTCCAAAGAGTTATATATTACACAAGCTTACGAATTAAATTGTCAACAACAAAATAAAACGTAAAGGCTGCTCAGAGTAACTATACAACGGAAGTCCTTATCAAAGGTAAAGTCACAAAGATGGCTTCCTACCGTAAAGCTGCTAGCTCGCTGCCTCAACCTCGATTTTCCTAACCTGCAGGATTAACCCCTACACCGTTTGAATAGTGTACCAGGTTGCCACACAACAAACCCGGTAAGCTTTTGCAAGCCCGTATGAGTAACTCAAAACACACATGCACAACTCACGCCAGAAACGAGGAAAACCTTTCAACTCGCGAATAGAGAAAACATACCATGCTTCCAAAAACAATACTCTTTTCCCAAAAGAAACAACGAAGGTCACACCGTGACAAAATCATATAAATCGTTAACCTAACAATTCAAATATGATAAATCGATCCAACCTGGATAAAATAATAATTAGGTCCAACCTGGACAAAACAGCAAATAGGTCCAACCTCGACAAAATATCAACACAAATAAATCATACCTATTGTTAACCTAACAAGTAGAATATGATAAATCGATCCAACCTGGATAAAATAATAATTAGGTCCAACCTGGACAAAACAGCAAATAGGTCCAACCTGGACAAAATATCAACACAAATAAATCATACTTATTGTTAACCTAACAAGTAGAATATGATAAATCGATCCAACCTGAATAAAATAATAATTAGGTCCAACCTGGACAAAACAGCAAATAGGTCCAACCTGGACAAAATATGTACCCAGGAGTCTTAAGTAACCTACTTAGATCCCTAAGTACGATGGCAGACAGACTAGAGCTCTAACTGAATCGTAACCTGTCACCCGGCCAAGGTTCAATCTTACGATATAATATTGCCATGAGGATGCAACCTGCAACCCCGGATCCTTAGGCCAACCTGACCCTCAGATCAAAACGTTAAATCAAATCAAAAGGAGAAATCACAACCTGTGACTCTCAAATCCTCAGACACTTTTCAAAACAATAGAAATACCATTTCACACCAATTGTTTTCCAAAAGCCACAACCCAAAACAATAAAAAGCATCATTTCATGCATATTGTTTCACAAATCCACAACTAATACATGAATACGTATGTATATATATACATCCCATAATATATATATATACACACATAGTCATCTACTCAGAAATGTCACTAATACCATCTACAGTTTGCAGTTAACCAATTAACTCTCAAAACGATAAGGGTATTCCCGTTCGTGAATGAACTTCGTGAGATTACTCACCTCAGAATCCCGCTGCGTCTTCAATGCAGAACCGAACTAACACTATCACCAACAACTCGTCCAATTCACCTTTAGAAGCACCTAATCACCAATGATCTCAAATTAGTAACGATTCACAAATGATTTAAGTCCGAAACCCTTGTTTTGAACTAAAATCCCCAAAGTGGCGCCAATCGAGGCGAAACCACATCCGAGACCTCCCAAAGTCTCCGGAATACGTCCACGATCGATGTGACCAAACCACAAGTCGATCGGACGCTCAAATCCTCACGGATAGCATAAATCGATCGGTATGAAACTGCAAAAATCATAACAATTCCAAACGAACTCCAAAACTTGCATATTATATATCGAAACGCTCGTATCAACGAGTAGAACATATATAATAACAGAAACAGTTCCTTAAGTGGCCGGAACACCGCCGGAACGCCACCACAGACAGTGGTGCACCGCCGCCGGCCAAAAACACATTATTTCACAAAACTCCCAACATCAAAGTTCTTCATCTAAGCATGCTTGTGAACTTTCATAACTGGCTCGAAGTCAGAAAACATGCTTAAGGGGTCAAAAACTACCTCACAAGACGTGAATAGTAATCCAATCGGAGTTGATCGAAGTTTCACGTGAATCGATCCAAACAACCACCAAGGATCGATCGACGAGGCCGTTCTGAGTTCAACTAAGAAGACTTGAAGCCTTGCCGACGTCGGAACAAGGAATTCCGACCGGGTCCGAAAACACCAACCTGCACCGCCTTGCAGCGCCGCCGTGGAGGAGAATCGGCGCTAGAGGACACCAGAGGGACGACCAGATGGAGGAGACGATCCTATCTGGAAAGTTTCGTCGCCGGAGACCGCCGCAGTTCGCCGGAAAAGTTGGGTCGGATCGACCGGGTCCGGGTCGGGTCAGTCTGAAATCTTCGATACTGAAGGTAGCAGCCGAGAGAGAAGAGAGAGGAAGGAGCTGGTTTCCGAAAAAGGAAACAAATGAAAATAGTAAGTTTCTCCTTCGGGAAACTTCTATTTATACCAAAATGGAAATTCCTTCCAATGGCCATAACTTTCTCATATGAACTCCGATTCTCTCGTTCCACATGTCCACGAACTCGTATCGACGCGCTCTACAACTTTCGTGAAGGAAGTTTTCGGAGAATCCCAACGAATAAAAAGTCAACCTTGAGCCCCCCCCTAAAGTCATACCTTTCAAATAGAAATTCGTCCGAAACACTTCCGCTCCATCCACGAGCCACGAAACCGTCCAACAACCATAAATTAGATTCCGGAAATTCCTCGGAAAATAATTACGAATTTCCGGGGCATCACAAGCAGGCTGAGGTTTTGTGAGCGCTGGTGAGAATGATTAATCGAAGCCGAGTTATCCACCGGCGCGGGAAGCAACTGAGGTTCCATGATCGATTCCCAAATCTTCAATGAGGCTTCGGTCCCAAATCTAGATCTGAGGCAGGTGAAGAAGGATTTGTGATGAGCTGTATTATGTCAACTTCACTTGGGTGCTTGTTATGTGTGTATTGAGGAATTCTCCTTTTGAATCTATTTATTATTGGTTTAAATTGAATCTCTATTATGTCAACTTCACTTGGGTTGCTGCTTGATATTGGCTAATTAAGGTTCTGGGATAATGCATCGAGTTTCTCATTTAGCTATGCAAGCTTTGCTATTTGAATAAGTCGAGCTTTAATTAAATTCGATTATTTGTAGATAACTATCTCAGAGGCAATATTATGGCAAATTTTGGGATTATTTTGGTTTTTGAAGATAACTGAGTCAGCCAGTCATTTTTGCTGCAATTATTTGTTGAATGGGTTGATTATGTCATTTCATTTAATCTGCAGTTTTTCTATATTTAGTTCTTTATGGTCAGAGTGTTTGTTAGAATATTTTTGCTCAATTTTCTAATCACCTTTGAATTATGCTATCAACATGTTTAAACTTCTAGAATGGGGAGAACAGGGACATAGATTTGACACTGAAATATCTTCTCTTTCTATAAGAGCAGTTATTACTCAAGAGGTTACTTTGTATCATAAACTTGAACATCCTAATGTAACCAAGTTTTTACTTTTTTTTTTAAAAAATTTCATTTGGTAAAATAGGGGTAGAAGGCCTTGAAGGAAAGAAAAAAGAAGGAAAAAACAAGTTTTATCAGGGGGCAATACAGGTCTGTTAAAGGTCTATTGGGGGCAATAGACGTTTTGAATTGATGTAATCTCCTCATTTTTTTTCTTTAATCAAAGTTTTATTTGTCTAATTTTAGGCAGATTAGTTCCTATTCGGTGACCGAAAGTTCTATTGGGGGCAATATAGGTTTATTGCCCTTCTATTGGGGGTAATATAGGTTTATTGGGGCAATAAATGTCTATTTGGAGGCAATAAATTTTTCCGATGACCTATGAGATCTCCGACAACCTCTTTAGGGACATTCGGGGAGGTTTTTAGAGAAGTCTGGTGGGTGAATGCCAGTGACCGGATTTCGGGTGGCGGTTGGGGATTCGGTGGCCCATGACCGTTAGCTGAATTCCTGCGACCGATGATCGGCCTCTAGCGAAGTCTCCTCTGGTTTCTCTCTCTCTCTCTCTCTCTCTCTCTCTCTCTCTCTCTCTCTCACTATGTAACAAAAGGTGAGGGTAAAATAGTCTTAAAAAAATAAATGGGTATTAGGGAAGACCTTATTAGACTCTTCATGGGTAAGAGAGAATTAAAAAAAAATTAATGGGGTAAGTGAGATAAATGACCCTATGATTAGGGTAAATGAACAAAATTTCTAAATTTAATGTCTGATTTTCGTCTTGATTATCAATTTAATTCAATTGTCATCTAATCAGCAGACGACATTTAATACTTGATTTTACCTAGAGTCAATTGATTTAATTTGGTTGATCTGCCTTAATATTAATTGATTTAATCATAATGGATTCATTTATTGCCGACGGGCCTTTCATATGTCGTCATGTGTCATTCTCGCAGTTTACATGGTTTTGCTGACTCACGATCCACATGTACATTTGTGGGACCCGCATGTCAACTAAATTTGTTTGGTCATAATTTCAAGTGTTGACCGAATTATTTAATGAATTTTATTTTCATTAAATTCTTGGTCTACAAATGCCTCTACTTCAAGGAGCGCCATAAACATGTCGTTATGTGTTGGATGTGTGAGTTCAAGTCAAAAAAAAAAAATTAATTTTTTTTTCACGCCTCCACTTTGATGGCTTTTCCATTTTAGTCTGTTGCAGTGCTTTGCTTCACCAGAGCCAGCTTCTAGAACTCCAAAGTTGTAGAGATTCCCTTGAAGTCTCGATTTAATTTTGTAGAGATTCTCCTGAAATCTTGATTTAATTTAGTAAATATATTTAGGACTCTAAATGAGCAAGTAATATATTTAGGACTCTAAATCAGCAAGTAACGAAACACATTATATCGGAGTATATTTACTAAACAAAAATGGAATGAATCATTTACTTTTCAGAGAGGCCCTAATCGCCATATCCATCTGCCGCTCGTCTTCGTCATCATATGCAGGGCCGGCCCTGAGGGCTGCCACCTGAGGCAGCCGTCTCAGGCCACGGGTTCCCGGGGGCCTCAGGTAATTTAATTCTGCATATATGTTATATTGTAGTATATATACATTTTGTGCCTTCTAAAGCACATGATGATGCTTTGCGCTAGCGGAATGACATTATTCCTTATTCCCACCAACCATGGTTCGGATGTTACCTCTCTTTCACTTCTTTTTGTTTAATTTTTCAATTAGTTAAGTCATTCCTTGGGCTCAGTTCGTACTGTTAATGCTTGGATCCGTTGGGGATCTAATTAACGTAAAGAAAGAGATAGAGAGAGAGAGTGACACAAGGTGTATAGTGGTTCGCCTCCCGCCTTAGCGGGAGACTACGTCCACTTGAATGTTTAACTAGTGTGTCGAGCCTTGCGGCCCAAGCGCATTACAAAGTGTGTAATGGAGTGTGTTGAATGGTGTTTAAGTGGGAGGAGGCATTCCTTTTATAGGTGAAGGAATGCTTCTCCTTTACATTTTCTTAGATGTGGGATGCAAAACTACTATTCTAGCCTAGAAAGCCTATTTGTGAGGGCATGTTGGCAAGGCCGGGAAGGTGGCTTTCCGGCGACGGATTTGCGACTTCCGGATACCGTAGCGTAGCTTGAACATAGGGCTACAAGATGCATGTCTCGGTTGGGCCTCACCATGGCTTGTGGGTGTCTCAAAGAGGGTGTTACTTATGCTTGGTGATGTAGTAAATACTCCATATTGTTGGAGGTATGTACAAGTCCCCGAAGTCCCCAAGTAAGAGGAGCTTCTTGGTTGGGGAGTTATAACCACGATGTCATCAAGCATAAGTAACCGGGCGGCACGGAGCCCCTACAAGTCCCCGAACTCCGTAAGCAAGAAGGGACTCGTGAACCTGCAGAACAAAGACAAAAAACAGGCATATGTAGGATTCTAGTTGTATTGGGCAACAAATGTGAGTTGCACTTATATGCGTTGGCATATATGAGCGTAATAGTGCGCATATGGTCGTGTGAGCAAATGAATTGCATATGATAAATGCGTGACGCGCGCAAGGAGACGAACGAGGTCGAGTTTGACGGGGTTATGCTCGCGAGATGCAAGTTGCATGAGCGCCGCGGAGGTATGCATTTGTAACTCATGAACGATGATCGCAAGTACGGTTGTGTTTGTTTGGTTGTCTCTCGTATTAATGGAACGCGAAAAGAATTTGATTTGTCGCAATCGGTAAACGACAAATGGTAGAAAAATTCAATGTTCCATTAACGTGTAGTGTGTCGAGTAGACATGAGTGTAAAGCTCGAGGATTGCCGGGAAGGCATGAGCGGTAAGCTCGGGGGTGCCGGGAAGGCATGAGCGGTAAGCTCGGGGGTGCCGGGAAGGCATGAGCGGTAAGCTCGGGGGTGCCGGGAAGGCATGAGCGGAAGCTCGGGGGTGCCGGGAAGGCATGAACGGAAAGCTCGGGGGTGCCGGGAAGGCATGAGCGGGAAGCTCGTGAGCGGAAGCTCGTGGGTGCCGGGAAGGCATGAGCGGAAGCTCAAGGGTTGCCGGGAAGGCATGAGCGGAAGCTCGGGGTGCCGGGAAGGCATGAGCGGGAAGCTCGTGAGCGGAAGCTCAAGGGTTGCTGGGAAGGCATGAGCGGAAGCTCGGGGTGCCGCGAAGGCATGAGCGGGAAGCTCGTGAGCGGAAGCTCAAGGGTTGCCGGGAAGGCATGAGCGGAAGCTCGTGGGTGCCGCGAAGGCATGAGCGGAAAGCTCGTGAGCGGAAGCTCAAGGTGCAGGGAAGGCGTGAGCGTGAAGCTCGTGGGTGCCGGGAAGGCATGAGCGGAAGCTCGGGGTGCCGGGAAGGCATGAGCGGGAAGCTCGTGAGCGGAAGCTCAAGGGTTGCCGCGAAGGCGTGAGCGTGAAGCTCGGCGGTGCCGCTGAGGCACGAGCGGGAAGCTCGTGGGTGCCGCGAAGGCATGAGCGGGAAGCTCGTGAGCGGAAGCTCGTGGGTGCCGGGAAGGCATGAGCGGGAAGCTCGTGGGTTGCCGGGAAGGCATGAGAGGGAAGCTCGGGGTGCCGCGAAGGCATTAACGGGTAGCTCGACGGTGATGCCCTGAGGCATGAGCGTTGCCGTTGCTAATTATGCTGGGCTGTATGTATAAGTCCCCGAAGTCCCCAGTCAAGGAGGGTGTTCTTGCGGGTTGATACCAAAGCGTAGCTTTGTGCCGTATATCAGGCATAATTAGTGCGAGTGCGTCGTCCATCTAGAATTGGTTGGAGCGAACGCTTTTGCCCTTTCGGGTGGGCCCCTGCTAGGCCCGCCAGGGAGTCCCCCACTCCTGGCTATAGACCTCCGTATGGTCGGAAAATTGTTTGATGAGGGGAGCTGCGCGGAGCAGAGGGTGTTGGGTAGCGAGCCCAATCTTAGATACCCAAGCGTCGGGGTTAACTGCCGGATCAATGGCTGCCGTGGGCTGTGTTAACTAGTCCCTAGCTGTTTTCTCGAAAGAGAAACTTGACTGCAATGCCGCGTAGCGGTCATTGTCATGATGAGGCGTTGCCTTACCGCCTGGCGGTTTGGTTTAAAAAAATGATAAACACATAGAGCAAGTAATAAAATTTTGTTTGAGTGTCCCATACTTATTTAATTTTGCAATTAAATAGGAGCATGGCATATGTGTATAGCATGTACTTGTAATGTGGATGCTAATATCATTTTTGCACTTTTGTAGATATGCTAAAGGATCATTGAGATCGGTATGTGAAGCATGGCATATCTAGTATGTGAGATCTAGAAAGTGTTGCCAAATCTACGAAATATTGTTGGCATGCTCAAAAGTTTATGGAAGCATGGCAATAGCTCACATTGAAAGAGCGTAAAAGAGAAGATATAGTTACTTATCTTATGCCAAGTTGGAGGCTAGAGGAACACGACGCGCTATTGCTCCGGCGAAACATCTTAGTCAAAGGATGATAATTTCGCTAATTGGAAATGTGATCGGTGATTATATCTCCTTGAAACAAAATAGGTGATTAGCACATGAGTATGTAAAATCAACACTAGTATTTTGTATATGTATTTTGACAAAATTGTAAGCAAAGTGTACAAGCAATGTAGTGGTTGACACCAAATGGCAAATTTGATTGTGTGCCGCTAATGTGAGATTTAATGTTGGGCATGAAATATAGAGAAGAAATTTCGGTGTATTTACCATATATGATTTGTTAGCTAATTGACATAACAAATGTGCATGCATGTCATGGACATGAACTAAGCATTTTAGGTGGATATATATGTACCACGAATGTCAAATACTGGCAGATGGGCTAGTCAAACCATTTAAGCATGGGACCTAAATATTCATGAGGACTTTGACTTATTCTTACTGGAAGAATAAGCAGCATGGATACATGGTATATATGGATCATGAGCCTTAGAAATATATGATCTTGGAAATACATATCAATGTCAAATTTTGCATGCTAGTATGCATGCTGCATTTTGGAAGCTATTATATGTGTAAGAGAGAAGCTGGCACAATTTGATTGCTTGTACATGTACAACCAGTTTATAGAAAGTAAGGACTATCATGCTTATATGAAGTCGTTGCCTCGTTGGGGTCACAAGAACCACAAACATATGGACAAGCCTGCATGGTTTTGAGCTTTTGATGGATGGTTTGAATGACGCATGTAGCATGACTATATCAATATGCAATTAACAAGCATGCAAAGCATGTGGCCGACACAGGCATGTGTGCTGCAGGTGTGCTATTGGACATGTATATAGAACACATAAATCAACGACATGTGAGCTGTAGCAGGCAGACTATGCTACATGGTGTCACTAATTGAAAGCAGATCACGTGTATTGAAGCAGGCATAAGCGGCGTGGGTTCATATAGTCCACATATGATTCCATAAGACAAACCAGAGAGTAAGTTATTGGTGTGAAAAACTTAGCTTATTGGTGACAGTCGCGTCGAGAAGAGTTTTCAGCTCTGAGATTCAAATTTTGGATCTGGCTTCGGATTCGTCGGCGAATTGCAGTGGGTGAGTGTGATGCTTGCAGTGGGTGAGTGTGAGTCCAGATCAATTGAGAGAGGGAGCTGATCGAAGATGCTTGATGCTTTGGCCAGAGGTAGCCTTAGCCGGCAGTGGAGTTGTGACCAGCAGTAGCCTTGGAACGCCTGGGTTGGTCTAGCGGTGATCGCTGCAATTGCATATTGCAGACTGACGGAACTTGGCCAGCGGGTTGGCGGAAGATGGAAGCTAGCGGTGGTCAGCGGAGGTGGAGCGTTGGGCCAAGCATCGGAGGTTCGCAGCTCGGCGGAGGAGATGGTCAGAGGAAGTGGAGCTCAGCGGAGGAGGAGTTCGGCGGTGCCGCTGACTAAGTTCGGCGGAAGTTTTGCCGCTGATAGTGTTGGGCGGAAGATGCCGGCGGTGCACAGTATGGCGGTGCTTGGTTGGCAGAGGCTAAGCAATGAGCCGAGATGTCGACTGGGTGCCTAGAGCATATTTTTGGGGTCAGCGGTGTATAGTCCGGCGGTGCACAGTATGGCGGTGCTTGTGGCTAGCGGTGATCCTGGAACTCAGCGGAGGCCGGCGGAGCTGAGAAAGCTCAGAAGCTCAGCGGAGCGGAGGTATTGGAACTGAATGAAGCAGAGGTGCTCGACGGTGGAGCAGTTTTGGCCGTCGGTTTTGCGGCTGGCGGAGGTTTTGCCGCCGGCGTCTCCTAGCGGTGCTTGTGGCTAGCGACGGACTTGGTATGCAGCGGGGAGTCGGCGGTGACTCCCAACGGAGGAGTTCTGCGGTGAATCTCGTCGGTGAAAACCAGCGGAGGGCTGGCGGAGCGGAGCGGAGGTTGCTGACCGCTGGGCATAGCTAGCGGTGGTGTGCCGCCGGTGTTGATGATCGAAGAATGGCCATGGGTGCCCAGAGAAGTTTTCTGGGTGTGGCGAGTTGTCCAGCGGTGGTGTAGCTGGCGGAGATACTTGGCGGTGGAGGTTTGGGCCAACGGGGCGGAGCCTTGGCAAGCGTAAGAAGATGCCGCTGATGGAGCTGATCGCTGAGCGGCGGAAGCATGGCGGTGCCATGCATGGCGGAAGGCGGCTCTGGAGCCTTGGCCATCGGTGGTTGAGTTTTGGGCCAGCGGGGCGGAGGTAGGGACTGGCGGAGATGGTTCCCAGCGGAGATGGTTCCTAGTTCTGGCGGAAGTGGCTGGGTGCCCAGAGCAAATCTCTGGGTGTCCAGAGAAGTTTGCCGCCAAATTTTTTTTTTTTTTTTTGAATAGTTCAGCGTTGACCTTTTTTGAGTTGGGCGTTGACCAAAAGTTGATCAAGCCTTGATGGGCGTTGACTTTGCCTACGGGCGTTGACCGACCCCGCCGGGCGTTGACCAGCTCCGCTGGGCGTTGACCAAGCATTGACCGGCCCAAATGGGTCAAAGTTCGTGGTAGGTGACGAAGCCTTTGTGTGTCGGCTTCCCACAGACGGCGCCAATGTTAATGCTTGGATCCGTTGGGGATCTAATTAACGTAAAGAAAGAGATAGAGAGAGAGAGTGACACAAGGTGTATAGTGGTTCGCCTCCCGCCTTAGCGGGAGACTACGTCCACTTGAATGTTTAACTAGTGTGTCGAGCCTTGCGGCCCAAGCGCATTACAAAGTGTGTAATGGAGTGTGTTGAATGGTGTTTAAGTGGGAGGAGGCATTCCTTTTATAGGTGAAGGAATGCTTCTCCTTTACATTTTCTTAGATGTGGGATGCAAAACTACTATTCTAGCCTAGAAAGCCTATTTGTGAGGGCATGTTGGCAAGGCCGGGAAGGTGGCTTTCCGGCGACGGATTTGCGACTTCCGGATACCGTAGCGTAGCTTGAACATAGGGCTACAAGATGCATGTCTCGGTTGGGCCTCACCATGGCTTGTGGGTGTCTCAAAGAGGGTGTTACTTATGCTTGGTGATGTAGTAAATACTCCATATTGTTGGAGGTATGTACACGTACCTTGCATCTCCCTTTCAAGTATTTTTTTTTGGTTTTTTTTTTGCGTATTTCAGAAATTTATGTAGGATTAAATATACATATAATACATGATTTTGTACTATTATTTGGTGCAAAAAAAAATTAAAAAATACACACACGTATATATAAATCTGGTAGGCCACATTTTAATTCTTCACCTCAGGCCGTTAGAATCTCAGGACCGGCCCTGATCATATGCATCTGGTAGTAGGGAAGCAGACGGCAGGGGCTGTGAATATGCAATATGAAGGCTTGATTGGAAGAAGTAGAGCTGCTAGGTGCATCTGCAGTTTGTCCATTCAAGTATGGACATTGTGGGGATAACTGGATAAGTAGTTGCATGAATACATATTCAAAACATTCTTGTCCGTAGCCATGCCTACTGGGCTTTTCTTTGGCTTGCTTCTTTGAGGCGGAATCTCCCATCTCTCTCTCTGTTCTTAAACGTCTCTTTATGTTGTAATACTCCGAAATTCGTTATTAAGTTCGGATGATTTTCTGAAAATTATTAAGTTGATTTTAGTATGATCTCGTGGTTCGAGGGTAGGGTGAAAGTGTTTTAGATGAATAATTACTCGAAAACGTTTTATTTCGAGGACTCAAGGGGTTGACTATTTATTCGTTGATTTTTTTCAGAAACTTCATTCACGAAAGTTGTAGAGCGTGTCAATACGAATTCGTTGACATATGAAACGCAAAGCTAGGAGTTCGTATGAAGAATTAAGTAGATATAAACCTTATGATAGTCATTGGACTTGAATCTAAACAACTTGATCTTCACAAGTATAGTTGTAAAAGTAATAAATGTTATTAATCGACATAATCTCAAAAAAAAAAAATTGCAATAAAGAGAATCAACATTCATCAATAAAATGTAAATTCTTTAACCAAAAAGAGAAGAAGAAAAAAGGGGAAAGCTCTAGTTCGGAAAGACAACCATAGATGTTACTTGACACTAATCTTACATTAAATTTAAAGATAGACAAGTGAATGCTAAAAACATGTCCATTGAATTAATCCGCTCACTACTTTGATTCTTCTTATGAAACACGCTAAATATATAAAAATAAATAAAAACACACATACACAACATCCATTTAGAATAACTGCAATTCTTGTGGGTCTGCTAAAGATAGTAGAGGGGTTCTCATATCCTCAATGTTCTTTAGGGGAAAAATTTTACTCCCCAAATACTATATGTGATAGATATCCTCTCTAGAATTCTCTCCGCAAGACCGCAAGGGAGTACCCTCCAAACATTTCTCAATCGTAAGGAGTTATGTGCGAGCTATCTTTTGATTGGTTAACTCCTTCTCCACTTTTTCTGCCCTTATAACATGATAACACATATGCTCTTCATAGGAGGAATACTCGAGGAACTCTTTATTGCACAACTTGCATTTGTACTTTGCTCTAGAACAGATAACATTCGATGAGCTAGGGCCAAAAGCTTCATTCTTTTCTTTTCTAAACTGCGAGAACTAGATCGATGATCATTGGCTGATGCTCCGACATGGTTTGCCGTTAAGATAGATCCATTTGATTCAATTCCTATACCATAGCTAACATACTGAAAGTGATAAGGACCATGAGAGGAATCTCTATTTGCACTAATTTCAGATTTTTTAGTTGTAATAGGACCATAAACTACCTGACTCCGCCAAACATGAGAGCCATCTGAGAGAAAGAAAGGTGAATCAATGAAGTTAGATATGATTACTTGGCCTCTCCTAGGACCAAAACCACCTAATTAAAAAGTTGACGAGTATGCAAAGTTAGAAAAGAATGCACAATTATTGTTGATGAAATAAATCGACATGCATTTATAGAAGAGTTATAGATATTTAAGCCAAAACCTAGATAATTTGGCAAATCTGGGAGAAGTACTAGATGGATTGCTTTGTAAAAGATTGATGGATAGTGAGTTGGTGAAGTTAACAACACAAAACTCCTAATTTCTTAGAGAAAAATTGATATCTAAGCCCTTTTGATTTAAGAAAACTAGTAGATTTAGGGAAGTCCACATGATGGTTACCTGTTTGAGTAACTTGTTGATCATCAATTGGTAGACCATAGTCGTTGATTGATCATGATGAAGACACCATTTCCATGATTGGATATAAGGACATCTCGAATTCAGCAAAAGATGGATCGATCATCTTTGAGTTATAACAATTATCAACAATATTAGAACTATAATGTTTTGGATAGACAGGACTAGAGAGATTTGGAAGTTGGAATTCTTTTCCAGTTTGATTAGCTATATCAAACCAGACTTCTTCAGATGGTGGAAGAGCACTTTTTTTTTTTTGGCTTCCATGTTCGTCGGTCATAGAAGAAAGAAATCTATTTCGATATCTTCAAGAATTGGGACCTATTAATATGATAACTATTTTTCAGAGATACTTCTCAAAGTAACCTTGGATTTTACAGAGAGATAGAGAAAGAAGTATCTTTTCAAATTCCCCAATATATGTTGATATGGCCACGAGTCATATTTTATTTTATTTTTATTATTATTTTTGATGAAATGAAGTGATTTTATTCATAAGGAAGAAAACGTTAGAAGAGATAGTATCCAATACACTCGGGACCATATTGGTAGGTGTGGGCGCAGGTTGACCTGGCTAAGTTTTAGGCCCAAACTGAGTTCGACCCGGATTTGTTAGTTGACCCAAAGTTTGGTCCCTTAACTGAAAAAGAATGTGTTGACCCTACTATTTGGGTGTACCCAAATTTTCAAGTCAATGCACTTAATTTTTTTCCTCATATTTATTGGCTCAACTGGCCCATTTTGTAACAAAACATACTAACTTAGCAAGCGGTTTATCCCATATAACAAAAGTTACTTACTTAACAAAATAGTTATAAGTTTGCTAAGATTTGCTCATCTAAGCGAAAGTTTTAAGAGACTGTGAGGGAAAAATGCATCTCAACTACATGTACGTATTAAAGATAAAAGCAGAAATTATAACAACTTAAAACTGTACATTAATTTTCAGCCGTCAGATTCACTTGTCCCTCACAGTTCCTTAAAAATTTTCCCTTAGGTGAGTAGGCCTTTAAGTTTGCTGTAAACTTATCACTTATCAGCTATTCAAAATGTGAAATATCAAGACACAAGTCCCAAACTTAAAATCAGAAGTCCAGAATGCTAAAAGAAATATTACAGACCAAACTTAAATCAGAAACTTGAAACATCCAAACTTCAAGACATCAAACCAAACTACATATGTTACATCCCGTATCTCAATTTACCGGGTTACTAGTCATTTGGACGATAAACAACAATTACTTTCACTTTTTACTTTGTTTCGATACTTTAAGTTGCCCTAAATGTTGAATTTTTGTTTGGGTCAAAATTTGAGAAAATTTTCTACTGGAAAGTCATAGAGGATGTTAAACCGAGTCCGTGCATATGTGGTACGTAAAAATCGGAGTTCGTGTGCGAAAGTTATAGATGAAATTAGCAAAGTTACTGTTCATGGTAAGTTTCTATATAAATGGAAAGTTACTGTGGTAGGTTTCCATTCCCACACGGTAACTCTCTCTCTCACCCCCGGTTATGTTTTTCTTGGTTTTTCCAGCATATTTTCCTATTCCGGCCACCTGACAACTTGCCAACTATCATTCTAGGACCGCCTCTTCCTCCTGCACACGCCTATAGTGGTGGTTCACGGCGATTTGGCCGGAAAACTACATATCGAAGCCGAATCCGATCACTATAGCAGTTCATGTTTTCCGGCCACTTCTCCAATTCCCGCGATCTCCGGCCCCAAAACTAGGTTTAGTAGAAGGGCCACGAGCCATGAATCATTTCACCTCAAGCTTCTAGCTTCAATTCGCAGTGTGGAGAGTGAATCGAAGGAAAACCCGATCCAAGGGTTTGAAAATTTCTGGAAAATTTTCACCAGCCAATTTCGATCTCTTCAAGGTAAAATTGGAATTTGTTGTAGTTGAGAAAATTAGTGTTAGGCTTGTTGTGTAGTTGTTGGTGCCAAAATTGCCAAAATTTGGTGGCCATCGGAGGTCGTGGTTGACGGCGTGTGGGCCCCACGCGCGAGGGCCTTTTTTGGCTCCGGTTTTTAGCTAGTTAAATCCTATATTTGATCTAGTGCTTATATATGTGAATTTGGTGAAAATTGGAGAAGTTTTGAATCGATTTTTAATTTCCGAAGATTTAGGATTTCAATTATCGATTTACGAGAATTCGACCGTCGGATTTCTCTCGAATCTGCCCTAGAACTTTTAAGTTAATGAAATGGTGTTAGTGGTAAAGTTTGGGTTGAATGGGAGAAGGAAATGGAGATGTTGACTTAAGAGGATTGATTTGGGAATCGTATTTAATTGTCTAATTATTATTCACGGAATATAATTACGTACAAGGCGACGTACCAAGCTATTGCTTGACGAAGGAACTGGTATGCATGATTGCCTAAATAGTTCTATGAGTGGACTTTTGTTTTTAAGAATTGATGCATGCGATTATTTTTCCGAAATAATGATTTACTTATTTGTTTATCATTTTACCATAAATTGCTTTTGGAAAATTAATTTCGAGATATCTTATGGATTTGCTTGCATTGTTGATTTACGAAGATTATGATTTATCTCGATTATCATTTTCGTTTATGATTCATGTTGATTTTCGACGAATTATTTTCAAAGGTGATTTTCAGAATTAAATATTGTTTTCATTCGTCGAATTCGAGTTTCCCAAAGGATCTTCAAAAATGGGATTTTCGTTGGGATTTATGGATTTACTTTAATCTCCCATATTGGTTTATGAATTCGATAATATTTTGGCGTGTGGGGTCATGTCGTTGATATATATTATTTTTTCTCGTGAGATTTGGGAAAGCTTTAATGGTTTTCTAGTTTTCGTATGATTTTAACCCACCATACCTGGGTCGTATTATTTTATTGCTAGCTAGCCTATTAGTACTCCTGCCCGCTTAATCTGTGTCTGTGGGTTAGTTGAGCAGAGCATGTGATGCTCAAGAGTGTGGGACACTCCGACCCGAGCCTGGGAGACTCCATTACTTGTATGGTGATGACTTCTTCACCATACTCTGTTGTTACTTGACTAGCGGGGCTAGTCCGATTTCTCTTAATCAGCGGGGCTAGTATTTTTTCACGAGATTTCAGAGTTTAAAGAAATATGTTTTTTAAATGTTGCATGCATCGAGGTTTTATAAATTTAAACAACTGGGAAAGTATTCAAGTTTGCCCCATTTAAATTATCTTGATTATTTGTTTTTGTCCACTCACACTAACGTGTTTTCAAGACTTTTCCCCTGGGCCCTTCGGTTTCAAATGCCCAGTTTGCAGGCTAGATTAGTTGAGGTCGGGCGTACATGGAGTTGAGGCATAGCCAACAGCACAGCTTCCGTGTATTCATTTTTATCCATGTTTACCTTTATCATTAGAATTGCTCTGATAACCTGTGGGATTAATGTTGTTAAGTCGAGATTTGTGTAATGTGAAATGGGAGATGTTGAGATTTGGGGAGCATGTTGGCTCCAGGAGAATAAGGATGGATGATTTAGAAGTGTAAAATGTCTTTCTCCAGGTTTTGGGTTGTCAATTTTTAGGGGAAGTTTCCCCAAATTTTTTGTAGAATTTCTTCTAAGGGGGCCCCGCAGGGCCATTTCGGATTTCAGGGTGAAATCGGGGGCGGGTCTTGTCAATCTGGTATTAGAGCATTAGGTTGTCAGATTATGTAGACTTGTTCCTATCTAGTTACCGTATATGCTTGATGTTACTCAGTGCCTCACGAGTGATGGCCCGACTGCAGCGGTTCCCCATCATACACTCTTCAGTGCTGATGTACTCATCAAGTGTGTACAATACATGTCTAGTTGGTTTCCCTTTAGGTTCTATGCCTCCTGTACGCCGACCTCATAGGGATTCCACTGCGTATCGGATTGCTTACATGTCATGCACCTTTCCCTGGTATTGGTAAAGTAAGACTACTCTACTGATTTGAGTTGTGCTATGAAATATGATTCGAGGAAATGTGGTGGTTATCTCTTCCTCGATGTTGACAAGTTTGTTGTGGTATGGTTTAAGGTGCGAGACCAGAGTTTTATTTTGTACCGATTGTTAGAGATGAGTGACCATTGTTTTGGGTTGTCTTTGAATGCTATAATTGTTTCGGAATCAGGATCGTTGGTGGGAATGGAACTAGTGGTAATGGTGGTTTTGATTTTAAACTGAATTTTGGGAGTTGTGTTACCTGATGTGACCAACTATGTAAACGAGATTTTGGGATATTGTTGGCAATCGTTGGAGATCAGTTGGGAATAACAGTATTTGAGGTATTATTCCCAATATGATGATGTGCAGAGAGATCCAGATTGGGGTTTCTTCAACTGGAGACCTTATGTCAGCATTATGTATGCATCATTCTCCTGTAGACAACAGAGAAATTAAAGAAATATTTTGGGTTGTTATGGCTAGATGCCATATTTATAGGTGGCCTTGGTCACTGATGATGATAAGTGAGAAGTGTTAATAGTAAATGAGAGTTGTAAATAGAATGAGATTTTTAGAAATTGTCATTTTCGGTTGTTACCCTAACCAGGGTGTATGGGTATAGTTTTGCTTGGAATAAAAGAATTGATTTCAAATACCACAACTTATAGTTTTGTCTTCCTGAGTCCTAGATTGTAGTGAGTAGGAAGACGAACAAGAGTGAGCTTTTGAATTTAATATGTGCTTGAAGTTCGAGGAATCGGAAGGATGTTTAAGGTTTTATAATAGAGTTACGACTTTGGTCGGTAAATAATTGGGAGAGTTGGAATCAACTTTTCGTATGTGATATTATGAAAATTGGTGTCTTTGGTTATCCTTTTTTTTTTTTAAGTGAGACGGTTACACGTAAGATCGGGGAATAGCGGTAGCGACATTGTTGGGTGTCCATAGAAGTTCGAACATAATTGATATGTGATACGGAATATGATTCGGGTTCTGAATCATGGAGCCTTGAAGGTTGAATTGTGGTAGATTCTTGGTGGAGGTTTTGCCTGACCGATAGGTTGTGTTATGATATTTGTGGTTGGTGGAATAACTTTAAGGAAATAAGTTTTCCAGTTGGCTCCAGAAATATTTTAAGTTAAGGCTTGACCAGAACTTTAGTTATAATGAGTGAAATATAAATTGTAGCATGTTTTTGAATGACGTACTTCAGTGGTGATTAACTTGAGAAAATTGGATCATTGTGTGGTGGGATCGCATTCGGATACGGATATCGCTTTGTGTGATACAAGATGTTTGGACGGATGTCTGTTTTGTATTAAGCATATTATCGAGGAAAGATCTTGTGAATTGTGTTTGCTGTCTCGAAGAACTGGTTGTTGCTGGAAGTGAATACAAGTAATGGAATTCCTTGGAGGGATTGAGTGAGTTTTACCACTTTGGTGCCATTATTGGTAGTGATGGGTTGAGCTGTTTGTGATATCAGTTCTTGCCCTGATTGAACTTTCTACCATATGGTGATCCTTAATTGCAAAGATGTGTAAAGTTGTTGGTACGAGTGATATCCGGTCACCACCACTTGTCTAACGGTAAGATGACTTGAACAGGAAGTAGGTTTTAGTTTCTGTTGTATTCAAGTGTTGTTTGTTTAAGAAATCGACCTTGAGCTTTTCATTGTCGGTATTCTATGGCTTAGATTTGGGCACTTATTCGACTTTCTTTCCAGGCTATTTAGTGCAAAAAGAGTTTTTGCAATTCCCCTTATCAGTGGCTAAGACTTTTCGGTAATGCTGGTAGGCCTATCTATACTTTAGGACTTTTGGGTCAACCAGGGATGCTGTGAATTTTGATGGGATTGCCGTCATTGGCCAGATTCCAGCATGAGAATTGTTCATTTCAAGTGTTGAACTTCTTTTCTAGTTGGTCAACTTTGGGTCAAGTTTTGAGCAATTCCTAGTGTTGTTGGATACATCATAATTCATTAGAAGATTTGGTACATGTAGCATTTGGAACTTTTCCATCATGTCATACATGTAGTAGAATTGTCATAAGGTGAAGTCGGACAGTTGGTGGGAGATGTTCTGCATGGGCTGGTGGAGCAGTTATAAGAGAAAGTTTTCCTAGCTAACTAAAAAGGCCATTTTATTTAAGATTTATCAGAATTCCAGTCAAGCATCTAATAACATAGATTGTGGTATTTCTGGTGGTGAGAATTACATTGGTATATGAAATAGATTAATCATTTGTGGCATTTGAGGCCAGCGAGAACGACCTAGATTCAAACAGATTTTTGACCCATGACTATTAAAGAAGTGTAGCCTCAGCTAAGAACAGCTTTAGTGTGATGTATCTCCTCTTGGATTTGAGTCTTAAGGCTGGAGTAGAGTGAGTACTTACTGTTCTTGCTTTGCCCTGAGTTTTGAAAGACATGGTATTGTTGTGTATCGTTAAGTAAACACTAACTTGTGAGGAATTTTAGCAGTTTTGATTGGAGACATTGGTAATTAGTAGATTCCTTGAAACACATTCGGTTTGGACGAGTTTTCCACCGCATTATATTTATAAGAATTTTTAAGGGACAACGCTAGTTACCTAGTTCGAGATACTATAAGTGTGGCCAGCCGGGTAACTATCAAATGAGTTTTCTTTGTTAACTTGGGATGTCGTTTCAAGGCTTGATCAATGTTCCGGTCAGTTAGCTGAGCAGCACGGAGAAAGTGTAATGGCCCCCTTAACCTATATGATTAGGAATTTATAGGTTTGTTCGAAGCTACCCTTCGTTGTACTTGACAATTGTGGGATCTTTATGTGAACGATATTTGATCAGAAATCTATGCACAAACAAGCAAAAAGAAAGTGTTGTTTTGTAATAGCTACGGAATCACTTGTTTTGGACTTGATTAATATAGTAACCATCTTATGGCATATTAGCTAGTAGCGGTTGGGTTACCCCCATGAATGCACGTATGAAGGGAAATGTATTAAGTATGGATTGATATATTATCACAATGTTGTTGGAGAACGGGGTTGATCTTTACCGTGCAACTTATATGAAAAGGTTATGAAAACTTCTATTCCAACAGATTGACTTGTGATGTCAATACCTTGTGCTATCTGAGCTATAAACATGTTGTGATTTGTTTCAGTAGTTGGGTTGATCAGAGACGCTATGAATTTTTAAAGTAGTGACTTGAGGTTGTAAAAGAAAACTTTACTCAAGGAAGAGACGACAAGTATAGAGATTCAGGCAGCATCAGATAAGGATTGTATTTTTTTAAGGGTTGATCTTCTTATTCAATTGGCCAACTCTTGGATAATTTTTTAAAAACTAATTTCTACATGTTTGGAGCAGTTTGACATATCTTTTCTGTGCCATACCATCCCCACTATTGTGAGGTTGATGTGTTATCTTCGTAAATGTGTACTGCGGGTTGGTATGTACTCTTCGGTAGTATGAAATTTAAAGGACAAAATTTTTTTAAGGAGGGGAGATTGTTACGTCCTGTATCTCAATTTACTGGGTTACTAGTCATTTGGACAGTAAACAACAATTACTTTTACTTTTTACTTTGTTTCGATACTTTTAGTTTCCCTAAATGTTGAATTTTTTTTTGGGTCAAAATTTGAGAAAATTTTCTTCTGGAAAGTCATAGAGGACGTTAAACCGAGTTCGTGCATATGTGGTACGTAAAAATCGGAGTTCGTGTGCGAAAGTTATGGATGAAATTAGCAAAGTTACTGTTCATGGTAAGTTTCTATATAAATGGAAAGTTACTGTAGTAGGTTTCCATTTCCCACTCGGTAACTCTCTCTCTCTCCCCGAGCTCTCTCTCCCCCCGGTTCTGTTTTTCTTGGTTTTTCCAGCATATTTTCCTATTGCTGCCACCTGACGGCGTGCCACCGATCATTCTAGGACCGCCTCTTCCTCCCGCACACGCCTATAGTGGTGGTTCAAGGCGATTTGGCCGGAAAACTACAGATCGAAGCCAAACCTGATCACTGTAGCAGTTCATGTTTTCCGGCCACTTCTTCCAGTTCCGGCCATCTCCGGCCCAAAAACCAGGCATAGTAGAAGTGCCTCGAGCCATGGATCATTTCCCCTCAAGCTTCTAGCTTCAATTCGCAGTGTGGAGAGTGAATCGAAGGAAAACCCGATCCCAGGGTTTGAAAATTTCTGGAAAATTTTCACCGGCCAATTTCGAGCTCTTCAAGGTAAAATTGGAATTTGTTGTAGTTGAGAAAAGTGTTAGGTTTGTTGAGTAGTTGTTGGTGCCAAAATTTGGTGGCCATCGGAGGTGGTGGCTGATGGCGTGTGGAGGGCGTGTTTTTGGCTTCGGTTTTTAGCTAGTTAAATCCTATATTTGATCTAGTGCTTATATATGTGAATTTGGTGAAGATTGGAGAAGTTTTGAATCGATTTTTAATTTATGAAGATTTAGGATTTCAGTTATCGATTTATGAGAATCCGATCGTCGGATTTCTCTCGAATCTGCTCTAGAACTTGTAAATTAATGAAATGGTGTTAGTGGTAAAGTTTGGGTTGAATCGGAGAAGGAAATGGAGATGTTGACTTAAGCGGATTGATTTGGGAATCGTATTTAATTGTCGAATTATTATACACGAAATATAATTATGTACAGGGCGACGTACCGAGCTATTGCTTGACGAAGGAACTCGTATGCATGATCGCCTAAATAGTACTGTGAGTGGACTTTTGTTCTTAAGAATTGATGCATGCGATTATTTTTCCGAAATAATGTTTTACTTATTTGTTTATCATTTTATCATTTTGCCATAATTTGCTTTTGGAAAATTAATTTCGAGATATCTTATGGATTTGCTTGCATTGTTGATTTACGAAGATTATGATTTATCTCGATTATCATTTTCGTTTATGATTCATGTTGATTTTCGACGAATTATTTTCCGAGGTGATTTTCATAATTAAATATTGTTTTCATTCGTCGCTTTCGAGTTTCCCAAAGGATCTTCAAAAATGGGATTTTCGTTGGGATTTATGGATTCACTTTAATATCGCATATTGGTCTATGAATTTGAGAATATTTTGGCGTGCGGGGTCACGTCGGTAATATATATTATTTTTTCTCGTGAGATTTGGGAAAGCTTTAATGGTTTTCTAGTTTTCGTATGATTTTAACCCACCATACCTGGGTCGTATTATTTTATTGCTAGCTAGCCTATTAGTACTCCTGCCCGCTTAATCTGTGTCTGTGGGTTAGTTGAGCAGAGCATGTGATGCTCAAGAGTGTGGGACACTCTGACCCGAGCTTGGGAGGCTCCATTACTTGTATGGTGATGACTTCTTCACCATACTCTGTTGTTACTTGACTAGCGGGGCTAGTCCGATTTCTCTTAATCAGCGGGGCTAGTATTTTTTCACGAGATTTCAGAGTTTAAAGAAATATGTTTTTTAAATGTTGCATGCATCGAGGTTTTATAAATTTAAACAACTGGGAAAGTATTCAAGTTTGCCCCATTTAAATTATCTTGATTATTTGTTTTTGTCCACTCACACTAACGTGTTTTTAATACTTTTCCCCTGGGCCCTTCGGTTTCAAATGCCCAGTTTGCAGGCTAGATTAGTTGAGGTCGGGCGTACATGGAGTTGAGGCATAGCCAACAGCACAGCTTCCGTGTATTCATTTTTATCCATGTTTTCCTTGTTTACCTTTATCGTTAGAATTGCTCTGATAACCTGTGGGATTAATGTTATTAAGTCGAGATTTATGTAATGTGAAATGGGAGATGTTGAGATTTCGGGAGCATGGTGGCTCCTGAAGAATAAGGATGGATGATTTAGAAGTGTAAAATGTCTTTCTCCAGGTTTTGGGTAATCCATTTTTAGGGGAAGTTTCGCCAAATTTTTGGTAGAATTTCTTCTAAAGTGGGTTCCGCAGGGGCATTTAGGATTTTAGGGTGAAATTCGAGGCGGGTCCTGTCAACATACCCAAATTTGAAAGAGTTTCATAAGACCATAATTTTAAAGATTAATTTATTATAAATCAGAAAACCATATATAGTTCAAATTTTAAGGAAATCAAAAGAATCCCTGATGAAAGTTTGGAACCCTAATTCAATATTGGAAATTTGACAGCTGAGAACCCTAACTTGATATCTCCAAGAACGTAAATGGGAAATCCCTTTGAAATCCAAATTGAAAATGAAAATAAAAACATTCGTTATGAAGCCTCAACCTTAAAATCGAAACCTAATTTGAAATCCAAAAATGAAAAACTGAAACCCAAATTAGAAATTGAATCCCTAATAATCGAAATGGCTTTGAAATCAAAATTGAAAATGAAATCAAATCTTTTTTTTTTTTTTTAAACCTTAACCCTAAAGCAAACTAGAAATCAAGATTTTGAAATCAAACTTTTGGAAAACCCCAAATTCGAAACCCAGATATGTGCGAAGTCCATCCTAAAGAGGTAGAGACCCCAATCAAAACTGCTAGAAAGAAAAAGTTGAGCAAGATGGATTTTTCCGGTGTTTTGAGGATTTTTCTGGTGATTTGAGAATGAGAGAGTCCAGAGAGTGGTGAGAGACAAAATGAGAGAATGGAGCATACTCACATAAGGTTAGGTTTTTTTCATGATTAGGTGTGACAGGTTTACGTGAAACCTGATTTCACCCAATCAGGAATTGACAGAAAATAAAAATAATACGAGTTGATATACAATATAAATATTCGGCCTGTTGAGTTTTTTATTGGTCAGTCCATATGCTAAAACCAGCTTTCGAACCGGTTCGAAACGGTCCGGTTTGGAAAACTGAAGTTCTTTGCTCTAGTTCTTTCGATTCGGTAATTGTCCCATTTTTTCATTGCGGTCTTGGATCCTCAGTTTGGTTTATGCCCGGTCCTAATTTTAGGTTGAGAGCATACCTATGATGGCCATGTTTTGATTTCACATGTGAAATTGTCAAATCATTGTCATTTGATATTCTCCAACTGTGAAACATATAATGCATGAAAATGCTTCATATCATAAAGTTGAGTGCACTGAATCACCATATAGGAATAAGAAAGTTAAGAGATTAATGAGAAAGAAATTTACCGAACCCCAGATAGCTTATTAATGATGGCTCTAGAAATCGCAACTACCGGATATGAATTCACTATAACTTTTGTATAGAAGAAAAATTATTCTACGGTCCTAGACCATGGTATACGTTGTGGTTCTGTGTAATGTTTTATTAGTCACTACGACATGTATTTGTTGCTGATTGGTTTACTTAATTTAAATGTTTTTTCACCCCCTACAATAGTCCCTACCAAATTCGAGTGATATTATCTAGGACCATAAAACAACTACTCCTATATAAAAATATAACTTTCACATGTCAATTAGAAAATTAATTTATATTTAAAATAGTGCTAGAAATTAAAATTTAAACATAAGTGAATCCTTCATATAGAAAAAAAAATCTAAAAGAAAAACACAAAAGTAAGAATGCATTGAACAAATTTAATAGCTGGGTCCCAATGTTTTTTTTTTTTTTTTGGGTTGGTAAATCTTCTTGCTCATATATCACAAGACTGCTAACGCAACAAGATTTAGTCTCAGTGGTGCTTGAATTGGTTTTGTTTTACCAGGGTCGGCCTTGAGGGCTGCCGCCTGAGGCAGCCGTCTCAAGCCACCGGCTTCGGGGGGGCCTCTGAAGTTCTGTATATGTAATACAGAAAGTGTATATATATATGTTTTGCTTTTATGAACGCTAAGCGAATTGTTGCCTTGGCGGGAATGATCTTAGCCTACGAAGGCCCAACCAAGGTTCGAGTCTCCCTCCTGTTTCGTTTTCTATTTTTTGTTTTTTTTTCAATCAATTAAGTCACTTAAGACAATGTCAATCCTTAGGCCCAAATCCTGTTTCATTTTTTTTTTTTGCACTCAATTAAGTGACTTAAGTCAATGTCAATCCTTAGGCCCAAATCGAACCCAGCTTTGGGCAAGCTTCACTTATATTTAACTAGTTTTTTATTTCCGAAAATTATGGAGGAGTAAGTATTTATATACTTTTGTTTTTGTTATTAATTTCATATCTACTTCTATTCAAAATACATGATTTTATACTATTATAGGCCATTAGAATCTCAGGATCGGCTCTGTGTTTTACGTTAGTTTGGACAAAATCATTTGGTTTCATAGTTACATTGTAGCCTGAATGTATTATACGAAAACCCTCAGTTATGGTCACAATGTAATTTCATTCTCATGTGAAGCAATATTATGATCATAGTTATGGCATGGAACTTTTGTGAAACTCTAAATGATATGGCTGTCGTGATGTATCACTGATGAATAACCTATTCGGGGAGACCATCTTGTGATACACCCTAAACTCTCCAGCCGAAGACTTCTCGAGATAGATCATTGAGAGACTCTTTTAACAATCTCCTTCATGATATCCAATAAGGTGATTGAGGGATCCTTGTTGTGCACTTCGGCAACTCCATAGACATATACTTGAACTCAATCCAAACTCTATAGACCTATTCCTCATTACTATGTGCATTTAAATGTGAACTTCGAGGTATGGTTTAAAAACTCGCACTAAACAGTGTGCTGCCTTATAGTTTCTGGATTGTGTTCATGATTTGTATGAAGAGATTGACTACTAAACTTGACGTGAAACGGTGTTTACAGATGAAAGATAATCAAATTGATCATCCGATGACTATGTATAAAATTTGGATTTAGGACAACAGGGATATGTTACTTAAAGTACTCCATGGACTCACGATAATGGATTGAGCCTCCCTAAGTCCTTATTAGGCCATATTACTCTTATTCAAATGAAGAACGTTCTCACTTGCCTTGAAGACAAAAACTGAATCAAGGAGTGGCATGAAATAACCATTCAATATCAATTGCTTTCGAGCATTCCAGCATTTCTTCTTTGCTTTACTAACAGAGAGCTAATTGCATGTATCGACTGACTAAGGTCAGAGTCACATTTGTAGCCTATGTCAAATAAAAACTATAACGATAGGCACATCGCAAAAGCTATCTTCCCCTCTATTGTTGCTGTGTCCAAACCCTGAACCTTACTCATCTACCAATTTTCACAAATAAAAAATTAGGAAATTATTCCTTTTAGAGCCAACTCATGTAGAGTTTGCTAGCCAGTCCCAACATGAAATAAGGCATTAAGTATATCACATGTACCGAGTTGCGATTATGAACCCATAGAACAGAGTGCTTGTGTATCAATCTCGTGCACAGTGATGGAAGCACGAATGGGCCATGGGGCTTGTTTATGGTAGTTGCAGGCTCAGTAACTGTGGACGTAATTAAAGTTATTTTTGCCTCTTACTTCATGCTTAAGTTCTTGATTGAGTAAAAAATGATAGCTTACTTCATGGTTAAGTTTACTTCATGCTTAAGATCTAAGATAAGTCAGAAGTGGTGGCTTACTTTCTAACATATGATAGTTGTAAAGATTGCATTTACAACTCATCTATAGCTAAGTTTCTTAAGCTGTAAGAAGCTAGTTGTAACCCCCTCTATCTAGTATAAATAGAGGTCTTGTGTTATAGAGTTGTCATCCCATGTTGGTGAGTGACAACAGAGAGAAAGAGGGAGAGGAGTTTAGAGAGAAAGTAGAGATTTCTCCTAAAACTCAATTGTCTTTCTTTTGTTAGAGTGTCTTTCCTCCTGTTATAAGAGAGAGGGTATTGTTAATTGTGCTCTCCTTATTGCAGAAGAGAAATTGTTGTATACTTTTGTTATAGTAAAATCCTTCTATAATTTACCTATCATCTTGTGTTTCACTCGTTTTCATAGTTTATACTTCAATTGTAATTGGGTGCCCCATACCATCCTAACAATGGTATCAGAGCATCGGGTTTATAGTCGGTTTTCGTGCTACAGCCAGATCCAATTAGTAGAAAGGAGGCATCTTCAACAATGGCGACGAAGTATGAAATAGAGAAGTTCAATGGGAACAATTTCTCATTGTGGAAAATGAGAATAAAAGAAATTTTGAGAAAAGATAACTGTTTGGCGGCAATTGGAGATAGGCTTGAGGAGATCACTGACGGTGGCAAGTGGAACGAGATGGATGGCAATGCTATTGCTAATCTACATCTAGCACTAGCCGATGAAGTATTGTCAAATGTGGCGAAGAAGAAGATGGCAAAAGAGAAATGGGATGCACTCACAAAATTGTAAGAGGCCAAATCACTACACAACAAAATCCTCTTGAAGATAAAGATTTACACCCTTCGGATGATGGAGTCGACTACGATGACTGACCATATCAACTCTCGTAACACCTTATTTTCACAGCTCACAGCAATGGGGCATAACATAGAGACGGGTGAACGTGCTGAAATTCTACTTCAAAGTCTACCTGATTTGTATGATAAACTCATCTTCAACTTAACCAACAATTTAGAAATATTAGTCTTCGATGATATTGCAGCTGCGGTTCTTGAAGAAAAAAGTCGGCGCAAGAGCAAAGAAGATAGATTGGGAGGCTCACAGCAGGTTGAAGCTTTGATGATAACGAGAGAGAGATCAATGGAACGTGGCCCCAGTGGGAGTCAAAATCAGAGTAGACCAAAATCAAGAAGTAAGAAGAGTGTCAAGTGTCATCACTGTGGCAAGAAAAGGCATTACAAAAGGGAGTGTTGGCATCTCAAGAAGAATGAAGAAGCCAAAGGAAAAGGTCCTGAATCGTCAAGAGCTCAAGGTTGTGTAGCAAGCACCTCAGATGATGGTGAAGTTTTATACAGGGAGGCAACAATAGTTACTGAAGGGAGGAGAAAATTTGCTGATATCTGGCTTATGGACTCAAGAGCAACATGGCATATGACCCATCGTAGAGAATGGTTCCACCAATATGAACTTAACTCAGGAGGATCTATGTTCATGGGAGATGATTATCCCTATGAGATTGCTGGTATTGGTACCTTCAAAGTGAAGATGTATTGATGGTATAGTTCACACCATTCAGGAGGTACAACACGTGAAAGGCTTGAAGAAAAATCTATTGTCTTTGGGACAATTAGATAGTAGTGGATACAAAATTTATGGTCAACATGGGATCATGAAAATAGTTAATGGCGCGCTTGTGGCAATGAAAGCTGAAAAGATAGCTGCAAATCTGTACATGCTTAAAGGAGAAACACAACAAGAAGGAGAAGTGTCTATTGTGTCAGTAATTTCTTTAGAAGAATCAACGATGATGTGGCATCGTAAGCTTGGCCACATGTCGGAACGGGGTTTGAAGATTCTCGCTAAACAAAAGCTTCTTCCGGGGCTCAAAAAGGTTTCATTACCCTTTAGTGAACATTGTGTTACTAGTAAGCAGCACAGATTAAAGTTCAAAAGTTCTAAGGCTAAAACAAAGCTATCTTAGAACTGATCCATTCTGATGTTTGGCAAGCACCAGTTCTGTCCCTAGGAGGTGCACGATAATTCATGTCTTTTATTGGTGATTACTCCAGGAGATGTTGGGTATATCTAGTCAAGAGGAAGGCGGATGTATTCCCAGTTTTCAAAATATTCAAAGCGCGTGTAGAGTTTGAATCTAAAAAGAAGATCAAGTGTTTGAGGACGGACAATGGAGGAGAATATACCAGTAATGAATTTGAGAACTTCTGTAAACAAGAAGGTATCAAGAGGTAGTTCACAGTGGCATACCCTCCACAACAAAATGTAGTAGCAGAGCGGATGAACAAAACCTTGTTAGAACAGACAAGAGAGATGTTGAGGATTGCGGGGATGGCCAAGTCATTTTGGACAAAAGCAGTGAAGACCGCCTTTTATGTGATCAATCGGTCACCATCAACCACAGTTGATCTGAAGACGCCAATGGAGATGTGGACTGCTAAGTCAGCTGATTATTCTAGCTTACATACATTTGGAAGTCCTGTATATGTTATGTACAATGCTCAAGAAACATCAAAACTAGATCCAAAATTCAGAAAATGCCTTTTCTTAGGGTATGCTGATGGAGTTAAGGGGTACTGCTTGTGGGATCCCAATGCCCACAAGGTGATAATCAGCATAGATGTAATATTTATAGAAGACAAGGTACAAAGAAATAAAAATGATAGCACTTCAAAAAAGCAACCAGAGACTATTATAGTTCAAGTTGAAGATAAACAAGAACAAGAAGTTCCAGATTCTTCTTAAGCAACACTAGAACACGAAGAACAAGAACAAGTTGAGTTTACAACTCCACGAGTTCGACGGTCAACTCGGGAGAGAAAGGAACCAACTTGGCACTCACAATACATTATGGAGGGAAATGTTGCATACTGTTTACTAACAGAGGGTGGAGAGCCATCAACTTTCCATAAGGCTACCAAAGGCCAATAAGCTTCTTTGTGGATGGCAGCAATACAAGGAGAAATTGAAGCCCTTCATAAAAACAAGATATGGGATCTTGTTCCACTACCACAAGGAAGGAAGTCCATTGGCAACAAATGGGTCTACAAGATCAAATGAGATGGCAATAACCAAGTGGAGCGGTATCGTGCTAAATTGGTGGTGAAAGGATTCGCTCAGAAAAAAGGTATTGACTTCAACAAAACATTCTCTCCTGTTGTTCGACTCATAACAGTTCGAGTAGTCCTGGCGATGTGTGCTACATTTGACCTGTGCTTAGAGCAGTTAGATGTGAAAACTGCATTTCTTCATGGAGAACTTGAAGAGATTTACATGCTCCAACCAGATGGATTTGAAGAAAAAGAAAAAGAGAACTAGGTTTGCAGGTTGAACAAATCTCTATACAGTCTCAAACAGGCGTCGAGATGTTGGTATAAGAGATTTGATTCCCTTCATCATGAGCCTTGGATACAACAAACTCAGTCCAGATCCTTATGCTTACTACAAGAGATTTGGTGATGGTGATTTCATTATTCTGCTGTTGTATGTTGACGACATGTTGGTAGCAAGCCCCAACAAAGATCGTATTAAAGACTTGAAGGCAAATTTGGCTAGGGAGTTTGAAATGAAGGACTTGAGACCAACAAATAAGATTCTAGGGATGCAAATTTACCGAGACAAAAATAGTAGGAAGATTTGGCTTTCTCAGAAGAACTACTTGAAGACAATCTTGTGTTGCTTCAACATGCAGGATTGTGAGTCGATCTCTACCCCTCTTCCTATTAATTTCAAGTTATCCTCAAGTATGAGTCCTAGCAACGAAGCAGTGAGGATGGAAATATCTCGAGTACTGCACACATCAGCAGTGGGTAGCTTAATGTTCGCCATGGTTTGCACAAGACCATACATTGCACAAGTAGTGAGAGTGGTTAGTCGATACATGGCGAATCCTCTTAAAGAGCATTGGAGTGTTGTGAAGACGATCCTGAGATATGTCAAGGGTACCTCAAATGCTGTAGTATGTTATAGAGAATCAAATTTTATTGTTAGAGGCTATGTTGATTCAGATTATGTAGGTGATCTTGACAAGAGCAAGTCCACCACAGATTATGTGTTTACTCTTGCTGGAGGAGCTGTAAGTTGAGTTTCGAAACTGCAGTCTATCGTGACTACTTCTACGACAGAGGCAGAATACGTCGCAGCTACAGAAGCTAGCAAAGAGGCAATATGGTTGCAAATGCTACTGGAGGAGCTCAGACACAAACAAGAGAGGATTGCTCTATTTTGTGATAGTCAGAGTGCTTTGCACCTGGCAAAGAATCCAACATTCACTCAAGGACAAAGCACATACGAGTTCAATATCACTTCATTAGTGAGAAGGTGGAAGAAGGAAGTCTGGATATATAGAAAATCCATACGAATGACAACCTAGAAGTTGTTCTAACAAACCCGATCAACAATTGCAAGTTTATTTGGTGTCGATCCTATATTGGCCTAGTAGAAACATAAGCAGTATGGACATGGCAAAGTAGAAAGGAAAGAAGAATTACAAAAGTGACTTTAAGTGGGAGATATGTGGAGGTAAAGCCACTTTTGCCTCTTACTTCATGCTTAAGTTATTGATTAAGTAAAAAATGGTGCTTACTTCAAGCTTAAGTTTACTTCATGCTTAAGTTCTAAGATAAGTAAAAAATGGTGGCTTACTTTCCAACATATAATAGTTGTAAAGATTGCATTTACAACTCATCTATAGCTAAGTTTCTTTAGCTGTAAGAAGCTAGTTGTAACTGCTTCTATCTAGTATAAATAGAGGTCTTGTGTTATAAAGTTGTCATCCCATGTTGGTGAGTGAAAACAGAGAGAAAGAGGGATAGGAGTTTAGAGAGAAAGTAGAGATTTCTCCTAAAACTCAATTGTCTTTCTTTTGTTAGAGTGTATTTCTTCCTGTTATAAGAGAGAGGGTATTGTCAATTTTGCTCTCCTTATTGCAGAAGAGAAATTGTTGTATCTTTTTGTTATAGTAGAATCCTTCTACAATTTGCCTATCATCTTGTGCTTCACTCATTTTCATAATTTCTACTTCAATTGTAATATATTAGGTGCCCCATACCACAACAGTAACCTATCAAAAGTAATATACAAAGTGTCAAGGAATAGATCGGGTGGGCCGGTTTAGATTCCTCTGTTGTCCAAGTCAGATATATAATACCTCGAACTAAATAAATATCACTTCAATAAAAGTTTGTTATATTAGATAATGTTATTTTTCATTACGAGGTTCAATTGTGAGCCATGAAATTTTAAGAAGTTGAGACGAGATTATCGAGATTAATTAAGTGATCTCAATAAGTGTTCACAATGCTCGAGGGATTTTTTTTGAAAATTCTATTAACCTGAATCTTCAATTTGTTGATTTGTGAGTCTGTGAAAATTTTTGGAGAATTTTTTAGACATCCGAAATATTTATTTTGAATTTTTGAAGTTTTGGAATTATAGAAATTCATTTAAATAAAAATAAATATCTTGATGTGATTTGAACCATCTAAATTATCCACCGCTTGATCTGAGCTATTGGATTAAAGTTAGAATTGGGTTAAACGTCTCGAAGCTCGGAAGCTTGTACCTTTTTCCGGCGGTTCTTCGTCTTTCCTGGCGACCGTTTGAGGTGCTTGTGGTATGAAACATGGTCTCTCTTCGTGCTTTACACGTGAGTATACATGGTTTTTGTTTTGATTGAGTTGATGTTTTGGGGCATTTCGGCCACAATCAAAGTTTTTGGGAAATTGGTGAAATTTTATTATTCCACACTAAATTCAGAATAACTTCCATTAATTAAGGTTCGAGCTGTGTCAAAATGCCTTGTATTAATATTGACATGCTAACAATAGGTTAACTCATTATGCTTAAGTAAGGTGAACTAGGGACTGACATCGCCTTAGTTTCAATGTGGGAGAGGTGTCCCTTCCTAAGTAAGATACCCAAGGTTGGTACCCTTCTTAGAGTGGCCTAAAGGTGATCCTTCGAACCATACCCTACTGGGTATTACAATGGTGGTGTAGTTATGAGTTATGACCTCAGGCCTGGCCATAGTTCTATCATACTGCAGGATACCGCCGGGTAACGGACTCGGTGCCTATAGATGTGTCGTTTATGTTTGATACCTAGTTGTTATGTACACAAAGTGTTAACTTAATGAGCAAACCAAGATCGTTTCACAAAATGCATAAACACAACCAAATGATCAATACAATATGAACTAGAATACAACAAGAGGAGATGCATCACCTGCTTTATGCACAACAGCCATTCCTTCAAAGCAGTAACAGCAACACAGCTATTCAACACAAATAATCAGAGCTCCAAAACTTCAAGCAGCCACACGCAAGAAATCTTCTACTCAACTATGTGTTTAACTCCTCTCTATGGGGCAGGACTGAATGTTTTGTCACATAGTGAATATGGACTTCAAGCACCTATATATACAAACTAGATAGGTCTTCCCATAAAAGAATCCTTGATTCTAGCCAATGAGTTATTTATGAAAGATGCTATAATTATCATATCAACTAATTAGATATTTATCTTTATCAAAATGGATTCCTAACCATATGAGTGACATACCAAATCCCATTAGGTGTCTAGGTAGATAATTCATATATTTCCCATTTATTGTAATAAGTTTAATCAGTTTATTATTTACTTAATGTAGATAATATTAGGTCCAAATAATATTTTACAATCTTCCCTTTGGACCAATATTGTCTACATAACAACTGAACCAAAACTCATTCCAGAAAATAGCCAAAGTGTGCACTGAAATATATGGTTTCTCAAGATCCATTCAGTTCTGTCAAGAACGTAGCAGCTAAAATAAAATTTGGAAATAAACATGTTTATGTAAACATATTTGTTCCAAATTACCAATAATAACCTCTGCATCTCACATGAACTACAAAACAGATATGATGAAATCAAGTGGTAAAGTATGTCATTCTGCAGTAAACACTTGATTATAGTCCAACTAAAAATTTTGAATATCAAAATCATAATGCAAACATTATTTACTTAAGCACCAGTGGATTGCATGTTTGCCTCTTACTGAATATATGCATATTTCCATCCACCTGATAATCAACAAAACTAAAATAGCAGCAGTCAAATATTATCAAAATAAGATCAAGCTGTGAAACAATATATCTGGAAATACCTCAAGCTTTATTCATTTGACCAAAATATGAATACATATTGTTTCTGACATGAACTGCAAACTGAAATAAAATTGAAACTTTCAAACTAAGAAACTGAAAACATAATCTTTATGACTTTTGCTCTTTCTGAACTCAGGAATCTAAACTAGAGAGAATTCTCATGTCTTCAACATGCTTCTTGAAAACTGAAACTGGTAATGCCTTGGTAAAGGGGTCTACAAGCTGTGCATCTGTGCTAATGGCAGCTATTTCAATCTCTCCATCTTTTACCCTCTTTCTCACACTGTAGAACTTCAAGTCTATATGTTTTGAATTATTGGACATTTTTCTATTCTTACTGAAGAACACAGCAGCTTCATTATCACAATAAACTTTCAGCTTTCTATCAACAAGATTAATTAAAATCTTTGTTTCCAAAAGAAAGTTTCTGATCCATAGGCCTTCACATACACCTTCATGTATGGCTATAATTTTTGCTTGCATGGTGGATGTGGCTATCAATGATTGTTTCATTGTTTTCCAAGCCACTGCACCACTTGCCAACATATATACATAGCCACAAGTAGACTTCATTGATGCGCGATAATTGCCTGCAAAATCTGAGTCTGTGAAGCCTACAAGTTCAAGTTTCTTCACACGCTTATACACAAGCATGTGACTCTTAGTCCTCTGTAGGTATCTCAATACCTTTTTGCCAGTAGTCTAATGCTTGTGTCCAGGATCAGATTGAAATCTAGACAACATGCCAACTGCAAAGGATAAATCTGGCCTAGTGCACACTTGTGCATACATGAGACTGCCAACTAATCTAGCATATGGTACAGCCTCCATTTCCCTTTTCTCAACACTTGTTTTAGGGCATTGATCATTATTTAATTTATCTCCCTTAGATATTGGAACCTCCCCATGAGCACAAGTAGCCATATCAAATCTCTGAAGTATTTTTGAAATGTAGGCTTGTTGAGATAATCTCAATAAACCTTGTGCTCTGTCTCTCTTTATCTCAATTCCTAATACATAAGAAGCCTCTCCTAGATCCTTCATATCAAAAACTTTCGATAGAAATATTTTGGTATCTTTCAGCAACTTAATGTTACTGCTAGCTAGCAAGGAGAATGTCATCTACATATAGGATAAGAAAGACAAACTGGTTTCCAACAATTTTAAGATAAACACATTCATCAACAAGGTTTTCAGTAAAACCAAAAGATGCAACCACAGAATCAAATTTTCTATACCATTGCCTAGATGCCTGTTTAAGTCCATATATAGATTTCTTAAGCTTACAGACTAAGTTTTCTTTTCCAGTTTCAATATAGCCTTCTGGTTGTGACATGTATATCACTTCCTCCAGTTCACCATTTAAGAAGGCTGTTTTTACATCCATTTGATGTAACTCCATATCATAGTGAGCTATAAGAGCCATTATGATTCTAAAAGAGTCCTTGGTTGAAACTGGTGACAATGTTTCTGTAAAATTTATACCCTCCTTTTGTGTGGACCCTTTAGCCACAAGCCTTGCTTTATGTCTCTCAATATTTCCCTTAGCATCTCTCTTAGTTTTGAACACCCACTTGCTGCCTATAGGCTTGTGATTTGGATCTAGCTTCACAAGCTCCCACACTTCATTATTATACATGGATTCAAGCTCTGCATCCATGGCTTTCTTCCATTGTTTTGACTCATTACTTTCTGCAGCTTGCTTAAAATTTACAGGGTCATTATCATCTGCTAAAGTGCTCTCAACTTCTTGCAGATAAACCTCATAAATATCATTTTGACCACCAAAAGTTGGCTTCCTAGTTCTTTGTGATCTTCTAGGTTCAGCTACATTTTGTTGAGGTTCAGGAACATTTTGATCTGGTATAGGTTTAGCCACTTTAATATTTTTGTTTTCAAGTTCTAAGTCACCATATGCTTCATTGTGAACTTCACTTTCAGTTTTTGCATTATTTTTAAAGTTTGGCATTTCTATTTATGTATCCTCACTTTCTGCAATTTCCTCAAAATCATCAATTAAACCTTCAAATTTTGTATTGCAAATACTCTCCTCCAGAAATTTAACCTGATGAGTTTCAAAAATTCTAGGTGAGTAGTGAGGTGCATAGAGTTTATAACTTTTAGATTTTTCACAATAGCCTATAAAATGACAAGTTACAGATTTAGGGTCAAGTTTTCCTAAATTGGGATTGTAAATTCTTGCCTCAGCTTTTTACAACCCCATACATGGCAATGATGCAGACTAGGTTGTCAACCACATCAAGACTCAAATGGTGTTTTATCCACAGACTTGCTTGGGGACCTATTGCAAACATAGTTTGCAGTTCTTAAAGCTTCTCCCAAAACATTTTTGGCAACCCAGAAGTACACATCATACTGCTTACCATATTCAACAGAGTTCTATTCTTTCTCTCTGCAACACCATTCTGTTAGGGATTGTATGGTTTTGTATATTGAGCTTTTATACCTACATCCTGCAGATATAAAGCAAATGGACCCTTTTGTTGCCCTTGCTTGGTATATTTACCATAAAATTCACCCCCCACCCCCTATCAGACTTCACAGTCTTAATTTTCATTTCTAGTTGATGTTCAACTTCAGTTTTGAAAATTTTAAATGCCTCAAGTGATTGTGATTTTTCTGACAATAGGTAGATGTAACAGTACCTTGAATAGTCATCTATGAATGTAATGAAATAAACATTTCCACATATTGTTCTATGCCTGAAGGGACCACATATATCTGTATGAATTAACTCTAGCAGTTTTTCACTTCTGCTAGCAGTCTTTTTTCTTAAGTTTGTCATTTTACCCTTAAAACATTCAATGTAGTCAGCTAGGTCTGAAAAGTCTAGTTCTGAAAGTGTTTTGTCCTTTACTAATATTTGCAGTCTTTCTTTTGAAATGTGGCCTAGTCTCCTATGCCACAAGTAAGCTGATTTATCATTGAACAAGGTCCTTTTAACACCTATGGTGGTGTTGTTACTTAATGTGTTATTTCTGTCTTCAACAAGTGAGATTACTTGTTGAGGTATTGAACAATTCAATTTCATATAATTATCCAAAATAACACCAGAACCATATAACAAGGAACCTTTAGAAATTTTTATTCCATCCAAATCAATGTAAAAATAGCAACCAGTCTTAACCAAAAGAGACATAGAAAGCAAATTCCTCTTAATCGAGGGAATGTAATAAACATCATCCAAAACTAAAAAATTTCCAAAACCTAGGTCTAGTCTTAAGGTTCCTATAGCCTTCACTGCAACCCTCATGCCATTTCCCACACAGACATTGGTTTCCTCACTTCTTGGTGCCCTTTTCTTTGTGAATCCCTGTAAAGAATTCGTAATATGCAAGGGTGAGCCAGAATCTAACCAATAAGTGTGAGGTTCAATATTGACAAAATTAATTTCTAAAGAAAAAGTTTCTGTAGTATTTAAGAAATTCTTACCCTTCTTCACCAACCAAGCTTTAAAACCTGAGCAGTCCTTCTTCATATATCCTACTTTTTTGCAAAAGTAGCACTTGAACTTAAAAGCTTTAGTGGTGTTAGGTGCTGCAGTGTTTCCAGATGGCTTAGTGATGGTTTTGGTGACCTTAAGCTTGTTCTTCTTTTTCTTTGGCTTTTCCACCAGGTTCATAGAGGTTGCAGGCTCTCTCTCTTTCTTAATTCTATCTTCTTCATCAGCACAGATAGATATGAGCTCATCTATGGTCCAGGTACCCTTTAGAGCATTGTAGCTAGTTGTAAGCCCACTGAAGGTATTTGGCAAAGAATGCAGTGCAACATGCACCACTTGGCTATCATTCACTCCCATCAGTAACTCCCTGAGCCTAGCATTAATGTGGATCAGCTTCATTATGTGCTCTCTAACTCCCCTAGATCCTTCATACTTCAGCTCATGGAAAGCCTTAGACAATCTTGAAGCCTCTGCTTTCTCACTCTCTTTAAATTTTTTCTCAATGGCCTCCATATAGTCAGTAGCCAAGTTAGGTTCTTCTACACTACCTCTTACAGTGTCAGACATAGTGTTCCTAATGGTGTTCTTGGCCATTCTATTTGACCTGTGCCAGACTTTAAATGCCTTAACCTCCTCAGCTGAACTATCTTTAGTTAATGCCTCAGGTTCATCCTCATGAAAGACTAGGTCTATATTCTCATGCATCATCATATAACGCTCTACCGAATCTCTCCAGGGTCTAAAGTTTGTTCCAGTGAGCATCAAAACATTGTTGAGGTTCATGTAAATACTTCCTAATGAGCAAAGTCAAAAAGAAAAAAAAAATTATGTAAGTTTCAGTTTCAAAACGCAAAAATACAAAGTTTAAATTTAGCAATATTTCTGCAGATTTATGTGTTAGTTCCAAAAGCAATTCAAAAACACATAAAACACCAAAACAAAATATCAACCATAATGGCAACAAGTACCACAAGATACTATGTCAATGAAAATACCCCAAATCTGAATTTCACATTAGGCAACACTTTTGTAGCAGTAGACATAATGTACTTAAGTTTCTGAATCTTCACCCCATAATTAGAGAACTCAAGTTATCCAAAAACACAATCAACATCTTATGACAGTAGAAGAGTCTTTAAGTATCAAAATATGAATTCAAAATCATGTGTGAAGCTGTTTGTCACCAAACTATGCTATATTAACCCTTCTTTGGAAGACACGAGTAAGCACAGTTTGAAAACAATTAACACAAGTTTCCAGGTCATTTCTATCTTAATGATCAAATGCAAATAATAACATAAATTGCTTTGTGCAACATGCCCATTTTTATTTGCAACAACCTGTGACCTAAATAAAGTTTAACTAAAATCAATTCAAGACATCAAGGCACTTGAAAAGAAACTTTACTCAATCTGCAATTTTCTCAATGAAAATATGACAACATTTACAGGGAGACAGTGAACTTCTTAACTCAAACATTCATCAATTTATCATATAATCATTGTTCAATCACAGATATATATTAGCAGAATGCAAAATATTAAGCACAACCATCCATAAGCAATCACAGAGAAAGCACAAAATCGTTTCAATTCAACTCAATTCAATTCAGAGACACAAGCACACAAAAACTTAAATTTCATCTGGTTACCATCTACTCTAGCCTAGGTGAACGCCGGGAATGCTTCTATTGTTCTTGTAATTCAACAGAAAACGAATTAAAGCTTTGAATCGAAACATGGTTCTCAGAAGGCCTAACCTTTGCGACTGCAATTCTGCAACAATTTTAGCGGAAGCAATAATTCCCGAAAGCGATCTTAATCCGAATTAAATTTTTTTTTCTTTGCCTGTTAACCAAAACCCTAATTTCCCAAAACGTTTTGCAATTCAACATAACACAAAACTCTAGTTCAAAATACAATGAATTGATCTTCTAAAAATGATTTATGAATTGTGAAATTTTGCTCTGATACCATTTGTTAACTTAATGAGCAAACCAAGATCGTTTCACAAAATGCATAAACACAACCAAATGATCAATATAATATGAACTAGAATACAACAAGAGGAGATGCATCACCTGCTTCATGCACAACAGCCATTCCTTCAAAAGCAGTCACTACAAGAAAATGACTCTTTTACCGCACACATTTTACGGCGTGCATTAATGCGTGCCGTAATAGGCACACATTTACGGCGCATTTTCACACAGGCTGTTAATACTCTTTCTGATATGGTCTTTTACGGCATGCATTAATGCGTGCCGTAATAGACACACATTTATGGCGCATTTTCACGCAGGCCGTTAATACCCTTTCTGATATAGTCTTTTACGGCGTGCATCAATGAACGCCGTTAATGTCATTGTTCATTTAGTTTTTTATGGCATGTATTGATGTGTGCCGTACAAGTAAAAGGCCAAAAATTTTCACTAAAGTTTTTATTTCCCTCCATCTTTTCCCTCTACAGTTTTCATTTTTATTTTTTTCATTTCATAACACAGCCTCGAGCCCTCGTTTCTCACTGCCTCACTTCCAGTCACGACCCTATCTCATTTCAGTTTCTCTCTCTTCCTTTCGCTCTCTCTTTTTTCACTGGCCTCTCAGTTTTCTCCTTGTCATCGACAATTCGAGATCACCAAGGAGACCGCCAAGGACTGGGTTAAGCTCACCGTCCAAAACCGTCAGGCCAAGGTCTCGGTGGTCCCCTCTACCGCCTCTTTGGGATCTGCATTTTGCTTGGAGCCGGATCGCGACCGCAAAATGTCAACTGCTTCAGATTCGTTTTCTCTACCTTCTTCCTTCACACATCTCTCAGCCGGAGCTTCCTCCTTTCCCTCCAGGTCCATCTCTGCTGTTACTCTTTTCTTCAATCTTGTTTTCGTCGGTTTGTTTTGATTTAATCTTGCTCAGTTATCATCGTTGTCGTTTATTCTTCTTAATTTTAGATCCAGTTATGATTAGATCTTTTGTAAAGATCCAATATTGGGGCCGCTAAGTTTGTGAAGGAGATAGGGCTCAATTATCGAGATGCACTTAGCAATATCACCAATTTCAAAAGAGAGGCTTTTGGGTATGTGACTTTTTCTTAGAATCTGAATCTATTTCTGGGTTTTCGTTCTGCCATAGACCCATTACAAAGTTGGAACTGACTCATATTTGATCTCCATTTTTGGTTAATCCACTAGCTCCGTCAGATTTGTTGTCAATCTCGTCCTTATTATTTTTTTTTTGTAAGTTGAATCATGGATTTTTATTCTTGTTGTGCTGTTTTGATTGTCAAATTGAATTTTTGTTCTGTTTTACTGAATATGTTTTCAGAAAGCATGCTTCTCAGTTCTCACTTTCTCAGTCAATATTAGAAGACTCTCTGTAAGTCAAAATAATTGTAACTTGTGCACTTATAGATCAATTATTGACTCCTGCATATCTCCTTTTAGCTTGGTGTAAAGCTAAGAAGTTTTACTAATCATATGTGTTTTTCTACCAGCTTTCAGAGAAGACGCAAGTTGATTGAAGGTTGGATGGCCAAACCAATATGGAAGCAGGTTGGTGGAAACTCAGAATTATGAGTTGACTGTGAATTGATTATTCCCTGAAAGACTATTGAAAGTAATCCATGTCAAGTATCATAATATGTGACTACTACGATTGGTCAGAATTTTTGAACTTCCAGTTTCCTTTATGCATTTTCAGGCTGACCCTCGATTTGTATGGAACAAAAATCTTTTGGATGAACTTATCGAGTTCAAGGTAAGATTTTCCTACTGTAAGGTACGATTAGTTCAAGGTCCAAATTATGTCGTTTCAGTTCCTTTAGTGTATGAAACACTTTACAGGTATGCTCTTTTTTTTTTCTCCCTCTTCCTTTTGGTGCTACTGCAGCTGTGCTTTTTATTGATGAAAAGGATTTCTATTGCATTTAGTTAAGTCCTTTGGAATATTAAGTAACAGTATCTAGCTTATCTAGATTCTGAACGACATACCTAACTTTTCATTTATTTTTTTGTTTATTGATCTGTTTCTCACTTGTATGACTGGTTTTCAATTCTGAAACTTTATACTGTAATAGTAACAATAAGTGATGAACCCTGCTTGGGTTTGTTTATCTAGATCTTTAAGTGTTGCACTATTATCCACCCCGAGCTCTTCTCTCTCTCTCCTTTTTTTTTTTTGTTTAAATTATTTCTTTTCTCTTGCAGGGAGATCCAGAAACAGATTTCTACAAATGTTCTTAAGCTCGTAAGCTTATTGCACTTTCATTCCTAAGGATCAGTTTGGCATACATGGAGTTTAAGAGAATTTATGAGGTTGAATTACTATGCATTTTTCATAAGCTTATTGCACTTTCATTCCTACAATGAATACTATTTTTGTCAAGCTAAAATCTTGTATGTCTTTTGCAAATGCTTTAAGCCATACTGTTTCTTTTGTGTAATTGCATTTACTTAGTCCGGACAGATTGCCCACCTCAAATTTATATTCCAGTTTTCCGCACCACAGAGTTTAAGATCACAAGTTTTACTGAAGCCCAGATCTCCAAATGAAGAACCCTGGTTCTGCATTTGATATTATTTATGAACACTGCAGAGTCATGTTCCGTGGCATTGGTGTTCTGAAGTTTGCTGCTTTGTTAGGTAAAATCCATCTTCAATACTTATAATTCAGTGTTGCTTTTTATCTCAGAATTGAAGAAAATAATATTATTTGGGAAATAACAGCTAGCTGGTATGTAATATAATAAGAAGAGTTAAAGTACTAAACTTTTATTTACTAAATCAAGTTGGGTTGTGTGATTCGATGTGTTTGTGTGTGTCTGCAAAATCTGTGTAGGGTAGTTGCATTTGTTAAAATGTATGTGCATTGTGACAGAAAATCATTTATTTAATTAAAGCAGAAATTTTCACTATATACCTTAAGAGGCTTAAGCAAGTCCCAAAATTTATAAGTTGTATTAGACATGAAGTTTTTTAGGATTTAGTTTGGCTTTCAGTAAGTTGGTGCTCTGTTTTGGCTTTGCTTATGTGTTTGGATTGCTGGTGCAGTACACATAATGGATTGAGAGGTATGTTTGATTTATACTTTTGATTTGCTTTCTGGTGATGATGAAGGTTATACATGTTGGTTTTGTGGTCGTAGTGGAGGACTAGACCTCACATTAATAGTTTTCTTACTTTATTCTCTAGGCAAGCCCAAACTAAACCATTTGATTTGTGCAGAACAAGAACTTTGAATTGATAAAAAAAAAAAATCTATATCAGTATGTGTATTGTGTAGATATGCATTTTAATTGGCTTTTAGTCTTTCTGGATTTTCTTCTGCAATGTCTATCATTTCTTCTGTTTTGCACTTGTGAAAGAACGAAACACTCACTTCTCAATGCATGTTGCAGTTACTATTCTATGTATGGACATTTCAAGAAGCTGGATGAAGAGATTAAAAGGGGAGCTGCATCTTTGGAAGTAGAAGCCCAACTATCTCAGGTTTGCAATTGTCGATCACTTCATATTATGGAATTGATAAACGATAAATCAAGAAGCTGCATAAACTATCTGTTAGCCAGAACTTTGACCACTATATTTGAAATTTAGTTTCCAATGTTTTGAGATCAGTTTGAAAGAACTTTAATGAAGTTACCAATAGAGTTAGTTAATTTCAACTATCTAGAATTTGTGCTACAAGTATTTTTCACTTTTGACCTTGATTATGATGACTTCCTTATGTCAGTTACTTGTAGTGTTGCTGGAAAGTCACTGGACTTTACTATGTTTTGGTATGCTAATGACTAATTTTGCAGGGGTGGTCATTTTCACATGATCCATTGCACAAATGAAGGTTATATTTACAATTTTTTTTTTTTGAAATATTGTTCCCTTTTATTTATCTGTTGTCATTAACAATGGAACACACTTCTTTCCAGACACTTTTACATTATGTTCCTGCAGGGAGGGTGGTAGTCCTTGATCTGTTTGCTGAAGTGAAACTGTGAAACTGATATGTGAATTGAACTTGTACAATTAGAGTTTGATTGATTGATGTAATGACAACTGCTACTTGTACATTTTTAATTGTCATTTTGTAAATGAAATTACTTATAACGATAATCTGATTGAAATGTTTCTCTTACATCTAATTTGTCATATGGATATGGTGATACAAATGTGAAATTGGTAAAAATATAAATTTTTTTTTATTAAAAAAAACCTTATTTACGGCGTGCAAGCTGCGCCTTAAATAGGAACTCAATCACTCTTTTACGGCACACATTATACGCCTTAAATAGAAAGTCTTTTACGGCGTGCAACATGTGCCGTAAATAACATGAGTGACATTTCCGATATCACTTTGACGGCGTTCTTGGATGCACTTTAATGGCGCATTTTAGTGTGCCGTAAATGTGGTACGTCTTTTACGGCTCCGGCATTTACAGCCTGCTTTTGTGCGCCGTAAATACCTTTTTACGGCACACATTGTGGGCAGTAAAAGACCATTTTTGGTGTAGTGAGTAGCAGCAACACAGCTATTCAACACAAATAATCCGAGCTCCAAAACTTTAAGCAGCCACACGCAAGAAATCTTCTACTCAACTATGTGTTTAACTCCTCTCTATGGGGCAGGACTGAATGTTTTGTCACATAGTGAATAGGGACTTCAAGCACCTATATATACAAATTAGATAGGTCTTCCCATAAAAGAATTCTTGATTCTAGTCAATGAGTTATTTCTGAAAGATGCTATAATTATCATATCAACTAATTAGATATTTATCTTTATCAAAATGGATTCCTAACCATATGAGTGACATACCAAAGCCCATTAGGTGTCTAGGTAGATAATTCATATATTTCCCATTTATTGTAATAAGTTTAATCAGCTTGTTATTTACTTAATGTAGATAATATTATGTCCAAATAATATTTTACACAAAGCATCATTATACATGAGAAAAAGAGCCTAGCTCTAAGAATGTTGTATGGGAATATCAGTGGAGAAACATAGTAGGCACATAGTGGGATCTCTCGACTTCAAGTTTAGCGAAACCTGAAGTCGAGAGATCCTACTATGTTTCTCCACTGAAATCTGAGTACAGCATTTGGGAAGACTATTTGGATTGTTGTTTGTAGTTAAGTATACATAATCGTGATTTTTTTCTTTTCAATTTTATGTTCATAGATATATATGGAATAAAAATAAAGTGCGACACTCTCTGTTAGAGGCCTTGTTCAGTAGCACACTGTACTCTGAGAGGGCCTATGGACAATTAATACAATAAAGTATGTAACCCCATATGTAAGAAGGCATGTGAGTGCACTTCTTAGCCCCGAATGACTATCCTAATCAAATCATATATGAATATCATTACAATTTTCATTTAAGAGTACGAACATGAAGTATATCTATCTCAACTAATTCATTTTCTTGTTCCTCTTTTATCTGATCATGTTCTACATTTCAGATAGGAGATCAAAGATGTGCTAAATTCACACCACACTTTCCATGTATGGATTAGGCCTTTTAATTTAGTTTTATGAGGCATAGTAGGTATGTATCACTGCATTAGCCTTGCAAATTATTGAGCTAGTATCATATAATGCTCATTCTTAACATTTAAGTAGATTGCTGCAGTAGTTATGATTATTTGGTTTAACTGTTGTTACATACTCTTGGGCCACATTGGTATTGTAGTTTAATGTATTTGTGCGAACTAAAAATGTAAACTGACTTTGATGGGAATGCCTTTTTTTTTTTAAGCTGATCTATTCTATTTTTTCATGGCACAGGTAAAAGACGATACTGCAACTGAAGCTAGGGAAAATAAACTGCAACCTGTGAATACTGAACTTCATATGCTTATTGGGCTTTTTTGTTGAAGGTTGCAGCTACATGGAAACATGAAGAATACTACTTAGTTATTTCTTGTCCCCCCCCCCCCCCCCCCCCCAATATATTAGTTCTGGGTGTAATCACACTCTATATATTCTTAATTCTTAATACAAAATGATTGCTTTTAGTTTTGTTTGAAAAATAAACATTATTATAATTATTAATTTTATTTAGCTTTTCATGTATAATTTATACATAAAAAGCGGATTATATATATATATATATATATATGTATATATAATATTTTAATACTATTAGGGCAACTCCAACCATAGGCACCATTTGGGGTGCTATTCTCATTTGACGAAATGGTTGCAGAAAGATCAAGAAGAGGCCGTCACGAGAAGCCGTCAACGAGCCTTGATGATGTCTGCCGCTGCCTTGCAAATCCAAACTCTGGAAGATGAGGATTCGCAATGGGGTGGTTCTTCAGAAGGTCGTACCTATAAGGCCAGGGATCGAGAGCTGATGGATCTTCGACTCAAAGCTCAATACTTCACAGATCCGTGCAGGTTTGAACCAAACATATTTCGCAGGCGATATAGAATGCAACCTTGGGTCTTTGACAAGATGATGCGCGACGTGGCCAACTACGACCCATATTTTGTTCAAACAAGAGATGCTTGTGGGAGACTCAGCTTATCCACTGAACAAAAGCTGACATGCGCCATGAGAATGCTCGCGGATGGCATCACAGCTGATTTCTGTGATGATTACCTAGATATTACGAAGACCACTGCCATTGAGATTTTTGAGCACTTCACAAAAGCAATCTGGAATGTGTACTATGAGACTTACCTCCGCCGACCAACACCGGCATATTTGCGACGGCTGCTTGACAAGGCTGCAGAACGGGGATTCCTGGGGATGATCGGTAGCCTTGATTGTATGCATTGGCAATGGAAAAATTGTCCCACCGGATGGGCAGGGCAGTATACTGGCTACAAGGGGAAACCCATAATCATCTTAGAGGCGGTGGCCTCCTACGATACTTGGATTTGGCATGCCTTCTTCGGACTTCCAGGTTCCCTAAATGATATTAATGTCCTTGGATGTTCACCGTTGCTCAATGACGTATGCACCGGTAAAACCCCTGAAGTGAACTACCAGGTACATAATAGGCATTATCATCAATGTTATTACCTAGTTGATGGCATATACCCTAAGTGTGGGTCATTTGTACAAGCAATCTGAAACCCGAGGTCGCTGCAGACACAATATTTCACAAGGATGCAGGAAGCATACAGAAAAGACGTGGAGAGAGCATTTGGTATTCTCCAAGCTCGTTGGGCAATCATAAGAGGACCTGCTCGTGGGTGGAGTAAGGAGAATCTTCAATACATCATGATGACGTGCATTATCTTGCACAATATGATTGCTGAAGATGAGCATGATGAAGATGCAGCGCAGCCATTTGATCCGGATGATATCCCAACCAGACCAAGGAAAGCAGAGATATATAAGAGACCAGTAATGGACACCGATGTTGATCGCAATCCGCAACAACTAAATCAATTCTTGCGTCGTTATAGGGAGGTTAGATGTCCAGTGATGAATAAAAACCTCCAAGACGATCTAGTCGATCACCTATGGACCATGAAGTTACAAGCTGATCAGAACCACCAGTGAGCATTTTTTTTTTTTTTTGTGCTTTCAATAAGTGGTCATGTTGTCATGATAAGTGGTCATGGCCTACTTTGGTTGTATTGTTGTGTGGTATGCTTTTACTTTGTGTTGTGTGCTTTTAATTTGTGTGGTGTGCTTTATTATGAAAATAAAAGTTCAATGCTTTTTTACGAAGGTGATCTACTCAACAAAATAATTTTTATTATCATAAATTAAAACACAAACTATTCAAAGCAACTAACAATATTAATTACATCTAAGATGTCTCGCCAAGTGGATCATAAGTGGTCAATCCTGTGTTGTCTCCTTCAGGGGGTGTAGGATCTTGAGATTGTTCTGGGATGCTTGAAGTTTCGGCCTCCTTATCAATTATTTGTTGTTGCTTCCTCTCCCAATAACTCCTCTTTCTTGGGGTAAAAATTGATGGATCCACCTGCATCGTGCGAGCATCCTCAGTGCGTTGTTCAATTAGTTTACCTTCCTCAAACTGTCTTTGCTTTTGTTGGTACTCGCGTTCGGTTTGTTCATAACATTTCTGCATTTGAACTCGTAGGCCATCCGCATCCTGCTTATTGCCTTTTTTCTTAGCTAGCTTCTGTGCTTTCTGTCCTTAAGGACATGCCTTTCTTGATGACGGAAGCTCATCCTCAGTAGTGGTTGTTCCATCGTCATCCAAGTTGACATGATTAGGAACACTAAAGTGGGTGTTTTCCATTGATGGCGTTTTCCCAAACTTTTCTGTATTTTTCAAGTATTGCCAACAATGCTCAAACACAAAATCGCAACCTTCCGAGTCGTAGTACATTGATTTAACATTCATGAGCTACATATAATATTAAGTAAATAAAATATTTAAAAAAAATTGGCTTAGTATAAATCCATCAATAAACTATATAACAACATTTTACTTTTAACAACTACATGAGAAATAAAAAAATAATCATTATTGAACATATTTCAATATAATTACCTCGTCCTCCATATTTTCACCGCTTCTTCGTTGAAAGTGTTTGACCTTGTTAAGAGCTTGGCGCCACTTTATACTTGCCGGACTTATTTTCTTCCAATGAGCGTGGCAACTAGAATGTGTTCTATCCATGCAACTGGCCGGTTTGTGAGCATTGTACTCCTCCGCCACACGACTCCACAATAAGTCTGACTTTTGATCTTTTCCGACACAACCACACCCCCAACGATGATCCAAGCTTGGCAAAGAATAACTTCTTCATTGTGCCTCCAAGAATCCCCTCTTGGAGCCATTTTTTCCAAGACAAAAAAAAAAGGAAGATATATTTAAGAACAAGAAGATGGGTTAATGAATGGAAAATTGTGAAGGAGATGGAGGATATTTGGTGTGAGAAAATAGAAAAGAATGGGTTGATATTTATAGAATTTCCTATATTTTACTGTTCCAACGGGTATATTTTTTTCCCTCAATTTTCTGGTATTTTTTTTAAATTTTTTTTGGAACAAAAATGAAATAATAACCTTTCATTTAATAAGAGCCGTTGATAAGTTTTTTTCCCTCAAATCTGAGCCATCAGATTGAAATAGATCCGTTCAGTAAAAAAAAAAAAAAACCAACATCAAACTGTCCATTTCAAAATGGAGCGATCTCAACCGTGCATTTAGTGACCGTTGGGACATGCAACGGTCGGCAGCAGACAAACTTCGCCTTGCGGGGCCCACTGGAGCAGACCACCTGCAGTGCTTTTTCTCTCTCCAGCGCAAGCGGGCGCGTCTTCCTTCTCCCCTGTTCTCCCTTCTGCGCGTGCTGCCCACCCAAGCCTTCCAGCGCGTCACTTCAATTGTTGGGCTGGGAAATCAGAAGCTGTGGTCCCGTTTCACTGTTCCGAGTCCTGGTCTTGGATTTGTCTCAAATATGAGACTCCAAATGAGCCCAAGTCTTATATTAATAGGACCAGATCCACCAAAAATACAAGGTTGGAGAAGCAAAGTCTTATAGTTGGCAAAATTTTGGTTTGGCACCCCATGGTTGGAGTTGCCCTTAGAGACGGATTGTAGTGTCCTTAAGTTTTCTGCCATAATTAATAGAGACGGATAGTTGGGTTCAGCTGTCTCTAATAGCTTTTAGAGATGCAACAAATAGGGACGAATCACTAGTTCGTCACTCCTACTTATAAGGACGGATTTGGATGTAATTTTGTCCCTAATACATGTCTAGTGATGAAACTTGGTGTCTCTATAGCCAGTTATTGGTGCATGTAGTGATATTCTGACCCAAAATGGAAACTAAACACTGCAATTTCAAACTCCATGTTAGACTTTGATCGACGGCAACCCACCAACTACAATATAGGGTGCCCAACGCCAAGTTCTCTGGATAAGTACAGAAGACCTTACGGTTGACAACCATGTTTCGTAAGATCATATTCATATCAGATGGCGCAAGGAAACAATAGGCGAAGTTGGAATCTGAGCGTAGAAGTGACTCAGAAAAATAATGTCACCACCTTTGCAAAGTTGATGCGGTTGTATAACAAAACGTACGTACGTAGATGAGGAGTAGAATAATTTTGAAATGGTTCTATGGACACTGACATTCAAATGGTGGTTGAATGCAAAGGAACCCGACCGTTGTCCAAGTAGTACTAGTGGGTGTGCAAATCCAATTATCAACAACAACAAGAAAACAAAAATCAAACCAAGTACGAATAAACAAAGAGAAATTCAAAATAAGCCAGCCATTTTTGGTAAGGATGTACGTGCATGATTCCTTTGAACACGGTGCGTGTTTCAGTTTCTCTGCAATGGCGAAGTAAGAGCATTTAAGTAATATATATAAAACTTGAAGGTCCAGTACGTCCCAACCAAGTACGTGAAGAGAGAGAGAGAGAGAGAGAGAGAGAGAGAGAGAGAGAGAGAGAGTTGTGACTGGACTGGCCGGTCTGGTCTGGTGCAGAGTGCAGAAGAAGAAGAAGCCCCAGCGTGAAGGAATGAGGTTGGTGACTGATGATCGACAGAGACTGACTCAAGAGTCAGAGAGAGAGCGTAAAAGCAGAAGATAATAAAGCCCAGAAGAATCACGAAGGAGGAGGAGAATCCATTAATATCAGGCAGGCTTTAACTTCAACGGCACGGACCATGTCATTGATTAATCATTTGGTTTTGCAGTGTGAATTCAAAAGTAAGAACAGACACCCCACCTTGGTATCTGCAACTCCCTCCCAACATTAACTTGAAAATTGAATGACAACGTACAACGGAGTAATTATTTCTTAGTTTTATGGTCAATGAAAGAATTAATATATAATTCAAATTATAATTATATGTCAATTGTCTTTTTTTTACTCCCACTAGTATCTTCGATTTTATTAGGGTACGTAAGACGAAGAAATATTATCCAAATTCAGGATTTACATCACAAAAATATTTGAAGTGATACCTAGCTCTCATAGATAATTTAGGATCTAGCTGCAGTCGGAAGTAAAAAAATGTCTTATGGGTTAAATTTGAACTATGTTTTTGATATTAATTAACCTTATCAATCATATTGTTTTCTTTATTAGAATGAAGATTACTCTATCACTAATTAATAAAAGAATACAAATTACTCACTAAAAAATAGACTCCATTACATCACAAACTATGATCGAGGTGAGTGAAGATGAATACAAATTTGCCATGTAAAAGCAGCTTTCTTAGCGACATTGTACAACGTAAAGGGTATATGTCCGTTACTAGCAAAACTAACGCAAACATATTGTAAACTATTGAACAATTTGAACTTCCAAACTGATATTAACTAGTTACCAACTCTTTATAATACCCTTTCATCACTAAGGTCAATTCCTACCTCATCACCGCCCCTTGAGCATCTCTCCCTATTCATATATTGTGGCGAAACCCAACATGAAGGCCAAAATGAACTTACTCAAGCAACGACCGACTTCTCTACTCTTGCATTGGGATCACGATGCACCTTTAGCTCATGGAGTAGTAATGTCCAGCATCTCATACTCAGACATCACATCTCTCTCAATACTCATGTCCAATGTTGACAATGACGGCAGAAGGATAGGCAAGCAAACCCATTTAGGTTCCAACAACCAAAGATTAAGGCCTCCTTGGTCGCTTATGGTCGAATTGTCACATAACATGTTTTATATTCATTGTTGTATTACTTGTTACAATTATTTGTAAAACTGATCATATGTCACGACGAATTTAGTCATTTCCTTCAGCTTTATATATTTCAGTACATTATATTACATCTTTTTAAGGATAAATTCCTTCTATGGTATCTGAATTAGTATGACTAATTAGACACTTTGATACTTAGACTTTAAAAGAGGACAATTTGATACCTAAACTTAGACTCCGTTTGACATTTTGATACTTATGTTAATTTTTCAATTAAATGTAAGGATAAAATTGACATTTAGAATATATGTATAAAAACAAAATAAAAGGCATGAGTTTTGTGGGTTGTTGGCCGTTCTTCATCTTTTAAGGGTATATATGATTGTTATGGGTTATGTTGAAGGTGAAATAATTGAATTTTATGTTTAAGAAATATAGTAAGGGAGCTTCTATTTATACCTCCAAAATCGGTATTTGGACCTCTCCACTTAATAGACATCTAACTTATTTTTACAAATAACCAATTAGCTATTTACACCTCCCTAATTTTTCCAAAATGCCCATTGCCCAATAAAATCAATAAAAGTCTTTTTTTTTTTTTTTTTTAAGATTCTATTCATACCTCCAAAATTGGTAAGTGGACCTCCTTCAATTTTTGAACAATTCACAATCCTATTTTACCTTAAAAAAAAAATTAAAAAAATCTCTAGGTGGTAGTCTCTCTCCCTCAAGTAATTTTGTCGCTCCTATTTATTTCTTTCATTCTATATGTACTTTAGTGTTTCTTTCATGAACTTGTGCATGTGACGTTGACGAGTTATATCAAAAGTTCAAAAGTTAGCTAGGTACTGTAGAACATATGAACGTGCATAATCATCATATGATTGTTCAAAGGTCAAACAAAAATATTCAAATTTCTACTAGATAACTAGGTATAAATTTCTAAGTAGAAAACTATATGATTGTTCAAAGGTCAAATATAAATATTCAAATTTCTACTAAATAACTAGGTATAAATTTCTAAGTAGAAAACTGATAGAAAAGAAGCTAAAACTAGGTATAACTTTCTAACTAGGTATTAAGCTTGATAGATTTTATCTCACTTTTGACTCGGGGAGTAGAATCTCACCACCAAGATTGCCGTTTGAGAGATAAAGAATAACTGTTACTAATGAATTTTGGTTTATGTTGGAGGAGAAAGTTTTCTCCAAGTTGAAGACTTATTATTATCATTATTATTTTCTCCCATCTTTTATGTCTTTGTTGGTAATTTGATACGAGTTGACAAAGTCAACTATTACTTGGAAAAAAAAAAAGAAGTCCAAATACCAAGTTTAGAGGTATGAATAGAAGCTCTCATATAGTAATCGTGATTTAAACACTTACGAGACTACTCCACAAAACTATGTCTAATCTACCGAAAGTAGTCTCGTGAGTGTTCAAATCACGACGACTAAATTTTTTAAACATAAAATTCAATTATGCACATATTTAACATAACTCACAAGTATTAATTCATGTTCATTTTCTCCTAAATTAAATGATCTAAAAATGATGAAGACCCAAGGCTGATGGTCATTAGCCCACAAAACTCATATATATATATATATATATATATATATTCTAAATGTTAATTTTATCTTTACATTTAACTGAAAAATTAACAAAAATACCAAACTGTTAAACGGAGTCTAAGTTCAGGTATAAAATTGTCATATTTTAAAGACTAGGTACCAAAATGTCCAATTAGCCACACCTCATGTACCATTGAGGGAATTTACCCTCTTTTTAACTGCTATTCTTATATGATCTTTATTAGTGAAACCCCTTCTTGGACAAAGTAGAATACCTGACATAAACGAGAGACCTCTCTCAATGGACTTGGTATTGATTGTTGACTTCCTCTTTCATGGTATCAAAGCGGCCAAGCCATGGCTAATGGGAACTCGCTGGCTAGTGCAGTCGAATAGGCTCGATGGCAGGGGATTCATAATCGTATAAATGACTCGTTACACAACCGAACCAAATTGAAGTTTGGCCTTGTTGATTTGATTTTCCAACCTAAAAATAAGTGTTTGATTTTCGTGAGAATTTGAAATAATGTTTAATTTGACAAAATAAACTTGGGTCGTTTATGTAACCGTAAAACTTTAGGATAGCAATGAACGAACCATGAAGAACAAGGACAGGACAAGTGGTCATTAAATATGGGCAATGTATTCACTTCAAGGTCCAAGAAGAGAAAAATTAATACTTAATTTTTTTTCTTTCCCAAAACAAAACAAAATGAAGATCAAAGTTGAAACGAAATGCAGCAGCTTTCATTTGAAATCTCTGTTCCTTGCTCTGAACGAGGTTTGCACGCTCCCTCAGTCCCTGTCTCAGCCTCTCTCTCTCTTCCAAAACCCCCCGCACATACACTTTCTCTCTCTTCCAAAACCCCCGCACATACACTTTCTCTCTCTTCCAAAACCCACAACGTCTCTCTGTAGCTGTCTAGTTGTAGCTAGCTACATCCAAAGCTTTCATTTTCAAACCCAAAAAGAAACACTTTTGTAGTTGTTGGTCTCAGATTCTCAATTGATTAATGTCTCTCACAACGACAGTAACAGCAACAAGGAGGCCAAAACGGCAGTACCCACCAGCCCCACCGGTCCCAAAGATCCTACATTTGCCACGTAGGCCTCGCCGGAGAACACCCAAGAGCAGCATCGCCGCCGTTCATGGAAAACCAGCCGCGCCCACTTCGGTGGAGGACAAGAAGGGCAAGCTGGTGGCTCTGTTTGACCAAGAACGAGTTTTTTCAAAAGCTGGTTTTCCAATAGTGCTTTTGGAGAGTGAGGGGAGGAGGGAGAGGGTTAGTGAGGGGGAGGAGGAAGATGGTGGTGCTGACGTGGAGGTGGTGGAAGAGGAGAAGTGGAGGTTTCAGGCGGAGATGTTGAGGGCAGAGTGCAATTTGCTGAGGATGGAGAAGGAGATTGTGGTTAAGAAGATGGAGAGGATCAAAGTTAAAATGGAAAGGACTCTTAAATCAGCTGTGCACACTCTTGTTTCTGTGAGTCTTTCTTTTTCTTCTGATTCTTATGTCTTATTTTTCCTCATTGTTGTTCTGTTTTTTAAATTAGTTTCCTCATAAAAATTTGGGTTCTAATTACTTCTTCAAAAGTTCCAAATGGAACTATGGCACCTCAAATTCAATTTTTTTTTTTGAATAACAAATTCAAATTTTAGATACTTCTAAGATGTAAACTTTTGTGCTGTTTTAATTTCTTGGATTGCTTTTGTGATGTCTCCATTTGCTTGACAAGATTAGAGGGAAGGCAAGCAGTGAAATGTGGAATCTTTTTGTTTGGGTTGAAATATTTTTAGTTTTTTATTTTTATTTTTTATCAACATGTGCTTAATACATGTTTTGTTTGGGTTGGGTGATGAAGGAGAGTGTGATGTGTTAGATTTTTTTTTTTATCTGGAATATGATCTGATATGGTTGGTTTGTGACAACGTTTGATTCTGATTGGTTTCCAGGGGAGAAAGAAGATTAGTGAAGGAAGGAATGTAACTATGGTATTGGAGGAAGAGATTCAGCAATTGGTTCAGAAACTAGAGAAGTTGCAAAGGAATCTAGGAGCTAAGGGCGTGGAGGTTCGGAAGTCCAGCAACTTCGACAAACAAGCTTATCTTCTTCAAAGGCGGTTAGAGAAGTTTAGAGGAACATCGGATGAGATATGCGTTAAGGAGATCCAGGAGATGGCAGAAGCAAGCTTATCAATCAAAACAAGCTATAGAGGAACTGAGAACTTGGTTTCAAGTGGCAAAAGCAATGTAAGAACTGTCTGTTATCTCTGCAAGCTAGTTGTATTTAACTTTTTTTTTTATACACAATGCTGCTGTTCAATTGCTTAACTCCACTTATTTTCAACCAAGGCTATGTGAGTTGTTATTTACAGTTGACAAAGTCGTTGTAGCCTTAAATCTATCAGCAACTAACCTATGCATTGTATTATTTGAATCAATTATAATGCCTAATGTAGTTGTATTGAAAAGATGATGCAGGTGGAGATTCTGAGAAGGAGAATGGAGGGGTTGTCAAATGGGATGCTATTAAAGAGGATGAAGGAGGAATATGGTTCAATGCTGTCTACAGCCAACAACTCTGTTGCCAGTTCTGCCTCCTCGTCCAAGAGAATCGAATCCACTGATTTGTTGTCTTCCTTGGTACAACAACGTTACAAAGCAAATCCTTGCATGCTTCTCTTATTTTTATGGTTCCTAGTTCATTACCTACTCTAAAACAAGGAATCATAGTTGTTTAAAAATTAAAAATCTACTTTTCTGTTTGAGGTTAAATCACTAAATGCATTCTTTCTCTGTTGGATATCCAAAATGCTCCACAAATGTTATTTTTTCCCCAACACTATTTAGTAGAGAAGGGAATCTGTCAAAATTTTGATAATTTGTTCTGCAGGAGAAAGAAACTCATGATGAGAACGTATGCTCAGGACGTTGCAAGGCCATTGTTCGAAGGATTGTAGAGCAAGTACGAGCTGAGACAGAGCAATGGTCTCAGATGCAGGAAATGCTTGGGCAGGTGAGGGAGGAGATGGAGGAATTGCATGCCTCTCGAGACTTTTGGGAAGATCGAGCCCTAGACTCTGATTATCATATCCAATCCTTGAGCTCCTCTGTAAGATTCCTTACCCAATTTTCTAATTTTAATAATAGTTTATATTTTTCTATATTAAAGATGAACAGGCACATATTGCCCTCGCAAGTCATTCTCTGTGATGATTATGTGAATATTTCTGGGAAAGTAAATATGTTAGGAATTGTTGCATCATCTTTCTCTTTGTTTTTGGTTTACTGATTTCTTGGACGGTTGGGAAATTTGAGTTGTGGAAGAGAAGGCCGAAGCGTAGTTTTGAAATTTTTTCATATAAACTTAGTCAATCAAGAACTCATGTTTCTTCTCTTCTCCAGGTGCAAGAATGGAGGCAGAAAGCTGTTTCATCTGAAAGCAAAGCAAGGGGCTTGCAAGAACAAGTGTCATCACTCCATGCGGAGCTAAATAGCTTGAGGAAATGTGAAAACACAAAAGTAAAGAAGGAGAATTGCTCACCTAATCCCTGGGATCTGCAGACCGAAATGGAAAAACGGGTTTTGATTTGTCACTTGAAGGAAAACCATTGTACCAAAGAATACAGCAGCAAGCAAAGGGAGGTTTTACTTGAAAGTAGGAAAAAACCAGACTCATGCACCAACAGAACACCTATTGCTCCCCATGCTCTGAAAAGATCACCATTTCGAGATATTGGAAATTCCTCATTGTCGTTGAGGCAACACAGCAAAGCAGTCTTCCCTTTACATTGTCCTCTACCTTCCAAGACTTAAACGCCTGACATCCAGTACCTGGATTCAGCTTGGGGCTCGTCATCCTTCATAACCAAGTTAACTGTAGGAAGTCTTCGTCTTATCTAACCTTATTAACTGTAATGGCACCTTGGAAGATCCCTGTTCTAATTTCAGTAGTAGAGCATCTTTTTCGAGAGTATTCATGAGTTCAGATCCAGGGTTTTGAATGTTTGTTGTTGGATTTTACTAGCTGCATCAGAATGGTTACTTCTAATGAGCCATATGGGTATAAATTCATCAAACTTGAACCTTCCCAAATTGGGCACTTAACTTCTGAGAGACACCACTGCTACTTGAGTTGATATATATTATTGGGTTGTTGGAAACATAATGAAAATAAAATACAAGGGATATTCAACATATTCTTATTTGTATATGTCCATATTCTCCAGAAACGATAGGAAAGAACTAGTTCAAGCGCTCATTCAGGTTCTACACCGGTCCATGGTTCTCTTAGACCGATTTAAGCGCTCATTGCTTGCTAGCTAGCAAGTTAGGTATGTTTGTGCATATTCAAAGTGGAAACAGCTTCATAGGGGGTGTTTGAAGAAGAACATATTTAAGCATTGAAGATGTGAGTTTCTTCTACTATACATCAAACTATACATCATTGTATCGATATATTGATAGCAGTTAATTTTTTTTGGGGGTTTTGTCCATTTACCCCATTTCTAGGGATTTTTTTCCCACTTACCCCATTAAGTTTTTTTAATTCCCTCTTACCCAATACACTCTAAGGGAGTCTTCCCTAATACCCCATTAAGATTTTTTTTTTGTTTTTAATTTTTTTTAATACTATTTTACCCCTCACCCCTTTGTTACTTAGAGAGAGAGAGAGAGAGAGAGAGAGAGAGAGAATGGAAGAAAGAGAAACCATAGGAGATTTCGCGGGAATCCGGTCACCGACCGCCGGATTCCGGTCACCGGCTACCGCCCACCGGAATTTGCTGAAAATCTCACCAGAAAGTTTTTTTGCCCCCAATAGATATCTATTGCCCCTAATAGAGGGATAATAGACGTCTATTGGCCCCCAATAGACGACTATTAGCCATGTATTGCCTCCCAATACAACTTTCGGTCGCCGGAATGAGAACTAATTTTTCTAAATTAAACAAATAAAACTTCCATTAAAGAAAAAAAATGAAGAGATTACATCGATTCAAAACGTCTATTGCCCTCCAATAGACGTTTACTGCCCCCCAATAGACCTTTTACGAGCCTCTATTGCCCCAATAGAACTTTTTTTTTCTTTTCATTTTGGGCTTTTGACCCATTTTACTGCAAAAAAAGTGCTATGGCTCCATCTTCCATAGTATTCCCAGAAAGCCAGCCACATATCCATCTTCCCTGCTTTTCAACTTATTATAAACAACAATATCAATACAGCGAGAAAAACACCAAGTTGTTGTTATTTGTATAAGCAACAATTGCTTGATAGACCTGCATCGAGACATAGATTCACATATGTAGACAATATCCAACAAAATTTATAAAACAAGTTTCGTAAATAACTAAAGGAGGATAATTCATGCAATTATGCAGTTCTAATGCAGAACCATATGCAATTTTCTAAATACGAAGCAAAATTCCATTCTTGACTGCATCAATAGTACGCAACGGAAGCAATTTTAGTGTGCAATCACAAACAAACTTCTCTGACCACAAAACACGGAGCAATATTGCTTCATTTGCCCATAATCGCAAATCGAGCTCGAGCGCCAAATCTCGCCGGAGATGAGCCAAACTTGCTGCTAAGCTAGCTAGTTGGACTATCAGAAATAGCAAACGATGTTTGAAGCATCAAATTCGAAATCAAATCAGAACCCTACAACCCCAAAATCAGAGTCGCCGGAGACCAAAACGGAACGGGCCGTTACCTGAGACTGCTCGACGCACTGCTGGAACAGATCCATGACGAAATTGACCTGGTTCTCGCGGTCAGACGACAAGTCGTCGGTGTTGGAAATGGAATTGGGCTCCGAAACGACGTCATCGCGGGTCTGCTCGGCGTGGATTGTGGAATGGTATTGGGAAAAGATGTCGTCTTCGCCGTCAAAGTCTTCATCGTCATCTTCGTGGACGGTGACAAACTGGGCCGGCGGGAAATCAGGATCGGAGGAGATGTAGAGGTCAAAGTCGTTGGAGGACCAGTAGGGGAGGGAATCGAAGGCTTGTTTATATGGTTGTCCTTGTCGGCGAGGGTGAGGGGAGAGAGAGAGAGAGAGAGAGAGAGAGAGAGAGAGAGAGAGAGAGAGAGAGAGAGAGAGAGAGAGAGAGAGAGAGAGAGAGAGAGAGAGAGAGAGAGAGAGAGGGAGTGTGTTGCTCGTGCCGGAGAAAGAGGAGAGATAGAGGAGCATGGCATCGATGTCTTTTTCCAATTAGGCTGAGGGCAAAATTGTCATTTTACTTCAAATAGGGTAAGTGAGAATAAAAATCTCTTGCTGGGGTAAGTGGGATAATTTTGGCTCATTTTGGGGCTTTTGGTCATGGACCCATTTTTTTTCTTGGATAGGATTAAAAATCGTTATTTTCTAATGTTTTTTTTTTCTTTCAAACCTTTTTGTTATTTAATTTCAGTATTGTGTAATTCAATGATTTGTCCTAGCTAGTGCATATTTTATTTTATTTTTTTTCGACTTTGTCAAGGGGAACCTAAAGGCTTCTTAGGCCTAAGATAAACCCCTTCGGCGCATGTGAAATGCTCCAACTGTGCATTGCAGCACAGTGCCTCACCACTTTGACAACTTTCGGGTTCGAACTTAGGTTGGGGAGCACACCCAACTAGACAAGAATCACTAAGCCACTTGCAGTGGTTCTAGTGCATATTAAATAGTTTCTTTTTAGATTTGTGTTCTTTATGTTTGTAGTAGGTGTATGTATTATGTTTATGTTTCGTAGTTTAATAGGCTTGCTAGAAATAAGTGAGTATCAGATGTTCAGTAAGTGGACCTATTTCTATGTACCAAAGTGGTACAAACACAACTTATTGTCTATCTCATCTATCTACTAATAGCAGTGGAAGACTATGTAAAGGCCATTCAACCGTGAAATGAATGAAAGATTGATATAATTTAAAGTACTTATATTAACACATCCCAATATATTTAATACACATCCCTATTTTTCTATATTCAAAATATAATTTTATAGATAAATGAAATAACCAGAAACGACATACGATTGTTGAACTTCTCCCATTGTTTCTTGTTTGTATGAATGAACATAACTTGCAGTACAAACTGATTGTAGCTTCAAATTGTCTCCAAATATTAAATTGAAAAATGACTTATATGATAAGAAATGACTTTTAGCAAGATATTAAGCAGGATATTAAGAGATATTAAGATGCTACGCATGATTCTTAGCAAGAGAAGTACAGTTCATGTATGTACAATTAATTAATGCTGAAGAATTTGAATACAATGAAATTGAATCTAGAGTGCGAGAAGCATCAGCTCCTAGATTTAAGCTCAGTGAGATCTACTAAAGATGATCTTTCAATGTAGACTCTCACAGATTTAAAATCTTAAAATTAATTGTCCTAGCCACCACCTGTGGGACAGACATCAGACTAATCACTCCTAAAAAAGTGAGTGAAGCCTTTAAGAAAAAAATATTCCTATATGCATATTCGTGCAGTATAAGTAGGAATAAAACTCTTAGCAAGAGATGATATAGATTGTGTTGTTCTATGTGTCTTACAAAAAGATAGAATAACATATTTTAAAAAGAGTCTGTTAGGAACTGCGGAAGCTTTATTATGCAATCAGGTTGCATATTTTAATGTCTTCCCTAACTTCACTACTCATCTGAAAGATGTAGCTCACTGCCTAAGATTGAGAACCAAGACAGATGGTGTCTCTATAAAGAAGGGAATTATGGAGCTTGCAATAGATTATCGAATCTATTACAAGTTGATGAGTTTGAATGTGACTCCTAATACCATGTTCTTAAATACTTCCAGCAGTACTACATCCATTCTTACTAACCCAAGAAATAATTCTCAGCATAAACATGTCACTCAATGGCATGAAGTTTCATTCCTAAGATAATGGAATCTATCATCCCCTATCAAGCAAATCCAAAGCACTAATGCTTCTGTTTATGAAGATATGAGTGGAAAAATTAGTCTGCAATTCCGTAGGCATTCATTTGCTAATTATGAAGAAGCCAACACTTCTAAAAGTAGGTCAGCGTTTCATGAATAATTTTTGGAAGAAGATGATGATAAAGGCCCTATAAAAATAAATGCTTAAAGAAAATGAATATGCGCAAGCTGAGACTTGTGAATCCACAGATGGATTAGAGAAAATCATGAAGAACCAGGAACATCTATGGACATTGAAAATTTTGAAAGATCACTTCCTCAAAGTCAAAAGGGTCAAATGATAATTCAAAACATTAGAAATCACCCTACGAAGATCGTTCAAGAAGAGAAGATCAAGCTTCCTAAAAGACAAGCTCCTATAGGAAGAGGTGGAGAAAGCAACTCTCAGAAGTATATTCCTAGAGAACCCAAATGTGAACACCCTGTGTCAGAGAGAGGAGATTACCTTGATCTAGATAGGGTAGGAGAAAACAATAATGACTAGGTTGCTAGTTTAAAGCTAACACAGGCTCTAGCTTTATCTAAATACTCATATGAGGATGCTCATGCATACTATGAGTCTAACTGGCATAGTCCAGAAATGGTAATAGTCTTTTAAGAAGAGTTCAAAATGGGCTGAATGGGCAACGAAGTTATCCCAGACCAATAATCATTTAGACTTTGCAATTCCCATCTATGCATAGTTTTGTAGTATGGGAAATAGTGAACAAGCTAAAGAAAAAGCCAAAGCAAATACTCAGAAACTAAGTATTTGTAACATGAGATATTTTGAAGAATATACAAATGAATTTCAGAATTACTATTGCACAATTAGGGACATAAAAAATGATGACCTGGCCTTGTTCAATCCTTTAATCCAAAGTTACCTAAACCTTGGAATGATTAAATCGCCCAATCTTTAGAAGAAACCTCTAGTTCTTTACTGTTGGAGGAGTAGTAGAAAGAGTTAGGGAACTCAAAAGAAAACAATGTATAGAAAACCAGAGATCCAAAACTGCCAAGAAACAACTCAAGGGAGTTGAAAATATGTGCCAAAAAATAATGGGTACTCCAACACAATGGGAATGCCATATCCCTAAGGAAAGAAAATACAAAAACTGGTCTTCAAGAAAACAAGACTAAAAAAACATCTTCTTCCAAGAAGAAATATGAGTTTAGAAAAAGTTCAGAGCACAATAAAGAAAAGTCTTCCCCTAGGAAGAAGTTTTTATTTATTATTATTTTTTAAATAAAAAAAATCAAAATTTAACCCTTTTAGGGAAACATCAATGTCCCAAAAAAGAAAAGAGGTCTACCAAGGCCTTAATAGTAGAATATGAAGAAGCTATAGAATATGCTAACCTAAAAGGTTTTAATATAACTTATTCTGATGAAGACAATGACTCTGTATATTCTCTTGAATACTCAGAAAAATATGAAATAGAAAGCTCTTCAGAAAGTTTTGAAGAAGAAGAAGAAGGTATTGGGAAAAAGAAGATATTGCAACCAGTGTTTTCTATCCCAATCCAGGAAACTTCACATGTGACTATTGTGGATATAAAGACAACATCACAATTTCCATGTATTGTGAAACTACTGTTGAGATTTATTATCATCCAAAATTCTTTGTTGTTGAAGCAAGAAGAAAGACAAAAGATACTGATGTTCATATCTTGGAAGATCAAGAATATACGTTATTCTATGAACCTCAAGTAGAACAAGGAATGAACCTTGAAGATGATATAAAAAAGATGAAGATAATATCTTCACTAACAAACAAACCTCAAAATATCTTTGAAAGAGTCTTCTATTCCTGTAATAAAACATTATTATGATGATGAGACTGTAAGGGAGACTAAGCCTTTTACAGAATTGTTAAATGATCTAGCGAACATGAAACAAGCAAGGCAAGTCTAGACGAGCAAGTATAGTAACTACATCACAGTCGGATTTAAGTTCCTAGACCACAAAAAATACCACCTACATGCATAAGTTGATAGTGGTTATGGATATAGCCTAGTGTCACGGGCCGACTTTATACGCAGCGAAATTAGCCCGTGAGGCGCCAAGGTTCCTCTGAACCGAGGCCAGCCTATCTTTCTTACTTCCCCGATACTCCATTTTTCTTTTTCTTTATGTGTGCTTCTTCTTGTCAACTTGACCCCTTCGACATCATCCTCTTACTTGTTAAGGTTTACCAACGAAAGCTACTCACGCATGAGTCTCACATCTTGTGACTAATCGATCGCTTCCTTGTGTCATGGTTCTCTTCCAAGACACTCGCCCAATCGATAGGTTTTCATGTCATCCCAGCTTGAGCCAGCCCATTACTGACCCGCGTGCGTCCTGCACGTCGATAGCAAGTAGCATGACTGTGTACCGAGACCAAGTTGGCATTCACATTTCTTCCAAGAGTCCTTCCTTAGTAGCTTGCACACCTTCATCACTTCGTGGGCATCTCTCGCACCACCCACTCAGCTCCAAGACAACACATGTCTTGCATATTTCACCTCATGGGCATCACTTATGCCACCCACTCAGTCTTCAGCTCAAGGACAACCTATGCCCGCGTACTTTAACCTTGTGCGCATCACTTACGCACCTTACTTGACAGCACGTGCCCGCTTACTTCGTCTTGTGGCATCACTGGCACAATCCTATGAACTCATAGGCAACACTTGTTTTCATCCTGCGCTTCATGAGCATCACTTGTGCAACTCACTCGGCTCTTGGGCAACACATGCCCTTGTACTTCGCCTCATGGACATCACCTAGATAGCCCACTCGGCTCATGGGTAACACTTGCCTGTCTACTCTAGCCTTGAGTACCCAACCTGACAAGCCATCGAGGCCTTGAGGCCTTTACCATCCAACAAGGCTACCATGTTCTCTTCTTGATGACTGTCATGACTCCAAGGCATACTTAGCCCATAGGCCAATCCCCAAGAAGGCATGTCGTCCTACTTGTTGGCACGCCGCTTGAGTGAACAACTCCTCCTTGATGCCCCTCTTACGCTTCCTTCAGTCTAGCACGGGGTCGCCCCTCCCATGCTTGCTGGCATCACTTTGCTTTGGGCAAGGTCGAACCCTAACACATGCCCACGTCGGTTGCTCCGTGGCCAATGAGCACCACGAGGTCTTGACATATCTTCCGTAAGCCCACATGTTTGTCTAACGCTGATGGCATAAAGATCGCCCTTACACGAACCTCGTCCCCGACGTTGACCCACAATATCGGCCTTTCGGCCAATACCGTCCACGAGACTTCCTGACTAGTGGAAACATATGCCGCCCCTTTCTAACGACACATGCCCGGTCCCCTAGGCCCCCACGGGTGCTCGGGAGAAGCTCACTTAGTGCCCCATGAAGGCCAGCACCGGGGGTGGTGGAGAGCTTGACCCCATGTCTCCCCCTATAGAGCATATCCTGCTTACATGAACCTGGAGGAGGAAACATCAAAATAGCCGAGGAGACTAATTGTCCATAACTAATTCACAGAAAATCCAAATGACATGCCGTCAAGTTCGTTGAACTTGTTTCAACGTCCCAGACATTTCTCGTGTTTTAAGTTTTCCCAAATTCCATGCCGAAGTACCTCGAACCCGAACTTCCACTTAATTACGACAATGCCACTCTTCCTCACTTTAGCTTCAAGCTTGCCCTTGGGCTTCCAAGCTCGCCCCTCTTGGCTTCTCCTTGTCCCAAGGCTCGCCCCTCTCGGCATTTCCTTCACAAAGTGTCACCATAGCACTACTCTTAAGTTTGGCTCGTGACACCTAGCAAGGAGATATGTCATTCTCAAAGAATGTTGGGAATGTCTAATAAGTTAGCCACTAGAGTTGCTCTAGGAGCACATGAGATATCCATGACTACAAGGGCTAAAAATGTCGGGATCTCCATAGGAGGAGGAGCCTTCATCATCAAAACAATTTGGCAATGTGCAAGCCTAGATGTTGATTTGTTGATACGAAATGATTTTCCCCTTCAACAAATAATAACTCAAAACGATCAAGTGATTGGTTTTGAGAAAAACAAAAGATTTTATTGGGAACCCAGACTTACTAATGCATTAAGCGTCACTGGTAAAGACTCTATTCTGCAATATCAGAGGTCGCCAGCAAAGCGCAGTGATTGTAAGCCAATTTTCTAGGCAATCTTACAGTTAAAAGATCACAGTGAAATTAGAATAAATGACACAAGCTCTAAGTCAGAATTAGAAGAGGAAAGTTTAGATGGTGAAGAAAGCTTCATCTTAAAACATAACTTGAAAGTTTATGCAAATAAAATAGAACAGAAGAAGATATATACTCTCGTCGAAATCGAAAATCTTCTAAAACCCGTAATCAGCAAAGACCCTTAATTGCATTGGGAGAATGACCTAATATATTGCCAACTGAAAATGCATAATGCAAATGCTATTTGCCATATCAAAGCTATTCCTCATTACAGAGAAGAAGACATGAAGGAAATGGAGAGTCTGATCTAAGAACTCCTTGAAAAGAACCTCATTAGACCTTCCAATAGCCCACATCATGCTCCAACATTTTTGGTAAGAAAGAGGAAAAGCCAGAATGGTAATAGATTATAGAGATGTAAACAAAAACGACCGTTAATGATGGTTATCAAATAGCTCAGGTGAGAGTGCTCATCAACAGGCTCAGAAGGGCAAAAAATTTATCTAAATTTGATGTGAAATCAGGATTCTGGCAAGTTTGGATGCATCCTGTCTCCATTGCTTTAACAGCTTTTGGAACTCCTCATGGGCATTATGAATGACTAGTCATGCCATTCGGACTCAAGCAAGCTCCATTTATTTTTTGAAGGAAAATGGATAATATATTTAAGCATTGCTCAGACTTTTGTATAGTTTATATAGATGACATTCTTGTCTTCTCTAAAACTATGAATGAACACATGAAGCACCTAAAACAGGTGTGCAAGCTTATCGTCCAGAAGGGATCATCCCTTGACAAAAGAAAATCCATCTCATTAAAGGAGAAATTGATTTAAAGACGGAGAGATTCATCTTCAAAAAAATCTGCCAATTTCTTGAAGAAATCCCAGATGCAAAATCTCTAATGAGATTTTTAGAAGTTGTTAACCCTACGAGAAATTTTATCCCTCAAGTTAGTAGACTCACTACACTACTCTCTCCAAAGACAAGCTCAAAGAAAAAATGGTCTTTCACAACCGATGACAATAATACTATTAGAAAGATTAAAGAATTAACGAAACACTTACCTCCTTTACTGTTACTGAAGAAGGTGACCTGGTCATTTTGCAAACTGATGAAAATAATTATTATAAGGCAGGAGTTGATCTAGCCGTAACACCAGATACAAATCATGAAAAGATTTGTAAATTCTTATCTGGAAAATATGATCCTGCATGCAAAATTAAATTATTCTACCGAAGACAAGGAATCCCGCAAAATTAAATTATTCTACTGGAAACAAGGAAGTCGTTGCTCTAATCAAATCCATTAAGGGTGTAGAAACATTCTTAAGGAATAAGTTTTTAATTAGAACTGATAACAAAAGAGTTAAAAACTTCAAAAATTACAAGTTAACTGAAGCTGGTGATTGAGGAAGAGTTCTTAGATGGCAGATGTTTTTAACTCAATATGAATATGATGTTGAAATGGTTGTAGGTGACATGAATTATTTGTCTAACGCGCTTACAAGAGAGATGGCCATGTTCAACAGAGATGAAAGACGCAATCCACCAAGCAAAAAACCAGAATTTGTAGAAATAAGTCTTTGGGAAAGATACAAGGATGGTGACAAAACAATAGGACCTTTGCATGACGGACCAGGTTACCAATACATAGTATCATATGACAGACTAAACATGACTCATGCTTTTGAAAGACTCAGATTGTGAAAACATGATCCTGATTAGAACAATGACTCTATCCCTGCGCCATAACTAATCTATCCCAGGGTAAAGAATCGGCTAGCCTGTCTCAAGCAGCAGATGGTAAAGCATATTAAGTCCATTGATGGCCACTGCTTTGCCAAAAAGCAGGCGAAACCCTTTTTAGGAAAACCAACCTGCAGCTCTGGGAAGAAAAAGTGAGCATAATCAACTGTTAAAGGTTTTACAGAAACCTGTACACAGAATAGACAGAAACTTGGCTTTCAAACAAAAATTTATTTTAGATAATATTCTAAGTGCTTTCTATGAAAGTAATGAAAATTATATGCTTAAATTCCTTGATGTTTTGACAGAAGAATTGTATGGATCTCGTACAAAAGAGAAAACTGCTTCAGTTGACAATCCCAAGATATCATATCTTGAAAACCCAGAAAGTGCTAAAGTCGTTGTTTTAGCATTAAAAGAATCTCAATGGTTTCATTTCCATAATCTTATAGGAGGAATTGGATATAGAAATTGTCTCCCTTAAACATTATTCGTTGTCCCTGGCCTATATTATGGGAGATATCTAGTTGAGGTTCAGGCTGAAAATCCTCAGAAACACAAGTGGTGGCTCATTGAAAATGGTTTCGTTCACAATCTTTGGACAAAATTCAATGAAGATCTAAAAGGGCTTCCAAATATTATATCTGAAACCGTTAAGCATATATATTAGACTTGATAGGTGCATTCTGAGATTAAAATTCGTATCAACTACTCCAGAGTGGACAATGGTAAATGGACATATCAATTACATTTCTCCATACCACCATGTTAGGATTATCTGAGGCCCTGTATGTAAACCCACCATTGTGGGAAATAATGGAAAACCAAATCAAAGCATCCCATGGATGAAAGCCATGACCATAGAAAGTATCAAGAGAATTAGTCTTAAATGACTATGACTCAAGCCTTTTGGCAAGTGGAGAAGAGATAATGATTACTTGTTACAATCATCCTTCTCCAGAAAGTTGTGACTTTTTCGCAGCATTATTAAGAAAAGAATTGGATTGTACACAAGCCACCACTACATGGCTAGAGAATATTGAACAGGAAGAAAAATATCAGATTCTCTTTGAATATGAGGAAAATTATGAAGCTGCAGATAGTGGTCCAAACTCATCAGTTACCTTTGCTGACAAAGAACTTTACAATGTCACTAAAATGATAGAGAAATGAGTGGTTGCTAACGCAAAAAAAAGGATGAAAACTTTACTTTTTAAAAAGTACGATGGAGACTTGAATGGCGGCCGACACAACATGACGAAAGACTTTACTTTTAAAAAAAATAAACTTATCTTCTTTTCAAAAAAAAAAAAAAAAGATTCATCATCTCTTCCACAAAAAAAAAAAAAAATCTTAAAAGTCTTTTCCTAACAAAAACTCTAAAAATGACATTCTTTAACATTTATTTAGACTAAATTATCAAATCCCCCATATATATTATTATAATTCAGAAATTAAAAAAAAAAAAAAAAAGGTCTGAAAATAGGGTCAACTGGGCTGGCCCATTCTCTAGCTCGATTATATTGTGCTTCCAATTACTGGCTTTACTATTCTCCGGTCTCACAAGTTTGGTCGTCGCCATTTGCTTCTCGCTTTGATTTCTCCAGTTCATGTGAGTTTTTCATTTTCTCAATCCAACAACCTCACGCTTTACATTTCTCGCTTTCATGCCCTCTCTAGATTTTTGCTAATTAGATATATATAGGGTTTTGCTTACTATGTTTACGATTTTCTCAGATTCATAAATTTCTGGTTTGTATTTGTACTAGTATGCGATTGCGTTTGTATCAGATTCATCTGGCTACCCCCTGCTTCTTAATTTTAGGTTAGAAATATGAGAACAGTGCCCCAAAACTTGAATTTCAGTTTTATGGAACTGCATTCATTCTCTCATTTCTTTAAGGTATACATGAAATCAATATGATTGTTTTATTAGAACAGTAAACTATAGTTTTGGGTTTCTGATTGAAGATAAAAAAACTTGGGTCTCTTATGTATTAAGTCTGTGGTCTCTAATGGATGTAGTTTTTGGGGGAGGAATGATGTGGAAATCAGTCACATGTGGGGTGATTATGCTTTGATGTGGATTATATTGAAAGACGAATGTATCGACAATTCACTTGATGCTATTAATATGTGATGCAATATGCTATTAATGAGAAAGGTGCTGTAGGATGTTGTATATATAGTGAGATAATAAAAAGAAAAATGTTGGAAGAAAACCCAAGGTAGAGGAAAAGCTATGAAGGGACTGTCAAGTTTCTGGTTCTCGATAATTATGGATTCCCTTATATGTATATATGCTCCCCAAGGATGCTAAAAGTTAATAACATGGGATTGGTATGACGGCTGGAATCCTTATCCTTCTGGATTGCAAATGGTGGTTAACCAAATTCTGTTTCTAAAATCCCTTTCCTTTTGAAATGGCCTGCACAGAAATGTCTGTTTCTATTGGTGTTAATCTGGTAGGGGTAATGAGAACATGTGGGGTAAGGGACAGCCCAACAGTATGTGAATCCCACGTAATCTAACCACATGCTTGCTTGTATTGTGACCATTCAAATTCTACTGACGTGCATCTGAAAATAGCAGCCTGGTGGGATTAGGTGATCCTCAGTTGACTCAAGTAATCTGTCCAGAATTTATATAAGAAGATTTCAAAAGTACTTATCGAGCTGTTAATAAAATAGTTATGAAAATCGCTCTTTTGCTCTTCATGTGGTCATGCAAACCTCTAATATAACCTTGGTTTTGTTCTTTCTAGCCTTTCCTTTGTAGCTTTGAATATGGCTTATGTTGCTCATATGTTTATGTTGAACAACACTAAAGCTGGCCATTGAAGTCCTATCGAGTTGGTCTAAGATTTAGTATCATCTCTTGTTGATGCTGTATATGAATACGAGGAGTATAAGTGAGATCTTATTCATAACTAGAAAGATTATCTTAATCAGAATTCTGTTGTCATTTGATTGTCAAAATTTCTATTTGTTTATAGTGATAGTCTCTGATGCTGGTTTGACCAATATTCATAATTCTTCAGATTAGTATTTGATACAGCCTTTGATCCTGTATATATTACAGGGTATAGCTGATTTGTAAAGAGGGAAACACTTTAAATCACCAACATTGTCATAAAAATCTGTTCTACTTGATATCTCCATTATGTCACTGTTTATTTTGTTAATCTATAAAAATCACAATATATTTTGTAAAACCGGCTTTTGCTCGAGCATTTCTTCTTTTCCTTATTGCATATCTTGATGTTCTTGATTATTGCAGTTGAAAAATGTCAGGAAAGTACATCATCGGATCTCTCCTGGCAACCTTTGGAGTTGCATATGTTTGTGACACCACTATTTCTGACAAAAAGATATTTGGAGGTAAGTGATGGAGGAGTTTGATGAAATTTTTCATGGTATAATTTCTATTCAGACCTAACATTCTTGATGTGATAAACAGGTACCACTCCTGGAACTGTTTCAAACAAGGGATGGTGGGAAGAAACTGACAAGAAATTCCAGGCCTGGCCTCGCACTGCAGGACCTCCTGTTGTCATGAACCCCATCAGTCGCCAGAATTTCATTGTCAAATCTCAGTCAGAATAGTGAAAAGGGTTTTGCCTTGGGCATATAAGTTGATGAGATGAGTGTCTTTCCCTTATCGACAAAGTCATTCTAATAAGTTTATGTAAGATTGGCCTGTTATTCTTGTTTCTGGCGTGGTTGAAGGTCTATCAAACCATGGCTGGCAATTTTTGTGACAAATTTCCTTTGTTTTGTGGTTATTTAGAATTGGCCCCTTATTCAAAATTCAAAATGCAAGCTCCTGATAACACATCTGGGTGTTGCTCTTGTTATAGTGTTTTTATCCAAAATGTATTGGTTAACCAAGAGTATGCTCCTGAATGCTGCTGTTTCATCTCTTGATTCATGCCGTCTCAACAAATTTTATTAGTTTGAAGATTACCCTCGCTGGAATTACAGAGTATATAGATTTATTCTTAAAAGTGATTTTCAATATCAATAAAACTATAACTCTTAGCCTGTTCCAGGATTATGATTACAAAATCCAAAAAAGTAATAAAGCCAATATCAATTCTTCCACCAAATGCCATAAAAACTGATTACAACGCTGCTAATTTGATCCTGGGAGGATCAACCAAGCAAATGTTAAGGTAGCTATCAATGGAAGTGTACTTGTAATCGGGATATAATTTGGAGGCCTCGAGGTCATTGTCTGTGAGTTCGAAGTTCATCTGTTCCCCTTTGATGAATATGCTGTGAAGGATCGATGCACGTACGTTGTCTGGGTGAGGGAGGGCTGCAAGCAATAATTAAACAAAGCACAGGAAAATAAATAATTAGTTACCACTGTTGTAAATAATTATGGCTAAATCATGTAAATAGATGTAGAATGATATGTGCCTTTCACTATCGATTAGTTCTTCATAGAATAGTGTGTAGGAGTAATTGACGTTGCTATTAAACATTACTTTTTTGTTTACATCATGTACTCCTATATAAACTCCCTTATGGTGAGGTGAATATATACACTCTTATCTCATGCGTCCAAACTCTCTCTTTCTGAAACACTTTTGCTTTTATTTTACAATATGTTATCAGCACGAAAAGCTCTAGAATTCGGATTGCGGATTGCCAAGAAAAGAGGCGAATAACTCTTGGGTTGCGGAGAAGAGGCGGTTCATCATTCGATCAAAATCACGCTACTAGCTCTATAGCCAAGTATGTTTTTACATGTTTTTTTTCTAAATCTCGAATTTCACATTTACGCTTATCAAGTGTTTGATTGAATATGAAAAATCACCATGATGCATGAACCCTACCTAATCCTATATGATTTATTTATTTGGTATACATATTTGTATATATTCATTCATGTGTCTTGCATTGTTGGGTTTTTGTTTTGGAAAAGAAAAGAGAAAAAAAATTAGGATTCTTTGGCTGTAGCTATTTCTAGCACTTGGTCCAATAGTACCAATTCACAACTAGAGAGCATCGATCAATCATATTTGAGGGCATACCAATTCAACAACAAGCAAAAACAAAGTGTGCTGTGCTATTTCTAGCACTTGGTCCAATAGTACCAATTCACAACTAGAGAGCATCGATCAATCATATTTGAGGGCATACCAATTCAACAACAAGCAAAAACAAAGTGTGCTGTTTCTGGGATTCAAACCCAACCACAGTGTGTACCAACCCAGCATGTTGTCCGCTGTGTTATCATGGCAAGTTGGTATTTATCAACACCATTTAATAATAATTCTGCTAGAAGCAGATTCAACGCCATTTAATTGGCGATTGATCAATCCATGTTTTGATTTTGATTAACATTATCCAAAACAATTACCATAGTAATTTACGCTCATTACCATAATTATTTCATAATTTATTCTTTATTATTTCATTATTTCATCTTAATGACGTATATAGCTCTTATTACTATAACGATTTTGTGGTATTTATTCCCTCCATTATTTATTATCACAATGATTTTGTGGTGTTTTTTTTTCACTCTGGACGACAATGTAACTCCCCACCCCACCCCAGACCTGATGTTAGTGAGATTTGAACCCGTGACCTCCACAGTGTTAGTTAGGCTAGCTAACCAACAGGTCACGGCTCATCGAAGATTTTGTGGTGTTACCTGCTTCTCTATTTGATCATATTAAATTAAAATATTTTACTCGCTTAAATTCTTTGCGTTAGAATATATATATATATATGTGTGTGTGTGTGTGTGTGTGTAGAATGTAGGTACTTAATGAACCAGAAGTTCACATATAAATATTGAACCAGAAGTTCATACATAAATATTGAACCAGAAGTTCACACTTATCGAACCCGTAGTTTCGATAACATTGAAAGGATATGAATCTTTCCAACTAGGCTCATCCAATTGGATGCGATGTCTAGGTAAGGTTCAGATGAGATTATCATTGATGATATATTTTTTTTCACGGTAGCTATCAAAATTATAACCGGCGATGACATCAAACCTCACTCCGTTAGTGAATGTCAACATAGAGGCGACTGGCCAAAATGGAAAGAAGATTTCCGGGTCGAATTAGATTCTTTGACAAAGAGAAAGGTGTTTGGGCCTGTCGTTCCCACACCTCCCCATGTTAAACCTGAAGGATTTAAATGGGTATTTGTAAGTAATGAGAAAAACGAGATTGTGAGATATAAGACTCGTCTAGTAGCGCAAGGATTTTCTCAATGCCCTAGGATTGATTATGAGGAGACATATTCTCTCATAATGAACGTTATAAATTATCAATTTGATAGTTTTCGAAAAACCAAGTATGCAGCTAATGGATGTAATCACAACTTATCTCTATGGGGATCTTGATACAAAGATATACATGAAAGTTCCTGCAGGACTTAAGATACCTGATGCAAATAGTTCTGGACCACGGAACACGCTCTCCATTCATCTGAGGCGTTCACTTTATGGATTGAGACAATCCGGACGGACGTGGTATAACCATTTAAGTGAATATTTGATCGGGATGAGATATGTAAACAATGAACCATGCCCATACGTGTTTATTAAGAAAACAAGTTTTGGATTTGCAATTGTGGCGGGTCTATGTCGATGATATGATTCTGATTGGTACTCCTGAAGAGATCAAAGAAACCGCCAAGCACCTGAAGTCTGAATTTGAGATGAAAGATCTTGGGAGAACAAATTACTGCCTTGGCCTGAAGCTCAAACATCGTGCTGATGGGATTCTACTTCATCAATCAAACTATATCCAGAAGATGTTAAGATGTTTGAATGAGGATAAAATGAAGCCTTCAAGCACTCCCATTGTCGTCTGAAGTCTAGATCCTAAGAGAGATCTATTTCGTCCTGCAGATGATAATGAAGAGATATTGGCACCAGAAGTCCTATACCTAAGTGCAATAGGTGCATTATTGTACTTGACTCAATGCACTAGACCGAACATTTCATTTTCTATAAACTTGTTAGCTAGATATAGCTCTGCGCCAACGCGCCGCCATTGGAATGGCATAAAAGACATTTTTTGCTACCTTAGAGGTACGACAGATATGGGCTTATTCTATCCCTATGCATCAAGAAATGGATCAAACCCCCTTGATCCTGAGAATGATGCTCGTCTTGTTGGATATGCTGATGCAGGCTATTTATCAGACCTGCACAAGGTGAGTGCCCAAACTGGTTATGTCTTTACCATTGGGAATACAGCAATTTCTTGGAGGTCTACGGAGCAGACCCTTGTTGATACCTCTTCGAATCATGCTGAAATTCTAGCTCTTCACGAAGCAGTACGTGAATGTATATGGTTGAGAGCCATCACAAAGCATGTTCGAAGCACATGTGGACTACATTCCACCACTGATGAACCAACCACTATCCACGAGAATAATGATGCTTGCATCGAGCAAATGAAGACGGGTTTCATCAAAAGAGACAACACCAAACATATTGCATCGAATTTCTTCTTCAATCAGCAACAACAGGAGCATCAAAAGATTGAAGTCAAGCAGATTTGATCTGAAAACAATCGTGCTGATCTCTTCAGCAAGTCACAACCAAAGTCTACATTCCAGAAGCATGTATAAGGTATTGGTCTATGTAAATTATCTAAATTACCTAATATGTAATTTTCAGGGGGAGTATCCTGAAGCATACCCACTTGACCTGTACTCATTTTTGTCCATCGTTTAGGGTTATTTTGTCCTACTGGGTTTTGTTACTTAGAAAGTTTTTGACGAGGCACATCTTTGGCATGGTCACCCCACTTACTGCATCTTAAAGATGCTTTGATTCGACATATATGCATTCGCTCATCTTTTCCCTTCGACCACGGTTTTTTTTTTCCACTGTGTTTACCGGGCAATGTTTTGGTGTAGCAACTCTAATGCATCACTCTCGTAGACATACTACCTACTTATGATGCTGATAAGAAGACTTCACCTATCTCTGAAGTTGTGATATGACTACTCCAGACTCACGCGCATTGTACTCTTTTTCTCATTGGACCAAGGTTGTTTTTTTTTTCCACAGGGTTTTTATTACTTGGCAAAGTTTTTGACGAGGCAACTTAGAAGCGCACAACCTAGGCAACACTATTGACATGAAATATCCATAGGGGAGTGTTGTAAATAATTCTAGCTAAATCATGCAAATAGATGTAGAGTGTTATGTGCCTTTCACTATCGATTATTGATTGATAGAATAGTGTGTAGGAGTAATTGATGTTGCTATTAAACATGACCTTTTTATTTACACCATGTACTCCTATATAAACCCCCTCATGGTGAGGTGAATATATACACTCTTATCTCTATGCGTCTAAATTCTCTCTATTTCTGAGACACTTTTGCTTTCATTTTACAACAACCACAAAGATGTTGTTTTTCAGTTTTGTATATATGGTCCAAACATTCCCCATTGAGGCATGCAAACATAAACACATGCCAAATATAAGAATTAAGAGCAATCCATGGAGCCAATAACCATTGTTTATGCTCATTCCACCTTTAGCTTTGTATTATGAAGCGAACCATTGTTTAAGCTAATTCCACCTTAAATACTCATTTCCTCACTAAACTCAATTCCCCTCTCACGGCAAACTCTCTGGCACTGCCCTCATTCATAACACAGAAGCTCTCTTTCTATCATCCACCATATAATTAAGAAGGTATGTTGAAGGCTTTACTGTTCTTTTTTTCTAGTATTTTCATAGTGGGAGGATGCATGGAGGAAAGTATCTTGGTTTTCATGGATTTTTCGACCACCAGTTGCATAATGATGTCGATCAATAACTTTTTCAATTTGTAGGCTTGGAGTTTAGTTTTCTCACAACAAAGTTTGTATGAGGCCATACTACCTACTGATCTCAACCTTATGATACTCTTAAGCTGTTATTAAATCTATCTTAACATGAAAAGAAAAAAAGTTAGGAGGTTAGGTTTCATACTCTTAGAGAGCTCTATAATTTCTTGTTCTGGGACATGGATCCTTTTAAGAGTGCGTCCTGTCTTTTTCTCCCATGCTGATATCAACTCCAACTGAGATACAATGTTTCCTTGCGGTCTACAAATCACGATCCGGTTGGCTGCCCTCGGATCTGTTGCTGCTCTTATGGTGTAAGCAGCCACATCTTCCTCATAGTTTAACACGGCTAGACATCAAAATAGATTACAACACTATTAGAGTTGGTAAATCATATCCGACATTGGAATATATACAAGCTTAACTTGAGCTTAGTACCCTTTGCTTCACCACTGCCATAAACAATTACTTCCTCGCGTTTCTCATGAGGATGAAGTAAATAATCAACAAAGTAAGAAGCAAAAGTGTTTGCAGACACGTAAGTGTAGGAAATTCCTGCTGCTTCTGTCGCCCTTCTAATCTGCCTTCTATTCACATGTATTGCCTCGAAAGGTGGCAGCCCACTTGCTCTATCTGCTTCAAATCCGAATTCTGAAGGAAAGAATCTCTGGTTTTACAATGGTATGTAATGCTAGTTAGATCAATAATGGAAACCATCAATTTAAGTTATATTGTAGCCAGCTTTTCATAAAACCAATGATTAAGAAGGGGATATTAATTAATCGATGACCTTTATATTTCCTGCTTCTTTGATAGCCTTGATAATTTTGAGCTGTTCAAGATGTTGAGGAATGGCCAAAGTAGAAATTACAATGTCAACTAGTTTAACTGCCCGCACTAGCTTTTCATGATCATCCAGTTCACCCTGTTTGCATCCCCCAAAATTAATGGGATCAATTTATGCATGCGCACACATATATACAGATAGATTATCCCAAGTAACACTACAAGTGATTATATTTAGCCAAGAACTGAGAGAATACTATATTATTATTTATTTTTACTATTTGGAATGCGCAACCAAAAAAAGAAAAAAAAGAAAAAGGCATACCAGACCTTTGAGGCAACCACTTTTTTATATTATTTCAAACTCCCTTATATCATACTAATTAGGGAAAATTTCACAAATTGTCACTCAACTATGACTCATTCGACACTTTGGTCACTCAACTATTACATTGTCAATCACTTAAGTCACTTTGTTAATTTTTTTCAATAAAAAAAAATTATAAAAAATACTCTTTGGCTGACTTAAGTGATTGACAATGTAATAGTTGAGTGACAAAAGTGATATATTTGAAACTTCAGTGACCAAAGTGTCGAATGAGTCATAGTTGAGTGACCATTTGTGGAATTCTCCCTACTAATTAACCTTTCAATTCAATTTTCTCATTTTCTGTTTATCGCGCATAACTCTAAACCTTAACACCATGAACGAAATCAGAATGAAACAAATTAAAACACTCAACTACACAAGAGCGAAGTCGTACATCAATAATCTTGACAAGTTAAAGAAAAAGAAAGTAAAACTAAGTATTGCTAATGTTAGCGCGTCTGGGATAGAGTAAAACATGAAATATATGAAAAATCTCTTCTAGTCCGGACTATGTTATGTTTTGGGATTTTCTACTGTACTGACTTCCGCAAAAAAGAAAAATCTAGCTGCGGAATACTCCGGCTTGCAGACTAATGCAGAGTAGGGTAGAAGGTTCATTGGAACTTTAATTTGGAGGCCGGGCTTCAAGCTACTAATTTACATGGGGAAAACAAAGACAGATGAAGAGAGAAGGATAATAATTAATTTTACTTCAAAAAGAGTGAGTCCCATGGCTTCAAACTCTTTGTGCAACTGAAGCTTTGAAGAATAGGTGGTGGGTTTGATTGGTCGCACATAAGCATAGGTTGGATGTCCCAAAGAAACGCTTGCCTTCACCATGTACTGGCCAAGATGACCTGTGCTTCCAATTATCAGTATCTTGCTCTTTTCTCCAGCCATATCTGTTTTGGTGATCGATGGTACTATTGTTTCTGAACAAGCAAATATATGCTAGACGTTGAAGCATCATCGACCCATCCTAGCCTTTATATAGTATTGGCAAGCAAAATACTGAGTTGTTGTACTTTTTTTTTTTTTTTTGAAATAGAAATTGAATTTATTAGATCAACAGCCAAAGGCTAGAGTCTACCATAACTTATAGAAGCCGAACTCGGCAGAAAAAACCGAACTAACTATCTAAGCTAAAGTAGATAATTAAAATCTCTGGGACGCTCACTTTTAAGCAAGCCTATCTAAGAATGTAAGAACCTCGCCTAGCCCTCTCTTGCCAATCACGCAATTGTGGTACAAGCAAAAAACTAGAAATGTCATAGAAGACTCATAGAAGTCCATGCACTCTCACATAAGCTTCACCCCAATAGCAAAAATTAAGCAATAACTATCTCCTTCCCTTTCGAGTTGGAGTGTTTACCCACAGACTGCTTCCTGTTGGGAGACTTGTGCTGCGTATGACCTTCCTCATGCTTTGAGGTCATAGCCTTGTCACCAGAAGATGACTTATTCTTACTACATGTAGGTCTTCCTCTCTTCTTCTTCATGCTACCAGAACTAGACTCTATCTGCAAGACCGGATCCAAACCAAGCTTTTCAGAATCCAAAATGAGGTTTCTCTTACCGACAGCCAAACTCAGTTTCAGCTTCTTAGGGGATATGGTGAAGCCATCTTCACGTCCACGACGTTTTCCAGTGAGGCGCTCTGGAGTTCTGGCGGTTTGCTGGAGGTCACGCACCATCACCTGTCTCTTTTGCTTCAGAAACAAGGCACTCAAAGAGGGCTCGCCGCTTGGACCAGGCATTGGAGTCTGAAACACCAAAGATGGGCACGGGGTAGAAACCCTAGCCTCATACCAGTGAGAGCCCCGCTAGTGCTTGCGGTGCCAGAAGATGATGCTCCTACACTCCCCTGCATTGGCATGCCGCCCCCATTTGCCTCCGAAGCCCAACCCTGGGATCCCAACACAGTCCGCTCAGCAACTTCATCGTCCTCATCCAAATCCGGCCCCGAGCATGGCAGTCCAACGTGCATTACAAGGACACAAGTGGAAAATCGCCCAAACAGCTTGTCATGTGAACTTGCACGGAAACTCAACTTCATCCTCCACTAGATACCATCTCTTAAATGGCAATGGCTTATTCAATGGGATCTCAACCCTAACCCGAAGCTTCCCGGCCTTCTTGGCATTCTTGTCGATCTCCTGAAAATCCCCCAATGTGTAGCCAATCATAGTCATAACTCTTTCTGACCGGAACGTCGGCGGGATCTCCTGGAGGGTGATCCAGTAAGACGTCGTGGTCAGGGGGACCTTTGCAACTGGCATGATGCCATCATACCATGCCAACGCCACTAGAGCATGATTATAGCCCCATGGCGCACCGCGCCAGACCCGAACATGATATGCAGGGTCCGACAAAGTGAAGAACACCCTCTGCTCCTCCGCTTCCTCCACTTGCAACGCTCTATGAATCCTCCAAGCGTTACGAAACATCCCCATGAATGACTTGATCTTGTAGTCACGGGCTGTGAGAAGTTTGCCCACCAAGAACACGTTTGCTTGTCGCAAACCTTGGCCCTGTGTTGGGCGCAAATCAAATCAATCTGCCTCTTACCTTCAGCAATAGCAAGAGAGGTGGCTAATCTAGCAGCCATGGCATTAACAGAGCTCATCTTGTTGACAAGGAGAAGCAAAGAAATCGAAAACCCTAACCCTAGGTTTAGAGAGAGTTGGCAGCTTCTAACTAGGTTTTTGGGTTTTTTTTATTGTTGTTGTACTTTTCTTGCTTTCTGGGTAATTGAAACAATAATGTCTAATGAATGCAATTAAATTTGAAGCAGCACGTAGGTTAGTACTACAAGAATAGTGGCCATATATTTTGAAGCAATGGATCAGACTAGTTAAAAAACCCTATGCGGCTCTGGCCGCCCTCCCCCTCCCCCTACTGGTGTTTTCCACCAATCTATTGTGGAAATCCTCTACAATTTATTCGATGCTTGACAGCAATTAGGAAGCGTGGTTCGATATGTGGAAGGCATGGCTTCACAATCGGGATTGGCTGACCTTCGACGACGGCTTTGTTTCTATGATCGATGGTGATGGCGAGGTTTGGCAGCAGTTCGGTTGGCCATCTTCTATCGGTGACGGAGTTGTACCCTGGCAGGTTCTGGCCTTGATGTTTACCATGTTCTGGGCTGCAGCGGACGTCGGTGATGGTAGTGGCCAAGTGCTGAGGCCAAATCTAAGCCTAATTGATGGGCTTGAAGTGGACCAATCCCGAGACTTGTGGAAGATATGGGTTTGGGACCCAAGTATTAGTGATCTGCATCTCTGCTATGCCAGATTTTGGTGGTGTCTCCATCACCGAGAGAGTAGTCTCCGACCATATTCACGGATAAGGAGGAGAAGTTGGGGCTTGGGTCGTAGGGCCTTAGTTCAAATGTGGTGGGCTATTCAGTTGCAGGTTCAAGGCAATGGACTGGTGGCTTGGGATTGTTGTTGGCCTACTGCATTTCGTGACCCTTTGGATCTTACATTCGTGGGAGGCTCTCTGCAATTTACTAGTATTTTTGTACACCAATTGAGATCTCTAGGCGAACTTACTAGTCTAGTTGTTTCGAGTCATGAATATTCACTAGGTTACGAGCTTCTCCTGCTAGTTGCTTGTTTAGAATAAGTGAGCTCATTTTGTTTGCAATGAGGGTTACTTGTCATTTGTTAGGAAGCTTGTGCCATCTAGAACTTTTGGCATGAGACTACTTATGATGTATGTGCCTTCTAGTCAGGGACAAGTTATGAAGTTATCTATTTCTCAAAAAAAAAAAAAAAAGGATCGGACTATGAGGACAACTTGGATCAGACCATGCTGCAGGCTTTGTGCATACACGGTGGATTCTAATGTTTAATATTTTTGACTTATTTTCCTTTATTATTATTTTATTTTTTCATCAAAGAAGTATTTCATTCATTGAACATTGGAAATTTTAAATTTTACAACCATTGAAGTCATTTTGGTCCGTATTCAGTTATATACATTTAATTTCATTCAAATTGAGTGAGCTTGGTGGTACCATATATAAAACCATGAGCTAGCTAGAGCTACCCTGTTACATTCTCGGGGTTGAAAACTTAGAATAGTGGTACCACCATTCATTAGTGACTTTGATAGGGAGAATTTTACAAATGGGCACTCAACTATGACTCGACACTTTGGTAACTCAATTTTCAAATATATCACCTTGATCACTCAACTATTACTCTGTCAATCACTTTAGCCACCGAAGCCGCATTTTGTCTCACTTTAATCACTTATTCCAATTATTCCAATTCATATTTCTCAATTTTCACGATTGGTTAGATGAAAATATCTTTTATATTGTGGTTAATAAAGTTTCTTTTTAATAAAAATTTAATAAAATGACTAAAGTGAATAACATAATTAAAGTAGAGTGACCAAAGTGATATATTTAAAAAGTAAGTGACCAAAGTGTCAAACATGTAAAAGTTAAGTGACCATTTGTTATATTATCTCGCTTTGATATCCTCCACTTTTACACCTTCCTCCGCCCAGCTAGCTTCATTAAAGTTTACCAACTTTGCTGCCTTCGAAAAGTCCACCCCCACTACCACTGCCTAGCAATAGCCCCACGCCGTTTAGGCTTTATTCACACCCGTTTGTCAATTTGTAAGTTAAAAACATTGAATTCTGATTTAAATGAACAAATGGGAGCATGTAAAGAGTAAAAGAGCTACAAACTTGACAAATAACTTCTTGTTAAAATGAAAATGAAGGCATGCATGAAGCACTATACATGCAAGTATTATAATAAACAACAGTATAAACAGGTATTTGATACAGCGCCAATCATGTATAATAATTAAGATAACCACTGTAAGTGGCCTAGTGGGTCTTGCCTAGTTGGGTGTGCTCCCCAACCTAGGTTCGAATCCTGAAACTGTCAAAGTGGCCAGGCACTGTGCTGCAATGCACAGTTGGAGCATTTCACATGCGCCGAAGGGATTTATCTTGGGCCTAGGAAGCCTTTGGGTTCCCCTTGACAAAGTTAAAAAAAAAAAATGTACAATAATTAAGATGCTTGCGTCTCTTTTTTTTTTTTTTTTTTCCTTTTTTGGTGTTTTTGTTTTAGGTGAAAAAGGTGAAAAAAGAAAAATTACAAGTAAAAGCCTCTAACACAACCCGACTTAAACTTGTCAAAATTAAAACAGACAACGCACATTGAGGAAGTTTGCTGGACCATGTCATCGGAGAATTCGAGGAATGCCCGAGACCGACAATGGCATCGGCAATGAAGTTGGCTTATCGAGGAATATGCTTGAAAGAGATTTCTTCAAACTGACTTGCTAGGAAGAGAATGTAAATAATAAGAGTTCGTAGACGCCAAGGAATGGTACACTTCTTGATGATGGCTTCAATAACTAACTTTTAATTCAGCTTCAATTTTCTTGTGATTGAGAATGAGAGCATGGTAAAGACCATTCTTGACTGCACTACCTTCAGTAATAGGAACAAAGGAGCAGTTAATGGATCTGGAGCCAGCAAAAATTGGGGAAGCATCATGGCCCTTAAGACAACGCCAGCAGCAGTATGTTTGTTGCTCAAAACCGAACCGTCGAAATTGAGGTTTATAAAGCCTAGTTGGGGACGTTCCAACAGACGGTACCATACTGTATTGGCGGAATGGACAACCAGCATTATAATCAGCTTCAATTGATGCTGCAGAATGGACAACCACTGATGGGATGGTGATATAATTATTTCTTGCTTCCCAAATCTTCCAACAGATAATAATAAGGTTTTCAGTATTTTGCTTTTGGTACCCTTTACTAAACCAGGAAAGCAACCAGCTATCAAAAGAAGAAATAGACTGGAGATTAAATCTAGCAGAGTGCCATACTCTAGTAGCAAAGGGATAGGAGAAGAAGAGCTGGTTAATATCCTCATCCCTTTGGCTACATAAAGGGCAACTACTATCACAAATAGAAGAAAATCTAGCAATTAATCCTAAGTTTTCAATCTTCCCCTGGTTAGAAGCCAAGCAAAGATCTTGGCTTTAGGGGGGATATTAAGCTTCCACAATTCATTCAGAACTTTTTGCCTAGCATGGGCAGACGAGTTAGCTAGTTTGGATCCAGGTAACAGAATTGATCGAAAAAATTCCATTGGGAGAAGGGCCCTAAACAAATTTATCTTATTATTTTTTGTTTTTTTATCTGGCATGCATCTCTTAATTTCATTCTTGCCATTCATATGTTGCATGCCTTTCAAATAACTTCAACAATTCACTTGATGGCTTGATGCTATTAATATGTGATGCAATATGATAATAATGAGAAAGGTGCTAAAGGATGTTATATATACACTATGCCAATAACCTCATCAGACGACAGAGATCAGACGACAGACAGGTTGGTTTCTGTCGTCTGATATATTTTAACGACAGATAGTGTAAAAACTGTCGTTTGAATATAGCAACATACCATGGTAAGTTAGCTTTGAGAATTAGGTTTGTCTTCACACAACAGTTATCTGTCGTCTAATCAAAGGAGATAAATTTGATTTCGGTTCGTGTTGTATCTGTTTTTTTCTTTTGTTCAGACGACATTTATCTATCGTCTCGTCAAAAGAGATAAATTTTTTTTTTGTCATAGCTGTTTGTTTTTTTGGCACAACATGAAGGGATATATGCCAAATTTTTAAGCAATTTCTCTCTCCCTGACAAATTTAACCCTTTGAAAAATTTTCTCTTCCACATCTGAGAAACCCTATCTATCTCGCTCTCCCTTAGGCACATAAGAACCCAGCAGCCCCAACTGAACACAAATCTCTTGGAAGATCTCCCCCATTAAACTCTCCTCAATCAAAATTGAAAACTCAATCTCCCCCATCTCTCTTCGACAAACACAGAACCCATCTCAATCAGTTTTTCAAACCATACAGCCAAACCATCTCAATCCCTCTCACAAGTTCTTGTTGGGGTTGAGAAGATTTCAACGCTTTCAATCCTTATTGTTTCACTATTGTTGGGTAAGCCCTTCGATTCACTGTTAATCAATTTATTTAGAGTTTCTTTTGGATTGGGTTTTAGGGTTTTAATTGAAAATTTCTATTCAAATTTGATTTGTGTTTTGTTGGGTTATATTTGATTTGCAATTACTTCTTTCCAATTGTAGCATCTCTGTTAATTCAGTGACCCATTTGCATTTATATCAAAAGTTACGTTCCTATTCATCAAAATCGTTACTGGGTTCTCAAAAGGATCAACCAAAACAAGAACATAAAGGTGGTTACTATTTTATACCTTATAAACAAGAATAACCACTATATTTTTAAAGTTCAAGCTCAAGGCAGTGTCTTTTTAATAAGATATAGATTTATTTAACTACAGATTTGTTTGATGTATGATAGAGTTTGATGTGAGAATAATTCATTGGTTAGCTATAAAGAGGTATATGTATCAGTTGGAAAAGCTATTGTCTTATTTTCTTCCTTTTGATTGTTGTTTCTTTCAGAGCAGCAGAAAGTGGGTTGTGATTTGATGGCGGAGGTTCCCCTCAATGACTATGTGTTTTCATGTCCCCTTTCTGCTTATTCAGCTAATGTAACAAGTGTGTTTTTGTGTTCTTCAGTTATTCAAGTTTGGCTCATGCAGTCCGTTTGCATACCTGAAGGTTCTGATACTAGCAAAGAGGTAACAATAATAGTTTACTATGTGCATTTTAAAGATCTACTTAGCAAATTGCTTCGGTACAGAATGCATGCTTATGTGTATTAAATTTGCAGTTTTGGACGTTGAATTAGTATTTACTGTATGGTTGTGTCTGTCATGCCCCGAATTTTGAGTAAAGAAATTCAAATCCGAAACGCGATACCTTAACAATAACAAGAAAACACATAGAGAAAATTTTTCAAATAAATTAAGCAACTACACAAATCGAACTCACAATGTCAATACCGACTCGTTCTTTAGAGTCACATATTATGTTACAATAGTTTACAAATTAAACTGAATATCAATTCAACGTGTAATCACTCTCACCAACTCACTACACAGCGGAAGACTACATGTATAAGCGCCCTTCTACACCCACGTGACAGAAAGTCCACCTCAGCTTCGACAACGATCACCCGATATTCTAACCTGCACAATAACCCTACACCATAGAATAGTGCACCGGGAATGTAAACAACAAACCCGGTAAGCTTTTCAGCCCGTATGAGTAAACTCAAATAAAGTGACTCACGTCACTCATACTTATAATTTCTCAGCTCGTGAGATAATTAAAGCAACAATATTTAATTCCACAAAATACATGCTTTCACCATCTTAGCTTAACAAAACAATATGCAATTATCACAACAAAACGTCAAGTTCAAATTAATCAATAACATGCTCAACAATTTCAACCCAACTAAAAACCCACATGCTCTGTCTCTCAATTCATTTTACGTCCCCACAATCTATTAGATCACTATTCCTTTGCCTCAACGGCACAATCAGGAAATCATACTCATTTCCCTCAACATAACGCGGTTGCCCAAATCATGCCACCCCAACTCATTTATCAATCACTACAGATCACAACCCATAACTGTATCCACAATAAGAATGAAGCAAAATCAATAATCCCTGCATAGAAACTTAGTTCAGGAGATCACATGAAAACAAACAAAAGAAATCATATAAATCCCTGCATAGAGTTTAGTTCATGAATTTACATTAAAACAAACAATACAAAAAGCGGTAATTCCAGCATATAACTTAGTTCAGGAGATTACATTAAAACAAACAATTCAAAAGACAGTAATCCCTGCATATGACTTAGTTTAGGAGATTACATAAAATTCAACAATTAGAAGGAAAAGAAAAATAAATGAAGAAGTCAAACAACTCACACTAAAGTCAATAATCACCCATCAACTCCAAACTAAAGTCGATAGTTGATGTTCACCCATCGACTTTGACTAAAGTAGATGATCACCCATCAACTCCCAGTAAACACCAGATCCGAAGATCAAAAACTGTCACCACCGTGACACCAGATCCGAAGATCAGAAAACACTTAAAACAAATCCCCCATGACTCAAATACCTTCCTCAAGGAACACACACTTTTACACAATAATCAACACATCATGATAATTGTATGCTCGTAAGAGAAATGCTCGAAATAACAATTCAATCAACTCTCAATCATTACTTCTCCAATGTCACACCATCCAATATATATATTGCACGTAAATATATATATATATATATATATATATATATATATACGTAGTCATTCACGCAGGAATGACTACTAATACCAACTATAGTTTTATAAATTATACTTCTCGAAAATCATTTTATATCAAAACATTGTTTTGACTTACCCATGAACCGTTGTCGATCAAGTTCATATATTTTAAAACAAATAATTTGTTTCGATAAATACGATTTTTCATGCTAACAATTAAATCCACTAAATTAAAACATAACTAGTTTATCAACCGAAACACCGTGAGATTGACACACCTCTAACTCCAATTGTGTCTTCACAGACAAGCACAAAATCATCCAAACTCCGCTCACACAATTCCGTCAATCACCTAATCACATCAAGGTCACACTCAATACAACACAAATCACACAATTCACAAAACATAATTACAATACGATCCAATAGTCGGATCCTCATCCGAGACCATCCAACGTCTTCGGAACACTTCTACGATCAACAAATCAAAACTACAAGTCGATCGGACGGCCAAATCCTCACGGATCGAAAACCGAAACGAATCGAAAACCCTAAAACCCTAACATGCATCAACTTTCTCCAAAATAACCTTATAATATATCAAAACTACCGTATCGATGTGTAGATGCATAAACTGAAAACAGAACACAAAAATAAGGCCAGAAGCGCCACCACGCCCTGCCACAAGCGGTGGTTCAGATTGTGTTCAACCACGGCGGTCAACGACGGATCAACCACCGCCGATGCCAATGTCACCAACTACAAACATGTTCAAAATGAAGAGATGAGCCACTTTCATACCTGGAGCAAAGTGAGATTCGGTCTAGATCGTCCTAGATCAAGCTTGGAAGTTGGATCACTCTCGTGCGTCTGATCAGATCCTAGATCGAATCAGGACCATTAAAAAAGTCAAACCTTGATCTAGTGCTCTACACCCCAAATTGAGATGCAAGGCCTATATGGGGATGATCAGCAGGAAGAGGCAATCCCAGAACTACGAAGAGATAGGTCGAGAAGTCGCCGAAGATCTGAAAACCGGTCGGATCCCGAAAGTATAAACTTTGGGCGCTCCTATCTGCTACTTCTGGCGAGGCAACGATCAACCCACCACTACAGGGAAGTCGGGGAGGCAAGTCTGAGTGTTCCTAGGCTTGTCCCGTAGCCGGAGGTGGCCGGAGAAGAAAGATCCAGTCGGGTCGGGATGCTGGGTTTCTCCTCAGGTCGGGTTGCTCGAAGGAGAGAGAACAGAGAGAATTATGGGGAAGAAAATAGAAATTTAGGAAGTTTTCGGATTTATGGAAAAATCTCGGATTTTCTTATATTTATAGAAATTTTCCAAATTTCAATCGCTCATAACTTTCTCATACGAACTCCGATTCTCGCGTTCCACATGTCCACGAACTCGTATCGATGCGCTCTACAACTTTTGTGAAGGAAGTTCTCACAGAATCTAAATGTATAAAAAGTCAAACTTTGTGGACCCCCTAAAACGTGCACTTTGAATAATTATTCTTCCGAAAATAATTCCACTCCATCCTCGAACCACGAAATCATACAAACGAGCACTTTATTAATCCCAGGAAACATTTAGGAATTAATAACGAATTTCCGGGGTCTTACATTCTACCCTCCTTAATGAAATTTCGTCCGAAATTTAAGCACACTACCCAACAATCAGGTATGGCTAACTCGTTCTCAAATCTAGTCCGCGCTCCCCTGCAACTAATGCTCTCCTCACGATGCCTCCACAAGATACTGAGCAAGTCAATATCCCTCGACCCAAGTTGCTTTGTTGTCCCGTCTAGAATCAAAGCCGAACATCAACAATAGTCGCATCAACATCCCTTCCAACTGTACCACGATCAACACACTGGATCACTCGTAGTCTCCATCTTCATCATAGGCACATCAATATGTTTCGCACAATAGGAACACTAGGAGGTAAGGCAAACCCAAATGCCGAATCTCCACCATTACCAAAATTGCAACAAGTCTGCTAAACTACTACTCTATGCACATACTACACAAGAGTCTAGAATCCTGTTATCACAACAGTATCTGCATCACTTCACCAATCATACAACCCCAACATTACACAAGAATTGAAAACAACAACATCATTTCAATCACTCAATCAACACATAAATTTGCCACGGTGAAACCATTCCAAATCACAAGGAATATGTTTCACCAAATCACCACAACACCAAGGTCTCGATCACCATCGATATAAGGCATGCACAATCACTCATCAATTTCTACCATCTCATAACCTAAATCACAGTAAGGTCTAGCCTCAGCTAACCTACACATAAGTCATCACAAAGCATTCCACAAACAAAATCAGCATTGCCAAAACCTCTACTACAACAAAAATCAGAGAAGCAGCATTCCACAATCATTCTCAATACCAAACCAAGAACCCAAACCACACTCAAGGTCAGCATAGATACCTCAGTGTCACCTTGAACACATAAGAGTATGCTGAAAATGGTCCACTAAGACACCACACAATTAAACAAGATGATTATCCCCTGATAAGCACCTTCCACCCAATACCTCTGCCAATCTAACTTAGGAAGGCACAACTACACTCAATCAAATACTTGTACCCACTTTAGATACAAGCATAGGTCAAACGCCATGACCCTAACAACCAAACAACTACTCCGCACAAAGGATACGATTTTCCATGAAAACCATCTTCGACAACTCCACCAGAGTTTAATCCAGAGGCTCCCATTCCTCAAAGACTACAACTCAATGAAGCTACACAAAGCTCCACCCCTTCACCTGTAGGGCAAACCTAAAGTTCCAAAGCCTTATGCCCTGACTGACACCTAACACTACGACATACCCAATGATTATATCAATACTGAAGAGCATCAGATGGGGATCCGCTGCAGATGGGCCATCACTCGGGTAGTACTGACAATCACCAAATATGTACCTTACGCTTTGATACCAAACTGTCAACCCCCCCCGAATTTTGAATAAAGAAATTCAAATCCGAAACGCGATAACTTAATAATAACAAGAAAACACATAGAGAAAAATTTTCAAATAAATTAAGCAACTACACAAATCGAACTCACAATGTCAATACCGACTCGTTCTTTAGAGTCACATATTATGTTACAATAGTTTAGAAATTAAACTGAATATCAATTCAACGTGTAATCACTCTCACCAACTCACTACACAGCGGAAGACTACAAGTATAAGCGCCCTTCTACACCCACGTGACGGAAAGTCCACCTCAGCTTCGATAACGATCACCCGATATTCTAACCTGCACAATAACCCCTACCTCATTGAATAGTGCACCGGGAATGTAAACAACAAACCCGGTAAGCTTTTCAACCCGTATGAGTAAACTCAAATAAAGTGACTCACGTCACTCATGCTTATAATTTCTCAGCTCGTGAGATAATTAAAGCAACAATATTTAATTCCACAAAATACAGGCTTTCACCATCTTAGCTTAACAAAACAATATGCAATTATCACAACAAAACGTCAAGTTCAAATTAATCAATAACATGCTCAACAATTTCAACCCAACTAAAAACCCACATGCTCTGTCTCTCAATTCATTTTACATCTCCACAATCTATTAGATCACTATTCCTTTGCCTCAACGGCACAATCAGGAAATCATACTCATTTCCCTCAATATAACGCGGTTGCCAAAATCATGCCACCCCAACTCATTTATCAATCACTACAGATCACAACCCACAACTGTATCCACAATAAGAATGAAGCAAAATCATTAATCCCTGCATAGAAACTTAGTTCAAGAGATCACATGAAAACAAACAAAAGAAATCATATAAATCCCTGCATAGAGTTTAGTTCAGGAATTTACATTAAAACAAACAATACAAAAAGCGGTAATCCCTGCATATAACTTAGTTCAGGAGATTAAAACAAACAATTCCAAAAGACAGTAATCCCTGCATATGACTTAGTTCAGGAGATTACATAAAATTCAACAATTAGAAGGAAAACAAAAATAAATGAAGAAGTCAAACAACTCACACTAAAGTCAATAATCACCCATCAACTCCAAACTAAAGTCGATAGTCGATGTTCACCCATCGACTTTGACTAAAGTAGATGATCACCCATCAACTCCCAGTAAACACCAGATCCGAAGATCAGAAAACTGTCACCACTGTGACACCAGATCCGAAGATCAGAAACTATCACCACCGTAACACCAGATCCGAAGATCAGAAAACACTTAAAACAAATCCCCCATGACTCAAATAACTTCCTCAAGGAAAACACACTTTTACACAATAATCAACACATCATGATAATTGTATGCTCCTAAGAGAAATGCTCGAAATAACAATTCAATCAACTCTCAATCATTACTTCACCAATGTCACACCATCCAATATATATATTCCACGTAAATATATATATATATATATATATACGTAGTCATTCACGCAGGAATGACCACTAATACCAACTATAGGTTTATAAATTATACTTCTCGAAAATCATTTTATATCAAAACATTGTTTTGACTTATCCATGAACCGTTGTCGATCAAGTTCATATATTTTAAAACAAATAATTTGTTTCGATAAATACGATTTTTCATGCTAACAATTAAATCCACTAAATTAAAACATAACTAGTTTATCAACCGAAACACCGTGAGATTTACACACCTCTAACTCCAATTGTGTCTTCACAGACAAGCACAAAATCATCCAAACTCCGCTCACACAATTCCGTCAATCACCTAATCACATCAAGGTCACACTCAATACAACACAAATCACACAATTCACAAAACATAATTACAATACGATCCAATAGTCGGATCCTCATCCGAGACCATCCAACGTCTTCGGAACACTTCTACGATCAACAAATCAAAACTACAAGTCGATCGGACGGCCAAATCCTCACGGATCGAAAACCGAAATGAATCGAAAACCCTAAAACCCTAACATGCATCAACTTTCTCCAAAATAACCTTATAATATATCAAAACTACCGTATCGATGTGTAGATGCATAAACTGAAAACAGAACACAAAAATAAGGCCAGAAGCGCCACCACGCCCTGCCACAAGCGGTGGTTCAGATTGTGTTCAACCACGGCGGTCAACGACGGATCAACCACCGCCGATGCCAATGTCACCAACTACAAACATGTTCAAAATGAAGAGATGAGCCACTTTCATACCTGGAGCAAAGTGAGATTCGGTCTAGATCGTCCTAGATCAAGCTTGGAAGTTGGATCACTCTCGTGCGTCTGATCAGATCCTAGATCGAATCAGGACCATTAAAAAGTCAAACCTTGATCTAGTGCTCTACACCCCAAATTGAGATGCAAGGCCTATATGGGGATGATCAGCAGGAAGAGGCAATCCCAGAACTACGAAGAGATAGGTCGAGAAGTCGCCGAAGATCTGAAAACCGGTCGGATCCCGAAAGTATAAACTTTGGGCGCTCCTATCTGCTACTTCTGGCAAGGCAACGATCAACCCACCACTACAGGGAAGTCGGGGAGGCAAGTCTGAGTGTTCCTAGGCTTGTCCCGTAGCCGGAGGTGGCCGGAGAAGAAAGATCCAGTCGGGTCGGGATGCTGGGTTTCTCCTCAGGTCGGGTTGCTCGAAGGAGAGAGAACAGAGAGAATTCTGGGGAAGAAAATAGAAATTTAGGAAGTTTTCGGATTTATGGAAAAATCTCGGATTTTCTTATATTTATAGAAATTTTCCAAATTTCAATCGCTCATAACTTTCTCATACGAACTCCGATTCTCGCGTTCCACATGTCCACGAACTCGTATCGATGCGCTCTACAACTTTTGTGAAGGAAGTTCTCACAGAATCTAAATGTATAAAAAGTCAAACTTTGTGGACCCCCTAAAACGTGCACTTTGAATAATTATTCTTCCGAAAATAATTCCACTCCATCCTCGAACCACGAAATCATACAAACGAGCACTTTATTAATCCCAGGAAACATTTAGGAATTAATAACGAATTTCCGGGGTCTTACATTCTACCCTCCTTAATGAAATTTCGTCCGAAATTTAAGCACACTACCCAACAATCAGGTATGGCTAACTCGTTCTCAAATCTAGTCCGCGCTCCCCTGCAACTAATGCTCTCCTCACGATGCCTCCACAAGATACTGAGCAAGTCAATATCCCTCGACCCAAGTTGCTTTGTTGTCCCGTCTAGAATCAAAGCCGAACATCAACAATAGTCGCATCAACATCCCTTCCAACTGTACCACGATCAACACACTGGATCACTCGTAGTCTCCATCTTCATCATAGGCACATCAATATGTTTCGCACAATAGGAACACTAGGAGGTAAGGCAAACCCAAATGCCGAATCTCCACCATTACCAAAATTGCAACAAGTCTGCTAAACTACTACTCTATGCACATACTACACAAGAGTCTAGAATCCTGTTATCACAACAGTATCTGCATCACTTCACCAATCATACAACCCCAACATTACACAAGAATTGAAAACAACAACATCATTTCAATCACTCAATCAACACATAAATTTGCCACGGTGAAACCATTCCAAATCACAAGGAATATGTTTCACCAAATCACCACAACACCAAGGTCTCGATCACCATCGATATAAGGCATGCACAATCACTCATCAATTTCTACCATCTCATAACCTAAATCACAGTAAGGTCTAGCCTCAGCTAACCTACACATAAGTCATCACAAAGCATTCCACAAACAAAATCAGCATTGCCAAAACCTCTACTACAACAAAAATCAGAGAAGCAGCATTCCACAATCATTCTCAATACCAAACCAAGAACCCAAACCACACTCAAGGTCAGCATAGATACCTCAGTGTCACCTTGAACACATAAGAGTATGCTGAAAATGGTCCACTAAGACACCACACAATTAAACAAGATGATTATCCCCTGATAAGCACCTTCCACCCAATACCTCTGCCAATCTAACTTAGGAAGGCACAACTACACTCAATCAAATACTTGTACCCACTTTAGATACAAGCATAGGTCAAACGCCATGACCCTAACAACCAAACAACTACTCCGCACAAAGGATACGATTTTCCATGAAAACCATCTTCGACAACTCCACCAGAGTTTAATCCAGAGGCTCCCATTCCTCAAAGACTACAACTCAATGAAGCTACACAAAGCTCCACCCCTTCACCTGTAGGGCAAACCTAAAGTTCCAAAGCCTTATGCCCTGACTGACACCTAACACTACGACATACCCAATGATTATATCAATACTGAAGAGCATCAGATGGGGATCCGCTGCAGATGGGCCATCACTCGGGTAGTACTGACAATCACCAAATATGTACCTTACGCTTTGATACCAAACTGTCAACCCCCCCCCGAATTTTGAATAAAGAAATTCAAATCCGAAACGCGATAACTTAATAATAACAAGAAAACACATAGAGAAAAATTTTCAAATAAATTAAGCAACTACACAAATCGAACTCACAATGTCAATACCGACTCGTTCTTTAGAGTCACATATTATGTTACAATAGTTTAGAAATTAAACTGAATATCAATTCAACGTGTAATCACTCTCACCAACTCACTACACAGCGGAAGACTACAAGTATAAGCGCCCTTCTACACCCACGTGACGGAAAGTCCACCTCAGCTTCGATAACGATCACCCGATATTCTAACCTGCACAATAACCCCTACCTCATTGAATAGTGCACCGGGAATGTAAACAACAAACCCGGTAAGCTTTTCAACCCGTATGAGTAAACTCAAATAAAGTGACTCACGTCACTCATGCTTATAATTTCTCAGCTCGTGAGATAATTAAAGCAACAATATTTAATTCCACAAAATACAGGCTTTCACCATCTTAGCTTAACAAAACAATATGCAATTATCACAACAAAACGTCAAGTTCAAATTAATCAATAACATGCTCAACAATTTCAACCCAACTAAAAACCCACATGCTCTGTCTCTCAATTCATTTTACATCTCCACAATCTATTAGATCACTATTCCTTTGCCTCAACGGCACAATCAGGAAATCATACTCATTTCCCTCAATATAACGCGGTTGCCAAAATCATGCCACCCCAACTCATTTATCAATCACTACAGATCACAACCCACAACTGTATCCACAATAAGAATGAAGCAAAATCATTAATCCCTGCATAGAAACTTAGTTCAAGAGATCACATGAAAACAAACAAAAGAAATCATATAAATCCCTGCATAGAGTTTAGTTCAGGAATTTACATTAAAACAAACAATACAAAAAGCGGTAATCCCTGCATATAACTTAGTTCAGGAGATTAAAACAAACAATTCCAAAAGACAGTAATCCCTGCATATGACTTAGTTCAGGAGATTACATAAAATTCAACAATTAGAAGGAAAACAAAAATAAATGAAGAAGTCAAACAACTCACACTAAAGTCAATAATCACCCATCAACTCCAAACTAAAGTCGATAGTCGATGTTCACCCATCGACTTTGACTAAAGTAGATGATCACCCATCAACTCCCAGTAAACACCAGATCCGAAGATCAGAAAACTGTCACCACTGTGACACCAGATCCGAAGATCAGAAACTATCACCACCGTAACACCAGATCCGAAGATCAGAAAACACTTAAAACAAATCCCCCATGACTCAAATAACTTCCTCAAGGAAAACACACTTTTACACAATAATCAACACATCATGATAATTGTATGCTCCTAAGAGAAATGCTCGAAATAACAATTCAATCAACTCTCAATCATTACTTCACCAATGTCACACCATCCAATATATATATTCCACGTAAATATATATATATATATATATATATATATACGTAGTCATTCACGCAGGAATGACCACTAATACCAACTATAGGTTTATAAATTATACTTCTCGAAAATCATTTTATATCAAAACATTGTTTTGACTTATCCATGAACCGTTGTCGATCAAGTTCATATATTTTAAAACAAATAATTTGTTTCGATAAATACGATTTTTCATGCTAACAATTAAATCCACTAAATTAAAACATAACTAGTTTATCAACCGAAACACCGTGAGATTTACTCACCTCTAACTCCAATTGCGTCTTCACAGACAAGCACAAAATCATCCAAACTCCGCTGACACAATTCCGTCAATCACCTAATCACATCAAGGTCACACTCAATACAACACAAATCACACAATTCACAAAACACAATTACACGACGATCCAACAGTCGGATCCTCATCCGAGACCATCCAACGTCTTCGGAACACTTCTACGATCAGCAAATCAAAACTACAAGTCGATCGGACGGCCAAATCCTCACGGATCGAAAACCCTAAAACCCTAACATGCATCAACTTTCTCCAAAATAACCTTATAATATATCAAAACTACCGTATCGATGGGTAGATGCATAAACTGAAAACATAACACAAAAATAAGGCCAGACGCGCCACCACGCCCCGCTACAAGCGGTGGTTCAGATTGTTGTCAACCACGGGGGTCAACGACGGATCAACTACCTCCGATGCCAAAGTCACCAACTACAAACATGTTCAAAATGAAGAGATGAGCCACTTTCATACCTGGAGCAAAGTGAGATTCGGTCTAGATCGTCCTAGATCAAGCTTGGAAGTTGGATCACTCTCGTTGTCTGATCAGATCCTAGATCGAATCAGGATCATCGAAAAAGTCAAACCTTGATCTAGCGCTCTACACCCAAAATTGAGATGCAAGGCCTATATGGGGATGATCAGCAGGAAGAGGCAATCCCAGAACTGCGAAGAGATAGGCCGGGAAGTCGCCGGAGATCGGAAAACAGGTCGGATCCCGAAAGCATAAACTTTGGGCGCTCTGATCTGCTACTTCCGGCAAGGCACCAATCAACCCACCACCACAGGGATGTAGGCGAGGCAAGTCTGAGTGTTCCTTGGCTTGTCCTGTAGCCGGAGGTGGCTGGAGAAGAAAAATCCAGTCGGGTCGGGATGCCGGGTTTCTCCTCGGGTCGGGTTGCTCGGAGAAGAGAGAACAGAGAGAATTCTGGGGAAGAAAATGGAAATTTCAGAAGTTTTGGGATTTATGGAAAAATCTCGGATTTTCTTATATTTATAGAAATTTTCCAAATTTCAATCGCTCATAACTTTCTCATATGAACTCCGATTCTCGCGTTCCACATGTCCACGAACTCGTATCGATGCGCTCTACAACTTTGGTGAAGGAAGTTCTCACAGAATCTAAACGTATAAAAAGTCAAACTTTGTGAACCCCCTAAAACGTGCACTTCGAATAATTATTCGTCCGAAAATAATTCCACTCCACCCTCGAACCACGAAATCATACAAACGAACACTTTATTAATCCCAGTAAACATTTAGGAATTAATAACGAATTTTCGGGGTCTTACAGTGTCATTGTTAAATTGCTGCATGATATTATTTTGCATTAATCCTTTTGAACCAGAAATTGTATTCAGGGGGTCTCACAGCCCAATTTAAAAATTAGGAGGAGAGTGGAGCTTTCCATTATTATGTATCGAGCAATGGAATATATGCAGTCTCGTGACACCAATGAAATTCATGCATCATCAGTTTTGTGACAGTAATGAGGAGGAGAGTGCACTACACCAATAACTTAAACACACAACACTTTTTACACGACGAAAAAAAAAAGTGTTGTGTGATGAAGAAAAGTGAATCACACAACACGTTTACAAAACTTGCGTTGTATAAGGTGGTTAAAATTTTGAACTTTTTGGCTAGTAGATCATTGCACAACAGTTATAAGAATAGTTCATTGTGTGAATGAAAAAAAAAATAGCGGCAGATTTCCCTCTTAGCCTAACTCAAATTTGGCTCTAAATTGGTGCTCCAAAGGACAACAAAATAGTTATATCTGTTGTATGAATGTAGCTTGCAAAATGTCATACAACAGTTTCTGTTTTTGTGTTGTCAGATCAAGGAAGATATATTGGCAGGTTTGGATGTGCCTCCAAAAACCACTCATTCCCCCCTTAAAATTGAAACTTTGATTGCATAGAGCGGGAACTTCCCCTCCTTGCTGCCTCAGCTCAAAATTAAAGTGCGCAGAATCAAACAACATAACTTCATTTATGTGTTGTGTGATTCATGAATACAAAATAAAAAGAGCCAACTACCTGGTGTTTGACAACTTAAGTTAGGGCTAGCAACTTGTGTATATCCTACTTCATTTATTTCAGTATACAAAACACCATGAAAACACGATTTCTTCGTCAGTCTCCTTCTCTCCCCGAAACACAGATACCTTCCTCTTCATCAACAACTAACCCTCATCCATTAATCGAAGCGCGCCCAACTACTCACCTAAGTGCCAAGTGGATTTCACCCTCTCTCCACTGAAATCCATTCCTCAGATCCCTAATCATCAATCGCAGAACAATGGCGAAGCAATCTAAAGCCAAGAAATTGGAGAATTTGGGAAAGTGTACCGTCACCCCCGTCCAGATCGCCTTCCTCGTCAGCCAGTTTCTCTTTGATTACAGCTACACCAAAGCCTGCTCTGTTTTCTGAACTGAAGCCTCCTCAGTCTTCTCTATGTCTCCGATTCAAGAGGTACCCACTTCTTTTTCTCCATCAATTTGGACTGAAATCTTCTAATATTTTTCTGATTTAGGGTTTTAATTTTTTTTAGGTGCCGAAGAGCCTGTTGAGTTTGTCTGAGATTCTGAAAAGTTCAAAGCATTGGGGAGCAGAAGATGATTCGCTAACAAGCCGTTCATGCGCTCCTCATCGAGCAACCACAATAAATGTATAATTAATTGTCTTTAGTTAATTGTTCTATTTTATTGTTATGGTTATATGGTTGTCTTTTATTTGCAGATTGATTTCTTCACATAATAAACACCCAATGGAAACCAAGGCCACCCAGAGTTCATCAGTTGCTTCTTCTATGACGTCGTTTCGGAGCTCAAACAAGACGGTGTGGGTTTGGACGAAGTGCAAGCAGGTCATGATGGCCGCCGTGGAGAGAGGCTGGAACACCTTCCTGTTTCAAAGTCAGAAACTCGCCGATGACTGGTCTTGTAAGTTGATTTAAACTTTCAGAGTCTATTTTGATCTGGGTTTTGCTGTGAGATTTTGATAAAGGTGGAAGCTTTAGGTGGAATTGCATTTGGGTTTTGTTGGGTGTTTGCTGTAACATTGAGATTTTGATAAAGGTGAAAGCTTTCGGTGGAATTGGATATAGGTTTTTGTTGTGAATAGAATTTGAGTTTTATTTAAGGGTTTTATTTTGAATTTGAGCAGCGATTGCGTTGATAGATCCTCTTTTGATCAAGGAGGGAGGGATTTTCGATAGCGAGAACACGAGAGTTGCCACAGTTGTTGAGGTTTCCAATCCCAAAGAGTTGGAAGAGCTTCAACCCGAAAACGGGGTGGCTGAGAATGTTGTTGTTGATTTTCTGGATTGGCAGGTGATACCTGCAATTCTTATAATCATGCTTTGGTACTTTTTCCTTAGTCTTTGTTATTAGGTTATTTGTGGTAGTTGTGATACCCGTGATTCTTATACTATATCGATTCGATGTTTTTAAGTAACATTGGTTGGTAAATATTAACTTGTATTAATCAAGTAAACCAGTTTCTATTCATTTAGCTTCTATTGTCATTGTTTTATTGTGTTTTGTCTTAATTTAGAGAACAAACACCACATATTTATGCCAATTGTATTGTATTTTGCTTCTAGTTTCTATTGCAATTAACTTGCTCAAGCTCCTTGAGTTTTATTCGTTTTTGGACCAACAAAATCTTTTTGGATTCAAGTTCTTAGCATATCAAAGCTTTTTTCTGTGAATTTCAGTTTGCAAGAGACTCTATTTGTTCTGTCATAAGACATCAACAAAACTAATTGTGTTTTCATTATGCTTTTGTCTCTGGCTTTATACTTTGTAAGTAATGTGAAGCCTTTACTTCACCTTAGTGATGTTGTGATGTTATTGCTAAAGCCAAATATCCAAAGCTTGTTATTTTCAGCCTAATCAAAGAACTTGGAATGCAAATTAGTTTCGTGCAATTTCTGACAAGCTGAAGTGTTTTCAGCATAACTCTCTCAATTTTCATTGTTTTCACTTGTTTTTTTTTTTGGATGTATTCAGTACATCTTGAGGTTTGTTTCTGAAAATTTTTAGCTTGTTTGGCCAATGTTTACTATGCTAAAACCTTCAGACTGTATAGTTCCAAAATAATCCAGTTTTACCATCTATCACTTTCACACTTGTTTATTTCAGGAATATGGCAGCCTATAACCCAAAGGAGAGCAATGATTTATCTCTGTTTGTTTTGCAAGGTATGCAGAAGCGACACGGCTGGGTTTCAGGAAGTGGTTTTCTTGTGCTTTTAAGGTAGTAATTTTTTTTCCCGTATTCTTATCATTTATAGTTTTTCATGGAAATGCATGTGCTTGTTTTGTATTTTTTGGGGTTATGTTCTTGTTCTGAGATTTTCAATTCCATTTTTAGACTTTTACGGCAAGATTACATTTTTAGAGTTTTAAACATAGCGATTGTTCCAAGTCCATGGTCAAGTCTTTAACTTTTTCAGTTTTTCTTATTTTGTGCTCTGATGAACGTTATCCTTGAAACTTGTAACTTTTTTTTTCCTTTTTTTTCCTTTTCTCTATTTGCAACACTTCGTGTTTATAACTTGCAAAAAATTGTTTGTGACTTTTTATAAGGTCAGGTTTTACTTTTTAGTTTCAGTCCCATGGTTTGGTCTTATGCATTTGCAAAGGAAAAGATTTAGTTTTCATGACTCAGTTTATTTCTTGTTCTCAGCTAAGTACTCCTGTTGCATGTATGTAATTTCTTTTATTTTCTGCATCCTTGCATGTGGCTTATTGAAGCTTTGGCTACTTTTCTTATGTTCCTTCATTGTGCATCTTTGACTTTCCAATGTGCTTCTTATGATGAGTGTAATTTGTTATTGTCTATTAAGTAAGTGTTTAGTGGCAGTGTCTTGCTCTGCAGTTTTGTATTTCCACTTTTAGGAAGCAGTTCTATTTTATTTGTAGATTATTTGGTCCGTTGTGCTTTTGATTTCTTCTGTAAAGCTATTGCCGAGTTTGTGTTTTATCAAATGCATTTGGGCAGTCAAAGATGTTGGACTTAAATTGTCTGCATGTATTGTTAGTTGTGAGGTTGCTAATGAAGTAGTGATCATTTCCTTTAATATTAAGATTATGAATTGATGCTATATATTTAACCATTTCAAAGGATAACCTGATTCGTGATGACAACAAGCTTATATTGTTGGCTTCCCTCAGTGATTCATTGGAGTATGTTGCAGAGTCTATTGAAAGGCAAGTTATCTCATCTGATTGCGGTCCTGAATTAATTCTGAATTATTATGGGTTAGCAAGAAACTTGTTAGTATAAAGAAGTATCAAGATCTTATTTCTAGGGCCTATGGTTTGATTATGTGGCAATCACTTGTCGTATATAAGACATATGGATTCTAGTTGTGCAAATGATGTTACTGTCCCACAGTTTGGTTTTGAAAGATCACCTGTCTTCCAAACTGGGGTTTGCATTACGAGATGTAGATGCAAGTCCTTTTCTTTTGTCTTTTTCTGCAGATTCTTACATGTAGCAACTCATGTGTAGCGTGGCTTTTGATGTGGGAATATTGTATGCAGCTTCTTGAAATAAGTTGATGTTTTTCTTTGTGGTTGTAGATTATTCAATTGCAGAGAAGTTAATTTATTCTCTCAATCAATTTTTTAAAGGTTTCCTTCCCTTGGCTTGTTAACTAACATTACATCACAGTGATGGCAGAAGTAAAGAAAAGAGGAGTAGCAGGAGCAGGCATTAGTAGTGGCCGAAATGGGCAAGCAATCATAAATAGTCCAATAATCACTGATCCATTTCTAGCACACTTATGTTTTTGTCTCTGATGCAATGTAAGACAATAAATTGTCACTGATTCATGACTTTGTGGAACAATGACTAATACAAATATATCTTGGTGGATCCAATGTATTTTGAAGTTTAAAGTATGGGTTGAAGTACTGCTAGTTCATTTGATGGTTTGCATCAAATTTTATTTCCATTTGATCACTACTGTTCATTAGGTAAAATGGTTGTTTAAATGATCATACAACAAATTTCTCATATATCAGACAATGGTTTTTATCAAAAATTAAGTCTTCTAATTTACTCTCACACAACAGAAAGCACTAGACCTCCGTTGTCTGACAAACTTAACAAACAACGGATTTAAACAAGTTCTGTTGTCTGACAAGCTTAACAAACAACGGATGTAAACAAGTTCTGTTGCCTGACAAGCTTAACAAACAACAGATTTAAACAAGTTTTGTTGTCTGAAGGCAGCGCCTCAACTGCTAAGCAGCTGTGCATGACATTTGCCGAGCCATTTGCAGAGCCATCACACAACAGTTATAACACATACCCGTTGTCTGTATGTTTCTCAGACAATTGTGTTCCACCGTTGTCTGATTTTTCATCAGACAACGGCTCGCTCTACAATGGTTGCCCTCCAAATCCCACAACGGTTTTCTGCCGTTGTTTGATAAGGTTTTTGGTGTATTGGTGGTGCCTTCCATTATTATCTATCAAGCAATGTACTATCTCATTGGACATCACCGACAGCAAAGGGATCTTCATTTTAAGAGGTAAATGCTTTACTTTTTCAAAAACTTTCTTCAAAATTATTTTAATTCTTCATATATTACGGATTTGGGGTTTGAGCTCTGCAATTTCTTTTGTTGGTGTTGAGGTTGTTTTTGGTTTTGGTGATCAAATATGTTTGAGAATGTGGTGGATCTTAATGATGCTATTGAAGATGAATGCAAGCAGGTAGAGAATTTGATTAGAGTGGTATTTGCTAGGAACATACTTGATCTTGGTTCTGCATGGGTATGCAAATTTTATAGTTGCATAGAAGTGATTGTAAAGTTGATTGATAGTCAATTTAATACCCAATGAAGGCCTAATTCTCCACCACTTGGATTTTGGTCACATCGAACTTACATTTAAGCTTACATCATACTGATACCGAATGATATGCATACTGATACCTAATAATATGCATTATAAGTTGGTCTTTCGTACACAACTGCATAATAGAACTAAAGCTTTCAGTGGAGTTACTCGACATTTTTGAAGTCTTTAATATTAAACACCAAATGTAGCTAACTACCCATGCAGTTCAACAAGATTTTGATTGCTGCAGAGGGTAATGAAAAAGAAGAGTATTAATATTAAAAAAAATATGAAAATACAGCATACAAGCACATTTCAAAAATTGCATTTCTCTAAGTGTGTCCTACACTCTTAATTCTACCATATTACTGTACCTTTTTCTCAGTTTTCTATATCCATATATTTCATGTTTTCCTCCTCAACTGAACACTAACTAGTTTATGTCTTTTTATGGGGTGGTACATCCGGAAAGCCCTATTATTTATATGAGTATTGTGTGCTAAACCTAAGTCATGACATATTGCTGACTCTAGGTTCTTGTTTTAGTGTTATGTCTTTCTTTACTGGAAAATTTGATCAACAAATGTAATAGACTATGTTCAACTCTAACATGCCTATAACAATTGCTGACTCTAAGTTCTGGTTTTGGGTTTGAACGCAGAGTTAGATAAGGAATAGGGGTTGAATTTGGAGCTGCAGTCATGCTTTGACAGGTAAAGACTTGAGCTATTATTTCATGGGTATGTAATTGTTTTGCGTGAAAAAGGAACACAGAAGCTATCATTGTTGAATGACGAGTGATTGATCTATGTTGGTAGGGAGATATGTATGAATTGGAGGAAAGATATGAACACAATTAGTATTGCTATCAAAGTATGGCATACATGCTTATATATAGATGTGTTTCTTTGATATAGATTTATTCCTGGGACTGCAGAAGTAGGATTGCTGTTGTACATGAAAAAATTAAAACTACTGCAAATACATTAGTATCAAAATAAAAAGAAAAAGAAAAAGGAATCTGAAAAGGAAAGGAAGAAGATAAAGAATAACAAAATTATACACCAGAATTGAAATATAATGTACTATATCGTGTCCTTTCATATACATTTTTCTGATGTTTTCTTTAGTTGTTTTTTTTTATTTGGTTGGTTAATGTCAATTTCTATGCCAGTTCTTTTGTGATGCCCCGGAAATTCGCATTTATTTTCCGAGGATTTTCAGGAATCTAAATTGTGGTTATTGGACGGTTTCGTGACTCGTGGATGGAGCAGAAGTGTTTCGGGCGAATAATTAATTGAAGAATATGGTTTTAGGGGGGGGTTGTAAAGGTTGACTTTTGATACGTTGAGATTCTCTAAAAACTTCCTTCACGAAAGTTGTAGAGCGTGTCGATACGAGTTCGTGGACATATGGAACGCGAGAATTGGAGTTCGTATGAGAAAGTTATGGCCATTGGAAGGAATTTCCATTTTGGTGTAAATAGAAGTTTCCCAAGTTGGAAACTTACTATTTTCATTACTTCCATTTCCGGAAGCTCACATTCTCTCTCTTTTCTCTCTCGGTCGACACCTTCACTATCGAAGTAACTCGGCTGACCCGACCTGAACCCGGACGATCCTACCCGACTTTTCCAGCGAACTGCGGCGGTCTCTGGGACAAAATTTTCCAGATAGGATCGTCTCCTACGTCTGGTGGTCCCTATGGTGTCCTCTAGCACTGATTCTCGGTGGTGCGGTGTAGAAGGCAGCGCAGTTGGGTGATTTCGGACCTGGTGGGAAATCTTTGTTCTGACGTCGGCGAGGCTTCAAGTCTTCTTGGTTGAGCTCAGAGCAGCCTCCTTGATCAATCCTTGGTGGTTGTTTGGATCGATTCACGTGAAACTTGGTTTAACTCAGTTCGGATTACTGTTAACGGCTTGTGAGGTAGTTTTAGACCCTTTATGCTTGTTTTTTGACTTCGAGCTAGTTATGAAGGTTCACAAGCATGCTTAGATGAAGAACTTTGATGTTGGGAGTTTTGTGAAATATTGAGTTTTGGCCAGCGGCGGTGCACCACCGCCTGTGGCTGAGTTCCGGCGGTGTTCCGGCCACTTAAGGAACTGTTTTTGGTATTATATATGTTCTACTCGTTGATACGAGCGTTTCGATATATAACATGAAAATTTTGGAGTTCGTATGGAATTGTTATGATTTTTGCAGTTTCATACCGATCGATTATTCTATTCATGAGGATTCGAGCGTCCGATCGACTTGTGGTTTGGTCACATCGATCGTGGACGTATTTCGGAGACTTTGGGAGGTCTCGGATGTGGTTTTTCCTCAATTGGCGCCACTTTGGGGATTTTAGTTCAAAATAGGGGTTTCGAACTTTAATCAAATGTGAATCGTTACTGATTTGAGATCATTGGTGATTAGGTGCTTCTAAAGGTGAATTGGACGAGTTATCGGTGATAGTGTTAGTTCGGTTCTGTATAGAAGACGCAGCGGGAGTTTCGAGGTGAGTAATCTCACGAAGTTCATTCACGAACGGGCTTACCTTATCGTTTTGAGAGTTATTTAGTAACTACAAACTATAGTTGGTATTAGTAGGCATTCCTGAGCGGATGACTACATATATATATATATATATTTACGTGAAATATATATGTTTTGGTGGTTTGTGAAAACAATATGCATGAAATGATGCTTTTTATTGTTTTATTGGCTTTTTCGGAAAACAATGATTATGGAAATGTTGATTTCGATTGTTTTCAAAAGCGTTGAGATTTGTGTAACATTTTGGGTCCAGTGTGACTCCTTTAATGTTTTGCTCCAAGGGACAGTGTGGCCCGAGGATCAAGGTCTATTACCTTGGGCAGAATATCAGGTAATCACGTCTTTGGCCGGACGAGTGGTTACGTTTTCAGTTAGAGCTCTAATCTGTCTGCCATATAGGTAATTCATGGGGTAACGGGAATTGGTTATTGATAACTCATGACATTACGTATTTTTAGGAAACAAGGTGTGAGTTGCTTCCTTATTAATGGTTTTTAAGGGGACAAGGTGCAAGTTGTTTTCCTTATTAACGATTTGATAGAAATCAAGGTGTGAGTTGCTTTCTATGGTACGTTTATGGTACAACTGATAGAATTCAAGGTGTGAGTTGTTTTCTATGTTTTAGTGATAGAAATCAAGGAGTGAGTTGCTTTCTTTGGTACGCTTATGGTACATTTGATAGAATTCAAGGTGTGAGTTGTTTTCTATGTTTTACTGATAGAATTCAAGGTGTGAGTTGTTTTCTATGTTTTACTGATAGAATTCAAGTGTGGGTTGTTTTCTATGGTACAATTGATAGGAACCAAGGAGTGAGTTGTTTTCTATGTTTCGATTTGAAAGGAAATTAAAGAGTGAGTTATTCTCCTTTATTTCGTGTTTTAAGGAATCAAAGCATGAGTTGTTTTCCTCGTTTTGGCGTGAGTTGTGCATGTGTGTTTTGAGTTACTCATACGGGCTTGCAAAAGCTTACCCGGTTTTTTGTGTGGCAACCCGGTACACTATTCAAACGGTGTAGGGGTTAATCCTACAGGTTAGGATAATCGGGGCTGAAGCTGAGGTAGTGCCTTTGTAGCTTTACGGTAGGAAGCCATTTTTATGACGTTACCGTTGATAAGGACTTCCGTTGTAAAATTAACTCTGAGTAACATTAACGTTTATTTTGTTGTTGATAATTTAATACATAAGCTTATGTAATATATGAATCTATGGAGCAGGTCAATATTGACATAGTGGGTTCAGGGCATCAATATGTACTTGGGTTAAAAAGAAAAAAGTTTCTAGGTATTTTGTATTGATGGCTGAACATTCACGCATATGTAATTATGGGATTATATATCGATTTTCATGTGTGTAAAATCAGGGCGTGACATCTTTAGAGGCTGGAAGAAGAGGAGGGGAGAGGCAGAAAGTAAGCAATTGCTTTCAACTTAACTTTAAGTATATTTTTAGTGACTATTTGCTTCTTGACCACTGCAAATTTATAAATGCTACATGGTCACCGATTGAAAAGGTGTAATTTACTGACAGTATTAAGGAATCCCATGACTTGAGCTGATAAAGATTATTTACTATAGTTTCTCAACTCAATCGAGTATAATTTATGATTTGTTCCTTGCATCTTTTCTATCTCTTTTAGTGTTGGAGCATCTTTTCTGTCATGGATACTTTGAGCTGCTTTAGTAATTGTAGATACTCAATGACGTATTTATCTTAGTATCTTAATTCCCATTTCTAAAACCTAGCAATTTCCTTGATAGTGTGCTATGCCAACTAGAGAATCTGAGTTTAGATAGTTTTTTTTATTTAAATTTTTTTTTTTTTTTTTTGCATAGAATATGAGGGGGCATTGCTTAAAAGAGTTGACAAATTTGTATTTGTTCATTAATAAGAAAACTGTTTTACACTTCAGAGCACTAATCTCAATCAATCTTATTCAAGAAGGCATTACAACTTGGGCATTAAACCAGGTGAAAAAACTATTCCCTCTTCATTTATAATTGAAAATCTATTTATCTTTGACAAAGCCAAATTCATTGCTTTCTTGGATTCCCAATGTTGAAACTGAAGTTTGGTTATGTAGTGCCCTTGGCTCTACATATTGTCATGCTTATAGGCACTTAAGGATAATTTTAGATATAGATGTAGTGATATAAATGAGAATGCCCTGGTTTGTTGCTGCATTTTTTAGCTTTGGCTATCTATAGGAGTATAATTCTATTTAGTTATCTACTTTTGCAGGTCAACTGTAGGAAATCAAATTGTCAAGGAAAATTCTCTTTGGAAGTTGAAGACTATCGTGGTGGTTAATGGTTGACAATCACTTAGATTTGTGTTTTTCAGTTCGATCTGTACTTTGCAATGAAGTTTATGTTTATTTGCCTATGGCTTTAGTTGCTATAATTCGTAGGTTCATATACTTGTGAGATTCCTCTTATTTCTCATTGCACCTCTATTTCTGCTAAATTTCAAGTCTCGCGGCAACGCGCGGACTCCTTTGCTATTGAGAGCTAGACTTATTTCTATTGTGAACAGTGGTCATTAGACGTTGGTTGTTGTGAATCTGGATGAAGAAACCATTCACTTCATGGATTCGTTAAAGAGGCTAGGCTACTTCAAGCTAGATCGATTTTACTCTGTTGAATATTTGGAACAATTGATGTAGTTTGGTGGCTGCTTGAAGTGGTAGTACAGTTTTTACAGTGTTTATCAATGGATATGTTGTTAGTGGTTTCCAGGTTTTTCATGAATACATGGTACAAAGCGGTACACCCAACGTATCGCAATTTTACTTAGTAGATAGTCAATTATATCTCATGCATTGTGCTCAATCCATGCAACAATATCATGCAATTGATATCACTCTTTTCATAATTATTATGAACCTGCATGTTCTCTGAATCAAATTCAAGCACAATTGCTATACTCTTACTAAATGCTATTCTCTTATTAAATGCATTTATATGGACAAGTGTTAATTACTCTCTACTCTGTTTGGTAGGAGACAAAGCATATGTGTCACATGCTTCTACTAACCAAAGACCTCAGTATTATGCCTTGCCCATGGCATTCAAGACCAAAACAAGCTATTTGCGGTCATTCGCCGATCACATGGAGCGTTGTGCACTCATGCTTGGACAACTCCAACATGATTTGGGTATTTATATCAATTCTAACTCCAACTCGGCACAAGATATGTAACTATGTCTTATCTTTCACGCTCTTTCAATTAGAGCTATTGCCATGCCTTTACGTGCTTTCACTACTTCTAAGCATGCCTAATATATCACACCTGATATACACTTACATGTCTCCATGATCCCTAGCATGTTTACAACAATGCAAAAATATTATTAGACTCCACAATACAAGTACATGCTACACATGCCATACTTCTATTTAATTGCAACATTAAATAAACATTATGACACTTGTGACTTAATTAAACATGCTCGGATAACACTTGCAATGGTTATGACTCGCTTGGGTATCGAGTATGGCCACGACTTGCGCGCTTGGGCCACGCCCTACATGCTCAGCGCCTATCCGCTTAACTACACCTAACTTGCTCGAACACAACCTAACTCGCTCAAACATATCCAACATGCTTTAATTAAGTTCCAAGTTCACAATGCTTCATACTATTCATCGGGAGCTACTCCCAAAATTCTATATGGACACCCATTACACTTGCAATTATCTAATATGCATGTCACATGGCCATAAAATCCATATATGATTACTTGCTATACTTATTTGTCATTGTTCATACAATTACAAACTTTACGTATACTGTATATGTAAACATATGGTCTAGCCTCCGAGCACCATACTTTGTCAAACTCTTCCCACGGGAAAGAGACCTAAATGGGTCTAGACTCCACGAGTCTATGGTCTACGACCAACCACCATGCGGTAAGGCAATGCCTCATAATGACAAAGACCGCTATGCGGCATTGCAGTCAAGCTTTTCTCCTCCGGGAAAGAGTAAAGGGACCGATTAATGTAGCCCATGGCAGCCATTAATCCAGCAGTTAAGCCCCAACGCTTGGGTATCAAAGATTAGGTTCGCTACCTAACACCCACTGCTTAAATGCAGCTCCCCTCATCAAACAATTTTCTGACCATACGGAGGTCTATAGCTAGGAGTGGGGGACTCTTTGGAGGGCCCAGCAAGGGCCCACCCAAAAAGGCATAAGCGCTCGCTCCGACCAATTCTAGATGGACGGCGCACTTGCACTAGTTATGCTCGCAATACGGCACATAGTTATGCTTTAGTATCAACTCCGCAAGAAAACCCTCTTTGACAGCGACTTCGGGACTTGTACATATAGCCCAGCATAATTAGCAATAGTTACATTTACGCCTCAAGGCATCACATTCGAGCTTCCCACTCACGAGCTCTAACGCTCTTACCTCAGCGGCACCGCTAAGCTTTCATGCTCTTGTCTTTGCGGCATCCTCGAGCTTTCACGCTCTTGCCTTAGCGGCACCGCCGAGCTTTCACTCTCACGCTTCAACTGTAACCTCGAGCTTTCACGCTCTTGCCTCAGCGGCACTGCTGAGATTTCACACTCTTGCCTGAGAGGCACCGCCGAGCTTTCACGCTTTTGCCTCAACAACATCCTCAAGCTTTCACACTCTTGCCTCAGTGGCAATCCCCGAGCTTTCACACTCTTGCCTCAGCAGCAATCGCTCTTGCCTCAGCGACATCCTCAAGCTTTCACGCTCTTGCCTTAGCGGCATCGCCGAGCTTTCAAACTCTTGCCTCAGCGGCAATCCTCGAGCTTTCACTCTCTTGCCTTAGCAGCAATCGCTCTTGCCTCAGTGGCATCCTCGAGCTTTCACGCTCTTACATCAACGACATCCCCGAGCTTTCACGCACTTGCCTCAGCAGCAATCCCAGAGCTCTCACTCTCTTGCCTCAGCGGCAACCCCGAGTTTTCACACTCTTGCCTCAGCTGCAATCCCCGTGCTTTCACGCTCTTGCCTTCGCGGTAACCCCGAGCTCTAACGCTCAAGCCTTCGCGGCATCCCCGAGCTTTCATGCTCATGCGTTCGGGGCATCCCCGAGCTCTAACGCTCACGCCTTTGCGGCAACCCTAAGCTTTCACGCTCCCCCCTACGCTGCAACCCCGAGCTTTCCCCCTTACGCCTTCGTGCATTCCCAAGCTTTCACGCTCACGTCTTCGCGGTAACACCGAGCTGTCATTCTCTTGCCTTCACGGCAACCCCGAGCTTTCACGCTCACAGCATCCCCGAGCTTTAACACTCATGCCTTCGTGGCAACCCCCAGCTTTCACGCTTACGCCTTCGTGGTAAACCCTAGCTTTCACTCTCACGCCTTCGCGGTAACCCCGAGCTTTCACGCTCATGCCTTCATGGCAACCCCGAGCTTTCACTCTCACGCCTTCGCGGCAACCCCGAGCTTTCACGCTCACGCCTTCACGGCAACCCCTGAGTTTTCATGCTCACGCCTTCGCGGCAACCCCTGAGTTTTCATGCTCACTCCTTCGCGGCAACCCCTGAGTTTTCATGCTCACGCCTTCTCGGCAACCCCGAGATTGACACTCACGTCTCTTCGACATAGTGCACATTAATGGAATATTGAATTCTTCTACCATTTGTCGATTACCTCAAATCGAATTCTTTTTGCGTTCCATTAATACGAGTGAAAACGAAACAAACCCAAGCATTCGCGTATTCATAGTTCACGAATTACAAGCGCTTGCCTTCATGGCACTCATACAACTTACACTGAGCGTAACCTCATCAACTTGACTCATTCATTTTCTTGCGAGCACCACGAGTATCATATGCAATCCATATGCTTATTCGTGATATGTTCACACAACCATAAGCATTCTCGAGTTTATACGTCATAATCGATCGTACTCGGAGTCATTCACATATATACATGAACATGTATCATGCACATCGTACATTCATATATGCCAATGCATATCAATGCAACTCACGTACGTTGCCAAATACAACAAGCACTCTACATGGGCACGCCTCTATCTTTGTTTTACAGGTTAAAGAGTCCCTTCTTGCTTACGGAGTTCGGGGACTTGTAGGGGCTGGGCACTGCTCGAACGTCACTTATGCTTGATGACTTCATAATTATAACTCCCCAACCAAGAAGCTCCTCTTACTTGGGGACTTCGGGGGACTTCTAGATACCTCTACTAGCAAGCTAGTTTGGCTATCATCACCAAGCATAAGTAACACCCTCTTAGGGGGACCCACAATCCATGGTGGGGCCCAATCGAGATATACATCCTGTAGCCCGACATACAACCTACCCCGTAGTAGTCAGAAGTGGCCAAGACCTCGCCGGGAAGCAACCTTTCTGACCTTGCCAATATACCTCCATAATATGTATTTCTAGACTAGAATGGGACTTCTTGTCCCACATTGAAGAATATGTAAAGGAAGGAGCCTCCCTCCCCTATAAAAGGAGACTCCTTCCCATTACATCTCTTGTGTTAATGTCTAAGATTGAGCGGTAGCCCAAATCGTGGTTAACGCGGGTCCGGTAAGTGGACCGCTACTTGTGATCTTTTCAGAGCCTCCGCTATCTGTCAAGTAAAATACAAAGGGTGTCAGAGGGAGACTGCGTTGGACAGTCTTCTCTTCTCCGATGCTTAAGTTAGTCAATGTATTTGTGTTGACAGAATAATAGTAGGTAAGTAGTATATGCGTAATTAATGAGTAGAGAGGAGTTGACCTTTTATAGGTGAGGAAGAGGTTGACCTCTTCTTTGTTTTCGATGTGGAACTGATATGCTTCAGTTCCCAGCTTCTGGTGCTATCTTGGTGCGGAGCATGGCTGCGCGTCGACGGTGATCTGGAGGTGAGCTGGGGCTCCACTGATAGCTTGTATTGCTTTGTTTCCGTAGATCACACCCTTGATGGTTATTGGTACTGCTAGTGGTAGGATAAGCATAGCTCATTATAGCTAATTATGTTTGGCAAATGCCTATGTAAGTACAAGTCCCCCAAGCCCCCGGTCAAGGAGGGCCATCTTGGTTAGGGAGTTGCCTAGCGGTTTCGAAGCGTTACTTCTGCTAGACTTGCAACAACATAATTAGAGTCAGTGCATTGTCAACCATGGATTTGTTATGAACAAACGCTTGATACCCTTTTGGGTGGGCTCCTGCTAGGCCCCCCAGGGAGTCCCCTACTCCCCGGCTAAGATAGACCTCCGTTCGGCCGATATATTGTTTGATGAGGGGGATCTGCGCTGAGCAGAGGTGTTGGGTAGCGAGCCTAAGCTTTTAAACCCGAATTGTGGGTGTCAACGTGCCTGGTCAGGGCAGTCGAAGACTGTTGACGAGTCCCCTTATCCCAGAGGAACATAGCTTGACTGCAACGCCGTGTGGCGGTCGTTGTCCATTATGAGGCGTTGCTTTGGAACAGCCGTTGGCGGGAATTTCTCCGTTGAAAATAAGCGGTGAGAAATTTCTTTTGCAAGGTGGAGAAAAGTCTGCTAGCAATGTTGTGCTTAGCGGAGACTATCTTGCAAGATGAAAAAGTGAGAAGTCCCACTAGTGGAGTTATGCTTAGCGGAGACTCTCGCTTGCAAGATGGTGAGAAGTTTCGCTAGCGGAGTTGCGCTTAACGGAGACTGTCTCTTGCAAGATGAAAAGTCAGAAGTCCCACTAGCGGAGTTACGATTAGCGGAGACTCTCGCTTGCAAGATGGTGAGAAGTTCCGCTAGCGGAGTTGCACTTAGCAGAGATTGTCTCTTACAAGATGAAAAAGTGAGAAGTCCCGCTAGTGGAGTTGCGCTTAGCAAAGACTCTCGCTTTCAAGATGGTGAGAAGTTCAGCTAGCGGAGTTGCGCTTAGCGGAGACTATCTTGACTATTGGGGTGTTCTTCATTTGATGGTTACTTCGGATATACGTTTTGTCGACACGTGTCTAACATGTATGGGGTTAGCGTGTGGGATAACGTTTCCACAGCACGCCCGCCTCCTCGCCATTAATCAGGAGAGTAACTGTGATTGTGGGGCACGTGTAAGGCTATCGTGCAGTGTTGTTTTTTAGCGGATGGCTTAGATTGGTTTGATGTTGACATAAAAAGAGGGAAACCACAGTGGTTTTGACATCTTCTGCACTTCAAATCTTGAGTCGTCGTGTTCGAGATTAATTTCACTGCCTGAAATCTCAAGGTTTCCGTTCTGTAACTCTAGCGCGGTTGTTGCCTGTCGAAGAAAAGGTCCATCTGAAGTGAAGAAAGACTTCCCTACGCATGTCAGAGCTAGCGTTTCTCAGGTTGGTGATCTTAATCTCTATTTAATTGTTTTCTGTCAGTTTCTATTTTTGGTTTTTGGAGTGATTTCTGCCTTGCCTCGGTGTGTTCTGAGATAGATGCACTCCGTGCTCTTCTTCCTCCGAGAAGGTAATAGGTTCCCAGCCAGACCTTGGGAGTTTACTGGATCTTTCGTAGAGGATGTTACAAACTTACTTGGGGTGGTTAGCGCGTTCATAACGCTTTCTTACCCTATGAGACATGTTAGTGATTGGAGCACCGCCATCGATGGTGTTGATGCGGTGCATGGGTTTGATGTTAGCGACCACAGGTGGCAGCTGACACACCTTGAACTGTTCCAACTTACCATCACGATATAAAGTTTTGATTGCCGTTTTGAGAGCGTTGCAGTTGTTGCTGTTATGACCGCTGTCCTCGTGGTTTTTACACAACTTGCTAATGTGCCTTGGTTTTCCCACTCTTGGGTACTTTCGTGGGGGTGGTGGTGGGATCTGGTCTTTGCACTGGTCGTATATCTCTTCATAGGAGGCTGTGAGGATTGTAAACACTGCGTACCACTGGGAGGACTCGATCTGTTTACCTCTGTTGTCCCCTTGAGATGAACAGTTACCCTTGTGGTAGTGTTGGTCCTTCTGCCGCTTGTTCTCGTAGTTGCTTTGTTGCCATTCTCTTTTCTTATTGGTTGGCGGTGTGGGGGAGGTTTTGGAAGCGGTTTCCTGATGGCTGAGAGGACTTTGCAGGTGTTTTTTTTGGGGGGGGGGGGGGGGGGGGAGGCGAGGTTTCTCCATACGTGATGAATTCTGCTTATGCGTGGAGGACGGCCTCGCTCATCACGTGGTCATATGAGGGATTTGGGTGGTTATAGTTGTGGTGATAGAGAAATGGTCCCTTCAGCAATCCTTGTTTAAAGGCCGCCAATGCCATTATTTTGTCAAGATCACGACACTGGGATGCCACCGCTCGCCACCTGGTTATTAATGCCTTGAATGCCTCCTCTGTGTCCTGCTTGACGTTGAACAACTAGGTAGTGTTGTGATGTCCAGCGGCCAACAGGATGAACCGGGAAAGGAAAGCGTTCGACAGGGCGTGGAACGAATCGATGGATCCCAGTGGGCATTCGAAATACCAACTCATTGCCTCATTATCCAACGTTTCACTGAATAAGTGGCAGAGGGTGGCGTAATCAAATCCCTTGTTGTTAGTGACTTTTTTAAAGGTATCCATATGAACGGATGGGTCAGTTCTGCCGCTGTAATGTGGCATTTTCGGCGTCTTTGCATGTGCTGGTCTGACGGCCTATAGAATTGTTGCTGTGAGCGATCCTGGCCTAGAGGCAAAGAGTGGATTTGGAGTTGGCGCTGGGGTGCCTGCCTCTGCTCGGACTAGCCTCTGCTCTAATTGTTGCATCCTTTCCAGGATCAAGGCGGTTGCGTCACCGTCGGGCCTCGCCTGGAGGTTCCGCTGGACTAACTCCCGCCTTGGGACAGGTTGGTTACCTTCGGTTCTAGCCCTGGTCGCGGAGCGGTTGGTGTATGGTTGTGACTTTGCTTCCTGCTCTAGCATTAGCCGGGGCAAGGGAAGTGGTCCCATTCCCAGCAATTCAAGTGGGTTTAGTGGTACCTGCATCTGTACGATTGGCGCGGGTATCACTGCGCGGGTTAACGTTTTGCCTCCAACGCCCTTTTTCAGCTCATCGAACTTGTACATCAGAGTGGCCACTTGCTTTTGGGCCTCAGCCTTCTCTCTGTGCTCTTGCTCGGGCTCCCTGTTTGCCTTGTGGAGGTCCGCCAATGCCAGCTCATACATGGCAGCGAAGTCCTAACCCAATGGGAAACTGCTGCCTGGTCTAGCATCCACTGTTGCCTGGGTTGGTGGAATCTGGGGATCCACGCTTGGGTTGATCGGAGTGCTGAATAATGCTCGGTTAACGTTAACCATTGGGTTAATGCTATGCACGGGGTTGGTGGGATAGGGGTTGGCGAATTGGTCCCCCTGCTCTTCAGCGTTTCCCCCACCACCGTTTTTTCATGGTGATTGTTATGGTGGGATGGCCTTTTGTTCAAGAATTCCCACAGACGACGCCAATGTTAATGTCTAAGATTGAGCGGTAGCCCAAATCCTGGTTAACGCAGGTCCCGTGGGCAGACCGCTACTTGTGATCTTTTCAGAGCCTCCGCTATCTGTCAAGTAAAATACAAAGGGTGTCAGAGGAAGACTGCGTTGGACAGTCTTCTCTTCTCCAATGCCTAAGTTAGTCAATGTATTTGTGATGACAGAATAATAGTAGGTAAGTAGTAAATGCGTAACTAATGAGGAGAGAGGAGTGGACCTTTTATAGGTGAGGAAGAGGCTGACCACTTCTTTGCTTTCTATGTGGGACTGATATGCTTCAGTTCCCAGCTTCTGGTGCTATCTTGGCGCGGCGCGTGGCAGCGCGTCCGCGGTGATCTGGAGGTGAGCCGAGGCTCTACTGATAGCTTGTATTGCTGTGTTTCTGTAGATCACACCCTTGATGGTTATTGGTACTGCTAGCGGTAGAATGAGCGTAGTTCATTATATGTAATTACGCTTGGCAAATGCCTATGTAATTACATCTTGTAATCCCTTTGGCCGCAAGGCCCAAACACACTAGTACAATATTCAAGTGGACGTAGTCTCCCGCTGAGGCGGGAGACGAACCACTATATTTCTAGTGTCTCTCTCTCTCTCTCTCTCTCTCTATTTATCATTAATTAGAACCCTCAGTCACTTACATTAACAGTTTTAAATGCCCAGTTTGCAGGCTAGATTATCTTGTACTCGGGCGTACATGGAGTTGAGGCATAGCTTTCATTAGGGCTGGGACGGTTCGGGTTTGCCGGAAAAAAAGCAAGAACTGAAACCGAACCGACGAGACAAGATTCGGGTCTGTTTAATGATTTCTAAACTATGAAACTGAGCAAAATTCTAACCAACAAGAATTGGTTCAGGTACACGATTCTTCTGTTCCATTTGTGGAAGTACCTCTTACACTTGGAATTCAGGAACTGGAAAACCTAAACCAGGCCACAACTCCAGTATTAGTGATGGAGACAATGAGTATAGAAATCGGTCACAAAGAGAGAGAGAGAGAGAGGTGCAGTTAGGCTTCGGTGTTTAACCTGAGAATCAGAGCGGATGAATCTGATGCCCGTAGTCCCCTACCTAAGTAGATCTCGATGCCACTGAAGCGGCAAAGCTCAGTCTTGAGAACCATGGCTGCTGCTTGCTTGGGCTCTATACGACTGAAATAGTTGAATACGAAGAAGAAGTGAATAAGGAGGGGGAGGAGGAGAGAAGAATAATAGTTGCGGCTAAGAGGAAAGAGATGGAACCGTAGATGTATGATGAAAAAAGAAACAAAGAATAGAGAAAAGGAAGTTGTGGGGGTCGAGAGACATAGAAAAATGGGAGTTGGTGGTTTGTATTTAATTAGAGAAAAGATAGTATGAAGGCAAGTTGCACATGAGGTTAAGAGGTTGCCCATTAAAATGCTGCCACCTATTTATATATAGGGGAAGTGTAATTATACATTGCACTCTCAGTTCGGGGAAAACGAGAAACAATAGTTGAGAACCGGAACCGAACCGGATACTGTAGCACTTGAACCGAACCAGAGCAAAACAACTAAATTAAGATAGAAAACCGACCCGAACCGAACCGAATAGGCCGGTTTGGACGGGTTCCTCGGTTTTTCGGGTCTAAAATCCCAGCCCTAGCTATCATAGCTTCGGCATTGTAGAATGTATCGATCCTTCATACCTTTTGCATTAGATTGCTCTGATAATCCGGGTGATTAATATTCTTAAGTTGAGGATTGTTTTGTGAAATGGGAGATGTTGTGATTTGGGGAGCACGGTGGCTCCAGAAGAATAAAGGTGGATTGTTAAGAAGAGTATTGTCTTTCTACATGTTTTGAGAAGTTTGAAGGTTACCCTTGCTGGAATTTGTTTGAAGGTTACCCATGCTGTCTCGACAAATTAAATTAGTTTGAAGGTTACCCTTGCTGGAATTACAAAGCATATAGAGTTATTCTTAAAAGTGAATTTCAATATCAATAAAATTATAACTCTTAGCCTGTTCTAGGATTATGATTACAAAATCCAAATAAGCAATAAATCCAATATCTATTCTTCCACCAAATGCCATAAAAATTTACTAGAACGCTGCTAAGTTGATCTTGGGAGGAGCAACCAAGCAAATGTCAAGGTAGCTATCAATGGAAGTGTAGTTGTAATTGGGATATAACTTCGAGGCCTCGAGGTCGTTGTCTATGAGTTCAAAGTTCGTCTGTTCACCCTTGATGAATATGCTGTGAAGGATCGATACACGTACGTTGTCTCGGTGAGGGAGGGTTGCAAGCAATAATTAAGCAAAGCACATGAAAAAAAATAATTAGTTACCACAAAGATGTTGTTTTTCAATTTTGTATATATGGTCCAATACAATCCCCATTGAGGCATACAAACATAAACACATGCCAAATATAAGAATTAAGAGCATTCCAGGGAGCTAAATATTGTTTAAGCTAATTCCAACTTAAATACTCATTTCCTCACTAAACTCAATTTCCCTCTCCTGGTGAATTCTCTGGCGTTGCCCTCATTCATAACACAGAAGCTCTCTTTCTATCATCCACCATATAATTAAGCAGGTATGTTGAAGGCTTTATTGTTCTTTTTACTAGTATTTTCATAGTGGGAGGATGGAGGAAAGTATCTTGGTTTCTATGGCTTTTTTGAACACCATTTGCATATTGATGTATCAAATTTTTCATAGACTTGGAGTTTAGTTTTCTCACAACAGAGTTTGAATGAGGCCACACTACCTACTCTCAACCTTATGATACTCTTTAGCTATTATTAAAACTCAAGTAGACTTATTTTTGGGCCGCAGGTATCGGCCCGCTATGCTGAATCTTCTTAAAGGATATTGCCAAAAACATTAACATGAAAAGAAGAAAAGTTAGGAGGTTAGGTTTCATACTCTTAGAGAGCTCTATAATTTCTTGTTCTGGGACATGGATCCTTTTAAGAGTGCGTCCTATCTGTCCCATGCTGATATCAACTCCAACTGAGATACAATGTTTCCATGCGGTCTACAAATCACGATCCGGTAGGCTTCCCTCGGATCACTGTTGCCGCTCTTATGGTGTAAGCAGCCACATCTTGCTCATGGTTTAACATGGCTAGCATCAAAATTAGATTACAACACTATGAGAGTTGGTAAATCATATCTGACATTGGAATATATACAAGCTTGACTTGAGCTGAGTACCCACTACTAGCAAAATAACAACACACATGGATTTATTGTATTTAAAGGCCACATATATATGTGCGAAATAGAAATATTAACAGATAACTGTGTGCAATGAGCATAATTGGGTCCACAATAATTTATAGAATAACAATATCAACGAAAATCCGTGTGAATAAACAACAGTAACAGATATATGTGTAAAAACCAAAACATTTTCACACAGTTATCTGTGTCAATATCAATTCACACTGATTTCTGTACGTATTATAAATTAGTTTATTTAGAAATCATTAATTTTTACGTTATGTGAATTATGGAGGGACGGATTTCCATTACAATGAATTTTTGGTACAGATTTCTGTGTTAAATGAGTAACACACAAATATCTGTGTGAAATGTTAACACGGAAATCCTTGTGAATAAACAACAATAACAGATGTCTGTGTAAAAACTAAAATATTTTCACACGGTTATCTATGAAAATAACAATTCACATTGATTTTTGTACGTATTATAAATTTGTTTGTTTATAAATCTTTAACTTTTTATGTTATGTGAATTATGGAGAGACAGATTTCCGTTACAATAAGTTTTTGGTACAGATTTATGTGTGAAATGAATAACACACGAATATCTGTATGAAATGTTAACACGGACATCCGTGTGAAAAGAACAATTAGCTACCAAATTCCATGTGAAAAACTCTATTAGTGACAGAATTCCGTGTAAACAATCGAATGACAATTAACATGACAGTTATTGGATACCGAAGTAAATACACACAGAAATCAGTTACAAATATATATGTATTTCACACGGATTTCCGTGAGAATTCCACTTATAATTAGTAGATTTAGAATCCCGCTCACCCTTTTTAGCTAAATTCTAATTTCCCACCAAACCTTTTACTTACGTTCTTTTCAAAAAATGAAACCTAACTGCAAACCTAGATCTCTCCCTTCATCTCTCATCTTGTTTCCTCTTCTTCTCTTGATCCCCACTCATTGATGAAAAGGCCGATGCCAATAATCCGGTCATCAGGTGAGCCTATCATCGGGTGAGTACTTATCTCTCATCTCTCCCAAACTCAATTGGGGCTTGTTTCTGATATATATATATATATATATATATATATATATCTTAGAATTCCTTCAGATCTGAGGAAGAACGTGCCTCTGGTGTTGAAGAAGTGTGAGCCCGTTTTTGAATTACTTGGAAAATGTAGTGAACCAAGGAGGATGAAGAAGAAGATGGTGAAGATGAGGAGGAAGAGGATGATGCCCAGGAGGTGAGGCTGGTCTTTTATTTACTTGGTTTTGGTTTAAGAATTTTGCTGATTTGAATCTTTAATTTTCGGGTTTTTGTTCATTCGAATTCCTTTTGCCTGTTTAGCTCATGAATCTAGGGGAAGGTGAGGACGAGGGGGATGGCATGGATGCAAGGTACTGCATTCATTCAGTTACTTGGGTTTTGCAATTAGTGATTGATTATAAATACATTGTTCATGTATATTTATTAGTTTCATTATTAGGTGTTTCGGGTTGTTTCTTTCCATTTCATATGTTTTGCTTTTGATTAATCAGCGTTACTACATCTGTCTGTGTCTGTGTATTTGCATTGGTATATGCTTGATTCTACATTTGTACTACAGATATGAAGACTTCTTTGGGAAAAAGGAACTTTTTACCCACAAAAAGTGGCAACTGAAACTTAGAGCAAGTTCACCCGTTGGGTCACCGGGTCACCATGTCACCCACTATTCACTGCTTTTTAGTGTTAATTTCACCCTCTGGGTCAAGAGCATAGTGTATTTCGTGCCCTAGGTCACCCTGTACAATGTTCTGGGTCACCATGGTGACCTGCAGTGTATTTTGTAACCCATAGAATGAAAATATACACTAAAAAGCAGTGAATAGTAGGTGACCTGGTGACCCAACGGGTGAACTTGCTCTTAAGTCCAACATAGAGCGGAGGGAAAAAGCAAATATGGACCCCAAAACTTGAACCTTGTGGGGAGAGGTGCGTTGTTTCTCATTTCTTTTATTTTACTTTTGACACTTAGAACATCCATTATGTAGTGAAATACATGAGTGTTTAAATGGATTACACATTAGTTTTGGCTTTGGACAGGTAATTGCAACAAAAAGGCCACCGAACAGTGTGTTAGAAGTTGATCTAGATTTTGAACACAATGTTAGACCCGCCCCTCCAATCACAGAGGAGGTTACAGTAGCAGTTGAGGATATGATCCGGAAAAGGATCGAGCAGGTAAACAACATTTTTGATAGATACATTACAGAAATGTGCTTTCATGTGATCAGTTCAAAGTTTAGTTATTTACTGTTTTCGGTCTTTTGATCAATCACATATGTACAGGGAACTATTTGGTATGTTGTATGGACCGCTATAAATTATAGAAGAGGATTTTTCATTCTGTCATTGCTTGACTTGTATAGTCATATTGTTGTTTGTTTCTTCAACTTCCTTTTTTTTTAAAGTGGATCATAACTGGTCATAAAATGGATCTTGATTTGTTTTATAGGAACTTTTTGATGATGTTCAAAGGGCTCCTACTTTACCTACTAAAGCTCCAAGAGAAAGAAAGGAGATGTTGATCATTATTCTATAATATCTTTGGAGTCTAATTATGGTATGTTGTAGAAACATTAACTTCTTCAATGTCTAATCTTTCTTTGTTTGATATATAGGATGAGAGTAAGAGTAAGAAAGGTCTGGCTGAAGATTATGAGGTATGTGTCTTTTGAGGCAAAATTCATCACTTGGTTCACCAACATGCTTTTGTCCCTTTGAGCTGGATTTCTTTTTTTCTTAAGATCTATATGTTATATTCAGAAGTTGTTTTCCTATGATAGTATGTTCAATTACAAGGATAAAGTGGATTCTTATTCTCAAAAAAAAAAAAAAATTACAAGGATAAAGTGCTGAGTAGCTATTTTATCTACCTTCTGCAGCACAAAAGATGAATGCAGATTCTGGCCCATTTTCATCCAAAGACAAGTAGAAGAATGAGGTACATGTTTTGATTGCTGTTGTTTCTATCTCTACTACGATTTTATGTTTCTTTGTAATTCATAGAACTTTACTCTCCTTGTATACACAAATTTATGCATACCTTTATGAATATCTTTTGAGGTTTTGTCTTTTGTGTTCATCCTCCTCTGTCACAAAGGGTAATTAGATTGTTAAGCATATCACGGTTGTACCATTTATAGGAGGTATGCATTTTCTATAAAGAAAATTATCTCTGAAAAGGAACTTGGGCACGCCACTCACAACTAACTATCAGAAAGAGGACAATGAGTGCAGCATATATTAAGATGAGATTTATAATATGTTTTGAGTTACCAGTATATTATCGAGATTTCTGAATGATTTTGAGGTATTCTTTATATGAGCATTTTAATGAGATTCTAAGAAGGTTTTCGAGATGACTTGATTTAAAAGTATTTTATCAATTTATACTGCATGCCAGATTTTAACAGACTAAAATTTGGGAAAGCATTAAATCTTCTTTTATTTCCTTTGAAATCATTTATTTTTTTCGTCCACTCACTCTAACGATTTTTCTCAATGCTTTTCCATGAGCTTTTTGATCTCTCATGCCTAGTCTGCAGACTAGTTGAGGTCGAGCATTCCTAGGCATCGAAGCATAGTGCCTGCCATCTTCATCTTCGTTGTAGGTTATTGTTTAACCTACGTATGTATTTATCGGTTTTATATTCATAGAATTGCTCTGATCACCAAACTGTTTAAGTATGTTATTAAGTGATGTACTTGGAATGTATATATTTGGAATGTAAAGTAGTTGTTGTGATGATGATTTATGTTCTATCTCTAGGTTTGTTTATTTGGGTGGTCCACTTTTAGGGGAAGTTCTGCCAAATTTTTAGAATAATTTCTTCTAACGTGGGCTCCGCAGGGTCTGTATCAAATTTCAGAGTAAAATTCAATTTGGGTCCTGTCAATTGGTATCAGGGCACTAGATTGTTAGATTCTGTAGACCTTGTTTCATTTCTGTTACCTTATATACTTAGTGATAATTAATACCTCTCGAGTGATGTCCGACTGCAGCGGTTCCCCATCATATACTCTTCGGTCCTGGGTAATCATCAAGTATATGAGGTACATGTCATTGTGTCATTCCATGTAGTTACTTGACCTTAGTGTTTTCTCAGGTACGATGCCTCGTGGATGTCAACCTTGTAGTGCTAGGAATCCTTCTCATTGAAGGGAATGATGATAAGCGAGTTCCTCAGGGATTATTAGGTACTATTGAGTGCATATTTATGCGTTTCACGCCAGTACACTTCCAAATCCTAGTACCAATTACAGTGTTGAGCGTATGAAAGTAGTACTGTTAGAAAGATTAAAGAATTAACAAAGATTTTCCTGCTCTACAGTTACATGAAGAAGGTGACCTGATCATTTTGTAGATTGAGACAAATGATTATTATTATTGGGCAGGAGTTGTTCTAGCTGTAACACCATATACAAATCATGAAAAGATTTGTAAATTCTTATCTGAAAAATTTAATCCCACGGAAATGAATTATTCTACTAGAGACAAGGAAGTCCTTGCTCAAATCAAATCCGTTAAGGGTGCAGAAGCATTCTTAGTGAATAAGTTTGTAGTCAGAACTGATAACAAAAGAGTTAAAAACTTCAAAAATTACGAGTTACTAACTGATGGTGCTGATTGAGGAAGAGTTCTTAGATAGTAGATGTTTTTAACTCAATATGAATATGATGTTGAAATGGTTGCCCGTGGCAGGAATGATTTGTCTGATTACAAGAAAGATGACCATGTTCAACAGAGATGAAAGACGCAATTTGCGAAGCAAAGGACTAGAAATTGAAGAAAAAAGTCTTTGGGAGAGATACAAGGGTGGTGACAAAACAATAGGACCTTTGCATGACAGACCATGCTACCAATGTATAGTATTATATGACAGACCAGACACGAGTCATGCTGCTGAAAAACTCATATTGCTAGAACAAGATCCTGATTGGAACAATGACTCTATTTTTGCCTGGCAAGATCAAGCATAGTCTATTAAGTCCAATGATGAAGAAAAACTCTTAAATGAGTTTTTGTTGCATCTAAAAATGGCAGCCATAACTGATCGATCCCAGAGTAAAGGGCCGGCTAGCTCGTCTCAAACGGTAGACAGTAAAGGCATATTAGGTCTGTTGATGGCTGTTGCTTTGCCAAAAGCAGGTGAATGTTGTAAAATAAAAATAAAAGTATTTCAGAAAGAGAAAAAGTTTGAACGCATAGAGATGGAGTGTGTATTATTCATCTCACCATGAGGAGGTTTATATAGGATTACATGGAGCACAGAAAAGGTAACGCTTAATTACATATCAATCACTCCTACAATTACAAGCCTATCAATCACTAATCAGTAGTGATTGACAATGATCACTCATTCACATGATTATCCACAATTATTTACAACACTCCCCCTTGGATATTTCATGTCAATAGCATTGCCTGGGCTGTGCGCTTCTAAGTTGTCTCACCAAAGACCTTGCCAAATAATAAAAACCCTGTGGGAAAAAACAACCTTGGTCGAAGAAGAAAAAGAGTACAATGCGCTTGAGTGTGGAGTAGTTGTATCATAACTTCAAAGATAGGTGAAGTCTTCTTATCAACATCATAAGTAGGTAGTATGTCTATGAGAGGGATACACTAGGGTTGCTACAACAAAACCTTGCTTGGTAAACCCAGTGGGAAAAGCCTGTGGTGAAAGGGAAAAGATAAGCAAATGCATATATGTCGAGTCAAAGCGTCTTCAGGATGTAGTAATTAAGTGGGGTGACCATGCCAAAGATATGCCTCATCAAAACCTTGCTAGGTAACAAAACCCAGTGGGACAAAATAACCCTGGATGAAGGACAAAAAGAGTACACGATGGTCAAGTGGGTATGCTTCGGGATACTCCCCCTGATTTCGACTCTCCCTGAAAATTACACATTAGGTAATTCAGATAATTTACATAGACCAATACCTTGTACATGCTTCTGCAATGTAGACTTTGGTAGTGACTTGGTCAAGTGGTCTGCACGATTTTCTTTAGATCGAATCTACTTGACTTCAATTTTGATTCTTCTGTTGTTGCTGATTGAAGATGAACTTCAGTGCAATATGTTTGGTGTTGTCTCCTTTGATGAAACCCGTCATCATTTGCTTGATACAAGCAGCATTATCCTCGTGGATGGTGGTTGGTTAATCAGTGGTGGAATGCAATTTACATGTACTTTGAACATGCTTTATGATGGCTCTCAACCATATTGACGAACTCAAAGTGAACTCTCAAAATTAACCTTGTTGACAATTGTTAGTATATAGCAAGTAGGGATCGTTTTATCCGGGGATTGAGGGTCCTCCTGTCATTTAAACGTCAAACAAAGAATATTAATTAGGGATATACAATATATACGTAAATTACAAAGAAATAGAAGGGGTTTCGAAATTATTTTATTTTTTAAACTAATTAATTAATTAACTAATTACATTGACCAATCAACCAAGAATCAAGATATAATGGACGGATGAGATGCATTGAGGAAGTTAACAACCCTTAACACGAATTCAAGATCACAAATCATAATTTTCGAATCAAAACATATACTTGAATGAAATCAATCAAGAACAAACCATGAACGCATGCATAAGTTCTTTTTACTTTTCTTAGTTAAATTAACTAGATGAACGCACCATAATTAACCCTATTAAACATGTTATGCCAGTGAGTGATCAATCCAATAACCAAACAAGTTCAATGCAAGAAGTACTTTGAAAGTTTGATTGATTTAAGAAAAACACACAAGTTAGAACGCTAATCAAGCATGCAATTCTCTTTGTTGATTTACCTAAGTAATTATAGGTTTTCCATTTTAATTAACAAGACCTAGAACGCTAGCATCTTATTATGGATTTAATCATGCAATTTGAAACCTAAGTTGGCCACCAAAGAAATCGAAAACATGATAGGTGGCATTGAAGAACAAAATCAACAAACATTCAAGAACATATAAAGAATTCGAAAACTATAAATCTGAAAATCCTAAAATGAATTCATGCTTCAAGGTTATTGGAAACTAAACATCAAAACATAGACTTTAATCTAACAAGAAATCACAACATCTAAGAAAATCAAAAAGATAGAACGCTACACAATCTGATTTTTAAGTTACAAGATAACAAAACTGAAAACAAAGTTCTAGGGTTCATGGTTACACTTTTAAAGATTCTTCAAGGATGCAAGAAGGTCTTCAAAGGTGGTGGACGGCAAGGAGAGTCATGGCAAGGATGGTGAATGGAGGATGAACTTGCTTCACGGCTTCAAAATCTTGAACACTTGGAGAGGCCGAAACTTTGAGAGTAAAGGGGAAGGAATTTGAGATTTTGATTCAGGGTTTATTGATGATTTTACATGGCAAACATCCCTCCTTTATATATTGCAAGGCCTAGGGTTTAATTCCCTAAGAATTCTCCAAGTTTGCATCATCCGATCAATGAGAAAATTCCATTTGAATTGGAGAACAAGTTATCTTCCATTTGCCGAAATTCCTCAATGAATCTGGACCCAATTCGGCCACCATGCATGTAGAATACAACCAGGATACCTCCAGTGATTTTTTTTTCTTTTTCTGATTGTACACGAAGTAGATTTCTTTCCAAACTCTCCATATGTGCTTTTGCCGAATTCTTCTTGAATCTTCCATATAGTTTCGGCAAAAATCAATAATAATTGATTTAGGATTTCTTCAAGACGTCAGGAAGGATCTAGAAACTCATGTGCAAGTTACATGCTTCAATCTTTGGGCCAAACTTCTCAATTGAACAATTTCAAAGCCCATTCCTCTAATTGTCGAAATTCTGTGTAATCTCTAGAACATTCTTGAACTATCTTGAGTCATTTTGAAGCCACAGTATCTCCTAGCACCACCAGGACTCCTAGTGTCATTAGGTTTCCTAGTCTAACTAGGACTCTGTCATTTCTTAATTTCCAAGCAGCATTTTTCCGAGCTCACTACTAAGTAAAATGTAAGAGAAATGATACTAAAAACATAGGAAATATTAGTCTAATCACATATATATTCACGTACTGGTTCGTAAAGTGCTAGAATCTCAGCATGATTCTAAGAGGTAACAACAAGGTCTGTTTCGTAGACCTCTAAGAAATTGCAGTATTCCAAATGGTAAAGACATAACCAGTTTAGGAATGCGCCTTGTGCGGGTCTGATAGATAGCCTGCATTAGTATATCTAACAAGGGGAGCATCATTCTGAGGATCAAGGGGGTTTGATCCATTCCTTGATGCATAGGGATAGAATAAGTCCATATCCGTTTTCTTTTATGCCATTCCAGTGGAGGCGTATTGGCGTAGAGCTATATCTAGCTAACAAGTTCACATCGAATGAGATGTCCAATCTAAGGCATTGAGCCAAGTATAATAATGCACGTATTGCACTTGGATATGGGACTTTTGGCACCAATGTCTCTTCGTTATCATTTGCAGGACGACACGTTCTCTCTAAACTTCGAACGACCATGGATGTGCTTGAAGACTTTGCTTTATCCTTATTAAAGCATCTTAACATCTTGTAGATGTAATTTGATTGATGGACTAAAATTTCATCTTCACTGTGCTCGGGCTCTAGGACGAGACAATAATTTGTTCTCCCAAGACCTTCCATCTCAAATTACGACTTCAGGAGCTTTGCGATTTCCTTGATCTCTCTTCAGGAGTATCAATCAAATTCATGTCATTGACATAGACCGCCACAATTGCAAACTTGAAACTTGTTTCCTTAATAAACACGCATGGGCATAGTTTATTATTCACATATCCCATCCCGATCAAATATTTACTTAGACGATTATACCACCTCCGTCTAGATTGTTTCAATCCATAAAGTGAACGCCTCAAAACTAATGGAGAGAATGTTCTGTGGTTTATAACTATTTGCATCTGGTATATTAAGTACTTTAGGAACTTTTATGTATATCTCTGTATCATGATCCCCATAGAGATAAGCTGTGACCACATTCATAAGCTGCATATTTAGTTTTTCGAAAACTACTAAACTAATAAGGTAGTGGAACATTATGACATCCATTACGAGAAAATATGTCTCCTCATAATCAATCATATGGTGTTGAGAAAATTCTTGCACCATTAGATGAGCCTTGTGTATCACAATCTCGCTTTAATCAATACTCTTCCTTACAAATACCCATTTAAATCTTACAGGTTTAACATGGGGAGTTGTAGGAACAGCAGGCCCAAACACTTTTCTCTTTGTTAAGGAATCTAATTTGACCTGGATTGCTTATTTCTTTTTTGGCTAGTCATTTCTTTGACATTCATCAACAAAGCAGGATTAGAGGTCATTGCTTATTATAGTTTCGGTGGCCAACGCAAATACAAATATATCATCCATGATAATCTCATTCTGATTCCAAACCTCACTAAATTTATGGAGATTTCTCTATTCTCAGGAGTTCAAATGTTGCAGAGTCCCCCAACATGGTCTCTTCTAGGACGTACCCATAATCCGATTTATCTCGTGAGATGAATCAGTTTGAGATTGTGATGTCAAGATGATTCGTTCGCGCCAAGTTTACCCTCTTCCAGGGATAAGAATCCTTCGAACCTAATGGTCAACGTCGCTTCTGGGTACGGACATATGACTGGTTAGCCACCATGGTCGTACCTCATCCATCTGGGATGACACATCCTACAGGGACGTTTATCCTTGCAGTCACATTTGTAGTAGGTATATATGATCTCGTCACTTTAGCTAGATCAGAGAAAGTGTCTGGCATATTGTGTTCTATACTCTATAGATCTAGAATTATCCGTACTTCACTATTTTTGTGCAGTTTAGGGATCAAGATGAGATATATTGGTGACATTCCATGTTAATTCACATCATTCATTAGGAACGGTGACTTTCTTATCTCCCTCTAACGGCGGGAAGACTGTCTCATTAAAGTGACAATCCGCAAATCTAGCGGTAAAAAGATCACCTGTCAAGGGCTCTAAAGAGCACATAATGGATACGATTCATAATCAACATACATGCCCATCCTTTGTTGAGGACCCAGTTTTGTAAGTTGTGGCGACACAATTGGCACGAGAACTGCATACCCAAATGCGCGTAAGTGCAAAACGTCAGGTTCGTACCCAGTCACCAGCTGTAATGCGGAGTAAGGTTGGGTAGTAGTGGGATTCAATGGGACCAACATGGCTGCATGCAAGATTGCATAGCCCTACGCAGAAACTAGAAGCTTGGTGCGTATTACCGAGATTCTATCTACGAGTCCATCTTGGATGTGAACATAGTTCAGTATCAATCCCAAGGGATATGCAATATTTTTCAAAAGACTTCGATGTAAACTCTCCGGCATTATCAAATCTTATGGACTTTATGAGATAATCCGAGTGGTGAACCCTCAATTTCATGTTCTGGGTGAGAGTTTAGCAAAAGTAGCATTTTCTTGTGGACAATAGTGTAACGTGTGATCACTTTGTCGATATATCAACCAAAACCATTAATATTTAACTGGTCCACATGGTAGTTGTATATGAAATTAGTGGAACTTTTTAAGAAATCTATGGAATTTAAAAGTCTAGGTGTATTCAATATAAACTTTCAGCAGTCCATAAAAGTCTTGAGGTATTTGATTAGGATTTTTAAAGACTTTACGAATTCCACCAAAATCTAGGGGTATTCAATTAAGACTTAAAAATGAATAAAAGTTCAGAGGTATTCAAAATTTCATTCATACTTATGGAATTAGAAAATCAAGGATAATCATGGACTTTGTAGTGTTAACTATACATACCAAATTCCAATAATTTTCTAGCCACAAGACCAAAGATTTGAAAAAGTCTATCACAGACTTTTATTTTTTTAAATTTTTTTTTAAATCTATCAAAGTTTTCTCTCTGCGCGCAAAGCGGTTGGTTATCTATCGTATCTCTTTCTTGTTTCTTCTTTTCTTAATCTTTCATGATATCAATATTTTCTGATTCCTAACATGTTCGTTGTAGTTGTTGAATGTGATTTTTTTTTTTTGTTCAATTGTGATATTTGGAACCCTAATAGCAATAAAAAATGATGTATGAAACCCTAAGACCCAAATATTGTGGTCTACCCCTATATCCTTGAATAGTGTTGCTATGAAATACTAGGTTTTGTCTTATTAATTAATTATTCTCATCGATTTGAATTTATATCATTGTTCAAGGAAAGCTTGAATAATTGAATTTCGATTGATTGATTATAGATCAAGACATTGATCAATATTTTTATGATATATGTTAATAGGTGAAAACAAAATTAATGAGAATAATTAACCATAAGCGTCAAGTGATTTGTATTGTATCTTTAAGTTTGGGAGATTAGAAATGAGAACAAACCAGCTAGATAGAGTAATAATCATTCATTTGAGTCAAGTTCTACTAGAAGATACTCGACCATTGAATAAGTAACGAGTTATTATCTTGCTTTGCATTTAGATTGCATTGGTTGTGTTCTTTGCTTTTTATTTTTATTAACTAGAAAATCTATAGAAGTCATTCATAATAATGTATATGGATTTTCAAGAATGAATAAAAAGTCTGCTGCTAAAATCAATTGTTTTAAGAAATCAATAGCAGTCTATCAACTTTTTAAAGAGTCTGTGGACTTTTTACAGAATCTGTGGATTTTTTAAAAAGTCTGTCAATTAAAAAAAATCTGCACAAATTCGAATACAATACACCCGCCTAAGTAGAACATTGTTTATGTTAGCACGTATGGGATAGAGTAGAACATTAAATTGATGAAAAACACTGGAGTTTTGTACAAAATTAATCTCTCTAGTCCTGAATATGTTATGTTTTGGGTTTTCTACTAATCAGTTCAGCAAAAAAGTAAAATACGGCTATGGAAAACTCCGGCTTGCAGGTAGGGGGCGCGCAGAAGGTTTATTAATTGGAACTTTTGGAGGGCTTCAAAAACTACTAATTTACATGAGGAAAAAAAAGACAGATAAAGAGAGAAGGATAATAATTAATTTTACTTGAAAAAGAGTGAGTCCCATGGCTTCAAACTCTTTGTGCAACTGAAGCTTTGAAGAATCGGTGGTAGGTTTGATTGGTCGCACATAAGCGCAGGTTTGATGTCCCAAAGAAACGGTTGCCTTCACCAAGTACTGGCCTAGATGGCCTGTGCTCCCAATTATCAGTATCTTGCTCTTTTCTCCAGCCATACCTGTTTGCATGGTGATCGATGGTATTATTGTTTCTGAACAAGCATATATATGCCAGACGTTGAAGCATCACTGATCCATCCTTATTAATAATGACGAATGAATGTAATTAAATTTGAAGCAGTACGAAGGTGAGTGCTACAAGAATGGTGGCCACATATTTTGAAGCAATGGATTAGTCATATGTACTATGAGGCCTACTTATATCATTGGTCTGTCACTCCATATATATATTTTCATTCAAACTGAGTGAACTTTGTGGTACCATATATAGAAAGCATGAGCTAGCTAGAGCTACCTTATTACATTCTCGGGGTTGAAAACTTAGAATGGTGGTACCTCCACTTGCTGCCTTTGAATAAAATTACAAACTTGACAAATGGCTTGTTAAAATGTAAATGAAGGCATGCGGAAGCAATATACATGCAAGTATTATAATAACAACAGTATAGACAAGTATGTGATACGGTGCCAATCATCTATAAGACGCAAGTGTCTCTTTCAATTCTCTCTTTTTTATTTTTTTATCTGGGCATGCGTCTCTTTCATTTCTGCCAATCATATGTTGCCTTTCATTTAACCTTAACAAAAATGCAACGTACAATGTTGTTATACACTCATTAACGTACAATATTGTATTTGCTCTTTAGACCTGCACTAATGTTACTGTCTCTACTTGATAAGAGCATATTTATGCGATGTTAATAACGTTAATTTCTATACTTTCTTTATTAGTTTATTGTATTTTCTAGTTATCTACTTTGTTGATTTGTTTGGTAGGTATTTTAGAGCAAAGAAGAAGAAAAGAAGCAAAATAGGGATTGAAAGGAAAAATCGGCAAATTTGCCTGTGCAGATCAGTCAACTTTGGCAGATCACTGAGACCAACTCAGAATGAACTAGATGATGATCTTTATACTGATGGAAAGACTTGGATGTCTAGTTTCTAGATCTTTTTACAGTTTGTCAATATCATTTTTCTAGAAGAAATTATGGCCTATTTAGTATAAGAAGGTCAACCTACACGTGAATATGAGTTTTGACATAAATTTATGTTTCGAGGCCCAAATCACATCGGGAAGCCCGAGAACGAGCTCATGCTTCATATTTTAATTTAATATGGACAATTGGCGCGATTGAATGGTTAGAATGACTAATCAAGTTCAAGAGACAATATGAAAATTCCACCTAAACACGCTAACCCTAATGTTTTAGGTTTTGGATTTCCTATACACAACAAAAAAAGATGAAGGTAACCTCTCTCTCTTCCCCATAGCTGTTGCTATGACTTCTTCCTGTTATTCTTTATTTTCTTTTATGAGTAACTAGGTTTTTATTAGTTAGGGGGGCTGTTTGAAGCACCTATGGACATGAACTACAAGATTATTTGAACTTTGATTTTATTTTCTTTTAATTCAAGATGAGACTTTAGTTTACTACTTTTCCATCAATAAATTCTATGTTTGTGTGCTTTGGAGGCCTATTTAGTGTGCATGCTAGGGTTTTAATACTTTGATTGTTTGATGCATGAATCAATAGTTGGATTCCTCAAATTGTCTAGAGAAGTAATCAGTAGTTTTCACTAGCGAGTGAACAAAACTCTAGGTTTAGCAAGGCTCTAAGTTAATTGCGATACCTAATGATGTCTCAACCTGTTTTTGAACTTAATGATCTCTACATATTAAATCTATTAAGCGTACCTTTAGGTTGCATAGCTTTAGAATAGCCTAGGTGTACAACACTTCCTGCCTAGCGCATGAAGTAAGAAAGGATAATAGGTTGTGTTCAAACGTGCAGAGCCAACCTAAGCATCTTCATATGAGTTAATTGGATTAATCAAGAAAAATATGTTTTGTGTGATTGTTGTGGGTGGATACTTCTTCTCTAACTAGTTTCATCATCTTGATATCAACCATTCTAAAATATGTTTTCAGCTTTCTTTACTTTCTATCTTTTGTATTTACATATTTAATTTGAATAGCAAACAAGCTCTAGATTTCACCAAATTTTGTGTACTGGATGCTCTGTGTGTCTAGCATATCTCTGTAATTTTTTGTATTTTTCTGAGTTGTTTTGTTTAGATTTTTAATTTATTTTTTGGCTGCTGCTCAGCAGGAGATATAGTCACTTTTATAACATTTTATTAAAGCCTTTTGTTTAGATTAGTTTTCTGGGGGAGACCCCTATTTCCTTACACTACAATTGACATTCTTGCAGGAGAATAAGAAAAGTTAATAGTTTTTAATTTAGCTATCACTACTACAACTAGCTAAGAAGTATTTTTCAGTTGTCCTTTGAAAGTATTTGGCCTTGGTGTATTCATCAAACGTGGTATTCCTTGAATAATAGGTTCCTACTATTCGGCTGAGGTAGTTTGTTTTTCAAAAGTGTAAAATTGAGAATGAAGAAAATGAAGCTAGCTAATTCTTCATATCAAGAAGTGGGCACTTGTCAATTAACTGGAGAAAATAGGAGAATTAATTAGAATGTGTTTGAATGAGGAAAAATATATAGTGAGGGAATTTAATTAAAAACAAGGATTTTTTTGAAGAATGTTGACTTTTAGTGTGCCTTGTCAAACTAGATTTAGTTTCTATAGTTGTAATAGGAGAGAATTCCTAGTTCTAGTGAATAGGAATCCTTGTACTCCAAGATTATGTACTTTGTAATCCCTATATATATGGCTCCTATTATCAATGAATGATACACCAATTCTCTCTACAATCTCTCTTGCATCTTATTCCCTAACCCTGAAGCCAAAAAGCCAAAATCCAAGAAAGGGAAAAATTCCATCTACCGTTAGCCTCACCTGCCTCTGTAGCCCAGCTCCGCACATGCCGTCCGTGCACCGGCCTGCTAGCCTCACTAGCCACCTTCAGGATTAGCCTCGCTAGCCCCCGCATCAGCTCACCAGCGCCCATCTCGTACGCACTTGCACGCGTCCCCCTACTAGCTTTGCTTACTCCTGCAAGCTTCTGCTGCACCTGCTTGCACGCTCACAGCTAGCCTTGCTACTAGCCTCTCTGCAAGCCTTGTTGCTAGCCTCGCCTGCACATCTCGGTCAGCCTTGCATCAGTACATCTCGACCATCTTCCTTGCACGCCTGCATCAACACGTGCGTGCTTCAAGAATTTCAAGCTCCAAAATTCACAAGTAAGTTTTATATTAAACTTCTCGATTTTTTAAAATTTAAATTTATTTTTATTTTTCTTCGGGGACTTCCAAAATCCCTTCTCCTGCATTCCACCTTTCTTATAACGTGGGTTCGATCATAAAAGCAGAACCGTGGGGACTTCACACTATATTACGAACTAAGAGTGTTCGTAAACCAAGAACTAAGAGCGTTCATGAGCATCGAAATATTATGGACTACGAGCGTACGTAAGCTATGGACTAAGAGAGTTCGTGAGCATCAAAATTTGACCATTCAAACGTCATTGTTTCGATCCAAATCCAAACTTTGGAAACTATCAACAAAGACAGTGGTTATAACTTTTTCTCAACTAGGCTCATCCAATTAATTGCAATATCTAGGAAATGTTTGATCTGAGAGAACGGTTTCACAAGTGAGCATTGCTCCACCAAAATCTCACCATACCTTACCTGGTTGCTACCAAATTGGAGTTACCGAAAATATTGAGTAACTACTACTTGTCTAAGCTTGATTATTATTTTGGATTAAATTTTGATTTAGAAACTTTGACATAATCGTTGGCTTTCATTGAAATAAAGTGTCGATTTTGATTCAAACTTTATTCATACAAGTATGTTCCCTGGAGAGCTAGAATGCCTCGTGGGTAGGCACACCATACTTCGAAATAGGCAATTATTCATTGAGATGATGCCTACTCGATCTTTAGTGACTATGATGGCAGGGTCATCTAAATTAATTCATGGTCGAGGACCAGCTCAATTCTTGTTGCCAAATGGCACAATCATTAATGTCACTGAAGCTCTCTATACTCCTAGGGTCGGAAGAACCATTTTGAGCTTTAAAGATATAAGAGCCAATGGTTTTCATGTGGAAACACATAGTGAGAATGGACAAGAGTTCATTTGCATCTCTGATGACTACGGACATAAACGAGTATTAGAGAAACTTATGTGTCGTTCTAGTGGGTTGTATGCAACCACTATTCGAATAATTGAATACAACCATGTCAAAAGAGATGACCTATGAGATTCTGACACATATAGGCTTTGGCATGACTGTTTGAGACACCCAGTCGTGATATAATGATCCGTATACTAAAAAATTTACACGAACATCCCTTCTTCAGAATGAAGAGAAGTAAGAATCAAAAATTGATTCACAAAAATTGATTCATGGAGAGAAAGGGACTGCCACCGTCCACCATAAATCGGCTCATGCTTGCGCCGCCTACCCCCGCAACCACATCATGGCTTTGACGCCATGGATGCTTCCTTGACTCCTCTTTCTACTTCTAAAGTCAATTGTGACTTTATGGCTCAACCAAAATCCTCATTAGTTGCTTCTAAAGCCCATCTTTCATTCTGCAAAGCTTGCTCTTTAGCAAAATTAGGATTGAGACCATCCTATGCAAAGGACAATAAAGACAATATTCCCTTCTTGGAAAGAATCCAAGGTGATATTTGTGGACCTATTCAACCACCTTGCGGACCATTTAGATATTTTATGGTGTTGGTTGATGCATCGACATATTGGTCACATGTCATGCTTTTGTCCACAAAGAACGTTGCATTTGCTAAACTAGTAGCACAAATTATTAAGTTAAGGGCTCACCACGCAGATCATCCTATTCAGTCCATACGTCTTGATAATGCTGGGGAGTTTTCATCAAAAACTTTTAATGATTATTGCATGTCCATTAGGATTGAAGTTGACCATCCAGTTCCTCATTTCACACCCAAAATGGTTTCACAGAAGTTGCTATGAAAAGACTACAAATGGTCGCTAGAGCAATGGTTATGCGCATCAATCTCCCTGTTTCTACTTGGGGCTATGCAATAGTACATGTAGCTATGCTTATTCGTCTGAGGCCCATTGCCACTCAGCCTTTTTCTGCGTCCTAGATGGTGATTGGGTATGGGCCTGATGTCTAACACTTATGCATATTTGGGTGTGCAGTTTATGTGGCAATTGTACCACCACAGCATACTAAAATGGGTCATCAAAGACGATTAGGCATTTATGTTGGATATGATTCTCCAACTATTATCGGCTACTTAGAACTCTTGACAGGCCATCTCTTTACCACTAGATTTACGGATTGTTACTTTGATGAGATAGTCTTCCCATTGTTAGAGGGAGATAAGAACACTAATGTTCAACAAGAACGACAGTAATTGTCGTGGTCTATCCTCACTTTGTCTCATCTTGATCCCCGAACCGTGACACCCGACATTGAAGTGCGGAGAATTCTCGATCTTCATAATATAGCAGATTCGATGTCTGATGCGTTTACTGATGTGACTAAAGTGATGAGATCACATATACCTATTGCAAATGTGCCTGCAAGGATTGATATCCCTACAAAGAGAGGGCACGATGCCACCCCAAGAGGAATTGGGCATGCCGCCGCCCTCCCCTGTGTTGATGGCACAGTGGCTCAGGCCAGGGCTCTTGCAAGGAAGCGTGGGAGGCCCACAGGTTCAATGGATTCTTGCCTAAGAAAGAATGTGAGTTTAACACAAAATGATCCATTAATCATCGACACAAGAAATCCTTCTCATGAGAATATTCTGGATTATGGTTATTTCCAAGAGACATCATTGGAGGATGCTCCAATGTCTAAATAGATTTCAAAGAATAGAGAGATCTCATTGAATTACACTAGTGTACATGAGACATTGAATAGAGATTCTATTATTCTTGATGAAGCCTTTGCATATTCTATTGCGAAAGGAATTATAGAACATGATGTTATCGAACCTCACTCTGTTGAAGAATGTCAACGAAGAGCATATTGACCTAAATGGAAAGATGTGATTCAGGTTGAATTGGATTCACTAGCAAAGAGACAGGTATTTAGGCCGGTAACGCTGACACCCCAAGTGTAAATCCTATTGGCCATAAATGGGTTTTTATTAGAAAGCATAATGAGAAAAATGAGGTTGTAAGATATAAAGCTCACCTGGTGACGCAAGGTTTCACACAAAGCCCTGGAATTGACTACGAGGAGACATATTATCCCGTAATGGACGTTATAACATTCTGCTACTTTGTCAATTTGGTAGTTTCTAAAAAACTTGACATGCAGCTTATGGATGTGGTTATAGCATATCTCCATAGGGATCTAGATTCAGAGATATATATGAAGGTTCTAGATGGACTTCGATTACCCAAATCAAGTGGCTCTAAACCACGGAGCACGTTTTCAATAAGATTAAAACACTCACTATATGGATTAAAACAATCCGGACGGATGTGGTATAACAGTCTGAGTGATTACTTAATTGGGAAGGGATATGTCAACAATAAAATATGCCCATGTGTGTTCATTAAAAGGACAAGTTTTGAATTTGCAATTGTAGCAGTTTATGTTGATGACATGAACCTAGTTGGAACTCTAGATGAGTTAAAGGAAACTGCTAAGTATTTCAAATTCGAATTTGAGATGAAAGATCTTGGAAAACACGATTTTGTCCCAGATTAGAACTTGAGCACCGTAGTGATGGGATTTTGATCCATCGGTCATCGTATACTCAAAAAATACTAAGGTGCTTTAATGATGATAAAGTAAAGCATGTGAGTACTCCCATAATTGGTCGTAGTCTTGAGCCTGGAACAGATCCGTTTCATCTAAAAGGAAGATGACGAAGACATGTTAGAGGCTAAAGTGCTCTATCTAAGTGCAATAGGCGCATTATTGTACTTAGCTCAATGCACAAGACCAGACATCTCATTCGCAGTGAACTTGTGAACTAGACATAGCTCTGCGCTAACATGCTGCCATTAGACTGGTGTAAAGACAATCTTTCAATATTTAAAAGGTACGATTGATATGAGATTATTTTATTACTATAAAGAGAAAAGAAAGGACGAAAAAATGGATTCGGACTCCATTGGCCCGAAGGCCATCGTCAACACTGTGCGCCGCCAGCCGGAGACTGGGGAGCATAGCGCCGCTGCCGCCTCCACCGCCGTAGGTGGCAAGCGTCCTCCCTCCCTCAGTCACAATGATGGTGATGTTTTGATGGGTTTTTCTGATGCATGGTACCTTTCTAACCCTCACAAAAGTCGCTCCCAAACTGGTTATGTCTTTACCATCGGAAGCACTGCGATATCTTGGAGGTCTACAAAACAGACTCTTGTTGCTGCTTCCTCGAGTCATGCAGAGATTATTGCTCTACATGAAGCTATGCATGAATGCATATGGCTAAGGTCTGTAATTAGACATATTCGAGGAACTTGTGGTTTGAAGTCTACCATAGATGAACCTACATACATTTATGAGGATAATGCAGCTTGTATTGAACAAATGAAGTTAGGATTCATCAAGGGTGACAACACCAAGCATATATCGCCTAAGTTCTTTTACAGTCAACAACAACAAACACTTCTAAAGATTGAAGTGAATCAAATCCGATCAGAGGATAATGTAGCGTACTTCTTTAATAAGTCATTATCTAAATTCACCTTCGAAAAACATGTGAAGAGCATATCAGAATGAGAAAGTTATCCGAACTCCCATGATTGTAGTAATCAAGGGGAGATGTCGACATCAGGGGAAGGCATGATGTCTACATGTTTAATCTTGAAGAGTGAAGGACGTGTTGTACTCTTTTTCTCCTCCTCGAGGTTGTTTTTGTCCCACAGGGTTTTCATTACTCGAGTAAGGTTTCTAACGAGGCAACGTTTGAAGCATCATCACCAAGTTTGAACAGCACAAGGGGAGTGTTGAAGAATGTTGACTTTTAGTGTGCCTTGTCAAACTAGGTTTAGTTTCTATAGTTGTAATAGGAGAGAATTCCTAGTTCTAGTTAGAATAGGAATCCTTGTACTCCAAGATTGTGTACTTTGTAATCCCTATATATAAGGCTTCTATTATCAATGAATGATACACCAATTCTCTCTAAAATCTCTCTTGCATCCTATTTCCCTAAACATATTTCCCAATTTCTTAGGTTTATTTTCAGCTTTTGGCTTCTTATCCCATGAAATCAGTAATTTCTAAGGAAAAAAAATAATCGAATTTGGGAGCGTAGATTCCTAACTGTAATTCCTCTCAAGATATGTGTCATTCATCAATCAATTCCATCCCAGCAGAAAATCTTAATTTTTAAAGTGCCAAAATCAAAACATGGCGTGGTAAATTTTGATCCAAATCCACTCTCTATATAAAGCCACAAAACTTGCAAGACTTCGACTCCATTTGCAATTGTTCTAATCTATGGGTTTTTTTTTTTTGCCACTAAATGGGTTAGATTCCAACATCTATCTTCTACTATATAATTGTTTTGTGTATTGAAATTTAATTTTTCTAGTGTACTTTAATTATGGCTAGGTTATTTGCAATTGTTCGGATCTCTGGGTTTTCTTCTACTGCTAAAACAAGGTTAGTTTCCAATCTCGATGTCCTTTTGTATAATTGTTTTACATATTGAAGTTTAATTATTTTATGTTGCTGCTGCATATGTGTTGGATTTTGGCATCTGGGCACTTTGTTATTTTCTTCTTTGATTTGTCTCTTTGAGATTCTTTCCTTCCTGGTAATACAGTGGTTTCAATTACTGTAGTTCTGTTCAATACTAGTTTTTTTTTTTGGGTCTGTTTAGTAATGCTCTGAAGCTCTGTTATGCACTCTCCCTCTTCTGCAAATACAGTTCTTTCTTTAATCAAGTTATGAAAAGATAATCGGAAGTATTGTAGCAAAGTTCTGAATTTATTTCCACTTTATAGATAATACGTAAATATATATATATATATACACAACTACTGTTCATATCACCTGCATAATAAGCGCATGACACCAGCAATACAAAGCTTATTAGCGCCAAACAATCACTGTCAAGATCCACTGGGACCATCACAGTGATACGGACATAGCTGGCTGTGTCCTAGCTTAACTTTATTCAAAGGAAACATATCCATCCCACATCAAAAACAGACAAATTTGAACGTTTTTCCACCGCCTACATAAGGCTAAAATCTTTCTACAACAAGTAAGTTCTCTAATCTAATTCTTTTATCGCTATTGCAAATTGTTACTAGCTAACTTAGGCATCGAAGAGTTTTAGGCCGGCAAATTCGGTCTCTCCCCTAACCTTTATTGTTTTGGACAGATAGCGAGAGTGAAGTAGAAAGCAAATACCTACCGAACTCGTGATTCTACACCTCGACAACCATTACTCTAGGAAAGGTACAGAAACAACTACTAACCTATGTTCCAAACCCTGGATATATGTAGATATATACCTCTATTACATTTAAGAGAAAACCAACAATCTCTTTGCCCAAGTCATAGTTATTGAACTAGTAGTAGTTCCCCCAAGTTGGAAACTAATATTGAACAAGTACAAAAAGCTTAAGAGACTGTTATTATCTTGAAATTTTGAAGATCTAGATCTTTGACTTATGCGGTTAGGTGTACTTTTTGACATTAAGAACATACACTGTTACGAAGGTATTATTATTATTTCAAATTGGCATGCAGTTTACACAGTTCTCAGATGATGGAAATAAATGACTTTGTTCATAATCTTTCACTTTTTTGTTGCTATTGTCGCAAATTGTTGAAAACTGATTTTTGTATGTAGCAGACTGTCATTGTATATATTGTTAATAGCACTAATATTAGTGCATACAAGAACTGTATAGTATTAGGATGCGATTTGTGTTCAAAACTTGAAAAGATGCACAATATATTCATTTCATGAATGAAAATGTGAAAGTTGATATTTTATTTTCTATTTCATAATTTCCATATGTTGTTAACTACCGTATATCTTTCAGCATTGGATCCCTAACAAGTTTTGAATTCAAGGCTTTTAGGTCACTGCTACACTAAGAAAAATGAATCATCGTATATTCTAGCAAGCCTTGTGTAACAAGGCTCTTATTCATCTTTATGTAGAAGTATCAGTTTCATAAAAAAATTATAATTAATTCAAAATAAGGGTAGGAATTTCCCGCATTGTTTGGCTATCATTCGGTTTTTTCTTGAACTTTTTTCTTTGAGAGGGTCTGGCTTCTAATAAGAAGAAGATTAGAAACAAGAGAAAGGAACACAGAGAGAGATGATTGTGATGGGAAACATATGAGTTTAGTGTTCGTGTAGTGATTTGTATAATCAACTAGCTTTGATGAATGGCTTGAGTTATTGTAGCTCTGTGTAGTAAGGTTTTAGAGGAAAATCTCAACACTTTTTGGTTAGTGAAAGGACTAAACGAGCTTCCCTAGTTTTACAAATTATTTTTGTTTTTATCTGTGACTTGATGTCAGTGAGTAGCTTTTATATTATGAAATTGTGTTGCCATTATATTCCTCTTTATTGATCACATTTTGATTTCCTTATCACCATGTGTGCATATTTGAATTAGTAGTACAACATTGGTCTATGTTTTTTATTTATTTATTTATTTATTTATTTTTTCTTTTTAAAGGGGTTTGGAACTACTTTGGTCTACGTTTTTGGTTGTCAAAGTTGTAATATGAAAATTGAGTGCAAGAGTAGTGATCTGATTTGGTAAAATTGTGGTGATTTTTGATATATTATGCAGAATACTGGTTAATCACAGATAGTTGCAATAGAGGGTCTCCTTTTGTGTTCTTTATTTTCATGTTTCGGTTATGATTGGAGGATTTATACATGATTATAGTGGATAGCTGCGATAAAAAAATTTATTCATCTTTAAACATGTATGGCTGTTATGAGTGTTGACAACATGGTAATGAGGTTAAAACGAAAGCGTGCCATAGAAGAAAACAAAAATAAAAGAGAATGAAAATTGTTATTGGTGCCACCATATCTGTGATTGCTTTAATAATAGAGTGGTATCATAAGACATTTTTTTGTTAAAGAGCCTTCACGTGACTAGGATCAAGAAAGACGGTCTTACTTAAATCATTTGTACAGTAGAAGAGAGGTTGGTTGTATTGAACAACTACAAGTCAGCAAGAGCGAATTTAGGAGGCTATGTGAGATTTTACAAGGAAAGGGTGGGCTAATTTGTACAAAAAATGTTTCGATTGAAGAATCAGTAGCTATATTTCTGGATATACTTGTTAACAACATGAAGTACAAAAAAATTAGTTTTGTGATCTATTACCATTCTAAGGAAACAGTTAGTCGACAATTCCACAATGTGTTGTATGCAATGATGAGAATAAGTAAGGAATACTTGAAATTACAGTTATCTGTCATTGGTAATTCAGAAAGAGAGAAGTGGTAGTGATTTGAGGTAATACTATACTTTTTGAAAACCTATATTAGCCTTTTTATATCCTAATTAATAACATTAATCTTAATTTATTTTTCCTTTCTTTTATCTTGCTTTTAGAATTGCCTACGAGCACTTGGTGGAACTCACATTCTAGTGACTATGTCGGCTGAGGAAAGACTAAGATATCAAAATATAAAGGGTGAGATCCCTACAAATGTCCTATAAGTTTGTGCCCTTGATTTAAAATTCATTTATGTATTGCCTGGATAAGAGGGTTTTGCTTCTGATGCTCGTGTTTTACGAGATGCTCTACATAGAAATAATCAGCTTCATGTTCCAAGGGGTAAATTCGGTATGCTAATTTTAAATTAAATAAAACATAGGTTTAGTCAACTTTTAATTCCTCTCCTACACTTCTTATTGTAGATAAATATTTTCTGGTGGATGTGGAATAAACTACTGGTTTTTTAGCACCATATCGAGGAACTAGATAACACTTAAATGAATGGGCCGGGAATGGACCTGAAAATTATAGAGAATTGTATAATCTTTGTCATTCAATTGCATGGAATATAATTGAATGATCATTTAAGCGATGGAGTATAATGCGTACTTCATCCTTTTTCAACATCAAAACAAAAGTTAGGATTATAAATGCTTGTGGTGTTTTACACAATTTTATTCAAATTGAGCAAGCTATTCATCCTGTCTTAGAAGATCAAGATTCAAGGTTTTTAGCAGCTGTTAATTTAGAGTTATTAAATCGTTCTACGTCAGAGGGTAATGCAAATAATTTAAATGATAGGATTTCATGTGTTCAATCTACTAAGCAGTGGACAAATTTTCGTGATACATTTGCATTGAAGATGTTTCAGGATTATCAAGTGCAACATGCTGCAAATCCATGACTACCAACAATAAAAAAATATTGTTTATTCTTTTTTTTTTTTGTTCACTTAGTGTGGTTTACTATTTGTAATGAAACTTTGTTGAAGTTAAATTTTAATATGGTTGTTCATTTACTACTACAAAATCGAAAATAGACAACGTTACCTAGATAACGGTTTAATAAAAAGCATTGTGATTTTTTTTTACAACGGTATAGTCAAAACCGTTATCTATAGATACTAACAAAGTGTTGGTCCCTTGGTTATAAGTTTTCTCATTTAACTTCTACAACGGTGCGATCGAAACTGTTATCTATAAATGCTAACAGAGTGTTGGTCCTTTGGTCAGAAGTTTTCTCATTTAACTTCTACAACGGTGCTATCGAAACCGTTATCTATAAATGGTAATATAGTGTTGGTCATTTGGTTAGAAACACTACCAGCAAACCAAGTTAAAAAATTTCGGAAACGCCGGAAGAAATTTTTTTATTCTCGTGCACTTGGTTCTTTTTCCTACTTTACCAAATTTGATAACTGCGCGACCCATTCTCTCTCGCTCACTCCTGCTACTATCTCTCTCTCATTAACTGCCTCTGCCCTCTCGCTAGTCGCTTCCACCAGCAAGCTTTCTCTCTTCTCTCTCTCTCTGCAAATAAGACACATTTTCAGCAAAGCAAACTCAAACAAGTGTCCTTCTATTCAAGATTAAGGGTTTCAAAACCCCAAATCCAATCCCCAAATTGATCGAACCGAACGCAGGCGCTGATGTAGGAGCCCCTCATGGTGGTGCGACGCAGGTGAAACAAAACCCTGTATTGCGATCGGACTCATTTCCATTTTCCACACCCGCCCAAATTTGACTCAATCCCTCTCATCATATTCCTCTTCCTCTCAGTTCTAATCCTCCAATCAGATTCAGATCTCTTGGCCAAAGACCTAGATCGCTACATTTCACTCTACAGTTTCATGTACGGAGAATTGAGGTTCTGAGTCGCCGACGAGTTACTGAGTCACTGACCGAGTCGCGATGGCGGGTAAGACCGACTCGGTGTCGTACTGTAACCTGAAGGATACGAAAGTTGAAATGATGGGGATGGATGCTGAGCCTCATCATCGGATCGACCTCAATTCCTCTAGGCTGTCTCCATCGCAGTCGTCGTCGTCCTTTGCTAGGGTTCCGAACGGGAACTACGATCTTCGGCCGCCGCAGAGTCTACCGGTTCCTAATCAGAACACTCTGCTGACTCTAATTCTCAGCTGTACGGTTGCCGCCGGTGTTCAGTTCGGTTGGGCTTTGCGGCTTTCGCTCTTAACTCCCTATATATAGGTTTGACTTGATATGATAATAGAAACTGCATTCAGCTTCAGGATAATTAGATAGGATTCGTAATCTTTCGTTTGAATCAAGGGGTGACGTGGGAGACTGGGAGGTGACCAGATTCGATTTAAGCAAAGGGAGAAAGGCAGAAAACCAACGCATAAGCAAATCCATACCTGTTCCTTCTGAAGATTTTGCACTTTCGGGTGAGTATAGGTCATTGTTGGTGGATAACTTTCATCCTGTCAATTTTTCTTTTAGATTTACGTTTGGGAATGTCTTTGAATTGATTAGGTACTTTACATCCCGGCCCTAATTATGCATTTATGCTTCACATTAAGCTTTTTGACCTCTGTTGTTTTGCTATGTTTTCTTAACGTATTTTGCTACAAGAAGTATTTATATTTTGATTACATGTCTTGGAATGGAGGCAACCGCAACGACAAGAATGAGAAAGTATAGTGGCTATAATGGGTTTCCTAATTCCAGGCCAATACCAAGGACAGGGAGAGCTTCTCTCAATAAAGTTGTTCAAAGAATGAGTGAGTTTTGGTTCTTGCTGCATTTTGGCTATACTCATTAAGCATGCTCTTAATTGTTCAATTTTATTCAGATTAACAGCAGAAGTATTGTTTCCCTTTTCTAATTTAATACCATAGATATGTCTGTTTTCTTTGTTTCTTTGTCTCTGTCTACTTCTACTTATGCACCACCACTACCCTTTAAGAACTTACTTTTGCTCAACCCAGAGGTATTTTATATATTATATGTATGTGTCATTCTCTATCTCTTTTAAGCTTCTTTGTTAAATGGTAGTTTTACTTTTTTGTGCATCAGTAAGAGTATGAAGCTTTGTGCCTTCGGGTCTGTGTCAGATTGCTTTCTTTCTAGAACAGAACTACAATTTAGAAAAGTGTCATAAGCAATTTGGAAGAAAAAAGTTATTGTTTTTTGTTACTTTTATGAGACCCAAAACTGTATGCCTCTGCTGCTCTGCATGTTTCTGTGATTTTGATAATGTGGTTTCTAAACCAATCCAATTTGACAGTTTACAAAGTGCTTGGCTTTTGAATTTATTTCTAGCGAGATTCGGACCCAATTGTTTAGATAAAGTTGAAATTTGTTTGTTGCATAGGTTGCTTGATAGGGAAATTTAAATTTCCTTTTGCAGCTAGAAGGTATTCCTGTGATCAATTGCAGGTAGTTTCAGTGACAGGTAGAATGTAAGAAACGGTATTCAATATCATTTTATTGAATGATTGTGCACTTTTTCTTTGTCTCTTACTGGCGGATGTGGGATTATGCTAGGACATCTCATGAAATGTGGATGGTTGGCTTAACGATCATGTTTAGTCTCTATGCAGAGAAGTTCGAATCAACATCGTGTTTAGTCTCTATGCTTACAACATTCAATGAAGTTGATATGTTAATTCAAGCCAACTATCTGTCAGCCTATGCACTTTCTTTTGTTTTCATATTTGCTTATTGATTTCCAGAATTTTTGGTTGTGCCTGGTCTTGAATTAAACTGACAATTGTGGCACTTTAGTGAATCTATTGCTTCAGTATGCCTGTTATAGCGACTGGCTGCGTAAACTCTGCCTCTGAGTTGTGCCAACTGTCATATCTTCGTGCTCTTTTCTTACCTCAGTGATCTTTTGCTTGTGATAGGACAAATTTGATGAAGCTTCATTGTGACTTCAAGGATGCATCTGTTGAGAAGCATGGGGTCAAGTTGGGGCTTATGTCGAGATTCATCAAGGTAAATGGGGCTAAATAATATACATGTACAATTGCTATGAAGCGTAATGCAGTGTACAGAGTACTTATATATCTTTGTTTTTTTTGTTAACAGGCTGTTGTCAGTGGGGTCCAAAATCAGCCTACTATTAATGCAGTCATTGATGGGGATGATATCATATATAGAGATTACATAGATATAAGTGCAGCTGTGGGTACTCCAAAGGTATGCCCGAATTCTTTCGAGTATTATCAAATGTTCTAGAAAACTCGCACAATTGAATGTCACGGTAATTGCTTTAGTGTAGAAGGATTTGTCAAAATTTTTAGATCTTTTATCTAGCATTTCCATTTAGAACTTTTGGTTTAACAATCTTCCGTTTATAATATCCAAATTTTTTTGCTATGTATGTATTCGTTATTGCTTATGAGTTTTCTTTAGAGTACGCGTGAATTGAGAATGCATCTTCAATTTATTTCCTTGCAGGGCCTTGTTGTGCCAGTTATCCGCAATGCTGATAAGATGAATTGTGGTGAGATTGAGAAGGAGATCAATTTGCTTGCAAAGAAGGCAAATGAGGGACGTTTTTCAATTGATGATATGGCTGGAGGTTCATTTACAATATCCAATGGTGGATTTTATGGAAGCCTTATAAGTACCCCCATCATCAACCCTCCTCATGTCTGATTCTTTATCTGACCCAATTGATCGGACTTTGATCGTCTTACTGCAACAAATGGAACTCACATCAGTTCTATGCTTAATTACGTACCTAGTGAAGCATCTTTAATTTGTAGCAAAAGTACCTTTTCCATTATATGATAGCAAAGTACCTTTATACGACAGCCAATATATATTTGTTTCTTTTACTTTTGTAAAGTTCACTCAAGAAATTTCAGCTGCAAAAGCATTGTAAATGTGATTACTTGAAGTAGTTCTCTATTAATATATTGCAATTTCATTTTGATTTCTTGAACTGATGCACTAGACCATGGTTGGAAAAAATCGTTGTCTCTCTGGCTAGTAGACAATGGATTTATCCTAGAAATTGTTGTAATTTACCATCTTCATTGTCACCTACAACGTTGTCAATTGAGAAATTGATGCAACAGTTCCTCAACACCAACGTTTTTGACGACAAACTGTTGTGTAATGTAGTTGGAAAACATTTTTTTAACTAAAAACCGACGTATAGAATCCTTCAAGCCAACATTTTTTGGGTTAAGAACCATTGTGTTTTAAAGTTGTTGAAGGCCAAAAGTAATGTGTAAATTGTATTACCACATTGATTTCTAAGTAAAAACCGTAATTGAATAATTACATACACAACGGTATATTTAGTGCTAAAGGTATGTGCTGCGTATAGCTACAACAATTTCTAACTAAAAGCTATTGTGCTTTATTATGTTAGACATCAGTTAGTGTCACGCCCCTGATTTTATATATAATAAAAAATCGATATATAACCCCATGATTATATATGCGTGAATGTTCAGCCATCAATACAAAATACTTAAAAACTTTTTCCCTTTTAACACAAATACATATTGATGCCCTGAACCCACAATTCCAATATTGACTCGCTCCACAGAGTCACATAATACACGAGCTTACGAATTAAATTGTCAACAACAAAATAAAACGTAAATGCTCCTCAGAGCTCACTACAAGCGGAAGTCATTATAACGGTAAAGTCACAAAATTGACTTCTTACCGTTAAGTTGCAAGCACGCTATCTCAGCATCAGCCACGATTAACCTGACCTGCAGAAATAACCCTTACACCGTTGGAATGGTGTACCGGGTTGCCACACAACAAACCCGGTAAGCTTTTGCAAGCCCGTATGAGCAAACTCAAAACCACAAAGCAAAACACATTTCTTAAGTCTCCTCAACCTAAACACGATATGCACATATCTCACACCTACGGCCATCAATTCCATAACCTTCCATATCGTGCCTACATAAGTCAACTAGTGACTAAACTACATGCTCATATTCTCAACCTAGCATCCCATTACACAAATTCAATCAAACAAGACTTCCTCAAGCAATGTTTGACGCCATTCTAACGCACTACGGTGAATTCCAAATCACACTCATTCCCTCCCCCCCCCCCCCCAAGGAGCTTTTGGTCATCAACATGACATCAAGGTGAAAAAAATGAATCACCTTCCTATCCTCACACAGAGCACAATCGTCACCACTATGGTCTTCAAGATAAATCAAACCATCAATCAATCAAATCAAGAAGAAAAACAAGGCAATCACAATTCAAAACAAACAAAACAATTCATGGTAACCCCTGCATATAATTTGGTTCAGGAGGTCAAACTAAGTCAAGCAATTCAAATCATAGTAATCATCGTAATCCCACACTCTGACGTCTATAGGTAGCCCCGACCATCATAGCAGTCCTCTCGATCTTTGTTAACTTAATAACAATTCAGCTCTGTTACCAAGCAGTCATCACATTGATCATTGCACAGATTTCACCGATCAACTAATCATCACAGAGATATCGCCAGTCATCACATTGATAGCAATCATCCAACTAATCATCACACAGATATCGCTGGTCATCACAAAGATAGCGATCATCCAACTAATCATCACACAGATATCGCCGGTCATCACATAGATAGCGATCATCACATAGATAGCGATCATCACATAGATTCATCACATAGATATCGCCGGTCATCACATAGATAGCGATCATCCAACTAATCGTCAACATATATCGCTGGTCATCACATAGATAGCGATCTTCCAACTAATCATCACACAGATATCGCTGGTCATCACATAGATAGCGATCATCACATAGATTCATTGCTAGTCATGACACAGATAGCAATCATCACATAAATATTCCTACACAAGCTACACATATATTTCTACACAAGCTTTACATGACAATCATCACAAAGATTCATCATACTGATGTCATCGATTCATCACACAGATATTCCTACACAAGCTACCCATATATTTCTACACAAGCTTTACACGATAATCATCACAAAGATTCATCATACTAATGTCATCGATTCATCACACAGATATTCCTACACAAGTTACCATATCTTAAATCTCACTTAAGACGGTCATATTAGACCCATGGTATCTCAACACATGATATCCTACAATCACAACTCAATACACAATTTCATCAGTCATAACACAGATAGCAATCATCCAACTCATCACACAGATTCTACCAATACATATATATATCACACAAATATATACACACACACACATGATCAACCACTCAAGAATGCCACTAATACCACTATAGTCACAGTTAATCCCATAACTCTAAGACAATATGGTAAACCCGTTCGTGAGTGAACATCGTGAGATTACTCACCTCGAAACTCCCGCTACGTCTTCAATACAGAACAAAGCAGCCAACCCACAAAATGACAGTCCAAGAATACTTCGTCAAGTGCCTAATCACAATCGGTTTCCCCTTAGTAACAATTCACAAACGATTTAAGTCCGAAACCCCTATTTTGAACTAAAATCTTCAAAGTGACTCCAATCGAGGAAAAACCACATCCGAGACCACCCAATGTCTCCGGAATACTTCTACGATCAATATGCCAAAACTCCAAGTCGATCGGATAGTCGGATCCTCAAGGATCGAAACATTGAACGGTCCGAAACCGTAAAAACCCTAACATACTCATACGATCTCCAAAAATTATGTATTGTATGTCGAAATGCTCTTATAGACGAGTAGATCAACATCAGGAACAAAAACTGTCCCTGAGGTGGCCGAAAACCACCGAAAAACATCACCACAGTGGCGGCGCCATCGCCGGCCCAAAGTCAGAATTTGACAAAACTCCCAACACCGAAGTTCTTCATCTCAACTCCAATTTAAACTTTCATAACAACACCAAAGTCTAATTATGAACCAATCGATCGAATTTTACCTTAGAACAAAACAGCTCGATTGAAACCCTAGAATTTCAATTCCAAAATTCGACCTCCACGAGTTTAATCGATGCAAGCCACCTTGTGGGAAGCATCTACGTCCTCCGAGCTCTAAAAGCCCTCAAGAAACACTGGTGATGGTGGCTAGAATCGGAAGTTCACATCTGGGTCCGATGCAGCTCTGCCGCCAAACTTCTCAGCCTTGCACCGCCCTATACAGCTCTTTTCATGCTCCAATTCTTCCATAGACCTCAAGAGGGGATTGAGGCGAATAGAACCCACTTTGAATCGCGTCCTATGGTGGCCGAAGGCGGGAGAACGTAGCCGGCGAAAATGGAGGCTGCGCACGGGCTCGGGAGAGAAGAGGAAAGCTCGGGTTTCCGTTTTTGGAAATTTGGGCTCTTTTGCAATTTTCGGAATTTTCGTTCTTTTATACCAAAATGGAATGTTTTTCTGAAGCCCATAACTTCTTCATACAAACTCCGATTCTCTCATTCCGCATGTTCACGAACTCGTATCGACGCGCTCTACAACTTTCATGAAGGAAGTTTTCGGAGAATCCCAACGAATAAAAAGTCAAACCTTGCGCCCCCCCCCTAAATGACGCTTCCTGAATAATTATTCGCCCGAAACACTTCTGCTCCATCCACGAGCAACGAAACCGTCCAATACCCACAATTTAAATTTTGGAAAATCCTCGGAAAATAAATACGAATTTCCGGGGCATCACATTCTACCCCACTTAAGGAAATTTTGTCCCGAAATTTAAACGTACCATACTAACAAGTACGGATAAATCTTGCTCGAATCCAATTCTCATTCCTCAACAACCTGTTCTCACCTCGCTATACAACACCCTAGCTCAATAATGGATACAGGTACCTTACCTAGTATCACAACACTAGGAATCTTTACCACACCACTTGGTGGTAACCCAATCATTTCATGGATTTCATCAACGCAAACTATCCAACAAAGACTCTGTGACTGCAGCACTACACACAGATCACATAAGAGTCTAGAATCCTATTATCACAATAGTATCTGCATCATTTCCTCAAAAATGCAACCCTTGCATTACAGGAAGTGAAAGTGAAACCTTCATTTCAACTCAAACATAAACACAGTTCCTCTACAGTCCACCTTTCACAAAAACAACACAAAGTTATTTCCATAGACCAAACCCTCACAACAATTTCTACCATAATAGAAAAGAAGTATGCATCACACACAATGATGTACTGTCTTGATGTGCTCATATTATCCTATATTTCTATGTCTCTTAATCTTGAAATTTTTGTTTAGTTCTCCTTATTTATGATTCATTTACATGTTTTAGTGTTTTTGTAGGTTTGATTCATAGAGGGAAGAAAAGAAGCCAAAATGAGCTAACTAGGATTGAAAGACGCCCAGGTCCCAGAATCTGTCTGTGCAGAACATCCAACTTCCCCGAATTACTGGGAGTTACCCAGATCGAATCAGATAATGAGCCTTATATCGTTGGAAATCTACGGAGTCTACTTTCTGTAGAATTTTACGGATCTCTATTTCGATACTTCTGGAGAAAGTTATGATTATTTGAGTGAAGATAGGTCGGACAGGAAATCTGCTTGGGAATTTACAACCATTTGTGGAGAACTCAAGTTCTGTGGCACAAGATCGTCAATCCTAATGTTTCAAGGAAGTTAATTCAGATGAGGATTCAAAGAGCACATGTATTCCTACTTCTACAAGAGATGTTTCAAGGTTTTCCCATTCCAAATGAAGAAAGGAATCTATTCTCAAGTCTTACAAGGAAACATGAAGCCAAAGATGATCATAAATCTTCCCTATATAAGGGAGCAATAATTTACATGAGGAGGGAGTCTCAAGAGCACAATGAAGATGCCTAAGGAGCAGAGACGACTCATCCATCTTCCCCATTTTTTCCCTTCCATTCTTTTTATGTTCTTTCTATGTTTTATTTAGTTATCTTTTACCATACCTTTTTCTAGGGTTAGGATGATGCCCTATCATGATTGTTTATGTACTTTGATATTATATTGATGGATTTATAGTTTCTTTATGATGAATTCTTAGTCACTATTTGAATTGATGCTTTATGTTTAAGTTCTTCTATTGATCACCTTAGGGCTTTGCATCTAGTAATTAGAAGATGAATTTGAGGCGTACCTACAATATAATTCAAATTAGCTTCTTGTGATTAAGAGTTGTGAATTACATTATTGTCGTACTTGAAGTAATGGTTTGTATGATTCTCTTGTTTTGTAGAACGTAATGAGTCTTAAGTGTTAAATTTATGCTGTACCTGGATGAACTGCATGTTAGGATATACGACCTCTGCCGTACTTGGAGAGAATCATACACTTAAGGAAAACTATGGTCTAGAGTACCTGAGAAGGACTTAGATATGGGAATTGTCATAAAAAGAAATAAAAGAATTTGTTAATTGCATCGAAACATAAATAGGATTGTTAGTGGTTGATTTTGAAACCCTAGGTTTTATCATTATTTGTTTGTTTCTTTGATTCTCAAATTATTTGTTTATTGGAAAACCCAAAAATCAATATCTTCCTTTGCTTGATTGTTTATGTGATTTTGTGTTTGGATTAATTAGGTTAGGATTTAAAGATTATCAATCCTCAGTTGAAACGACCTCGTACTTGCACATTATACTAACGACGATTCGCGCGCTTGCGAGTTTTAATTAAAATTTCACAACGTGTCTCAAAACACATTTAAGATAAGGTCTAGCATCGATCAACCCAAACGTAAATCATGAACATCAATCAACAACTCAGACACATCAACTTAAGGAAAACATGCAACCATGATTCCTTCTAACCTTCCATATCCTTCCCACCGAAAGGACAACATAAGTCACCGTTGTGACAATGTTCTATTTGCTAACTTAACCATCAAGAAGCAATTCAAGTCTCATCTAGACAATAAAGGAAGGGTGCACTCCGAACTCTCCTTTGCCAACTTCGACAAACGAGTAGCATCCGCAACATTGACAACCTCCACAACAGGTGGAACGGGTAGCTCAACATTCGATGTCTCAACCTCATTCTCGAATATCTCTTCAACAGGGGTGATCCTGCCCCTACCTCGAGCTCTACAACTACCTCTGGGTCTACCTCAACCCCTAGCTCTACCTCCATGTGAATCCATCACCTAAGGAGCATAGCACCCTTGGTTAATACTTGTACAACTTCCAAGTTCCAACCACAAGTATAAGTCAAACAACATGACTATACTAACCACCTCACTACGTCAGAAGATACAATTCTATCCCCTACATAAATATTGAGTTAAAACTAAAGGCTCCCATTCCTCAAAAGTCTTTAACTCATAGAAGTTACCCAAACTCCTACACTTAAGTTCACAACTTCACTAACAGAGCAGACCAATGCTCTGAGGGTTCTTCCTTCTAACCCACAACTAACACTCCTACATACCCGATGATTATATCAATACTGAAGAGCATCAGATGGCGATCCGTTGCAGACGGGCCATCATTCGAGGAGTACTGATTATCACCAAATATGTACCTTACGCTCTGATACCAAACTGTCACGCCTCTGATTTTTAACACAAATAAAAATCGATATACAATCCCATAATTATATATGCGTGAACGTTCAGCCATCAATACAAAATACCTAGAAACTTTTTCCTTTTTAACCCAAATACATATTGATGCCCTGAACCCACAATTCCAATATTGACTCGCTCCACAGAGTCACATAATACACGAGCTTACGAATTAAATTGTCAACAACAAAATAAAACGTAAATGCTCCTCAGAGCTCACTACAAGCGGAAGTCATTATAACGGTAAAGTCACAAAATTGACTTCTTACCGTTAAGTTGCAAGCACGCTATCTCAGCATCAGCCACGATTAACCTGACCTGCAGAAATAACCCTTACACCGTTGGAATGGTGTACCGGGTTGCCACACAACAAACCCGGTAAACTTTTGCAAGCCCGTATGAGTAAGCTCAAAACCACAAAGCAAAACACATTTCTTAAGTCGCCTCAACCTTAACACGATATGCACATATCTCACACCTACGTCCATCAATTCCATAACCTTCCATATCGTGCCTACATAAGTCAACTGGTGACTAAACTACATGCTCAGATTCTCAACCTAGCATCCCATTACACAAATTCAATCAAACAAGACTTCATCAAGCAATGTTTGACGCCATTCTAACGCACTACGGTTGTACATACTAGGGAGTCAACTAGGTTTGGCACTAGCCTCTGAGCCCCCTCGGTACTCCCAGGTACTACGGCATGGGCCGGGTTCAAGACCTACCATGGCGGGCCTCACATGGGATGCCACCCTGGGCACCCAGGGCCCGGGACAAGGCCAGCACAGCCCATCTATTTACTCAACAAGAGGGCTGATATGACATCAGAAGAACAACCTGTGTCCCACATCGAGGATAGGGGAGACTCCCTTCCCACGCTTGAGTATAAAGACATTAGCACAACCACCTTTCACGAGTGATAACTCCTATATACACAGTTTGATCTCTACATCTATTAGTTTCTCACTCAGACATCGGAGAGGTATAAACCGTCCGGTACGGTTTATCCCTCTGACGTTGTGTTCTTGATACAAGATTCAGGAGTTGATCGGTGCCCCAGACGGTATAGCATTTTGTGTGAGGTACCCGGAGAAAGCCACCAGAAACATTGGCGCGCCAGATAGGGGGCCCGATCGTGGATCATTTAGAATGGATGAGCCAGAAGCGGCAGGAGAAGTTAGAAGTGTCGCTCGGGCACTGATATTCACACCGGGAACTTCTTCAGCAGAAGCGCCCAATGTTCCAGGAGAAATGCATGGTCTCGGATCCTTGGACCCCATAGTCCCGGAAGAGGTGACTCCGGTATCGGAGATGGATTCTATGCGAGCTGAGATCGCAGCCTTCAGGGAACAATACCGGATCGATCGGGAACAAAGGAGTACCGATAGGGAAACGAACCGCCTTGCACAACAGAGAATGCAGGATTTGGAAGATGAAAACACAGCGCTGGCCCGAGCACTGGACAGGAGGCACCAGCACAACGAGGCACTCACCCAGGCCCTGGTTAGAGCATCCTCGCTAGCAACAGGTGTGAACACTGCACCGACAACAAGAGGCCCTAGCACCGCTCCAGCACCTTCTGCGGAGGGCGGCCATCGGATAATCCAGGTACCGGTAGACTTATTCCCGGAAAGCTTGAGGCATCTACCACCACCACCGTTACCGCAGCCAGTTCACAATATCCCACCGGTAACCGACGCAAACACGGCTTTACTCGTAAAAATGAGCAACTCCTTACATGCCCTGTAGGCAAGGGTACAGGCCACAGAAAATAACGACACCTGGAGAGCTATGAACAGTTACGAGGACCGCCCAGGGCCTTTCACCCAACAGGTTAGAGGAGCCATTCGAGCGAATACATCGAAACCATTGAAGATTGACTATACGGGAGTTGGAGACCCCTATCAGCATCTCCAGGCTTTCCGATCATAAACAAGCGCCAAGGGATATACAGATGAAGTGTGTTGTAATATGTTCCAGGAGACCTTGTCAGGGGAGGCTTTGAGTTGGTTCTACGAACTGCCGGTCGGTTCTGTAGGGAATTTTAAGGAGCTGGCTGACAAATTTGTCGCTCGATTCATCTTACGCACCGATGGGATACACACACCAAAGGGCCTGTTAAAAGTCCAGCAGGGGGAAGATGAAACTTTGAAGTCTTTTGTAAATCGATGGCAGGCGGCTACCGCTAAGTGCCGGGACCTTAATAAGGAACTGGCTGAGCTGGCTTTCAGGAGGGGCATAAGGCGCGGAGAATTTCTCTACGGGATCAACCATAATCCTCCAGCTAGCTACGACGAGCTGATGGCCACTGCCATCAGACACGCCCAGGCCGAATTCGAGACTTACGGGGACAACCCCAGACCGGAGCTAAGATTCTCCTCACAGACCTCGATTGTCAGGGATGAAACACGAAAGAGGGAGTGGGTCCATAGCCATGATAGGTCACCCCATACCTCGAACAAAAGAGGCAAAGAGTCCTCGTCCAGGTCAAACAGTTACGGGACCACCCACCCTCACCGGGAGCCGAGGGCACAGCAGGCCCCACGGACACCACCACCACCCCTGTATGAGGTGTTCACAATCCTCAACGCTTCATACGAGACTATTTGGAACGAAAACAAGGATGAGATACCGGGACCACCCCCAAGGAAATTCCCGAAGAGTAAACTTACCCAGCAGGATACCGGAAGGTTCTGCACTTATCATGAAGATGCCGGACATAATACCAATCTCTGCGTTGCTTTAAAAAATACAATCGAGTCCCTCATCCAGAGGGGCAAGCTTCAACGATACCTACCTGCTAAGGAGATAGGAGCTGTAGACGTGTACGGCCAGATCTTCACGATCCACGGTGGGGGCCCGAAAGATTTCCCCCCCCCCCCCCCTGAGGTAGGAAACAAAATTCTAGTTTCGATCGTCCGGAAGTTTTCAACTTCCACAAGGCTCCGCAGCAAGACGGTGACACCGGATGGACATCGGTGACGTTCCTGCAGGAGGAGGAGGAGGTCGACCTAAGGATGCCCCATGATGATCCCTTCCTAATCACGCTCCAAATGGACCATTATATAATGTCCCGGGTGCTCGTGGACACCGGGGCCTCAGTTAGAGTATTATTTCGCGATGCTTACAACGCTTTGAACAGGGGAAGGTCCAAGCTGTCACAGGATAACGAGCCCCTAATTAGTTTTTCAGGAGATATCGTCCAACCACTCGGATCAGATTACCTATCGATCACGATAGGCGAAAGCCCGAATTGTTCAACCATCAAAACAGAGTTCATTGTCGTGGACTGCGTCTCATCCTACAATGCTATCCTAGGCCGGCCGGCACTCTGGCATCTGAAAACCTTTATAGCAGGTCACATGTTGATGATGAAAGTACCAACCCCGGCTGGCACTGCTACGATCCGGGGTGATCAGGCAGCCGCAAGGAAGTGCTATTCTCTAACTGTATCACGCGATAAGGGAAAGTCCGAAATGTTGCACGTAGCTACTAACCCTCTATTGGACAGGTACGAGGATCCCAGGGCAGATACCGACTCCGACGAAGAACGGCCCGGTGCCGTAGAAGACATTGAAGAAGTGGTCCTATCAGAGCAGTTCCCGGACAGGACTGTTAGGATTGGTACAAGGTTGTCTCCGGTTGTCAGGGAAGGATTGATCTCGTTTCTTCGATCTAACACATCTGCATTTGCCTGGTCCTATGAGGACATGCCCGGTATACCGCCAGAGATAGCCACGCACAATCTTAGTATTGTTCCTTACTCAACACCGGAAAGACAAAAACGAAGGGCCTTCACACAAGAGAAGTACCGGGCTATCCAGGTTGAGGTAAAGAAGCTGATCGCCATCAACTTTATCAGGAAAGTAACATACCCCCGGTGGTTAGCCAACGTGGTAATGGTACCAAAGAAATCCCCGGGATCATGGCGCATGTGTGTGGACTACACAAGCCTCAATCGGGCATGCCCTAAGGATAGCTTCCCGCTCCCGCGAATTGATCAATTAATCGACTCCACTGCTGGGTACCGGTTACTTAGTTTAATGGGTGCATTCAGTGGGTACAACCAAATTCGAATGAACCCGGTAGACGAGGAGCACACTGCCTTTACCACAAACAAAGGTCTCTATTGCTACCAGGTCATGCCTTTCGGGTTAAAGAATGCAGGTGCCACTTATCAGTGACTTGTCAACTCCATGTTTGCGGAGGTTATCGGTACTATCATGGAGGTCTACGTGGACGACATGCTGGTGAAGAGTCTAACTCCGGAGGATCATGTAGCCAACTTGTCAATCGTCTTCACCATCATATTGCGCAATGGGATGCGGCTTAACCCACAGAAGTGCATCTTCGGGGTCGAGGTAGGAAAGTTTCTCGGGTACATAATTAGCCACAGGGGAATTGAGGCCAATCCAGAGAAGGTGCAGGCTATATTAGACATGGTGTCCCCAATCTACAGGAACGAGGTCCAATCTCTAGTAGGCAAGGTGGCCGCCCTGTCAAGATTCATCTCCAGGCTGATGGACAAGTGTACTCCTTTCTTCAAATTGCTAAAAACCCAGCACGTCGAAATGATAGCCTGGACAGCGGAGCACGAGGATGCTTTCCTTGGTTTGAAGTCATACTTGTCAGAGGTACCTCTACTCTACAAACCTGTTCCCGGAGAGATGCTTTACATATATCTGGCGGCATCGTCAACGGCTGTGAGCTCAGTCCTGATTAGGAAGGAATCCGATTGTGAATACCCAGTGTACTACGCTGGAAAAGGTTACACCGGGGCAGAATCCAGGTACCCGGACATTGAAAGAGTGGCACTGTCTCTCCTGGTATCAGCCCGAAAGCTCAGACATTACTTCCAGGCACACTCGATCACTTTTTCACTAATCACCCATTGAGGCAGGTTTTACAGAAACCAGAAGTATCGGGCAGGTTAATTAAATGGGCCATCGAATTGGGGGAGTTCGATATCAAGTACCAACCCCGGACAGCCATCAAAGGCCAGGCAGCGGCAGATTTTATTTCAGAATCAATCCCCTCCCATAACCCAAACCGGGAATCATCGGAACCACTAGCTGCAGATCCACCTCCGCCAAGCACTTGGCGATTATACGTTGATGGAGCATCCAACAAGAAAACCAGCGGAGCCGGCATCCTACTAATTAGCCCGGATGAGCAAGTCTACGAGTACGCCCTCAAGTTTGCCTTCAAAGCATCCAACAATGCCGCCGAGTACGAGGCACTTATAGCAGGTCTGCAGATCGCCCGGGAACTAGGGGTGCAGCACCTTAGTATCTTCAGTGATTCTTAGTTAGTCGTAAACCAGGTCAGCGGTAACTTTGAGGCAAAGGAGCCCCACATGTCCTCCTACCAGGCCTTGGCCCGGGCATTAGTTCAGAGGTTTACCTCCTACATTTTTACCCAAATATCGAGGGCAGAAAACGACAAGGCAGACGCCCTTGCAAAGCTTGCATCAACTTCTCCAAACCCTACCTATGGGGCCATCAAGGTCGAAATACTAGCAGGACCTAGCACTTCTAAGACGGTGTCAGAAATATTTGCCGTGGATCACACAGCTTCATGGATGGACCCAATTTTGAGATACATGATCGACGGCCTAGCACCGGATGATAAGGTCGAGGCCAGAAGACTACAGCTAAGGTCAGCTCGATACACGATCATGAATGGCAAACTGTACAGAAGGGGGCATTGCTTTCCCAACCTGAAGTGTGTAACGCCGGAGGAAGGTCACAAAATAATGAAGGACATTCACGCTGGTGTATGTGGTAACCATGCCGGAGCCCGATCTCTTGCGCACAAGACCCTAAGGGCAGGATATTTCTGGCCAACCATGTCGGCTCTGGCCCAAACAATATCCAGTTCTTGCCACAAATGCCAAATGTATGCAAATATCCCAAGGGCACCGCCCATCGCCCTTTCCATCCTCCTGGCACCATGGCCGTTCTGTCAGTGGGGTTTGGACCTGATTGGTAAACTTCCCACAGCAGTAGGACAGTTCAAATACTCCATTGTTGCCGTGGACTACCAAAAAAAGTGGGTTGAGGCAGAACCTCTCGTCGCCATCACCACGGAAAAGGTCAAAAGCTTCCTATGGAAGAACATTTACTATAGGTTTGGAGTCCCGGATACCATAGTCACGGACAATGGTACCCAGTTTGACAATGATGAGTTGAGGGCTTACACACAGAACCTAGGCACTAGGATCCTCTATGCTTCCCCGGCTCACCCCCAGACCAACGGTCAGGTCGAAGCTGTCAATAAGATAATCAAGAAAATACTGAAAAAGAAGCTTGACGAAGCAAATGGTCTTTGGGCTGCTAAACTCCCGGAGGTGTTGTGGGCTATCAGGACCACGGCAACGGAGGCTACCGGGGAGACCCCTTTCTGCATGGCTTTCGGATCAGAAGCAGTACTCCCTATTGAGACACAAATCCAGAGTCCCCGGATTGAATACTTCGATGCGGGTACCAACTCACAGGGCCTACACCTCGATGCCGATTTACTCGAGGAATGAAGAGATGTGGCGCACATGCATAACTTGGCAAACAAGCGGAGGATAGCTCGTTACTACGATGCCAAGGTACAGTCCCAGACATTAAAATTGGGGGACTGGGTCATGAAGCAAGTCTACCCAGAGCCCCGGGGACTGGATCAATCCTGGACAGGCCCTTACGAGATCATTGAAGAGGTAGGTCCCGCAACCTTTTTCATCCGGGACATGAACGGGGTCATTTCCAGGCATTCATGGAATACCCAGCGCCTACAGTATTACTATAAGTAGCTCCGGGAGCATCTTGTCCTAGCTTTTGCTTTTTGAACACACAGCTATGGCAAGCTACCCATCGGGTACTCATTCTGTATTTAACCACCTTGTGGTATTTGAATGGAAAAATGAATTATTCAGACCATTTCTGGCATTTTTTTACCTACCCCGGACATTCCCGGACATAGCTATTGTCAGTTACTCTATTCTGGTAATAAGTGATGCAAACAAATGCTTACGGTAACGAAAATCCCAGAAATTTTAATTCCTTTCCAATTCCCATTCAAAGTCTGGATGTTTCATTCACAAAAGGCCTGGACTACCAGACAATAAGATAATTGTTCAAAATGAAATAAAATAAAAATTTTTTACAACCGATCTCCACCGGTACTCTGGGACCCACCGGCACCAGACTTGGCAGCCGCCTCTCGATCTTTCTTCTTCCTCTCCAGGAGACCTCGCTTGAATTTGGCTTCATCTAAGTATCCGGCCGCCACCCACTCCTTGAACTTCATAATGACAGCCTTATCTTGGGCAGCAGCTAGCATAGAGATGAGCTCTTCCGAGGACTTGTACTCCTCCACGGCCTCGTGCCTCTCTGCGGGAAGACAATCCTCCAGGTGGTCTGCCTTCTCCTTCCATGAGACGGCAGACTTTGCAGCCTTTTTCTCAGAGTCCCGGGCGTTTTTTACCTCTTCCCGCACCTCAGCGACTTCACCCTCAAGCTTCGCGATCCGCTGCTTAGCGGCGGCCATCTCAGTCCTCATTGAGTCCCGCTCCTTCTCCAGCTTGGCCTTCTCGCCATGAAGATACTTCACCTGCCCGGAGAGATTGCTAACCTCCTCCTTCAGATGAGTATCTTCCTCGCTGGCGTCAATGGCGTACACATTGAAGAGTGCCTGCAGATACACTGATTAGTGCGTGTATAAAAAAAAAAACACCGGAGAAAATACAAGACTTACCGGCATCATTGATTCCCGGGCAAGACGGCGATTCTCCTGGGGAGTGTTATCCTTGGCCCGAACCCGGTCGAGGTCAATATCCTTAAGATCCCCAAGCATGGACCGCACGAATTTTTCATCGGCAACCCCGTACTCACTCAGCAGCTGCTTGATGGGCTTCTTGGGGATTACCGGAATGGCGGGAGATAACAGGCTAAGAGAAGGCGACGACTCTGGTCCCAGGTGATCTTTCTTCTGCCTCTTAGCACCAGTACCTTGGACATCCCGGCCAGTGTACGTCACCTCCTTATCAGCCCGATGCCGATGCCTGTGGGATCTCTTCTTCTCACCAGGGAGTAATGCCTCATCGCTCCCAGTGGAGCGAGAGGAAATCGACAATGGGGCCTGTACTTTTCCCATCCCTGTGTCATCTATTGTGATAACATCGGCCATGGAGGGCTGCACGACGTGGGTCATGGGAGCGTCGGGGCAGGCTCACCATATCCCTCATCGGCGATCTCCAGTAGGTTTTCTTCAATGGACCGACTTGTACCTTTCGACCCTAGATCGACGTCGATATGAAGGGCGACTTCTCCCTGGCCCATCAGCATTTCCATCAATTGGGCATCGTCCATCCTGTCCTCCTCCTTGCCTTTCCGGGGTTTCCTCTTCGGTGCTTTCACTACAATCAGTTCAAAGGTTAGTTGAAAGTGGAAAGGACGAGTGACACAAAAAAAAATAATAATAATAATAACAATAATATACATATTTGTGTAAGGTTTTAAATCCCTTACCGGGGAGCCACCCTAGCCCTAGCCTTTAAAGTATAGAGTGCCGGATGAATCTATAAGAACTCCTCTCTTTCTCTGACCAAACGGCATATACCCTGGCTATCCTCTTCCTTTCTACTTTGGATAGAGTATAGGACTGGTCCCCGATAGCTTGGAAGGTACCGGTCAGCTGCCACTTCTTATTTTTAATCTGCCACCGCCCCCCAGCTAGGAACACTTTGTTCCTCCACCTTTTTCTCATCGAGGTAGGCATGTCGGTAACTAGTGGCTCGTAATCCCTAGCGGCAAAGGTGACCGTACCCGCACACGACTGCTTCCTTGAGTACAGTACCCGATGTACCGCGCGGAACTCGTTTATGGACGGCCACCCTTGTTGGCACAAGTCCCACATGGCCATCATACTATATATTTGGCGAACGGCATTCGGGGTCAGCTGCCCCGGTGACAGGTTCAGCATCCGGAGCAGATACTGTAGGCACCGGGGCAGCGGTAGAGATAACCCTTGGTGAAGCTGATTCTCGTGCAGCGCCACCCACCCCGGGGCAGGATTCGCGGCCATCTCTCCATCCCTGAGAGGCCTAAGCTCAACCGTCTCCGGTATCCCCCACTTCAGTCGCATGTCGATGATCTCCTTCATCGTCATACTTCTCCCGGGCTCGTCACATACGGTCCCATCCGCAAGTGTATACCTCGGCTTCGGTATGCCTTCCGGAATGGCCACTGTGACTACCGGGGCCTCCGCAGATCCACCCTCGCTCTCACCCTCGTCGGACTCCTCACAACTCTCCGAGAACACCCCAGTCGAGGATCCCGTGTTCTCTGCTAATTGATCTACTCGGCCTAGGTATCGGTCGATGTCCACTTCAGCTTGCCTGGCAGAGGACTGGTACGACGATCCCGTATCCCCACCCCTGGCTTCTGATTCCATCCTAACTACGGTACCGGGGACCTCAAATCTCGCTATCTGGAACCAGAAGCACAAGGGTTAGCCTAGCCAAAACCCAGAAATTCAAGCCAAAACCCATAAAAACCCAGAAAGCGAAACAAACCCGGAAATCTAAAACAGAAGGACAACGACACTTGCATTGTTCGTTTCTGTCTATGCAAACAGGAGGAACAAAAACACAAACAGAAACTGCCATGGCAGAAACAGAAATAATAGACCTGACAAATAAATAAATTAAATCGTACAAACAGGGCGAGAGATCTAACCTCTTCTTCGGCAGACGATCGATCTATCACTCCACAGGCACTCACACTTCTCCCTTGGCCCTCCCTTTCTCTTCGCTTTGGCTCTCCCTTTCTCTTCGCTGAATCTTCTGAGCTTCTTTTTCACGAAAGTGAGGGAAAACAGTCGGTTTCCCTCTTAAATTCAATCTCCAATACATCAGGGCCATCGAAACCGAAAAGACCTCAACCATAGGATCGCTACACGTGTCCCACGCATTCCCCCATTTCTCGAGGCCTTTGCAGGCGAAGGGACGGGCATTTATTGCACAACCCAGTCTGCCCCACGTGGCCTACATGCACCGCCTACCCCATTGGGTATTGGAACAAAGCCCTCTCTTTACCCCACTGGGTACCGGAGGCTCAAATTTTCTACCCCATCGGGTATCGGAACAAAGCCCTCTCTGTACCCCACTGGGTACCAGAGGCTAAAATTTTCTACCCCATCGGGTATCAGAACAAAGCCCTCTCTCTACCCCACTAGGTACCGGAGGCTCAAATTTTCTACCCCATCGGGTATCGGAACAAAGCCTCTCTCTTTACCCCACTGGGTACCGGAAGCTCAAATTTTCTACCCAATCGGGTATCGGAGCCAAGCCCTCTCTCTTTACCCCACTGGGTACCGGAGGCTCAAATTTTCTACCCCATCGGGTATCTGAACAAAGCCCTCTCTCTACCCCACTGGGTACCGGAGGCTCAAAATTTCTACCTCATCGGGTATCGGAACAAAGCCCTCTCTCTACCCCACTGGGTACCGGAGGCTCAAATTTTCTACCCCATCGGGTATTGGAGCCAAGCCCTCTCTCTCTACCCCACTGGGTACCGGAGGCTCAAATTTTCTACCCCATCGGGTATCGGAGCCAAGCTCTCTCTCTACCCCACTGGGTACCGGAGGCTCAAATTTTCTATCCCATCAGGTATCGGAGCCAAGCCCTTTCTCTTTACCCCACTGGGTACCGGAGGCTTAAATTCTCGACCCCATCCAGTACTAGGGACTCAACCTCATTGTCCCACCGAGGTGGCTTACCTACAGCGTAGCCCGCTCAAGATTTCTCTTCTGAGGGAACTTGGGGGACTACCTATAGGCACACTAGTGCCAAACCTTGAGACTAAAATAAAGTCCCCACCCAAGAAACATCTTGAACGGGAACTTGGGGGACTTGTACATACTGGGGAGTCAACTAGGTTTGGCACTAGCCTCTGAGCCCCCTCGGTACTCCCAGGTACTACGCCATGGGCCGGGTTCACGACCCACCATGGCGGGCCTCACATGGGATGCCACCCTGGGCACCCAGGGCCCGGGGCAAGGCCAGCACAGCCCATCTATTTATGCAACAAGAGAGCTGATATGACATCAAAAGAACAACCTGTGTCCCACATCGAGGATAGGGGAGACTCCCTTCCCACGCTTGAGTATAAAGACATTAGCACAACCACCTTTCACGAGTGATAACTCCTATATACACAGTTTGATCTCTACATCTATTAGTTTCTCACTCAGACATCGGAGAGGTATAAACCGTCCGGTACAGTTTATCCCTCTGATGTTGTGTTCTTGATACAGGATTCAGGAGTTGATCAGTGCCCCAGACGGTATAGGATTCTGTGTGAGGTACCCGGAGAAAGCCACCAGAAACAACGGTGAATTCCAAATCACACTCATTCCCTTCCCCCCAGGAGCTTTTTGTCATCAACATGACATCAAGGTGAAAACAATGAATCACTTTCCTATCCTCACACAGAGCACAATCGTCACCACTATGGTCTACAAGATAAATCAAACCATTAATCAATCAAATCAAGAAGAAAAACAAGGCAATCACAATTCAAAACAAACAAAACAATTCATGGTAACCCCTGTATATAATTTAGTTTAGGAGGTCACACTAAGTCAAGCAATTCAAATCATAGTAATCATCGTAATCCCACACTCTGATGTATGTAGGTAGCCCTGACTATCACAGCAATCCTCTCGATCTTTGTTAACTTAATAACAATTAAGCTCCATTACCAAGCAGTCATCACACTGATCATCGCACATATTTCACCGATCAACTAATCATCACACATATATCGCCGGTCTTCACATAGATAGCGATCATCCAACTAATCATCACACAGATATCGCTGGTCATCACACAGATAGCGATCATCCAACTAATCATCACATATTTATCGCCGGTCATCACATAGATAGCGATCATCCAACTAATCATCACACAGATATCGCTGGTCATCACATAGATAGCGATCATCACATAGATTCATTGCTAGTCATCACACAGATAGCAATCATCACACAAATATTCCTACACAAGCTACACATATATTTCTACACAAGCTTTACATGACAATCATCACAAAGATTCATCATACTAATGTCATCGATTCATCACACAGATATTCCTACACAAGCTACACATATATTTCTACACAAGTTTTACACGATAATCATCACAAAGATTCATCATACTGATGTCATCGATTCATCACACAGATATTCCTACACAAGCTACCATATCTTAAATCTCACCATGGTATCTCAACACATGATATCCTACCATCACAACTCAATACACAATTTCATCAGTCATCACACAGATAGCAATCATCCAACTCATCACACAGATTCCACCAATACATATATATATCACGCAAATATATATATATATATGTATATACACATGATCAACCACCCAAGAATGCCACTAATACCACTATAGTCATAGTTAATCCCATAACTCCAAGACAATATGGTAAACCAGTTCGTGAATGAACATCGTGAGATTACTTACCTTGAAACTCCCGCAGCATCTTCAATACAGAACAAAGCAGCCAACCCACAAAACGACCGTCCAAGAATACTTTGTCAAGTACCTAATCACAATCGGTTTCCACTTAGTAACAATTCACAAACGATTTAAGTCTGAAACCCCTGTTTTGAACTAAAATCCCAAAGTGACGCCAATCGAGGCGAAACCACATCCGAGACCACCTAATGTCTCCGGAATACTTCTACGATCAATATGCCAAAACCACAAGTCAATCGGATAGTCGGATCCTCACGGATCAAAACACTGAATGGTCCAAAACCGTAAAAACCCTAACATGCTCATACGATCTCCAAAAATTATGTATTGTATGTCGAAATGCTCATATTGATGAGTAGATCAACCACAGTGGCGGCGTCGCCGCAGGACCAAAGTCGAAATTTGACAAAACTCCCAACACCAAAGTTCTTCATCTCAACTCCAATTTAAACTTTCATAACAACATCAAAGTCCAAAATTCAATTCCAAAATTCAACCTCCACGAGTTGAATCGATGCAAGCCACCTTGTGGGAAGCATCTACGTCCTCCGAGCTCCAAAAGCCCTCAAGAAACAACGGCGATGTTAGCCAGAATCGGAAGTTCACATCTGGGTCTGACGCAGCTCCACCGCTAAACTTCTCGGCCTTTCACAGCCTTCCACAGCTCGTTTCATGCTCCAATTCCTCCACAAACCTCAAGAGGGGATTGAGGCGAAGAGAACCCACTTTGAATCGCGTCCTATGGTGGCCGGAGGAGGGAGAACGAAGCAGGCGAAAATGGAGGCTGCGCACGGGCTCGGGAGAGAAGAGGAAAGCTCGGGTTTCCATTTTTGGAAATCTGGGCTCTTTTGCAATTTTCGGAAATTTTCGTCCTTTTATTCCAAAATGGAAAGTTTTTCCGGAGTCCATAACTTCTTCATACGAACTCCGATTCTCTCATTCCGCATGTCCACGAACTCGTATCGACGCGCTCTACAACTTTCGTGAAGGAAGTTTTTGGAGAATCCCAACGAATAAAAAGTCAACCTTTGCGCCTCCCCCTAAATGTCGCTTCTTGAATAATTATTCGCCCAAAACACTTCCTCTTCATCCATGTGCCACGAAACCGTCCGATACCCACAATTTAAATTCCAGAAAATCCTCGGACAATAAATACGAATTTTCGGGGCATCACAGTTAGGTACCGTTGTGGAGTGAAACTAAAAAAGACAACACTCATCTAGGCAACGAAAAAATATTTTTGCAGACAAAGGTGCGGAACCGTTATCTATTTTCGATTTTGTACTAGTGATTTCATGCATTTTTGATGGTGTGTATGATTTATCTTGTTTCCTATCATGGTGATTGTTGTCTTGATATACTCAAATCTAATCATTAATGTTCATGGTGTGTAATTGTGTTTAGAAATGAGTAGAATTAGAGGAAATGTGGTCAAAAATCAAAGGACAAATGGAAATTTATTTAAATAAAAAGAAACTGTTGCGGTGCAATCCTAGCTGTTGATCTATCCACCGCTTCATCCTAGCCCTTGATTACAATTTAAATTGGGGTATTTATATTCCTTGATCAGATCAAGGATGGGGATCAGTTCCAGAAAACACGAGAGAGACAGAGAGAGATAGAGAGCTGGGAGCTTTGACCGGAGCGCCACCACGACCCGAGAAGGAACCCGACCAATGGTGGGTGACGGGCCACGCTTGTCACTGTTTAACATGGTATCAGAGAGGGTCCTTCTCCAATTGCGTCTCCACGTAGGCACGTATCATGAGCCCAAATTTGGGTTCCTTGTATTGCCATTGAAATTACCAAGTGTCCAATGGGGGCCTTGGATTGTATTGACCAAGTCTCCGATATGAGACTTGTGTCCCAATTTCCAATGTGGGAATTGGATTAATTAATTTCACGTGCAGACCTAGAGTTAGATTGCACGTGAGGGGGCGTGTTGGAGAGGAAAGATACCACATTGGAAAAGTGACAAATAAAATATAATTTATAAGTGGGTGGATCTCACCTAATTGTACGGAGGCCTTTTGTGATTAAAACCCAACACCTAACGGGTGGTTAAGTTGGGACAGTATCGGTACAATGGTGGCCCACGGGCCACGCTTGTCGCTGTTTAACAAGATCAAGTCAACATCCTCAGTTCATCATCTGCATAGTTTCAACAAGGAGCTTGGTTTGATTGCAATTTGGGTTTTGAAGGTATAACTCGAAATCTTGAATTGAAGTTTGGTTCTTGTCGTGCAAAACGGAAGTTAGTAGCTTGAGTTGTTATGACTTGGTTGAAATCAGTTTCCTTGGCTGTGGAGTTTTGTTAGATTGTTATAGTTTCGGTAGCTTCGAGTTTATGTTTGAATTGGGTAGGAAATTTGATGTTGTTATGCTGAAAAATTGGTCGTGGAACTGACTGTGTAGAATGGGCTGTGATTATCATGTTTGATGTCTTGTTAGTGTTGTTAAGGCAGGTTATTCGAAATGGTTGTGGAATAATTGGAAAATGGTTAAACGACGAAGCTTGGGTGGGCTGTGATTATCATGTTTGATGTCTTGTTAGTGTTGTTAAGGCAGGTTATTCGAAATGGTTGTGGAATAATTGGAAAATGGTTAAACGACGAAGCTTGGGTGTCCTAAGTAGTTTTGGGTACACTTGGTATGAAAATGGGAAAGTATTGGGTGTCCATAGTAAATTCTGTTAAATTACTATGTGACAAAATTGTTAAGTAAATCTGAGATCTTTCGTTGGTGAAATTGTTATTGGTTTGCTTGCGTATTTTGTGGTTTGATAATAAGCTGTACATACCTCCAATAATATGGAGTATTTACTACATCACCAAGCATAAGTAACACCTACTTTGGGACATCCACAAGACATGGCAAGGCCCAACCGAGACATGCATCGTGTAGCCCTATGTTCAGGCTACGCGGCGGTATCCGAAAGTCGCAAATCCGCCACCGGGAAGCCACCTTTCCGCCCTTGCCAAGATGTCCCCATAACATAGCTTTCTACATGTTAAATAGACTAGAATAGTAACTTTGCTTGTCCCACATCGAAGAACAAGTAAATGAGAAGCATTCCTTCATCTATAAAAGGAATGCCTCCTCCCACAACTCAACACATTCATTACATCTCTTGTAATCTTGTTAGGCCGCAAGGCTCGACACACCAGTATAAGCTTTCAAGTGGACGTAGTCTCCCGCTAAGGCGGGAGGTGAACCACTATACTTCGCTTGTGTCACTCTCTCTCTCTCTCTCTCTCTCTAAAGCTAACTAGAGATCCCGCTCAATCACTAACGTTAACATTGGCGCCGTCTGTGGGAAGCCAGCACAATGGCTTCGTCACCTACCGTGAGCTAAGTCTGCTTAGCGGAGCTTGAAGAAATTCCTTCCTTCTTTGAGTTTATGTTTGAATTAATGTTTCTTGGCGGCAACTAGAGCAGAGTGTGCAGAAATTTGCACCTTGCGGGCTGGTCAACACGTGGTCAACGCCCAGCGGAGTTAGTCAACGCCCATAGAGTGGTCAAAACTTGCAGAAACTGCTCAAAACACCAGCATGTGGGGCGGTCAATGCTTGGTCAACGCCCGGCGGAGTCGGTCAACACCCGGCGGAGGCAGTCAACTCCCATACGGTCCGGTCAACGCCCGTCAACATTTGGTCAACGCCAACTCAAGAAAGTCAACGTTGCACTATTATAAAAAAAAAAAAAAAAGAATAGCCTAATTTCTCTGGACACCCAGAGGTATGTTCTGGGCACCCAGCCTTGTCCTTGGCTCATTTCTCCGCCAAGCAGAGTTAGAATCTCCTGGACGAGGGCCTCCGCCAATCCCCGTAGGCGGCAGAACAGGTTTGTGGGCCTCTGTCAGCGACACCCAGCGGCAACGTCAGCCACCTCCGCTAGAACCTACCGCTGGCGCAACAGCAGCTTCTGCCATGGTCAGTCCGCCAGGTCCCGTGCCAAGAGCTCCGCCAGAAATTCCAGTAGCAGCGTCGTCAACCAGCTCACCCAACGGCTACTCCTTCCGCCAATGTCCATCAACAGCCCTCGTCAAACTCCATCTCCGCCGAGCTGCAGGCCTCCGCAGGCCTCTGGGACATCTTCCATCATCGTGGGGCTCCGCTAGGCACCATGGCACATTGGCGGAGCTCCGCCGCTGGCAACATCCGCTAGCCTGGCTCGTCGGACTCTCTCTGCTGAGAAAAACCTCCGCTAGGCACCGAGCTCTTCGCTGAGCTCCGAGTTTCCGCCGCACTTCGCTCCGCTAAGCTCCGGCAGCAGCCCTCCCCGCGCTCTGCAGCAGCAAGCCCAGGCACCGTCGCACTCGGAGCCTCCGCCGAACTCAAAGCCTCCGCTGAGCTCCTGGTTCCGCCAGACTTCCTCCTCCGCTGACAAGTCCTCTCCGCCAGATGTCTCAGCTGGACGAGCTTCCTCCACTAAGCACTACCAGCCTGCCAGCACCGGCATCTTCCGCCCAACACCATCAGCGGCAAAACCTCCGCCGAACTTAGCCAGCGGCTCCTCTCCGCCCAACTCTGTCGAGTGCTCCGCTAGCACCATCTCCGCTGGACTCCACCGCCAGGCTTGGGCTCCACAAACGTCCGACGGCCTTGCACCGCCAACCTTCATCATCGGCGGTAAGGCCGAGTGCCAGCGGCAAGCAGAAAACTGGCGGACACCCAGTCCAAATCTTTTTTGGACACCCACCACCGTCTTCTTTGATCAGCCCGAGCTTCACCAAAGCTCCGCTCCACCGAACACCAACTGCGGCTTCGGCCATTCCCGGCCATCCGAGATGCCATGGCTTCCGCCAGCTAGCTGCCATCAGCGGCACCGCTAACTTCCATTAGCGGCACAACAAGCTCCGGCTTCCGAGCATTGCCGCTCTCTGCACGCTTGAACGCTCATCTTCGATGCTCGATCACAGTTAACACTACCCTCGCTCAACCTCTGAGTTATGGAAAGATAAGTCCTTTTCTCTATACAGTTTGTTTCTTTCGAAGTCGCCGACATTCAATTATATATGTGCTCTTCGACTTGCTCCGCATTCATACTTCGCGTGTGCCGATCAGCAGCCTGCAATGGTGTTTGCATCTGCACACGTCCGCTTAACTTGTCTTGAGCCCAGGTGTCCGCTGAACAAATTGTTAGACGTGCACATGTAATTCTATGTTATGCTAGTACGTACTGCATGCATGCAGCCACACACGTACAACTACCTTAGCTGGCATTTCATAAATTATCATATTGGCATGACTTTGTGGCCTTCATAATTATCCAATTACCATGCACGTGGGCCAACAAGGAAACTTATGGCATGATTTCTGCAATCATCAGTTGGCTCCCCACGTTAGTATGTCGCTGCTTTCCAATGACTAGCTTATATAATAATCTTGTAGAGCCACACCTTTACAATGACATATCATGCATATATTACTAATACGCATGCACATGTCGGTTACCACAACCTTCCCATGTGAAGTTGTCCGTTGAATGACTTGAATCACAAAGCATGACATGCCATATACATTGTACTACTATATTTGTACAATTATATTATACCCCTATTTTTTATACGTGCTCATTTCCCGTTTTATATGATCAAATTAATCACACTCATGAAGTACAACATTTTCTCATACTTTTACCCGCCCGAGTGCAGGCAAATAATCAATTTTATTTATCGGTCGGTTCATTAATATGAGTAAATTGCTAATCATTTACCTTATGTTAAGGAGATACAACCGCCGAGTACCGCTTCAATTAACGAGCCTCCTACTACGGTGCTTCGCCGGAGCAATGGACCGTCATGCTCGGATAACTCCGCTAGCCTCCAAATCGGCACAAGATAAGTCACTATCTTATCTTTTACGCCCTTGCAATTCGAGCTATTACCATGCCAATGCCATGCTTCCATAACTTTTAAGCATGCCTACAACATTTCGTAGATTTGCCAACACTTTCTAGATCTCACATACTAGATATGCCATGCTTCACATACCGATCTCCATGATCCTTTAGCATATCTACAAAAATGCAAAAATGATATTAGCATCCACATTACAAGTACATGCTATACACATATACCATGCTTCTATTTTAATTGCAAAATTAAATAAGTATGGGACACTCAAATAAAATTTTATTACTTGCTCTATGTGTTTATCATTTTTCAAACAACCGCCAGGCGGTAAGGCAACGCCTCATAATGACAATGACCGCTACGCGGCATTGCAGTCAAGTTTCTCTTTCGAGAAAACAGCTAGGGACTAGTTAACACAGCCCACGGCAGCCATTGATCCGGCAGTTAACCTCGACGCTTGGGTATCTAAGATTGGGCTCGCTACCCAACACCCTCTGCTCCGCGCAGCTCCCCTCATCAAACAATTTTCCGACCATACGGAGGTCTATAGCCAGGAGTGGGGGACTCCCTGGCGGGCCTAGCAGGGGCCCACCCGAAAGGGCAAAAGCGTTCGCTCCAACCAATTCTAGATGGACGACGCACTCGCACTAATTATGCCTGATATACGGCACAAAGCTACGCTTTGGTATCAACCCGCAAGAACACCCTCCTTGACTGGGGACTTCGGGGACTTATACATACAGCCCAGCATAATTAGCAACGGCAACGCTCATGCCTCAGGACATCACCGTCGAGCTACCCGTTAATGCCTTCCCGGCACCCCGAGCTTCCGCTCATGCCCTCCCGGCAACCCTTGAGATTCCGCTCACGAGCTTCCGCTCATGCCTTCCCGGCACCCCGAGCTTCCGCTCATGCCTTCCCGGCAACCCTCGAGCTTCCGCTCACGAGCTTTCCGCTCATGCCTTCCCGGCACCCCGAGCTTCCGCTCATGCCTTCCCGGCACCCACGAGCTTCCGCTCACGAGCTTCCCGCTCATGCCTTCCCGGCACCCCGAGCTTCCGCTCATGCCTTCCCGGCAACCCACGAGTTCCCGCTCATGCCTTCCCGGCAACCCTCGAGCTTCCCGCTCATGCCTTCCCAGCAACCCTGAGTTTTCCGCTCATGCCTGCCCGGCAATCCTCGAGCTTTGCACTCATGTCTACTCGACACACAACACGTTAATGGAACATTGAATTTTTCTACCATTTGTCGTTTACCGATTGCGACAAATCAAATTCTTTTCGCGTTCCATTAATACGAGAGACAACCAAACAAACACAACCGTACTCGCGATCGTCGTTCATGAGTTACAAATGCATACCTCCGCGGCGCTCATGCAACTTGCATCTCACGAGCATAACCCCGTCAAACTCGACCTCGTTCGTCTCCTTGCGCGCGTCACGCATTTATCATATGCAATTCATTTTCTCACACGACCATATGCGCACTATTACACTCATATATGCCAACGCATATCAGTGCAACTCACATTTGTTGCCCATTGCAACGAGCATTCTACATATGCCTGTTTTTGTCTTTGTTGTGCAGGTTAACGAGTCCCTTCTTGCTTACGGAGTTCGGGGACTTGTAGGGGCTCCGTACCGCCCGGTTACTTATGCTTGATGACTTCATGATTTGAACTCCCCAACCAAGAAGCTACTCTTACTCGGGGACTTCGGGGACTTGTACATACCTCCAATAATATGGAGTATTTACTACATCACCAAGCATAAGTAACACCTACTTTGGGACATCCACAAGACATGGCAAGGCCCAACCGAGACATGCATCGTGTAGCCCTATGTTCAGGCTACGCGGCGGTATCCGGAAGTCGCAAATCCGCCACCGGGAAGCCACCTTTCCGCCCTTGCCAAGATGCCCCCATAACATAGCTTTCTACATGTTAAATAGACTAGAATAGTAACTTTGCTTGTCCCACATCGAAGAACAAGTAAATGAGAAGCATTCCTTCATCTATAAAAGGAATGCCTCCTCCCACAACTCAACACATTCATTACATCTCTTGTAATCTTGTTAGGCCGCAAGGCTCGACACACTAGTATAAGCTTTCAAGTGGACGTAGTCTCCCGCTAAGGCGGGAGGTGAACCACTATACTTCGCTTGTGTCACTCTCTCTCTCTCTCTCTCTCTCTAAAGCTAACTAGAGATCCCGCTCAATCACTAACGTTAACATAAGCAAAGGAAAGAAATTATATATATATATATATATATATATATATTGGGTGGCCTTAGTAAATTGGGTCCACTTAATATATATTTTTGGTCTCTATCGTAAACTTCAAGTGAATGTTCGGTAATTTGGGTTAATTATCGTACTTGTTGCGATTGGTCAAACGTGGTCAATATTGGTCAAACTAAGAGTCAAATGGTCAATCCTGGTCAAACCAGGAAGAGTTGGTTTGGACGATTTATTAAATATGATGGTCTAGTCATGCTTTACATCTGCCAAGCTTACTGATTTTCAATTTGCATTAAGGTCCAAACCATTTTATCTGAAAATCAATAAGCTTGGCAGATAATACTAGACCATCATATGCAAAGACTAGACCATTTTCAGTTTTTGAAGTAATTACTACAAATAAAACAAAAGTTACATATTTTACATCAATTGTTGTGGGCTGTGATAACATATGTAGTCATTGTAGTAATCATTTCATTAATGATAAAAACAGAAAGATTTACTACTTTGACAACAAATTTATTGTCACACTTATTAAATTGTCCATAAATTAGTACATTAGTTTAGGTAGAGTAATTACTATAAATAGAACAAAAATTACAGCTTTTACATCAATTGTTGTGGGTTGTGATACATTTTTTGTAGTAATCATTTTATTAATGATAAAAACATAAAGATTTACCACTCTAACAACAAATATGTTGTCATAATTGTAAAATTGTCCATAAACTAGTACATAGGTTGTAGGTGGAGTAATTACTACAATTAGAACAAAAATCATCGTTTTTACATCAATTGTTGTAGTTTGTGGTAAATTATGTTGACCGAAAGTAATTACGACTTCACCGATGGAAATTACACAGTATATTACTTTATTTACGCAAGAGAGAACTTCATTACAGCAATGAGGACATACGTGCTTTTAGTCAAAACATAATTGTTTGCCTATATGATAACATATTGTGGTAGCATATGTAAATTAGTTCAAAAAACAACATAACAAGTTGTACATGAAGTAGTTACTACATCTAAAACAAATATGATCTATTTTTACACTAATTGTTGTGGTTGTCATAAAATGCATGTAAAAAGAATTATTTTTGGTTAAGGAAACTACTAATGATATAATTAATTAGTAATAAAAACTATCTAACTAATACTATTTTCATGAGCCTAGGTTAGAAGGTTTTTGTTTCTAATAAGGAAAAAACGTAATTGTCAATTGTGTAATTGTCCATTGATAACCAAGCATTAATCAAACATTAATTCGCTACTGATAAAATTAATTAGCAATAAAGACTATTTAACTAATGATAATTCGGTGAGTCTAGGTTAGAAGGTTTTTTAATTTTTCTTTTTTTTTTTTGAAAGAAAAAAAACGTAACCCAAAGCGTAATTGTCAATTGATAATCAAACATTAATTGGCTTTATCGTTTTCACTATCTTTATCGTTTTCAATTCATTGCTTGGAAATGAGTAGTAAAATTAGTGTCTCGGGTTAAATTTTGTTAACTTAAGTAGTCATTGCTAGTTCTTGATATCATAAACAATTAGTAGTTTGTTGACTTATATTGTTTTCACTGTCGATTTTGAGTTAAAGTTTGCTTCTTGAAAATGACCTTTTATTATTTGTGCCTGAAGTACTTATACTATGATTTTAGAATTAGTTCAACTTTATAGGCAATGATTGATTTATGGAGTTTAATTAGTGAAGTGTTACTTGCTACTTGTTCTCATAAAATGTAGTTGCTATCAAGTTTCTATTCTAGATAGACACAAAATCGTAGTGTTTTTTATATGACATACATGTCGCACTATGTGTATATCAAGTTTCTATTCTAAATAGACGCAAAATTATAGTGTTTTTTTATAAAACATACGTGCCGCTCTACGTGTATATCAAGTTTCTATTTTAGATTACGTACGTAGTGCGACGATGATATTAACGTACAAAATATATAAATATATATATATATGTAATGATATCCCACATGTGTGGTTTGCATGCATATAGAGAATTCTCCATTCCAACTGAAAAAGCAAGCGAACTTCCATGTTATGGTGTCTAAGATGATTGTAAGCCATTTTAAATACTTGGTACCTTAACTCCTCTTTGTGAAAGTTACAACTCATCTTGTGTTTGTGTTAGGCATTACATCACTAAAATGTCCTAACAAAATATTGTTACTTATACAAACTATACAACCAAAGATACTTGAGTTCATTATATACTTAAGATACCTTAGTGCAATCCCCTAGTGGTAACATTAAGTAATTAGTACATTAAGTAGCTACAAAATTAGTTTCTACAGAGTTTCCTCAAACTATAAATTGAAGTCTCTAGGAAATTAATTTTAAGTCATTATAAATAATAAATTTAAGTTGGCAGATTCACCTGTCTAGATTTCCTCGACCGATTTATGCACATTAGGCAGTGAATTGCAAAATAGTACCAAAAGAATTACCACCAAATTGACCAATTTGTTAGTAATTTTAACTCAATAAGGAAATATGTCATTGAAGATAGAGGAAAATCTCGCTAAGGAGCATTTATCTCTTCGAGGAGGCAAAATCTTGCTAAGGAGATGATATTTCCTTGAGGAGGGGAAATCTTGTCAAGGAGGTATCTAGTTAAGGAAGAATCAAGCAAGGAAAGATCTCTTCGAAGAAGATCTCAATAAAGCAAAATCCCTCAAAGAAGATCTCAATGAGGCAAAACCGTACCATTGGAGGAGGAATCCAAGTGAGACACAATTTCTTTAAGTTCGACATGAAAGCTTCGATCTTTGGCTTTGTCACTCTGCAGACGAGAAAAACCCTTTTACACGAAGTATACGTATGCTTGGTCTTGAATGTCAGCAAGAAAGAAATCTCAACAAGCAAAGATTCCATATTAAATCAAACAAACGGAAGATAAGGTAAAAAAAAAGAAGAAGAAGCAATTGTACGTGCGTATGTGTGTGCATGTGTCTCCATACATACATACATACATACGTATACATATATACATATATACATATATTATCTCTTCTTGCAACTGATCACAGCCGATCAATCTAAGAAAAAAAGAAATAGAGGCCAAGCAAGAAACAAAACCCAACAAGCAATGATTCCAAGTCAAACCAAACAAACGGAAGACAAGGAATTCCAAAGAAAAAGAAAAATAGCAATAGTAAACTGGATAGAAGCTCCAAACTCAGGAAAAAAAAAAATATTTAAAAAGGGTAAGAGCTAAACAGGTTACCAATTTATTAAATATTTTAGATCATTTGATATATTAGTAATCCAATGATCCAAAATATTTAATAAAATGAGAGTATGGCAAACATTCGGTTACCTAAGAAAATTCCCTAATAAGGGAGTTTCTCACTGTATGTAAGATTGGGCTATTATTGTTGTGTTCTGGCTTGGTTGAAGGTGTATCAAACCATAGCTGGCAATTTTTGTGACAAATTTCCTTTTTGTTTGGTGCATGGTTATTTAGAATTGGCCCTTTATTCAAACTGCAAGGTCCTGATTATACATCTGGGTAATGCTCTTGCATGTTATGGTGTTTAATTTTATCCAAAATGTATTGCTTAACCAAGAGTATGCTCCTGAATGCTGCAGTTAATATATAGTTATTCTTAAAAGTGATTTTCAATATCCATAAAATTATAACTCTTAGCCTTTTCTAGGATTATGATTACAAAATCCAAATAAGCAATAAAGCCAGTATCAATTCTTCATTTCTTCCACCAAATGCCACAAAAACTTATTAGAAAGCTGCTAATTTGATCTTGGGAGGAGCAACCAAGCAAATGTCAAGGTAGCTATCAATGGAAGTGTACTTGTAATCGGGATATAACTTGGAGGCCTCGAGGTCGTTGTCTGTGAGTTCAAACTTCATCTGTTCCCCATTGATGAATATGCTGTGAAGGATCGATGCACGTACGTTGTCTGGGTGAGGGAGGGCTGCAAGCAACAATTAAACAAAGCACACGAAAATAAATTATTAGGTACCACAAAAATGTTTTTCAATTTTGTTTATGTAGTCCAATACAATCCCCATTGAGGCATACAAACATAAACACATGAAAAATATAAGAATTAAGAGAATTCCATGGAGCTAACCATTGTTTAAGCTAATTCCACCTTAAATACTCAGTTCCTCACTAAACTCAATTCCCCTCTCACGGCGAATTCTCTGGCACTGTCCTCCTTTATAGTAGGCTCGGAGTTTAGTTTTCTCACAACCAAGTTTGAATGAGGCCACACTACCTAGCTACTCTCAACCTTATGATACTCTTAGCTGTCATTAAATCTATCTTAACATGAAAACAAGATAAGTTCGGAGGTTAGGTTCCATACTCTTAGAGATCTCTATAATTTCTTGTTCTGGGACATGGATCCTTTTAAGAGTGCGTCCTGTCTTATTCTCCCATGCTGATATCAACTCCAATTGAGATACAATGTTTCCTTGCGGTCTACAAATCACGATCCGGTTGGCTGCCCTCGGATCCGTTGCTGCCCTTATGGTGTAAGCGGCTACATCTTCCTCATAGTTTAACACGGCTACACATCAAATTAGTTTAAAACACTATTAGAGTTAGTAAATCATATCGACATTGGAATATAAACAAGCTTGACTTGAGCTTAGTACCCTTGGCTTCACCACTGCCATAAACGATTACTTCCTCGCGTTTCTCATGAGGATGAAGTAAGTAATCAACAAAGTAAGAAGCAAAACTGTTTGCAGACACATAAGTGTATGAAATTCCTGCAGCTTCTGTAGCCCTTCTAATCTTCCTTCTATTCACATGTATAGCCTCGAAAGGTGGCAGCCCACTTACTCTATCTACTTCGTTTCCGAATTCTGAAGGAAAGAATCTCTGGTTTTACAATGGTATGTATGCTAGTTAGATCAATAACGGAAACCATCAATTTAAGTATTATTGTAGCTGGCTTTTCATAAAACCAAAGATTAAGAAGGGGATATTAATTAATCAATGACCTTTATATTCCCAGCTTCTTTAATAGCCTTGATTATTTTGAGCTGTTCAAGATATTGAGGAACCGCCAGAGTAGAGATGACAATGTCAACTAGTTTAAGTGCCCACACTAGCTTTTCATGATCATCCAGTTCACCCTGTTTACAAACCACAAATTTAATGCTATCAATTCATGCATGCACACACATATACTGAGAGATTTTCCTAAGTAACACAACTGAATAATGTTTTAAAAAAAGGTGCCTCACTCGCGCCTTGACGCTCAAATGGCGTAAAATTTACCTTAAAATGAGTCAGTTTTAATGCCAAGGCGATAAGGTGCAAATAGCGCAAAACAAGGTGTAAAAAGCGCAAAACCCATTGCCTAAGGTGCCAAAGGCGCACGGCTGGCAAATTGTGTGTTTTTTTTTTTTTTTTTTTCAAAACTCAAAACGACGTCATTTGAAATTTCAACTTCCAATCTTTAATTTCATTTTATGTTTGGTAATTTTGCTTAATCATATGGTTCTAGTACTTTACTTATTATGAATGAATGACAATTAAAATGTTTTTTGTTTACTCTTAATGTTCTATATATATGAATTATAATTACATAAGTATAGATCGTTTATACCGTAAGGCTTACATCTGATGTCAAGGCGACGAGTCGCAAAAAGCACAAAACAAGGCTTAAAAAGCTCAAAAAAGCGTTGCCTAAGGCGCACGCCTAGAAATTATTATTATTTTTTTCAAAACTCAAAATGACGTCATTTGAAATTTCAACTTTCAAATCTTTAATTCATTTTATGTTTGGTAGTTTTGCTGAATCATATGGTTCTAGTACTTTACTTATTATATATGAATGAATGACAATTAAAATCTTTTTTGTTTACTCTTAATGTTTTATATATAAGAATTATAATTTCATAAGTATAGATCATTTATACCGTAAGACTCGCACCTTACTGAGGCTCTCCTGAAAACGCCTCAGCTACGCCTTAGTTGAACTAATTATATTTAGCGAAGAATTGAGAGAATACTATTATTGTTTATTTTCACAATTTGGAATGAGAAATTAAAACGGCATACCAATTATTATCTAGGGGATAAATGGCCCTCCACTTTTTTGTTTGGAAATAAGGGATTAATTAGCTAGCCCAGAAACCAGGATAAAACTAACAGGAAACCGATTTTGATGGACAAGCCCATACAGAATAGTAAATACATAGGAAAATTAATTTCGAACTGAGCTACATAGAGTAAAAGGAAATTAAACCTAAAGATAACATCTAAAAAGAGCAAAATCGCATGTAGCCAATAGAAGCCGCACAAAGCCGTTAGTAGCTAACACAAGCCGCACGAAGTCGATATAAGTAGCACGAAGCCGCACCAATCTGCCAAAAGCTGCCGAGTAACTCCGTAATAAAAAAACCCCAAAGAGTAGATCTAAGACATTGGATGGAAAATCTGAAACCACACCTGGAAGCACCTTCCTCTTCTTCACCAGTAATGCACCATATGTGAAAGAGCCGAGGCCACCAAAGTAGGATATAATCGAAAAGCAAAGGACTGTAACAATGGAGACTGGTGGTTGTGAAACCCATGCGTGAGCACCCATGCTCGCCTAGGTAAGTGATTTTCACTTTTGAACAGCAGCCATGAACACTTTCATGGAAGAAATCACAGGTAAAAGGAGGAGTGATGATATGAGGTGTTGGGTGGAAGAGTTCATGGAGGATAGAGTCAGATCTGAAAATTTTTGGGATACATTGATAAAGAAAAGATGAGAAAACAAGCAAGGAGGAATAAGTTCCTCTAGATCTAAACATAGTCAGTACAAAAACACCACAAAGGGTGTGCAATCACCACAGAGGGTGTTTAAGGGGTTGATACTGATGGGTGACGGTGGAATGGAAAAGAGGGAGGAAGAAGATGGAGGTGGGTGGGGAGATCTATGTTGATGATGGACTCTCAATGTGAATGGGTGTGTTGAAAACTCTAGAGAGAAAAGGGAGCTTCTCTCTCTAGAATTCTCTGATTCTAGGACTACGTCTGGGGCTTAAATCAAGTGTGTTGAAGGGAATCAACTTATGTGTGCCTAATCAAACTAGGATTAGTTCCATGATTGTAATAGGAGAGAATGTTCTAGAATTCCTAGTCCTAATCGGAATAGTTTTCCTTGTAGCATTAGAACATGTACTTTGTAATCCCTATATATAGGGCTCCTATTCTCCATAATGAAACGCACAATTCTCTCATCAATCTCTCTCAAATCCTTTATTCTTAAACACGTTATCAGCACGAGCTTTAACCACAAAAATCAAAACCCAAAACCGAAATCTTCCTCGCCATTAATTTCACCACAATTGCACCTAGCCTGCGCTAGCCTATCACCAACTGCCCCTGCAGCCCTGCCGCATGCCTACTGTCCCTATAGCTCTGCCGCACGCCTGCTGCCCCCGCAGCCCTCCCTGAGCCCCTATGTGCCTACTGCCATCTGCGCGCCTGTGCGCCTACTGCCATCTGCCTGCCCGTGCACCTGCTGCTCTTATAGCGCCTCCGCAAGGCAACTCTCGGCCCCTATCTTCCGAAGCAACTGCTTGCTGCTGTCCACACACCTGCCGCACACCATCAAGTCATCCAAGGCCTTCCCACCGAAGCTACATCAACTACAAGTTCAAGATTTCAAGGTTTCAAGTTGCAAACTAACAAGTAAGTTTTAAAAATTAAAGTTCCTGCTTTTTGAAATTTACTTTCTTCTTCTTTTTCTCAGGGACTTGCAACCTCCCTTCTCCTACATCCCACCTTTCTTATAACGTGGGTTCAATTCTTGAAAGCGGAATCGTGGGGATTCGTGCTATAAATGAACTAAGATCGTTCGTAAGATTTCGAACTAAGAGCATCCGTAAGCAACGATTTATGATCATATAAACATCATTGTTTCGGTCTAATCGAAAATTTCTTGGAAATCGATTTCTTGGTAGCATATCTCAGAAATCTTATTATTTATTAGTTGTTGTGGAAGTTTTAACTCCGAAACTAATATACTTCTTCTTCTTGTTTTCAGGATGTCGAAACCGAAGCTTGACTTTCCCATACTCGACTCATCTGGCTCGCAATATCATAGTTGGGTCACGGATGTTGAGAACCATCTCACTTCAAAAGGGATCATACCCGTAATTCAGGCACTAAACCCTGCGCTTATATTTGAGAGTACGGCTACAAATAATGCCACTGCTCTCATCTTGATGAGATGCCACATATATAAATCACTCTGATTGGAATACATGGCGATCAAGTATGCTAGAGAATTATGGGTTGCGCTGGAAGAGCACTTTGGTAATGTCAGGGATTCCTTCCTCCCCGACTTGAAGGTTCAATGGAGCAATCTTCGATTCGTCGACTTCAAGTCCGTAGCTGAATATAATTTAGAAGTTCTATGGCTAAAAAATATGTTGGGGTTCTGTGGACAACCCATCACGGAACAAGTGCTAATTGAGAAAACTCTCTCCACCTTCCCCATCTGAGCAATTTTGGTATCTAAGCAATATAGAGGTGAGTATAATGTTGGACGAATTACGAGGTTTCATCATCTAATCAATGTTATGTCCGTAGCTGAATAGCTGAAAAACATGATAATATCCTCATGAATAATTATAATTCAAGGCCTGTCGGAACTAAGAGCGTTTAAAAGGCGAATTATAATAATTCACCCAAAGGAGGGAGCAAGGAGAGGAACCCTAAAATTAAGGGACAACACGTACGTTTTGGTCCATATAACCTCCCTACAAAGGAAGGTAATCGTCAGAATTAAGGACGGACACGTGGAAATACATGGCAATGTGGGAGAGGAGGCCGTGGGGCTCCAGGACTTGGTGGAGCAGCCCAAGGCCATGGGAATGGCGTCAATCCCTCTAGGGGAAGCCAACCAAGTGCAAACAATGCACCTCAATTAAAGGGAGGCAATCACAATGATGTGTGTCATCGATGTGGATCAAGTGAGCATTGGTTCAAGCAATGCAATGCAAGCAATCAATTAGCTGCACGTTACAAGGCATATGGAGACCTAAGAGCAAGAGGTCTATCTAGCCGAAGAAGGAGATGATGGTGATGACAATGATGTCAACCTCATAATAGCGGACTTCAAATCTGAAAAATTGCACAAGGATGTTGTAGATTTTGATTAGTATAGTGCTTCATTTTTCCAAGAATTATGTAATGGCAATCATGCCTTAATCAATAAAATGGCTTATTGTATTAACTCTTTCTCATTAGGCTCATCCAAGAGTAATTGTGATGTCTAGAAAAGGTTTGAACGGAGAGAACGGTTTTAAAAGTGAGCAATGCTCCACCAAAATCTTGCCTTACCTTACCTGGTCACAACTAAATTGGAGTTACCGAACAGATTGATTGACTACGATTTGTCTACAGTTTATTTTTCTTTTGGATTAGATTTTTGGTCAAGAAACTTTGATGTAATCATTGGCTATTATTAATAAAGTCTCGATTTATTTTATTCAATGTCTTAGACATATTTTAATTTCGAACTTTATTATTTTTCAATATATTTCCCGGAGAGGTAGAATGCCTCGTGGATAGTGCAACTACACATACTATTCTTCGAAATAGGCAACTTTTCCAATGGATGACGCCTATTCGATCTTTTGTGACTACAATGGCTGGATCATCTCAATTGATTCATGGTAGAAGACCAACCCAGTTTATATTGCCAAATGGCACAAATATAAATGTCACTGAAGCTCTTTATGCTCTTAGGGCAGGAAGAACCCTATTGAGCTTCAAATATATGAGAGCCAATGGTTTTCATATGGAAACACATTGTGAGAATGGACAAGAGTTCCTTTGCATCACCTCAAATGACTACGGATATAAACGAGTCTTAGAGAAACTTATGTGTCGATTTAGTGGGTTGTATGCAACCACTATTCGAATCATTGAATCCAATTATGTTATGAGAGATGATTTATGAGATTTCGACACATCTAGGCTTTGGCATGACCATTTGGAACATCCAGGTCGTGATATGATGATCCGTATATTAAAAACTTCACATTGACATCCATTCTTCAGAACAAAAAGAAGTGAAAATCGGATTTTGGACCAACAAGGAGCCCCTGCACCTCATGGCACCGTCCCCCTACATGACCGGCCTTCACAGGCCGGTGCCGCCATCCCCTTGCGGCCCAAGAGTGGCTTTGACGCCACCTATGCTCCCATGAATCCAAATTCTACTTCTAAAGTCCATTGTGACTTCATGGCTCAACCAAAATCCTCCTTGGTTGTTTCTAAAGCACAGCATTCGTTCTGCAAAGCCTGCTCTTTAGCAAAGTTAGGATCGAGACCATCTTATGCAAAGGACACTATAGAAAATATACCATTCTTGCAAAGAATCCAATGTGATATTTGTGGACCTATTCAACCACCTTGCGGACCATTTAGATATTTTATAGTGTTGGTTGATGCATTAACACTCTGGTCATATGTCGTGCTATTGTCCACAAGGAACGCTGCATTTGCTAAACTACTAGCTCAAATTATTAAGTTAAGGTCACCACCCTGATTATCCTATTAAGTCTATAAGACTAGACAATGCTGGGGAGTTTACATCAAAAACTTTTGATGATTATTGCATGTCCATTGGGATTGAAGTTGAACATCCAGTTCCTCATATTCACACCCAAAATGGTCTTGCAGAAGTTGTCATTGAACGACTACAAAAGGTTGCTAGAGCATTGGTTTGGCACAAAATAATCCATTAATCATCGATGTAAATAATCCATCTCATGAGAATATTCCGGATTATGGTTAAGTCCAAGAGACATCATTGGACGATGCTCCAATGTCAGAACCAATTCCAAAGAATAAGGAGATTTCCATGAATTACACTAGTGTACATGAGATGATGGATAGAAATTCTATTGCTATTGATGATGCATTTGCATATCATGTTGCAAAAGGAATTAATATGATGATTTCCAACCTCGCTCTATCGAAGAATGTCAACGAAGAATGGATTGGCCTAAATGGAAATATGCGATCCGGGCTGAATTAGATTCGCTAGCAAAGAGATAGGTATTTGGGCCTATAACGCAGACACCCCCAGATATAAAACCTGTTGGCCATAAATGGGTCTTTGTTAGAAAGCGTAATGAGAAAAATGAGGTGGTTAGATATAAAGCCTGCTTCGTGGTGCAAGGTTTCTCACAATGCCCTAGAATCAACTACGAGGAGACATACTCTCCCGTAATGGATGTTATAACGTTCCACTACCTTGTCAGTTTGGTAGTTTCCGAAAAACTTGACATGCAGCTTATGGATGTGGTTACAGCATATCTCTATGGAGATATAGATTCAGAGATATATATGAAGGTTCCAGATGGACTTCAATTACCCAAATTAAGTGGCTCTAAACCACAGAGCGTATTTTCAATAAGATTAAAACGCTCACTATATGGATTAAAACAATCCTGAAGGATGTGGTATAACCGTCTAAGTGATTACTTGATTGGAAAGGAATATATTAACAGTGAAGTATGCCCATGCGTGTTCATTAAAAGAATAAGTTCTAGATTTGCAATTGTAGTAGTTTATGTCGATGACATGAACCTAATTGGAACTCTAGATGAGTTAAAGGAAACTGCTAAATATTTGAAATCCGAATTTGAGATGAAAGATCTTGGGAAAACATGGTTTTGTCTCGGTTTAGAACTCGAGCACCGTAGTGATGGGATTTTGATCCATCAGTCTGTATACTTAGAAAATTTTAAGGCGCTTTAATGAAGATAAAGCAAAGCCTGTGAGTACTCCGGAAAAGATCTGTTCCGCCCAAAGGATGAGGCTGAAGAATTATTAGAGGCCATTAAAGGCCAAAGTGCTCTATTTAAGTGCAATAGGCGCATTATTGTACTTAGCTCAATGCACAAGACCGGACATCTCATTCGCAGTGAACTTGTTAGCTCGACATAGTTCTGCGCCAACACGTCGCCATTGGATTGGTGTGAGGACAATCTTTTGATAGTTAAGAGGTGCGATTGATATGAGCATATTTATCCCTACAGAGAGAAGAGGAATGACGGAAATTTGGGACCGGACTCCAAGATGCAAATTGCCTCCGTCCATAGCATAATCGCCGGCCATGCCGCCGCCGCCACCTCCATCTAAGGTGGCCTGCGTCCTCTGCCTTCCCTCCATCAAAATGACAATGATGTTTTGATGGGTTTTGCTGATGCAGGGTACCTCTCCGACCCCCACAAAGGTCTCTCCCAAACAGGTTATGTCTTTACCATGGGAAGCACTGCGATATCTTGGAGGTCTACAAAACAGACCCTTGTTGCTACGTCCTCAAATCATGCAGAGATTATTGCTCTACATAAAGCCGTGCGTGAATGCATATGGCTAAGGTCTGTAATTAGACATATTCGAGGAAGTTGTGGTTTGAAGTTTACCACAGATGAACCTAAATGCATTTATGAGGATAATGCAGCTTGTATTGAGCAAATGAAGTTAGGTTTCATCAAGGGCGACAACACCAAGCATATATCGCCTAAGTTCTTTTATAATCAGCAACAACAATCACTTTTAAAGATTGAAGTAAATCAAATCCGATAAGAGGATAATGTAGCAGACTTATTCACTAAGTCGTTACCCAAATCCACCTTCGAGAAACACTAGGATGTGTTGTACTCTTTTTCTCCTCATCGAGCTTGTTTTTGTCCCACAGGGTTTTTCACTCGAGTAAGGTTTTTAACGAGGCAACGAATGAAGCGTCACCACCAAGTTTGAAGCGGCATAAGGGGGAGTGTTGAAGGAAATTAACTTATGTGTGCCTATTCAAACTAGGGTTAGTTCCATGATTGTAATAGGAGAGAATGTTTTAGAATTCCTAGTCCTAATCGGAATAGTTTTCCTTGTAGCATTAGAACATGTACTTTGTAATCCCTATATATAGGGCTCCTATATATTCTCTATAATAAAACACACAATTCTCTTATCAATCTCTCTCGAATCCTTTATTCTTAAACAAAGAGAGAATAATGCCCTCCACTTACGGTTTGAGGCAACAACTTTTTTTCTACTCCCTTGTATCATACTAAACTTTCAATTCAATTTTCTGTTTATCGCACATAACTCTAAATTGATCCCGAGGCCATGAATGAAATCACAAGGAAACAAATTAAGACAATCAAGAGTGAAGTCTACATCTATAATCTTGACAAGTTTTTTTTTTTTTTTTTTTTTTTGTGAATATCTTGACAAGTTGTTAGAGAAAAAGAAAAAGAAAGTAAAACTGAGTAGAAAATTGCTTATGTTAGCGTGTATGGGATAGAGTAAAACATGAAATTTATGAAAGACACTGGAGTTTTGTACAAAATTAATCTCTCTAGTCCTGACTATGTTACGTTTTGAGTGTTCTACTATTCAGTTCCGCAAAACAGTAAAATATATCTGTGGAAAACTCTGGCTTGCAGAGTAGGGCAGAAGGTTTATTAATTGGAACTTTGGAGGGCTTGAAGCTACTAATTTACATGAGGGAAACAAAGACGTCAGATGAAGAGAGAAGGATAATAATTAATTACTTGAAAAAGAGTGAGTCCCATGGCTTCAAACTCCTTGTGCAACTGAAGCTTCGAAGAATCGGTGGTGGGTTTGATTGGTCGCACATAAGCATAGGTTGGATGTCCCAAAGAAACGCTTGCTTTCACCATGTACTGGCCTAGATGGCCAGTGCTTCCAATTATCAGTATCTTGCTCTTTTCTCCAGCCATATCTGTTTCGGTGATGGTATTATTGTTTCTGAACGGCCACATATATGCCAGACGTTGAAGCATCATCGATCCATCTAAATTTGAAGCAGTAAGTCGGTGAGTACGTACTAAAAGAATAGTGGCCACATATTTTGAAGCAATGGATTAGTCATATGTACTATGAGGCCAACTCATATCAATGCCTCAATGGTCTGTCACTCCATACATTTTAGTTCAAATTGAGTGTACTTTGTGGTACCATATATAAAACCATGAGCTTGCTAGAACTACCTTGTTACATTCTCGGGGTTGAAAACTTAGAATGGTGGTACCACCATGCATTAATGACTTTGATATCCCCCACTATCTTTTACGGTTCCTCCGCCCAGCCAACTTCATTCAAGCTTACCAACCTTGCTGCCTTTGAAAAGTCCACCTCCACTACCGCTGCCTGGCCTTAGCCCAGCCGTTTCGGCTCTGTTCACACCCGTTTGGCTTCGAACAACTTAATTAGAACCTTACATCCTTTGTCAATTTGTGAGTTAAGAACACTGAATTCTGATTTAAATGAACAAATGAGAGCATGAATAAAATTACAAACTTGACAAATGACTTGTTAAAATGTAAATGAAGGCATGCGGAAGCAATATACATGCAAGTATTATAATAACAACAGTATAGACAAGTATGTGATACAGTGCCAATCATCTATAATAATTAGAGAGAATTCCACAAATAGTTACTTAACTATGACTCATTCGACACTTTGGTCACTCAATTTTCAAATATATCACTTTGGTCACTTAACTATTACTCTGTCAATCACTTTAGTCACCCAATGAGCATTTTATCTCACTTTAATCACTTCTCCCAATCATTCTAATACAGATTTCTCAATTTTTCATAATTAGTTTGATGAAAATATCATTAATATTGTGGCAAATAAATTTTTTTTTCAATGAAAAAAATTAACGAAGTGACTAAAGTGAATAACAGAGTTAAAGTTGAGTGTTCAAAGTAATATATTTAAAAGGTGAGTGATCAAAGTGTCGAATAGGTAAAAGTTAAGTGACCATTTGTGATATTCTCCCTAATAATTAATTAAGAATTTATGATGCATGCGTCTCTTTCTCTTTTTTTTATTATTTTTTATTTTTTATTTCATCTGGGCAAGCGTCTCTTTCATTTCTGCCAATCATATGTTCCTTTCAATTAACTTCGACAAATGTACCAGAATCATATGTTCCTTTCAATTAACTTCGACAAAAGTACCAATGGAAATGCATGGTTGACAGATATACTATAAACAGTAGCCACATATTTTCCACAGTTAATTAGGCTAATTTCCAAAATCGGTAGATGATCATTCATCTGTTAGGGGTTGTTTTGTGCATAGTGATTGCTCATATATATAATAAATATACCAAGTCGGGTAGTTACCAAAAAAAAAAAAAATGCTAACATTATTATGCAAAAATGCAACGTACTGTTAGGAAAGAGTTAATTACATATAAGTGTATCTTTGAATTTTTTTTTAGCTATAAGGCCACCAACTAATTTTTTCCCTCATAGTGATTGCTCATATATATAAGAAATATACCAAGTCGGATAGTTACCCAAAAAAAAAAAAATGCTAACATTATTATGCACAAATGCAACGTACTGTTAGGAAAGAGTTAATTACATATAAGTGCATCTTTGAATTTTTTTTAGCTATAAGGCCACCAACTAATTTTTTCCCTCATAAGGCCACTACATTAAAAATAGTGTTATATTTTGGATATAATAAAAACTAACATATTTACATAAATGCTACTACAGTAAAAAGTCAACAACCATTCTCTCCCTTCTCTCCTGCGAGGTCTCTGGTCAACTCCGGCAGGTCTCTGGCCGAACTCCGGCCAACTTCCAGCGAACTCTGGCGACTACAAAAGCTACTGTCACTAACACCAAAAGCTACTGTCGCTAGCAACAAAAGCTACTCTTGTGAGATTTCCGGCAATCTCCGGCGAGGTCACAAAAGCTACTATCACTAGCAACAAAAGGTACGCTGGTGAGATTTCTGGCGAGGTCACAAAAGTTACTATCACTAGCAATAAAAGCTACTGTTACTAGCAACAAAAGCTACGCTGGTGAGATTTCCGGCGATGTCACAAAAGCTACTATCACCAGTAACAAAAACTATTGTCACCGATAAAAGATACGCTCCGAAAAATCAAAAGCCACTAAGGCTGCGTTTGGGGGGGCTTTAGCTCCCCTGTTTATAAGTAGAAGACCCATAAGTGTTTGGTAAGCCAACTTCTCATCAGCTTTCTCCAGAAGCTGCTGTGGCTTCCGTCGAAAAGCAGAAGCGGCCTCCCCCTTGCTTTTGAAAGTCAGAAGCCAGGAAATCACTGTGGCGCTGGTTACTGTATATTAATGAAATTTTGATAATACCGGTCTCTATCCTCCCTTGGTTGAGGCAATTACTTGATTGCCATGAAACCCGTCTTGAGAGATGATGCCGCAACAATCTCTCTCCCTCTCATCACATACAATGCATCAATCTCTGATCACAGACGCCCCATCAACCTCTCTCCCTCTGACACAGCCTCATCTAGCCTTTCATCACGATTTTGGGTTGGAAATCGAAGCCTCACTCAAGCAAGGCTGCTTGGCGATTTGATTCAGGTTAGTTTTTTATCTATTTCAGTTTCAAATTTCTATGATTTTGATGAAGGCCTATGATTTGAGTACTGCCAGCGTCCTTGTATCATTTGATACCAGTGGGTTGAGTTCGATTTTGTTTAATTTGGTGAATTTTCTGGACCCTTTTCACTTGTGTTGATTGGTGTTGATCCCCTTTTGTTTCTACTTCTAGCACAGACACAAAAGACTGTTGTGATGCTTTTAAATATGTTTGAGATGTTGATATTCTGCAATTGGTATAGACCCATGTAAGTAGATATTTAAGTTGGAACTATGATTTTGGAACTGAGGAGTGTTAATTTTTGGAACTGTTGCCTTCTGGTTTTGGATACTTATCTCAACATCATGGTTATGCAACAGTTATAGATTGGGATTATACACTCTGTGATGCAAGATTAGATTCAGCTGTATAGATTGGAATTTACTCTCTGTTCTCACTCTCTGTACTGTTGGTTGTTGTTTTTATTTCACTTGATTAGATAGAGCAATAGATTGATGATAATTTGCACTCTCTGTGAGGCAAGATTAGGATTTGCTCCTACCAATTGCTTAGTTTGTTATTGGTCATGATTTGCTCAAACCTTAGTTTCTCTGCTACCTTTGCTCCATTTGCAGAACCTGATAGATCAGATGCTCCTAAGTCCTAACTACTTTCTTACGAGATCATGAAACCCATTCTGGTCCCATTTCTTTTTTTTTTGGATAGAATTCTGGTCCCATATCTTGCCATGAGCTAGAAGCATATCTTTCCATTCTTTATCCAACTTTTTAGCATGGTCTGTTGGCCACCAGTGGAATTTTACCTTTTAATATACTAGTCTAACATGTATGTATATGATAATATGAAGAAGCACCCAGAGTATTTTAATAACAATAGTACCCGTAAGGGGTAGACTCCATTTAATAATAATAGTTTTTGTAATATTTGATTCTACAAAAAAATGAATTTTATACTACATATATAAATTCCAGAATGTAAATAACTATGTAACATGTATGGTTACGCTTGTTCCTTCATTCTGCAGTTCCGTTTTTGCTTGTTCCTTCATTCTGCATTCTTCATTCTCTTCTGTCTATTCCCCCTGTCCACCATCACAGATTCACAGGTCAGGATGTCATCCATTTTTCTAAAAATATCTGGAACAATACGTTTAAAATAACATTGGGTACCCTTTCCTCAACTCTCTCAAGGAGAAATTTGTTTAAAATACGTTTAATATTTTTCTGCTGGCGCTTATTAATCTTAGTACGGAAAGTTCTGGCAAGTATATGTTAGGAAAGCCTGGTTAAATGAATGACATAGGTTTCAAGCAGGTTGTATGGAAGTTGAATCCGTTTCTGTATATGTTGCTGTCACTGCACTACTATTAATTGCTCGTTTATGGTGTTAAAAAGGTTTTCTGGATGTCATCATTCAAGGCAATGATTAAACTTAGAAATTGATAAAATTACTTTATAGGGAAAGTGATATTCAGAATCTCATCATATATTCATATCTCACTGTTCTGTGGGAACATGTCCATGTGTTTTTCAACTTTTTGGTTACATACTTTGTATAGCTGGAGCATCTCTATATGCTTGTATTCCTTTCAAATATGCTTCCTGGTTTGAAGAATGTAGATACGGCATCCTTTCACATGTTATAGTTTTTACTCTGTCTGCACTTTGGAGATTACAAATGGATAATATCAATGGAGCTCCATCACATAATTTTGTAACATATTTTGTGTGGATAAGTGGTTTAAAGAGATACATGGGTATGCTTGTTGCCATCCCCTGCTTTTATTTTTCATCACTATCCTTCATTTTCCTTTGTTTTATACTAAAAGTCTCTTGGTTTCTTTTCCTACTGGATATGTGACCTTGGAGTTCTTGGAACTGGAATACCAATAGGAAAACTTGATATGTATGTTGCTACAGTTGGTATTAATTCAGAGTCATTGGGAGATCAAGCGGAATACCAAGCAATGCAGCAAGTTATATTATCTTTCATCATGTAAAACTTAGCTAGGAAACTTGAAAATTGAAATGTATGAATGCAATAACAATGTTCCTTAAATTCAGTATTTGATAAATTGATGTATCACAAGGCTTTTGGTACAAATATTGATTATGGTTTGTATTCAATTTGATTTCCAATTGATTATTATTGTGCATTAGGTAAAATGAACTAAAAAACTAGAATTCGGTTATCTAATATTAATCATATGGTTACTGTGATTTATAAAAATTAAAAGTTAACCAAAATTTATCACGACATAATAAAGATTAAAATGATAACAAGAGCATTTGAACAACATTGTATGGTAATACAATCAAGGGAAAATAATCTCTTATGTCCAATTTAGTCATTCCACAAATAAAAAGCACGAGCCAGTTTGAGTTTACCAAACACTTTGACACTGCTTTTGTCACTGACAGCACTTATAAAAAGCTAGTTTACCAAACACTCAGCTACTTTGCTTTTCAGCCACTTATTCTCATAAATAAACAAAAGCCAGCTTTTCTAAGAAGCACAGCCATACCAAATATAGCCTAACACCATTAACAAAAGCTACTGTCACCGACACAAAAAGATACTCTCACCAGCAACAAATAGCTACTGTCACCATCACCAGTAACAAAAGCAACTCTCACCATCATCAAAAGCTACTATCAAGCAAAACAAAAACTACACTAACCAACACCAAGACCTACTCTCACAAAAAACCAAAAGCTACTACCAAGTAGAAAAAAAAGCTACTCTCATAGGCTGAGAAAGCTATTCTCAAAGACTAACAAACCTATAGAAATGTAAAGTATACAACAAAAAGAAAAATGCTACTGCAATCGAGAAAAAAAAGCATATTCAATGATGCAAAAAGTATGCAGGGTTCAACAATGATATAACTAAGTAAAAAGCTGTTCCATAGTTGTAAAAAGCCACTACCATAGTTGTAAAAATCTATTACAATAGTTGTATAAATCTACTGTCAATATTGTAATGCTACTATCATTTTTCATATGGCCTCCGTTGAAGTTTCTTGTTGTCAAGCTCTACCACACTACACTAACCATAAGCATTATTTTGCCACCTATAGCACCAAGCTTCATTTCAACATTTCTTGGTTGGCCAAATGATCTCTTGGTCAATGGAGGCTTCACTACTCAAATTCTCATGATTTTCGTAATCAACCACCGCCAATGCATATGGGAAGAATTCTGCGAGAACAAAAATACAACAAAATAAGCAATCTTTATCAATTAGATAATAAAAAACAAGCAATCCAAAAGCTACTGATATAGAAACATAAAGCTATAACACATGTAAAAAACTACTAGACTAGTAATAAAAAGCTACGAACATATATACTGATGGCAACAAAACCAACTGATTATCCATATTGATAGTGTAACACATATCTCAAACAAGAAGGGCTAGAGATACGAAATCTCGACAAAAGAAAATTGAGTTTCTCCACAAAATATTGATTTTCAATTTGATAAAAGCTACTGGAATCAGCATTCAAAGATACTAACATAATCATAGATAGCTACTGTCATTGTGTTGGAAAGTCATTTTAACAGTTATAGAAAACTACTGACATAGAGAATGTGGCACGCAACTTGTTCACAAAATCTTGAATCTTAGTTGCACTCAGTATCCTATTCAATCAAACACTATCCCAATTATCACTAAAACCCATACAACTAAAACAGGTAAATTATAGAATAGAATAGAATGCCAAAGTGGATAAGTCCAATACCTTACGAACACTCTTCAATTCAATAATAAGTTCATGTGGGAGCCATTGACTAGCGAGCACTACCTTCTCTTGTAATATAATAATCACAATAAAAAATTGTTCATGCTATGCAAATCAAGAAATTCATAAACATAACCAGAAGAACATCAAATCATCGATATATACATTACACAAATTGATGCTAGCAAAGTTATAATCAGATAGCTTACCTTCAAATCAGCTCCTGCACAAAATCAAACAATTTTATAACTCAACTTTCCAATTCATGCTCCAATTTCAAATTACAGAATAGAAAAAAGTATATAGGAATCCATTTCTGAAGTACCTTCACCAGACGGAGGTAGGAGATCTGGAAAATCGGAAGATATTGGTAGCAAATCGGAAGGTACCTAGTTGGTTCAGATCCACCGCATTCTTGATCTCGATGATGTCCTTGGCCTCGAGCCTCTTGGCGAATTAGAGTGGAGTAGCACCATCACGCCGACGCCACGAAGATCCGTGATTGATGAAAGTAAGAGATAGAGAGCACCGCGCTGGTCATCTCCGGAATTGGAGGTGCAGACCAAGATGTGATCTGTGATTGAGGAGAGAGAGGGACCGAGAGAGCGTGGAGGTACAGAGCAAGATCTGATCTGTGATCGAGGAGAGAGAGGGACCGAGAGAGAGTGGAGGTATAGAGCAAGATTTGATCTGTGATCGAGGAGAGAGAGCGTCATGCTGGTGGTTGCCGGAATCGGTGGCAGAGATCGAGGAGAGAGATAGAGACTATGATCGAGGGGTGAGAGAGTGAGAGAGAGAGAGAGAGATGGATTTGTGGATGGTGCATCAGCGGAGAAAGAGAGAGAGAGAGAGCGCTTCATCTGGCTTGCTAGAGAGAGAGGGAGAGTTTCATCGTGGTAGAGAGAGAGAGATCGAGAATAACTGGAACTGAAAATTAAATGGTAGATAGGTGAGGGTAAAATAGGTATAGCATAAAAAGGAACTGATGGTTTTGGGCCCCAAAGTGGCCTTATGTGTACAAAACAATTTAGCTGGCCTTATGACTAATATAAGTCTCAAAGTGACACTTCTTTGTAATTTTCTATAAAGGAAAAGTACATTATGTGCTTTTGTCAAAGCAACTGATGAGGAGGAAATCAAAGAATTACAATCACAGCCCAATTAGCATTTAGTATCATTAATGTAATCGATATTTCCGTTGTAATTCTATCCCTATATAAAGGGACTATGAAATGAAATGAATAGACCAATTCCAATCTTAAATTTACTTTTACACGTTATCAGCACACTCAGAGCCAATAGCCAATAAAAAAAATCCTAATTTTCTTGTTTCTTTCTTCTTCTAGTCGAAAAAAAATCAAAACCCTAGAAGAAAAAAAAATTTCTTCTTTTCTGCTGCCACCAACCAAAAAAAAGAAAAAAAAAATTTCTTCTTCCCCGTCCACCTCATCGGCCGCCAATCCCACTAGCCTCCAGCGCCGCTCTTCGCACATCACACCCATCCAGCTTGATCCTTTGTCAAGCTCACCCATCCAGCCCAATCCACCTGCATCGGCCCTGCTCCCTGGCCCCCGTGCCTGTACCCTAGTCCACTGCCCCGCGCGGCTCTCTGCCTGCACACACCATCGCGCACACACCTCCCCGACTGCAGCAGTCCTCCCTAGCGCGCATCTGCACATATCCGCGCACCTGCCATCCAGACCTGTCTGCGCGCTCCCGAATGTTTCTCTCCCGTCCCTGCCAGCCCACACAGGCCTCAGCCTCCCTACAAAACACCCATCGCTACAGACCAGAAGGATGGAGAAGAAAAAAAAACAAGAAGAAAAACAACAAAGAAGAAAAACAAAAAAAGAGGGGGATCCAGCCCAAAGTAAAGAGCCGGCCCAAAATAAAAAAAATAAAAATAAAAAGAGGCTCTGCAACCCAGAGAGAAAAGAAAAGAAAAAAAAGAAAAAGAGAAAAAAAAACATGACATGGCCCAAAGAAAAAGAGGGACCCGGCCCAAAAAAGAAAAAAAAAACATAAAACAAAGAAAAGACAAGAACAAGGCCCACTGCTGAAAAGAGAGAGGAAGCGACCCAGTTTTTCTCAAGCCCAAAAACATCGCTACGCACGCCTGCATCAACACGCGCTTGCGTTAGGATTGTTTTGTGTTAATGTTTAAGATTGAACGGTAGCTTAATCTTGGTTAACGCAGGTCTGATGGGCGGACCTCCACTCACAATGTTCTTAGAGCTTCCACTACCTGTCAAGTAAAATACAAAGGGCGTTAGAGGGAGACCGCGTTGGGCGGTCTTCTCTTCTCCGATGCCAAAGTCAGTCAATGTTTTTATGTTGACAAAGTAACAGTAGGTAAGTAGCAAAATGCGTAATTAATGAGGAGAGAGGAGAGAACCTTTTATAGGTGGGGAAGAGACTGAGCTCTTCCATGTTTTTGATGTGGGACTGATGTGCTTCAGTTCCCAGCTTCTGGAGCTTCTGATGCAAACTTGGCGCGGCGCGTCAGCTATGATATGGGGTGAGTAGGGGCTCAGGCGGTAGCCTGTTTGACTGTGTTTCCGTAGGTCACACAGTTGGCGGTAGTTGGTACCACTGGCTGTATCATGAGCATGGCTCATTATAGCTCATTTTGCTTGCAAATGCTTCTGTAAGTACAAGTCCCCCAAGTCCCCAGTCAAGGAGGGCAATCTTCGTCGGGGAGTTGCCTAACGGTTCGAAGCGTTACTTCAGCTAGACTTGCAAAAGCATAATTAGCATCAATGAGTTGTCAACCATGGACTTACTGAGCAAACGCTTTGTACCCTTTCGGGTGGGCCCCTGTTAAGCCCCCCAGGGAGTCCCCCACTCCCCGGCTAAGATAGACCTCCTTTTGGTCAGTGTATTGTTTGTTGAGGGGAGCTGTACTGAGCAGAGGGTGTTGGGTAGTGAGCCCAAACTTTGGTACCCGAGTGGCGGGGGTCAACATGCCTGATCAGGCCTGTCATAGACTGTTGACGTGTCCCCGTGTCCCGGAGGGACGTAGCCTAACTGTAATGCTGCGTAGCGGTCATCGTCAAGATGAGGAGTTGCCTCGGGAATCGCCGTTGGCGGTACTCCCTCCCCTGATAGTTAGTGGCAAGCAGTGTCGCTGGGACCAACTTGGTGGTGGTCCAGTGAGCAGAGTTGCACTTAGTGGAGACTGCATCACTTGCAAGATGAAAAGGGAGCAGTTCCGCTAGAGGAGTTGCGCTTAGCGGAGACTGCCTCACTTCTAAGATGAAAAGGGAGCAGTTCAACTAGCGGAGTTGCGCTTAGTGGAGACTGCCTCACTTGCAAGATGAAAAGGGAAAAGTTCCGCTAGAGGAGTTGCGCTTAGCGAAGACTGCCCGATGAGTTGTGACTTGCCTCTTCGACACATAGCCAACATGTACTGGGTGAGCATGTAGAATAACGTCTCTGCAGCATGCCCGTCTCCTTGCCATTAATGCGAGTAATCACCTCAGTTAATCCGGAGAGTAAGTGAGATCCTGGGGCACGTGTACGGTGGTCGTGCGATGTCGTTTATAAGCGGACGGGTTAGATTATTTTGACGTTGACATAACAGAGGGGGAAACATAGTGTTTTAACACTTTGTACTTCAAACTGAAATCATCGTCTTCAAGCTTTGCTCTGATTTCCGAAAAGAAAATTCTGCAATTCTGTGAGGGTATCGATTGTTGGAGAACGAAGATCTCCTGAATCGAAGACAAGCATCTTCAAGCGCATCAAAGTTTCCGTCTTTGAGGTTGGTAATCTGAATAGCGTCCCTGTTTTATTGGGTTTTTTCTTTTTGTTTGCTTCTGCCAATTTCGCGTTTTGGTGTTTGGAGTGGTTTCTACCATTCTCTGAAGTATGTAAGGGTCTAGAATTGTGTTTGGGGTGGGTTTTAGGTGTTTGACAGAAGGTTGAGGTTTCTTACCCTGCTAGGTGGTCGGATCTGGGTTTGAGTGTGGATGTGTTTTGTTCTTATTTTGGCATTTTATAGGTTTTCTGGGAATGGGTGGTCTTGACGTTGTTGGCTATAATCTGACATAGGGATAGCCTAGATCTTGTGTGAACTGACTAGTTTTGGGTTTTAGGGTTTGTGATGGCTAGCGTCGTAAAGATCTCGAGTAGTGAGGATTTCGGGTCTGACGTGTCCCTTAGTATGGCGGATAGGATATTTTTTGACTGGTTGAGTCTAACGCCCATGCAGGAACCTCACTGTCCGAACCGCTAGAGATCGAGCTACTACAGACCATACCTTAGGAAGTAGCAATGGGTCGTGCTAGACGTCCAGAGAGTTCTAGAGCAGGGGAGGATGCCTCCTTCCAGAATAGGCATGAGGAGAGGTTAGGGAGTAACAGCGCCGCTAGCGACTCCGCTGATGGGGGAGAGACCAGGGAGGAAATTGAGTCGGCATGGGTTCTCCGCGATGGTACTCGTGTTGACGAGAAGGGAGGACCGATGACTGTTGCTGCCGTGAACCGATTGAAGCAGGTGTTCCAGCTGCCAGGCATAGTGAAGCTGCGTCCGCCGCTAAAGGATAAGAGAGCGTCGATGCTGCCAGCGGGGCATGCCTCCGTGCACTAGGCGATCTTCCGCCAGGGAGTGACATTCCCGCTACTGCCAAATCTCTAAATTTTGGTTTGCGAGTTTGGCCTCGCCTTTGGGCAGATTTGTCCTAATATGTGGCGGTTGCTGATGGCGCTCAACTCGCTATAGCGCCTTTCCGGTTGTGAGGATCCAACCATGGCGGAGATACTGCACTTCTACGAATCGGTATACATGAAGAGCCAAGGTTGCAGTGGGCAGGTGAACTTGAGCCGCCGCCAGGGGGCGCCCAAGTTAATCGAGAATTTGAAGGATTCCATGTCTCCTTGGCGGGGGACCTTCTGTGTTGCCACCGCGGGATGGCAATATCAAGCAGGGTCGAACGAGGGAGAGCCGACCTTCAGGATTAAGTCAGAGTTCCAGCCTATCTGAGGTTGTCGCTAGCGTCTGCCGCTGATCCGAGTTGCTAGCTTTGCTTGTGACAACTCCTATTTTGTTCTAACCATTTCTTCATTTTTTTTTGTAGCAGGCTTGCGTTATAACCTGACGTGCAAGGAAGAGTGCCGCGTGGCAAGGATTAGAGGTTGTTGGCGGAATTGCAACTTGCTTGACCTTCGTCTTCTCACTGGTTGGGAGTTGTTGGTCGATCAACAATTGACGCGCGCTCTTGGTAACTAACTTCCGCTGATCTATGCCCTAGCCTAGTTTGCATCAAGTTGACCCATTGTTCTTGTGCAGATTCTCTGCCGGGTAACAAAGGGAGTCGTTACGCTCACCCAAGGAAGAAGAGGGCGAGTAAGGCACAAATCGATCCATTAATCATCAATGTAGAGAATCCCTCTCATGAAATTGTCTCTTATTATAGTTATGTCCATGAATCAATACTGGAGGACGCTCTGATGTTTGAAATGATTCCAGAGAACAAAGAAATCTCAATGGATTATGAGAGTGCGTATGAGTTGATAGAAAGATCTTCCATACACATTGATGATGTATTTGCATACACTGTTGCTCAAGAAATCATAGAGCACGATGATATCGAATAACGCTCTTTTGCAGAATGTCAACAAAGAGCAGAATGGCCTAAATGGAAAGAAGCAATCCAGGTAGAACTAGATTCTATGGCAAAGAGACAGGTATTTGGTCTGGTAGTGCCAACCCCACCAAGTGTAAAGCCTGTAGGACCTAAATGGGTCTTTGTCAGAAAGCGTAATGAGAAGAATGAAGTCCTGAGGTACAAGGCTCGCCTTGTGGCTCAAGGTTTCTCACAACGCCCTAGAATTGACTATGAGGAGACATACTCTCCCGTAATGGATGTTATAATGTTCCACTACTTAATTAGCTTGGTAGTTTCCGAAGGACTGAAAATGCAGCTCATGGATGTGGTTACTGCATATTTCTATGGAGATCTTGATTCAGAGATATATATATATATATATATATATATATATATTTATATGAAAGTGCCTGATGACCTTACATTACCCAAGTCAAGTGACTCTAAACTACGGAGTGCGTTTGCAATTAAGTTGAAACGCTCACTTTACAGATTGAAACAATCCTGGTGGATGTGGTATACCCGTCCAAGTGACTATTTGATTGGGAATGGATATAAGAATGATGAATTATGCCCCTGCATATTAACAAAGAAAACAAGTTCGGATTTGCAACTGTAACCATATATGTCGATGATATGAACATAATAGGTACTCTTGATGAAATAAGAGAAACTGCGAGCTACTTGAAATCTAAATTTCAGATGAAGGATCTTGGGAAAACTGGATTCTGTTTAGGCCTTGAACTAGAACACCGAGTTTGTGGAATGCTAATCCACCAGCCTACGGATGTCCAAAAGTTAGACGATTTAACACGGACAAAGCGCATCCTACTAGCACTCCCATGATCGATCGAAGTTTGGATGCAAAGAAAGATCCATGTCGTCCAAAGGAAGATAACGAAGAGGTGTTGGGAGCTAAAATTCCCTATCTAAGTGCAATAGGCACATTATTGTACTTAGCCCAATGTACTCAACCAACCATTGCATTGTCAGTGAACCTGTTAGCTAGATTTAGCTCAGCGCCAACGCAGTGACACTGGAATAGTATCAAGAACATTTTCGATATCTAAAAGGAACCATTGGCTTGGGACTGTTCTTTCCCTACAGAGAGACAAGAGGGACGACAGATGGAACTGCAATCCCTAAAGAAAATGTTGATGGCGAAAGTGCCACTCACTACACCGAAATGTCAAATGACGTTTTGGTTGGTTTTGCTGATGTTGGGTACCTCTCTGACCCATATAAAGGTCATTCCCAAACTGGTTATGTATTTACCGTTGGGAACACGGCGATATCTTGGAGATCAACCAAGCAAACCATTGTAGCTACCTCCTCGAACCACTCAGAGATCATTGCTCTACATGAGGTGGTTCAAGAGTGTATATGGTTAAGAGCTATCATTACACATATTCAAGGGACTAGTGGTTTGAGTTCTACCACTGAAGAGCCTACTTGCATTTATAAAGATAATGCAACTTGCATCGAATAGATGAAGCTAGGTTTATATCAAGGGTGATAATACAAAACACATATCGCCAAAGTTTTTCTACAATCAGCAACAACAGGCCCTCCTCAAAATTCAAGTGAATCAAGTATGGTATGAGGAGAATGTGGCAGATTTGTTCACCAAATCATTTCATAAGGCCACGTTTGAGAAAAGTATGAAAAACATAGGAATGCAAAGACGTTCCAAACTCTCTTGATTAATGTAAGGACTAGGGGGAGGTGTAGACGTCAGGGGGAGTCTAACACATACATATCATCCTCAAATGTAGAAGGTGCATTGTGCTCTTTTCCTTCAACCAAGGTGCATTTTTTGTCCCACAGGGTTTTTATTGTTACTTGGCAAGGTTTTTAGTGAGGCAACAACTCATACACCATTTCGTCTTTGACTTGGCACAAGGGGGAGTGTTAAAGGAAAAGAACATTATGTGTCTTCGTCAAAGCAACTGACGAGGAGGGAATCAAGGAATTACAATCACAGCCCAATCAACATTTAGTATCATTAATGTAATCGATATTTCCGTTGTAATTTTATCCCTATATAAAGGGACTATGAAATGAAATGAGTAGACCAATTCCAATCTCAATTTTACTTTTACACGTACAATATTGTTATACACTCATTAACGTACAATATATATTGTATTTTCTCTTTAGACCTGCACTAATGTTACTTTCTCTACTTGATAAGAGCATATTTATGTGATGTTAATAACGTTAATTTCTATACTTTCTTTATTAATTTATTGTATTTTCTAGTCATCTATTCTGTTTATTTGTTTTGTAGGTATTTTAGAGCAAAGAAGAAGAAAAGAAGCAAAATAGGGATTGAAAGGCAAAATAAGTAAATCTGCCTGTGCAGATCAGTCAACTTTCGTAGAGCACTGAGACCAATTCAGAACAAATCAAATGATGATCTTTATATTGGTGGAAAGACTTGGATGTCTAGTTTCCATATCTTTTTATGGTTTGTTAATATCATTTTTCTAGAAGAAATTATGGCCTATTTAGTATAAGAAGGTCAAACTGCACGTGAATATGAGTTTTGATGGAAATTTATGATTCGAGGCCCAAATCACACCGGGAACCCCGAGGACGAGTTCGTGCTGCATATTCCAATGTGGACAATTGGCGTGATGTGAATGGCTGGAATGCGTCATCAAGTTCAAGAGCCAATAGGAATTTCACCTAAGCACGCTAACCCTAAAGTCTTTAGGTTTTGGATTTCCTATACGTACACAACAAGAAAGATGAAGGCAACCTGATCTCTTCCTTGTAGCCGTTGCTGCGACTTCTTTCTATTATTCTTTATTTTACGAGTAACTAGGTTTTTATTAGTTTGGGGGGCTATTTGAAGCACCTATGGACATGAACTATAAGACGATTTGACCTTTTATTTTATTGTCTTTTAATTCAATATAAGACTTTAGTTTACTACTTTTCCATCAATAAATTCTATGTTTGTGTGCTTTGGAGGCCTACTTAGTATGCATGCTAGAGTTTTAATACTTTGATTGTTTGATGCATGAATCAATAGTTGGATTTGTGAGCCCCTGAAAATTTTAGTTAATTTCCGAAAGTAATTTCTCACCAATAAGATTTTTCCGCAAGGTGATTCAAGTGAAGGAAATGACTTTGGAGATTGTTATAGTTCGAGACCACCTATTGGGCCTTACGATTTAAGTTTGGGCTAAGATTCTTTCATTTGGGCCTAGAAGGTTACAGAAGTTTAGTAAGGCGACCGTTTGTTGAAGTTTCGAAGATGATAAATTCAGTTGTAACAAAGTTTTGGATTTTAGGTTTTTACGAGATTGAGTTTTGGGCCTAGGATTAAGTCAAGAAATAACTTAGGAAGTTTCCAACAAAAAAGGAATAAAAGAAAAGTTACGAGCCAAAACCGAAAGCAATTAGCTAGAAGAGATTTGTAATTCATCGCATGGGTAAAATCACCGTTTCACACTCATAAGTATAAATGGGAAATTGCAACATGGAAACTCTAGAATCCACTCTCCCTCTCCACTTCCAGCCGCGTCTCTCTCTCTGTTCCCTCTCGACCTCTTGCACACACACTCTCTCTTCTTCCCTCTGCACCTATCGGAAAACTCCATCTCTGGCCACCACATAACGTCACCTCCACCACCAATCGATCTAGCACCCAAAACCAACCAGACCCGAGCCTCACCGTTGACATGCACCGCCTACAACCACGGAACGCGACCACCACAGTCGCAACACCACTGCTCCTCCACTTTCTCAGATCTCCGGCCGGTGCACGGGCACCATTCTCTTCGTCTTGCCATCGTCGACAACTATGTGTCCTTGGATCAGCCATGCATCACAAGAGGAAAGAGAATCGACGATCCAAAGCTTGAAGATTCTCTGGCGAGTTCTGCAAATTCCGACAACTCCGGCCACCAATTGGACAGCATGTGGTATGAAAATCGATCCCCTCGTCCTTCTCTACAAGTTGGACCAATTAGTTTTTCAATTCGAATGATTTTGACTGATTGGGTTTCTAGGTTGGCTTTGGCTCTGCCATGTTCTTCGGCACCGGCGACTTCTCAGGCCTCTCTGGGCTTGGTTCTCGTCTTGACTGCGCTTGTAGAAGAGAAATTGTAAAGCTTGTTGGGTTATTGGCAGCAGGATCATCAGTTCATCATCAATCTAGTTTCAGCAAGTAATTCTGGGAAACTGAGTTCGTTTTTGTAGGTATATACTGACCCTTGAATCAAGTTTTTCTCTTCTGGTGATAATGGGAAGTTAAGCAACTATGATGGTTTGGTTAGGTAGATATTAATTGATTGACATTGTGAAGTCTAAAATTGGTTGCTGGAAGTTTATGTTTGAATCAGAAAGTAAATCCGGATGAGTTAATAACCTGGTGTTGTAACCTTGAATTGGAGATTTGGTTAAGTGAATGTTGAGTATGCATACTGTGAATTTGTGGTTGTGAGAATAATAAATTGGATTGGAAATGGTGGTTTGAGATTGTTTCTGGTTCTGTAAGTAGATGTTTTGGTTAAGGTTTGCTAAGACATTTTGTTATGTTAAGGGTTGTGACGAGAATAATTGTGGATGTGCAGAAACAGTTGGAATATATATTGGGTGTCCATAGAAAATTCGATAGAATTACTATGTGATGCGACGTAGAAAGAAATTGATAAATAAGAATGGACCGTTAATGAAAAATGAGTTATGTTGTGAACAAGGTTAAGGAAAAATCGATAATGAAAATAATGGATTTTATGTAGTCAATTAAGATTCATGGAACAAGGTTGCTCGAAGTACTCTAATGCACCATATCCCAAAATTAGGGTAGGAATGTAATGATTCGGGAATGGTGATTGATATTTATCTTTTTGCTTAAGGTTTAAAGACTAAGTAAAAATGTCAACTCGGTTGACCCGAATTACATTAAGGAAAGAAGTATGATCACCATATCCCGAATGAACTTATTGCGTTAAATGAATTGTTCGGGAATGGTTAACAATAATTATTGGTTAGAGATAAATTGGTAATTTATAAAGGAATTGAACAATTTGAAATTATGAGTTTATTTCTTATCAGAAATAGTTTTTGTTAAGGGACTCGAGCGTGTGTACATGGATTTGGACAAATTATCGAAAGTCAGGAACGAACACGAATGTGAATGAGCACTCCAATTCCAGGTAGGGTGAGCTATCCCTTCCTTGTTAGAGGCTTTTCTATATGTGGAATGCTCTAGTATAATATTATGTTGCCTGCAAGTACGTTTTTGGTTGTTCATTAGTCGATTCCTCGTGATACCTGTGTTTTCATAACTGATAATTGTTGATTGTGAAAACCGATGCTAGACTTGTATGTTGAGATACTATACCCCTTGTATATTTGTACTTGTGACCTGAAAGTGAATGGGACCTAGACGCCTAGATTCCTAGGGATCCCACGGTGTCGATAACCATGAACCTCCGGAGGGGGCTGTGCTCCTATGTTTGTCGAGGAAGGGTGAGTACCGACAGTGAACCATTCATAGGAGACTCAGGGCCAGGAAATGGATACTTTCGCTACTTGTAGTCACAAGGACTATAGAGTAATTGGCCGGTTCTCGAAGGATGACGAACTAGGTCGGTCACCGATTTGTTTTAGTTTAGCTGACAGGTAAGTATCTCGGAGCTCCAAGTTGTGTGAAACATGCTGCATATGTTTTATAAAAGAAAACAAATGTGTTAAAGTTAGAGATCTGAGGGGGTCTCTAGTTAGCTTTAGAGAGAGAGAGAGAGAGAGAGAGAGAATGACACAAGCAAAGTATAGTGATTCATTTCCCGCCTTAGCGGAAAACTACGTCCACTCTGAATATTGTATTATGTGTGGTTGGGCCTTGCGGCCTAAAAGGATTACAAAGTGTGTAATGGGATGTTGAGTAAGTGGGAGGAGAGTTCCTTTTATAGGTGAAGGAAGCCATCTCCTTTACATTTTCTTAGATGTGGGATGTAGATATCACTATTCTAGTATAGAAAAACAAGCTTGTGAAGGTGACTTGGCAAGGCCGGGAAGGTGACTTCCCGACGAGGTATTTGCTGCTTCCGACTACCGTGGCGTACCTTAGACATCGGGCTACGGGATGAATGTCTCGGTTGGGCCCCGCCATGGCTTGTGGGCCCCCCCAAGAGGGTGTTACTTATGCTTGGTGATGTAGCAAAACTATCTTGCTAGTACAGGTATCTACAAGTCCCCGAAGTCCCCAAGTAAGAGGAGCTTCTTGGTTGGGGAGTTATAATCATGAAGTCATCAAGCATAAGTAATCGGACGGCACGGAGCCCCTACAAGTCCCCGAACTCCGTAAGCAAGAAGGGACTCGTTAACCTGCATAACAAAGACAAAAACACGCATATGGAGAATGCTTGTTGTATTGGGCAACAAATGTGAGTTGCATTGATATGCGTTGGCATGTACGAATGTATGAGGTGCATGATACATGTTGATATATATATGTATATATATATGCGAATGGCGCCGAGTATGATCGATTATGACGTATAAACTCGAGGTTACGTGGTTGTGTGAACATATGAATTGCATATGACAAATGCGTGATGCGCGCAAGAAAAACAAACGAGGTCGAGTTGACGAGGTTACACTCGGTTTAAGTTGCATGAGTGCCATGAAGGCAAACGTTTGTAATTCGTGAACGATGAAGATGTGAACGCTTGTGTTTGTTTGGGTTTCATTCGTATGTTCCATTAATGTGTATGATGTTAGTGGATGTGAGTGTAAAGGTTGGGAATGCCGGAAGGCAAGAGCGTGAAAGCTCGGGCGTGCCGGGAAGGAGTGAGCGGGAAGCTCGGGGGTTGCCGGGAAGGCATGAGCAGGAAGCTCGAGGGTTGCCGGGAAGGCATGAGCGGGAAGCTCGGGGGTTGCAGGGAAGGCGTGAGCGGGAAGCTTGGGGGTGCCACGAAGGCGAGAGCAGGAAGCTCTGGGGTTGCCGGGAAGGCGTGAGCGGAAGCTCGTGAGCTGGAAGCTCGGGGGTTGCCGGGAAGATGTGAACGGAAGCTCGGGGGTGCCGCGAAGGCGAGAGCAGGAAGCTCTGGGATTGTCGTGAAGGCGAGAGCGGGAAGCTCTGGGGTTGCCGGGAAGGCGTGAGCGGAAGCTCGGGGGTGCCGCGAAGGCGTGAGCGGAAGCTCGGGTTTTCCGCGAAGGCATGAGCAGAACCTCGTGAGCGAGAAGCTCTAGGGTGCAGCGAAGGCATGAGAGGAAGGTCGTGAGCAGAAAGCTCGAGGGTGCCACCAATGCGTGAGCGGAAGATCGGGGTTGCCGCGAAGGTATGAGCGGAAGCTCTGGGATGTCGCGAAGGCATGAGAGGAAGCTTATGTGGAAAGCTCGGGGGTATCGCGAAGGCGTGAGTGGAAGCTCGGGGTTGCCGCGAAGGCATGAGCGGAAGCTCGTGAGCGAGAAGCTCGGGGTGCCGTGAGGGCGTGAGCGGAAACTCGGTGATGCCGCTGAGGTGAGAGCGTTAAAGCTCGGAGGTGCTGCTGAGGCAGGAGCGTGAAAGCTCAAGGGTGCCGCTGAGGCATTAACAGGTAGCTCGAAGGTGATGCCATGTGGCATGAGCGTAACTGTTGCTAATTATGCTGGGCTGTATGTACAAGTCCCCGAAGTCCCCGATCAAGGAGGGTTTTCAGTGGGGTTGATACCAAAGCGTGGCTTTGTGCCGTTTTGAGAGCATAATTAGTGCAAGTGCGTCATCCATCTAGAATTGGTCAGAGTGAACGCTTGTGCCCTTTCGGGTGGACCCCTGCTAGGCCTTCCAAGGAGTCCCCTACTCTTGGCTATAGACCTCCGTATGGTCGGAAAATTGTTTGATGAGGGGAGCTGCGCATAAGCAGTGGGTGTTAGGTAGCGAACCTAATCTTCGATACCCAAGCGTCAAGGGTTAACTACCGGAGCAATGGCTACCGTAGGCTACTTTAACTGCTCCCTTTACTCTTTCCCGGAGGAGAAAAGCTTGACTATAATACCGCATAGCGGTCATCATTATTATGAGGCGTTGCCTTATTGCTTGGCGGTTGGTCGTGGACCATAGACTCGTGGAGTCTTTAGACCCGTTTTAGGTCTCTTTCCCATGGGCAGAGTTTGACAAAGTATGGTGGCCAAGAGGCTAGACAAAATATTTTACATATAGTGTACATGTAAAGTTTGTAATTGTATGAACAATGAAAAATAAGTGTAGCAAGTAATAATATATGGATCTTATAGCCATGTGACATGCATATTAGATGATTGCAAGTGTGATGGGTGTCCATATAAAATTTTGGGAGTAGCTTCCAATGAAAGCTATGAAGTATTGTGAACCTCGAGCTTAACTAAAGCATGTTGGATATGTTTGAGCGATTTTGGTTGTATTCTAGAAAGTTGGGTGTAGTTGAGCGGGTAGGCGCTATGCAAGCATGCGGGGCGTGGCCCAAGGAAGTCGTGGCCATGCTCGATACCCAAGCGAGTCGTAACCTAAGCAAGTCGTTTATCCGAGCATGTTTAATTAAGTCATAGGTGTCACAAGCTTCTAGACATGGCATAGTTTGTTTAAGGGAGTGTCACATTAGATTGTTGTAAGCATGTATGTGTATAGCATGTACCTGTAGTAAAGTTACTAATAACATTTTGTGTAGACATGCTTAAGGATGATTGAGATATTTTAAGCATGGCCTTGAGCATAGTAGGTGTATTAGTAAGATTGGTACAAGGTGTAAGCATGCTTAAACTCGTAGTAGTATGTAAATGCATGCATATCAATTGTGATATATTATAGGAACGCTTATAAGTAGTAAAAGCATGTAAAGGCATGGCAATAGCTCTAATTGGAAGAGCGTGTATTGAGCTATAGTTACTTATCTTATGCCGATTTAGAGCGAATTGGAATTGATATAAGTACCCAAATCATGTTGGAGTTGTCCAAGCATGACTCTCCATTGCTCCGGCGAGTTCCTTAGTAGAAGCCTTGTTAATTGAAGTGGTACTCGGTGACGGCGTCTCTTGCTGTCAGTTGCGGTGGGTGTTCGGAGAGGAACTCAGCACCTAGCTCTAGATGAGAGCTGATAAGTGTCATGCTTGAGGGTGCCTGGGTTGATAGGTGGAGAGAAAATTGATGGCCCGCTGTAGGGGAGACCGCGTCTGCAAATATGACCGTGTTCGTAATTGGTTGGCGGAGTTGAACGTAGGTGATTCCGTTGGTCCAAAGCTAGACATGGCTGCGGTGCCTAGCGGATGATTTTCCAGCGGAGGGTGGCCGAATGGAGGCTGCTGGTGCTGCTGGCACTTTGGTGTGCTAGCGGTGTATGGCTAGCGGAATAATCTTTGGTCAGCGGTAGCCTTGTCCAGCGGTGGTGGCCAGCGGTTAAGCGGAGCTGCTGCGATGCTTGACGGACGACGTCAAGATTGTTGACGCTGGAAGTGTTTGCAAAATGGTGCTTTGTTGAAGAAGCTTGGCGATGCTGGGTTACCGTTGATGCCGCTTAGTGGAGGAAGCTTGGCGGTGATAGTTGCCGGCCCTTGTGCTTGGCAGAGCTTTGACAAGCTTTTAAGCTAGGCGAAGCGGAGCATTTGGCCGGTGGAAGTTGTGGTCCAAGAGGTTTTGATGGTCAGCGGAGACAGCTTGACCAGCGGGGAAGGCTCTGTCCAGCAGTGGTAGAAGCCTTGGTCGGCGGAGCATAACCTTGGGTGTAATTAGGGGTCATCATGGGCCGGGCCGGGCCTAGTCAAAGTCAACAAAATTTAGGGCCGGGTAGGGTCGGGCCAGGGCTTAAATATGCTAACCCTTACCCGCCCGAAAAGCCCGATCCGTTAGGGCCGAAAGGGCCGGGTCGGGCCGGCCCTCAAATAGGGCCAAATAGGGCTGAAATGGGCCAAAAAGGGCCTTATTTTGTTTAACAAAAAAAAAACATTATTTTTTCTTCTCAAAATATGGCTTAATGGTATATATTGGTGATATAAGACTCATTGTTTTTATTGAACATATTTTATATTAATATAATACTTGTAACTTATAACATTTATTAATATTACTTAAGGTGGTTATATTCAATTAACTATCTATATAAATCTCCCAATATTAATTGTTGTCTAACAAAGAAAATAGAAATTAAAGAAAACAAAACTTATGAAATCAATTACAAAGAAAGAGATAAATTGCATATTATAGAAAAAAGAGAAACGTAATTAAAAAATAGAAAAAAAATATGGCTTATTCGGGCGGGCCAAAAATTTCGAAATGGAAATTGATCAATCTGACAATGCTCATGGAGGGTAACAAGCCTAATAAACTAGTTATAGTGTTATACTACATTACGAGGCATATAAGGATTATGTGCGATCCAAAAATTTTAAAATGAAAATCGACCAATCTGAAAATTCTTATATGTTTATACAATAGTGATAGGTATTGTGTAAAGAAATTTGGCCGATCCGCCGTGAATAAGGCGTCCAAAGTAGCGGTCAACGCTTTGCACAAGCAAACTTCCCTAAGGGGAGAGGCATCATGTGCGGACAAACGTTGTGGAATTTTGACATCCGTAAGTAGACCCCCTACCCATGAGAGTGTGGGAGCTGAAAGATCGAAAAAAAATGAATTGCCAAGGACCGATTAAGAGCATATTTGTTTTATGTTCTATTTAGGGTATTGAGTTGACCGGGTAGATCGAGGTCCAACCGAAGGCGGAAATTGCTGAAATTTCTACCACTAACATATATTCATATGAAAACAACATCCAACGGTTCATTTAAAAAAATTCCATTTCGTCCCCCATTTTGCTCATGGAGGGTAACAAGCCTAATAAACTAGTTATACTACATTACAAGGCATATAAGGATTATGTGAGATCCAAAAATTTTGAAATGAAAATCGACCAATCTGAAAATTCTTATATGTTTATACAACATTGATAGGTATTGTGTAAAGAAATTAGGCCGATCCGCCGTGAATAAGGCGTCCAACGTAGCGGTCAACGCTTTGCACAAGCAAACTTCCCTAAGGGGAGCGGCACCATGCGCGGACAAACGTTGCGGAATTTTGACATCCATAAATAGACCCCCTACCCATGAGAGTGTGGGAGCTGAAAGATCGAAAAAAGTGAATTGCCAAGGACCGGTTAAGAGCATATTTGTTTTATGTTCTATTAAGGGTATTGAGTTGACCGGGTAGATCGAGATCCAACCGAATGCGAAAATTGTTGAAATTTCTACCACTAACATATATTCATATGAAAACAACATCCAGCGGTTCATTTAAAAAAATTCCATTTCGTCCCCCATTTTGCTCATGGAGGGTAACAAGCCTAATAAACTAGTTATACTACATTACAAGACATATAAGGATTATGTGCGATCCAAAAATTTTGAAATGAAATACGATCAATCGGAAAATTCTTATATGTTTATACAATAGTGATAGGTATTGTCTAAAGAAATTAGGCCGATCCGCCGTGAATAAGGCACCTAACGGAGCGGTCAACGCTTTGCACAAGCAAACTTCCCTAAGGGGAGCGGCACCATGCGCGGACAAACGTTGCGGAATTTTGACATCCATAAGTAGACCCCCTACCCATGAGAGTGTGGGAGCTGAAAGATCGAAAAAAGTGAATTTCCAAGGACCGGTTAAGAGCATATTTGTTTTATGTTCTATTTAGGGTATTGAGTTGACCGGGTAGATCGAGGTCCAACCGAATGCGGAAATTGTTGAAATTTCTACCACTAACATATATTCATATGAAAAAAACATCCAGCGGTTCATTTTAAAAAATTCCATTTCGTCCCTCATTTTGCTCATGGAGGGTAACAAGCCTAATAAACTAGTTATACTACATTACAAGACATATAAGGATTATGTGCGATCCAAAAATTTTGAAATGAAAATCGATCAATCTGAAAATTCTTATATGTTTATACAATAGTGATAGGTATTGTGTAAAGAAATTAGGCCGATCCGCAGTGAATAAGGCACCTAATGGAGCGGTCAACGCTTTGCACAAGCAAACTTCCCTAAGGGGAGCGGTACCATGCGCGGACAAACGTTGCGGAATTTTGACATCCATAAATAGACCCCCTACCCATGAGAGTGTGGGAGCTGAAAGATCAAAAAAAGTGAATTGCCAAGGACTGGTTAAGAACATATTTGTTTTATGTTCTATTTAGGGTATTGAGTTGACCGGGTAGATCGAGGTCCAACCGAATGCGGAAATTGTTGAAATTTCTACCACTAACATATATTCATATGCAAACAACATCCAGCGGTTCATTTTAAAAAATTCCATTTCGTCCCCCATTTTGCTCATTAAGAAGTTAACATTACATTGGTAAAAAGGTTTCAACTCGACCAATTGATTATTTTTAGTTATGTTGATTACTTGATTTATTTCAAAATTGGTATTACATGAATATATTGTCCAATTTGAAATAATAGCTTTGTAATTATTACAGTTAATTAGTTAACAGTAATTATTGGTAAATATTAAAATACCCATAAGATTATATTAAAACGGCGGCGTTTTTGCCGAATTAACGGTTAATTCTTTAAAAAAAAATATTTTTTTCTTCTCAAAATATGGCTCAATTTAAAAGACTCATTTCCTAATATGGTAGATTGAAATAATTTTCTACACTTCCATAGTTTTATTACTTTTATACATATAACACATGTAATAGAAAATAACAAAAATAAAATATAAATTTTAGGGCCGGGCTTTAAGGGCCGGGCCGGGCCTAGCCCTTACGGGCTCAATCGGGCCGGGCCGTAGGGTAGGGCCGGGCTTTATTTGTGTGACCCATACCCTACCCTAAATAAAAAAGGGTCGGGCCGGCCCGCCCTAATGGAAGGGCCGGGCCGGGCTTCGGCTCTACAGGCCAGGCGGGCTTAGGGCCCAAGGGCCATATGATGAGGCCTAGGTGTAATAGGTGACCGGAGGAGGGAGTATGTGCGGTCAGTTGTGGTTTGCGGTGGTCTGACCACTTGAAGCGATGCCGCTGATGCCATGATGATGATGAAGGGCTTATGCATTTTGGTATTGTCCTTGGCTGTGTGCGTCAAACCCTCTAGCGGTTTGGTGAGACAGAGAGCAAGCTTGATTGGCTGTGAGGCTTAGCGGTGCAAGCTCTTGGCGGATGCATTATTGTCTAGCGGTGGAGGAGAAAACTCAGTGGAGGAGAAAGTTCAGAAGCTCAGCGGAGCGGAGGTGATGATTGAAGATGGAATGGGTGCCCAGAGGAGATCTCTGGGTGTCCAGAGTACCTTGGCACGATTGTGTTTTTTTTTTTTTAGTGGTTCAGCGTTGACCATTTGAGCTGGCGTTGACTTGGGACGGAGTTGGCGTTTGCCAGCGTTGACTTTTGAGATGGGCATTGACCAAGCGTTGACTTGGCAGATGGCATAAGTTGCCACTAAGAATATCAATTATATAACTCAAAAGAAATATTATTTGAGTTCCGTCAAGATGACTTAACTTAATGGTAAGTGACAAAGCCATTGTATCGGTTTACCCTGCTTCTAGCACCAATGTTAACGTTAGAGATCCGAGGGGGTCTCTAGTTAGCTTTAGAGAGAGAGAGAGAGAGAGAGAGAGAGAGAGAGAGAGAGAGAGAGAGAGAGAGAGAGAGAGAGAGAGAGAGAGAGAGAGAGAACGACACAAGCGAAGTATAGTGGTTCGTTTCCCGCCTTAGCGGGAAACTACGTCCACTCTGAATATTGTATTATGTGTGGTTGGGCCTTGCGGCCTAAAGAGATTACAAAGTGTGTAATGGGATGTTGAGTAAGTGGGAGGAGAGTTCCTTTTATAGGTGAAGGAAGCCATCTCCTTTACATTTTCTTAGATGTGAGATGTAGATATCACTATTCTAGTATAGAAAAGCATGCTTGTGAAGGTGACTTTGCAAGGCCGGGAAGGTGGCTTCCCGGCGAGGTATTTGCATCTTCCGACTACCGTGGCGTAGCTTCGACATCAGGCTATGGGATGCATGTCTCGGTTGGGCCCCACCATGGCTTGTGGGCCCCCCAGGAGGGTGTTACTTATGCTTGGTGATGTAGCAAAACTAGCTTGCTAGTAGAGGTATCTACAAAATGTTTGTGGTTGCCTCTTTTTAAAGTATTTTCGATAAACATGCATAATATTATATAGTAAATATTTACAAGTTTATTATTTTTCAAACCTAGCATGATTGGGTCCGCCCCTACTGGGCATGCAAGGACGAAAGCTCACCCCTACAACAGTGTGCAGGTCTCGAGAATGTGGTCGGAGAGATTACAGTGGAGGCACATGGCCCAGCTTGGCGTATTTCTCTTTATTTCATTAAATTAAGGTCTTAGTCTCTTACCGGAAAGTCCCTTATTTATTTACTTTTTATTTGTTTCCTATTTGTTTATTTACAAAATTTCGAGAGACCCGCAACCCTGGGGCGCGTCTCTCATACTTGTTTTTACTTAGTGATTTGTTATTTTCCAAATTGGGCTCTTATTGTTAGCCCAAATCCTTTAGCCCGCTTTAATTCTGCTTTTGAAATTGTGTTGTTTGGTTGCTAGAATGATTCGTCCAAGAAAATGTTTTGTAAACCAACAAACTAAATCCAAAAGGCCTTGCGATTTCGGATTGATAAGTCATCGAGATGTCATTTGTGACATGTTGGTTTCTCATTGGCTCGGGGTCACGGCGCTGTGGGACCCTCCTCTCGGGTCACCACAGGATTCCTCAAATTGTCCAGAGAAGTAATCGGTAGTTTTGACTAACGAGTGAACAAAACTCTAGGTTTAGCAAGGCTCTAAGTTAATTGCAATACCTAGTGACGTCTCAACCTCTTTTTGAACTTAATGATCTCTCCATATTAAATCTATTAAGCGTACCTTTAGGTTGCATAGCTTCAAAATAGCCTAGGTGTACAACACTTACTGCCTAGCGTACGAAGTAAGAAAGGGTAATAGGTTGTGTTCAAGCGTACAGAGCCAACCTGAGTATCTTCATATGAGTAAATTGGATTAATTAAGCAAAGTATGTTGTGTGTGATTGTTGGGGGTGGATACTTCTTCCCTAACTAGTTTCTCATCTTGATATCAACCATTCTAAAATATGTTTTCAGCTTTCTTTACTTTCTATCTTCTGTGTTTACATATTTAATTTGCATAGAAAACGAACTCCAAATGTCACCAAATTTTGTGTACTAGATACCCTGTGTGTCTAGCACATCTCTATAAATTTTTGTATTTTGCTGAGTTGTTTTGTTTAGATTTTTAATTTATTTTTTGGCTGCTGTTCAGCAGGAGCAATAGTCACTTTTATGACATTTTGTTAAAGCCTTTAGTTTAGATTAATTCTCTGCGGGAGACCCCAATTTCCCTACACTACATTGACATTCTTGTAGGAGAATAAAAAAAATCAATAGATTTTAATTTAGCTATCACTACTACAACCAGCTAAGACACATTTTTCAGTTGTCCTTTGAAAGTATTTGGTCTTGGTGTATTCGTCAAACGTTGTATTACTTGGATAATAGGTTCCTGCTATTCGGCTGAGGCAGTTTGTTTTTTAAAAGTGTAAAATTGAGAACGAAGAAAATGAAGCTAGCTAATTCTTCACATCAAGAAGTGGACACTTGTCAATTAACTGGAGAAAATAGAAGAATTAATTAGAATGTGTTTGGATGAGGGAAAATGGTGAGGGAATTTAATTAAAATAAGGATTTTATTGAAGAATGTTGACTTTTAGTGTACCTTGTCAAACTAAGTTTAGTTTCTATAGTTGTAATAGGAGAGAATTCCTAGTTCTAGTTAGAATAGGAATCCGTGTACTCCAAGATTATGTACTTTTTAATCCTTATATATAGGGCTCCTATTATCATTGAATGATACAATAATTCTCTCTACAATCTCTCTTGCATCCTATTTCCTTAAACACGTTATCAACACGAGCCTTAACCCTGAAGTCAACAAGCCAAAACCTAAAACAGGAAAAAATTTCATCTATCGTTAGCCTCACCTGCCTCTGTAGCCCAGTTCCGCATGAGCCCCTGCGCCAGCCTACTAGCCTTGTTAGCCACCGTAGCCCCCGCATCAGCTCACCAGCTCCCATATCACACGCATTGACGCGCGTTCGGCCCCCGCTAGCCCTCGCTAGCCTTGCTTGCTCTTGCAAGCTTTTGCTGCACAAGCCTAAATGCTCACAGCTAGCCTCGCATGCACATCTCGGTTAGCCTTGCATCAGCACATCTTAGCCATCTTCCTTACACCCCTGCATCAACACGAGCGTGCTTCAAGAATTTCAAGCTCCAAAATTCACAAGTTTTATATTAAAGTTCCTGATTTTTTTAAATTGAAATTTATTTTTATTTTTCTTCAAGGACTTCCAAAATATCTTTTCCAAAATCCCTTTTCCTACATCCCACCCTTTTCCTCTGTGGCTCAACCAAAATCCTCATTGGTTGCTTCTAAAGCCCATCTTTTGTTCTGCATAGCCTACTCCTTAGCAAAATTAGGATCGAGACCATCCTATTCAAAGAACAATAAAGAAAAAATTCCATTCTTGCAAAGAATCCAAGGTGATATTTGTGGACCTATTCAACCACCTTATGGACCATTTAGATATTTTATTGTGTTGGTTGGTGCATGGCCACGTTGGTCACATGTCATGCTTTTGTCCACAAGGAACGTTGCATTTGCTAAACTCCTCGCACAAATTGTTAAGTTAAGGGCTCACCACCCAGATCATCCTATTAAGTCCATACGTCTTGACAATGCTGGGGAGTTTTCATAAAAAATTTTTGATGATTATTACATGTACATAGGGGATTGAAGTTGAACATCTAGTCCTTCATGTTCACACCCAAAGTGGTCTCGCAGAAGCTGCCATTAAAAGACTACAAATGGTTGGTTATGTGCACCAATCTCCCTGTTTCTACTTGGGGCTATACAATATTACATGCAACTGTGCTTATTCGTCTGAGGCTTACTGCCACTCAGCCTTTTTTTGCGTCCTAGATGATGACTGGGTATGAGCCTGATGTCTCGCACTTACACATATTTGGGTGTGCAGTTTATGTGCCAATTGCCCCGCCACAACGTACTAAAATGGGTCATCAAAGACGATTAGGCATTTATGTTGGATATGATTTTCCAACTATTATCCGCTACTTAGAACCCTTGATAGGCTATCTCTTTACAACTAGATTTGCGGATTGTCACTTTGATGAGACAGTCTTCCAGTCGTTAGGGGGAGATAAGAATGCTAATGTTTAACAGGAACGACAGTAATTGTCATGGTCTGTCCCCACTTTGTCTCATCTTGATCCCTGAACTGCAATGTCCGACATTGAAGCATGGAGAATTCTCAATCTTCATAACGTAGCAGATTCTATGTTTGATGCGTTTACTGATATTGCTAAAGTGATGAGATCACATATACTTGCTGCAAATGTGCCGACAAGGCTTGATGTCCCTACAAAGAGAGGGCATGATGCCACCCCAAGATGACTTGGGCGTGGCGCCACTGTCCCCCATGGTGATGGCATTGTGGCTGAGGACAGGGCTCCTACGAGGAAGTGTGGGGGGCCCACAGATTCGATGGATTCTCGCCCATGAAAGAAAGTGAGTTTGGCACAAAATGATCCATTAATCATCGATATGAGAAATCCTTCTCATGAGAATATTTTGGATTATGGTTATGTCCAAGAGACATCATTGGAGGATGCTCCAATATCAGAACCAATTCCAGAGAATAGAGAGATCCCATTGAATTACAATAGTGTACATGAAATGTTGAATAGAGATTCTATTATTCTTGATGCTGCCTTTGCATATTCTATTGCAAAAGGAATTATAGAACATGATGATATCGAACTTCACTCTATTGAAGAATGTCAACGAAGAGCTTATTGGCCTAAATGGAAAGATGCAATCCAGGCTAAATTGGATTCACTAGCAAAGAGACAGGTATTTGGGCCGGTAACGCTAACCCCCTCAAGTGTAAAGCCTGTTGGCCATAAATGGGTTTTTCTTAGAAAGCATAATGAGAAAAATGAGGTTGTAAGATATAAACCCCGCCTCGTCGCACATGGTTTCTCACAACGCCCTGGAATCGACTATGAGGAGACATATTCTCCCATAATGGATGTTATAACGTTCCACTACCTTGTCAGTTTGGTAGTTTCCGAAAAACTTGACATGTAGCTTATGGATGTGGTTATAGCATATCTCTATGGGGATCTAGATTCAGATATATATATATATATATACATATATATATATATATATTTTATCCAGAGCCGAGTTCCGCTTTGAAATTAAACTGTGAACTTCGAGTTTTGGGTCACTTTTCGGTCGCATATCTATATCTCGACCGTTCAATTTTTAGGTACTAGTGTAGAGATCATCTATGCAAATTTTCAGCCAAATTGATGATCGTTAAGATATCTAACTCGCTTAAACCAATGGACGGACTGAATCTGTCAACTTGAACCGTACTAGCTTTAAGACAGTAATCAATGCCTGAACAATCATCAATTTGGCTGAAAATTTGCAGAGATCATCTATACACTAGTACCTAAAAACTGAATGGTCGAGATGTGGATATGCGACAAAAAAGAGACCAAAAACTAGAAGTTCACACTTTAATTTCAAAGCGGACCTCCGCTTTGGATAGGATCTGCAAATATATAAATATATATATATATATATATATATGAAGGTTCCAGATAGACTTCAATTACCCAAATCAAGTGGCTCTAAACCACGGAGCGCGTTTTCATTAAGATTAAAACGCTCACTATATGGATTAAAACAATCTGGACGGATGTGGTATAACCGGCTGAGTGACTACTTGATTGGGAAGCGATATATCAACAATGAAATATGCCCATGCGTGTTCATTAAAAGGACAAGTTCCAGATTTGCAATTATAGCAGTTTATGTTGATGAGATGAACCTAGTTGCAACTCTATGTTAATGTCTGAGATTTAGCGGTAGCCAAATCCTGTTAACGCTAGTCCAAGCCTAGACCGCTACTGAGGAGGTTGTAGCGCTACCGCTACCTATCAAGTGAAATACCGCTACCTATCAAGTGAAATACAAAGGGCCTTAGAGGGAGACCGCGGTTGGTGACCTTCTCTTCTCCGATGCCTAAGTTAGTCAATGTATTTGTGTTGACAAAATAACGTTAGGTAAATAATAAATGCGTAGTTAATGAGGAGAGAGGAGTAGACCTTTTGTAGGTGAGGAAGAGACTGATTTCTTCCTTGTTTTCGATATGAAACTGATATGCTTCAATTTCCAGCTTCTGATGCTTCAGCGAGGTGATTTTGGCGTGACCCATGATGGTGTGTCAGCGGTGATCTTGGGCTGAGCTAGAGTTTAGGTGATAGCTTGTTTGGTGGTGTTTCGTAGGTCACACCCTTGGTAATCATGTAAGTACAAGTTCCCAAGTCCCCTGTCAAGGAGGGCTATCTTGGATGGGGAGTTGCCTAGCGGTTTGAAGCGTTACTCCTGCTAGTCTTGCCAAGCATAATTAGCATCAGTGCGTTGTAAATCATGGACTTGTTCTGAGCAAACGATTTAAACCCTTTTAGGTGGGCCCCTGCTAGGCCCCCAAGGGAGTCCCCCACTCCCCGGCTAAGATAGGCCTCCGTTTGGCCGGTTGATTGTTTGATTAAGGGAGTTGCATATAGCGGTCGGTGTTAGGTAGCTAGCCTAATCTTTGATACCTAAGCGTCGGGGGTCAACTGCCTGATCAGGACCGTCGTAAACGTTGTTGACCTGTCCCTTTACTCTTTTTCGGAGGAGAAAAGCTTGACTAGAACACTACATAGCGGTCGTTGACTTTCTAAGGTGCTGCCTTGAGAGATGCCACTAGCGGGGAATTTCTCCCATGAAATTTGAGAGTGAGAAGTCCGCTAGTGGTGTTTCGCTTAGCAGAGAATTGCTCATTTGAAAATTGAAAGTGAGAAGTTCTGCTAGTGGTGTTTCCCTTAGCAGAAACTTGCTCCCTTTAAAACCGCAAGTGAGAAGTTCCTTGACGCTGTTTCGCTTAGCGGAGACTTGCTTCCTTAAAAATTGAAAGTGAGAAGTTCCGCTAGTGGTGTTTCGCTTAGCGGAGACTTGCTCCTTTTAAAATTACAAGTGAGAAGTTTCGCTAGTAGTGTTTCGCTTAGCGGAGACTTGCTCCCTTGAGTACTTAATTTGTCAGTTGGGATGGATAAGCGTTATCTCTGACAATGTCGTGCCAGGTGTCTGCCGTTGGTTGGCTTGGCGTGTAGGTGTACATATCTGTAGCAAGTCAATCGTTTCGCCATTAATACGAGTAATTATTGATTGAGTAACCAAGGCGACGCCTCGGTTAACCTGGGTAGTTAATGAGATAGTAGGGTACGTGTTATGATCTGGCGAGGAGCTTTTTCTAGAAGGACGGGTCAGATTTGTCGGAATGTTGACATAAAATAAGGGGAAACCTCAAAAGGTCTCCACTTTAACCTATTTTTCATCGTCTCAACCTTCTTTGACCCTCACGAGAGTGCAACAAAAAGGCTTGAGTTCAAAGCGAGGATATTGAGTGAGGAGGAAGACAGAGATTGAGGAGAGCCAAAATTTAGGTTTTGCAAGTGTCAAGCATTTTTGCTCCGATCACAATCAAGGTTGGTATCCTCCTAGTTTCGATTATCCCTTTTTTCTTATAGTTTCGTGTTTTTTGGGTGTTGTGTGGCTTTTGTGCTTGCAATGATGCTTGATGCCTGTATTTGAGGGTGTGATGTAGTTTAGGAACTTATTTTGGCTTTTTGTGACTGAGTAGAAGGTGTTTGGTGGGTGACTGACTAAATGGTTGAATCTGGGTTTCTGAGTTTTTCTTTGGTTTTCTGTGTTGTGTTGTTGATGTTCTTAGATAAAGTCTCACAAAGAGGTAGTTTAGATGTGTTTGGAGCTGACATTTTGGGTTTTAGGTGTTTGGGATGGCTACCTTTATAGAGATCTCGAGCAGTGAGGAGTCCGGATCTGAAGTGTCGCTTGACGCTTCTGATAAGATATTTATTGACTCCTTGCGTCCGTCTACCCCTGCAGGAACCTCGTTTTCTGAACTGCTAGACATCGAACCACTACAAATGATTTATCCGAACGTAGGTGTGCAACATGGTGATCGTTCAGAGACCTCAGCCGCAAGGGAGGATACCACCACAAGTCACTAGCGAGAGGAGAGGTTAGCTAGCAATAGTGCAGCAAGCGGCTCTCAAGGCTGTGAGGAAAATCTCACCGACTATGGAAGCATGGAATCGTTATGGGTGTTGTGTGATGGTACCCCTGTTGTTGAGCCGCTAGGGTCGATGATGCAAACAGCCATTAACAGGTTCAAGCGGGTATACAAGCTTCCTGGGGTATCCAAGTTGAGGGCGCCAAAGAAAGTCGAGAAGGCGTCATTTCTGCTGGCGGGACATGTCTCTATGCACGAGGCCGTGTTCAGTCAGGGCGTAAGGTTCCCGCTGCTTCCCAATCTTCAGATTTTGCTTTGTTAGTTTGACATTGTGTTCCGGCAAGTTTACCTGAACATGTGAAAAATGCTGATAGAGTTGAATGCCCTTTAGCGATTGTTGGGCTGTGAGGGTCCTACTGTGGTTGAGGTGCTCCATTTTTATGAGCTTGTGTACATAAAATGGAAGGGCTGCAGCAGACAGGTTAATCTTAGTCATCGTACCAGGGCACCAAGGTTGATTGAGAATCCGCAGAATTCCATGTCCCCTTGGCAGACTACCTTTTGTGTCACTACTAATGGTTGGGAGTATGACGCGACAGCGAACAAGAAAGAGCTGGCCTTTAGGATTAAGTGCAAGTTTCAACCCATACGAGGTCGTTGCTGGACTTCTCCGTTGCTTCTCTTGTTTTGCCTCTGAAATACACATGAATACACTTTTTTTTTTTTGTCTAACGTGTTCTTTGTTCTGTTGTACCAGGTTGCACTTTGTTTTGAGGCCGGAAGAGGAGTGCCGCGTAGCTAGGATTCTTGGTTGCTGGAAGAATCACAACCTTCTTGACTTGCGCTTTCTGACTGGCTGGGACTTGTTGGCTGAGTTGAAGTTGACTCGACTCCTAGGTATGTACCTTATGCTTCTTGTGGTAGTGGTATGGACTTGGAGGAATGTGGTTTGTGACTTATTAGTTTATTTTGTCTTTTCTTTTGTAGATCCCTTTCCCAGCAATAAGTTGAGTCGCGTGGCGTTCAAGAAAGCAATGGATAATGCAGAGTTGGAGAACTACCTTGAGGGTATGTTTGACGTGGGGCTAAATGCGCGGAAGACGGTTGTTTATCCGCACACCAATAAGGTCAGTCTTTCGGAGGACGAAGTTCTGTTATAGATGCCCCACCACTCCCATATGTGGCCCGTGGGGGCGAACGTTATTCAGCCAACTGATGCAGCCCCAGAGAGGGGGCCCGCCAGCATGAACAAGTTCAGGGCCCGCCCTGAGAAAGCCACTTCCAGCTGGGCCCTGGGATCAAAAGGAGAAGGGCGCGCTATCTCGAAAGCCTAGTCAGGAGCCTGTTATCATAGTGGGGCTGGAGCTCGTGGCCAGGACTAGAACGGTTGCCGTCGGTGGTGCCCAAAGGGCCGCATTGTAGAAAAAGCGGCGGCAGAACAACTCGGAGGAGGTTGGGGGTGTTTTGGAGAACATGCCTCTGTCGCTCCTCCAACAAAAGAAGGTGAAGAAGGATGGGTAGACGATTACAGTTGCCGAATCCGGGGGACGCCATCAAGCGAGCTTGACTCCTTTGCGGAGTACGTGGAGTTCCCCATTGAGGAAGAACAGGAGCCGCTGTTTCACATATGCGAGAGGCTTGGGTTCAGCGGTATGGATAGGACAACCTATGCTACTGTCCTTCAGCAGTCGCCGTTCAGCTCTGCCTTTGGCCATCAGGCGGTTGGCCTTAATGAGTTATTCCTGGAAGCATCGAAACCATCGCCTACTGAGTTCCAATTGCAAAGTGAGGTGGATAACTTGAGGCGGGAGTCGGCAGAGACGAAGAGACAACTGAAGGACACTGATCGCACACTTTCCAAAGTAGAGGTGGACTCGATAGATGTCCGGGGTAAGTTGGACGTCGCCATCACCCGAGATGTGGATCGGAACACCAAGGTGTCACAGCTGAACCAGGAGATTGCCCGCTTGAATGAACAGATGTCAGTGAAAGTCAACCGCCCTGATGTAATTCAGCGCGAAGCCGCTGCCAGAGCTGAGGAGGTCAAGTGGCTGCAACACCAAGCCAAGTGGCTGGAGGAGGCAGAGAAGCAAAAGATTGGCACCGCGGCTGTAGAGGCCTTCAAGTAGTCCCGACTCATAAGGATTAGCTAGTGGCGGATGGCAAGGCCGGTGCCGTTATGAACTTCCGCAAGTTGGATTCCAAGGGCGTCACCAATTGGGATAAGGCAGCCTAGCTATAAGCACCCTCAAGTGTGCCGCAAGGTTCCCAAGGCAGGCTTGAGCTTGATGCCCAGCCCTAAGGTTCGTGGTTCGTCAGTGTCAAGACTGGCGGACGCTGACTCCGACGGCCACTGACATCTCTCATGCCCAATTCATGGCTGGCCACACTCAGGAGGATGGTACCATTATCACGCCGAGCCCCAACGCTCATGGTCAATAATCTGACAAAATGAGTCGCTCGGTAGCGCAAACTACCCGGGTCGATAGTGATGACACCGCTGGCCCATGAATAAGGGTGTGAAGACTACTTTGCTTGTCTCATTTTTTTATTTTTTTTTTGAAGTTTCCACTGAGGTATTTATTATAATCAGACATCTCTTGGTTCTATAGTCCCGACCTGACTTAATATGATTTTATGCTTTTGTTTAGCATTTGTGAAATTTTCGAAGTGTTGGGTTGCCGCTAGCAAACACTTGCCACCTGTTTACTTATTTTAGACCGCTAAAGTTCTTGCTTGATTCTTTTGTCACTCAATGGAACATTAAAGGAATTAAAATTGTTCGAAGTGCACAAAGTAGCGGACATGGCCCGCGGGACTTTGCTGGCGTTTGCCAGTGGTCTTTGTGCGGTTGAGAACAATGATTGGAATAATTCCTCCTTTCATTGATTTTTGACTGGTCAGCATTTACAAAAGAATGAGAGTACCCATTGGGTAGCTTCTCTGACGTTACACTAATTAGTGTATCAATTTAAAACCCTATCAATGTAGTAAGAATAAGTATGGATCGTTCTCAACCGAGGATTAGGGCCTAATTAATTCTTGAAAAATAAAACATTAGCAAAACAAATTAAAGAACATATATACATATTATTTACGAAAAAGACAAGTAATGGGATTTAAGATTTTATTTTCTAATTTAACAACTAAATAATTATATACATATGTGACACATCAAAACCAAGAATCAAGTAGAATTTATGAATGAAACGAATTTAGAAGTAATTAACTACTACTAACACGCTGGCAAGGTTTCAAACATCAAATCACGAATCAAAATACATCCAAGCACAGAATCAATCAAGAACAAAGATGAACGCATACAAAGTTATTTTTATTTCCCTTAATTAAATTAACTAGATGAACGCACCAAAGTTAACTCTATTAATCATGCAATCACAAGTGGTAGCTAATCACTAACAAAAACACTTTCAACGCATTAAGAATCATGGAAGTTTGATCAATTCAAGTCAACGACACAAGTTAGAACGCTAATCAAGCATGCAAGACTCATCGTTAATTTACCTAAGTATTTATAGGTTTTCCACTGAAATTATTAAAGCCTAGAATGCTAGCACCTTAATATGGATTCAATTACATGTTCATCAGCCTAAGTATGCATTCAAAGATCAATTAACACATAACAATTGGGATTGAAGCATGAAATTAACAATCAAGCAAGAACATCATGAAATCGCAATTTTTAATTTGAAAACCTAAAACTAAAACATGCTTCATAGTATTCGAAAACTACATATCTAAAATCAATCTTTCATCATCACAAGAAATCGTAAATCAAGAAACAAAAATAGAAAACCAAATCGCAATTTAAATAAAACCTGAAATAGTTTTACATAGTTCAAAACCGAAAACATAAAATAGGGTTCCGTGGTTACACATTTTGATCTTCAAGAACGCAAGAGGCTTCAAAAGGTGGTGGAATGGATGAGAGCTATGGCAAGGATGGATGAATGGATGCTTCACGGTCATGAACTTTGGATTTCTTTGAAGTTGCCGAAACCTTGGAAGAGAAAGGGGGTGTTTGTGTATTTGATTTTGAATTTTGTGGTGTGCAGAAGAGGTTCACAAACCTCCTTTATATAGTGAACGGCAAGGGCTAGGGTTCCCTTGAATTTCTCTTGAATTGCATCACTTCGACTAATAGAAAAATAGTATATGAATTGGAGAGCAAGTAATCTCTATTTTGCCGAATTCACCATGTATCCATATTTCGGCCTCCTTGTATGTAGAGTCATAAATCAATACTTATTCCTCTATTTTCTCTCATGAAATTCCCAAGAAAATCCAATAATATCTCATAATATCTTTTGCCGAAAATCCTTGAATAATCTTATATATATCACGGCAAAAGCATGTAGAATGGGCCTATGACTCCTCCAAAACGTCAAGAATGATCTAGAGACTCACGTGCAAGTCGAAATTCATAATCCATATTGCCGAAATTCCTTCAATAATCTAGAACATTCTTGAACTATTTTGAGTCATCTTCAAGACACAGCATCTCCTAGTCTCACTAGGTCTCCTAGCAGCATCAGGACTCCTAGTGTCATCAGGTTTCCTAGTCCAACTGGGACTCTGTCATTTCTTCATTTCCGAACATCATTTTTCGGAGCTCACTCCTAGTTGCATTAGGATTCCTACTTCAACTAAGATTCTTTTTCCTAGTAGAACTGGGAAAACTTCATTTCTCCATTTCTTCTCATTTCTGCACAAATAACTCCTTGCCTTCCATTTCCAGACTCAAAGCTACCTAAAAACACAAAACAAGTTAGGAATGACATTGTTAAGAGAATAACTAAGCAAAATGTAGAGAGAAGTGTAATAAAAATGTAGTAAAATTTAGTCTCAAAAAATACCCCCACACTTAGCATTTGCTAGTCCCTTAGCAAAAATCACACAAAACAACTAACTAAGAGTCAAAACAAACAAAAATCACAAGACACAAAAACTAACAAAAATAACTGAGTATGGAAATCCTAGAACACATAAACAAAAACCAACAAAATTTAACAAGTATAAAAGACAAACAAAATTAATAAACAAAATGACTCTAGTGCCCTTTAACATATTGTCTTAGCAATCTCATACTTACACATCACCAAGAATAACACTCAACCAAGAATTAATCATGTATTTTTTGAGAATTAAATAAAAGATATACAGAACATATAAACATGTAGGACTTAGAAGCAACAATGGTGAGTGGATGGAGCTTAGCATACATATACAAGTAATGAATCACCTCACAAAGGATATACACTCTTTCTTCTCTCAGAATTCAAGATTCATGCTTAAAAGCTTCTTATTCACTCCAGTATATGTGAGAGATGATCTATATATTTTCAACAAAAAGCTCACATATCAAATGAAAAAACACATATATATAATTTTTTTCAAAAGATCTCATGAAGGATATCAATCACATGCACAAATGAACCCAAGCCATAAGTTCAACAATTATAACTCATCTCCACAGATCAAAAGCTATCCCATTTTAAGAATCAAAAAGGTCTTATAAAAGGTTGTAATGGGGCCAAGGTTTAAGGTTAAAAGAAACGAAGGGTATAGGAAATCACAAAGATATTCTAAAAACAAAGTAGAGCCCTTGAAAACATCTTCATTGTAGTCACCAAAGCATCTTTAACGTCAAAGCCCATAGAGGTTGAATAAAGGGCCAAATATCATCATGTTGGGCATCTGCTTCATTCTAGACTTCAAATCCATCATGTAAAAATACAAAATTCCACAAAAACTTAAACAAATAAAACTCAAGCTGTATACATCATATTTATTCTTCTTCTTTTTTTTCAACGATTTTTTTTTTTTGTTCACAACATAACATTAGAATGAATCTCATGGACAATTATACCCCCACACTTGAACTTTCACCTCTTTTCAATCTTTAATCTTCATGCCTTCATCCTTTGCAAAGTCTTCAAAAATAGCTCCATTAAGCTTTAGAACAAAGGGTAAGGATGTTACTATACTAAGGTTAAGGGTTAAGGAAATTTAGGGTGATGAAAGAAAAGGTTTAAAAACGTAGGCTCAAAGGGGTTAAAATAGGGGAGTCCCACGACGGGCACAAATATGGACACAGGTTTATTTTGGCTATGGTGGTAAAAATCCTAAGGTGCCTTTAATCCTTTCCAAAATCAAGGATATATATTGATAAAAGTTTCAACAAGTATAAACATGAATTCTAGCATTCTCTAGTCCATTAAAGAGCTATGACATGTAATCAATCAAATGAAAGATAATGAGAATGTTGATGTTTAAAGTTCAGCGGTAGCTAAACCTTTACTAACCCTGGTCCGGTGGGCGGCCCACTATCAATAATACTCCTTAGATATCCCGCAACCTGTCAAGTGAAATACAGAGGGCGTCAGAGGGAGACCGCGCTGGGCGGTCTTCTCTTATCTGATGCCTAAGTCAGTCAGTGTATTTGTGTTGACAAAGTAACAGTAGGTAAGTATTGAATGCGTAATTAATGAGGAGAGAGGAGAGAACCTTTTATAGGTGAGGAGGGAACTAATCTTTTCCATGTTTTCGATATGGGACTGATGTGCTTCAGTCTCCAGCTTCTGAAGCTTCTGATGCTATCTTGGCGCGACGCGTGGCGGTGCATCAGCCGTGATCTGTCGGCGAGCTGGGGCTCAGGCGGTAGCCTATTTGGCTGTGCTTCTGTATGTCACACAGTTGGCGGTAGTTGGTACCGCTGGCTGTATCATGAGCGTGGCCCATTATAGCTAACTATGCTTGCAAATGCTCATGTAAGTACAGAGATCAACTAAGCATCGCCAAGAAATTCAAGAATATACACAAAGTATATATCATTAATCACTCAGAAGTAAAAGGTACATGGCTCAAATTCTGATAGGAGCAAAAAGTGTGACGATATTATTGAATATGTGCGCCATTTTAGCCTTGTTTCTCCCTTAGTTTAGTGTTTTGAGTCATTAAGTCATTTTGAGTGTCTTGTTGAGTGTTTGGAGTGAAATAGGTGAAAAAAGTAAAATTCATGAAAAATCCTAGCTGGATCAGGATTCCTTACTGTCGACTGTTTTTGCGGTCTTTACATTTTAACTCTATTTTCTCTAGAAAATTCTGATATTCTCCTGCTTGTTGTAGGAAACGTTGCCTGGTGGAAATCTTGGAAACAGCAATGATGGAGTCATAAAATAAAGCATTAAGATATTTGACCAAGCAATGAAGAAGGGAAATAAAGGAGAAAGACGTTTTCAGTTGGAGAATAAAGGAGAAAGACGTTTTCAGTTGAGGAATAAAAGAGAAAGATGTTTCAACTGGAAAATAAATAAGAGAAAGATGTTTCAGCTTGGAAATTAAAGGAATCGCCCCATTATGAGAGGAGTTAAGGCCTTAAAGGAGATGTTTCAGTTGGAAAATTAAAGGAATTATGATGCAACCTCATCCGTCCAATGATGAAGGGTATGATCGACAAAAGTCAACCAATGCTCCCCTATAAATAGGCAACGTCCAGAACAGAATTAACATCACTTCCCAACCAAGATTGCTTCCTGGCCTCACTTCATTACCTATCACTTCCTGGCCAAAAACCATTCCAAGACTGCCCAATTCACTCCTCAAACTTCCATCACCTACAAGACCGTGACCACCATCCATCCATCAATCTACGAAGCTCTTAGGCGCTGAGTCAAGGACGCTCCACCACCATAGCAGAGACAAGTTCATCACCTTGTTGCTAAGCCGCTGAGGAAAGCTTCAAAGTGTAACTATGACTCTAATTATAATTTTTGTTTTGGTTTTGTGTGTTTGGATTTGCGAGTTCTGTAATTGGAGACATGAAATTTTCAAAATATTTTTATTAATATTTTTGAGATTTTCAGTTTATTATTGAGTTAATTTCGAGAATTCTTTTATGATGCATGTTACAATCTTGCGCCCTTTTACGTGTTTAGGTAATTTTCAGAGTTAGGTTAATAAATTTGCATGCTAGAATAATGGTGAGAGTTCTTGTGTGTTTGCTTAATGTTACACCCCATATCTGAGATACCATTTTTACTGAGTTGCATGAAATTCCTTATGGTTACCGTTCGCGGTTATAATTTTAACGTTTAGGGGGTGGTTAAAAATTGACTTTTTATGAGTTATTAATTTGAGAAAATTTCCTTCATAAAAGTTGTAGAGGGCGTTAAACCGAGCGCGTGCATATGTGGTACATAAAAATCAGAGTTCGTATGCAAAAGTTATGAGTGAATTGCGAAAATTACTGTTCATGGTAAAATTTGAATATATATGGAAAGTTACCCGGGTAGGTTTCCAAAACAGGAAACCCACCCCTCTTTCTCTCTCCTCTCCCCCGATTCTTCTCCCTTTCCCTTCGGGTTCTCCTCTTCCCCTTCGATTCTTCACTTTCCGGCCACCATCCGGCGTGCAACCGGTCACCACAGGGGCGCCTCAACCCGCTCTTGACACTAGTGACCTAGGATTTTGGAGTTTTGGCCGTGAAAGTCCAGATCGAAGCAAGGTTTGCTCCTGTTGCAGTTTTGGGATTTTGCTGATTTCCGGCCATTCCGGCCACCTCCGGCCACCAGATTCACATCGAAGGTTTGGTTTTTGATGGAGATTATTTCCCCTAAGGTAGTTAATTCCAATTTTAATTGTAGAGGTCGAATTGACAATTTTTCATTTCTAGGGTTCTTGAAGTTTCGGGGCTTTCCTTCACCGGCTTGATTCGACCACTTCGAGGTAAAATTGGATGATGTTGTAGTTGGGAAAATTGTTGGGCCTGTTGTGTAGATGCTAGTGCCGGAATTTGGTGGTCATCGGAGGAAGTGGTTGCCGGCGCGTGGGGTAGGTAGCGCGTGGTGGTGCGTAGAGCTGTGTTTTAATTGTAGTTTTAATCCCATATACCCTATAACGATTGTAGAATGTAATGTATGAAGTTTGGTGGAAATTGGAGGAATTATGAATTGAGTTTAATTGATTAATTATTGATTTTCGCGAGTTCGATCGCCGAATTCCTTTCGGTTCCACTTTAGATATTTCATCGATGAAAGATTAATGTTGGAGTATTAAGGATGGATGTTGTAGAGGGTTGAGGAGTCGGATGTTAGGAAGGGGGATGTTTTAAATTTCCAATTATAAGTATCGTAAAGTTAAAGTTCCGTCCTGTGAATTATATATATATATTTATGATTGTTATTCGTACAGGACGAGAGGAGTCTCCATACAAGGAGAATCACGAGCGACGTCAGGATTGACCGCATATAGTGAGTGGACCTTTGATTTTAATTGATGCATGCGAATTAAATTCCGCAAGTTTTAAGTTATTGATTTATCAACTTAATTATCGAGCATTTTATTTTGGTTTGGATTATTGAATGTTTTATTGGTTTGAACTTTTGAATTAAGATTCGTTATGCTCGATTTGAGGATTTTGATTTATGTGGATTCGGAAATTTATACTATTGATTTTATATTTATATTCAGCTCTTTGAGCTTTTTATGAGATTTACGAAATAAGAATTCGAGGAAGCAAAACTTTATACTTCTTTATACCCTACTTATATTGGAACTTGAGATGATCTTGGCGTGCGGGGTCATGTCTTTATACACTTGGATTCTTATTTCGTGAGATATGTGGGGAAACTATACAGATTTATTGGCTTTCGACGATCTTCTTCCTCCCCATACGCGGGTCATGTGCTCAGGTCTCCTCCTCACTTACTTTGTGTTTGTGAGTGGCAGTTGAGGTAGCTTTCTCCTCCTCACGTGGGTGGTAGTCGAGGTGATATTCTCCTCCTCGCACAATCTATGTGTGAGTGGTAGTGGAGGTTATTAGTTCTCCTCCTCGCACAATCTATGTGTGAGTGGTAGTCGAGGGTAGGTAGAGCCTGTGCGGCTCCATTCCAGTATGGTGAACCCATTTTTCCCCATATTCTTTTGTTGTTGTTCTTGACTAGCGGGGCTAGTCGGGTTTTCTTATTTATTGCATGCATCGGGAGTTTTATGGATATAAATGTGGAAAAGTATAAAACCCTTTTTCTTTCAATTATTTATTTTTGTTTACTCACGCTAACGTTTTTATATACTTTTCCCTGGGCCCTTCGGTTTCAAATGCCCAGATTGCAGTATTGTTGCTCGGTGTACGAGTGTGAGCCATAGTGACCACACCTGCTTCCGCCATCACCTTCTGTAGGTTACCTGTTTAACCTACTGCACTCCTTGTCTATTTATATTCCTAGAATGCTCTGATTACTAAGGGATATGTGACCCAAACTTGTATGAATTATATTTGTGGTCGATGACCTAACTTTGGTGATTGTAGTAACTTTTACCTTTTGGAGATTATGTATGATGTTATTAACTTTGAGATGGGTTTGGTTGAATTTGGGAGCAGGGTGGCTCCAGGAGTTATGGTTGGATGATTAGAAGTGGATTTTGGTTTTCCGCAGGATTTTGGGTTATCCATTTTTAAGGGAGGTTATGCCGAAATTTTTGGTAAATCTCCTTTAAAGGTGGGTCCCGCAGGGCCACTTCGGATTCTAGGGTGGAATTCGGGGTGGGTCTTGTCAGTTGGGATCAGAGCACTAGGTTTCTAGATTCTGTAGACTTCCTTACTTCCTTACTACTTTATATGCCTAATGACGCCTGGTACCTCCCGAGTGATGGCCCGACCGCGGAGGATCCCCATCGTGTGCTCTTCGGTACTAGTGTGTTATTATGCATGTAAAGTAGATACCTTGTTGTACTGATCCTTGAACTTCTTAAATACTTTTCTTCAGGTACTATGGCTCGAAATTGCCGAGCACGTGAGAGAACTCCGGTTGGGGAAGATGAGCCGATACCTAGGGGGTTTGCGGATTCTTTTGAACAGTTATTTCGGCAGATTGCCGCAGCACTCCCCGGGTCACATACTGACTATACTGTGGAGCGTGCTAGGAGGCATGGGGCTCAGAATTTTGCTTCTGCTACCTCACCTGTAGAGGCTCAGCAATGGATTGACAGGATGGAGAGAGTTTTCTCCCAGATGGACCTTCCAGAGGATAGGAAAGTGAATTTGGCAGTACAGTTTCTTGAGGATACCGCCTGGCATTGGTGGATTGATGTTGCTAATGACCCTGCAAATGTTGGCCCCATGACATGGGATATGTTCAAGACCCATTTCTATGGACGGTACTTTAGTGATGCCCACCTTAATCGGATGCAAGACCAGTTCTTGAGCTTGGTGAAGAGAGATGAGCAGTCAGTGTTGGAGTTTGAGCAGGAGTTTCTCTCCTTGGCCCATCATGTGCTGGATTTGGTTCGTACTGAGCAAAGTAAGATTCGTAGATTTGTCTTGGGGCTTGGAGGAAAGTTTAAGGATAAGATGTTAGGCACACCGTACTGTAGCTTTGCTGAGGCAGTACCTTATGCCATGGACATTGAGTCGGACTCACCTGCTGGATTTCACCCTAGGGATCCTGGTGGCCCTAGCCAGGGTCCATCTAAGAGGGCTACTTCCACATCTGGTTCTGGTTCTTCAGTTGGTAGTGGAAAGAGCAGTGGTTCCAGTTCGAGAACCCGTACTAGGTTCAGGGTACGTGACAGGAGGTTCTCTCGGGGTCAGTCTAGTGGACGACAGTTTGGACAGTTTGAGAGGTCCAGGAGTTATCATGGTGGTTCGAGTGGGGCTTCTGCTAGCCAGCCAGCCCAGTATGGGCAGTATCAGACAGCGGGATGTTTTATTTGTGGTCAGCAGGATCACTTCAGGAGGGACTATCCCCTTGTGACTCAGGGAGCTAGATCTACCCCTACTCAGACTGTTGGTCAGTCCTCTGCTGGTGGTTCTACTAGCAGCGCTCGCACCAGCTCGGTAGGCCGAGCTAGTTCTCAGCAGGGCAGGGCTCAGCGAGGTCGTCCTGTGACACATGCTAGACTGCACGCCATGACCCAGCAGGAGGGCCGTGATTCACCGAAAGTTATCGTTGGTACGTTGTTTATCTTTCATCAACCTGCTTTAACCTTAATTAATCCTGGTGCGACGCACTCTTTTATGTCCAGTAGATTCGCATGTTTTGCAAATGTACCATCATCACTCCTTATTGGTGAGTGGTATGTTTCTTTACCTGCGGGAAGGGCACTTGAGATAGAGTGGGTTTTTAATGGTTGTGGTGTAATCGTTGACGGTTTTTGCCTAGAGGCCAACCTAATTCCTCCAGATCTTGTGGAGTTTGATGTAATTCTGGGGATGGACTTTCTGGAGACACATCGTGCATTTGTAACGTCCCGTATCTCAATTACCCGTTTGCTAGTCATTTGGACGGTAAACGACTTTTATTTTCACTTTTACTATTGTTTCAGTACATTTAGTGGCCCTAAAAGTTGACTTTTCGTTCGGATCAAAATTTGAGAAAATTTCCTTCATGAAAGTTGTAGAGGATGTTAAACCGAGCGCGTGCATATGTGGTACGTAAAAATCGGAGTTCGTGTACGAAAGTTATGAGTGATTTAAGAAAGTTACTGTTCATGGTAAGAAAATTATATATATAAGGAAAATTACTGTGGTAGGTTTCCAAAACCGGAAACCCACCTTTCTCTCTCCTCTCCCCCGATTTTCCCCTCTTTCTTCTTCGGGAAATCCTTCTTCCCTTCGATTGGCCGCCGTCCGGCCATCACCCGGCAGAAAGCCGGCCACCACAGGGTCGCCTCCTCCCCCTGGTCACGCTGGTGCCCTTAGTTTTCGACGATTTGGCCGGAAAGGCTCGGATCGAAGCAAGGTTTGCTCCGGTTGCAGTTTTGGGGTTTCGCCGATTTCCGGCCACCTCCGGCCACCAGGTTAGCATCGAAGGTTCGGTTTTTGATGGTGATCATTTCCCTTAAGGTAGTTCAATCCAATTTGCAGTGTAGATATCGAATTGACAATTTTTCCATTTCTAGGGTTCTTGAGCTTTTCTGGAAAATTTTCACCGGCTTGATTCGACCACTTCGAGGTAAAATTGGGTTGTGTTGTAGTTGAGAGAATCGATCAGTGTGTTGAGTAGGTGCTACTGTCAAAATATGGTGGCCGCCGGCGCGTGGGGCCCACACGCTGCCACTGTGGCGGCGCGTGGAGGCGTGTGTGGGCAGTGTTTTAATTTCAGTTTTAGCCCTTTAAATTGTATAATTTTTGTAGAGGTTAATTATGTGATTTTGGTTAAGTTTGGGAGAAGTTTGACATGGATTATGAATTTCCGAAGTTTGGGAGTTTCGGTTGTTGAATTGTGGGAATCCGACCTTCGGATTTCCCTTGTTCCGATATGGAATACATTAATCGACGGATGGATATTAATGGTGAAGTTTGGTAAGGATTGGTGAAGTTTGATTGGGTGTGGAAGAGGATTGGAGAAGTTGAGGTTATGGGTTTTGAGATTAATTATTGATTATCGTAAATAGTTATCAAATTGTTGTTTACGGATTATAATTGTGTACAGGACGTGTTACCGACCTATCGCTCAACGAGGATCCTTACGCTTGGATACCACGTTAGCCGTATATCGTGAGTGGACTTTTATTTTTAAAGATTGATGCATGCATATATATTTATTTGCTTCCGAGTTGATTATTTTATTTATCCATTTACCTTCTTGAGCATACGGTTATTTTCGGAAACGGTTTTGGTTAATTATTTTACTTGGAGATTTTATGGCGTGCGGGGTCACGTCATTGGATTACGCTTATCTTCTTTTATTTATTTATCTCCGATGTGATTTCCGGATTTATACTATTTATATTATACTTATATTCGGCAATTTGAGATTTCTATGAGATTCGATGAAGTTAATCTTTTTACTTATTTATATCCTATCTATTTTGAAGATGAGATTATCTTGGCGTGTGGGACACGTCTTTGGAAATTCATTTACGAGAGTTGGGGAAATTCATTTATATCCTATCGCCTTCCCCTACTCACTTTACTACTTAGCTAGCGGGGCTAGCTTGATTTTCATTTAACCAGCGGGGCTGGTCTTATTTTCCGTAAGTATCAGAGTTCCAACTTTTTCTTTTAAATCATATGTGACTAGCTGGGCTAGTCGGTTTTCATGAGTGGAACTTGTCTTGTTTATTTGTCATTAATCATTGCATGCATCGGAAGTTTTTAGAGAAATAAATGTGGGAAAGTATAAAATCCCTTTTATTTGAAATTGTTTATTTTTGTCCACTCACGCTAACGTTTTTCTTGTACTTTCCCCTGGGCCCTTCGGTTTCAAATGCCCAGTTCACAGTGTAGCTGTTCGGCTTTAGGAGTTGAGGCTTAGCACCACCGCTGTCATCTATCCCTCGTAGGTTACTTGCTAACCTACTATGTGTATCATTGTTCTTTTGGTTCTAGACTGCTCCGATAACCTTGAGTATTTTGTACTAATATTGTAACCTATGACTTGGTTGTAATTTGAGTTATTTGAATAATTTGGTACTCTAAATTGTGAAGTTGTGCGGTTTTGGGAGCAGGGTGGCTCCAGGAGTTTTTGGGAGGGTTGTTTAGAAGTGAAGTTGAAATTCTACAGGTTTTGGGTTACCCATTTTTGAGGGAGGTTATGCCAAAATTTTTGGTAAACCTTCTTTAAAGGTGGGTCCCGCAGGGCCACTTCAGATTCCAGGTTGGAATCCGGGGCGGACCCTGTCAGCATTAGTTGATTGTTTCCGTAAAGAAGTAGTGTTTCGAAGTCTAGGAAAACCGGAAATCACCTTCCGTGGTGAGAGGAACATTCTCTCTTCTTGCCTGATTTCGGCCATTACAGCTGAAAAGATTTTGAATAAAGGTTGTCAGGCTTATTTAGCACACATTGTGGATACAAAGAGGGCGATGTTGAACATTGAGGATATTCCTGTGGTCAGGAAGTTTCCGGATGTGTTTCCTGATGAACTACCTGGTTTACCTCCAGAGAGAGAAATAGATTTTACCATTGAATTGCTCCCTGGTACTGCACCTATATATCAGGCACCTTATAGAATGGCCCCAACTGAGTTAAAGGAGTTGTTGGATAAAGGTTTCATTCAGCCAAGTGTGTCCCCTAGGGGTGCTCCGGTGCTTTTTGTTAAGAAGAAGGATGGCACTTTGAGGTTGTGTATTGATTATAGAAAATTGAATAAGGTCACGGATTGATGATTTGTTTGATCAATTACAGGGTGCCAAAGTCTTTTCTAAGATTGATTTGAGGACAGGTTATCACCAGCTACGGATAAGAGAGTCTGATGTACCCAAGACCGCATTCCGATCACGCTATGGTCACTACGAATTTGTGGTGATGCCTTTTGGATTAACCAATGCTCCTGCAGCCTTTATGGATCTCATGAATCGAGTATTTCGCCCATACTTGGACCGTTTTGTGATTGTATTCATTGATGACATTCTGGTTTACTCCAAGAGTGATGAGCTTCATATTAAGCATTTGAAGATAGTACTTCGGACTTTGAGGGAAGCTAGGCTATATGCTAAGTTGAGTAAGTGTGAATTCTGGCTTAATAGCATAGGATTCTTGGGTCATGTGGTGTCAGCTGAAGGTATTAGTGTGCACCCCCAAAAGGTGGAAGCGGTTTTGAATTGGGGAAGACCCACCACAGTGACGGAAATTCGTAGTTTCTTGGGTTTAGCCGGTTATTATCGGCGGTTCGTGCAGGATTTCTCTAGACTTGCGGCCCCCCTCACTAAATTGACCAGGAAGGGTGCTAAATTTGTTTGGTCGGAAGAGTGTGAACAAAGTTTCCAAGAACTCAAAAGACGTTTAACTTGTGCCCCAGTTCTAGCATTGCCTGATGATAGCGGGGAGTATGTGATTTACAGTGATGCCTCAAGACAAGGTTTAGGTTGTGTGTTGATGCAGCATGGAAATGTGATTGCTTACGCATCTAGGCAGTTGAAACCTCACGAAATGAACTACTCGACTCATGACCTTGAGCTTGCTGCTGTAGTTTTGGCACTTAAGCTATGGAGACACTATCTTTATGGAGCACAATGCCAGATTTTCACGGATCATAAAAGTCTCCAGTATCTACTTAACCAAAGGGACTTAAATTTGAGACAAAGGAAGTGGTTAGAGTTGATTAAGGATTATGATTGCACTATCGAGTACCATCCAGGAAGGGCCAATGTGGTAGCTGATGCACTTAGTCGAAAGCCCTCTAGCTCTCACTACTACAAAAAGGTCATCAGACGACGGTGGATTTCTGTTGTCTGATGACCAAGCTCACCGTGGTCTAAGTGAGTGTTGTGTGATTGAAAAATCAGACAACGGTGATTCCACCGTTGTGTGATAACAGTTTGCTCAACAGAAAACATATTTCCGTTGTGTGAATTCTGCGCAGGCATGTGCCTGGCATGGCATGCGCGGGGATGCCTCGGTACATTCAGACAATAGAAAGAAATTTTGCTGTTGTTAGAGATTCATAACACATAACAGATATAAGTCATTCTTTGTTGTCTGAGGTTCATAACACACAACATATTTTACTCATTCTTTGTTGTCTGATATATATAACACACAACAGATATAACTCATTCTTTGTTGTCTGAGATTAATAACACACAACAGATATAACTCATTCTTTGTTGTCTGAGATATGTGACACACAACCAAAGTAAAATTATTTCTCTTGTCTGTTGATCACTCAGATAACAGAGATGATTTATTTCTGTTGTGTGTTATGAATCTCACACAACAGAATTTTGTTTGCTTTTGTTGTTGGTTGTTAGTTCACACAACAATTATATTTGTTTTAACTATGGTGTGAATATCGTAATCAAATTGGCTAACGGCCAATAACTGTTGTGGGAAAAGCCTTAATTTTGAATTCTTTTACAGTCATACAACACATTGTTTTGTATTGTGTTGTATGAATGAAATTTGGACAACAAGAAGAATATCCATATAAACGTTTTTCCAGAAATAATACTCAATATATGACCATAGAAACAGTACTACAATCCTTATAATTCAAGCTAGGACAACAGAGATTGAGTCTGTACTTGTAAAATGTTCTAGCTAGGAAGACCTAAACTACATAGATTACGGCTGCTTTTCTTTAATGCACCTTCATTTGTTCTTGCAGAAGCTCTCTTGTAGGCAAAGATGATAAGCAGTCTTTCGATCTCTTAAGCCATCAATCCTATACATGATGGACAAGGACCCTGCAGAAGCTCTAGTATTGACTCCAGTTCTGCTCACCCAATGACCTTACCCTTTAGCCCATTTGAAGGGAGTTCGAGTCCCTTTACTTTATGAATTGCGATCTACAAGAGTTAATTTGACGATTGAAGAAGGGTCTGGAGCATTGTTAGCTAGCTTCCATGTGAGGCCGAATCTCATTGATAAAGTGCGGGAGGCACAAGATGAAGATGAATATTTAAGACATTTAAAGGAAGCAGTAAGTGATGGCACTAGATCGGACTTTATTCTTAGAAGAGATGGAGCCTTAATGTTTGAGAATAGAATATGTGTACCTAACCTTCCTGATATCAAACGAGAAATTTTGGATGAGGCTCATAGTTCTGCTTACGCTATGCATCCTGGCGGGACAAAAATGTACCGAACTTTAAAACCATATTATTGGTGGCGAAATATGAAACGGGAAATTGCAGCGTATGTGAGTAGGTGCTTGGTATGCCAACAAGTAAAAGCAGAAAGACAGAAACCTTCAGGATTACTTCAGCCGTTGCCTATTCCAGAGTGGAAGTGGGAGCACATCACCATGGATTTTGTTTCGGGTCTTCCACGAACTCGCAATGGTCATGATTGTATTTGGGTGATTGTGGATCAACTCACTAATTCTGCTCATTTCTTACCTGTTAACAAGACTTATGGGATGAACAAGCTGGCGGAACTTTATGTTAATGAAATCGTGAAACTTCATGGACCACCCGTTTCCATTGTCTCTGATCGAGATCCTCGTTTCACCTCAAAATTTTGGAAGAGTCTGCATGAGGCTTTAGGCACTGGATTAAGTTTTAGCATGGCATTTCATCCACAGACTGATGGGCAATCCGAGAGAACTATCCAAACCTTGGAAGACATGTTGAGATCCTGTGTTATGCAATTCTAAGGAAGTTGGGATAACCATCTGGCATTGATTGAGTTTGCTTACAATAATAGTTATCATTCCAGTATTGACATGGCTCCTTACGAAGCTCTCTATGGAAGACAGTGCCGTACTCCTTTACGTTGGAATGAAGTGGGAGAAAGAAAGCTCATAGGTCCAGAGATTATGCGGATTACCACCGAAAAAGTTAAGTTGATCAAAGAGAAACTCAGGATAGTTCAGAGTAGACAAAAGAGTTATGCGGATAACCGCAGGAAAGACTTGGAATTTCAAAAAGGTGATTGGGTGTTCTTGAAATTGTCTCCTTGGAAGGGCGTAGTAATATTTGGAAAGCGGGGGAAGCTTAGTCCCCGATTCATGGGACCTTTTATGATTAAAGATCGAGTTGGCCCAGTTGCATACAAATTGATTCTACCTCCGAGGTTATCAAAGATCCAAGATGTCTTCCACGTGTCCCTGCTCCGCAAGTATATTGCTGATTCCTCTCATGTCTTAGAAGAACAGCCCATTCGTTTGAAGGAGGATCTCACTTATGAGGAGAAACCGATCCAGATACTCGACAGAAGAGAGCAGGTCCTTAGAAACAAGACGATACCTTTAGTTAAAGTATTGTGGAGTAATCATTTGGTGGAAGAAGCCACTTGGGAACCGGAAGATTTAATGAGACGACAGTACCCCCATCTGTTCTGACAGGTACGTAAATTTAGAGGGCGAAATTTTTTTTAGGGGGGGTGAATTGTTACACCCCATATCTGAGATACCCTTTTTACTGAGTTGCATGAAATTCCTTATGGTTACCGTTCGCGGTTATAATTTTAACGTTTAGGGGGTGGTTAAAAATTGACTTTTTATGAGTTATTAATTTGAGAAAATTTCCTTCATAAAAGTTGTAGAGGGCGTTAAACCGAGCGCGTGCATATGTTGTTAGTTAAAAACTGAGTTCGTATGCAAAAGTTATGAGTGAATTACGAAAATTACTGTTCATGGTAAAATTTGAATATATATGGAAAGTTACCCGGGTAGGTTTCCAAAACCGGAAACCCACCCCTCTTTCTCTCTCCTCTCCCCCGATTCTTCTCCCTTTCCCTTCGGGTTCTCCTCTTCCCCTTCGATTCTTCACTTTCAGGCCACCATCCGGCGTGCAACCGGTCACCACAGGGGCATCTCAACCCGCTCTTGACACTAGTGACCTAGGATTTTGGAGTTTTGGCCGTGAAAGTCCGGATCGAAGCAAGGTTTGCTCCGGTTGCAGTTTTGGGATTTTGCCGATTTCCAGCCATTCCGGCCACCAGATTCACATCGAAGGTTTGGTTTTTGATGGAGATTATTTCCCCTAAGGTAGTTCATTCCAATTTGCATTGTAGAGGTCGAATTGACAATTTTTCATTTCTAGGGTTCTTGAAGTTTCGGGGCTTTCCTTCACCGGCTTGATTCGACCACTTCGAGGTAAAATTGGATGATGTTGTAGTTGGGAAAATTGTTGGGCCTGTTGTGTAGATGCTAGTGCCGGAATTTGGTGGTCATCGGAGGAAGTGGTTGCCAGCGAGTGTGAGCCATAGTGACCGCACCTGCTTCCGCCATCACCTTCTGTAGGTTACCTGTTTAACCTACTGCACTCCTTGTCTATTTATATTCCTAGAATGCTCTGATTACTAAGGGATATGTGACCCAAACTTGTATGAATTATATTTGAGGTCGATGACCTAACTTTGGTGATTGTAATAACTTTTACCTTTTGGAGATTATGTATGATGTTATTAACTTTGAGATGGGTTTGGTTGAATTTGGGAGCAGGGTGGCTCCAGGAGTTATGGTTGGATGATTAGAAGTGAATTTTGGTTTTCCGCAGGATTTTGGGTTATCCATTTTTAAGGGAGATTATGCCGAAATTTTTGGTAAATCTCCTTTAAAGGTGGGTCCCGCAGGGCCACTTCGGATTTCAGGGTGGAATTCGGGGTGGGTCTTGTCACTTAATTTGTCAAGAGTAATTGTTATTTGTTAAGACGCTGAGTTAAACAAGTAGTAATTAGTTCTAACGGGTGGTAAAAATCATGCTTTAATGATTAAATGATTCTGGAAATTACGTGTTAAATTCTTTGTCTAATGGTTAATTTGCATGTGTGAGTTGATTCAAGGGTTAAATAATACTACTAGTTAAGAAAATTACGCTGAGTGTTTTCGAAAAGTATTAGTATTAGGCTTGGTAAGGACTTTTTCGATCCAATCCTACATTAGAATGAATCAGATAAATGGATTGATCCGCTGAGGCTTTTCATTTGGGCTCTTATCTAGGCATTTAAGATTGGCACATTTTTGTAGCATGTTGAAAATGAATTTTCTATTTTTACACTTAGTAATTTCTTAGTGGTATTGGTCTAGGTTAGGGAAGTCGATCATTGTATATAGGTTTATTTGTTTCGTTTTTATTTTAAGTAGATTAGGAACTAACTTTCAAGACCCCCCATTTTATTCTTTTATTTATTAATTGACCTTTTTGTGTAGGTGTACACTACAATCCCCGGACTGAACGATCCCTGCTTATCCTATACTGACAACTACATTTTGCAGGATTAAATTGTGAGGCTATTTCAGCCGCATCAAATTCTCACATAGGCTATTTTGAATCAAAACTTATTTTAGCATACTCATAATCTGTACCATGTCAACAAACTATATCCACTACAGAGTTATATATCATAGATACATCTTATTTAAGCAAAGAAAAATAACAAACATCATCTCAATATTGTGATCATCTTTTAGACATGCTTTCAGAGATACAAACTCATCCTAGACAGTTGAAAGGGCGATTCTAATGACTCAGAAACAAAACAAACGACTCAAACAAAAACAAAAACAATCAATTTCGACTCTAACCAATAAAACCTAAAATGACAATTTTTTTTTTTACGACACTTTATATTTTTTTTCTTTTGTTTGTTTCTTCAATTTTTCAATTTTTATTGCCTTTTTTCAATTTTTAACTAACCTGAAAAAAAAAAACCTAAAACCCAATAAAGTCAACGTTAACCTTCTGATCATACATTGTCCTCAATGTTAAACAATTCAAAGCATGCAAAACACAAGATAAACAATTCAATTTTTATTGCCTCTTTTCAATTTTTAACTAACCTAAAAAAAAAAACCTAAAACCCAATAAAGTCAATGTTAACCTTCTGATCATACATTGTCCTCAATGTAAAATAATTCAAAGCATGCAAAACACAAGATAAGCATATAAGGGATAATCATGAACCACTTTATTGAATAACCAAAAAGATTACAAAATAACTAACCAACGAAAATTGCAAAAACACTAACCAAATAATTGTTCCAAAAATAAAAGACTAACGAAAATAAAAATAAAAAATAGAGAGATCAAATCTAGTTTCTTTGGGGTGCCTCCCATGTAGCGCTTGGTTTTAACGTCTTCTCAGCCTAGACGTGGTCTTCCTTTTGCTCCTTAAGTGTTGGTGCCTTCAAAACCTCCCTTTGGATTTGGAAATGTGTTACTTGGAAGCTTTCCTTGTTCATGGAACTTGGTCATAAAGTCCACCACTTGTCCCATTTGCTTCTTCAAATCCGCTATATCCTTCCCATGATTTTGTTACCCTTGAATCAAAGCTTGAGTTGAAGAATTAAGCGTCTCAATAATCTTATCATAATTAGGGGATGTTCCCTGAGCTTGAGGAGGAGCTTGAGATCTCTGATAAAATGCTCCCTGAGGTCCTCTGTTGTAGGTGTTCTGATTAGCAACATTATCATTAACCCTCCACCTAAAGTTAGGGTGATCCCTCCAACCTGGGTTATAGGTGTTGGAGAAAGGGTCATTCCTTGGACGAGTTTGCCCTTGGTTCTGGTTCTAACACCTTAAGTAGTTAGGACTTTCCCATCCACCATTTTCTATCAGTTGAGGATATTGATCAGTCATGTGCCCTTGAGTAGAGCATACCCCACAAACTTGAGCAACTCCTTGGACTTTTGGCGTTAACACTTGTGACATAAGAGAAGTAAGCTTATCCAATCTTGCATTCAAATCCGAATTCATAGTCACTTCCTTCACTTGACGAGTTGCAGTCCTAATGCCCTCATATTGTTGAGCAATGGCAGCCCTATTAGCAATCAATTCCTTCCCTTGAGCTGGAGTCTTGTCCACAAAAGTACCTCCACTAGCAGCATCTAACATTTGGGGTTCCAGAGGGAGAAAACCCTCATAAAAGTATTACAAGAGGCTTTCATCCTTGAACTTGTGTTGGGGACATTGCGCCAAAAGGGATTTGAACCTTGCGTAGTACACAGGATATGACTCATCTTCAGCCTGTTGAATTCCAGTAATCTTCTTCCTCATAGCAATAACTCTCGAAACAAGGAAGAATTTCTCAAGAAATACCCTCATCATGACGTCCCAAGAAGTGACATGTCCATCTGGAAGTTCATATAACCAATCTTCTTTGGCTCTATCAGCTAGGGAAAAAGGGAATGTCTTCAGCTTGAAAATGTTCTCATCTGCCTCAGGTGGCGTCATACTTCCAACTACAAACTGAAACTCCTTCAAATGCATGTTAGGGTCCTCCATGGAGAGTCCATGAAATGTAGGTATACGATGAAGAAGTCCACCCTTAATCTCAAAGTTGGTAGACTTGCCCTATACAGCAGTTGAGAAAACAATGGAAAGAGGAAGCCCTCCTTCAACAGTGGACGTAGAGAGGTCCTTGATACTCTGATTAGCCTCATTATTTCCTCCAAGACCAGCCATTTCGTGCTCTTCTTCTTCAGGGGGTGGCGTATAAGTTGGTGAAGGTGAAAGAAGTGGTGTAATCTGAGGTGAGAATGAGTTGGACGAAACCAAAGGTGATGGCGTCAAAGATGGTGGAGATGGAGTAGGTGTAGGTGATGTAGATTCCTCTGAAGAATGTAAGATCCTCTTCCCTTGATCGTTAAATGTATATGGCTTGAAATTCAAAGGAGAAGGTCTCCTGTACTCAAGTTGTGGAGGATTCTTCAAACGTGCAAGTCTTTTTTCAATCTCTTGTGCAATAGGGATCTTAGAAGGCTCGAACATTCATAGAAATCCTGAACAAGTTAAAAATTAAATAAGTTAGTTAACTATACAATAAAAAAATACAAGTTAATTATTTTATACATAGTTAACGTTACATACAACAATACAAACGTACAAGAGTATTTTTTTATACAATTACAACAAAAATTACAAGTATGATGTAAGTATAAAACGGGTTTTTACAATTTTAGGGGTGGATTTATGAAATCAAGCAACTCATAAGAATTTAAATTTAACCACAAGCTTTCAATTGATCGAACGTGCGGCCCAAGTATAGTCATCTAGACACAAGCTTCCTTTCAAATCTTTTGGGCAACCTTACTGAAATGGCCAGGTGAGGGAGGACGAACACAAGAGGTAGAAATCATTTTGGCTTGAGCTACTCCCACAGTGGTTTAGGCCCAATTGTATGCACTTCTGAATTCAAAACCCATTATGGACATTGTCCCCTCTCTAGCCACCACTCCACATAGGCTATACTTACTAAGATAAGAAATTTCACAAGTGTGAAGATAGTTCAACAAGTGTTAATAAAAGCCCTCAACTTTAAGAAACCTGGTTACACTTTTTGATCTACAAGAATGCAAGATGCTTCAAAAGGTGGTGGAATGGATGAGAGCTACGACAAGGATGCTTGAATGGATGAATGGATGCTTCATGGTCTTGAACTTTGGATTTCTTTGAAGTTGCCCAAACCTTGGAAGAGAAAGGGGAGTGTTTGTGTATTTGATTCTGAATTTTGTGGTGTGTAGAAGAGCTTCACAAACCTCCTTTATATAGTGAAAGGCAAGGGCTAGGGTTCCCTTGAATTTCTCTTGAATTGCATCACTTCGACCAATAGAAAAATAGTATATGAATTGGAGAGCAAGTAATCTCTATTTTGCCGAATTCACCATGTATCCATATTTCGGCCTCCTTGTATGTAGAGTCATAAATCAATACTTATTCCTCTATTTTCTCTCATGAAATTCCCAAGAAAATCCAATAATATCTCATAATATCTTTTGCCGAAAATCCTTGAATAATCCTTATATATATCACGGCAAAAGCATGTAGAATGGGCCTATGACTCCTCCAAAACGTTAAGAATGATCTAGAGACTCATGTGCAAGTCACATGCTTCAAACTTCGGGCCAAACCTCCCAAAATGGGGCCAATTCGAAATCCATAATCCATATTGCCGAAATTCCTTTAATAATCTAGAACATTCTTGAACTATTTTGAGTCATCTTCAAGACACAACATCTCCTAATCTCACCAGGTCTCCTAGCAGAATCAGGACTCCTAGCGTCATCAGGTTTCCTAGTCCAACTGGGACTCTATCATTTCTTCATTTTCGAACATCATTTTTCTGAGCTCACTCCTAGTTGCATTAGGATTCCTACTTCAACTAGGATTCCTTTTCCTGGTAGAACTGGGAAAACTTCATTTCTCCATTTCCTCTCATTTCTGCGCAAATAACTCCTTACCTTCCATTTCCAGAATCAAAACTACCTAAAAACAAGTTAGAAATGACATTGTTAAGAGAATAACTAAGCAAAATGTAGAGAGAAATATACTAAAAATATAGTAGAATTTAGTCTCAACATTCTCTTACCTAAATATTGTACAAAAATTTAGCTAAGTCAAGATGCTTGTGGGCTGGTGGTGAAATTACTTGTAGTAATCCCGAAGGTGTTCAGTATTCCAAGGGTGAGCGGACGTAGCGGCATCATTGTCCTTTAAGTAGAAAGTGTCAGGGCTGATGACTCCTACTTTTTGGTATGGCCGTTCCCAAGTGGGTCGGAGGACGGTTGGTGGAGGGATGACCTCTTTCATGACCCAGTCTCCTAGTTGGAGGTTACGGGCCTTGACTCTAGCGTTGTAGAAGCGTGATACCCATTGTTTGTTTTGCAAGCTGTGTAGGTGAGCCTTGTGGCGCCTCTCCTCGAGGAGATTCTTGTTGAGGCAAATGCCATCAGTGTTGGTTTTAGCATTGTAGCCTTCAACCATAACGGTTGGCTGTGTGACTTCGATTGGGAGGACTGCCTCGGTGCCGAACATCATGCATAACGGTGTTTCTCCGTTAGCAGATGTTGGGGTTGTTTTGATGGCCCAGAGGATCTCTAGGAGCTTCTCCGCCCACAAGCCTTTGGCATTGTCAAGGTTTTTCTTGAGCAGCTTCTTGACGATCCTGTTTGCTGCTTTGACCTGCTCGTTGATTTGGGGGTGTACCACAGATGCGTAGAGCATCTTGGTGCCTAGCTTGCAATGAAGTTAATGATTTCCTCATTGTTGAACTGTGCCCCGTTGTTTGTGATGATAGTGTGAGGTACGCCGTAGCAGCAATAAATATTTTTCCAGAGGAAATGGGTCACCTTTGCGGTAGTGATTGCCGTTAGCGGTTCAGCTTCTATCCACTTGCTGTTGTAATCGATGGCAACAATGATGTACTTGAACTGCCCCTTAGCGGTTAGCAATTTGCCAACGAGGCTGAGGCCTATTGAGACTAATTTTGACTATATTTTTAGTGCATTTCTCTCTATATTTTACTTGGTTATTTCCTTAACAATATCGTTTCTAACTTATTTTGTGTTTTTAGGTAGTTTTGAGTCTAGAAATGGAAGGCAAGGAGTAAAAATCGCAGAAATGAGAAGAAATGGAGAAATGAAGTCTGTCCTACCTGGAAAAGGAATCCCCGTCGAAGTAGGAATCCTAACTCAACTAGGAGTGAGCTTGGAAAAATGATATTCGGAAATGAGAAACGACAGAATCCCAGTTGGACTAGGAAATCTGATCACACTAGGAGTCCTGATGCTACTAGGAAACCTGGTGAGACTAGGAGATGCTGTGTCTTGAAGATGACTCCAGATAGTTCAAGAATATTCTAGAATGCACAAGAATTTCGACATTTGCATAATGGGCTTTCGAATTGACCCATTTGAGAAGTCTGGCCCAAAGATTGAAGCATGTGACTTGCACATGAGTCTCTAGAACCATCCATGACGTCTTGAGGAGTCCATGACCCATTTATATTGATTTTTGCCGTGATAATTAAAGGAGAATATCAAGGAATTTCAGCAAAGACAAATTTGGGATAGTTTTGGATTTCAATGGAATTGTTTGGGAAGAAAATAAAGGAATAAAGATTGAATTTGGATTCCTAATTCCATTCTACATACTTGGAGGCCAAAATATGGTCTAGGTTCAAGGAAGATTTCGGCAAAAGGAAGGTGACTTGCTCTCCAATTCTCATGGAATATTTTCATTGGCCGGATGATGTCACAAGTAGATTTCGACCTTGATACCCTAGCCCTTGCCGTTCACTATATATAGGGGGTTTGTGAAGATATTCTACACACCACCAAATTTAGAATCAAAAGCCATAAACACTTCCCCTTCTCTCCAAAGTTTTGGCAACAATCCAAGCATTCAAAGTTCAAGGCTGTGAGCAATCTTCCTCTCCATTCAAGCATCCTTGCTGTGATCCTCATCCATTCCACCACCTTTTGATGCTTCTTGCTTCTTTAAAGATCAAAAAGTGTAACCATGAACACTCTATCTTGTTTTCGGTTTTGGATTGTAAAACTATTTCGGGTTTTCTATAAATTACGATTTGGTTTTCTTAATTTATTCTATGATTTGCGATTTCTATGGTGGATGAAGAGTTGATTTTAGATATGTAATTTTGGAATACTATGAAGCATGTTTTAGGTTTTTAGTTTTCAAGTTGAAAGTTGCGATTTCTATATGTTCTTGCATGATTGTTAATTTCGAGATTCAATGTGACGTCCCGAACCCGAATTTACCAGTTTACAAGTCTTTCGATGGGTAAACGACATTTACATTTACTTTTTGGCTCTGTTTCGACATTTTAGGGGGCCCTAAAAGTTGACTTTTTGTTCGGGTCAAAATTTGAGAAAATTTCCTTCATGAAAGTTGTAGTAGATGTTAAACCGAGCGCGTGCATATGTGGTACGTAAAAATCGGAGCTCATATGCGAAAGTTATACGCGAAAATGTGAAAGTTACTGTTCACAGTAAGTAGTATATATTTGAAATTTTTACTGTTGGGCCAGGTAACTTTCTTTTCTCCTTCTCTCTCCTCCCGCACGCTCTCTCTTTCTCCTCTGCGCATTTTCTCTCTCTCCTCTGCAACTCCGGTTGCTTTCTCTTTCCGACCACCAAAAAGCGTCAAATCGGTGGCTACGGACTCGTCTTGACCTCCTCTTGGCCCCTACGGTGGTGGCTCACGGCGGCTTGGCCGGAAAACGACGTATCGGGTCCTTGAAGTTTACTGTAGCAGGTGACCGTTGACCCGAATTCCGGCCACCTCCGGCGACAAAGACAGGCTTTTTAGAAGCGTCTTGAGGCGTACTTGAAGCTCCCCAAATATCTTGAAGCGATTTGCAGCGTGGAGGAAGAAAGCATAATTAGAAAATTTTACTCTACTTCGGTTTGCTTAATTGTTCGGCCACTTAGAGATATGGTGGTCGACCGGCGGCGCGTGGGCCAGGCACAGCTGCCTGTAGTGGCGCGTGAGGGCGCGTCCGGCCGATCCTGGTGAGTTGTTTTGGTCTATTGACTAGTACATATTGTTATGAATTTATGGATATGTGTTTGGTGGAAATTGGAGGAGGTTTGGATATTAATCAGAATTTCCGAAGTTCAATAGTTTGGTTATTGGTTTATGAGAAATTCCACTATCGGATATCTCTCAGTTTTGCCCTAGAAACCTTCAATTAATGAATTGGTACTAATGGTGAAGTTTGGGTTAAATTGGAGAAGAAATGAAAATGTTGATTTATGAGGATTTGATGTGGGAATTGTATTTAATTTCCGGATTGTTATTCGCGAATTATAATTGTGTACAGGGCGACGTGCCGAGCTACTGCTCGACGTAGGAAACCGGTAGCGTGGTCGCCTAAATAGTACTGTGAGTGGACATTTGTTTTTAAATTAATTCCGCATGCAGTATTATTATTATTTTCTTCCAATTGAGATTTAATTATGTTTTGAATATTTGAGATTTAGTTTATCGAGATTTATTTATGGATTACGAGATTAGTATTGAAATTCCTTCCCGAGGGCTTTTAGGAGATTTTTGAGATAGTCATTCATGAGTTATTGAGTTGGGAAATGATTTTCGGGAAGTGACTGATTCGGAAAAATATTATGAGAATTATTGTTTTCGAATATCAGTTTTTATGAAGATATACGAGTGCGAGGGATTTAGCAAATATTTGAGCATGATTGATTTATCAAGATTTATTGAGTTTTGAATTCCGCACTTATCAGACTTGGGTTAGATGGAGCTTTCTTTCCGAAAGCAATTATTGAATTATAGAGTATGTGATTATGCTTTCGAGGGTTTATTGACATATCGAGGATTGAGTTAGTGAGTTATTACTGAGTTATGCTTTCGGTGAATTATTATTGATTTATTGAGGTAATATCGAGTTTCTTTCCGAAAGCAAGTGATTGAAAGAGGTTTTTTTCAGTTTCTTGAGGAGGCTATTCAGTTTATTAAGGAGGCCAGTTTTGGCGCATGCGTATCTTACCTAGTTGGCAGTCCCTTCTAGGTAATAGTCTGGTTGGCAGTCCCTTCCAGACTACAGCTCGGTTGGCAGTCCCATCCGATGCGTCACCTGGTTGGCAGTCTCTTCCAGATGACATGAGGTAGTTAGTCGGCAGTCCCGTCTACTACCTGTGGTTAGTCGGCAGTCCCGTCTACTACTTGTGGCTAGTTGGCAGTCCCTTCTATCCACCGCCTCCTATTTCGGTTGGCAGTCCCTTCCGATGCGTCATCTGGGTGGCAGTCCCTCCTAGATGGGATGAGATGACTAGACAGCAGTCCTTTCTAGTCATCAAACGAGCCTCATGAAAAGGATGTTTTTATAAGGATTGAGGATGAGATTTTAAGAGGTTTCAAGATGTTCTTGTTACGTGTTTGAGATTTCAGTAAAGAGGATGATTAAGAGTGTTTTCAAGATTGTTACTGCATGCGAGATTTTAGAGAATAACTTGGGAAAGCATTAAGTTTTACTTATACATTTGAAAGTACTTATTTTTCGTCCACTCACTCTAACGGATTTTAAATGTTTTCCCCTGGGCCCTTCGGTTTTAAATGCCCAGTTTGCAGGCCAGTTTAGCTTGAGGTCGAGCGTACTTGGGGTTGAGGCATAGCTGTCATAGCTTCCACATTATAAAAGCATCGGTCATTTATCTTGCTTTCTATTCTCTTGTTCGCTTGTACATTAGATTGCTCTGATAACCTATGAGATTAATATTCTTAAATTCAGAATGGTTTATGAAATGAGAGATGTGAGATGTTGTGATATAGGGAGCAGGGTGGCTCCAGGAGAATAAGGATGGATGATTTAGAAGTGTAATTGTTTTTCTACAGGTTTTGGGTTGTCCATTTTTAGGGGAAGTTCTGTCAAATTTTTGGTAGAATTTCTTCTAAGGTGGGCCCCGCAGGGCCTCTTCGGATTTCAGGGTGAAATCCGGGGCAGGTCCTGTCATTCAATCCCATCTTTTATGTGTTAGTTGATATTGATGAACATGTAATTGAATCCATATTAAGTTGCTAGCGTTCTAGGCTTTGATAATTAAAGTGAAAAACATAAAATTAGTTAGGTAAATTAACAATGAGTCTTGCATGCTTGATTAGCATTCTAACTTGTGTTCTTGGCTTGAATTTATGAAACTTCCGTTTGTGCTTAATGCGTTAAAAGTGTTTTTGTTAGTAATTAGCTACCACTAGTAATTGCATGCTTAATAGGGTTAAATATGGTGCGTTCATCTAGTTAATTTAACTAAGGGAAGTAAAAAGAACTTTGTATGCGTTCATCTTTGTTCTTGATTTATTCTATGCTTTGACATATTTTGATTCGTGATTTGATTTTTGAAACCTTGCCAACGTGTTAATAGTATTAATTATATCTAAATTCATTCCATTCATAGTTCTCTACTTGATTCTGTGTTTTGATGTGTCACATGTATATAATAAGTTGTTAATTTAGAAAATAAAATCCTAAATCCCCATTACTTGTATTTTTTGTAAATAATGTGAATAATGTATATAATATATAGTTTTGTCTTGTCTAATATTTTATTTTTCAGGAATTAATAAGTCCCTAATCCCCGGTTGAGAACGCTCCATACTTATTCTTACTACATTGATAGGGTTTTAAATGGAGCACTAACTCTGTGTAGGTCAAGGCCCCAAGTGGAATGAATCCATGGGTCGATGATGATTGAAAGAGGTTCCGCTGGTGCATGTAGGAGGTCAGCGTATTGTTGACACTTATGGCATGACTTAGAGACTTCTGTCACGTCATCGCCAAGCGTGGGCCAAAAGTACCCTTGCCGCATGGTTCGATTTGCCAAAGATCTGGTACCTGAATGATTTCCACACTCCCCTGCGTGTATCATTGCTAGTACCACTCTTCCTTCTTCTGGTGTTAAGCATCTGAGATTTGGGTGAGTAAAGCCCTGGCGGTAAAGTTTACTATTTTGGATGTTATAACGGGTTACCTTCTACTTGAGTTGCCGTGCCTCGACCATGTCGGTTGGCAGTGTTCTGTTGCGCTCGTATTCTATTATTTCATCCATCATGCTAGGATTGACCTCGATGTTGAATATTTCTGGTAGGGTTTTGGTGATGCCTAGCTTGGCAATGCATTCCACCCTTGTGTCCGTCAGACTTTGATTTTGGCGTGAGCGGTTTCTAACCTTGCTAGAGAGTCTGCCTTGGCATTCTTCTCTCTAGGGATCTGTGTAATAGAGTGAAACTTGAATTTTCCAATTAGGGTTTTCACATACCCTAAGTATGCCATCAACTGCTTGTCCTTAGCCTGAAAGCTGTCGTTGACGACAAGCTAAGAGTCGCTGAATATGTTGACAATATCAGCACCTGAGTCTATGGCAAGGAGTAGGCATGTGATGAGCGCTTTATATTCTGCCATGTTGTTCGAAGCTTTGAAGTTGGATTTGAGTGCGTATTCCACGTTCAGTCCCCTTGGCCCTGTTAGGATGATTCCCGCGCCACATGCTTTTATGCAAGCCGAGCCGTCAACATGGAGGTTCTGTTATGACTGTTCCTCGGTAGGGGATACTTTGGTTGCTACTATGGTGGTGTTGTCCGCTGGTGTCCCGGAAGTGGGTTCCTCCTAGCGCTCGGTGAGCTCAGCAATGAAGTCTGCTACTGCTTGGCCTTTCATAGCGGTTCGTGGTCTATATTCCATGTCGAACTTGCTGAGCTCGTTTACCCACTTGTTTAGGCGGCTAGAGAGCTTGGGGCTTTGCAAAGGCGTCCGACGGCAATAATGAGTGATAGAGCCAATTGTTCGAGAGGGGTGTGCCTTGTTTCCGCTCCGATCATGCCCCTGCTGGCATAGAACACCAGGAGCTCTTCCTATCCTTCTCTCCGCACTATGGCATAGCTCACCACTGATGTGGAAACTGCTAGGTATATCTGGAGTATTTCACCTTGTACAGGTATGGAGAGAAGTTGGATTGCTGCTAGGTACTCTTTCAGACTTTGGAGTGCCGTCTCACAATTTAGCGTCCAATTAACCACTTCTTGGTGGGTCCTCTTCATAGCTTCGAAGAATAGGAGACACCTGTCGGTGAGCTTTGAGTTGACATGGTTAACTTGCTCTGGAGGTTTTGAACATGTACCTTCCACTCAAGGGATTTCATGTTGAGGATGGCCTGCACCTTTTCGGGGTTAGCTTCTATGTCTCACTTGCTAACGATGTAGCACAAGAATTTGCTAGCGGTGAAACCTAAGAAGCACTTCTTAGGGTTAAGGCGCATACCGTAAGCTAAGAGAATGGCAAATATCAATCGGAGGTTAGCCATATGTCTGCTGGCCTTGATACCTTTGACAAGCATGTCGTCCACGTATACCTCTATTATCTTGCTGAGGTGTTAGCGAACATGGCGTTCATTAACCACTGGTACATTGCACCTGCGTTCTTTAGGCTAAAAGGCACAACATTATAGCAATACAAGCCTATGTCAATTGTGAATATGGTGCACTCTTAGTCGCCAGGGTGCATTTTGATTTAGTTGTAGCCGAAGAAAGCATCAGTCATGCTAAGCAGCTCGTGTCCCGCTGTAGCGGGGAACTGTTCTTGGGGCATGCCTTGTTCAGACCCTTGAAGTCTATGCACATTCGCCATTTGCTGCTGGGCTTTTTTACCATTACCAACTTAGAGATCCACTGCGGGTAATTAACTTGGCGAATGAATCTGATGCCCTGTAGCTTGGCCACCTCCTCCATGATTGCACGATATCTCTCCTCATCAAAGGCTCTTCTTTTTTGTTTGACTAGATAAAAAAATGGTTTGATTCTTAGCTTGTGCGTAATTATATCAGGAGAGATGCCCGGCATGTCTGCGTAAGACCATGCAAAAACAGCGGCATTTTCTCGCTGCTATCTCAAGGGAGAGTTGGACGTCGATGCAGACTGTCCACTCAGGATGCTCGTCAGAGATATTGATGATTTGTAGAGACGTCTTCGGGTTGACAGGTTCCTTTTTTACATACTTTTTCTCATCATCCCTAGGGTCGTCAATTTTATCCGTTCGCGGTGGGTGGCTTCCTACTATTAGGATTTCATGGTGGCGCATCGATCGTGTCACCGTTTTTGAGTAACACTCCCATGCCAGCTGTTGGCTTCCTCTTACACAACCCGTGCCATTAGGGGTAGGGAACTTCATGAGAAGCATGTACCCAGCGATGATGCATTAATTTCAACTTGTTGAGTGCTGGTAGGCCGATGATGGCATCGTAAAAGCTGAAGTAATCGACAACGATGAACTAAGTGTGCACCTCCACTGTGCTAGGGCTAGTACAGATGGATAGGCGCATATAGTTAGAACCTAATGATTGTGTGACGTCACCGGAGAAGCTAAGCAGTGGTTCATGGTCCTGTAGGAATTTTCTGTTCCGCTGGAGCTGATTGTAGCAGCCGTTGAAGATGACATTGACGGCGGATCAGCTATCGACCAACACTCTTCCCACTGATCATTTATCGAGTATTGCGTCGATCAAGAATGGGTCATAGTGGGGGAGGTGCACGCCGCGCTCGTCCTCCTCGGAGAAAGTTATGGGCACCCAACCAGATTTTGGTAGTTTAACGGATCTCTCGTAGCGGATGTTACAGACTTCCTTACGGTCATTGGAGCGTGCATAGCACTTTCTTGCCCGGTGGGACATATTGGTGATGGGAGCGCCACCGTCGATGGTGTTGATGAGATGCATTGGCTCAATGTTAGCGGCCACTGGCGCTGGCTGGCATACCTTGAACTGTTCCATCTTTCCATCCTGATAAAGGGTCTCAATTGTTGTTTTGAGCGCATTGCAACTATTGGTGTTGTGACCACTGTCCTCGTGATATTTGCACCATTTGCCTGTGTTATTTCGTTTTCCCACTCTCGGGTATTTTCTTGAGGGTGGCGGTGGGATTTGATCCTTGCATTGATCACATATCTCCACATACGAGACTATAAGAACTGTTAACATTGCGTATCGCTGGGAGGATGTTGCCTGCTTATTGTGGTTGTCACCTTGGAAGGAACGATTACCCTTGTTGTGGTATTGTTGATCCTTGTGCGGCTTGTCCTGGTAATTTCCCTGCTGCCATTCTCTCTTTTTATCATTTGAGGGTGTGGCGAAGGATTTGTTAGCGGTTTCCTGCTGGGAGGAGGAAGGCTGAATTGTCTTGGCGAGAGTTTGCGGGGGTGGTAGTGATTTTCCATATGTGATGTATTCTGCCTATGCATGGAGGACTGCCTCACTCATGACATGGACATATGCCGCATTTGGGCAATTGTAATTGAGATGACACTGCCAATAACCTCATCAGATGACAGACAGGTTGGTTTCTGTCGTCTGATATATTTTAACGACAGACAGTGTAAAAATTGTCGTCTGAATATAGCAACATACCATGGTAAGTTAGCTTTGAGAATTAGGTTTGTCTTCACACAACAGTTATCTATCGTCTAATCAAAGGAGATAAATTTGATTTCGGTTCGTGTTGTATCTGTTTTTTTTTTTGTTCAGACGTCTCGTAAAAGGAGATAAATTGACCTTGGATTTTCTCATAGCTGTTTGTTTTTTTGGCACAACATGAAGGGATATATGCCAAATTTTAAAGCTATTTCTCTCTCCTCGACAAATTTAACCCTTTGAAAAATTTTCTCTTCCACATATGAGAAACCCTATGTATCTCGCTCTCCCTAAACCCTTAGGCACAAAAGAACCCAGCAGCCCCAACTCAACACAAATTTCTTGGCAGATCTCCCCCATTAAACTCTCATCTAATCAAAACTGAAAACTCAATCTCCCCATCTCTCTTCGACAAACACAGAACCCATCTCAATCACTTTTTCAAACCATACAGCCAAACCATCTTAATCCTTCTCACGAGTTCTTGTTGGTGTTGAGAAGATTTCAACGCTTTCAATCCGTATTGTTTCACTATTGTTGGGTAAGCCCTTCGATTCACTGTTAATCAATTTATTTAGAGTTTCTTTTGGATTGGATTTTAGGGTTTTAATTGAAAATTTCTATTCAAATTTGATTTGTGTTTGCTGGGTTATATTCGAATTGGGGATACAAGGTTATCTTTTGTCTGGGTTACGTTCAAAGTAGTTCTTCTATCGAAAAGGGGAAAGGCACCGAAGGTGTAGCGGCTTGCCTAGATCTCGTATTTCCCACGTAGTCCGTCGGTCAAACCAACGATTCTCTTCTCAAAGTAATAGAGAGATTCTTTTTCTTTTTCCGCTCTGCTTTCCTTTTCGAAGGTACGATTCGTCTTTGAAATTGGTGAAGGAGCTTAACCAACCCCTTGGATTCGAATTACGGGGTGTTCGTGAATCGGAGAAGGAGATGATAGGTTAGTTAGCATTTTATTTCCATTTGCATTTGCACTTTTCGGGTCATTACCTATCTAAACTTTGTTTTGCTTAACTATCTTTGTTAAGTTTCAGTTTCATGCTTGTTGTTTGCGAGGTCTGATACATGTATATTGGTATTATGTGCATCTTATTTTCAGGAGAGTTAGAAAATGAAAGGTTGCTGCTCCAGTTGATAAGAGTAGCAAAGGAAAGGCCATTTTTCATTGGTTTTGCTAGCATCTCATTGATGGGTCAATTTAGTTTTGTCATGTTTTCTTCAATTCAATTGTGTTTGTGGGTTTTGTAGATTGGATTTATTGAAGAGTCTGAAAGCATGTTTCTGAAATCTTGGACAGAAGACCCTTTGAGGGAAGAGCCTCTTCTTCTCCTTGCATACTTCCAGAAAGGTCAATTCTTTTTTTCTTAGGCTATAGGTGTCCCAAGCTATAATGTTTATCATTCTATCTAGTATGCTGATCCTAGTATGGTCTTGTAGAATTGGAAATGGTTATAAATGGTATCCTTCCTGCTTGATTTTTTTCTTTCTAATTTCATTGTTATTGAGCCCAAATTATTGACTAATCAATAGAAGGGAGCATGTTGATTAGTTGTGTGCTGCTCTATTGTGCCCGACTACATATTCTATGCCTTCTACAGAACTTAGTGACAAATTAACAGTTGTATTTGTTGTGAGTTTTCTAGTATTATATGCACCTCCACTAGCAATCTATCTAATCTGTTCTTTTACCAGTGTTGTTTGTTGATTAATAATTGATTTTGTGTCTACAACATACAGAATTGGATTGAAGACTTATTTTGGAAACAACTTGATATAAATTACCTTGGCATGCCTAATGCAATGGTACTTATTGCAGTGAAGGTTCTCTACTTGTTTGCTTGTGGTGAAGTTTTGATTTTCATGCTTTTTTGCATTGTTTCAGGTACACCATGGTTTTTATAATACTTAAACAAATATTTAGATTTGCCTGTGTACACTGATCATTTTTAGTCTTCTATTGTGGCCATCGTGTCTATATTTACTAGCTAATGCAAGCAGACATTTGCATTCTTTCTGTGCCTAGTTCAGTTTTAAGATTTTGGTAACAGTTATTCGATATATGTGATTTTAGATTTGAGTTGTTCACATTTGCATTCTAAAGCTCAAATATTTATAAATTGATCCACATGTTTTATAATTTCCTTTTCTATATCATTTACATTTGAGTTACATATTCTGCATTACCTATTACTGGCTTGCCTCTACTCATTTGAGTTGCATATTCTGCATTACCTCTTACTGGCTTGCATGTGTTCAGAAGGCAGTGTGTTGATGATTAAAGTTCAGAGAAGAAGACATAAGACATATCATTATGCTCTATCTCAACCATTTGAATGAGATCTAGACTTATTTCTATTGTGAGCAGTCATTGGACGTCGGCTGTTGTGAATCTGGATGAAGAAACCATTCACTTCACGGATTCGTTAAAGAGGCTACTTCAGGCTAGATCGATTTTACTTTGTTGAATATTTGGAACAATTGATGTAGTCTGGTGGCGGCTTGAAGTGGTAGTACAGTTTTTGTAGTGTTTATCAATGGATATTTTGTCAGTGGTTTCCAGGTTTTTGATGAATATATGGTATGTCCCGCCCTTGATTTTTAGCACAAATAAAAATCGATATACAATCCCATAATTATATATGCGTGAACGTTCAGCAATTAATACAAAATACCTAGAAACTTTTTTCCCTATTAACCCAAGTATATATTGATGCCCTGAACCACTATGTCAATATTGACCCGCTCCACAGAGTCATATATTACATAAGCTTACGAATTAAATTGTCAACAACAAAATAAACGTAACTGCCGCTCAGAGTTAACCATATAACGGAAGTCCCTATCAATGGTAAGTCACAAAAATGGGTTCCTACCGTGAAGCTACAAAGGCACTATCTCCACTCCAGCCCTGATTATCCTAACCTGCAGGATTAACCCCTACACCGTTTGAATAGTGTACCGGGTTGTCACACAACAAACCCGGTAAGGGTTTGCAAGCCTGTATGAGTAATTCAAAACACACATGCACAACTCATGCCAAAAACGAGGAAAACCTTTCAACTCACGAATAAAGAAAACATACCATGCTTCCCAAAACAATACTCTTTTCCCAAAAGAAAACAACGAAAACCACACCGTGACAAAATCATATAAATCATTAACCTAACAATTCAAATATGATAAATCGATCCAACCTGGATAAAACAACAAATAGGTTCAACCTGGACAAAAACAGTAAATCGCTGCAACCTGGACAAAATAGTAAATCGGTCTAACCTGGACAAAACAGCAAATCGGTCCAACCTGGACAAAAACAGCAAATCGGTCCAACCTGGACAAAATATCAACACAAATCAATCATACCTATCGTTAACCTAACAAATAGAATATGATTCTTTAGTTCAACCTGGACAAAATATGTACCCAGGAGTCTTAAGTAACCTACTTAGATCCATGAGGTACGATGGCAGACAGACTAGAGCTCTAAATGAATCGTAACTTGTCACCCGGCCAAGGTTCAACCTTACGATTTAACATTGCCATGAGGATGCAACCTGCAACCCCGAATCCTTAGGCCAACCTGACCCTCAGATCAAAATGTCAAATCAAATCAAAAGGAGAAATCACAACCTGTGACTCTCAAATCCTCAGACCACCAGTCGTCAGATCAAAACGTTAAATCAAACCAAAAGGAGAAATCACAACCTGTGACTCTCAAATCCTCAGACCATCGGTCGTCAGATCAAAACATTAAATCAAACCAAAAGGAGAAATCACAACCTGTGACTCTCAAATCCTCAAAACACTTTTCAAAATAATAGAAATACCATTTCCCACATTTGTTTTCCGAAAAGTCACATCACAAACAATAAAACGCATCATTCATGCATATTGTTTCCATAAATACACAAATCCACCAAAACATATATAATTCACGTAAATATATACACACGTAGTCATCCGGTTAGGAATGCCTACTAATACCAACTATAGTTTGCAGTTAAATCAATAACTCCCAAAACGATAAAGGTAATCCGTCCATTAATGAACCTTGAACCTTGTGAGATTACTCACCTCAGAATCCCGCTGCGTCTTCTATACATAACCGAACTAACACTATCACCAACAACTCGTCCAATTTACCTTTAGACGCACCTAATCACCAATGATCTCAAATCAGTAACGATTCACAAATGATTTAAATCTGAAACCCTTGTTTTGAACTAAAATCCCCAAAGTGACGCCAATCAAGGCGAAACCACATCCGAGACCACCCAATATCTCCGGAATACTTCTACGATCGATATGCCAAAACCACAAGTCGATCGGATCGTTGGATCCTTACGGATCGAAACATCGAATGATCTGAAATCGTAAAAGCCCTAACATGCTCATACGATCTCCAAAAATTACAAACAATATATCGAAATACTCGTATCGACGAGTAGAGCAAAATAAATAACAAAAACTATCCCTGAGGTGGCCAGAAACCACCTGAAAATACCACCATAGTGGCGGCACCTCCGCCGGCCCAAAGTCAGAATTTGACAAAACTCCCAACACCAAACTTCTTCATCTCAACCCAAATTTCAACTTTCATAGCTACACCAAAGTCCAAATATGAACCAATCGATCGAATTTTACCTTAGAAGCCGACGGATCCGATGAACCCTAGTTTTGAATTCACTCCAATTTAATCTCCACAGATGAAATCGATGCAACCCACCTTGGAGAAATAATCTACGTCCCTTGAAGTGCAGAATCCCTTTTGGAACCATGGCCAAAGGTGGTCGGAGCAGGGAGAACAAGGGTCGGCGAATAGAGGCGATTCCGACCTTTTCTCGGGTTTTTCTCGACTTTGTAGCACGAGCTACAGCTCGACCCACCCTCGATTGCTTCCCCAGACGTGTAGAGGGCAACAAGGCAAACATAACCCACCTTGGATCGAGTCATATGGTCGCTGGAGGAGGAAGAACGAAGCTGGCAAAGTGGAAGGTGGGACGCGGGCTCAGGAGAGAATAGAAACAGAGCTGGGTTTCCCAAAATGGAAACCTGGCCTTTTCTGCAATTTCCGGAAAAATCCTCTATATATACCAAAATGGAAACTTTTTCCGACGGCCATAACTTCTTCATACGAACTCCGATCTTCACGTTCCGCATGTCCACGAACTCATATCGACACGCTCTACGACTTTTGTGAAGGAAGTTTTTTGAGAATCTCAACATATAAAAAGTCAACCTTTGCACTCCCCTAAAACCATACTATTCAAATAATTAATTGGTCCAAAACACTTCCGCTCCGTCCACGAGCCACGAAACCGTCCAATAACCCCAAATTAGATTCCGAAAAATCCTCGGAAAATAGCTACAAATTTTCGGGGCATCACATGGTACAAAGTGTTTTCCACTGTCTATATGAATGGTATATTTTGGTTTATATTTTCTGGTTCTGATGAATGTATGCTACATTATTGTTGTTTCTAGGTTTTAGAATGTATGTTGCTTTGTTAAGAAAAGAACAACACTTTGAAGCCAAATTTTGTGGTTGTAAACCAAATCACACAACATAAAAAGGAAAACAACTGAACATCCAACAACAGAATTCAAGCAAAATTCTGTTGTTTGAAACAACCAGAATCCACAGACAAAGATAAGAGTTTGTAGTCATAGTGTTATTCACACAATAGATTATTATTGTGTAAAATCATTTCACACGACAGATGTAACAAAGAAACTTTAAAATTCTACACATTCAGACGACATTTTATTGTTGTCTCACATTAAAACAGATAATAGATTTTTTTTTAAAGTCTGTTGCTAGAGTTTGACAACAAGAACATTTGACTGTCGTTCTATTTCATATCTAACCACATATACATACAATTTATGCATATTTAAGCACATTCAGACGACATATTTTTTTTAGGTGACTGTCATCTTAGTGAATTTCTGATGTCGGGTATTACCCGTCGTCTGAATGTTAATCAGATATCAGCTTAGTAGACGACAGATTTTTTACATATCAGACGACGGTCATGGTTTGTTGTCTGGTGAGGTTATTGGAACAGTGTGATACAAGAATGGTCCCTTTAAGAGCCCTTGCTTGAAGACTGCTAGTGCCATCATTTTGTCAAGGTCGGGGCATCGAGATGCTGTAGCTCTCCATCTTTTGACGAACACTTGTAGTGTCTCTTCTGTGGCTTGTTTGACGCTGAACAGCTGGCTTGTGTTGTGATATCCTGTGGCTAGGAGGATGAATCGTGACAAGAAGGCGTTTGATAATGCTGCAAAGGAGTTGATGGATCCAGGTGGGCACTCGAAGAACCAACTCATTGCCTCACTGTCTAGCGTCTCGCTGAATAGGTGGTACAAGGTGGCATCGTCGAATCCCTTATTGTTAGTTACCTTCTTGAAGGTGTCCATGTGGACAAAAGGATCAGTGAGGCCGCTATACTCAGCAATTTTTGGCCTTTTTGCATATGCTGGCCTGACGGTTTGTAAGATCCTAGCGGTAAACGGTCCTAGCCTTGAAGCGAAGAGTGGGTTTTGGATTGGCGCTGGGGTCCCTGCCTCTGCCCGGATCAATCTTTCGTCCAGCTGTTGCATTCTTTGCAGGATCAAGGTAGTGGCATCACCAGCCGGGCATGCCCGTAGGTTCCGCTGTGCCAAACATTGTCTGGGGGCTGGTTGGTTTCCTTTTATTCTGGCTCAGCCCGCACCAAGGTTGGTGCGCGGTTGTGATTCCACTTCCTGATCCAACATTAATCGTGGCAGAGAAGGTGGGCCTGATCCTGTCAGCTCGGGTGGATTCAATGGTACGTTCATCTATATGACTGGTGCTGGTATTAACCTTCCACCACTGAGCCTACTATGCCTATTGCTCTGCGATCATTCGCTCTGAGCTGGGTTAGCGTTTGCCTCCATCGCCCTCTTTAGTTAGTCAAATCTTGACATTAGTGTGGCCATTTGTTTCTGGCCTTCCTCCTTCTCCTTGTGTTCTTATTCCCGCTCTCTATTTGTGTTGTGGAGATCTGCCAGTGCCAGCTCATATTTGTCTGCAAGGTCCTGGCCGGCCAGTTGGCGACTACCACCCGAATGATTTTCCGCTGCTGACTGGGTATGTGGAATTAGAGGGCTAACTTGGGATTCAATGCCGGGGTTGACCGGAGTATTGAAGAGTGTGCGGTTAACGTTAGCCGCGAGGTTGGTGGGTTGGGGGTTGACAGACTAGTCTGCTTGCTCATTGGCGATTTCCTCGCTACCGTTAGTCATGGTGGATTATGGTGGGATGACCTTTTGTTCAAGGTTTCCCACAGACGGCGCCAATGTTAATGTTTGAGATTCAGTGGTAGCCAAATCTTGTTAACGCTGGTCCAAGCCTGGACCGCTACTAAGGAGGTTGTAACGCTCCTGCTACCTGTCAAGTGAAATACAAATGGCGTCAGAGGGAGACCGCGGTTGGCGGCCTTCTCTTCTATGATGTCTAAGTTAATCAATGTATTTGTGTTGACAACATAATGTTAGGTAAGTAATAAATGCGTAGTTAATGAGGAGATAGGAGTGGACCTTTCATAGGTGAGGAAGAGACTGATCTCTTCCCTATTTTCGATTTGGGATTGACATGCTTCAATTCCCAACTTCTGATGCTTCAGCAAGGTGATCTTGATGCGGCGCATGGTGTTGTGTCAGCAGTGATCTTAGGCTGAGCTAGAGCTCAGGTGATAGCCTGTTTGGCGGTGTTTTCGTAGGTCACACCCTTGATAGTTGTTGGTACCGCTGGTGGTTGTATGAGTGTGGCTCATTATAGCTAATTATGGTTAGGCAAATGCTCATGTAAGTACACTCTAGATGAGTTAAAGATCTTGGGAAAACATGGTTTTGTCTCGAATTAGAACTTGAGCACCATAGTGATGGCATTTTGATCCATCAGTCAGCATATACTCAGAAAATACTAAGGCGCTTTAATGATGATAAAGTAAAGCTTGTGAGTACTCTCATGATTGGCCATAGTCTTGAGCCTGGAATAGATCCGTTTCGTCCAAAGGATGAGGACGAAGACGTGTTAGAGGCTGAAGTGCTCTATCTAAGTGCAATAGGCACATTATTGTACTTAGCTCAATACACAAGACCGGACATCTAATTCACAGTGAATTTGTTAGCTAGACATAGCTCTGCGCCAACACGCCGCCATTGGACTGGTGTAAAGACAATCTTTCGATATTTAAAAGGTATGATTGATATGAGCTTATTTTATCCCTATAGAGAGAAAAAAAAAGGACGAAAGAATGGATTCGAACTCCATTAGCCCGAAGGCCATCGTCAACACTGCGCGCCGCGGGCCAGAGACGGGAGAGCACGACGCCGCCGTCGCCTCCACCTCCGTAGGTGGCCTGCATCCTCCCTCCCTCCGTCACAGCGATGGTGACGTTTTGATAGGTTTTGCTTATGCAGGGTATCTCTCTGGCCCTCACAAAGGTCGCTCTCAAAGTGGTTGTATCTTTACCATGGGAAGCACTGTGATATCTTGGAGGTCTACAAAGCAGACCCTTGTTGCTACTTCCTCAAATCATGCAGAGGTTATCGCTCTACATGAAGCCGTGCGAGAATGCATATGGCTAAGGTCTGTAGTTAGACACATTCGAGGAACTTGTGGTTTGAAGTCTACCACAGATGAACCTACATGCATCTATGAAGATAATGCAGCTTGTATTGAGCAAATGAAGTTTGATTTCATCAAGGGCGACAACACCAAGCATATATCGTCTAAGTTGTTTTACAATCAACAACAACAAACACTTCTAAATATTGAAGTGAATCAAATCCGTTCATAGGATAATGTTGCGGACTTGTTTACCAAGTCGTTACCTAAATCCACCTTCGAGAAACATGTGAAGAGCATTGGATTAAGAAAGTTATCCGAACTCCCATAATTGTAGAAATCAGGGGGAGACCTTGACATCAGGGGGAGGTATGATGTCTACATGTTCGATCTCGAAGAGTGAAGGACGTGTTGTGCTCTTTTTGCCCTTCGACCAAGGTTATTTTTGTCCCGTTGTTACCTGGCAAGGTTTTTAGTGAGGCAACGATCAAAACGTCATCACCGAGTTTGAGCGGCACAAGGAGGAGTGTGGAAGGATGTCAACTACTCCACATTCACGCGCGTTGTGCTCTTTTTCTCCTTCGACCAAGGTTGTTTTTTCCCACACGGTTTTTATTACTTGGCAAGGTTTTTGACGAGGCAACTTAGAAGCGCATAGCAGAGGCAACACCATTGACATGGAATATCCAAGGGGGAGTGTTGTAAATGATAATGACTATTCATGCAATAGGTATTGCTTAATGTATGCGATTGACAGACTCATAATGTATGCGAATGACGTACTTGTAATGTGCGATTGATTAGTATAGCTATTATGTATTGCCTTTTGTATACATGATGTAACCTTATATAAACTTCATGGTGAGATGAATACAATACAATTATCCAATTCTCTACAACAGATTTTACATTTTCATTACGATATTGATTATGGTGTCTCTTCAATCATGATCATTTATTTGTTTGATTCGATTTAAATTCCATTAACAAAAATTAGTCCAAACATTAGAATTCTTAATTTTTGTCATTTTAAAAATTCTACATTATAAAACTCAAATGATGGAATTCTCAATTAATGGAATTTAAATTCATAAAATTGTCATTCCAATGATTTTAAAGTAATTCCAATAATTTTAAAATTTTTGTAAAAATTGAAATTACTTTTATCCAAACACAACTTTAGTGTAGTCTTAGAGAAATTAGAACAAGCTAGGTTCTGGACCATGATATACGTGGTGGTCTGGATTGATGTCATTGGTCAACATGACTTATACTTATTTCTAATTGGTTATCTTAGTTTAATATTTTTTTCACTCTCTGCATGATTCCCACCAAATTCGAGTACATGGCAATGCCACATGATACTCTGGGACCACAGAATTATTCTGTGCATAGTCTTAAGCCTCTGTTAGTATAAATTGAAGAACTCCCATCATGTTAATCAAGCTTAGCAACTGCGTATTATATTTGGATGGAGCTAGTCATCGCCCTTGGCCCTTGGAGCAATCCCACTGTGTATTATATTTGGATGGAGCGATTCATGGCCCTTGGCTCTTGGAGCAATCTAAAACCGATTGCAGTAACCTGAATCCTTCTTCTTAGTTCAATTTTCAATACTTTGATAAAGTAATATGGGGTTCACATCCAAAACCAATTGGCAATGGATAGAATGGCCCAAACCCTTATAAACTCATAGGCAATGTCCCATTTTTCCTATGTGAGATGTATATATTCTCAACACGCCCCCGCACGTGTGGTGAATTTTCAAGTCATACACGTGAACAACTTTTGAGTGACGTGGAGCCAATGTGGCCGTTAGGCATGCACACGTGGATAACCTGCTCTGATACCATGAAGAGAAATGAAATTGCTTGATTGAAGATTGATTAATTACAGTAGGATGCTATTTGTACAACAAGCCAACAACTGATAAACTACTACTAGACAATGGATCACATGTGCTTTCTGAAGGAGTGGTCTGGTGTGATATTGAAGTGTGTAATTTGGTTTGACCAAGGAGCACGGGTTGTCTGATACACTGCTCGAGTTGTCTTCCAATTGTCTTGTGCTGGAGTGTGTGTTGTCTTCTTGTGCAGCCTTGTTGTAATCTTGTGATTTGCTTCTGGTAATGTCTTCATCTTATCAATAATGCGTCGAAATTTGGTGCTTTAATGGTATATATAGAGGTCAGTAACAGAAGGGTGCATTTATTAAGGCGAATAATTAGCTGGATACAAATTTGTTAGATGTAATTCTTACCTAGGTTAATTAGTTAATTAGTTAGGTGACTTACTTTGTGAGCACTTGGATTCCTTGCACAGTATCGGTACTATGGGAAATCAATTCCATCTAGACCGTGCATGCAGGATATATACAATGCTACCAGCCTCGGATATCTGAACTCCGCGCAAGCTCTGGCCGATTATGCAGAAATTATACTACACTTGAAGAGGAATTTATCGGCCGTTGCTTCTCCAGTAATTGTCATTGGAGGCTCTTTATGGGGGAAGTAAGACATAAATGATGAACTACGAAAGCGGTTTCTGTTTTATTGGTGTTAATGCTCAAGTCCGGCAGTAGCCGATTCCTTGCTTAACGCGGGTTCGGTGGGCGGACCGCTACTCCTAGGATTAGGTGATTCCTGTTAGCTGTAACACGATAGACAGGGCGTCAGAGGGAGACCGCGTTGGGCGGTCTTCACTTCTCCGATGCCTAAGTCAGTCACTGTATATGCGCAGCATAACAATAAATGAGTAGTAATTGAGTAATTAATGAGGAGAGAGGAGAGAACCTTTTATAGGTGAGGAAGAGGTTGATCTTCTTCTTGTTTCCGATGTGGGACTGATGTGCTTCGATTCCCAGCATCTGGAGCTTCTGATACTATCTTGACGCGGCGCGTGGCAGCGCGTCAGCGGTGATCTGGGGGCTACCCAGGGCTCGAGCGGTAGCCCGCCTGGCCGTGACTTCGCAGGTCATCCCCTTGGTGAGAGTCGGTACCTCTGGCGGTGCCATGAGCGTGGCTCATTATAGCTAATTATGCTCATTCTAGCACATGTAGGTACAATTGGCAATTTGCTTAACAAAAACCTGCTCATCAACTTTGTACGTGTTCTGCTATCTGTTGTTTTTCAGTGCATGCAGGCAGCATGGTTTCGCCTCAAATACCCGCACATTGCTGTGGGGGCATTGGCCTCTTCCGCCCCACTTCTTTACTTTGATGACATTACACCATCAGATGGGCTTCATTCCGTGGTCACAAACAATTTCAGGGTGAGAATTAAGGGTTTCCGAGCTATTATTGCTGTCTGAGTGCATGATCAGATTTGATTTGTTGAACATTCATGCAGGAAGCGAGTGAGAACTGCTACAATACCATAAAGAAATCATGGTCTGAAATCGATAGAATTGCTGTTCACCAAGACGATGGTCTTGACATCCTCACGGAGAAATTTCAAACTTGCGAGTAAGATACTTGATGTGTATTAGATTTGGTAGAGATAAATCCTTCATGTATTACATTTGGTTTTTGGCAATTAGACCTTTGGAGGATGGAGATGAACTCGAGCTAAAGGCCTACTTGGAGTTCATTTATATAACTGCATCTCAGTATGATGACCCTCCAACATATCCAGTCAATCTGATCTGCAACAGTATAAATGCAGCAGCAGACAGAGGAGATGATATCATTGATCGAATTGCCTCGGCTGTTAATTATACTCGTCGAGGAGAGAATAGAGGTCAATGTTTGGACCTAAGTAGCGAACTTCGCCCATCAGATGATGCAGTGGATGGTTTGAACTGGTTATGGCAGGTAATGCAGTATTTTATGGCATTTCACACAAAGAAAAATCGAATATACAGGGGAAGCATACACTTGAATTTTTAATGAAAAATTATATATGCTTCTAACAAAACTGCTTATGCAAAAATTAAATACAATTTATAGGCATGTACTGAAATTTTTATGCCAAACGGTCGAGAAACGGACGAGACTATGTTTCAGGCAGAACCATTTGATGCGGATTCCTACACTCAAAGGTGCCACCAGTTATATCAAGGTGCCCGCCCTAGACCCCATTGGATCACAACTTATTATGGGGGGCATGTAGGTATCTCAATACATACAGAAGTATGTAAATGGCTGGATATTGTGAATTGAAATAAAAACGTAACCCTTAACCTATTCCTCTTTTTTCTTGTAATGTTCATATTGTAGCATATAAGGATGACCTTGGAGAGGTCTGCCAGTAACATCATCTTCTCAAATGGCCAGCGTGATCCTTTTAGCGTTGCCGGGTAACTTCAATAATTTCAACATTCATGCACCTTATAATTTGGAAAATATCATGTAGAGCAATATTCATTTCTCATGATTCAATATGAAATAGCTCCTTGTTGCTTCTATGACAGAGTATTGACAAATATATCGCCCAGCATAGTAGCAGTGACTACACGTCAAGGTAATTAATCAATGGCAACTAATTAGTTTCTCTAAATAAATGGAATGAATGATGATATTGGATGTGTACTTGCATAAATGCCTGTAGGTTCTCATTGCTTGGACTTATTACCTGCAAGGATAAATGATCCCAGGTGGTTAGTTGTGCAGCGACACATAGAAGTTGGGATTATCACAGGATGGATTCGCAACTACTACAATGATTTGCGTATCTTTTCTTCTGAGAAGTAGAAGTAACACTTCATGCATATAATGCATACTGCGTGCTGTAGTATCTTTGATAATCCACAAGAAAATCCTCAGTTTATCTGCTATATGCTTTCAGTTCTGTGTTGTTAATTCGATTATTTGCAAAGATGAGGCACTGTCATGGCTATAACAAAGAATGGGGAAGACGATAGAATTAGGGGTAACAAAATGAATAAGAAGAGTCTGAAGTGTGGAGTTAAAATTAAATTACCAATGATATACAGCCCAAGTTGTTGAAATAATTGATACTAAAAATGTTAAAAGGGTCCAAATAATGATTGACCTGGGACATGATAACCTACAGGCCAGGTAAGTTAATTTTGAGGTGCAAAAAACCACATAATATAAACATGAAAAACCGTGACAGTGAATCAAACCCCTCTAAACTTTTCACCTACCAACAAATGCTAATAACACATCAGTATGGTACAACAGAGACACTTCTTGACATCTTGATTCCAGAAGACACACTTAATAGAAATGGTGCAGTTCATGAAAAAACTCTCAGTGCATCCAAACATCAAGTGCTGCCTCCTTGCTAATAGTTGGACTTGGATCATCTTCCCTTTTACGTTTTGTGGCTATCTTACGTCTACTCCTCTTTGAGTCTTCAACCACATCCATCAGACTACTAAGTGCTGTGTTCTTGATCTCATCGAGGGATTGCCTATCTTGGAAACCCATCTCATCTTTCAACAATGAATCAGCTATATCTGCAATTTCTCTCATAGCAGTAACCTGTAAACAAGTATACATAGTCAATACAATATGATCTGTAAACAAGTAGACATTGTCGATAAGATGATAACATTAATTGGATTGATCAATTAAGCATATGCTTTACTTACTATTCTCTGAAACTCAGATTCTAAAGATTCAGGCCTCCCCACAAACTTCCGAGTAATTCTCTCGTACCACTCCATGTACATGCTTTCATCCACACTTTCCTCATCTTTGATGATATGAAGTCGCCGATCCATCCATTCCTTCAGCTCTGCTTGATTCTTCCCTTTAAGCTGCAAAATCGTTTCCTTTGTCACGTCTAACCCCTGATCAGAAAACCGAATCTTCCTCTCCCATCGCTGTACATCCTTGGGTATCGGTTGAAGCATACCAAACTGCCTAAGGCAACGATCTGGAAGGTGTCTCTCAGCCTTGTCAAAGCATATAAGCACAGTTTCTGATGCCCGCAATATCAAACTCTCTTTAAAATCTTCCATTTCTGGTGAATAATCCAAATCTCTGTATGGGAGCCACTTAACCTGTAGTCAGCAGCATACCAAATGGTGTCATCATGTCTTAAGTAGCGAGATATCACAACAGAAATTGAGCACATATCTATTTGACCTACATCTGAAAGTTGAAGGGAATCCAAGGCCTTGCGGTAGGTAGCAATATTACTGTTTGATCTTGGTCCAGTAGCTCTACCTTTCCACCGAAGCGCAAATGGAAAGAAACCATCATTTGGCTCCTGATTGAACTTAGGATTGCCAACATTGAGGTGATAATAACTCCAACACTAAAAGGAATATATATACAATCAGAGTCAACATTTTAACTGAAAACCATTGAGATAGAGTGATGACAGCCCTCTGCTCTACAATCTAAACCGGGTTTTCATAATATTAAAGGGAAATAATAACATGCATACCTGCAAGAGTGTCAAAGAACCGCTTATGGTACTTTGTGATTTAAGGGAGGCATTTCCAAGAGCTCTATAGAGAAATGCCAAAGCTGCAGCACCCCATGCAAATTTTCCAGCTTCATCAAAATTCTTAAACAATGGGAGATACATGGCAGAGACTTTATTCCCAGTTGTTGTAGAAAATATAGTGCAACCAACAAGATATAGTAGATATGCACGAGTATGATGCTCAATATCTTCGACTGGTGCATCTTCAGGACATTTAGAAAAGCTCTCTTTCAACCAAGTTAGCTTCAACATTCCACCAGTTAGGTCCTCTGGTACTTTGCCGAGTAAATTTTCACACACTTTTCCAGGTGGCCTTGTTGCCCCCATAACAGGTTTTCCATCAATTGGTAGCCCAAGTATGAGTGCAACATCTTCAAGTGTTATGGTCATTTCTCCAACAGGCAAATGAAATGTATTTGTCTCCTTCCTCCACCTCTCAACAAGCGCCGAGATAAGTGCATTGTCAAGGCTAATTGTTGGAATCATTCTGAAGTATCCAAAACCAGCCTTCTCAACTAACTCGATTTGTTTAGGTGTGAGCTTCCATTGTTCAAGCATTGACGTGTGTTCATGACATCTAAGCACACTACGCTCCTGCAGTGGAGTCGTTACACAGAATTAATGGATTGACTAGAACAACTAAATGTAAAATGTGAAATTGAGAATATCTAACCTGCCCCTCCCAAATTGTCGAAGAGATATGGTTCTCTTGATCATAAAGCACAGACTTATCAATTGGTCCGGGATCTATAATTGACCCCATTCCGAGCCCCTAACATAACACAGAATAGAAAACACTTGGAATGAGATCCATAAGCAACCCAAATAACAATGTATTAAATAGTATTCAAACCTGTAAGCTTTCAATAACTTTGAGATTCAGTTCAATGGGTAGTAATCAGAAATTATATACTGTAACTTGGTTTCACTTCTTGCTACTTCTAAATAAAACTATACAAGTTGCTAGGGTAATTCACAACAAAGACACACAAATACAGAGAAAGCTTTATTAACAAACAGGTTATGGACACACAAGGAAATAAATTCAATGAAAATTTCAATCCTTTTTACACTAAAGTTCTAATTGAAAAGAAAAGAGTCAGAAAGATTTAACACTTTGATGAAATTTCAGTTCCCTAAAAACAATCTAAATCAAAAATGTAAGCAATTCTCTTGAAACAGACCGATGCTTCTTTTTAGCTGAATTACAAAATTTGAAAAGCTAATCCAACTTAGAGAACCCAATTGCTTGTTATCTAAAACTAGTGCAATGGGAAGTTCAGTAGCATCATTGTTGTGTTTGAATTTCTGGCATTTCCTAAGGAAACCCTAAAAGACAGAGGATTTGAAATGAAAGGTTGAAGCTTGAAAACCATACTGACCTGTGTCTGGGATAGTGGGTTGAATATATTGAGGAATCTGGAGGAGGGAATTTCAGAAATCTACGACCTTGAAGGAGATGATGACGAACTCAAAACGACGGAATTCCATCTGTCGTGCACTTCTGGTTCAGCCTCTCTCCATCACTTTAAAAGATCGGCTTTTGGCTAAAGCCTACAGAGCGGACGGCGTCGTTCCGAGGTTACGTGATAAAGCAGTGCATTTCTCATCCCCAGTGTTTTCTATTCTGTGTTATGTTAGGGGCTCGGAATGGGGTCAATTATAGATCCCGGACCAATTGATAAGTCTGTGTCCTTATTAAATAAAGCAGTCTTTATGAAAAAAAATAAAAAATTAATCAGAAATGCACTGGGTGTTAACTTTTTGTTTTCCTAACAGTTACCAAAGGATCCAAGTACCATGATCATATCGTGTCTTTTCAATCATTCAACATATGTTTTTTATTTTATTTTTATTTTTTTAAAGGGGTTTGGAACTCAGCCTAGCTGGGAGGCTCAGTCCCACGCCATGTGTTTGGCTCCAAAACCAGTTGGCTTGCAAACTGTCTCTTTTGAGCATGTGCGCAGGCGTGCCAGCACCGTGGGGTGCAGTCGTCGGGGGAGTCCCTTGACCTGACTTCTTCTTCAAGCGGTTGTGGACGAGGAGAGCACCAACCTCGCCACAAGGTTCTTCTCTAGCCTTCTGAGAAAGGACTTCTTGCCTTACGGATAAGGACTTTGGATGTGATCTTTTCGCGTCACCGAATCGATACTCAACGTTGTGCGCTGAGCAGAGCAATCACTGGGAAGTTTGGAGAAAGCACGGGTCTTGCTAAAGCGTGACTTTAGCTTCGCTGGGTTGCGAGGGCGTTACCCTTGCTTCGCTGGTTGTATCGGTGGCAGTAGTACTGGCAGTCGACTCGCGAGGAGACTAGGACTGGAAGCACGGTCGCCGGGTTGATCTAGTGATGCTGACAGTCGGCTCGCGAGGAGACTAGGACTGGCGGGCGGTCACCGGGTTTCAACGAGGTTGAAGGTTTGCTCCGGGGAGGCTTTGTAATCGCTGGGATTGATTAATTCGAGAGAGGTCCTTCTTTTGTCCTTGAAACCTAGTATTTATAATTAGGGTTTCGACTGTTCCTTGCCATAGAAAGATTATTGATTGAAGTTTCCTATTCAATCTCTGCTACTTGATTCCAATAAGGAAACGTTTTCCTTATGGATTACGGAATGGGCGAAGCTGTAACCCAAACCCAAGCAGGCTTATTTTTGGGTCGCAGGTATCGGCCCGCTATGCTAAATCCACTAAAGGATCTTGCCAAAATTACTTTTGGGCTCAAACATTGCCCCCCCCCCCCCCCCCCCGGCCCCGAAAGCAGGCCCGCTGAGATGTAACTGCTTGAAGGGGACTAAAACGACACGCCGATTGATTAAAGCGATATCATTAATGAGGATGCGTCCTTTCGCTTGCGAAAACGCCTTTCTGTCGTATCGTTTCCCTCACAAAATTTCTTATTTAAACTCGCAACCACTTCAGACCTGTCACATCAGAAACTCTCTTAAGTTCCTAAAACCCAGAAACCCTCTTACTGCCAAAACCTCCTTCACCGAAACCCAGAAATGGCTCCTCCAAAGAAGATAGTCATCGACCAAGAAGAGGAACTGAATGAAAAGGCCGCCCACGCCTGGGGAACCAACATCGGTGCCCGCATTCATCTCCACACTAATATTCAAAGACCCCTACTCCTCCGGCTCCCAAATCATCATGTTGGACTGGGCCCCGCACCGCGAGATTCTATTCCGGCAGACGCAATTGCCTTCTACGGCCTGCCTGTTCGTCGACCCATCCCGGTCCTCCGAAGGACTCTTGGAGATTTCACAAGTTGGGGTGCCCAGAATCATCGAGCAAAGATAGGGCACTGGCCATCCTCCATCAGTGCGGCGAAGCTCTCCTGGTATCTCGAAACACGCACACGAGATCTAGCTCGCTGGAATGCAGCAGGTATCACCCATACTATCGATCTCTGTTTTAATCTTCCACGCGGCGGCAACCGTTCGCCGCTCGCTGCCTTTCTTTGTTTCTGGAATACCGCCACAAACACTTTTGACTTTCGATTCGGTCAAATGAGTATCACCCTGCTGGACATTCTCGCCATCACTGGCTTACCCATCGATGGCGAGCCTTGATATATAGGAGCATTTTAATGCGACGTTTTAACTGCCATTTCCCTACATTTCCTACGTTATTTCCTAAACCCTAATCCCTGTTTAGGAAAGTTTCCATTCTTCGATTGGGAGAGTTCCTTATTGTAGAAAGTTTCCATTTCTATAGTTTCTATTTCTCATTTTAGCAAGTTTCTATTCTTAGTTTAGGAAAGTTTCTATTTTTCACTTTTAGTAAGTTTCTATTTTTCATTTTTAGAAAGTTTCTATTTTTCATTTCAGGAAAGTTTCTATTTTTAGTGATAGTTTCTATTTTCAGGACCTCGGAGCTAAAAAGTGGAAATGAACTCACGAATGGAAAGAGGAGCTTGCGAACGTTAAGGCGAACAAAGGGCCACACAATTGAGCAGAAATGAAGAAATAAGCTTTCCTGTTCCAACCAGGAAACCCTACGAAAATGAGGAAGGCTTACCAAGCAAGTTTCCAACGCAACCATGAAAAAGAAATGGAAAAATGAAGTGTCATGACGTTGGAGGATGAAAAGGCTTGAAATTGACGCAACAAGGCCCAAGAACTCTATGGATTGACTTGAATTTTCAGCAAAATGGATCAAGGCCCATAAAAGCCCATGGAATTAGGGTTTGTGACGCAAAGATGTAAACCCTAGGGAGAAGTTTCTGTGAAATACCAAGGGAAGAGAGAAAGTTGGCATGAAAATCAAGAAGAAAATAAAAGATTACACCAAGAGATTTTCTAGGGTGGAGTTTATGGAAAGAAAAAGTGTGGACATCAAGAAAAGGCTCAAATGGCGTCTAGATGCATTCCTAGATTCCCTAAAGGTATTTTGGCCGAATTACAAGATAAAAATCAGAATATATTCATGCAATTTCGGCAAGAATATATTAGGGAATCATCTTGGAGTTTTGTGATTGGTTGGATGACACACTAGGGCTTACTTGGCAATTTTTCATTGGTGGAAGCTATGTGGAATTATTAAATTAATTCCTTGGAAAATAAACAGAAAATCACGGCTTGAAGACCAAGTATTGCCGTTCCCTATATATACTCTACATCCCTAGACGTCAAGAACCCCACCCCCCCCCCCCCCCCCCCACCCCCCCAGAATTCAGAAATTACTTCATACGCGAAAGCTCTCTCCATTCTCTAGTTCATCTTTTGCGTTTTCAAGCAAGGGAGGAAGAAGCAAGAAGAAGCCGTGAGCCCTCTCCCATTCCACCTTGAAGCCGTGAGGTTTTGAAGCTTGCTTTCAAGTTTCATTAGTTCATCATTCGAATTCTTCATCACTATCTCCATTCACGGTGTAATTCAACCTTCTTTCTTGTAATCACTTTTGATTCCCCTTGTTTGATTTCGTTAGAAGTTGTTCTAGTTAATATTGATGTTTGAACAAAGTTTAAATCTGAAATTTTATGATTGAATGAGTATTTTCGATTCTTATGTTGTGATTCCAACGTTGCTTTTGTGTGATTGTTCAATTGGATTTGCTTAATTGATATCTGTTATATGTTAATCTTAATTGGTTCGAAACTTTTAGGGTTTATGTATGAGTGGTGCTAGATTTAAGAACATGATTCAACTTATTGTTTTGTGAACTTAAATCAAAAGTAGTAAAGGTTTTAGACAAAAATCGAATTCAATTGAAAAGGATTGCAATTAGGTAGACTTCTTCATACTAAGTTGCACACTTGAGTTGATAGCCTTTCTATGTGTTTCATGCGTTAAACATGTTATGATTGTCTAGCTTTCTAGAGCTTGAATGCATTTTTGATAGGATTAGTCTATGTGCTTTCACTTAGATTAATTAGCATTGAAAGTAAAATATGGGAAATCGTTTGCTTCGAATGTTTCACATGATCAACTCCTTTCACATGACTTGGAAGAACAATTGTAAGGTTAATTCGAATTCAATTATAAACTTGGTTTTGATCTTTGTTTCTTATGTTTCATTCTTGTATTTGTGTTTTTGTTTATACTTAGTTTTTATTCTTTCTTTTAATTTTCGAAAACCAACCCTAAAACCCCCCTAAATTCGTGAATAGTGTTTATATGTGTAAATGATATACTTTGTTTTTATTTTAATTGTTTAAATTGTCTTACATTGACAGGTGTACCCTCAATCCCCGGAATAGAACGATCCCTACTTGCTTATACTACTAATGATATTTATAGGGTTAAATTATATGCTTGCTCACAGCGTATCAAGCCTTATTTACACGGTCAATTTGACTCTGTCACCTTCACCTCGACCATGGCCCAACATGGTCGCAGCGCTCACAGTGGCTCCTATCCACGGTGGTTATCATATTACAGCCGGGAGCACAATGCGACCGGCGGAATCGCTTTCTTGGAGTATTGGCTTTGTAAATTCATCTTCTACACTTCCTCTTGCAAGCCCACCGGTGCTTGGACTTTGCTGGCAACAGCCGTAGTGTCGGGCTCGGGCAACCGGTGCTAGGAGCCCTTTACCGTACTTTGTATCAAGCCACCATGCATCCCTTTGAGACTAGCATATCTGGCCCCTTTTGGATTTTGGACTTCTAGATCCAAGCTTATTTTCCATTCTTTCGTCGCGATGACATTCCGCTGCTTCCCCCGGCCGACCAACTCTTGGGTCAATGGCTCAGCCGTGAGGAAAGATACTCATCTCCTCCTTACTCCGAATGCTTTACCTATCTGTATCTCCTGGATGAGATGCCATACTGCGATATAATATTGGGTAGAAGATTCCCACCTCCGCTTGAAAACGGATTCCTTCCTGGCGCTTCTCGCTACAGCGACCGCGCGCGCTTGGCCTTCCGCTGCGTGATCTCTTGCTCAGATATCAGAATCGTTGCCCAGGAACTTAGTTACGAGCTTTACGCCCCCAACCATTTCGCTCGCTAGTTCGGCCTTGCCCAACTAGTGCCATTCCCGCTGTATGATGCCTGGAATTACAACACCTCCTGGCATAGATTTGGGCCCCCTTTTGGGCCTGCGCCGGCACAAAGCATGCTCGCATTGGTTGATCTTCCCGATTGGGCTAAAGACATCGACGCTGTGGATGGGACTGAGGAGGAATATGAGGAATGGTGGGCAGAAGTTTCTGTTAACTGCTAAAGCCAACGCGATGATGAACTCTTCGCGACTATTTTTGGGGAATTGAGATGTCCCTACGCTGCTGATATTGAGCTACTTGATCGCTTCCCTGAAAACGCTGCACAACCTCCACCTCCTCCTGAGCCGGCTTCACAATCGGCGCGAGCCCCGCGGCAGGCCAGGACTGGTATTGTAATCCGTGAGCCGCCTTAAGATGTAAGTTTCTTAGTTCATATTTTATTCCTTCTTTCACTCTTCCTTTTAACTCACATTTTTACTGCACCAGGGAAATGTGCCGCCTCCTAGCAGTCGCGCGGTTGGCTCTTCCCCAGCCACTGGACAGTCCGGGAAGCAAAAGACAGTGATAACGGAGCCCGAAGTAGCAGGTTCTTCTTCCGATGAGGACGACCCGCAAACGGTAAGAACTTTGTTAATTAAACAATCAGTGTTTTCTTATCAAGTAGAGTCTAATCCTTTCTTCGAATCCGGCAGATCGCCGCTATCTTGGCCCGCAAGCGCAGTCGCTCTGATCCTCGAACTGACCCTTGGGCAGAAGATGAACCAATCGCTGATCGACTAGTCAGAAACTAAAAGTGCACATTGAAATTTTTCTCTTTTATGCCGTGCAATCACGTAACAATCCTCGCTTGTAGGTTCGTCGTAGATTCTCAAGACAAACTGGGGAAGGCTCCTCAGCCACCGGTGAAGGCATATCTACCTCGCAAGCCTAAGTGCCCATGGATTCCGATCATCCTCTACCTCCCGCTAGCATCGTGAGCGACGTGCAACTGGCCTCAATCCCGGTACAGGTTATAGATGATAGCTCGCCTGAATCGGAAGAAAGAACAACTCCTTTGGACGCACTGCTTAAGGAACCAATCGCTGCACATCCCATAGCACAGATAGCGCCTGGCCCAATTCCCGGTGAAGCGACTCAAGAGCTTGCACCAATAGTAATTCTTCACGAATCTCCGGCCGCATAGGTACATTCTCTTGACAAGCATAATGTTCTGATTTTACTAATCCTTGGGGCATTCTCATGATTCCTTCTTAAACCCAGGTTCCTGGTCCTGTCGAGGAAGTAGCTATCGCTGTGGAAGAACCTGGTGCTCCTCCTGCTGACCCTGTTGCTGAAGATGTGATCGACCAAAAGCCTGCCCCTGCTGCCCCTGAAGAAGAAGGAGAGGTGAATGTCGGACAGATACCGGAAGCGGTACCTGTTGTGGACCCTCTCGAGGCTCCGGTTGCTGCTGCCCCCCACGTAATACCTGCATCTCCCTCTAGATTGGACAAACTGGCTCACGTACTTGAGGTGACTCCTCTTGGGGTTATAGATGAAGCTAGGGATGGACTTCATCGCCTTCTGAGTCCCGAAATCCTGTTGCCTGGCGCATCCGTGCGAGCTCTGGAATATTTGAGGGTCCTTCGTTGCGAGCACGCCATCACTGAAGACGAGTTCGCTGAGATAGACGAACTGCTACAGAATCTCCCCCAACTACTTAATGAAATAGCTGTCGCGACTGCATAAGCCAGACAGGCCCAAGTCCATTATCAGGGCCTTGCTCAACAAATGGATTCTTCTCGTGATTTCTTAGGATACAGGGCTACCCTTGTCAGAGACTTGCGGATCACGCAAAATCACCTCCGGTCCCAAATTCAAGATCTTCAGGCTCAGTTAACCGCCGTGACAGCCCGTCTCGAGCATGAGGAACCTTTGCTGGAGCAACCCCTGGCGGCCTCTGAGATCCTATCTCAAAACCTGGCCGAAGCTCGTGAGGTGGTCCGACAAACGCAGCGAACTGCTGCAGATGCCAGTTTTCGTTTGGACGAACATCTATTGCGTCTGACCCATGCGGGCAGAAAACTCTAGGCCTCTACTATTAGGCCCATTTTGTATGAACAATATTATTATTTATCTAATCTCAATATTTAGTCCACTTTTCTTGGCCCAAATATACGCTCAACTTTTGAAGCAGTTCAATGTTTACCTTTATTGCGATTGAAGTTGGTTTGAAAAGATAATCTCGAAACGGAACGGTTATCTCCTTGAAGACTGCCCCGCTTCCCACGCATTTTCAAGTGCCTTCATTTCCGAGATCCTTGCATTCAATTTCACTGATACTCTCATTGATGGCGTCGAAAATATTTCAACTGCCCATCGCACGGCCGAGGCCACTGAGATTGGCCGTATAAATACCTGTATTTTGGAGAAGTGATAAACACAAGTAAATATAGCCTTCCCAGAGATAGTTTCGCAAGCCTTACTTCTCTTCCTTTAGTTTTTGAAATCTTTTTCTCGTAGTCTCACCCTCAATCATAAACTCATAGGCTTCATGGCTTAATCTCAAGACCTGGGTAGGCCTTATGGCCTAATCTCAGGTCCAGTGGCATGTCTTCGGTCTCTAGAAATCTGGATGGAATCTACCGGTTTCAGTTAGACTGAAGAACATGTCGCGCTCCTAACGCGGCAGAACCAGATTCTGAGGGGTCTCTCTTCTCAGACTGCTTGCGTGGAGCAGGAGGGGGAAGGGCGGAAGGCCACTTTGAGGCCGGTCGTTCTTCTTCCCCGGTCTACCTCCGAGGTCTGACTACGAGACTTCTGTTTTTCCCCTGGAGGTAGATGTGGTTGTGAGGCGCGCTCTCTCTGAAGACCATCTCCATCCCGGAGGATAACCAACTAGAAGGGTTGGGATGGATTATTTCTTTCCCTCTGCCTCCAGTACAAATGAGAGCAGCTGCGACTCAGATCGGAGGAGGATGTGGGTGAAGAGAGGAAGAGTACCAGCGGTACTGCCCATAGCCCCCTTCGTTGCCACAAGATCCAAAAACTCTTAGAAGATCTGCAAATCCTATGATTTTCAAGCCACTTTTGGCCTTGTAATTGCAAATGTAAACGTTTCAATTTGTACTGCTTTTGGCCCAAAGCCACTTTATGAATGAATGCTTTTAAGTATAGCTAAGAGATATTGTTAAAATAAGGCCTCATGTACAGGCCACCACCATGTATTTTCTTAACACGCATTGTCAAGGAAAAATTACAACAAAAGTTGAAAATTAATCAAAAATAAGGCCTCAGAAGAAGGCCTCATGTTACAGAATGTATAGAGTGTTGCCCCCCTAGTGTTCGTAGGCGAAGCAAACACATGAGACTAAGGCCACAAAAGAAGGCCTGAACGTATAGATGATGCGAGCCGAGGAAAACTATGATTGCCCCCCAGTCTGGGATGAAGGTTGATCTGGTGGATCTTCGAACTCCCAAACACTAGGGTAATATTTCTTCAAGAATCGCCCGTTGATGGGATTACAATGGATTTCGCCATCCAAATCCTTGAGGTGAAAAGCCCCGCGTTCCAAAATGCGATGAACAACAAAGGGTCCTTCCCATCGTGGAGTCCACTTGCCGCGGGCCCGCGGCCGGTCAACTTCTCGCCGAAAGGCAAAACAGCTTTCCAAACAAGGTCTCCCTCTTTGTAACTGAGACCACGTGTCCTCTTATCGTAGGCGCGGGCGATACGCTGTTTTTCCATTACTAAATTATCTAAAGCCGCTAAGCGCTGCTCGCTTAAGTCTTCATGTTCTTGCCACATCGCCTGGACATAATCTTCACCTATCAAGTGGTGATGATCTTGCACACGTAAGGAATGAACGTTGATTTCCAAAGGTAAAACTGCGTCATGACCAAACATTAGTGCATAGGGTGTGGTAGCAGTGGGATTCCTCTTGGAGGTGCGGTAAGCCCAGAGTGTCTCATACAAAGTGTCATGCCACTGTCGAGGGTTTTCTACCAGCATCTTCTTTAACAGGGTAATAATAATCTTGTTGTTAGCTTCCGCTTGACCGTTGGACTGAGCATAATATGGAGTGCTATGGATGAACTAGATGCCGAAATAGTTGACAAGTTGCTCGACAAGACCTCCCATGAATGCTGCCCCCCGGTCTGAAATGAGCGCCTCGGGGATACCAAACCTACAAATAATGTTACGAAAGATGAACTGGCGGATGGTGGCACCAGAGGCCTCCTTCAAAGGTTCAGCTTCAACCCACTTGGTAAAGAAGTCAGTAGCCACAATGATAAACTTATGTTGGAGAGAAGAATGGGGGTGTATCATCCCAATCAAGTCCAATGCCCAGCCTCGTGCAGGCCAAGGTTTAATGATAGGTTGCATGGGAATATTGGGAACGTGCTGGACCGGGCCGTGTGCCTGACAATCTTGGCATCCTTTGGCGAAAGCGATACAGTCCTTCAAGATGCTAGGCCAATAATACCCATGTCTTCTGATGAGCCACCGCATCTTGGGTCCCGCTTGATGGGTTCCACATATTCCAGTGTGCACTTCGCGCATCAATCGTTTCGCTTCACAGCCATAAACACATCGGAAGTCTATGTCATCTTCCTCGCGCCGGCGCAGCTCGTCACCCCTAAGGAAGTAATTTAAAGCAAGGAAACGAGTCTTCCTGTCTGCTGTCTGGTCTGGATGTTTGAGATAATTGATCAACGGAACGATCCAATCGACATCAATAGGCTCTAGGACTGCGACGACCGGATCATCAGGAGGGTCAGGCCGCGCGAGCCACGGAGGCAACTTGCGGCGCTCCACTTTCAGAATGCGCTCGCGAACCCCATACTTCAATGTAATGCCTGTAGCTAGTTGAGCGAGCTCGTTGGCTGCGAAGTTGCTCTCGCGAGAGATGTACTCCAAGCCCACGTCATCAAACTGATCCAGCAACTCAATAGCGCGATTCAAATAGGGGATGAGCAAACAGCTTGCACATCTGTATTTTTCTTGACGCTGATTGATCACGAGCAAAGAGTCGCCGTGTACCTGAACATCTCTCACCCCTAGTTCTGGTAAGACTTCTAGGCTGATAATAAGGGCCTCATACTCTGCTTGGTTGTTGGTACATTTAAACTCTAATTGGAACGAATAAGAGAAGCGGTCGCCAGCTAGGTTCTCCAGCACAATTCCAGCCCCTGCTAAGGTTTCAGTTCTTGAGCCATCAAAAAACAATATCCAGGGCTGCAAGGAAACTGTGGCTTGATACCATATGGCGTACTCTGGAATACGTGCCAAATCTGGTCGAGTAGTTGTTACGGCCGCTATCTCTAACTCCCTCACCGTTGGGATATCCAAGATAGGGTGATGTGCCAAAAAGTCTGCGATGGCCTGTCCTTTCACTGCTTTCTGGGGAACATATTGTAGCGAGAAATCGGACAGGGCCAACACCCATTTGCCAATGCGGCCTCTCAGAATAGGTCGCGATAGCATGTACTTGACCAGATCTGTCTGAGCGATAATGCAAGTAGTAAAAGATAACATGTAGTTTCGCAACTTGCATGCGGAGAAGTACAATGTAAGGCACAGATTTTCCATTGGAGTATACCTGGTTTCGCAGTCCGTAAGTGTCCTACTAAGGTAGAAAATAGCGTGCTCGACGCCTTCCTCATCATCCTGGGCGAGCAGGCTGCCAATGGAAGCCTCAGCTGCTGAGATATATAACTTCAATGGAAATCCAGCCCTCGGAGGAACCAGCACTGGCGGACTCGCGAGGTAGGCCTTGATTCTGTCGAAAGCCTCTTGATGTTTAGGCTCCCACACAAACTTAGCCTAACCCTGTAGTTTCAGCAAGGGAGAGAAGGGCTGGATTTTACCTGCAGAGTTAGAGATGAAACGTCTCAGAAAGTTGATCTTACCCAGCAAACGCTGCAATTCCTTCTTTGTGCGTGGGGCGGTGGCATTGATAACTGAGCTTGCCTTGTCTTCAGGGACCTCAATGCCTCTCTGATGGATAATGAATCCTAGAAAATCGCCTGCTTGAACTCCAAAAACGCATTTAGCGGGATTCATCTTGAGCTTGTGTTGCCGCATGCGCTCGAATACCTTTCTGAGATAGGTGATGTGGTCACCTTTCTTCTGAGACTTCACCACTACGTCATCGATGTAGACCTCTAAAATCTTCCCCAGTATGTAGTGGAAGATCAGGTTCATGGTTCTCTGATACGTTGCTCCGGCATTTTTCAGTCCAAAAGGTATAACCACATATTCAAAAACACCCGCGAAGCCAGGACAACTGAACGCGATTTTATGTCTGTCTCCTTCTGCTACTGGAATCTGGTGATACCCTGCGGTGCCGTCCATGAAGGATAATAATTCATGTCCTGCTATGGCGTCTACTAACATATCCGCGACCGGCATGGGGTAGACGTCTTTAGGTGTAGCGACATTAAGGTCTCTGTAGTCTACGCAGACCCTCATTTTGCCATTCTTTTTGCGAACAGGCACTATATTAGACAACCATTGATTGTACTTGGCTACCCGGATAATGCCTGACTTATGCATTTTTTCGACTTCCTCCTTGACGAGGACTTGGGTTTCTGAATTCATTCTTCGCGGCTCTTGTTTCACAGGCCTTTTGTCAGGGAGTGTTGGTAGTTGATGGCAAACCAAGTCCGGTGACAGGCTGGGCATGTCTTCATACTTCTCCGCGAAGTAGTCTTTGAATTCTAACAATAAGTCAACGAGGCTCTATTTCTCATTAGGCTCCAAATAAGCGCTGACAGCTACCTCCATAGGTTCATCAGCTATTCCAAGATTGACCTTCTCGGTAGGATCTCTGACTTTAGGCGGTGTATCATCCATTGCTGCTGGAGCGAGTTGAATATCGACCTCATCATTTTGTTCCTGGTTAGAGAGTGTCTCCTCCACGACCTCTAAGGTCGCGATCCGATCATAGGCCTCTTTTTCCTCCAAGTATGATGATAATCTTTCTTATAGCGAGTGGAAGGCCTCTATCCCTTCCTCTGGAAGGTCGTAATCCATTAATCGTTTAAGGGCTTGGGCACAGCGTGGCCAGGCCTTTCCAAGCCTTCTTTTGCTAGCGTGAGCCCCCACTGTGCCAATTCAGAGGTCGTCACCCCTGTGGGGTGGCCTTTGTCATTGATGCCACCGACCTACAATGGAGTGATAGGTTCCAAATAGTACCTGGCATCTACATAATCCGCGGAAACGGGGAATGGCCGAGGATCCGCTTTAATCACCTCCGCTTTATCTGTCTTCCTGTTCCACATAACGAGCTCCTGATGAAGAGTCGATGGAACACAATAACTCCTATGGATCCAGTCTCGGCCCAGAATAGCACTGTAGGCCCCATAACAATCTGTCACAAAGAAAGCATAAACTCCCTCAGCCGGACCAATCTTGATGGGCAAGAAAAGAAGTCCCAGAGTCTTTGTTACTGTCCCCGCGAAGTTTTTGAGCGTGAGGGACGTAGACTGGATCTTTTCCTTCTTGATTCCAAGCAGGTGCATGGTCCTGGTAGTGACGACATTCACAGCAGCGCCCGTATCAACCATGATCTTGCTAACTTTGGTGCCGCTCACTTCCGCTGTGATATACAGATGCCTCATGTGCTGGACCATAGCAGGTGTTGGCTTGGTGAAGCTCATGAAGAATTCTTTGCTGTGAGCATCCTCCGTTTCAAGCAAAACCGCTTCTTCCATAGGTGTCGTGACTACCGATGTGATCTGCAATGGCTGCACACTGTTTTCCTCAGTTTCGACGCACTCTTGAGCAGCGACCGGCAGTGCATACCGCGCGGGAAGTATTTAAACCATGTTGCAAGATGTATCAGCCATATTGGTCTCCTCCATGTCGTCATCCATATTAAGCTTGGGCTATTTGACAGGGGCGTCAGTGTTGAACTGCTTAGCCAAACGATCTACCAACGACTCCTCTGTAAGGCCTTTGACCTCACACTGCTCTCGTTCCTGTACCACAGGTGTCTGCTTGGGCGAGTCTGGCTTCAGTTCTCCTTCTGCGCTTATCTTGGGGGAAGCGACCACTACACTTTGGACACTTTTTGGTCTCTACTGTAAAGTATCGGTAGTCTTTTCCTTGCCCCCCAGTCTCTCGAAAACCGAAGGTTTAGCTTCTGGTTCTTCACGAAATAACCTGCGCCTGACATGAGGTCGCCTTGTCGACAAACTCTCGTTTCGAGCTGGCGGAGGTATCCTTTCTTCAGCGATCCTGCAAAAAACACTGGGTGTATCTGCCCTTGTTGCTTGTTTATGAAGGCTGCGGGGAGCCACTAATGGCTTAGCAGCGAGTGCCTCCATTTCCTTCTTGTAGATACCTCTACTAGCAAGCCTAGTTTGCTACCTCACCAAGCATAAACAACACCCTCATGGGATCCAACCGCTACTTGCATCTTGTAGCCCTATGTTCAAGCTACACTACGGTATCCGGAAGTCACAAATCCGTCGCCGGGAAGCCACCTTCCCGGCCTTGCCAAGTTGCCTCCACAATATGCTTTTCTAGACTAGAATACTGGGTTCTTGTCCCACATCTAAGAAAATGTAAAGGAAATGGCTTCCTTCACCTATAAAAGGAGACTCCTCCCACAACTCAAGACATCCCATTACATCTCTTGTAATCTTGTTAAGCCGCAAGGCTCGACACACTAGTACACATTCAAGTGGACGTAGTTTCCCGCTAAGGCGGGAGACGAACCACTATACATCCCGTGTCACTCTCTCTCTCTCTTACTTATCGTTAATTAGATCCCCACGGATCCAAACATTAACATTGGTGCCGTCTGTGGGAAGCCGACACAAAGGCTTCGTCACTTACCATTGAGTTAAGTCATATTAACCGAGCTCAAAATAATTTCTTTCTTTGAGTTATATAATTGAAATTCTTAGCGGTAACTTGTGCCATCGGGGCCGGTCAACGCCCATCAGGCTCAGTCAACGCCCATGGACCAGTCAATGCTTGGTCAACGGCAGCTCAAATAGTCACCGCTGAACTACCAAAAAAAAAAAAAATTTTTGGGGCGAGTCTTCTCTAGACACCCAGAGATTTGCTCTGGACACCCCAGAGATTTAGTATGGGACTTTGGCGCTCTCAATCATCATCGGGGCTGGCCACTGTGATCTCGCTCAATCATCATCAATAGCTACATGAGCATGCCATCACAACAGCAGCGGCGCCAACACGCCAGCACTAGCGGCACGAGTCAGTGTCCAAGCTCTTTGTTCAGCGCTCATGCCTTCTGTCAGCTGCAATCCCAACTTCCTCCGCTCCGCTAAGCACCGCCAGGAAGCTCTACTGCTACCGCCAGTAGGCCATCCTCCACTGAAGAGGATCGCTAGCCAACCTCCAACGGAAAATCTTCCGCCACACTGTACAATCTTTGGTGCACCATCTGCAGAGCAATACACCGCCATCTCCCGCTAGCAAATCTCAGCGGAAAAACCTCCGCTAAGCACCTCCGTCGGACAACCCCCCGCTGAACTTCACCTCTGGGCAGCCTGCTCTATGCTCCACCTCCGCCAGTTAACACTCAGCGGAGCACTTCCGCTGTACAACTCCGTAGCTGCTTCGTGCCACCCAGAGGGTTCCATCCTCCACTCCACCGAACTGCGCCTCCGCTCCACCGAGCTCCAAGTCAGCTACACCCCAGCACCGCCGAGCTCAGAGCCTCCACCGAGCTCCAGGTCTGTTGCACCCCAGCTCCGCCGAACTCAAAACCTCCGCTGAGCTCCGAGTTCCGCCAAACGTCTTCCTCCGCTGATGAGTTTTCTCTACCGGACTTCTTAGCTGGACGAGCTTCCTCCGCTGGACTGTTCACCGCTGAGCAATAGATCCGCTGAACTGCTGGCCACAGCTCTGTTGACCTTCTAGCCAAGCTTCCGCTAGGCAGCTACAGAGCTTGCTCGTCTTCCTTGCTTCTCCGCCCAAGATTCACTTAGGCTATTCTCATACTCTCTTCAAATATACATGAGCTTCCAACTCGATCTTCTGATGGAGCTGCACGTCCAGGCTCTTGGCCAAAAGAACGAGATAAGTTTTCAACCTTTCCTCGTTACTGCACAAAGTCAAAGCATGATTTATATACACTTGTCATGGGTTAAATCATGCATGTGATTTGCTATGCTCCAACTTAAAGACACGAGACCATATATTTGCTTGCTTCTGCACACCTACAGCAAACACGTACCAGTTGGTTTGAATGTGCTCTGCTACTTGCATGATCTTTCTGCCATATTGGTTAATTGAACGTATTCATCAATCAACTCTCACACACAAAGCTAGCTGGCACTTAACTTATTTGCTTGCTCCAACTATTCTATTATAGTTACAATTAAGCATCAGTGCATAGCTTTACAAACTTGATCTGGGCTTCCTACTTGCCATATTCTCAGTGAATACATGGTATGCTATACTCTAATTCACTGCCACATATAAGCAACATCACACTTGTCTGCTGAGATCTCTTGCCTCTTATTTTACTTTGCTTATTGAGATATATATGGAGCTGTGGACACCACTTGCTTATTCTGTGCCTCTTATCAACAAATTGATAAACATACAGCACATTTATATTTGCTTTACATGATACCATTATTGTGATTCACCTTACCTTGCGTGGTTATTTAAAGTATATATGCACAAACTTGTCAGCATGACTTTACTTCTAAAAATTTAATTGGCCTCACTTCATTATGTAAGTGCATGATAATATGTACTGCCACTAAAACACAAATAGTTGGTTGTCCACTACTACATGGCTCTTATACTTTGCTTACAATTTTGTCAAAGTCCATATGTAAATCATTGTTGTTGATTTTACAAATCTACATATTAATCATCTATTTTGTTTCAAGGAAATTCAACTATTTCTATCGAGCATTCAACCTCAACTATGAGTTGACGGACATTATTGGCGTACTTTATCCGCCACAAGCAATGGACCGCCATGCTCGGCCAACTCCGCCAGCCTCCAAATCGGCATAAGATAAGTCACTATCTTATCTTTTCCGCTCTTGCAATTAGAGCCGTTGCACGCTTTTACTACTAAAGCATGACTACAATATATCACACTTGATATGCATTTACATGCTTTCATGACCCTTAAGCATGCCTATAAAATGTTATTAGCAACTTTACTACTAGTACATGCTATACACATATGCCATGCTACTACTTAATTGCAACTCAATTAAATAAATATGTGACACTCATCTAGAAGCTTGTGACACTTACGACTTAATTAAACATGCTCGGCTAAATGACTTGTTCGGGTTACGACTCTCTTGGGTATCGAGTATGGCCACGACTTGCGCTTGGGCCACGCCTCGCATGCTCGCACAACGCCTACACACTCAACTATACCCAACTTTCTCAAACAACCCAACTTGCTCGATCATGTCCAACATGGTTTACTTAAGCCCCAAGTTCACAAACGCTTCATACGATATCACCGGGACTACTCCCACAATTTATATGGACACCCATTACACTTGCCACTATCTATTGTGCATGTTATATGGCCATAAGATCCACATATATAACTACCAATATTTTACATGTTCATACACATTAATGGAATATTGAGTTCTTCTACCATTTGTTGCTTGCAACAAAACGAATTCTTTTCGCATTCCATTAATACGAGCAGTAACCAATACAACAAGCATTCTACATATGCGCGTTTTTGTCTCATTGTGTAGGTTAAAAGAGTCCCTTCTTGCTTATGGAGCTCGGGGACTTGTAGGGGCTAGGCGCCTCTCGGACATTGTTTATGCTTGATGACTTCATGATTATAACTCCCCAACCAAGAAGCTTCTCTTACTCGGGGACTTCGGGGACTTGTAGATACCTCTACTAGCAAGGCTAGTTTGCTACCTCACCAAGCATAAACAACACCCTCATGGGATCCAACCGCTACTTGCATCTTGTAGCCCTATGTTCAAGCTACGCTACGGTATCCGGAAGTCGCAAATCCGTCGCCGGGAAGGTGGCTTCCCGGCCTTGCCAAGTTGCCTCCACAATATGCTTTTCTAGACTAGAATACTGGGTTCTTGTCCCACATCTAAGAAAATGTAAAGGAAATGGCTTCCTTCACCTATAAAAGGAGACTCCTCCCACAACTCAAGACATCCCATTACATCTCTTGTAATCTTGTTAAGCCGCAAGGCTCGACACACTAGTACACATTCAAGTGGACGTAGTTTCCCGCTAAGACGGGAGACGAACCACTATACATCCCGTGTCACTCTCTCTCTCTCTTACTTATCGTTAATTAGATCCTCACGGATCCAAACATTAACATTCTGATACTGCTCCGGTGATTTGACCAACTGCGAAGGCTTGATCAAGCCCTGATCCAGAGCCTCTAGAGTGCGCTTGGCTTCCCCGAACCTGCATTGCAGTTTCCTCTTCCTGGAAGAGCTTATTTCCACTGCCTTCCCTTTTTCCCTAGTGTACCACTTTCCTTCCTTGATGGTGGCAGCTGGAGCAGGTGGGATGTAGGGCTTGGTTAGAATATTCTTCCGTTCGTTCGTGGCCTTCTCCTCTTGTTTGTGATCAACCGCGGCCGCTTTCAGTTTCTTGAATAGATTGGAGTCTTTTGGGGATGGTGGCGACTCCATTTTCTCTTTTCCTCTCGGGCTAGAAGGCTGATAGTTCCGCGATGGCGAGGCCCACTTAATAGGCGGGAGAGAGCCAAAACGGAAAGTCTGCTCGACCTCTTCTTGCAACACTTGGATGCCACACTCTTCTTTGCATCGCGAGCATAGGACCACGGGTGAGGCTTTTCCAGCTGCTTTAGCCTTCTGCTTTGCAGGAGTTTCATCCTTGACAGATTTTCCTTCTCGCCCCTTGGTACTCAAATCCAAGGTTGGTTTCCTCTGGCTCTGCTTGGCCCAGTTCACATCGACCATGTTGATCCCAGTGTCGGGAAAAGGGTTTAAGTCTACGAGCGCTGCCGCGGTTACTGGGGCTTCCACCTGCAAACTGCCATTATTAAGCCATACCTGAATCTGGTCTTTGAGCTTCACACAGTCCGTGGTATTGTGGTTCCACAGGTTGTGGAATTTGCAGTACTTCTTCCCTTTCAGCTGGTCTGGCCGAGGAAAAGGTCTAAAGTCGGTCTTCACCATCTTCGCTGCGATCATTTCATCCAGAATCTCGTGTGCCTTATTGGCATCATAAGTATATGTCGCGAACTCAGGTTTGGTGAAGGCCATCGATTTGAGCTTAACAGGTTCCTTGGCTATCTTCAGTTGCTTCAGGGCTGGATTCTTCCTCCCTGTTAGCTCGTAAGTAGCGATATCATTCTCGTCTTCCTCATCGTCATCCTGAACCACCTCTTCAATGTGATGATGGTAGTCATGGTCATAGGTAGCCGGCTGGTAGCTCAGGGCCGCTACGGTGTGATGTTTTCCTGGCACATATGTCCCTTTGGATGCATTCTTCCTTGCATCTGTTTCTCTGAGGAGATGTTCAAAGCTTCCTACCTCTGTGATGAGCTTTCCCATTGACTGGATCATACTGCCATGTTGCTTCTTCCGCTGGCGAGGTTCCAAACCCTTGACTGCTAGTTTGACTAACTCCTTCTCGAGCAAGATGACATTCAGCTTGGCTTTCTGAATTTGGAAGCGCTGAAGATAGGCCACAGCAGACTCCATAGGCTGTTGGGCCATCTGAGTGAGAGAAGCCAAGTCAACCTCAGGCTCAATGGCTCCAAAGGTTTCTCGGAATAGCTTTTCCATCGCGGGCCAATCCGCTACGGTCCCTGGCCGAAGTTTGGAAAACCACCTAAAGGCAGCTCCTGAGAGAGAAGTGCCAAAGATCCTGCATTTGAGGATGTCATCATTCTGGTATTGGCCGCATTTTACCCTAAACCTGGCCAGATGGGTAGCCGCATTCTCTGTATCTTCTCCTGAAAAAGTAGAAAATATGATATTTTTATAACCCCTGGGAAAGGGCGCGAGCATCACATGCGGCGGGAAAGGTCCCTCATAGACCCCATTTACTTGGGTCCGAGGATTAGCCAGCCTGATCATCTCCTCTACCTCTTCACGTCTCACATACTCCGGACCCGGAGGTGGAGGAGGGGGTGTCGCCACAGTATGGCGAGCAGCCTGTAAGGGTAGTGCTTGGTTCAGAACCCCTGCTCCTTCTCCTACATGTACCACGTGGGTTGTAGCTGGTGGCTGAAGAGTTACTGTTGGTATGGGCATCTCTTTTGTCAAGGCTGTTATCTTAATCTGGTTACCCGCTTGGTCAATACCATAATAGCTTCCTGGTAGTTCCTGATAAACGTTTTCTGCCCTGTTGCTATCATATTGAACAAAGCTGGTAGAACCAAATGTGGTTCCACCAACCCTCGATGTCTGATGCTTCTGCCTGGTAGTCTGTCCGTCTACCGATGTGACTTTCTCTTTGCTGCCACCGATAACCAGAGCTTGCTCTTTGCCTTTCTGTGGAGTAGCGCCAACAGTTGCGGCCGGTGTAGCGGTGTTGCTGCTAGCCTTTTCTCGCTGATTAGGCGGCACGTACTTGCTAAAGCCGGATGGCTGGCCAATTGAACCGAGGATAGCATTAGGGTCCCCTAAAGCCTTGTTCAACACTTCTCTGGCCTGGTTCAACTCGGCTCTCTGCATGGCCACCTCGGTTGCAAGGCTAGCGCCATCCTTGCGAAGGCCTGCCATATCTGACGCAGTTTGCTTGGTCTGGTTCGTGATGGCCTCCATGATCTCTTTTTGGCACTGATTCTGCTCACTAGTGACACCCGTGACATGAACCCTTACTGCACTTTCTGATTGTGCGATTTGTTGCTGGGTATCTGCTGCATGTCGGGTAATGCGTTGGTCTAACTCGCGCATGAGCCGGTCTGTCTTCGCGGTTTCCCTTTCAAAATCAGCAGCTATCTTCTTGCGATGATTTTCAATGTTCTCCATGATGATCGCGAACCTCACCTCTGAGGTCGCTCCTTCTGGAATAAGCTTCGCGACGAAAGCCTCTCTTCCTCCACTTTCCACTGTATTGGGAACAGCGGTAGTGATAACAAGCTCACTGGCCTGATTAGCAGTGACATCCTGGCCCTCGGTAGTGGCCGGGTGGTTCTCTTCCCGCTCAGTAGACATGTTGGATGATTGAACAGGATGAGAAAATCGTTGAGTCACTTGTTCTTCAGAAAGACCACAACAATCCGCGCGAGAGTGCGGTCTGTGACTGGAGGTCTTGTGTCTTGAGCAGTTGGCATAAACCTTTTGGTAAGGGTTTTCACTCGACTTCCCAATGTTTACGGTCACGAAAAGTCACTATTACAGGTCCCACTGGGCGTGCCAAAAAGTTTGGCTTTAAAACCAGTTGGCTTGCAAACTGTCTCTTTTGAATGTGTGTGCAGGCGTGCCAGCACCGTGGAGTGCAGTCGTAGGGGGAGTCCCTGGACCTGACTTCTTCTTCAAGTGGTTGTGGACGAGGAGAGCACCAACCTCGCCACAAGGTTCTTCTCTAGCCTTCCGAGAAAGGACTTCTTACCTTACGGATAAGGACTTTGGATGTGATCTCTTCGCGTTACCGAATTGATACTCAACGTTGTGGGCTGAGCAGAGCAATCACTGGGAAGTTTGGAGAAAGCACGGGTCTTGCTAAAGCGTGACTTTAGCTTCGCTGGGTTGCGAGGGCATTACTCTTGCTTCGCTGGTTGTATCGGTGGCAGTAGTACTGGCAGTCGGCTGGCGAGGAGACTAGGACTGGAAGCACGGTCGCCGGGTTGATCTAGTGATGCTGACAGTCAGCTCACGAGGAGACTAGGACTGGCGGGCGGTCACCGGGTTTCAATGAGGTTGAAGGTTTGCTCCGGGGAGGCTTTGTAATCGCTGGGATTGATTGATTCGACTGTTCCTTGCCATAGAAGGATTATTGATTGAAGTTTCCTATTCAATCTCTGCTACTTGACTCCAATAAGGTTTCGTTTTCCTTATGGATTATGGAATGGGCGAAGCTGTAACCCAAACCCAAGCAGGCTTATTTTTGGGCCGCAGGTATCGGCCCGCTATGCTAAATCCACTAAACGATCTTGCCAAAATTACTTTTGGGCTCAGACACCATGTTCTATTTATTTTATTAATAGTAGAATTTTACATTAGGGGGACATAAAACCTGAACCCCGAGCTACAGGAAAACAGTGACAATAATCCTCGTAGAGAACATCCTGAATATAATAGAAGTCTTATCTAACCAAATATCATCAATAGCAAAAACGCTAGTAAGGTGTGCAAGTCTATCTGCAACACCACTTGCTTCCCGGTAGGTATGTTGAATTCTAACTGATTGAAAAGCAGAAAGTACTCTTTACAATCATCTAAAATTCTCTCTTCTTTCTTTCTAAACAACTTATTTGATTCTCTTATCCCCCCTCTCGACCAGTTTCAATTCTTCAATATCTTAAAAGTCATGGCTCTTTTCCTTAAATTATTCAATACCTGTGGACCTCCTTAATGACCCATTGCTGGTGAAGGCGGAGAGCTCCTTCTCATAGCTGATAATGATAGTTATCCATCTATCTTTATATAGGTTCGTCCGTCGTCTCCTTTATTATGACATACATCTTTCGCCAGTGATGACTTGATGATGGATGTGGTTGTGATTTCTCTCTCTAAAGTTGGTTTAATCATGAACTGCATCACTGCATGTAGAACTGGAACCTATATGGAGAAGAAGAGAGAAGAGAACCTTATCAAATGTTTAAGCAAAAAAAGGAAAAAGTGCACGTGTTGAACAGTGAGAGAGGTTGATTAGGAATGGCTTAACATGTATGGTCAGCCAAGTATTATTCGTTATGAAAATGTAAACTGGTGCGCGCTGAATGTGAGTAACCATGCTTTTGAATCAATAAATTAAATATTGAGTAGGTCAAAGTCTAACGACCATTTCTAATTTTTTTTTTGTTGGTTAATGTACATACTGTTTACCGTCAAATAGAAATAACATACATATGGTGATAGTTTTAGCCATGCATATAAACACATAGGGGGATGTTGTACGTATATTTATTTGTACCACTAACAGTGGTTAGTTCTGTACTAAATAGGTAAAGACCTCACAAACATTGAGACAAGATAATTAGGCATATATATACAATCTAGGATTAAATATTGTTTACTCCCTATACTTATAGGGTTTCATCGTTTCAGTCTCTGACCTTCGAATTTCACCTAAAAAGTCCCTGAACTCTCAATTTCCTCCCAATTGGTCCCTGCCTTCAAAATTTTCGGTTAAAGTTGTCAAAATGTCTATTATGCCCTCACTTACTCTTTTTTTTAAATTTATTTTTTCTCTCTCTTTTATTTCTTTTTTTCATTTCACCTCTTGAAGGTGTGTGGATTAGAACCATCTTGATGAGGAGATGAATAGAATGAGGTAATAGAGCCGGAAGAATAAGAGGTAAAAACAAAAAAAATAAAAAAAGAGAAGAAGATAATTTTTTTTTTTAAGTAATTGAGGGTATAATAGACTTTTTAGGAGAAGATAACGGAGTTTTTGACTGATACTTGACGGCAGAGACTAATTGGGGGGAAATTGGGAGTTCAAAGACTTTTAAGGTGAAATTCGAAAGTCAAGGACTGAAACGATGAAATCCTATAAGTATAGGGAGTAAACAGTATTTAACCCTACAATCTATGTCTATACATGCAAACCAACCGCTAAAGCATGTATTGTAGAAATCCAAGAATTTTGCCCGTCCTAGCAAATTGTCATCAAACTTGGCGAGTTTGACATCCAGTACAAATAGTGTGCATCAATGAAGGGTCAAGCCACAATAAATTTCTTCATTGATTTGACAAGCCTTCCGATCAAAGCCGGCCACTGATAACCAGTCGGTCACAAAACCACAAAGATTGGTTTCTCCAATCAACAAAATAGTGGTGTGGGCATCATCCTCATAGAGCTTAATGAAGTGCTCACTAAGTTTACACTCCAATTTGCATACAAAACCTCCAACAACATAGTAGAATACATGTTAGTGGCCAACCTACTACTTACCATCAATTCTAGAGTTGATAGCTTTAACACATCTGTGCCTCTCATTTGGTAGTCGATCAACAGTGAATTCCAAACCACCGATCAACAAATGGCCCCTTATTTGAAGTATGTCAAAACTCTACTCCAAAAATTTAAATTCTACAATATCACTTCAATTATCACTCAAATTATCTAAGTGATCAGGAAAATAGCACTAAGATAGATGCATTAGCAAGACTAGCAACAGCTCAACAACACTAACTTGGCAACCAAACACAAGTGCAGTGTTTAGAAAAGTCGAGTATCACCAAGATACTAGCTAAAATCTTCAGTATCGAGCAAGAACCAAGTTGGGTAGACCGCATCCTAGAGTATAAGCCCAGACAATTTCCACATCACAAATATGGAGTACAATAGCTTCCAGATGTTCCGGTTATTCAAGTGATTTCAATCTCTAAATCAGAACAAACATATTACACTAATGGGTCAAGTGGTACCTTTAGGCCAAGCTAGCCCAAAGTATCATGCACATCGACATGCCAAGCGGGCGGCTGTGTTGTCAATATCCTGTTCGTTAGTGATCGTAACTTCATACTACTCAGGATATGGTTTTGCCAGCATTATTGCTATTTCTTCCTCATTCATCAGACTGCCTAAGCTCTAATACAGGTTATCTATCAGATATAACTCAACTTATAGGAATTGCCTCATAAATATCGATGGTCACCTCAACAATACTTAGTTGAGATGTACTACTATTAACACCATTCTGTGCTCGCTCTCTATCTTCATCAACTGCCCACTCATGTCTATTTGCACAACAAAATATGCACTACCATTTGATTGTCATCAACACGTTTTACTAACTAACTCTTACACCCGAATAATCCTTAATTTAAGCAGTCAAAAAAATCTCATTCCACTTTACCTATCCCAAAGTAACTTGGACACTTCCAGGTCACTAGAGCTAAACATGTGGATCACTTCCTCACCACTATATATCCCCACTATCACATAAAAATCTTCATCTTCTTCACAACAACATAATCCTTGAAGAAAAAGGAAGGTCAGAAAGATAGTAGTGAAACATCGACTGTGATGCCCCAGAAATTCGTATTTATTTTTCGAGGATTTTCTAGAATCTAATTTGTTGTTATTGGACGATTTCGTGGCTCGTGGACGGAGTGGAGGTGTTTCGGACGAATTATTAGTCGAAGAATATGGTTTTAGGGGGGTTGCAAAGGTTGACTTTTTATACGTTAGGTTTCTTCAAAAACTTCCTTCACGAAATTTGTAGAGTGCATCGATACGAGTTCGTGAACATGCGAAACACGGAAATCAGAATTCGTATGAAGAAGTTATGGCCATTGGAAAGGGTTTCCATTTTGGTATATATGGGATTTTTCAGGAAAAATATCAAAAAAATCAGACTTTCCTTTTTCGGAAAATCTTCTCTCTCCTCTCTCCCGAGCCCGTGTCTGCCTCTCCACTTTGCCGGCTTCATTCTTCCTCCTCCGGCCACCATCAGAAGCAATTCCAAGTGGGCTTTCTTCACCTTGACCTCCTCTACACGTCTATGGAAGTGATTCTTCACGATTCGAGCTATGGTGGACGCTGCAAGGCTGAGAAGAAGCCGCGACGAGGACGAAATTGCCTTCGTCGAAATGGAGATTCCGGCCACCTTTGCTGGTGATTATTGAGGGCTTTTGGAGCTCGGAGGACGTAGATGCTTTCCACAAGGTGGCTTGCATCGATTCAACTCGTGGAGGTCAAATTTTGGAATTGAAACTCTGGGGGTTTCAATCAGTCCGATTTGTTCTAAGGTAAAATTCGATCGATTGGTTTATAATTGGGCTTTGGTAAAAGTTTTAATTGGAGTTGAGATAAAGAACTTTGGTGTTGGAAGTTTTGCCAAATTCTGACTTTGGATTGGTGGCGGTGCCACCATTGTGTTGGTGTTTTCCAGGGGTTTCCGGCCACCTTAGGAATAGTTTCTATTCCTGAATTCGATCTACTAGTCGATACAAGCATTTCGATATACAATATGTAATTTTTGGAGATCGTATGAGCATGTTAGGGTTTTTACGGTTTCGGACCGTTCGATATTTCGATCCGTAAGGATCCGACTATCCGATCGACTTGTGGTTTTGTCACATTGATCATAAAAGCATTCCGGAGAGTTTGGGTGGTCTCGGATGAGGTTTCGCCTCGATTGGCATCTCTTTGGGGATTTTAGTTCAAAATAGGGGTTTCGGACTGAAATCATTCATGAATCGTTACTGATTTGAGATCAGTGGTGAATAGGTGCTTCTAAAGGTGAATTGGACGAGTTGTTGGTGTGAGTGTTAGTTCGGTTCTGTATAGAAGACACAGCGGGATTCTAAGGTGAGTAATCTCACAATGTTCATTTACGAACGAAATTACCTTTATCGTTTTGAGAGTTATTAATTTAACTGCAAAATATAGTTAGTATTAGTGGCATTCCTGAGTGAATGACCAAGTATATATATATATATATATATATATATTTACGTGAAATATATATGTGTGGGTGAGTTCATTCTCGTTTTGTGATGTGACTTTTCGGAAAACAATTTTGGTGGGAAATGGTATTTCTATTGTTTTAAAAAGTGTTTGAGGATTTGGGGAGTTGCAGGTTGTGATTTTTCCTTTTAGGTTGGATAACATTTTCAGGTCTGGTATGACCATTTTTAATGTTTTAATCTGACGACAGGTGGTTTGAGGATTTGAGAGTCACCGGTTGTGATTTCTCCATTTGATTTTATTTAACATTTTGAGTCCAGTGCGACTCGTTTAATGTTTTGATCTGAGGGTCAGGTTGGCCTAAGGATCCAGGGTTGCAGGTTGCATTCTCAGGCAATGTTATATCGCAAGGTTGAACCTTGGCCGGGTGACAGGTTATGATTCAGTTAGAGCTCTAGTCTGTCTGTCATCATACCTTATGGATCTAAGTAGGTTACTTACGGCTCCTGGGTACATATTTTGTCCAAGTTGGACTAAAGAATCATATTCTATTTGTTAGGTTAATGTTAGGTATGATTGATGTGTGTTGATATTTTGTCCAGGTTGGACAAAAGATTCATATTTGATTTGTTAGGTTAACAATTGATATGATTTGTTGTTTTGTCCAGGTTGGACCGATTTGTTGTTTTGTCCAGGTTAGACCGAAGATTCATGTTCGATTTGTTAGGTTAACAATTGATACGATTTGATGTTTTGTCCAGGTTGGACCGATTTGATATATTGTCCAGGTTGGACCAATTTGTTGTTTTGTCTAGTTGGACCGATTTGTTATTTTGTCCAGGTTGGACCGATTTGTTGTTTTGTCCAGGTTGGACCGAAATGTTTTGTTGTGAGTTGACTTTTATTACCCAGGTTGGATCGATTTATCATATTTGAATTGTTAGGTTAACGATTTATATGATTTTGTCATAGTGTGACTTTCGTTGTTTTCTTTAGGGAAAAGAATATTGTTTTGGAAAGCATGGTATGTTTTCCTTATTCTCGAGTTGAAAGGTTTTCCTCGTTTTTGGCGTGAGTTGTGTGTTTTGAGTTACTCATACGGGCTTGCAAAAGCTTACCGGGTTTGTTGTGTGATAACCCGGTGCACCATTCAAACGGTGTAGGGGTTAATCCTGTAGGTCAGGGAAATCGTGGCTGATTCTGAGGTAGTGTGCTAGTAGCTTAACGGTAGGAAGCCATTTTTGTGACTTTACCGTTATTAAGACTTCCGCTTGTAGTGAGCTCTGAGGAGCATTTACATTTTATTTTTTTGTTGACAATTTAATTTGTAAGCTTGTGTAATATATAACTCTGTGGAGCGAGTGTATATTAACTTTGAGGGTTCAGGGCATCAGTATGTACTTGGTTTAAAGGAAAAAGGTTTCCAGGTATTTTGTATTGATAGCTGAACGATCACACTTGTATAATTATGAGATTATATATCAATTTTTATTTGTGTTAAAAATCAGAGGTGTGACATCGACCTACACTACTGAAGTGTACAAGTAAATATGAAAACTCTAATAGTTAATGAAACACCTTAAAACATGATCAAGAACTTCGGTAATCACAGTAAAAAATCAACCAAAGTTGTCTACTAAGGGGAAAGACAAGGCAAAATAAATAGAGAAATCTCAAGAAAAAATTTCCATAGTAGGTAAAGTGAGAGAAACTGCTCCCACTTGCTCTCTTAACTACTACGCACGAGATTATCTTAGTCATTGAAACGAAAGGATGCGAGTTCTAAAATCACACCATGTGGCAAACACAATCTAACTACACAACACTTACAGAGTCGCTTTGGTTACCCGAACGCAATTATTACTATTCTTGCATATCTAAGCAACACAACTCTCACGCATGCACAAGCAAGTGATGGCTGACATGTTGACACCAAGCAAAAAAAACAAAACACTTGAAAAAATTTACGTGCATTCACCTACCCTAGAGGAATGACCTCTATTCACATGCACCCACTCGCTCCAAGTAATGATTGCTGCTCACACGCGCCCACTTAATGCAAAGTAGTGACCATCGTTCACAAGTGCACACTTACTCTAAGGTAGTGACCACCCTTTAACATGCGCCCACCCATTTCAAAGTAGAGAGCTCTTGTATATCTCTTGTGTATTACATTTAACAATGACCGTCACTTACCGTACACCAAATTAACCTCACACCTGACCTCGGCCAACCATCCAATACCACTTCCTAGACCCCTAGATATGAGTAGAAAGCAATAACTTTGTTGGTGAAATTGCTGCATTGGATTATTTGCAAATTTAGGGGGTTGGGTAATCACTAGGCTGGGCATGAGTTGGGCCAAATGATGTACTTCAATAGGTTGGGACCAAATTAAACTCAGATAAAAAATTTCAAGCCTGTTTTTGGGGTTTTCAGGCCCAAATAGGCTCTAAAAAATATATGTGTGTGTGTGTGTCTTAGGAACACCATTCCCTCATCTGGCTTTGACAAACCTCTCCAAACCACACATCTTCAAATGCAACCACAAAGCCACAATTATGAAAAAGGCATGAAAAGTCAAATAAGAACAAAATTATAGAAATTTTGAATTGAAGAAGTTTAAATAGTTCATCATTTCATACTTCATAGATTCATCAGTTTGTTCATTTCTAAATTTTCAAACTTTCATGCAAAAGTGTTTCAAGCCAATAACACAAACTTACAATTTAAAGTTGAAGAATTGAAGCTATATATCCCAATTAGAGGTGGCAAACGAACCGGCCCGACCCATTTTAAGTGGGCATATTCGCCGGCCCATTTATTAACATGCCAGGCTCATGCTAGTCTGTTTTCTTGAACATTAAGCCTAACCCGACCCATGACCCAAGCCTATATTGTGTCGGACCAATAAATGGACCGTGCTTGGACCATCCGAAAATTAGGCATGATTTTAAAATTTTAATTTGGCTATTCCTTTTTTATTTGTAATAAATTGATAGTTGATTTTATTCAACTACGTAGAAAAATAAGTGACTTCGGATTCGTGGAGATGAATCTGCAAAGGGATTGCTCCTTCCCATAAAAACCTCTGTGCTTCCATGTCCATTCCAAATGTTGAGCTTGACCAGTCCACCAAACCCCAGAAGAAGACGAAGAAGACGAGGAAGGAGGATCTCCGCTATGTCTACGTCCATGACATGTCTAATGAGTGGGTCTATTTCTATGTATCACTATGGGCACTACCACTATATTCTTGTCTGTCTGTACATGGCAGCGGAATGGTATGTAACTACCTATTCTGACTTTAGATGAATATATTTATCAGCACCCGGATTTGGGTTTGGTTCAAAAAAAAAAAAACTACTTAGAAAAATAAAATAATATGACTCTTGTTCAAGTAAATCCAGAACATGTGTCTTACCTAAACTCTAGATTACTTGACCTAGTGGTAATAGGGTTAGAATTAGGGATAATATCGGAGAATCTTAGAAATATCCAATCAATTGTAATATTACGTTTCCTTGTAGAACTCTGATTCTATGCCTTGTAATCCTCTACATAAAGAGGCCCCTATTATCAATGAAAGCACGACTTAATTCTCTCCCAATTTTAGTTTTCCTTAAACACGTTATCAGCACGAGCCCTAACCCTAGCCCTAAAAACCAAAACCCTAAAACTCTTCTCACCAAATCCCCGGCAGCTTCTACGCACCCCTGCGCTCGCTGCTCCCTGCGAGCAAGCCCTGCATTCGCTGCCCCAGCAGCCCTACCCTCGCTCACTGCCCTCACATCTCCTACATGCCCCTGAGATCGTTGTTCCACTAGTGCGAGCTCTACCACTGCTGCCCTGGAGCCTTGCAGCCTACCCCCGCAGCTCTCGCTTTTAGCTAGCCTCGCCCAAAGCTCACCTGCCTCGCACACCCCCGAAGCCTGTTTTCCAACACGCGCGTGTTCTCAAGCCTCGAAACAACAAGTAAGTTTTTAAGATTGAAGTTCCCGTTTTTGAAGTTTTTCACTCTTTTCTTCTTTTTCTTGGGGACTTGCAACCTCCCTTCTTCTACCCCCCCCCCCCCCCCCCTTTCTTCATCATAGGGGAGACCAAATTAAGCCGAACTATGGGGGTTCATGCTCACTCCAAGCTTGGAGCTTGTTGAGATCTCCAAACTTAGAGTTTGTAGAGAATTTATGATCGACCACTTAGGTCATTGTTTCAATCTAATCCAATACCTCTTGGAAGCGATTACGCTTAGAAATTCATAATTTCTTGGGAGCAACTACGCTCAGAAATTTTATATGTTTTCGTGGTAGACTTTTACGCTCCGAAACTAACCCTAATTTCTTGTTCTCTTTCAGGATGAGTAACCCGAACAAATTGGACTTTGCTCCATTGGGAACAATTGGCTCTGGATATCACAGGTGGGTTCGTGATGTCCGCCAGCATCTCAAGGCCGATGGAATCCTGGATACGATTCTCGAGCCTAGCCAGGACGTGCTAACTATTGAGCAAGCTCAAGCTTTGGAAGCAAATAGAGCAGCCTTAGAGGCAAATAAGGCGAAAGCCATCATCCTAATGACTCGTCGTATGGATGATTCCCTCGAGTATGAGTGTATGAATGAAGAAGACCCCAGAAGGCTGTGGGTCTCACTCGAAGAATGATTTGGCAACGTCCGTGACTCCCTATTTCCTGACCTAGAAGTGAGATGGCATAGCCTTCGCTCCTGTGATTTCAAGTCAGTTCTTGACTACAACTCGGAAGCATTTCGCATTAAATCCTTAATGGAATTCTGTGGTAAAGAGATCACAAATGCGATGTTGATTGAGAAGACTCTCTCTACCTTCCCCGTCTCTGTATTGAAGGTTACTAAGAACTATCAAATCGATGTTACTGCAGGACGGATTTCATGAGCTCATTGGAGCTATGAATGTCGCTGAAAAGCATGACAACATCCTTGTGAAGAACTATAATTTGAAATCCGTGGAAACAAAGCTTATTCCGGAATCCAATTATAGTGGCACCCCTAAGAATGGGCGCCAAGAGCAAAGCCCTAATCTTAGGGATACTTCTTCTGGTCCATATAATCACTCTACTTGGGAAAGTAACCGCCAAAATAGGCAAACACGGAACCGAAGAGGTCAACGTGAAAAGAGAGAGGGAGGCAATGCCTCTGGCCATGTTGGTGGCGCCACCAACACTAAGAGCCATCTAAATGACACTTTCAAAGTGCTTCAATCAATGGAGTCTGAGCAAAGAGATGTATGTTCTTGATGTGGAGTATTCGGTCATTGGGCACACATTTGTAGAGCTCGTGAAGAATTGTCACCGCCTACAAAGCATATTGTGAAGCAAGAGAAGCTCACTATGTGGAACAAGAAGATCAAGAAGATGATCTAGAGTGAAGGGTTGAAGACTACAAATCTGGCTGGGATCAATAGATCGCCAATTTTGTTTAAGTCTTTATCTTTCCAAGAGATGTAATAGGCAATTGCCATATACTTTATAGTAAATGCCAATGGTTTGGTCTTTCTTCAAAGTAGGCTCACACAAAGTAAGTGTGATGTCTAGGAAGGTTATGAGATTAATGGTACTTAAGCGAGCCTTGCCCCACCGACATCTCTCTACTCACTTGGTCACATTTATTTTGGAATTACCGAAAGAAGTTAGACAACTACCATTGTTTTGCATTAGCTAGCATTTTGGATTAGATTTTCTTTGGTCAAAGAGACAATGATGTAACTCCATTGGCTTATGAATAAAATTTCGAGTTCTTTTCATTATGACTCAATTTTGATTCTGAGCATATGACTTTGTAACTACGATGACTACTCCATCAATATTAATTCAAGGACATGGAATAGCCCAAGTTCCCCTTGACAAATGGCACCTTGATTATTGTCACAGAAACTCTCTACGCTCCTAAGGTAAATCGTACCTATGAATAGCCAACGGATTCCATGCAAAAACGCATGTAGAGAACGGAAATGAGTTCCTTTGCAATACCTCCACTACTACAAAAAGGTCATCAGACGACAGTGGATTTCGGTTATCTGATGACTAAGCTGACCGTGGTCTAAGTGAGTGTTGTGTGATTGGAAAATCAGACAACGGTGATTCCACCGTTGTGTGATAAAGTTTGCTCGACAGAAAACATATTTCCGTTGTGTGAATTTTGCGCAGGCATGTGCCTGGCATGGCATGCGCGAGGATGCCTTTGCACATTCAGATAACAGAAAGAAATTTTGCTGTTGTCTGAGGTTCATAACACACAACAGATTTTACTCATTCTTTGTTGTCTGAGCTATATAACACACAACAGATTTTACGCATTCTTTGTTGTCTGAGATATGTAACACACAACAGATATAACTCATTCTTTGTCGTCTGAGATTAATAACACACAACAGATATAACTCATTGTTTGTTGTCTGAGATATGTAACACACAACCAAAGTGAAATTATCTCCCTTGTCTGTTGATCACTCAGACAACAGAGATGATTTATTTCTGTTGTGTGTTATGAATCTCACACAACAGAATTTTGTTTTCTTTTGTTGTTGGTTGTTAGTTCACACAACAATTATATTTGGTTAGCTGTGGTGTGAATATCATAATCAAATTGGCTAACAACTAATGACTGTTGTGGGAAAAGCCTTAATTTTAAATTCTTTTACAGTCATACAACACATTGTTTTGTATTGTGTTGTATGAATGAAACTTGGACAACAAGAAGAATATTCATATAAACGTTTTTCCAGAAATAATGCTCAATATATGACCATAGAAACAATACTACAATTCTTATAATTCAAGCTAGGACAACAGAGATTGAGTTTGTACTTGTAAAATGTTCTAGCTAGGAAGACCTGAACTACATAGATTACTGCTGCTTTCCTTTAATGCACCTTCATTTGTTCTTGCAGAAGCTCTCTTGTAGGCAAAGATGATTAGCAATCTTTCGATCTCTTAAGCCATCGATCCTACACATGATGGACAAGGACCTTGCAGAAGCTCTAGTATTGACTTCATTTATGCTCACCCTATGACCTTACCATTTGAACACATTCAAGACTCTGGCTGATTGAAACATTCTTCAACAAGTCCTAAATGCTCTGCCCACAGTGCCATTATGTACCCATATATCTGCAAGTCTGCAACCATGCAGATTATAATAAATTTTTACATTAGTTTCTTGTGGCCATGCATTCAAAAGGACATTAATTGCTTGCTGCTGTTGAAGGAGCTAGCAGACCTCATATTCCTTTTTTACTAATAGCTAGGAAACCTCATATTCCTTTTTTACTAATAGCTAGCAGCCAAGGCTTTCATATACTAATTCATGCGTTATATAAAAAAAATTTCCTCCATAAGAGGCTATAACACAAAAGTTATCTGCATACTAATGCATTCAGAACAGTTCTGCAATATCACAGTTCTAAGCTATATAATACCAGCCTATGTGACTTGAAGGAAATTTTGTTTTCCAATAGAATCCTTTTTTTCTAGTTTTCTCTAACAAAATAAACTAAAAAGATACTTAAGAATCAGAAACCCATTATTACAACCAAGTAAAACCAATTCAACTAAAACCAATCAGTTTCAAACAAATTCCAAGACAAAAAATTTGCAACATTTATAAGACCAATAATATAAAGTAGGGATACATGTATTTACCAATATAGAATATCACTTCCAGTTCAGAATGATAGTGGTTTAGAATCCAGAGAAGTTTCTCCAATCTGAAAGCAGATAACAGAGAATGTCAGCAAACAATCAAATTTAAACAGTAACATATGAAATGTAAGAATGAAGGTACACTATTCCCGGCAAGTGAAAAAGGGGTAACATGAATAAATTGCAGAGCCTAAAAAATCAAAACCCAACATGAATCCAAGACATCTGGGCAACATGAACAAAACAAAGTAAACATTCAAATTTGGTAGAGGTATCTATACAAAATTTTCTTAAATGTCTTCTTGTCGTTTTCAAATCATACCTCATATCATAACCAATCATCTTTAGTTTATCTAGGCCTCATCAACGGGCCGGGCCGGGCCGAGTCCGGCCCATTGGTAGAGAGCTTGGGCCGGGCCGGGCCTTACTCCATTTTTAAATAGTAGCGGGCCGGGCCGGGCTGGGCTTTGTTGTAAATTGAAGGATCCAAGCCCATCCATTTAATGCGGGCCTCACAGGCTTTTTCTGGCCTGGCCGGGCTAAGGCTTGCTGGCTTTTTCGGGGCGGGATTGCGGCTTTATTTACAAATAAATCTTTAAAGATAATATTTGTTATAAACTTATATTTATATATCATACACTCCAAAGAGAAACCTCTATCAACTTAAATAAAATGGGAAAACCGACCGTTTGATGAGATTATTATAATAAATTATGAGTGTGGTAAAAAATTTAGCCAATTTCACCATATTTTCGAATCCGATCGAATTGGTCAACCGTCGTCACTTGTATGTTTTCTTGGTTGACAGATGACATGACGACCGCGAAACGTGCTTATTTTTTCACGTCATATATGTAAATATTCCATCAATGGATGTGCGTGGACATAAGATAAAAATTTCAATTTTAATTGCAAAGATGTTGGCCTATATCAATTTGTCTCCTAAAGTCGTATAACTTGTATATTGCATTTAAATTGTTGAGGTTCATTCTAAAGCAACCATGAAGTGGAAAATGAATTTAGAGAAATCAACCGCTCGATTGAGAGATTGTAATGTTTTATGGTGATTGTAAAAAATTTAGCTAATTTGATTCTCGTTTCGAATTCGATCAATTAGGTCAAATTTAGTTACTCTTATAAACCTACATCTATATATCATACACTCCAAAGAGCAACCCCTATCAATTCAAAGAAAATGGAAAAATGGACCGTTGGATGAGATTATTACAATAAATTATGAGTGTGGTAAAAAAATTAGCCAATTTCACCATATTTTTGAATCCGATCAAATTGGTCAACCGTCATCACTTGTTTGTTTTCTTGGTTGACCGATGACATGACGACCGCGAAACGTGCTTATTTTTTCACATCACGTCTATAAATACTTCATCGATGGATGTGCGTGGACATAAGATAAAAATTTCAATTTTAATTACAAAGATGTTGGCCTATATTAATTTGCCTCCTAAAGTTGTATGACTTGTATATTGCATTTAAATTGTTGAAGTTCATTCTAAAGCAACCACGAAGTGGAAAATGAATTTAGAGAAATCAACAGCTCGATTGAGAGATTGTAATGTTTTATGGTGATTGTAAAAAAATTAGCTAATTTGATTCTCGTTTCGAATTCGATCAACTAGGTCAAATTTAGTTACTCTTATAAACCTATATCTATATATCCTACACTCCAAAGAGCAACCCCTATCAATTCAAAGAAAATGGAAAAATGGACCGTTGGATGACATTATTACAATAAATTATGAGTGTGGTAAAAAATTTAGCCAATTTCACCATATTTTCGAATCCAATCGAATTGGTCAACCGTCGTCACTTGTATGTCTTCTTAGTTGACTGATGGCATGACGACAGCGAAACGTGCTTATTTTTTCACATCACATTTGTAAATATTCCATTGATGGATATGCGTGGACATAAGATAAAAACAAAATTAATTACAAACACATTGGCCTATACCAATTTTCCTTGTAAAGTTGTATGACTTATACATTGCATTTAAATTATTGAGGTTCATTCTAAAGTAACCATGAAGTGGAAAATGAATTCGGAGAAACCAACCGCTCGATGGAGAGATTGTAATGTTTTATGGTGGTTGTAGAAAATCCAGCCAATTTGGTTCTCGTTTCGAATTCGATCAAGTAGGTCAAACTTAGTTACTCTTATAAACCTATATTTATATATCATACACTCCAAAGGGCAACCTCTATCAATTCAAATAAAATGGAAAAACCGACCGTTGGATGAGATTATTATAATAAATTATGAGTGTGATAAAAAATTTAGCTAATTTCACCATATTTTCTAATCCAATCGAATCGGTCAACCGTAGTCATAACATGTAGAATACTAGAATATATATGCACATATTCTATATAGAAGTATGAGAACTTCCAATTTCACCATAAACCAAATTACAACAAATTCACACTCACACAAAGACACACACACATACAGTCACACACGCACGCACACACACACACACACACACACACACACACACACACACACACATATATATATATATATATATATGTATACAGGCGGGTTCTGAAGCGGACGTCCGCACTTGGCTAAAGTGCGGACGGTGACGCAGCGGCGGCGTTCCAGGCTTGGCCGGAGGCTCGGGGATTGGCGGACGGAGGCCGAAGGCTTGGCGGACGGTTCTGGGCAGCGTTCGAGGTCGGAGGAGGTCGGAGTTGCAGGTTTCTGGGCAGCGAGCTCACCTGCAACTGCAGGTTTCTGGGCAAGGCTGCAACCACGTCGCCGGCGACTCCACCGACTGCAGACCAGTCCGTCTGACCCGTGGGGTCCGTCCGGTAAGCTCCGCCGCTCCGTCGCACCCCGAGTCGAGCTGCAGCAGCGCTGTCCGCACTTTAACGAAAGTGCGGACGTCCTCTTCAGAACGCGGTCGTATATGTATATACATATATATATAAACACACACACACATATATAAACATGTCTAAAAGTCCTGGATCTTCAATATTGATGATGTGGCATACTGAAGATTTCCAAATATATGTGTTGGGCCTTCTAGATGGGTCTTTCCATGCATATTGTAATAGATGTTGTAGATTCCCGTCCAAGCTGAACTTTCTTCACTTAAATTGCCATAACTCCTTCTAGAAAAGTGGAATCACAAACCATAAAATTCTTCAGAAACTAGACACATGGGGCTTTCCGTGCATATAGGGTATAGCTCCTAATTCCATCCGAGCAGTTCCCAGTAATTCAGCGAAGTTAGGTTCTAGACATGAACTTGTAAAAGATGTTGCAGATTCCCGTTCAAGCTGAACTTCCTTCACTTAAATTGCCATAACTCCTTTTAGAAAAGTCAGAATTGCAAACCGTAAAATTTCTCAGAAACTAGACACATGGGGCTTTCCGTGAATATAGGGTACAGCTCCTAATTCCATCCGAGAAGTTCCCAGTAATTCAGCGAAGTTAGGTTCTAGACATGAACTTGTAAAAGATGTTGCAGATTCCAGTTCAAGCTGAACTGCCTTCACTTAAATTGCCATAACTCCTTCTAGAAAAGTCGGAATTGCAAACCGTAAAATTCCTCAGAAACTAGACACATGGAGCTTTCCTTGCACATAGCTACAGATCCTAATTCCATCCGAGCAGTTTCCAGTAATTCAACGAAGTTAGGTGTTCTACACAATAGTTTCTGTGTTAGTTAGCTTAGCGTAGCTTCTTTTCTTCTTTCTTTGAAACACACCTACAAAGACTCTAAACTAACGTAAATGAACCATAAATAAGGAGAACTAAACATATATACCAAGAGAAAGAGGTATAGAAATATAAGAATTAAGAAAATATGAGCACATCAACATACATATATATATATATATATATAATATAATAGTTTACGGGCTTTTACGGGTCGGGCCTAGCTTTTGCGGGCTTTTTGACAGGCCGGGCCGGGCTGGGCTTTTGGCCCTCCGGGTCGGCGGACCTCCATCAGCCCACTTGATCCGTAGCCTTTTTGATGAGGCCTAAGTTTATCCATGTTACTTAAGCACTTGTAAGTGCTCCTTCCAAAATCGGTCAAACATTATTGAAAACTAAGAACCGTTAAGCATCCTTCATAAAGTCTTGTGCTTGGCTCTTGTTGGTACTCTGATGCACAGAAGATATATATTATCAAGCCTACTTTGAAGACTAGTCATTCCAAAATATAGCAGTCATCGGAAAGACTTGGTGAATTGACACTGTAATTGCATTCACTGTCACAACCATATCTCTCTAAATGAAATTATCTTAAAAACTTATCATACTAACCCTTTTTCGCAAATATGCTTGACAATCTCAAAGATAGAGGTAGTCCTTCAAATCTTCATAACTTGAACATTTGCTCCTCAACTCATCTAGTGTCAAATCATTCAATAGATAACAACATCTAAAGCCACAGCAATAATTTGTCAGTGAAAAAAAAAAAAAAAGATATGAACTACCATGAAACATATATACATACAATAAAGGAAGCAGCAAGACCTAAAGTATTTAGTAGCAATGAACTAAGGAAGTAAAAGATTTTACAGGTTCTGAGTGAGTACCTAGCATTATGACTTCCCATCCAACCTTGAGAGGCAGTTAGGTATTGAAGAGTGGATAGGATAGTGGCCTTTGGTCTTCAGGTGAAAAGACGCCACCATGCAAAATTTAACAGATAATTAGATAGAAACAAAATAAATGCTAAGGCGATTTTCTGGAGTATGCACTTTAAATAGATCTTGATGAGTCTCTGAAAAATCCTATGGTAGTCATTACTAGGTGCGTCATAGGATAACATCAAGGGCATGCCAACTGAAAACAAGACTTGATTTCCACCTAAGATCTCCCTCCTTAGTCATTGATGAACAACGTCTAAATCCTCATGCATGTGTGCACAAACAGAAGGATTAGGTGACCAAAATCTTTTACCAGAAATCATATAGGCCACAGAAAATTACAGCTGACTGTCACTAGCTTCGTCAATGGAATATAAAACCAGTAACTAAATAAGAACAATTTGAAATTTTTCAGAGAAATCCAATACTAGAAAATGATTACGGAGTATTATCATTTAGTTTTTACCATACAACTTTAATTTTTCAGAAATGTCTTTCTTTTAGCATATCCCATTCTCTAAGTCATTAGAGAAAAGTTGTTACTAGTTTATGATATATATAATATATTACACTGGAATATGTTCAAACTGAATTACAACAACACAGAGAGATTAGTCATTCCAGAAATTCAATGGTTTCAAGCAGGCCAAATGCTAGATTAGCTACACCAACAGACTATCTAGATAGACAACTCTACTGGGAAAATTACAGAATTTGATCTTCAGATAATGGTAATTAACCATCTATATCGGACGGTTGGTTATTGGTCTGAAATATTGGGCTTTTGCCAAAATTTGATAAACAACTGCCAGTTTACAACCAACTTATGCCCTACTGATCTGATGCATGTCATTTTCTAGACTCCCCAACATAAACCTAAAAGTGAAGCCATAGACATTTTCCTAAATTGAAATTGGAATTTACATATGCTAACAGTGAGTGATCTTCTATAATTTTATTCTGCATAATTGTCCAAAACAAGAATAAAGAACTCTGCAGAAGCAAGAACTCACAGCTAGTACAGACTACAATAGAAAATATTCAATTGAAACTTTATTTAAATTAAACTTGTTGCTATATGGGAGAGAATATATGGGGATGAATCATAGGATCAGTACCTGTAATTAAAAGATAAAGTGATAAAGTGATTCCAATTGAGGTTACACTATCAGTGACTCAGAGATACTAAGAAACTACCAGAATTCAAATGATGATGTCCAACGAAGACAAGGAGATGCTAAGACATTCATAACTCATGCAAAAACAATGAATACTAAAAAGCTCCTTGCAACAAGCCTTCATTCTTATCGGAAAGTTTCTGAATAAAAGATGCTATAATCTTTCTAATGGGCTTCAGATTCATCTCCGTGGAGATTTTAGTCCAATAATTTAAATGTCCTGGAACTTTAGGTTGTAATCAACAATATCAAACTTGCCACAAATTCTTGGATTCAGTGTAGATTGAGTGGGTAAAAGACAACTATTATCTGACAATTCCTTAGCTCTCAAAGTGTGACAAAACATAAATCACTACATCCACAGGGTTCAACAAAACAAGATTAGGAAATAGTGATAAAAAATGCCCAAGAAATGGAATCGTACCTGAATCACAACCAAAATTTAGTGCCAAAGCTTCGAGTTCATTGCTAGTGTTCAAAGCTCTCAGATTATCAAAATCTAGACCGGCAGATTGGGATTTTCCAGTTCACTAACTTCACCGCTTCTTGAACTATGCTCCGATTCGTACACGAAACTTCCTGAAATTCCAGAAATTAGAAAGAAACTGAAACATCAACAGACGGAAACCTAGCGAAGATTTGTAGAGGAAAACAAGACTCGAACCTTTTCTTTGTTGTTTCTCTTCCAATTGGAGAAATGAGGTCGGCGCAACTCGGAGAATTGAGAGGTGACTCAAACACTCAAACCCACAACAATTTGAATAGATTCTCATCGTTTCCGACTAAAGGAAGCTCAGCCCATCCAACAAAAAGTGAAGAAATTAACTTCACAGCAGAATCAGAATCATATTGGCTGAGATCAAGAAAGACTTACGGAAGCTTTGACGGTAGAAGGGAGAGAGAGACGAAGCGGGAGGCAGAAGGGAGCGGGAAGCGGAAGGGAGGCGGAGAAAAACCAAGGCTGTTGAGGATAGTGACAGCGAGAGAAAAGAGGGTGAGGAAGCGGAAGGAAGAGGCTCTTATGAAGTTGAAGCCATTCGAAAGGCAGTACCTAAGATCAAGATGTGGCCGGCTTTGTAAGAGATGGGTTTCTAGGTTTAAGGTCGAGAGAGAGTTGAGTGTCGAGTGTCGAGTGTTGAGAGAGAAGCTGTGTTTTTTTCCTTCTCTTTCTTTCTTTTGGACACGATGTGGCAATTAAACCTAGCTAAAAATTCTCCAAGTTATTCACACAACAGAAATCTCACCAACTATCGTGTGAGTGCAGCACTAAAAATCAAAATGTGAAATCATGGAGGGAAACATGGCGCCTTCAGCATTTTGGCTCAAAATGTTGCTACCCAGTTCCATCTTCACACAACAGAAAATCTTAAATCTGTTGTACAATTACAACAGCTTGTACTAGGCCTATCTAGGGGAAGACATTCAAGCAAGCTTCCCCAAAGTTTGATGCTGAGTTTTTCAATCACACAATGGAAATAGTAAAACCCGTTGTCCTAGTAGCCCAAATTTCAGTGTTTCAAGAGCCAACCAAGACTCCAAAGTGGAGGGAAATCTGCCGCTAAATTTTTTAAGACTCAGACGATAGACATTACTTCATTTCCATTGTGCAATGTAGTTCTGATAAAAAAAGTTTTCACTTTGTTGGCATTCACACAATAGAATATAACAAGTATCGTTGTGCAATAAAGGTTACTTAAACACACAACATATGATTTCTTTTTCGTTGTGTGATTAGTGTTATGTGATTAACATTTTGTAGTAGGGCTCTAATGATTGCGAACAAAGGCGCATCTTAGAAAAGTTTATGTGTCTCTTTAGTGGACTCTATGTCACTATTCGAGTTATTAAATCCAATGAAGTTATGAGACAAGATCTCTTGGATTTAGACTTATATTGGCTTTGTCACGACATGATAGGTCATCCTGGTCATGATATGATGATCCGTCTATTAAAGACTTCACATGGACATCCTTTCTCTCGAGCGAAACGAAGCATAAATCAAACGGTGATTCCTAGACTAACTGTGACCGACGCTGCTGCCTAGGGCACTGCTTCCATCCAGCACCTGCCTAGGGCTGGCGCAGTCCCTATCCATGACACCATGGATGGCATCCATCATGGTGATGGCACCCCAGGTGATGCTGCAATCAGCAACTTGCTTCAAATAGCGTTTCAAACGCTCAGGCCCAACCAAAATCCTCATTGGTTACTTCTAAAGCCTCTCGCTCTTTTTACAAAGCCCGTTCCTTAGGGAAATTAGGACTGAGACCGTCCTATGCAAAGGATATGATAATACTCATTTTGTTCTTATATAGAACCCATGGGGATTCTATGGACTAATTCAACCAACTTGCGGACGTTTAAATATATCATGATGTTGGTTGACACATAAACACGCTGGTCACGTGTTGTGCCATTGTCCACTTGTAATGCTGCTTGTGCTACACTCCTAGCACATATCATTAACAACAGGCTGACTCCCCGAATCATCCTATTCCGTCAATCGGACTTGACAATGCTAGAAAGTTTACATCGAAGACTTTCGATGGTTATTGCATTGGGACTGATGTTAGACATTATATTCCCATGAACAAACCCAAATGGTCTCGCTGAAAGGACTACGATGGTAGTCAGGACATCAGTAATGCGCACCAATCTCCTTATATCCGCTTGGGGTGATGCAATATCACATGCAGCTATGCCAATTCATCTACGACCCACTGCCACTCAATCTACCTCTGCATTACAGCTAGTGACTGGGTACAAGTATCGTACTTACACATATTTTAGTGTGCCATTTATGTGCCAATTGCGCCGCTACAGCGCTCTATGATGGGTCTTTACAGATGAATGGGCAACTACGATTTGAGACTCCAACAATCGTCCGCCACTTAATGCCCTTGCAAGGAGATCTTTTGACCGCAAGATTTGCGGGTTGCCACTTTGATGAGATAGTTTTCCCGTCGTTAGGGGGAGATAAGAACACAAATGTTCAGCAAGAACGATAGGAATTGTCATGGCATGTCCCCATTATGTCTCATCTCGATCCTCATTAAAGTGACGAGATCACACAAATATGCTGCAAACATGCCTGCAAGGAAGGACGTCTTTACAAGAGGACGTAGCACCACCCTACACGGAGGTAGGTATGGCGCCAACGCCATAAAGAGTGACACTTTGGTGTTACAGGCCATGACCCTAGCTAGGATGGGTGGGAGGCCCATGGGTTCGAATGATACTTTGGCACATTCCAATCCTTTGATCATCAAGACTCAAAATCCGTCTCATGAGTATCTTCCGGATTATGGTTATCGTTAGGGAACGCTTCAACGTCAGAACCTATTCCTGAGAATATAGAGCTCTATGAAAATTACACTAGTGTACATGAGACGTAGGATAGAAACTCCATCATAATTGATGATGTAGTTGGGCAACTCATTGCGCATGAGTTTGTTGAGTCAGTTGATATCGAACCACGCTCCGTTGATGAATGAATGCCAACGTAGAGAGATTTGGCCTAAATGGAAAGATGCGATCCAGGTTAAGTTGGATTTTTTAACGAAGAAGAAGGTTTTTGAGCTAGTGATGCCAACACATCCTGACACAAAACCTATTGACTAATGGGTCTTCGTTAGAAAGCGTGGTGAGAAAAAGAGATGGCAATCTCGCCTTATGGCGCAAGGCTTCTCACAAAATGCCCTGGAATCAACTACGATGAGACATATTCTCTCATAATGGATGTCATTGCACTCCACTACCCTGTCAGTATGGTAGTTTCCGAATAACTAATCATGTAGCTTACAAATGTGGTCACTACGTATCTCTATGGGGATCTAGATTCGGAATATACGAGAAGGTTCACGGTGAACTTCATTTACCCAAGTCAAGTGGCTCTAGACCATGGAGTGCGTTTATAAAGAAGTTGAAACGCTCACTAAAGTGACTACTTGATTGGGAAGGAAAATGCCTGCGCGTTTCCATAACAAGTTTCGGATTCTATTGCGGTTCATGTTGAACACAATCTTCATTGGAAGCCCTTAAAGAGTTAAGGGAAACCGTTGAACACTTGAAATTTGAGTTTGAGATGAAGGATTTTGGGAGAACACGATTATGTCTCAGTTTGGAACTTGAGCATCGTGTTGATAGAAGAAGAGAAGAAGAAAAAAGGGATGCTCTAGTGCGGAAAGACAACAATAGATGTTGACACTAATCTTACATTAAATTTAAAGATAGACAAGTGAATGCTAAACACATGTCCATTGAATTAATCCGCTCACTTCTTTGATTCTTCTTATGAAACATGTTAAATATATAAAAATAAATAAAAACACACATACACAACATCCATTTAGAATAACTGCAATTCTTGTGGGTCTGCTAAAGATAGTGGAGGGCTCTCATATCCTCAATGTTCTTTAGGGGAAAAATTTTACTCCCCAAATACTATATGTGATAGATATCCTCTCTAGAATTCTCTCCGCAAGGGAGTACCCTCCAAACATTTCTCAATCCTAAGGAGTTATGTGTGAGCTATCTTTTGATTGGTTAACTCCTCCACTTTTTCTACCCTTACATGATAACACATATGCTCTTCATAGGAGGAATACTTGAGGAATTCTTTATTGCACAACTTGCATTTGTACTTTGCTCTAGAACAGATAACATTCGATGAGCGAGGCCAAAAGCTTCATTCTTTTCTTTTCTAAACTGCGAGAACTAGATCGATGATCATTGGTTGATGCTCCGACATAGTTTTCCGTTAAGATAGATCCATTTGATTCAATTCCTATACCATAGCTAACATACTGAAAGTGATAAGGACCATGAGAGGAACCTCTATTTGCACTAATTTCAGATTTATTAGTTGTAATAGGACCATAAACTACCTAACTCCGCCAAACATGAGAGCCATCTGAGAGAAAGAAAGGTGAATCAATGAAGTTAGATATGATTACTTGGCCTCTCCTAGGACCAAAACCACCTAATTAAAAAGTTGACGAGTATCCAAAGTTAGAAAAGAATGCACAATTATTGTGGATGAAATAAATCGACATGCATTTATAGAAGAGCTATACACATTTGGCAACGGAAGACTAATCCATTGATGAAAATCATAACGACCTCACTCGGTCAAGCATGAAGGGTACAAATACCCTTCATATTACAATGCAAGCTCATCAAGAACTCAACAACCAAAAGGAAATCCAAAAAACTAAAGTTCAAACCAGAGAAAACTACCAGCAAAAGCAAAAGAAACCTAAAAAGCAATAACCCTACAACTACCAAAGTGTGACACCTCCTTGATTCAGTTGATGCCTAAGACCCTTCTGGCGTACGCCGCCCAAAACAAACAAGCACCATCACACCTAGTAGGCATAGGGGATCCTCTCGTAATCAGCCCGGGAATTAGGCGGAGCTGTCGCTCCTTCAAGCCATCCATGCACACTGCTAGGACCATCCTAAGTAGAGACCATGGACCCATAACCACCACACAGAGACACCGCCGTCTTAACCTTGTTACTATGTCCTCAAGGCCTGCCCTTCTTCTTGTACACCATGGGAGACGACGTCACCTTCACCTCCACCAAACCATCAGAGGAGAATTCCAGCCCTAGGTTTTCTAGTTGCAGAGTGCCTGGAACCAGAGCTAAACTATGTTTAGCTCGTTTACCAACATCTGCATCCTCCTCCTCCCTAGGGCGATGCATCCCAACCACAGGGACAAGAGCAGAGGTGCCTTTAGTCCAAGGCGAAGATTCCACCTTCGGGAGAGGACGAATCTGCAGTTGTTTCTTCTTCAATAAATTAGGAACCCTGAAAGTCGAAGGTAAGGAAAGAGAGGGCTGGGAATTAGCCCTAAACATGAGCCCTGGGAGAGCCGGCCCTGGAGCCTGTTGCGAACCATCTTCCACCACAGTGTCGGTCTCCGCCACATCCTCCCTTGGACACCTCTATCCTCTATGATTCAAGAAAGCACACAGTTTGCACCTCCCTAAAAGCCGCTCATACTGAAACCTTAAAGTGAGAACGTCAGTAGGCGAAATCTAACACGACGATCCAAGCGCACCGGGTTATTGATGACCAAAGTAATCTGAACCCGAGCATCACCATGCCTGATAGCCTATTGATCCACCTCCAATACCTTACCGATCGTTCCTCCCACCAGACGGACAGTGGGTTCCATCAAGATACCTGGTGGAAGACCATGAATCCCAACCTAGATCAAAACAAAGTCAAGCTTCACTTCATCAATCGCCGAAAAGCCATCGTAATCATTCAACAAAATCATAGCACGCTGAAAACTCCAAGGGCCACCCTTCTTCACCGGCCCGTGCAACATCACGTTCAAGAGTGAACGTAAACAGAAAACAATCCCCGCGTGGTTGGACCTCCACGGTCCCAGTCAGTAGCCACATTGACCGCACTGCACTCCGGAAAGAATCCAAAACCACCGCCCTACAAGTGTTAAGTTTCCCCACCAAGTAGAAGCGACGAGCAAGAAACTCCTTCCCCGGAACCCTAATGTTTCCCAGGTCAACCGATTCCTCACCCTCTCTGAGCGACAATTTGGCCGCTAGCCTGGCCGTCATGGAAGCAATAGTCGCTGCCATGAAGCGGGACGCCGTACAACTAAAAAAACTCCAAATCCTAACCCTAGCAAAGCAAGCGAGATAGGGGAGAGAAAGTCTCGGTATGAGAATAACATCTCTATATGGTGATATATTCTTAAATCAAGCCATTATTCTTACAATGTAATACAATATACTTACACTGAATGCGGGCGGTCTCTTCATCACCTTGAAGAGTTCGTTGAGAGAGGGGTGACTTGCCACCTAATAAGCTTTAGAAATGTACCAGATCAGGGCACCCAAAGAAGAAGAAGAAGAAGAAGAAATGTATGTGTACCGGAAGAAGAGCCACTGAAAAAGAGCTCCATGTCGGCGAAGAGGAGAGAAGAAGAAGAAGAAGAAATGTACGTGTGCCGGAAGAAGAGCCACACAAAAAGAGCGTAGCGTTCCATGCCGGCGAAGAGGAGAGAAAAAGAAGAAGAAGAAGAAGAAGAAATGTACATGTACCGGAAGAAAAGCCACTCAAAAAGAGCGTAGCGTTCCATGCCGGCGAAGAGGAGAGAAGAAGAAGAAGAAGAAGAAGAAATGTACGTGTACCGGAAGAAGAGCCACTCAAAAAGAGCGTAGCGTTCCATGCCGGCGAAGAGGAGAGAAGAAGAAGAAGAAGAAATGTACGTGTACCGGAAGAAGAGCCACTCAAAAAGAGCATAGCGTTCCATGCTGGCGAAGAGGAGAGAAGAAGAATAAGAAGAAGAACTGTACGTGTACCGGAAGAAAAGCCACTCAAAAAGAGCGTAGTGTTCCATGCCGGCGAAGATGAGAGAAGAAGAAGAAGAAGAAGAAATGTATGTGTACCGGAAGAAGAGCCACTCAAAAAGAGCGTAGCGTTCCATGCCATTGAAGAGGAGAGAAGAAGAAGAAGAAGAAGAACAAGAAAAAGAAGAACAAGAAATGTACGTGTACCGGAAGAAGAGCCACTCAAAAAGAGCATAGTGTTCCATGCCGGCGAAGAGGATAGAAGAAGAAGAAGAAGAAAAAGAAGAAGAAGAAATGTACGTGTATCGAAAGAAGAGCCACTCAAAAAGAGCGTAGCGTTCCATGCCGAGGAAGAGGAGAGAAGAAGAAGAAGAAGAAGAAGAAATGAACGTGTACCGGAAGAAGAGCCACTCAAAAAGAGCGTAGCATTCCATGCCGGCGAAGAGGAGAGACTGAGCGGATGCATTGGCTCTGGCCTCTGGGATAGTCCAGCAGCGCCAACTTCTTCTGTATCTCTTCCATTTATCTCGCTCCTATTTCTAACTCAACACTTCCACGCTGCTTTACTCCACGCTACACCGGGCTGCTCTGTTCTGTTTGGAGTTTTTTCTACAAATGACTCAGGTGTTTAAATTTTATGTGACAGCTTTAATAGCCAAAATTCTCAGTGTGCAAGTCCACATACAACAAATATGCAATCTCAGCTATTTATGTGTAGGGTCAGTTATTTATCACTCAAAACCATACAATCTCAGCGGTACATGAAGACACACACCGTGTACCCAAAAACCTTTATTAAAAAAAAAAAAAGGATCAATATGTAAAAGTAAAATAGGAATTGTCTATTCATTTCATTTCATAGTCTCTTTATATAGGGATAGAATTACAACGGAAACATCAATTTACAATTGATAGTAAATGTTGTTTGAGCTGTGATTGCAATTCCTTAATTCCCTCTTCATCAGTTACTTGACGAATGCACATAATGTGTTTTTCCTTTAACACTCCCCCTTGTGCCAAGTCAAAGACGAAATGGTGCATGAATTGTTGCCTCATTAAAAACCTTGCCAAGTAACAATAAAAACCCTGTGGGACAAAAATTACACCTTAGTCGAAGGAAAAAAGCACAATGCACCTTTTACATTTGAGAATGACATGTGTGTGTTAGACTCCCCCTGACGTCTACACCTCCCCCTAATCCTTACATTAATCAAGAGAGATTGGAAAGCCTTCGCATTCCTATGTTTTTCACATGTTTCTCAAATATGGCCTTAGGCAATGATTTGGTAAGCAAATCTGCCACATTCTCCTCAGACTTTACTTGATTCACTTGAATTTTGAGGAGAGCCTGTTGTTGCTTATTGTAGAAAAATTTTGGCGATATATGTTTTGTATTATCACCCTTGATATAATTAACCTCGCTTCATCTGTTCAATGCAAGCTGCATTGTCTTCATAAATGAAAATAGGCCCTTCCGTGGTAGAACTCAAACCACCAGTCCCTCGAATATGTGTAATGATAGCTCTTAACCATATACACTCACGAACCGTCTCATGTAGAGTAATGATCTCTGAGTGGTTCGAGGAGGTAGCCACAAGGGTTTGTTTGGTTGAACTCCAAGATATCGCCGTGTTCCCAATAGTAAATACATAACTGGCCAGTTTGGGAACGACCTTTATGTGGGTCAGAGAGGTACCCACCATCAGCAAAACCAACCAAAACATCATTTGGGGTTTCGGTGTAGTGAGTGGCGCTTTCGCCATCAACATTTCCTTTAGGGATTGTAGTTCCATCTGCGGTCCCTTTTCTCTCTTTTTAGGGAAAGAACAGTCCCAAGTTAATGGTTCCTTTTAGGTATCAGAAAATGTTCTTGATACCATTTACAGCTAGTATATGTGATGTCGTCACTTTTGCGATATCAATAAACGCATCAGGCATCGAATCTGCTTTTTTCTGAAGATCGATTATTCTTTTCACTTCACTTTCACATTGTGAAGTGCGGGGATCAAAATGAGATAGAGTGGGGACAAACCACGATAATTTCTGTCGTTCCCTTTGAAAATCCTTTTCCTATCTCCCCCTAACGAAGGGAAGACTGTCTCATCAAAGTGACAATCCGCAAATCTAGCGGTAAAGTGATTGTCTGTCAAGGGTTCCAAATAGCGGATAATGGTTGGAGATTTGTATCCAACATAAATACCTACTCGTCTCTAAGGACCCATTTTTGTGCCCTGTGGGGATGCAATAGGCACATATACTGCGCAACCAAATATGCGTAAGTGTGAAATGTCAAGCTCATATCCAGTTACCAACTGGTACGCAGAAAATGGTTGGCTAGCAGTGAGTCTGAAATAAATAAGTAATGATGCGTGCAATATTGCATAACCCCAAGCAGATATAGGCAGGTTGGAGAGCATAACCAGTGCCCTAGCCACCATCTGTAGCCTTTTGATGGTGGCTTCTGCAAGACCATTTTGTGTATGCACATGGGGTACAGGATGCTCTACATCGATTCCAATAGGTATGCAATAATCATCAAATGCTTTTGATGTAAACTCTCCAGCGTTATCAAGCCTTATAGACTTGATAGGGTAATCAGGGTGGTGAGCCCTTAAACGTATAATATGTGCTAGGAGTTTTGCAAATGCAGCATTTCTTGTGGACAAAAATGCGACATGTGACTAGCGTATCAAAGCATCCACCAGAACCATAAAGTATTTGAATAGTCCACATTCTGGATGGATAGGTCCACAGATTTCTCATTGTATCCTTTATAAGAATGGAATGTTTTGTTTTGTATCTTTAGCATAGGAAGGTCTCGATCCTGTTTTTGCTAAAGAGCAAGCCCTGTAAACCAAGTGATGTGCCTTAAAAATATTCAATGAGGCATAATGGGAGGGAGTTAGTGCTTTTGGTACTTCAGAAGGCAATGGCTGCATTTGAGCAGTACTAGGACCGACACCTTGCAGTGTGGCGGATTTTTGCCCCATTTTATATTTCACTCGAAAGAAGGGATGTCTGTGTGAGTTCTTTAAAATACGGATCATCATGTCACGACCAGGGTGCTCTAGGCAGTCATGCCAAAGCATGTATGAGTCAGTGTCCCACATTTCATTGTTGGTGACAGCATATGATTCAATCATCCGAATAGTAGTGAGGTACACTCCACTAGATTGACTTATTAGTTTCTCTAAAATACATTTCCTTCCACATTCATTAGAGGTAATATAAAGGTATTCGGTTCCATTCTCACAGTGGGTTTCTACATGATAACCGTTGGTACGAATATCTTTGAAACACTTTACGTGTAGGTGGAGGAACAAGCAGGTTGGGCTCAGCAGCAGTGTGGCCTGATGAAGAGATTTTGAGCTCGAGATGTTCGTTGTTAAGTAATCAAGTATGGTGGCCATTATAGATGATGACGAGAAGGATAAAGAGATTGCGATGAAGGAGAAGAGGACAAGAGTGGAGAATGAGGGCGGCTAATGCGATGGGGCGGAGATGGTGAAATGGACTGGGCCAAAATTGTTACGTCCCAGATCGCAAGTTACTGGTTTAATAGTCTTTCGGATGGTAAATGACATTTATTATTACTTTCGGCTTCGTTTCTACCTTTTAGGGGGCCCTAAAAGATGACTTTTTGTTTGGGTCAAAATTTGAGAAAATTTTCTTGATGAAAGTTGTAGGAGATGTTAAACCGAACATGTGAATATGTTGTACGTTAAAATTGGAGTTCGTATGCTAAATTTATGGCCAAAATACTAAAGTTACTGTTTATAGTAATTTTCTATAAATACTCTCTCCCCGATTCTCTCTCCCTCTCCGACCTCTTCACCTTCTTCCAGCTATAACTCCTTCATCCGGCGACGAATTTTGACGCATAAGCTATTGTTGGAAAGCTCTCTTCCTTCTCTTCATTTATGGGTTTGTTTGGTAGCTTAATTTGAATTATGGAAGGTATAGCAATGAGAAGAAGAGGACGGTCACTGTAGCAGTTTTGAGTCAACGACGATATCTCCTGATTCCGGCCACCTCCGGCGATAAACCTTAGTCCATTGGAAGCGTCTTGAGACGTAGATGATTCTCTCCAAGTATTTGGCAGCGATTTGAAGCGTGGAGGAAGAATCAAAGGTTTGAATATTTATCTCACTGTTCATAATCTGGGTTTACTGTGTTCATAATTGTTGAGGCAGTTCTAGTTGTTTTCTGGCTTGGCAGTAGTTGAGAGAAGTGTTTCGGAGGTTGAGATGGAGCTGCTGCCAAAATTTAGTGGCCAGCGGCGTGTTGGGCCCACTCGCCGCCACTGTGGGAGGAGCGTGGCAGCGCGTAGAACAATGATTTAACTTCTATTTTTAGCTAGTAAAATCCTATATTTGGTATAGAGCTTATGAATGTGATTTTGGTGAAGATTGGAGGAGTTTTTAATGGATTATGATTTTTTGAAAATTTAGAGTTTTGGTTATTGATTTACGAGAATCCGACCGTCGGATTTCTTTCGAATTTGCTCTAGAAGTTGTAAATTAATGAAATGGTGTTAGTGGTAAAGTTTGGGTTGAATCGGAGAAGGAAATGGAGATGTTGATTTAAGAGGATTGATTTTGGAATTGTATTTAATTGCCGAATTGTTAATCGTGGAATATAATTGTGTACAGGCCGCTATATCGAGTTACCGCTTGACGATGAAATCCGTATGCGTGGTTGCCTAAATAGTACTGTGAGTGGACTTTTGTTTTTAAGAATTGATGCATGCGATTATTTTCCTGAAATACTGATTTACTTATTTGCTTATCATTTTATCATTTTGCTATAATTTACTTTTGGGAAATTGATTTTGAGATATCTTATGGATTTTCTTGCATTGTTGATTTACGAAGATTATGATTTATCTCGATTATCATTTTTGGTTTATGATTCATGTTGACTTTCGGCGAGCTACTTTTCGAGGTGATTTCCGAAATTTAGTATTATATTTTATTCGTCAATTTTTGTAGATTTCTGGAATATTATCGGAAATGAGATTTTCAGGGGAATTGTTTATATTTATTATTTCTCGCCTATTTGTTAATGACTTCGAGAATATTTTGGCGTGCAAGGCCACGTCATTGGAATATACTTTTTTTCTCGTGAGATATTGGGGAAGTTTTATGGATTTATGGATTTACTAGTTTTCGATTGTTTTTCCTCACCATACTCGGGTCGTTCGGTTAGTGTCTCCTCCTCACTTACTTTGTGTTTGTGAGTGGCAGTCGAGGATTCTCCTCCTCACGTGAGTGGTAGTCGAGGTTATTAGTTCTCCTCCTCACACAATCTATGTGTGAGTGGCAGTCGAGGGTAGAGCCTAAGGGGCTCCTTTACCCGTATGGTGATATTTCTTCCCCATATCCTATTATTACTTGACTAGCGGGGCTAGTCCGATTTTCTCTTAACCAGCGGGGTTGATATGATTTCACGAGATTTTGAGTTCAAAGAAATATGTTTTATAAACGTTGCATGCATCAAGGTTTTATAAGTTTAAATACGTGGGAAAGTATTCAAGTTTGCTTTATTTAAATTATCTTGATTATTTATTTTTGTCCACTCACACTAACGTGTTTTTAAATTACTTTCCCCTGAGCCCTTCGGTTTCAAATGCCCAGTTTGCAGGCTAGATTAGTTGGGGTTGGGCGTACATGGAGTTGAGGCATAGCCAACAGCACAGCTTCCGCGTATCTATTTAATCCATGTTTTCCTTGTTTACCTTTTATATTAGAATTGCTCTGATAATCTGTGGGATGAATGTTATTAGATTGAGATTTGTACTAGTGAAATGGGAGATGTTGAGATTTGGGGAGCATGGTGGCTCCAGGAGAATAAGGATGGATGCTTTAGGACTGTAAATGTCTTAGTACAGGTTTTGGGTAGTCCATTTTTAGGGGAAGTTCTGCCAAATTTTTGGTAGAATTTCTTCTAAGGTAGGCCTCGCAATGCCACTTTTGATTTCAGGGTGAAATCCGGGGCGGGTCCTGTCAAAAATCCATGGAGCTAGTGATCGAGTGGACCAGATTGGATAGGGAGAGGGACTTGGCAGCGAGCTCATCGGAGAAGCGGTCCATGGGGTCGGGGTCATTGGTGTCGAAGAGGGTTTGGAGGTCAGAGAGAGTGGAATCGGAGATGGGTTGGGATTGGGTATTGGTCCTTCGATTAGTTAGTTTTTTTTAATTTTATGTTTTTTTAGGAAAATCGTGTGAAATGACAAATTTAGCCCTTTAAGTGGGCCCCTCCATCAAAGTAAACGTTCAAATTTGACAGTACAGAAAATTTGTACACGGCTGTTCGAAATTGAAAGTACAGGGGTGTTGATGATCAAATTGAAAGGGGAAGGACTGATAGGATGTTGAGTGCAAACCACAGGGTATTAAACTGAAAATTTTCCTTAAATGTATTTATAAATTACATAAAATAACTTAAAATGAATGTTTTAAATTATAAAGAGCATCATCTCGCTCTCTATATTTAGGAGTGAGATAGCTAAAAGTTATAATAGAGAGCCACTTAGGAGTCTCATGTAGCAACTAAAATAGATAAAAAGCTAAACACACTGTCCAAAATAGCTAAGGAGCCGAAATAGAGAGTCTGCTAAAGATACTCTAAGTACTTTATTTCTCTTTATTTCCTTCAAGAATGTTTTATGAGAGACTATTTTTTCATATAGCAGATGAAATTATGAATTTCGGCCATGCTTCTCTCAATAGAATTATTTGGTGTCGTTTATTCTAGGCTTTCAGTATCCCCATCGTTTTTTTGTCATCAGCTAGCTATGAAAGAGTTGTCCTCGATCGCTCCTGGTTTTTTGCCATAACTCTTCTTAAAGAAAAAGAAAAAAAAAGCTTTATTCTAATTGGTTGAAAGGGTAAAATCCACAAATGGTACCTAAATAATCACAAAATGCAATTTTTGTTACCCACAAACGTTTAGAGAATCTTGTGGTACCTCGACTATTCCTCCGTTACCCCATTTGGTACTTCCGTCTAGTTTTTCGTTAAATTAGCTGATGTGGCACATATTTGCAGGGATAAAATAGTCAACACAATCATCCTAATCATCTCATTCATCCATGCCAATATCTCCAACATACTACTGTTGAAACCGAAAAAAAAATCACGTTACATGATGATGGTCTTTTAAATTGGAAAAGTGGGAGCCCATCACAACAAATATTGGTGCACAATTGTACAACCTGTTGCAAGACCGAAAAAAAATAATACACTGGCAATGAATTACATTCAAATCTCCCACATGGATAAGCTTGTACAGGTTCTTATAGCCTTGACTATGTCAAATAGAAATTAGGCCATTTAAAGCTAACTTTGACAATTAAGCAAGGGAGATATGCTGATAGTCAAAGTTTACTAGCTTCAAATGTGAAGCAAATACGGGTTTGATGCTGGTCAAAATACAAGATAAGCTTGTTATCCAAAATTCAAAGTTTGTCATTCAAATTTCAAGATTACAAGTCTTGCGGGAAGATAGAGTTATCTGATGAGCAACTATCCTAATTATATAAAGACAAAGACGCATAGAGCAGAAATACAGAGAGGGAGGAAAAAATCAACAAGCAAGAGCTAAAGCTTTGCCGAAACAGAGGGTGAAAAAAGAAGCAGCAATTAATTGTTGAAGTTCTGTCGAGATAAAGAGTGATGACAATCCAAGCTGCAGGGGAGAAGCTCAGGTATACACGACGTCATGCTATTCTTGTCTTCTTTGATAGAGAACTAAAAAGTTTGCTTCAAACAAAAGGAGGGTTGTTCATGAACAACCCATATCCTTTTGAAGACAACTATGGTCGTTCATGAACTGCCAGACTCCATTGGGATCTTCTCCTGTATTAAGACTAACATGGTCGTTCATGAATGGCTGACATCTTAATCCTGGCTCTGCGAATTCCAGCATTGGAACATTGGGTCATGAATGGCCGAGTTCCGATCACTCTCCACATTCACCCTCTTTGAAAAAAAGAAATACCAACCACGACTAAATAGCCTCCCAGCCTTTTGTCTCCTATCCAATATGATAAACCACCACTTCCAAAGCAAACCATGCAAAGTACCAATCACATCAAGCAAAATGATTGAAGCCTCACCCTTGTTTTTTTCTTTGTCTTCGTTTCTTTTCTGTAACCTGTACACAAAAAAGAAAAGAAAGACCAACTTAAAGCAAAGCTACGGACATAAAAGAATATTATCTCAGTGACGCAGTCAGAAAGATCACCTAAGGTTTACAAGCAATAAACCTAGAACAAAGGTTCTGGAATCCACCAGAGATAAAAGAGATAAATCTCTATTTGATTGATAATATGATAAAAGATAGGTTTTGCAGCTGTTTAAAGTTGCTTATATATGAGAAAAGAAATCCTAGGGTGACTAACAATGAAACTCTAAAGCCCACGGGTAAAAATAAAATAAACCCAAAACAAACTAGGAAACTGAAAATTCTGAAAAACAGTAAATTGCAGATTTGAGGCCCTAAACGACCCCGAAAGCCTGAAAAAGCCCACACGTCATGGCATAGCGACGAGTTTTGTTCCTGGAGCGATTCCCTTTCCGAAAAGCTATGGCACGATCAAATCGGACACCGAATGCAAAAGTTACAATAGTAACTTGGGTTTTCCTCCTTTTGCACGATCGAACTGTTCTTCAATTTGGACTGTCATTCGTTCTACATCAGTCTCCTCCACCTCCGAAGAACTCGATCCCTAGTTCTCTTCAGGATAAAGAACCTCATCTTCATGAAACTCATTCAGATCAGCCACACTAAAGGTGTTAGAAATGCCCATGGAATCAGGAAGTGCAACAACATAGGCATTGTCGTTGATCTTCCTTAGCACCTTAAAAGGACCATATTTTCTTGGCTTCAGCTTGTTGTAGGTACCAATAGGAAATCTCTCCTTCCTTAGAAACACCATCACGTCATTACCTTCTTGGAACACTTTAACTCTTCGATGCTTGTTAGCTGCAGCTTTATACTTAGCATTAGTTTCTTCCAACTTGGTCTTAACTTCTTCTCTAACAGCCTGCACATCCTTAGCCATGCCTTCAGTAGCAACATTAACACCAGGAACTTTAGGAAGCTTCACTAAATCAACCACATGTCAAGGAACAGCAGTATAAGCTAATGAGAATGGTGACTTCCCTGTTACACTATGCATAACACTTTTATAAGCAAACTCCACCTGTGGCAAAGCATAATCCCACTGTTTGGGCCTATCTCCACAAATACTCTGAACCATGTTACCCAAAGTTCTATTAGTAACCTCTGTCTGCCCATCAGTTTGAGGATGAGCTGTTCTGCTACGATTCAAAGCTGTTCCAAACATTCTCCACAACGTAATCCAAAAATGACTAAGGAACTTCGTGTCTCTATCAGAAGTAATGGACTTTGGCACTCTATGCAAATGAACCACCTCCCTGAAAAATAGTTTAGCTATATTGGAAGCATCAGCAGTCTTCTTACAAGCTATAAAGTGCGCCATCTTGGAGAACTTGTCAACTACCACAAACACATAATCCACACCCCTTTGGGTACGGGGGTAATCCCAACACAAAGTCCATAGCAAGATCCTGCCAAATATCTTTAGGAATAGGTAAAGGTAAATAAAGACCTGTATTTTGGGACTGGCTCTTAGAAACTTGGCAGGTGTAGCACTTCCTCACAATAGCTCCTACATCCTTCTTCAGCTGTGGCCAAAAATACCTCTCCTCAAGGCTAGCAATAGTTTTATCTCGGCCCAACTGTCCACTCAAACCCCCTCCATGTAGATCTCTGATTAGTTTCTCCCTCAATGATGAACTAGGAATACAAAGCTGATTGCCTTTGAATAAATACCCATCACTCACATGGAAATCTGCAACTGCATGATTACTACTACACTTGGCCCAAATCTCCTTAAAATCAACATCTTCCTCGTATAAGTCCTTCAAGAGATCAAAGCCCACAACCTCCTGAGCTAGAGTGACCAGCAAGGAAGCTCTCCTACTCAAAGCATCTGCCACCCTATTAAGAGTACCAGATTTATGTTGAATCACAAAAGGAAATTTCTGCAGAAAACTCACCCATCTTGCATGCATCTTGTTTACAGTTTTCTGACTACTAAGGTACTTCAAGGCTTGATGATCAATGAACAATACAAACTCTCTCTGAATAAGGTAATGCTCCCATTGCTTCAATGCCCGGAACACTGCATAAAATTCTTGTTCATAAGTACACTCCACTTTTGACGAGCTTCACTCAACTTTTCACTAAAGAATGCTACTGGCCTCTTTTCTTATGACAACACAGCACCTACTCCTACGCCACTAGCATCACATTCAACCTCAAACACCTTGTCAAAATTGAGAAGAGCAAGAACTGGTGCAATAAAAAGTTTCTCCTTAATTAAAGCAAAGCTCTTTTTTGTTCTTCTCCCCACTAGAACTTTCCTTTCTTCAAACATTCAATAAGAGGAGCAGTAATGGTACTGAAATTTCTTACAAATCTCCTGTAAAAAGTAGCCAAACCATGGAACCTCCGCACTCAGAAACTGTTTTTGGAGTTGGCCATTCTCTTATAGCTCTTATCTTCTCTTCATCAACCTGAATGCCTTCTTCTCCAACCACAAAACCCAGAAACAACAGCTTGCTGGTGCAGAAAGTACACTTTTTCAAGTTAATGTATAGTTTATTTTCCTGTAAAACTCCCAGAACCTGCCTCAAATGTATAAGATGTTCTTCTTTGGTCCTGCTATATATCAATATATCATCAAAATATACCACGACAAAAGAACCAATAAAAGGATGAAGTGCCCGGTTCATAAGCCTCATAAAGGTGCTGGGTGCATTAGACAACCCGAATGGCATCACCATCCACTCATATATCCCATCCTTGCTCTTAAAGGCTGTATTCCACTCATCCCCTCGCTTTATTCGAATTTGGTGGTAGCCACTTCGAAGATCTATCTTTGTAAACACCTTGGAACCCTCCAGCTCATCAAGCATGTCCTCCAAATTAGGAATAGGAAACCTGTACTTCTGAGTGACCTTATTTATAGTCCTACTATCAACACACATCCACCATTGATTACCCTTCTTAGAAACAAGGAGGACTGGAACTGCACAAGGACTCATACTTTCACAAATGAAACCTTTCTTCAGCAAGTCTTCAATCTGCTTCCTCAAATCTAGTTCTCTTTAGGACTCATGCGGTAATGAGGCAGATTTGGCAAACTAGCTCCAGGAACCATATCAATCTGATGCTGAATGTCCCTCATAGGTGGTAACTCATTGGGCAGCTCATCCGAGATCAACTCCTCAAACTCTCAACATATTCTGTACTTCCTTAGGGATTACTATATCTTCCTTTTCTGCAGTCAACAGCCCTTTAATCACCACTGGACAAATAACTTCAGCTTCTTTAAAGGTTTCCTCCATCTCGAATTCACTTCTAGACAAGGTCAGAAAACTCTCTCCTTTCTTTACACCTGATTTCTCAAATTGAGAAACAGGAGCCATGGCAATTTTATGACTATTCCGCATAAACATCATCACATTATCTCTACCTTTGTACGTCACATCCACATCATATTGCCAAGGTCACCCAAATAAAATATGACAAGCATCCATATCAATAATATCACACAGAACTCCATCTTTATAATGCTTACCAATGGATACTGGTACTTTGCAGGACTCAGCAACTCGAACTTGTGGACCTTTCTTGACACATCCCAAAGAATAAGGCGCTTCATGAGGCTGTGTAGGTAACTGCAAATATTCCACCAATTTTTTGGCTACAAAATTTTCGCAGCTTCCATTATCCACAATTAGATTGCACACTTTGTTATTAATGAAACAAAGTGATATGAAAATATTGCGCCGCTGCCCATCTTCCTTAGGAGATAATAAGATCCTCTGCAACACAATATTAACCTTCTCAGGAGACTCCTCCACCACAAACTCAACCCCTTCATATTCACCACCTCTTTCAACTTCTTCTTCATCTTCATCATAATCATCTATAAGGGCAGATTGTCTCCTCTCAGGACACACATTAGACCTATGTCCAGGCTTGTTGCATCTATAGCAGAGTTTTGTTGTAGGCCTTGCATAAGGGCTATTTGGCTTCTAATTTAGGACCCTATTTTGAGCACCACTAGAACTGCTAGCCCATTTAAAAGGAGGATTGGAAACCCTAGGAGCACCCTCTGTATTTTGCTGTATGGCTTTTCCCTTGCCTGCTGAGGAGTTTACCAACGTTGTGCTCCTTTGATAGGTATACCTCTGGAAGGAAGAAGTTCGTGAAGGCTTCTCTAATAATTCTACTTTCAATGCTAGGCTTGAAGCTTCTGTCACAGTCCATACAGTTTGCAACCCAATTTTCTCCTGAATGCATTTGTTCAGCCTACTAATATAGCGAGCCACCTTCTGACTTTCAGTTTCTCCTAGTTCATTACGCTCTGAATAGCGTAAGAACTCAGCAGTATACTCAGCCACAGACCTAGTGCCTTGGACACAATCAATATACAACCTGTACAAAATCTACTCATAATCATCCGGCAAGAATCTCTCCATCAAAAGTTGTTTCATTCTTCACCATGTTTTAACCCCTTGCTTCCATTGCTTCTTTCGAGTATTCTGTAATTTATCCCACCAAACTACAGCAGTACTCTTCAACCGCCAGGCAACATGGTTAACCTGCTTGCCTTCAGGCACCTCCGTAATTTCAAAGAATCTATCCACCTAAAGTTGCCAATCTAGATAATCTTCCACACCCAAGTTGCCCGAAACGAAAGGAATTTCAGCCTTGACTTTGTAATCCTGGTCAGCTTGTCCTTGTTTTTCAAGTTGCACAATTTCCTCTTCAGAATCGGATTCTGAATTGTTATCAATAACTTCACCATGTGGAACCCTAACTCGCTGGCCTCCTTCCCCGCCTCTATTCCGATTATTGTTGTTGTCGTTCCTCTCTCCAAACATTCCACAAATTTCTCCAATCTGAGTACTCATAGAGTTGAAGGCAGTGGTAAATGCTACTGTAAGAGCTTCAATATCTGCTTTTGTAACTTCACCCATAGCTAACGCACACTACACCAAAAATCGTATCAGACAACGGCAGAAAACCGATGTGGGATTTGGAGTCCCACCGTTGTAGAGTGAGCCATTGTCTGATGAAAAATCAGACAACGGTGGAACACAGTTGTGTGATAAACATACAGACAACAAGTTTGTGTTATAATTGTTGTGTGATAGCTCGGCAGATGCGAAGCGCAGCTGCGTAACAGTTGAGGCGCTGTCTTCAGACAACAGTGCCAGTTTTAAGCTGTTGTATGTTAAGCATATCAGAGAACATTTTTTTATTTTGTCTGTTGTCTGATTGATCTTCAAACTCCAGTTCTTGGACTATATCTGTTGTGTGATTAACTTTAGGACAACAGAGTTCAATTAATTCTGTTGTTTGAGTAAAAATCAGAAGACACTGATTCGTTAAAAACCGATGTGTGATATGATTGATTACAATGTGTTTTTGTCCCATTTTTGGCCATTCAGACAACATGCAATGATCATTATATCTAATCTGTTGTGTGATCATTTGAACATCTCATTCCTGAATTACATTGTGCATTCATTTGGTCCATTTACCAAATGAACAGTACTCTATCAAATACAAACATAGCAAACCATCAAATGATTCATATAACCAATACTTTAAACTTCAAAAGCAAAAGAGGTGCATTTCCCAATCATTGAAGCCAACATTTTACACAAGAAAAGCATTCTAGTGCATGCCCATCTACTTGAGACATCAAAAAACTGATACACATATATATATATATATATATATATTGTTCCAAACCATGCCACACATGGTGCATGACAATGTACCAGCAGAGAAGCACAAAAAATATGCTTTCCTTATCTAAAATATACCAGCAACAAGCGCGCTACTTCATGACTCGTGCTCATGTGTTGACAACAAACTTCCCCCACTTATTTCGCACTTGATCAATATCCGCTTGGGTGTATTGGCTGCTGCCTCTCCTCTCCCACTGAACATCTTTCACAGCCTCTAGCCTATAAAGTTTTCCAGCTTTCCAAAATGGACCTTCTGCCTTGAATTCCAGATTTACATGGGGACCTTTTATGATGTTACCAAACAATTCCAAAACTCAATTCTCAAGTACATCAAGAGATTCTGCATCGAGTACAATATCACAATGAATATATATTTTGACATCAGACTTTGGACCATTAAAAAGCAGGATATTATATGTCAATGTAATAACAATGGCTCAATAACAGCATACAAAATTCCATCTATATTATAATAACAACTGCCAAAACACTATGATTTCTAACGGCCCAAGGCCTCATTGAAAAGTGCTAGTGAAATTATTTTCAGATTCAGAAACCAAAATATACCCTAGATCTCTCCAGCATGTTGCCTATTTTGAATTCCCACTATGATTTCTAACAGCCCAAAGGCCTCATCCAAAAGTCCTAGTGAAATTATTTCAGCTTCATTGCCTATTTAGAATTCTAGGTATCAGAATAGTCACTATGAACACCATTACTAACAAACCCACAATGCTTAATTGTGTTCTCCTACATCAACCTCTGGTCCTCTACAAGTTCCCAGAATCAAATATGATAATGAACAAAAAAAAATACCTCGCCTAACAAATGTAATCTAATTGATAACAAAATGAGAATGCTACCCTTTGTAACAAATTTGAAAGCAACAAGTACTGATGCTGAGGATGGTGGCACTCATGTACTTTTCTTTCTTGTATTACTTGATCTTTTACCAAGCAAATTCAAATGGATAACTCCTAAAAGATATTTGCAAAATGTCTCTTTGTTCCCCCTAACCCAATGGTTTTATCAGATGTTGCTTTTATAAAAGGTATTAGCAATATTTATTGAGCATGTCCAAAAAGTTGGCTTATGGCTTTTTTTACAGATTTATTTATTTTATACATATATATATATATTATTCAAATAAGCTTTCAAGACAGAATTGTAGAGAAAAAATGCATTACCTAGATGCCTTTTGAAATTCAGTCAAAAAGTTGTAGAACTCTCACTATGCCAAAATCCTTATCAGACGACAGACAGAAACTGTTGTCTGATTTGGAGTGCCACCATTGTAGAGCGAGCCGTTGTCTGTTGAAAATTCAGACAACGGTGGAACACAGTTGTCTGATAAGCAAACAGGCAACGGGTATGTGTTATAACTGTTGTGTGATGGCTCGACAGATGGCTCGGCAGATGCCATGCGCAGCTGCGCAGCTGCTCAGCAGTTGAAGCGCTGCCTTCAGACAACAGTGCTTGGTTTCAAGCTGTTGTATGTTAAGCATATTAGACAACATACTTTTATTTTTTGTGTTGTCTGATTGATCCTCAAACTTCAGTGCTTAGACTATATCTGTTGTATGATCAACATTTGGGACAATGGAGTTCAATTGCAACTGTTGTCTGATTTAGTTTTTGGACAACAGAGTTCAATTGCTTCTGTTGTGTGAGTATAAATTAGAAGAGACTGATTTGTTAAAAACTGATGTGTGATATGAACGATTGCAGTGTGTTTGTCCCAATTTTGGCCATTCAGACAACGGCCAGTTGTCATTATATCTCTATTCTGTTGTCTGATTATTTGAACATCCCATTCCTGAATTAAATTGTACATTCATTTGGTCCATTTACCAAATGAACAGTAGTTCATCAAATATAAACATTGCCAACCATCAAATATAAACTTTGCAAACCACTAATCATTGAAGCCAACATTCCAAATAAGAAAAGCATTCTAGTGCATGCCCATCTACTTGGGACATCAAAAAGCTGATACATATATATGTATTATTCCAAAACATGCCACATGGTGCATGATAATGTACCAGCAGAGAAGCACAAAAAAGATGCTTTCCATATCAAAATTGTACCAGCAACAAGCGCGCTACTTCAAGGTTCATGCACATATGTGTTGACAACAAACTTCCCCCACTCATTTCGCACTTGATCAATATCTGCTTGGGTTGGCTGCTGCCTCTCCTCTCCCACTGAATTGATTTAATATATCAAAGGGTTTACTTAATCATTTGATGAATGAGGCATGAACATAATAACAAAGTTATGAGAAGTTGAGTCAAGTGACTATATTTTCTCTGCCAGATTTTTGTACCTGCCAGATTTTCATACCAAACTAACTAACTGCCAGATTTTTGTACCTAAACATGAGAAGCGAATGCATGCCACTGAGAATCATATGAATGGTTAAATAAAATTACCATGCTTAGGACTCAAAAACTTACAGTTAACACAAAAGATCCTCTATAAATTAAAATCACTGAACTAGATATGGAGTCAACATTAGTAGTTTTGAACATAAAATTCTGAACAAAGCATGTTACGTGAATCCCATAAAAGCTAAGTCAACCAACAATATATTCTGACAAGGAAATTTACAGATCCGGTTCCTCTTTTACTAAGAAGAAACTCCATGCTATTAGTTATTTCAAAGTAGCAAATAGTAATGGCAGTACACACCTGATTCTGCTCAAAAAAGTTTGTTAGGACATTATGCTCCCCAAGCAGAACTTCACCTGCTATTGGCTTTTGTAAACCCATTATTAGTTTCAGCAAAGTACTCTTGCCACATCCATTTGGGCCAATAATGGCCAGTTTCTCTCCTTTTTCAATTGTGAGATTTGCTCTGCTAAACAACACCTGGTAGACCACAGATATGGTTGCAATTAATACACACAATTTGCAGATGAATAGATCTTTTTAAGGTGAAAAAAAAATGGCTTGTAGCACTTTTACTTGTGAACAAAATATGTAAACCCACCTTACCTCCAAATGGAGCAAATCTCCCACTTCTTCCCCATTCAGGAAACCTGATCTTGATTTGTTTCTTCTTGAACGACCTTTCAACAAGATCCTCTTCCTGAAGTTTCTCCAACTTCTGTTCTTGCAAAGAAAAAAATAAAAAAAGTTAGATAAAGAATTAGAGGTGGCCAGTTAGATGATCTATGTAAATACCTAGTGAATAGATAATCAATCTTATTAATGCATACAGATGATCTATGTAATGCATACAAACATTACAAGGTATACATTAGAAAATGAACTGCAATTTCAGCTCATAATAAAAGAATAATCTTTGACCCAACAAAACACACCTGAAGTTCAACAAAACAGTAACGATATCCTATAGCATTGACATCGATTTTCTTCAAGACCCACTTTTAGAATCCCTTGTAGATTTCGACCAAGATTGGTTATTATTAGAACTTGGATTCCTCCCTGCAACTCAAAAACCAAAATCAGCTTCAGAACAACAACAAAAAATCAAAACTTTATCTCAATCTAAAACCTCAAATTGAAATCAATGTTTACCCAGTTCTATAAACATTCTTTAAGCTGTTTATTTATCCTAGGAAACCAAATAGAGACGTAGCAGAAATTAATGATGAATTATAGGAATAAGGAAAAGACCTCGACAAACAGACCAACTCGAGCAGAGGAGCAGAGGATTTGGACGATGATCTTCTTCTGTTGCTGTTCCTAGTAACCTCCTTGTTGTTGTGGTTATTGTTGCTGCTGGGTCTTCTTCTCCACCTCTTCTTCTTCCAGATTTATAGATCAATGTATCCGAGAAACCCCCTCCTTTTTTCCTCCTCATTCAATGTATCCTTCTGGAAATCCCTCTACGAAAACTATCTTCATCATCTCGATGGTTTCTCTTCCTAGAACGAGCTCCCCCCATGGTGAAAATTTGGTAATCAATGACTCAATATATACCTAGAAACTGCAACAGAACAATACTCTATCCATTCAATTACCAAACTTGAAAATACACAAGTAGAGAGTACAGAAAATAAGTAAGTATCCAGTACAATCAATTCACCCAAAACTCTATTATAATCATATTCATTATGATTAGCACACACCAGAATTAGATTGTGAATTCGATGAAGTACACACACCAGACCTGCTGCCAAAACTTATCAGGCAACATTTCTGAAGAAAGAAAATCTTCATTATAAAATAATTTAGCAGCATACTACATAGTAACTATCTTGATCCTTTGACAGAAACTGATACCTTTTCCATAGTGACTAGTCGACCTTCAAGCACAGAACGATTCAAGTACTTAATGCATCGCTCTGCATCCTCTACAGTTTCCATTGTGACAAATGCAAATCCACGAGATTCTCTGGAGCGAGGGTCAGTTACAAGATGGCACTCCAACACCTGAAACCAAAGCTTAGTTGTAATTTATCAACATAAGATCTCCAATAAGGTACTCTCAGGTTATCACTTTCTAGGTGAACATCAAGGACGAGCGACTACTCTTGCCTCAGCAAGTTTAGTTAAAGCCCGGTAGTAGAAAGGAAACTAGATATCTTAGTGCATAGAGAGAAATGACAAGCACTACATTACCAACTGATAAAAATTATTTATCATAGGATAGAAAATGAAGCTTCTCTTTAATCTCAAGAACAGAAAGTAAATGGAAAGGAAAGCTGTTAAGTTACCAAGGAAGTTACTCCCTTCTTCCGAACTTACAATTTTCCTTCCTGTTCTAGGGAGATTCAAGTATAATAGCTAAATGAAATACAATTGACCTATCTAGTGATAAGCTGATGGCAGACATAACACACTTGCTGCCTACTGTGTCCAAAGTACACTTAATAACATGCTTTTCAAGTTGTTACTTCCTTTTTTGGTCAAAAAAGAGTTGGTCTGTCTGTCCATTGTTTAAGATAACTATTTTGGTCATGCATAAGATATTTGTGTTTAAAATGTTGCAGTCAATTAAAAGCACTATAGCACAACAAATTCAATCTACATGAAGCTGTCTCAGGGTAAGTTCCATATATTATTCAGAAAATAAAGTTAGAATAGCTCATACCTTGCCTTCTTTGTTAAAGAATTTCTCAACATCAGCAGAGGTAACCCTTGTGGATAAGCCTGTTACATACAAGTTGTTTCCAGGATTGGTTGCATCCACAGATGGGCTCCTGGAGTAAGAAAAACAAGATTCATATTCAACTAATACAACAAAGCTTGAACCCAAATATTTTGGTTGGAATAAACCCAAATATTTTGGTTGGAATAAACCCAAAACTTACAAAAAAAAAAACCATGAATTTCCACAATGTAACATAACATATATACATGCAGTTATACTAGCCAATAACCCAGATTTTATTGACACTGAACAGTTAGAAAATCGAGATTTCCAGTGTACCTAGAACGACTCCTTCTAGACCTCGACAATGATCTCGATCGGCGGCCTTTGACAGGTGAGACAGAGGTCTGTGGTGAAGCAGACCTGAGGAGTAATCACCAAACGTCACAAGAGAATTATGATACTATACAACTCATATCATTATTAAGCAAAAAGAAAAAAGAAAAAAAAAGACTATAATTCTGAATCAACATCGAATGGGAACTGTACCTTTTTGCTCTCGTGTATGACCATATAGGCCAAGTGAAAGTTCTGTTTTTGGTAACCATATATATCTCTGCTCATGCAGGTATGATAACTACCCAAAACGTAATTACCTTCAACAGTTGTAGGACAAACTCAACAGCCTCTCTTGGGCTTTTCTTGTCAGCAGCTCTAACCATAGCTACAACATGTGGAATTGCCTGCAAGTTATAAAAACAACTATTATATCTAGAAGGTCCTTGACAGCTTCACATGCATAATTTAACATTTCTTAGATATGATGATAGCGATGTATATCTCACAAGTTGAACTGTCAGATAGATGAGTAAGACACATTTTTGAAATGATTCTTCAGCGCACTTAATCCATATTTTTAGCCTTTTAGGGTTGTGGACTTGTGTTAGGTCCATATCAGTTGAGAACTGAGCATGGGTAATGAAATGCTACGGTATTTCTAATAACAGAAGAATGTCCAAGTATTTTACTGCAAACTGTTCAAATAGGTGATATACAAGTACAAATGGTATGTTCCTGCTTGCTCTTTGTTTCTTTGATATAGACTCTAGTTCACTTGTATAATACTTCTTGAGTTTTTGATGAATATAAGTTGTATAACATGAGACATTTCAATATTTCATATACACTGTGCAAATCATACAAACCAGCCAACCATGGCACATGACGAACAACTTATTACATATCCTACCTCGTTGCATTACCTCAAGAAAGTATTTGGGAATATCATGGAAGTCATTTGGCCTGGCAACAGTAACAAGAAACAAAATTGTTAATTGTTATTTTCTGGAGTAAGATCACCACAACAAAAATAATTTAATAAAAGAATACTGAAAAATGAAAAGCTATTTAGAATAAGCCAATAAGGACCACTACAAAAAAGGAACATGTATTAAAAAACTATAACATGAGAGAAACTATTAACTTGAGTTCAGCAGATCTTTTATCCACCAGCAGCTTGCATAATTCAACCTTCAACCACACCACCTGCAGGTAGAACTTACATAAATCTCAATATCTAGTAGTGCATTTACAATATTAAACAAAAATTCAGAGCTTGGACCCAATTATTATGAGGCGAAAACCATTAAACAAATCTAATTTTGTTCAGAAACATATAAACAGCAAAGCTGAAACCAACAAATGCAACTAAATTTCAAATTTTCAAGTCAAAAGTCAAAACAGAAAGGCAAAAAGTGACAAATGCAATTCGAACCCAGAAATCTAGAAGGACAAAACAGATCACATATCCAATTTTAATCTCATATTAGTCATATGTATAGAGTATAGCAAAAGTAACAGATGCAATTCGAACCCAGAAATCGAAGCAAGAAAGATGGCAGCAACTTACCAAGCTTGAAGTTTCCGAAATTGAGTCGAAAACTGAAATCGAAGCTGCTTCACCTAGTAGAGTTCGAGCCAAACCCATACTTGAAGACTGAAAATTGAATACCCAGAAGAAGAAATTAAGAGGAAGCCATAAATCGATTGAAGAGTGAAGACCCAGAAGTAGAAATTAAGAGAAACAAAAACCCAGAATCACCGCGCACCGTCAGTCCATCACGGCGTCACCGTAGAAGAAAGAAAAGGCGTCGTGCGGCAGTTCCGGAGAGAGACACAGAGAGAGAGAGAGAGAGAGAGGAGAGTGGGGATGCAGGAGAGAGAGAGGCGAGCTTTAGTCGAACTTTTAGGTCAGATCGAGTTTCAGGCGTTTTAGCCTAATCAGGAAATTAAAACATAGTAGAATGGGGCGAAGAGACCAAATCTAGAGAAGGAGAAGAGGGAGTTACCTTCGTGGTGATGTTGCTTAGAATCAAAACTTTGGGTTTCTTCCTTTTTGGTTTGCAGGTGAGGAGAGATGAGAGAGGAAATGGTTGGCTTCTAAAGAGATAGACACGAACAAGAAGAAGGGCCTGAAGGCAGAGTTACTTTGTGCAAGCCGAGTGGGGAGACAAAGTCACTAAGGCCCTAACTAAAGGCGGGGTTTTTTTTTTTTTTTTTTTTAAAAAAAACTTTTTCACACAACGCATGTATGAAATTGAGTTGTCTGATCATGTATATGTTAAATTTGAGTTAAGGGAGCAAGGAGGGAAAATTCCCGCCTATGTGCAATCAAAGAAGCAGTTTTGACGTTAGGGACATACATTTCTCATTCAGACAACACAAATAAGTCATTCCGTTGTAGGAGCTTAAATCGTGTACCAGCATTTCACTCAAATATTGGCCTTTTTGGGGCTACTCACTCACATTTTGGGGTACATGTGATTTTCTTCCAAACTTGCACAACGGAAACAAAAAAATGCGTTGTATGTTGTTTTGCAACTTACTCTCATACAACTTATACAACAATACTGTTGTGCAAGGTGAGTCAAAATTTCGACCCAAATTTGAGCAAGGTGAGGGGGAATTTTTTTTTACATTCAGACAACAGACAAATCCTTAAAACTGTTGTACAATAATCTTGGATCCAAAAAAATTGATGTACGACCTCCTTATACAACGTAAATCTCATTAAACCTGTTGTGTGAAGCAGTTTCAGTGATCACACAACGGAAATTTTTTTTTCGTTGTCTAAAAAGTGTAGTGTGATGCAGTTTTTGGCATAGTGTCTCTTGGTGAAGAACTACCTCCTTGCTCCCTACACACTAACAAATACTCCATAGCCTAAAATAATTCTGAGTGTTACCACCCATTGCAAACAATAATAACATGATATAACAAAGTGCATCAGATTCTAATGAAAAAAAAATCAAGAATGATTGTTTGGATAATAAAAAAGTTTATGTAACCAATTGCTCTGGTTGCTGAATTGGAATTTGGAATAAGACCCGCATCAAGAAGCCATCTGGCCTCAGATAAGATACCATCAGTTCCTGCAGTAAACTAAATGATGAGCTTATGTAAAACAAATGAAATTTTCTGATTTGATTCGAGAACACAAAGATGGATGATCAATCTGTAGTAATGTACCCCAATATGACTTACCTGACACCATATCTTCACATTGCCAATCAATTGATCTGTATAGATCAACCCTTTGGTTTGAGAGGAAAAAGCAAATGAAGTCATAGTCCAATTCCTTTGATTTAACTTCCTCCACAACATCAGCAGAGGAACTAATGTCATTAGTGTCTACTACACTAGAATCACATTCTTTGCGGAAAGAATCATACGGTACTTCGAAGGCAGATGGAGCTGATCTACTAGACTGTCATTTCATGAAAAAAAAAAAAAAAATTCAACCAGAGAGACACTAATGATTTAAGTAATCAACAAAACACTTATGTTTGTCATGTGTCTCTCTGTTTAAAGAATGTATAGTTTAAGTCCCTATCTTTTTTGTTTGGGGCGGTGCTAGGGGGATATTCCATTATTCACATATATAAGCAGAAACATTACAGATCAACCTTGATGATCTCCAGGCTGCGTCTTAATCGGTACCAATCATTAGCAGCCAAAAATTGAGCCTTAGGGTTACTTGCTTTGATCACCAGCTGCACAGCTGCATCCCAGTGTCCATTTCTTTCTAAATCTGCCAACTCAAAAGACACTTCAGATGCGATCTCTTTTTAGGCTTTGGGAACATCTGGTTTTCCATATATTAACCTGATATTTATAACAACAAATAATGTTATGAATACAACTGAAAACAAGAGAAAAACACATAAATAACAGCATCCCTCTAAATTCCAGAGTGTATCTGAATTCAACCGGAAGAGACTGAGTTAAATGGTGCCAATATCACCAACAAACATAGAGTTGTCTTTTCAAAAGATATTTGTTTACCAGGAAGGCTATTTTATCAACAACTAAGTGGCATTTCTGTGACTTAACATTCTAACTTTAACATAATTAACATATACACTAATAATAAGACAGAGAAAATTTTGTAGAAAATATTTACACAAGAACATAGTGGCACCTACCATCGCAAGTACAATCCAGTGACACCAGTAACTATGGGAACACGCCCATTATCAAGAATACACCTTGTAGCTTGCCTTGCATCGTCATAAAATTGTCCAACGGAGTAGTCTGAAGAATAATACATGTGTTAAATTGGGAGAACAGATATATCCAAACTTCCAAACATAGTAGTAGAAAACTCAACATCATCTCAATGGCTTAAAAAAATAAAAGCAAAAATAATAGCAGCATCGATAAAAGCTGCTCCTATCCAGGATTCAGTTCAATTGAGATGTCATAATCACAGAAACAAAAACTGCAGATTGTAAAAAATAGAGGTCCACCTCCACTATCTTTGAAGAAGCCGAATAATAGAAAGACAAGGCACTAATCACAGAAACTACATGATAATTTGAATATGACAACCAAAAACTCACAAATAATACGGCACACATAAAATTGACAATTGTGGAAGTGTCAAATTATACAGAACAGTTAAAGTGGAAGGTTCAAGATTTTTTGAGATTTGTCTGTGCCTGCTCATCAAGTGCTTGAATAAATGAGCCTCTCTTATTCCACGACTTCATATACTATTTCATATACTTTAGTTGTTCTAGGATACTCAGTGTTAAGTTTTTATTAATTATACCATATGCTCTTTGCCTCTTTCCCATCGAAAGTTTACTTGCAACTATAATTTTTCTTTTCTAATGTTTTACATTCATACATTTTTTTTTAAAAACACAGCATAGGCAAATCTACATTATGAAGCAAAAGCTATCATCTCTCTAGCAAATCAACTTGTAGCAAATAGTCATTCCGGAAGAGGGGGGAATTGCAGCAAACAATGACATTTCTTATTGCAAGTCATAAATCGTTTGCTCTTTTGAAGCACGAATCAAAACAACCTTCATATAAAGATCACATCTTTATAAGCAGAGCTGCAGAGCATTAGTAGATATGAAGAAGTGAAGAACGAAGAACTGAAGAGGGACTTACAGAGTGAAATACCCATTACCCATTACAGAGTGAAGCACCCATTACGGTCATTACCCAACTACCCACTAATCAAAGATTCAAAATACCAATTCAAACTTCCAATTCAAGGGAATAGAGGGACTTACAGAGTTAGAGATTGAAGGCGGCGTGCATTACAAAGTGAGTCTGAAGCCGCCGAGATAAAGCACTGGAGCTGCGGTGCCTTGGGGAGAGCTGCGGTGGTTCGGGGGAGCTACGATGAAGGTGTGAATTAGTGATGCAGAGGCGCGGTGGCTTGGTAGGGAGAGACCGGAGAGCGAATAGGAGTTTTGGGGATCGAATGGTTTAGGCAGATTAGGTCTCAATGTCTCATTGATTTGGAGATCGAATGGTTTAGGCCGTTTTAGATGTCGCGAAAAGGGAAAAAAAAAAAAAAAAACCCTCCTAGTCGCCTTGCCGCCCAGACGAAAGCCCAGGCTCCATTACCTTTCTCATTTGAAGACCAACACAAGCCCAGAAATCCCAAATCGAAGAGAGGACGAAGAGCCATAAAAACCCCAAATCGAGTAGCTGTGAAACCCCCAAATCCCCAAATTGACATTGTAAACCTAGAGATCGAAGAACCCTAATCTTTAGCGGAATGAAGAACCTCCTCCTTCTTCCCAGTTCCTAATACGCAGAACCCTATTTCTTCACAAATGGAATTGAGTGATGGCTGAATCGAGATAATAGAACCCTAATCTCAGCGGTGATGTATGTAAGCGAAGATCATGCTGTAGATGGAGGAAGGGATTACGGAGACAATAGGGAGAGGAGCAATCTAGGAAAAGGGACATTAAAACGCGAGAGGAGATGATGTTTTGAGGAGAGACGCTCGAAGAAAAGGTCCTTTGTTATTTTGTGCAAGTGGGAGATAATAGCTATCAAGGCGCGGGGGTTTGGTTTTTTTTTTTTAAAAAATTTTGTATTCATGAATTAGACAACACATATATGAAGTTATGTTGTCTGATTATACATAGTTTAAATTTGAGCTGAGGGAGCAAGGAGGGATAGTTCCCGCCTATGTGCAATCATAGTACTAGTTTTGGCGCTAGGGATAGGTATCTATCATTCAGACAACACAAATAAGAAATTACGTTGTAGGAGTACATATATGTAACCTACATTTCGATCAAAGTTTGTTCATTTTGGGGGAATGAATGACATTTTGGATGCATTGAAATTTTATATATCTTCATTACTTGGACAACACAAAGTAAAAAACGGTTGTATGATGTTTTGCAAGCTACACTCATACAACAGATATAACTATTCTGTTGTCCTTTGGAGTACCAATTTAGAGCCAAATTTGAGTTAGTCTAAGAGGGAAATCTGCCTCTGTTTTTTTTTTTCATTCACACAACAGATTATTCTTGTAACCGTTGTGCAATGACCTTCTAAACAAAAACTTCAGAATTTTAATCACCTTATACAACGTAAGTTTACTAAACGTGTTGTGTGATTCACTTTTCTTCATCACACAACACTTTTTTTTTTTCGTTGTGCAAAAAGTGTTGTGTGTTAACGTTTTTGGTGTAGTGGCAGTCGGAAAGATCACCTAAGGTTTACAAGCAATAAACCTAAAACAAAGGTTCTGGAGTCCACAAGAGATAAAAGAAATAAATCTCAATTTGATTGATAATATGATAAAAGATAGGTTCTGTAGCCGTTTAAGGTTGCTTATATATGAGAAAATAAACCCTAGGGCGACTAACAATAAAACCCTAAAGCCCACGGGTAAAAGTAAAACAAAGGGCTAAATACTGGTTAATACCCTGTTGTTTAGGTCCAAAATCAATTCAGTCTCTGGACTTCTAATTTCATCAAAAACACCCCTGTACTTTCAATTTTGATCTAATAGGTCCACTTTGTTAATATTCTGCTACGGGTTCAACCTATAGTTGGATTATTTGATGAAAAACTTTTTATTTGATAGATTTCTAATAGTGAGACCACTCCTATTTGATGCCACCTCAACACCATATCATAAAACATAGGCCATATATGAGTTACGTCAACAAGTTAAATGACTCAATTGTCGAAAGACTAACAAATTGGACCTATTAGATCAAAATTAAAACTGCAGGGGTGTTTTTGATAAAATTAGAAGTCTAGGGACTGAATTTATTTTGGACCTAAACCATAGGGTAGTAACCAGTATTTAGCCCTAAAACAAACCCAAAACAAACTAGGAAACCGAAAATTCTGAAAACAGTAAATTGCAGTTTTGAGGCCCTAAACGCCCCCGAAAGCCTGAAAAAGCCCACACGTCGTGGCATAGCAACGAGTTTTGTTCCTGGAGCGATTTCCTTTCCAGAAAGCTATGGCACGATCAAATCGGACACCGAATGCGAAAGTTGCAATAGTAACTTGGGTTTTCCTCCTTTTGCACGATCGAATTGTTCTTCAATTTGGACCGCCATTTGTTCTACATCACTCAGAGACTCTATACTCACTTTGTCAATAGAGATGATTGAGGTGTCCTTTTGCTAAATGAATACAAAAGCAGCGGTGGAGACACAATTAAGCCATGATACAAAGCACAGAAGTCTTAAAACAGATTGTTAATTTAAAGTCGTGGTGATTTAATTAACAAAGTGCAACAGGGTTAATTGTTTTTGGTGAATGCTTTGAATTGAAATGTTGGTGAAGAGGTGGTGGACAGAGGTGAAATTTAAAGTAATTGCTTTGAGAGTGATGTTGTAGATGTCAAGCAAACGATCTTACCTTTCATGATTGTGGAGGAATGTTCAAAATGATAAATAGCTATAAGCTTGTCATAACTTGTTGCAAGTCAAAGCTTTCAATTATTATTCTATATATAAAGGGAGAATAACACTGTTTCACTGTTACTAAGAAGAGGCGGAAAAACCCTTTTTGTCCTCACTGTTCGAGGAGAATATCAAGAAGGTGGAAAAGTCGTTTCTCTCCTTGCTGTTCTCTGTGTTGGATAGGGATCGTTGTCGGGTTTGGCTGAATTCCACTCAGATCCAGAAAGAAAAAAAGCAAAAGAAGAGAAAAGAAGTGTTAGTGCAATGTTTATTTTGATTGGCATTTCCTAAGCGCAACAACCAAGAGTCATGTTTCTTGTAATAGCTTTCTACTCTTGGATCCTTGAAAGAATGGAATGCTTCAAGCTCCATATACCACTCTCATTAATCAGGTATGTCTTGCATACATGTGCATGCTTGTAAAGTGGTTAGGACTGAACTTGCCTTTGAATCCTATTGTAGGATGCGAAAATCTTTTCAATCCTAATGAATTGATATGCTAATTTTCAAATGGTTTTATCCAAAGCATTCAAACTTTCTTAAATTGGTTTATGGGCTTTTCTAAATGATGATTCTATTTTAATCCATGCTTTTTAAAAGACGTCATTAAGCCCATGTACATCAGAAACCCTAGCTCGTCCTCTCCTATATATATGTTTCTCTTAGGGTTGTTCAAGGTGGTGGAATATATCAGAATATTTGGCCATTGCCTTCTTGAGAGTTTTCTGCCTTTATATCTTCAGAAAGCATTGAGCTAAAGTTTCATGTGAGAATCCTTTATGAGCTGTTCCTTATTTAGCTCTTGAAGGAGTATCAAATCTCAAACTTTTTCTATCAAAAAGTTTTCTGGTTTTATGCTTCATGTGTGTTAGTAGTTCATGCATGATTTGTGCCTTGAGGTGATTGACAACCAAGGTGAGAGTTGTGCCATCTTAAGATTGACGAAGGAGAACAAGGTCGCTGATTTGGAAGTAGCAAAGACAAGGAGACACCGCTGCCCACTAGATTGGTTTTAGTAGATGAGTTGTGTAAGATCTTTATGTACTTTCATATTCATATAGTGGATTGTTCAACAGCATAGTGCCCGCAGTTGTTTACCTCTTTGGAGGGTTTTACTGCGTCAACAGATCTTGTGTTATGTGTGATGATTTTACTTTGGATGGTTTGGCAAATTGAATAAATCATAACGTCATCAAAGATCTGCAGTTTCAATTAGGATTCAAGTTCTATTGCAATCCTATATTAGGATGCGAAGAGGTCTGCACTCCTAAGACTGATTTCTAAAGTTGTTGACATATTGATCAGTTTCGTTAGTTGAGAATTACATACATCCATTCTGTAATTACAATTGGCATCAGAGCAGGTCACTAGACGGACTTAGTGAGATCCTCAAAGGAAACAGAATGGAAGGTATAAGTGATCGTGCAGCTGGGTCAACAAGTCACCCTCCGTTTCTTGATGATAAAACCAACTATGTAGCATGGAAGGCTAAGATGAAAGCTTTTTTGTGGGCAAAGGATGTAGCTGTATGGGCTGTTATTGAAAGTGGTTGGGAGTATCCAACTAAGACTGAAAAAGTTGACACAAAAGAGATTGGAGAGGGTAGTTCTACTGTTGAAGCCAAAGTTAAGAAGCCGATGAGTGAATGGACTATAGATGAGAACACCAAGAGTACAAATAATCAGAAAGCATTAAACTCTATCTTCACAGCGGTATCCTCTGATAAATTTCAGCTTATTTCTCATTGTTACTCTGCAAAGCAAGCATGGGATATTCTCCAAGTTACTCATGAAGGCACTACAGTTGTTCGAGAATCCAAGCTTCAGCAACTTATCCAGCAATTTGAAAATATGAAGATGGGTGATGATGACAAGTTTACTGATTTCTATGCTAGGCTCAGTGTTGTTGTGAATGGTTGTTTCAACTTAGGAGATCCCATACCTTAGCACAGAATAGTCAAGAAAATACTCAGGTCTCTTCCTATGAAATATCATTCCAAGAAGATAGCCATTCAAGAGTCGAAGGACCTGAATACCTATAATCTGCAAGAATTGATTGGAAACTTAACCACATATGAGATGGAACTCCCTGATGAAATGAAGAGCAAAAGCATAGCTCTTAAAGTGAAGAAAGACAACAGATGAAGAGGATGCTGATGAAGATGAAATTGATCTTATCACAAGAAAATTCAGAAAATTTCTCAAGCATAGGAAATCCAAAAGAAGTGAATCAAGGTTTGACTCAAGCTCCAAGAATACAAGAATAAAAGAAAAGCCGGGTAATAAGGTTTTAAGGTTTGAAAGAGCACATGAAAAAAGAAACAACAATGCTCCAAAGTGTTTTGCATGTGAAGGGTTTGGTCACATTGCATCTGAATGTGCAAATACCTTGAAGAAGTCCAAGAATAAACGGAATAAAGCAATGAATGTTACTTGGAGTGACAGTGAAGACGACTCTATGCTTGAAAGTGATTCTGAAGTGGTGGCCTTGGTAGGATTAACGACTACTGGTGATGAGTCTGAAGTTGAAGAATTTGATCTTGAGGAAGTTATGCAACAATATATCATGTTGTCTGAGGCTTCAAAAGAATTGAAGAAAAGAAATTTAGAATTGACTAATGAAGTTGAGAACTTGAAGACTAATATTAGTAGGACTGAAGCTGGATTTCAATCCCAATTGGAGGCAGGTGATGCAGTGAGAAAGTCTCTTGTGGAGGACTTTCAATCCCTTCAACAAAAGTACCAAGAGAGATGTGATAAAGTGGAGGAGCTTAAAACTGAAAAGGCTTGTCTGTTATATGAGCTTGAGCAAATGAAAACCAAGGCTGGATGCAATTCTTCAAGTGGTGAAAAGTTAGAAAATATTCTAATGATTGGTAAAAAATTTGGAGATAAACATGGCCTGGGATATGATGCTGAAAGTTCATCCAAGGGAGAGCATGTCACCAAGTTTGTTAAAGGTTCTGATCATTCCTCGTCACAATCCACTTTCCCTGTGCATGAAGAACCTAAACCAATGTTGAAGAATTTTGTGCCTGTGTGTCATCATTGTGGAAAGAGAGGACATATAAGACCGAGGTGCAATCAACTAAGAAAGAATTCTTCGAATGACAAAAAGCCACTCATGAATAAAAAGAAAGAATATCTTCAAGAAAAGCTGGAATTTATTTTTAAAGAAGTAAATAAGATAGCAAGACTCGTTTCGGTTCCATTCTCACCTGTGCCCAAGATGAAGCAAGTCTGGATACGAAAAAACCTTATCTCTCTAAGTTTCCACATACAGGTAAGTGAATTCTTCCAATGTGTGCTTGTGAAAAATATATTCTTGAATGCCAATAGCTTTATTTTTCATCATAAGCACATATATAGGGGGAGTAGTGTTGTTCTGCATGTTTACATTTGTTTTTTTCTTATCGCTAGTGTGTTCTAGTTTGTTAGGACTGAATGTTCTTTTCAATCCTAAGGTCTTAGTAGCCATGTGTTTATTTTTGCATTTTTCTATAAGATGTTCTTTTCTCTTTTTAGGTTTGTTTTTGTTTAGTCTTTATTAAAAATAAAATATAACATAAATAAAAAAAGCGAAAAACTGGAGTGTATGCTTTGATTTTATATCATACCATACCATGCCTCACGGGTATTTCTGTTGAGAGTGTTGAGTTGTAGGATTAATGGATGAATGCTTGGATGCTCAATTTCCAAAGAAAGCTAGGTTGCCGAAGTTTAAAACAAAAAAAAATGGTCTGGAACTTTGGCATCAACAACTCAATGCCTTGGAAAATTTCACAATGGTGTTCCTAAATCTGTGAATCAAATTCATCCGATCTATCATGTGGTAAGTTGACAGGTAAGGTTAATTATATGAACATATCATGTGGTGTTTTCAATGGTGCTGAAAGAAGTTCTCTTGCACTTGAGTTCATGTTAAATGAATGCCAACTTTCAATGCCCTTGGATTAAGTATGTATTGACAATCTCAAGCGATTCATTAGAATTTGTGATCTAAGTTGGTTCCCAGTTTTTAACTTGTGCTTGTAGCAGCTGTGTGCTTGCATGTAGTATAGTTTTGATTATTGTTGTCCTCATTTAGTTTCGAGTTACTTGATTATCTGCATATTTAGTGCAATTTATGCATTTAGGATTCCAGGTTTATTTCAATCCTAGTTTAGGATGCGTGTTCTGTTGCAATCCTAACATGTGCATTGTAGTACATTATCACCTCAAGAGCAACTCATGAACTGAGATTTAGTTACATCACTTGGCCTTCTCCTGTAGTGATTTGTTCTTGGTTTTTGAGTGTTTAAAAGTCCAGAATTAAATCCTATTATTTTCCCTCCCTTCTTGTGTTTACGGCAGCTGAAGCCTTGCTTTGTCTCTTGCACTTGCACACCTAAGATGTTGAGTGGGGTATGCAGACCGAGTTATCACTCTTGTAATGGCACTAGTTGTTCTTTAAGGAGACATCCAGTCTACCACCAAATGTAGATGGGACACCTGCCTTGTAAAGCTAGAGTGTTTCAGGTCGAAACGGTGGTGGTCTAGGCAAGTTAGGCTATCTCCAAATGTAGATGGGACACCTGCCTTGTAAAGCTAGTGTGTTTCAGGTTGAAACGGGGATGGTTTGACTCATGATCTTTCTTTAAAAAATAAATAAATAAATAAAAGGAAAGCGGGGGGTCGCAACAAAAAAAAAAGTATATCAGTTGCTCAACGCTCACTGCGCCCTCATAGATCATGTCTTCATTTACATATATATTGTGCCTCTTCGTGATACTCTCTCTAAAGCCTCTGATGATCTGGGTTCACTTTTCAGCATAGCATTTTTAGTACCCTAACTCAATTTGGTTTTGAAATTAATAGTGTTTCGTTACTGAGACTTGCTCTCTTTCAATCTGCGGGTTGATGCTCTTGAGAAGTGTTCATGTTGTTGTTATCTTGGAAAAGCTCTGCTTGATTGCTCTGTGCATGGTAATGGTCTGTCTCATGCATCATCTTTGCTTGATTCTTCTCATTTGTGTTTGCTACAAAGTACAAGTTACCTTGGTTCAAACATATACCCTATTCTTCTTGATCTTTTGAAAGTTGTCATAACATACTGATATTTAAGAGTGTTTGAAGGTTCACTTCTATTGCAGGATCAGTTTGACATTTTATTCCTAGCCCCCTGATTAATGTTTGTTTCCGCTGCTACCAATACATGAGTATTGAATTTAGGGGGAGTGAAATCTTAAGCACAATATGCTTTGGTCCCTTTGTCATTTCCAAGCAAAACGGGGGAGAGATTGGAAGTTTAATGTTTTTAATGTTTCATATGCTTATGCTCACACTACTTCAACCATACATGTTCTTCACGGGTGTTATGTTTTTTGTGTGCAGATTACAACTTGGAAGTTCATATTTCTTGGGTCATGGTAGTATAGGATCAACTATTGTGTATGATTAAATGTATATGTTGTTTTGCCTAGGAAATGCCAAAGGGGGAGATTGTTCGTGCAATGTTTATTTTGATTGGCATTTCCTAAGCATAACAACCAAGAGTCATGTTTCTTATAATAGCTTTCTACTCTTGGATCCTTGAAAGAATGGAATGCTTCAAGCTCCATATACCACTCTCATTAATCAGGTATGTCTTGCATACATGTGCATGCTTGTAAAGTGGTTAGGACTGAACTTGCCTTTGAATCCTATTGTAGGATGCGAAAATCTTTTCAATCCTAATGCATTGATATGCGAATTTTCGGATGGTTTTATCCAAAGCATTCAAACTTTCTTAAATTGGTTTATGGGCTTTTCTAAATGATGATTCTATTTTAATCCATGATTTTTAAAAGACGTCATGAAGCCCATGTACATCAGAAACCCTAGCTCGTCCTCTCCTATATATATGTTTCTCTTAGGGTTGTTCAAGGTGGTGGAATATATCAGAATATTTGGTCGTTGCCTTCTTGAGAGTTTTCTGCCTTTATCTTCAGAAAGCATTGAGCTAAAGTTTCATGTGAGAATCCTTTATGAGCTGTTCCTTATTTAGCTCTTGAAGGATTATCAAATCTCAAACTTTTTCTATCAAAAAATTTTCTGGTTTTATGCTTCATGTGTGTTGGTAGTTCATGCATGATTTGTGCCTTGAGGTGATTGACAACCGAGGTGAGAGTTGTGCCATCTTAAGATTGACAAAGGAGAAAAAGGTCGTTGATTTGGAAGTAGCAAAGACGAGGAGACACCGCTGCCCACTAGATTGGTTCTAGTAGATGAGTTGTGTAAGATCTTTATGTACTTTCATATTCATATAGTGGATTGTTCAACAGCATAGTGCCCGCAGTTGTTTACCTCTTTGGAGGGTTTTACTGCGTCAACAGATCTTGTGTTATGTGTGATGATTTTACTTTGGATGGTTTTGGCAAATTGAATAAATCATAACGTCATCAAAGATCTGCAGTTTCAATTAGGATTCAAGTTTTATTGCAATCCTATATTAGGATGCGAAGAGGTCTGCACTCGTAAGACTGATTTCTAAAGTTGTTGACATATTGATCAGTTTCGTTAGTTGAGAATTACATACATCCATTCTGTAATTACAAGAAGGAAAAGAAGAATCGAAGAGAGGGGAAGATCTCGCTGATAACCGTTCGGTTTGGAACTCTGCCACTTAGATCAAGATCGAAAAAAGCAAAATAAAAGAAAAGAAGGAAAAGAAGAATCGAAGAGAGGGGAAGATCTCGCTGATAACCGTCGGGTTTGGAACTCTGCCACTTAGATCAAGATAAAAAAAAGCAAAAGAAGAGAAAAGACGGAAAAGAAGAATAGAAAAGAGGAGAAGATCTCGCTGAGAGAAGAGAAATATTGTAGCAACATGTGTTTGAATCTTTGGAAGCTTCCCAATGCCAACTGGTAAATGGTCTGATACTTATTAGTCAGGAAAAAAGAGAACACGAGAAGAGGCCCTCCCCTCAAAGGTAAGCAAAACTCTGACTCCCCAAAGCTTAATTTCGCTGGAATACATTCATGGCGTTTTTTTTTTTTTTTTTTGGATTCATTGATTGATTGGGTATTCAGTTCCCTAATTTTAGTCCGAATAATCCTTAGCCTGCAGAATTTAATTCGTTCTTTATTCTTTGTTTTGTTTTTGCTTATGGATTATGGACAACATTAGAACATGAGTTCATAGGCAATCCGCGGAAATTATAATACACATATATCTATATCACTATATATGTATATGAGTATCAATACATATACAAAAAATAGAGTACACACAAAGGGATGGGAATTATAGCCAACCAACCTGAGAAAGATGGATGGAATATCAGCAGCAACTTCACAATTGACAACACCTCAATTGTGGGAATTAAATAAGCAAAGAAAGTTGGCTATCAGTTAATTCAAATAGTTGGTTTTTCTGGTCATTTGTGGAAGATTGTTGGCATCAGAATAATTTAGTGTTGTAAATGGTTGAAGTTTTTTATGGTATTTAAATTCGATAAGCAGTTGAATTTTAATAACCCACCTTTGTTTTTGTTTTCGGACTTCATAAGCAATTGAATTCCAGAAAGCCACTTTTATTTCTGTTTTTGGTCTTCATAAGCAATTGAATGTAATAGTTTTTGATGATAGTTCAATTCCAGAAAGCAGCCTTTGTTTCTATTTTTAGTCTGGAACCATCTTGCTGCCAATTGTTAATTGCAGCTGAACTGCTGCAAAGAGATTGGTCTCCAATGGAAGCCCTTCAAAATTGCAGTCCAATTAAACATGAAGGAAGATCCTATCATGTTTATAGAGAATCTTTCTAACCACTTAAAATTTGAAATCTATAACCAATTAACCAGCTTCAGCGAGAATCAGATTTCAATACTAGCTTTTTGATTGGGCTGAAAACAAGTGGAATAGGTGTCGTCTTTGGTTGTACTTATATTTCTTTAACTGATTAGTTGAAATTGTCATTGTTTGATTTTTGTTTATAACTGTGAAATGATTGGGTACCACCAAGTACAGGAATTGAGTTAGTAGTCAAATTGGAATTAAAAGTTGCTGTTTTCTGAGAAATCACAAAAATAATATAATTTCTTAACTATTGAACTTTAGCATACATATATGCATAGTTAATTGTTATCTCAATTGCAATAAGTCAGTCACAAATATAGTTTAGTATCTCAATGTTTGCCGTTTATCAATTTCCCAGGTTTCAATGAGAGTTTCAAATAGGATTGCAGCTTGCAAAAGCCTCGGAACTTTTCTGATCGCTGCTGACCTTCAGTCAGGTAGTTTAAAGGTGGGTTTTTGCACTTTTTTGGGATTGGATCTTTTCTTCAGTGTTGGCAGATATGTTATATATTTCTTTTTTTTAATTACTTTTTTGCAGTCAATGGAAAAGATAAGTTTTGCAGCAGAATCTCAGGCAAAGAGGTTGGATTTCTAATTCCTAATGTTGTTTCTGCGATCTGTTTATGTGATGTGATGTGTGAGGCACAAATTTATTTGCGATTGGTCTTTCAACAACCTTGAGAATTTAAGATGCTGTAACACTATTTTAGCTTTTAAGGATCCAGTCTTTTGATCAACAAAAGTATCTGCTGCTAAGATGACAGTAAACGAAATATGATTTATACCTTTCAATTTAGACATGGTTGAGACATTCCAAAGCGTCTTATCAGTGGAGTTATTAACTCATTATAATTGTTTGTTTGCTCCATTATTGTCACTGCAGGGAATGCTCTAAGGAATGTAAGGAAGCTATTGCACCACTGATGCATGCTGCAGCTAGATTTTCTGGTTTACCAGAGTACATTCTCTGACATTAGGCAACTATTTCTAGAGAGAAATATGAACTGTCTGACTCATTGTGTACATCAAAAGGTAATTTTCTATGGACCTTCTTATGGGACATTTTCAAAACTCTAACTCTGAATTTATATGTAAAGTTGCCTTTTATCTGCATATGGGATTCACCGCTTTTATGTATTTGTCTTTGTGTTATCAGTTTTTGATGTGTTCTACTGTATCACAACCTTGGCTTTGGGAAGGCACAAGGTACTCTCTCTATCTCTCTGAACAATTTGTTGTTTTTGTTTTTCTAGACTACAAATAAGAATTTGGAAGTATTAGGAGAGAGAGAAAAATAGTTGCATACCAGTTTAGTAATGGTCAATTGGTTCAATCTCTTGACTTAAAAGCTAAATGCATCCATTTCTTTAACATCTTGATTCATTTAACTATGTAAATCAATTAGTTGCAGGCTGACTTTCTTTTCAATAAGTTTCTATTCACATAAAAATACTACTTTAGGGACCTTTGCTGCTTGACAAATGTAAATGTTGAGTGACATGTTGTGTTACAATTATGATATTGCATTCACTAGAGATGCTATGATTCTTACTCTAGTGACTTGGAAGAATCTTCTCAAACATTCTATGTAGAATTGATAGTATATGTGCCTGCCATGCTAAATTATTAAGCAATGGAGGGGTCCTCAGATTCATCACTAGGATTTTACCTAAAATTTCGAATCAGTTTGAATAACACTGATTGATAAGTCCAGAGGAATAGCAGGCTGTTGAGAACAAAACCATGTCAAAATTAAACATCTTCAATCCAACTGTGTATAACGTAAACAAAATTACATTTCCAAATTTTAATTACTTTCAAATATCTCTTCTTACCTATATCCTATCACCTATTTGTTCTATTTGGCATATAGAATACCACATTTATGTCTTATTCACTTCTGTATAAAAAACTATACACATACAATTGCATATGTGATTGCATTAATACTTCTTTACTGTTGGTTCCGTACAAAAAAGATGCAGGTACAATATATGCATCCTAAACCCTATACATACGTTTGATACTCACATGGACATGTTGATTTTAATCTTTTTATTCTTTAGCAACTCCAGATCCAACAATGAAATGCACACACGTTATAATTTGCACATTTATAGTAACCTCAAATTCTCTAATTACTTCTTTTTCATTGTAGAGATCTTGGAAAGAAAGCATCTTCACATTCTTCAACCATTTCAGATTGAGGTACATAGAAAAGAGAAACTACCATTATGTCTATATATATGTGTGTGTGTGTGTGTGTGTGTGTGTGTATCGTTTATATTCCATTACTAACAGAAAAATGACAGAAAAAATTGATCATGTTCCCTTTGTATGGTGTGTTCATACAAAGGATTAATCTAACAGATTCAAAAAACTGAAAATAGATCAATCTAAACTCTACTTGAGGAAAAATGGGTTCAGACTCACTGCCAATAAGGAGAACCTCATTTAATGGATTAATTTGCATCTAGAGTAATCTAAATTTTTTTTTATTATTATTACTATATTTATTTTTGTCAAGATTTGTTATATAGCTCAGAATTTTTAATCTTGCAGCTGAGAGGTGACAAAAAATAGGAGAGAGTTGATACAGCCGGCAAAAAAACTCCCCAAACTAAGCAGGTTGTTGACAACAAACTACTAGAGGTATTGTACTTATCCCAAGCCAATCAATTTTTTATCACCTTATAGAAGATTCAATTTTCAACCAACTCTCTACCTCATGGTCTGTAAACTGGATTTGCATACCACATGGTGTCATATACTCAAAAAATATGATACACTCAATCTGATTCATTATCCTTTGTCCTTAGCATATACTGTAAACAAATGAGAGTTAAGGAAAAGTAGCTGCAAGAGTCTCTCAGGTTGAAGATTGAAGATTGTTGGGTAATAGTGTAAAAAGCAACAATCCAGGAACTATAGAATTAGTAAGTACTATCCTTTTTATTTTTTGTGGCTCCTTTATAGCTGAAAGAATCTAGCTTTATGACCAGTCTAAATAAATTACCAGGAAAAAATTGATACAGTAAAATACAAACAAAACTTTTATTGTCTAGACAATGAAAGAGACGCTAAAGAAAGAACCATCAATAAAAACCGATCATGAAGACTATTAAATTTTGGTTCTCCTATTTACCACTTTGTTTCATAATCATCTGTTCTTTTTAAATACATTTCCTGATCAAGAACTCAAACTTGATACTACTCAGTTTATTGTTTTGGGTATCGGTACTAAATAAAAAAATTTAATAATATTAAGGTGTGAGAATAGTAAAGTGTTCTTTGTTTGATAGTCTTTCATTGATAAAAATGATTACGCTACAAGATGTTTATATATCCTTTGACTTTGTAATGACCTCCAAGATGCTTATATATTCTTTAGATGTTTATAAGAAACATAATCTACTTTCTTTTGATTTTATTGAAACAATGATTTCATCTGTGGTAGATATTAGCACGAAGTATCATGACATCTATAGTAAAGATCATGAGTTCTTCAATGTTTCATATAGTCAGATAATCTACTTTCTTTTGATTTTAGTAAACAATGATTTCATTTGTTCTTTTGATTTTAGTAAACAATGTTTCATTTGTTCTGGTCTTTGGTTCTTTCTTTTTGGTTCATTTGATAACTCAAATTTACCAATGCTATCTGAACACCTGAAGAGGGTTGTAAGCTGAGAGTACATTTGAACTTGAATTTGTTAGGAATTTTTTGCATATTCCTGAAGAGGGTTGTAAGGTGAGGGTCTAAGTTTGTGAATTTGTTAGGATTGTAAGGTGAGGTGAAGGTAAATTTCAGAATTGGGGATTTCCTTGGGTGATTGAATTTTATTCAAATCAAATTTCCGAATATACTCATGGATTTTTTGAAGGAAAAATACTCTTCTTGGCATAAGTAAATTGGACATTTGTGTTTTTCATGTTTAGGACAGATAAGTAAACTGGTCTGCTTCTACAACACAAGGATTCGAGTTCTGGAAAAGCAAATTGGGATGCTAAATTTGGTTCAGGATATAAAATATGATTCAGTTTGTTTGTATTCATTGTGGGTTGTTCAATCAAATGTTTCCTCTTTTACAATTCTTTTAGCAGCCAGAATTCACTCATGCTTGGTGAAATTTTTTTTCTCACTTTGGACAAGAGAAATCTAAAAATTGATACACCACTCTTCTTTCATCAAACTTTTACAACTGTTTGTAGAGAGATGAATTAGTATTGAGATGCCTAAGGTTTCATTACGATCTCAAAGTAGTGTAAAAGGGTATTGTTCTGATAGATATATATATATATATATATATATATATATATTGATTTGTGTGCTAAAGTGCAACTTACGCGCAATAAGGGCACGGTCATCAAAGAAGTGGGAAATATTTAGACCCGAAATTATCGTACCACGGGGATTGAAAAGCTAACTTCAATCCTTGGTTATGCCAATTACTAAGTCACTAACAATTAACAAAGAACCTAGAAAAATAGCACCAAACTATTTACATGCCCGGCTCGGAACAACCAAGCCTAAAATTGGTCAAGAGAACCACAAATAAATGAGGAAACCCACAACCAAGTGGTATTGACAATGAAAGTGGTTTATGAAATTTGATTTTGATTGCGAAAAATAAAATTGACAATTGAAAATTAATATTGCAACTAAAGATAAAGATAATAGAAACTTATCAAGAAATGAAAATTAGGTCACTAGGGTATCCTCCTAGCCAAATTTAATGCATAAATATGCTCCGATATGGTCATTTAATTTGTAATGGCATCAAGAATCGTACCTAAGGCTTTTCAAGGCTCATGGGTCATTAGATTCCTTAAAGGGTATTCCTACTCCGGATCAAGGGTCGTAGAAACTCAATTGGGACAATCTAGAGCCTTGTTAGGGCCTCTAGTTGCACCAAAAGGCGAAGAGTCCTAGAATCAAAGTTCCCAAGCTAGCCAATACGGCAATCGAAATTGGTATTGTAACTAACCATGTTCTAAACAAGTGTCCTCGCCATAAATTAGAGAAGTGATTAGGCCCCCTAATTTGTTCTAGACATGCTCATCTACACATTCAAGAGTTAATCAAGCTCCTAAGCATGCATCTAAGCCAAATAATATAGATTCGAACATATGCCAAACACGAAATTGAAAACCATTAAATCAAAACATATTTATTACATTAAATTCATGCTAGGGCTCAAACCCTAGCTTCCTAAATAGACTACTCACAACCCATCCACAAATCAACAACAAAATACATCAAATAAAGAGATAAAAGTGAAGAGGAGTGAGAAGTCACAAGAACAAGTCACAAATTGCTATGGAGCAATTATGACAAGCCTTGATTTATGATTTTTCACTTTTACCCAATCTCAAATATTGATGCTCCTTGAAATCTCTTGAGAAATTGATGAGGAATTGATGTGGAGTAGTGAAGATTAAAAGAAAATATAAAGTGGGTATGGTGGTGTGGTGTTTTGGAGAAGAGGAGAGGATGGAGAGGTGGTGTGCGGCTATTCTCCTTAGGGAGAGAAAATGATGGGATCTGCTGGTGTATGCGGCTTCTTTTTGCTTGTTCTCCCTGGTTCCCCCCCTGTTGGTGTTGTGAAGAGAATATCTATCGGTACTCTGTGAGATAAAGAGATCAAATGGGTGGCTATTTCGTGTGGAGGAGGAAAAGGTAAATGGGATAATGGGACACGTGGCAAGGCTACAATGGTTGAGGGGTGGAGGTGACGTCCGAAAATGAAAGAGGAAGAGCACGTGGTGCTATGCGTTTTGGCAGCAAAAGAAAGAATGAAGCGCTGCTCCCTCTTGCATGATTAAACCATAGTGATTAATTGTACAGCTGCCATGTGTCATCTTTTGAGTGGCTGAGTTCAATTAAACAAATAATTGCTTGCTTGCAACATGCCTCTGCACGTGATGTTGCTCTGATGATTAAACCTCTATTAATTAATCATTATCCAATGATTAATTAATGAAAAGAATAATTAATTAACAGAAATTCTTCTTTTCTTCATTTCTTCATTATTTACTTCGATTTCGCGCCAATTTCTTCTGATATCCGTGACTCTGCTTATTTTCTACAAATAAATAAAAATGGGTTAATTACATATTAATTAACTTGAGGATTAGCTTAATTCTAGTATTTAGAGTGCAATTATGCGTATAAAATGCGTGTAATCATATATTTATTAGCTGTTTTGAGTCTTTTGTTCTCAATTCTGGAGCTCATTGTTATTGTTCTGGGTTTTCAGTTGTGGTTGTGGGTGCAGCTGCTGTTCTGTGTATTACCAGATTAAAGGTGCTATTTTTCTAAGAAGTTGTTTTCCTTCTTCTTTTTTTTTTTTTGGTTTCCTGTGCTTTGGTTGCAATGTGGGTTGACAATGTGATTACAAAGTTTGGCTCTCTTTTCTTGCTGTTAGTCCAAAAGTTATAAGCAAAATGTAGCTAATATTACTCATCTTGAAGTTTGTCCAGATTAGTATTTGTTAAAGTCTGAACTCACCTTTTCTTCTTTTCTTGCCATGACAAATGAAGTTGATGAACCAAACCAACAGAACAAAATAGTATAACCATCAAAACAAAGTTTTTCTTTTTTTTTCTTTTTTTTCCCTTTTTCTTTAGAAGATGTGGTTTTGTTAGTACTATAACTTGAAGATTATAGCATGACATTTTATCTTTCCTGGTGAGACTTGAGTGTTTTTCATTTATGTCAGAATATGATTTTTAAGTTTTAGTATTGACATAGAGTGCAAACTAATTTTACTTGAACACCATGAACAATGGATTTGATTCAAATTCATAAAGCAGTCATATTGTAAAAGTACATAGATGAACTGCCTTTCAAGTTATTTCATGAAATACACTTTCATCAGTTATTGTTGAGCTTCATTTCATTTGGTTTGCGCTTAAATCATTTTGCAGACTTGCATGCTTCAGCATTCTGTTTTCTGACAAAAAAACACTTTCAGTACAATATCATCTTTTCATAGATGGTATCTTCTGTTCAATGATTTAATGAGCATATTGCTAAAATTTTGTTCAAACCTAGAAAATTGACCTCCGAAGTTTTCACAAGATCACTGATATCTATTTTCTCATTCTACCTAAATTTTCATTAAACTTCTTTATAAATTTCTTTCGTCACTTTTACAATTTTAATTTCTATCATAATTTATACTAGATCTTCAATTTCTACAAGATCCATAGTCAGATTTTTAACTTTTGGTAGATGATTGCAGATGGATAATTTTTCGATTATACATGGATATGATGGATGTTCGTTTCAAAAGCATTACATTGACCAGGATTCGGGGGATAGGTATCCTTCAGTTGCTCTTTTTTCATTTTATATTGCGGTTATGTTGTAGAAAACTTACTTATGTTACTTATTTTTTTGATGTTTGCAGCTTTGTCTTATCAAGAGCTCACAAGTATAGATTACAGTGCTATTATATTGAACCACGTATTGTGCTGCTTGGCATATAAATTATGGATTCTGTTTGTTCTTATTGTATTTCCTGGTAATCACTATTAACTACATATGTAACTTCTTTTGTTTTCTTCAATCAGGTTTCTTAAATGACATCTTTGATGTATCACAGTACTCATGTTGTTTGAATATCTAAATATTGTGTTTAACTGCAGTGCTGGAGTTTAAATATCTAGCTAATGATAGGTCAATTCACAGATTGGTATTGATCATTCTGGAACATAAAACATTCCTAAAAGCCTTGAGACATCTCAGGAGACTTTTGCTGTCCCCAAGAGCCTTGAGAAGTCGTATCAGGCTTTTGCTGCCCCCATCCTCCTTCAGAAATATCAAGAGAATTTTGCCGACCCCAAATGCCTGGAGAAGAAGCATCAGCAGGCTTTTTCTTCCCCCAAGCACCTTTAGACAACTTGGCCTGTCCCGAAGTTCCCTCAGAAGAACCATCAGCAAGCTTTTGCTGCCCCCAAGTACCTTCTGAAGTAGTATCCGCATTTTGCTGCCCCCAAGCACCTTTAAAAATCTCAGGAGACTTTTGCCATCCCCAACTGCCCTGAGAAGTATTGGAGGCTTTTCGTCCCCCCAAGCACCTTTAGAAATCTCAGGGGACTTTTGTCGTCCCCAAATTCCCTGAGAAGAAGCATCAAGTGCCTTCTGAAGTAGTATCGACATTTTGCTGCCCCCAAGAATGACGGGCAGTAGACTTATCTTCAGCTTAAATATCTAAACTGTTATGTAAAGCATATTCAAACATTTCTGCAGTCTTCGATCTTCAGCCAAACCGTTGGCTTCAAAGTTTGGCTGAGAAGGGAAATCCAAGCTCTTATGCAGGTTTGAAGTCCTTGTATGAATTTTCTCTATTAGCGGCATGATGCATGTTTTTCCATCATTCATTTTTCATATTTCACTACAAATGAGTCTACATGATTTGCTTTCTCTATTTTTATACAGAAATGTGTAAGCCATGCATTACCAATATGATGGAGTTCAATTCTATTAAAGTACCTGAATGACGTCAACAGGTAGTGCAACACTTGAACATCAGAACCTTATCACATCAACAATTTTTGGTCATATTATTTTCAGCCTGCTTTCAAAACCCTATCACATCAACAATTTTTGGATTATACAATGATCAAGAAAGATCACAATCCTTTTGCGCTGTTTTCTGGAGCTTTGGCTCAGCTTTTACAACAAAGTGGATTACAGCTCACTGTATGCTACTGCAGGTAATCAACTAAAATGCTATTACTTGAATTTGTCTTTTACAATTTTTTTTCTTCACAATTTAGATATAGTACTAATTCTTTTACTGATCAATCTACAGACATTCCAGAATGAATCAAAGCTGATGAAAGTCTCTTCTAGACTAAATTAACAAGCACAAATTCCAAAAGCAAAAGCGGAAAACTTATTCAGCTGATTTCATTCTGATCATCTAAGTCACCTATGATGACCTGGAAATTGAACTAGGAGGCTGGCAGAAGCAAAAATTCCAGAAGAAATTCAACAAGTTTGCAAGGAAGTTCAAGCAAAGTTCAGTTACCAGCCCTGTTTATCTGCACTCAAAATTGTATTCTGTCTCCAAGAACTATATTCAGTTGGTAGTCCTGTTCATTATACGGGCATTTGCTCTTTCAGTTTCAGTTTCATGTCAACTATATTCAGTCTCAGTTTCAGTTGGCAGTCATGTTCATTACACAACTACTTATGTATATAATCACTAACTTTCCTAAACAATTCACTAACAATCCTAACTTTTGCTGCGGGCAACTATTCCTAGCAACGTTACTCCCCAGTAATTAATAAAGTCCAACCAAACTTTTTTCATACTGCGCTTATATATAAAATAAAAACTGCAACGAAGAAATATATAACAAAATGCCTCACCTTTGACAGATATCATTAAACTCCAACTACAGTGGAAAAAAAAATTCCTAGCAAAAGTAATTAAACAATAGAGCATTCAACTCTCAAACAAAATGTCTAACCCACAAATCAAATCGAATCTTCCACAATTGTTTGTAAATTTTTCCTTATAACCCTTACCAATATTTCCTACCCTTTTTTATCTTCCCTAAACAACCAAAACCCGTGGCAGTGCGCGGGCGTCTATTCTAGTATATATAATTGAACAAAAGTACTGCAAGTTGGTTTTGAATACAAGTCAAACCAAGAAATATAATGTGTAGCTACGTGCTCATCTCTCAATCAAAGGAAAGCATACAAAAATCAATATTCAATCAAAAGAAAGAAGATGACAAAGAATGGTGGCAATTACTTTTAATTGAAACGGTGGTGTGATAGCAAACAGGACAACAAGCTACATACAAGATTAATTGAATTAGTTGATACACAACGGGACTCGAACCGTACTCAAGATCAAAATGGGTCATGCCAACTTTGCACACCAGTCGCTCGTGTAACTGTCAAAATGGATGCTCAATCTGCAGCAGCAAAGAAATTGAGAAGCCTCTGTTAGTTTCTGATTAATCATAGCATGGTCGCAATTGATAAAAGCTCGCGTCAAGAAGAAATGAAGAGTTTAGAAGGTACCTGACTCTGCGTTGGAGTTCAAGAACAGGTGATAATCAATGTTTTTGATGAGCTACAGGCAAGAGATATAACTAGGCTTGATTAAGCCTGAAGGAAAAAAGCCTGGGTGTCCAGATCACCTTTTGTTTACTTGAGATCTTTCCCTACAGAAATTTGGGCCCATTTGAACTTCCTGGCAGTGCGAAGCCCATCTCAAGTCACAGAGCCCAACCTCAAAAGCTCAACACAACGGGTGTCTAAATCAATTCACCTCAAAAGCTCGGGCCTGATTAATTTGCAGCCCAAAGCCCATTCCAAATTTCCAGGCCCACTGCAAACCTCAATACATTGGGTCCCCAGATCAGATCAGCGGACACTCTACCAAATTAGATGTCCAAAAGAAATACATTTGACAGGTTCAAAATATATACATCCGTCGAACCCAAAAGTTGGTACGAACACCAGAAATACATATTCTTATGAACTACAACGGTTTGATCCCTTTACAGGGTATGTTGGCAATCTAGTGACCCACTAGATGCAACCACAATTTCAAATTGAATCCCTGACTCCACCAGTCAAATTCAACCAATCCTAAATTGAATCACTAACTCAAGTCAAATTCTCCCAACACTAGAAATATAAATCCCAAGAACTACAACGGTTTGATCCCTCCCCGAGGGTATATAGGCAATCTAGTGATCCACTAGATGCAACCGCAAATCCAAACAGAATCCCTGACTCCCTGGTTCATCCGATCTGAATCCCTGACCTCATAAGTCAAATTCATCCAAACACCAGAAAAGTCAAATCATTCCAAAAATGTCCTCAGACATAAATTGAATCCCTAGTTCACGTACACCAAATTCGTCCAAACACTATTCACATTCCAAAAGCAATACCCTCCAATGGATCATACAGCCATTGGAATTCTTGAACTACAAGTGGCTTGATCCCTCTCCAAGGGTATGTAGGCAACCCATTCAAATATTAGGGTGCAGCCACAAAAACAAACAAACAAACACAATCTGTCTTGAATGGTCAAACCTGAAATAATTAAAACTCTATTCGCTAAATGAATATGAGTGAAATTATGTTTGGTGACATTTACGCTCACTAAATGCAATTTTTCCTCAACAACTACTATCACTTTCCCCCAAAATATCCCAAATTTCCCTCCAAAACCTTCAGATTTTCCCTCCAAATCTTGAACCCAGGCTTAATTAAGCCTAATACATAAATGATTGATAATATGTTTTCTTCTAACGTTGATTCACTGTATTATGCTTACATATATTTTGAATATGATATATGAATTAATGCCGTAAATCTTAAACTTGTCAACTTCATTGAAACATCAAAATATTCATTACAATAATTAAACTCCAAATAATCTTTATAATATAGAATAACTGAAACAAACAAAATGTCACACATTGACCATAATCTAAGAACAAAAGGTCACATTGACCATGATAAAATCAATAAAAAGTCACAAATTGACCATGATATCATTAACAAAAGGTCATGCATTGACCATTTAAATGTTTGACGATCCAAAAGCAAAAAATAGAGATAGGACAAAATTAGTTCTTCCATATTGCCCTTTTAAAGGTTGTCTTGTTGCCCTTTTAATTGCATGTAATGACTATGTTGTTTGAGAAGATGATGCAGAGGCAGTACCACTAGACCTTTGAGAAGAGGCAACAAACACTAATGTATGGCCTCCCCTCCTAAGTACTCTTGGTGAAGGTGTGACGTCCCGAACCCGAATTTACCAGTTTACAAGTTTTTCGATGGGTAAACGACATTTACATTTACTTTTTTGGCTCCGTTTCGACATTTTAGGGGGCCCTAAAAGTTGACTTTTTGTTCGGGTCAAAATTTGGGGAAATGTTCTTCATGGAAGTCGTAGAGGATGTTAAACTGAGCGTGTGCATATGTGGTGCGTAAAAATCGGAGTTCGTATGTGAAAGTTACAAGCGAAATAGTAAAGTTACTGTTCATTGGTAGAAAGTATAAATTTGAATTTTTACTATTGGGGCCGGTAATTTTTCTTTTCTCTCTCTCTCCTCCTCCCCGCGTCTCTCTCCCTCTCCTCTGCAACTCCGGCCACCTCTTGATTCCGGCCACCTGGGAATGAACAAGTGCCACTGCTGGACTCCTCTACTCCTACCCAACCTCCCCACGGCGATAACTCACGGCGGTTTGGACGGAAAACGAAGAATCAAGCCCGGAAACTTTACTGTAGCAGTTTGAGTCAACGCCGATTTCTCTCGATTCCGGCCATCTCCGGCTACCAAACCGGCGTCGAAGGTTCGGTTTTTGCCAAGGATCATTCTCCCCCTAGCCTTGAGCCACGATTTGCAGTGTAGAGGAAGAATCGACGATTGGAAGATTACGGTCACTATTCACAGTTTGAGTTCAAGCTTCTCTTTAATTGTTGAGGTACTTCCGCTCATTTTCTAACTTGGTTACAGTTGAAAGAATTATTGGGTCTGTTGAGTAGGTGCTGCTGCCAAAGTTTGGTGGCCATCGGAGCTGGTGGCGGTGGCGGCGGTGCCGCCACTATGGGCGGCGGTAGCGGTGGCTAGGGTAGCTTTTTAATTTCAATTTCTGGCTAGTTAAATTCTATAATTATCATAGAGCTTGTATGTGAAGTTTGGTGAATTTTGGAGAAGCTTGGAATTAATTATGAATTTTTGAAGTTTAGGGTTTCGATTATCGAATTACGAGAATCCGACCGTTGGATATCTCTCGGTTCTGCCTTGGAACCTTTAAATTAACGAATTGGTATTAGTGGTATAATTTGGGTTGCATCCAAGGAGAAGTGGAGATGTAATTATGAGGAATTGATTTTAGGAATCGTATTAATTTGTCGAATAACTATTCACGGAATATAATTGTGTACAGGGCGATGTACTGAGCTATTGCTCGACGAAGGAACTCGTATGCATGGTCGCCTAAATAGTACTGTGAGTGGACATTTTTTTTTAAATTAATTCCGCATGCAGTATTATTATTATTTTCTTCCAATTGAGATTTAATTATGTTTTGAATATTTGAGATTTAGTTTATCGAGATTTATTTATGGATTACGAGATTAGTATTGAAATTCCTTCCCGAGGGCTTTTAGTAGATTTTTGAAATAGTCATTCATGAGTTATTGAGTTGGGAAATGATTTTCGGGAAGTGACTGATTCGGAAAAATATTATGAGAATTATTGTTTTCGAATATCAGTTTTTATGAAGATATACGAGTGCGAGGGATTTAGCAAATATTTGAGCATGATTGATTTATTGAGATTTATTGGGTTTTGAATTCCGCACTTATCAGACTTGGGTTAGATGGAGCTTTCTTTCCGAAAGCAATTATTGAATTATAGAGTATGTGATTATGCTTTCGAGGATTTATTGAGATATCGAGGATTGAGTTAGTGAGTTATTACTGAGTTATGCTTTCGGTGAATTATTATTGATTGATTGAGGTAATATCGAGTTTCTTTCCTAAAGCAAGTGATTGAAAGAGGTTATGTTCAGTTCTTGAGGAGGCTATTCAGTTTATTAAGGAGGCCAGTTTTGGCGCATGCGTATCTTACCTAGTTGGCAGTCCCTTCTAGGTAATAGTCTGGTTGGCAGTCCCTTCCAGACTACAGCTCGGTTGGCAGTCCCATCCGATGCGTCACCTGGTTGGCAGTCCATTCCAGATGACATGAGGTAGTTAGTCGGCAGTCCCGTCTACTACCTGTGGTTAGTCGGCAGTCCCGTCTACTACATGTGGCTAGTTGGCAGTCCCATCTATCCACCGCCTCCTATTCCGGTTGGCAGTCCCTTCCAATGCGTCATCTGGGTGGCAGTCCCTCCTAGATGGCATGAGATGACTAGACATCAGTCCTTTCTAGTCATCAAACGAGCCTCATGAAAAGGGATGTTTTTATAAGGATTGAGGATGAGATTTTAAGAGATTTCAAGATGTTCTTGTTACGTGATTGAGATTTCAGTAAAGAGGATGATTAAAAGTATTTCCAAGATTGTTACTGCATGCGAGGTTTTAGAGAATAACTTGGGAAAGCATTAAGTTTTATTTATTCATTTGAAATCACTTATTTTTCGTCCACTCACTCTAACGGATTTTAAATGTTTTCCCCTGGGCCCTTCGGTTTTAAATGCCCAGTTTGCAGGCCAGTTTAGCTTGAGGTCGAGCGTACTTGGGGTTGAGGTATAGCTGTCATAGCTTCCGCATTATAAAAGCATCGGTCATTTATCTTGCTTTCTATTCTCTTGTTCGCCTGTATATTAGATTGCTCTGATAACCTATGAGATCAATATTCTTAAATTCAGAATTGTTTATGAAATGAGTTATGTGAGATGTTGTGATATTGGGAGCAGGGTGGCTCCAGGAGAATAAGGATGGATGATTTAGAAGTGTGGATGTTTTTCTACAGGTTTTGGGTTGTCCATTTTTAGGGGAAGTTCTGTCAAATTTTTGGTAGAATTTCTTCTAAAGTGGGCCCCGCAGGGCCTCTTCGGATTTTAGGGTGAAAACCGGGGCGGGTCCTGTCAGAAGGTGCCCTTTATGTCTTTGATATAACAATTGACAAATGGCATAACTAACACCAATTTCTTATTCAATTGCATCTGATCAATCAATAAGCAATTAACAATTACAAATGGCAATATTGACAATAACATTTGGTGCTGCTACTGTTTGCACTTGTACATTCACATTATTAGCGCCCCTGTTTTCAACACACAAATTCACATTACTAGTGCCCTGATTATCCACATTCACCCTTACATTTCTAGGAACTCCACTACTCTGTCCCTGCCAACATATATAAAATATAATTAATCACACATTTATAAGAATATGCATTACTAAGTTACAGATAAACACAAATGTCAAGTTATGTTCTCACCCCAATTCCTCTGGCCTTCCTTGCAAGTTCAATATGGCAGGTTCTTTTGCAAGTTAAATGAAAGAATTCTCTGGAGCTAAGATGGCTTAGTTAAAAAAAATGGGTCTGGGACATAGTTTCACACTTTCAATTTTTACTCCTATTTTTTTAAATGTTAGGTGAAGACAAACACAACCATTCCCACCATCAGTTTCAACAAACAAACAAAAATTAAACCACTATAGAGCCAAACTATAAACAAACAACAAAGACCCATTCCCACCAGATGCATTTAAATAGACCCATAACAACAACAAACCAATTCCACCTGAATTATGTTTAGTCACCAATACACCCAATGAATTTTGTACAAATCAATCATTTCAATAAATAGAAAACATATATAAACCATCTTGGAACCACAAAGTGAATGAGAAAGTGACCCCATCAGTTTCATCAAACAAACATAAATTAAACCATTATAGAACCAAACTAGAAACAAACAACAAACTCATTCCCAACCAGATGCATTTAAATAGACCCAGAATAACAACAAACCAATTCCACCCCAATTATGTTTAGTCATCAATACACCCAACGAATCTTTGTATAAATCAATAATTTCAACAAATAGAAAACATATATAAACCATCTTCGGACCACAAAGTATATGAGGAAGTGACGCTCACAATGAAATTCAGGGGTCCCATAAACCCTAAATTCATATCTCCAATACTCGTCCTCCTCTATGACCAGCTTAGCGAGCTTTTTACATAAGAAAGAGAATCGAATGCCGCTTTGAATCTCTCTCTGTTGATCAATCAATAGAAGAAAGAATGCTCAATGGATATGATGAGAAAGGGACTTTCGAGTCAAAAGTTTTCTGAATTTTGAGTCAAATGTAGAGGAAAAAGAGATTTTAAGGGGTGGTGTGGGTAAAAAGATAATTTTGTCCATGCCCTGATGTCTACGTGTGTACCAAATATGTGCCACATCAGCTAATTTAACGAGGAATTGGACGGAAGTACCAACTGGGGTAAAGGAGTAGTAGTCGAGGTATACTATGCCAATAACCTCACCAAACGACAGAGCTCAGACAACAGATAGGTTGTTTTCTGTCGTCTGATATATTTTAATGACAGATAGTCCAAAAACTGTTGTCTGAATATAGCAACATACCATGGTAAGTTAGTTTTGAGAATTAAGTTTTTTTTTTTTTTCAGACCACAGTTATCTGTCGTCTAATCAAAGGAGATAAATTAATTTTAATTTGTGTCGTAGCTGTTTTGTTTTGTTTGTGTTCATACAACATTTATCTGTTGTCTCGTTAAAAGAGATAAATTGACTTTGGATTTTGTTGTAACTAGTTTTTTTTTTTGGCACAACATGAAGGAATTTAGTCCCAAACTTTTAATGATTTTTCTGTCCCCGACAAATTTATCAAACCAAAAAGAATGATTTCGCGCTGCACATTTTTCAGATTCCCTCCTCACCCATATCGAACTCCCCCTTAGCTTGCTCATTACAACAGAACAAAAAAACAAATTGATTTCCTCTCCTTTAACCTAAGCCCACTCAGATCTCGCCTCCCAATCTCGCAGCTATCTCTAAAGCTCGCGTCTCCATCGACATCAACGTCCTCTGCCGCAAGGATTTCCGGGACTACGAGTCCTTCATCGTCCAATGGGGGTAAGTAAACCCTAATCTAATCTGATTCCTCGATTTTTTCAATCTGATTTTGGTTGTTAGTGGTTTTGGTTTTCTAATCAAGGGATAAGGGTGAGTTGTTGTCAACTGGGGATGAAGGGGATAAGGAAAAAAGAAGAAGAACAAGGAATAAGGACAACGAACAGAGGAGGAGAAAGGAAGAGAAGAAAAGAAAAGAAGAAGATGGGAAGGGAGTAAGAGATAGAGATTTTGGGCTCGATGATGAGTCGGTCTTATGGAGAGTTTCTGTTCTAAAATAGGATTTTGGTATAGGAGTTTCAGGTACTGCAACTAGGAAGATGTGAGAATTTGATCTCATGATCATGGAATTTCACCATCAAATTCTGGATGTTGAAGAATTGAAAGAAGTTGGGCAGACCTTCTAGAGCCTTGTTTTCATTCTAGTTCTGGTCCTGTTTAGGATTTAAGGTGAGTGACTTCTTTACTTTACAATTTTACTTGATTTCTATATTGCTCTATTGGTTTATGCTTTGATTTCTATAATGTTGGGTATCTGTTGTCATGTGAAGAAAGCTTGTCAAAAATGCATACAGATTGAAACTTTCACATAAGGGTTTCTATACTGGTGCAGCTGCTAAAGTCTCTAGCTCCAATGGTGCTTAACCAAGCAAAGTTTTATTTTTCTTGTGGAAGTTGCACTTGGTATTTTGTTTCATGGATTTTTAGCTATCGATTATGCTGAACTGGAAGTTAGTATTCTTTACTACATATTAGTGACATTCAATAATTGTAATATTGTTCCGTGGTTGGGGATTTGATGATTGATGATTCTTTTTAAACCGCAAGATCATGTCGCACAGCAGAAATCTTCAAATAAAAGTGAACCGTATGACATTGCTATTGTTGGAGGAGGCATGGTTGGCATGGCCCTAGCTAGTTCCTTGGGTAGTTGGTCTTTTGTGTATGTTTTCATCACTTCGGTTATTTTGTGTGTTGTGTAGTCTATTGTGTTAGATTTGGTAGGCAAGTTGTCCTAATAATCTAGTTGTACTTATGGTTAATATTATCTCACAACTTCATGCTCGTGAATTTTTGGCCTCTCACTACACCAATTTCAGAATCAGACAACACATATCAGACGACAGCAAACATTTTAACTGTCGTCTGATTTAATCAGACGACAGCAAGAAATATTATGTCGTCTGAGTTTTTGAATCAGACAACAGTTGTTACATTGCTGTTGTATAATTGTAATTCAGACAATGGTTATTTTTTTGATGTTGTTTGAATCAATCAATTCAGACAACAGTTATTACATTGGTATTGTCCAAGATTGATTAACACAATGGTTGAGAAAAGATGTTGTCTGATTGTTTTAATCAGACAACAGTTATTACTTCTCTGTTGTGCAATTACTATTAACACAATGGTTGAAATAGATGTCGTCTGATTGTTAATTCAGACAATGGCTGATATAGATGTCGTCTGATTGTTAATTCACACAACAGTTTTTAGTTGTCTGTTGTTCCATTCTCTATTAGACGATGTACTTGAATTGATGTTGTCTGAGTTTTAGGATTCAATATATATATGTTGGCGCCCTTCTTAATTGACTTTAACACTTGGCCAAATTTTCAATTTTTCACTTCCCACCATTCGACCAAAACCCGAGCTCGCTCTTCCCTCTCTCAAAATCACTCTTCATCTCCCCGAGCAGCCATCTATCTCTCCCACTCTCCCTGTCAGCTTTCTCTCTCTTCCACTCAACAAAACTACCTCTCTCTTCTCACAGAGCCCATCTTTCTCCTTCGCCTTTACAAAAATCAGAGAAAGTGGGAAGAAGAAAACATATAGCGCCATATAGACGATGATTGAGAAATCGAAACCCAAATTTCTCATACTCTTTCTCTCCGCCCCCTTCTGCAAAACCCTAGCTTTCTCTCGCCGCCGCCCCATCAATTTATGTTTCAGATGTAAGGGTCAATACAGAAGCCCACCGAACTGGTTGAAGATCCCTATTCCCGATGTAAGCAAATCTCCAAACCCTAGATTTCTGATGTGGGTTTTGTAATTTGGGGGTTTTTAATTGGGAGACCTAGAATTTTATATCGAAGACGGAGATGGACTCGAAGACGGAAAACGTTTTGGAGATGGAGTCATGCCTGGGTCTTCAACTAGGAGGAAACTCTCAATATTTGAAGCTTGAAATTTGCCATATTGCTTCTCTTTGTGATAAATTGGGTAAAGACCCTTTCCTTGCTTTAGTTTCTGGCTGTATAAATCAGAAGGCCAGATACTGACACCCTTTCTCCCTCTATTGTATTTCGTAGTGACTTTGGAAAGAGTGGAGCTTTGTGCATCGAATAGCCATTCAATTCAAAGATTGAGATTTTGCAGGTGAGGCCAAAATCTGTTTTACCACCCATCCATCCGTCTGTTTCAGTTTTGGTAGTTGAGAGCGTAATGAGAGATAGAAAGAGAGAGATATAGATGAGAGCAGCCCCAGTTGAAAGCTGAAGAATCTCTTCTTTGAAATTTGATAGATTTATCTCCCAACTGTCCCATCGGTTTGACCAATCTTGAGTCCTTCATCTTACTTTGAAGAATTTGAAGAAGGATAATCACCCAGACACTCAGATCGTTTTAACTTCATATGACAAATCACTGTATCGATTGGAGTCTTTGAAATTATTCACAGTCCAAGTTCTGAGGTATTTTTTCTTCTTCTTTGCATTGCTACCTTTTGTGGATGTATGTGATCTGCTTCAAAACCTAGCATAATTTCTATCTAAATTGGATCTTTCTGCTGTAAATTTGGGATCTTTAAATGCCTACTTCGGCTTTGGATAGTTAGAGATTTGGGATCTGTTTTGTTGTTCATATATCTATCTGTCTGCATTTATGTACATTTGAGGACATTGAATATTTAGTGTGCATACATGTCTGTACTTATACAAGTATTTGGAATATGGATTCTCATTTTGTTTCTCAAGACTGAAATTTGCTTTCTATAATTTCAGGGAAACAGTGTGGAGATTTAGAGTTTGAGGTGATATCTCACTCACCTCTGTAGTTTTATATGCTATTATATCTATAAATCTCTAGAGAAATAAGAGGTTAACTTTATATGGATTTTGCGGTCCAAACATCAAATTAGTAATAGTAATTGTCCTTGGCAGGGAGCGGAAAAGGAGGTTCATCCAACTATATAGTCCTGCTCTTTTGAATAGAAAATAATTAGATACGGGAAATTGGCACTCAGATTCTTGTTCGAACAAGTCAACCTTGTCTGTGTGTTTTGGTTCTTCAATAGTATATTGTCGCGTTAAAGATACCATCTAGTTGCTTTCTAAATGTTCTGAGTTCTCTTCCATTTCATAAATTGTCTCCCTATCAAAAAGAATATGATTATGTTATCCATTTCAATGTGAAAATAGTTCCTGGTTCCTTCAGTGAGAATTCTCCTTCAAAGGAACATTTAGTTTCTGACTGGTTTGATTTTCCGTGGTGTCTAAAGTTTCATATAATACATATAATAGGTTTTGTAGGCTTTGTTCAGGCTTATGCATTCGTTAATCACTTAGTGTATGAATTCTATCTATGTTTTATCTGTAGCTGTTTCCTATGGAACTAATTAATCTCCCTAGTTTATATGCAGGATAACATCTTAAAAATTTGAAAAGTTTATGATGCTTTTCTAGCAGAGTTTCCTTTGTGTTATGGGTATTGGAAAAAGTATGCAGATCATGAGGCACATTTTGGTGTTATTGATAAAATTGTGGAGGTTTATGAACGAGCAGTTCAAGCTGTTACCTATTCAGTTGACATTTGGTTGCATTACTGCACATTTGCCACAACTACTTTTGGAGATCCAGACACTATCAGAAGGTAATAACTATTCCTTATGCATTCTTATTGTTAGTCATGTTGGGAGTTTATGATTGCATGGTTTTCTCTGTTGCAAAGAACTAGTATCCTTGTTTTCTAACCTCACTTCAGTATGATTGCAACAGTGGTTCCTCACATATATGACGGAAAGGTTTGGTGGGAATGCACTATAGAAATGTTTTCTGATGTGCAATCCCTACGCTTTGAGGCTACTGTTCGGGTGTAGCTTTTTGTTTTGTCTTGTTCTTTTTCTCCCCTCCCTAAGGATCTAATTCTATATTTTGGCTTCACTATACCCATTCTATCTCCCTTACCATGAAGACACACATCTTAGTAATTTAGTGGTCAATGAATTCTGGCTCTATTTTAACTTTAACACTTTGAAGTGCATCATTATGCAAATTGCTGCTGGGAAGATCTCGTCCAGTTAAGGGCTTAGATGGCCTCTAGCACTGCTCCATTTGACGGACATAGTATGGTTTATATCAGGAAGGTAAATGCAGCGTTTAGAAGTGTTATATGGTGTTAGAGTCAGTTCTGCGGTGTCTCCCTTTCATGGATGTGTTATCTCACCTGTATTAATACTTGTACCCATCTAATCTTTCTTTTTTTTCCTTCAATTTTTCTCTCTTATGGCTTTCAAGCTTTTTGAGCAAGGATTGGCGTATGTTGGAACAGATTACTTGTCCTTTCCTCTTTGGGACAGGTACATTGATTATGAATTTATGCAGCAAGCATGGGGCCAGCTTGTTGTGATCTACTCACGAATATTAGAGAATCCGTACCAACAACTGGATCGATATTTAAACAGGTGATTATTCTTTGAATGTGTTGTTTTGTTTGTATTCCTGATGCCAATGGTTTTAACAGTTTTAAGGAGTTAGCTGGAAGTCGGCCTCTCTCAGAATTGAGAACTGCTGAAGAAGCTGCTGTAGCAAGTGCCACTTCAGAGGATGGTGTACAAGCAAACGGAGTCAGTTTGAAATCGGAAATTGAAGCAGAAAATATATCTACAGAACTATTTCATTTAGTGAAGTTCACAATGAAATCATTGAGCTCAAGGTATCTTTCACTATTATTGTTTACTTGGTTGTATTGATTGAATGCCTCTATTGATTGAATGATTTACTTGCCAGTAACTAAAATGATTGCTTCCTTAGGTTATTTCAGAAACTGCTTATAAGTATAGAAGTCAACAGTTCAAGCTTTCAAATAGCTTAAACTCCATAAATGAAATAACTTCTCTGAATAGATTGGAATCATGCTATTACATTTGTTGAAATTATTGTTTACTTGTAAATGAAGAGGAGTAAATGGCCTTTCATGGGTGCAGAGTGTTGGATATGGTTGGACTTGATCTACTAATTAATGCAAAGTATCCTGATCATGAAATTATTAGGTGTACTGGAGTTGTTTATGGGATGGCATTTTAGCAAGTTCAGTTTGCAATTAGATTAGTACAAAAGTGGCTCTTGCACTTGGATATTTGACATTCTTATTTTGATGCCATTTTGGTTTATGATGTTGTCTTAGTTGCTGGAATGAGACCATATATAATATTGATTCCTTAACGCTTTGACTAACTAAAAGTTGATTGTGGCAAAGGCTTTTTCTTTATTAATAAGAATCTGATGCAATTATTAATTGTAGACAATGAAAGATAATTATAATCCTGAACTATTATAGTTACTATGTCTATGTTTCTGTTGCCAGTGTGATATCAGCTTCCTAGACGTTACAAGTTTACAATTATAAGCAGTGCTGCCATTAAAGGTGTGTTTACTTTTGTATAGTATATGGATTTGAAGAATTAATGATCTTTAAAGGTCGTGGCTTAGGCTCTGTATTTGGGAAAACTTGGCCAATGTATCTTGGTTTTTTTCTGTTATTTTCATGTAGCATCTATAATACTTGTTGCTGTCGGACCCTGATCTTAGTAACTAGTTATGAGACATGTCAAAATTGATAACATCATACTTGAAATTGGTTTTACAAAAAAAGAAAAGAAAAGAAAAAACTCTGTTGCAAATGATAGAAGAATTAATAGTTATTACTAATTAAAGGGTGTGGCTTATCTCTATGTTCCATTGAACTTTAGCCTTCGGCCCTGCAATTTGGAAAAGGTGGAAAGGTTATTTTAGATGTGCGATGTCCTGATAGTCCAGGAGGCAGTGTTCAAACTGAAGGTATTTTTACTAACTTGTTTTGCTTTGCTTTCGTACTTTTGTATTGAATCTAAAAATGGAGAACTAACAACCTTAAAGCTTATGGCTTTCTCTATTATATCAGGAGCATTACATTAATCATCAAAAACACTTGGTTTCTGTGGCAAAATATAGCACATGACCAAAGAGTGTTACACCTTGAATGATAAGAACTGCCCTTACTGACATGTAAGATCATTTCCCTTCCATATCTATCAATTGCTAGTAACAATGGAGGTACTAGCATTGAATTTCTATTTTTCACTTTTATGTGCCAACTTCTGGATCCTCTTTTGATCAAAGGCTCAAAGCATCTCTGGTTGTTATGCAATACTGCCAGCCTGCAACTGAAGGTATTTCCATTTTTGAAGTCATTTTGCATATAATCTGAAAGTGAAGATTCTTAATTTCCAGCTTCCAGGTCATCAGTTGCATATATTTACTTCTAATTATGGATGTAGGTTATGGAGAGCACCTGTGGATTCACTTACTCCTACAATAGTAGACATGCTCAGTGAAAAAGCTAAAGTAAATCAAAGCAGGTCCTGAGCCTTTGTTCTCTGTTAATTATATGCAGCATCTCAGCAAGGAAATTTTCTATTCTAGGACAACTTTAGGCTGTTGTTGATGCAGCTTCTGCTGGCATCCTCATTATCACCACAAAGTGTTCTTCAAGACTTGGTTGGTTTCAACATTTCAGTAAATGTTGTTAGAGGACTAGTTCTGTTGATGTAATGACTTTGTTGGATATATGGATGAATGTATCGGATTTTTACATAAATGAATGTGTTTTGGATGTGATGTCATTTTGAATGTATATCAGACCATTCAATCTAGCTAAAAACTATTGTGCAATAATTGATCATCACAAAATGCCTAACAAAAACTGTTGTATGAGCCATCTAATTACAATACTATAAAGACTAAAAGAACGATAAAGTCATTGTCCAGCAAAACAACAAACAACAATTTTTTGAAGAAATCTATAGTATCAATAATGGATAGACAATGAGATTTGCAAGTACATATTGTCTGACCAAGCCTTCAGACAACAGCAAGCATATACCTGTTGTCTGGCACAGCCTTCAGACAATAGTAAGTATATAAGCCGTTGTTGTCTGACTAAGCCTTCAGACAACAGCAAGCATATAAGCCCCTGTTGTCTGGCACAGCATTCAGACAACAGTAAGTATATAAGCCGCTGTTGTTTTTCTTGACGTTCAGACAACAGACTGGGTAGTAGTTGCTGTTGTAGTAAACTTTATCAGACGACAGTTTTTTAGTATTGTCGTATCCATGTATCAGACGGCATTGAGATAGACAACAGCAAAGTATATAATCAGACGACAGTGAAAAACTGTCGTCTGATTGAAAAATTGGTGTAGTGTCTATGTGCTTGTCTTTGAGATTCTAATGTGTATTCTAACATTTAGAGTGGATAGACTGATGAACTGGCCGGTAACAATTACTTTTGTTGCGCAGTTTGTTATCTGCCGATTTCTACAGTGACATACTAATATATATATATATATATATATATATATATATATATATTTTGTATATTTATGGTCTATTCTTGTGTCCTTTTAGCAAGAATGCCGATGACGAGGCACTTGAAGGTGGCCATCAATGGACTCTCCATCAAGAAAGGGGAGCCCCCTGATGTAAGGGTCAGTACAGTAACACTTGTAACCATATCTCCCTTCAAAGGTATTTATATTAAAGTGTGGGTTTTCACTTTGTTCTATAATAACATCATTTTCTCATGTTCATCTATTGGCCATCATGCTAAGAGCTCAAATTATATGCTCTGCGAAGCTGGTTAGCTTAAGTAGAAAGCAACAAATGGTGCACTTGTTTTTCTATAGTGGTACCCTCATAAGCTTGGACATGCATGTTGTAGTCATAGTGGAAATTGCCAATATGTTATAATGGACTTCAAATAATGATAGACCAATTGATCGGACTAGTGCATTCTACTAAAGGTTAGTGACTATCTTCATGTCATCGATCACTTACGTTTTTGCAAATATGGTTTCAGTTTTTAATTATGCACTAATTAAACACAACTTGCATTCTAAAGGTTACTAAGCTGAACATTTCATTGATGTGGTAAATTGGCTCACTATATGCTAATATTTTTTTTTTCTTTCTTTTATTGTGCCTTCTATTAGCCTCTTCAAGAACCAAAGAAGATGACCAATATTATTCTTCAAGCTCTGAAAATTACTGGACAAAGAGGCATTATCAACAGAGGCTGGGGTTGGTAATTGTATGTCTTGGTTCTCAAGATTACTTTCGAGCATGGTGTATATGTATGCTTATCTGGATATGAAACAATTTATTTTTATCTTCTCAGCAGTACAATCAAATGATTCTGTGTACTTAGTGGACAATTGCCCCCATGATGACTCTTCCTCGGATGTTCTGTTGTGGTAAATTATTTATGTTATTAGTTTATTTTGGTTTAGTACAGATTTTGCTGCACTGGTGCTTACTAGATTCATGCTCGCTACGTGGTTTATTTGTTGTAGTGACATGATCATTAATTCAAATATGACTAACAAAAAAAGGTCTTGAACATTTTCATTTGAAGCATGCAGGAGCAATTACATGTTGTAATGATAAATTGATGTAGTAGTAATAAATTCCTGTGGTCCATAGTAGTCTACTTGTTTTAATATTGCAAGAGGAATATATGTTGGTTGATTCACTCTATTATATGGGACACTGCATGCAGGTCAGGAACGTTACCATAGCCTGGCTCCCATGTATTATCACGGTGCAGCTGCAGCTGTTGGTCTATGATATCACAAGCATGGTAATCATTCATCTCTCCAATTTAGGTTTAGATGTCCTTATGTGTTGCTGGTTTTTGCAAGTTCGTGTTTGTAATTTCACGGAACATTAGACTTTCAAGTTTCAACATTATATAGTCCCTGCAATGATTCCATTATAAGTATCTGCAGATTATATGTAATCGACTTGAAGTTTTTCTATTTTCGATACTCTTGAAGCAAAGACTTTAGCATCTTTGATATATAACTTTCAAAAGCAGAATGAGCCACTTGTGACATGCTCATTGTAAGCCTTAAAATTTTATTTATAAAATGGTCCTCACTTCCATCGACCAATTAAGAACCAGCTAATTTATAACAAGACGGCAACAGCTAGTTTTCTGTTTCTTACTCTTGTCTAGCGACGTTGCATTCCATGCATCATTATCTATTAATATTATCGTGCATCGAACCAGCAAGAGCAAAAAAATAATTCAAATCATGACGACGACATCGGCGCCACAACTTCCATGCAAGCTCCGCTTCTTACTCTTCATCCTCTCCATCCTCCTCGACGCCGCTCGCCGCCCCAACGGCACCGTCAACCGCCGTCTCATGTCCCTCTTCGACTTCAAGGCCTCTCCTTCACCCAAACCCACCAACCGCGTCAAAACCTCCGATGTAATGGTCGACCACTCCCGTAACCTCTGGTTCCGCTTCTACATCCCCACCACCACTGACGCCGCCAAACTCCCCGTCATAATATACTTCCATGGCGGCGGTTTTGTCTTCTTCTCTGCCAACTCAAAACCCTACGACGACCTATGCAAGCGCCTTGCCCTCGAGCTCCCAGCCGTCGTCATCTCCGTCAACTACCGCCTCGCGCCGGAGCATCCGTACCCGGCGCAATACGACGACGGGTTCGACGTCCTGAAATTTGTGGATGCAACCAACTTTGAGGGTTTCCCGAGTGAACTTGACATAAGCAGGTGTTTTCTCGCCGGAGATAGCGCCGGCGGCAACGTGGCTCACCACGTGGCAGTAAAGGCCAGTGATCACGAGTTTTCCAAAATGAAGGTTATTGGTGTTATAGGGATACAACCGTTTTTTGGAGGGGAAGAGAGGACTGAATCAGAAACCAAGCTGACCAAGGCTCTTTTAATTACTCTGAAGCGAACCGACTGGTACTGGAAGGCGCTTTTGCCGGAAGGGACGGATAGAGACCACCCAGTGGTTCATGTATTCGGTCCACAGTCAGATGGTGTTTTGGGGAAGAAGTTTCCGGCGACGATCGTTTTCATGGGAGGGTTTGATCCTTTACAAGACTGGCAAAAGAGATACTACGAGGGGTTGAAGAAAGCTGGGAAAGAAGCTTACTTGGTCGAGTACCCGAACTCGTTTCATGGGTTTTACTGTTTTCCTGAACTGAAGGAGTCTTCATTATTAATTGAGGAGGTGAAAGATTTCATCGAGAAGCAATCAGCTCCTCACTAAAATTGTTGTCCCCCTTGATCGAAGTTGTCTAGCTAGTGACTTTAATTTGATGAATGTAAGGAAGGTTTATGGTTTAGTTTTCGTTCTATTTTTTTTACAATAATCAAGCTGATTTTTTGCAATTAATGGCCCATAACGGATAAGGTTATTTTGTTCGCATATAAAAAACCTCCCAAAAAAGAAAGAGTCCAAAACTTTATTAACAAGGATTTCGTTTAATTTCTATCGGAAAAGAAAAAGGTACGTGTAGTATAATTTGTTCTTTTTGAAGAACAAGTTAGTATTAGGTTATTAACTTAAGAGCATCAGCAGTGGGGGGACTCATTTTTCAGACTAAAATTTAGGTCCAAATAAGCTGAAATAGTGATTTGAGTCCATCTGAAAAGTATACAAAATGACTTATTTTTACTGGTTGCTGCAGTGACTGATTTTTGGACCCATATTTTGGACTCATATTTTTAGACTGAAATTTGGGTCCAAAACACAAATCTTTCCACTATGGAACATATTCATATTTGAGTCTTTGTTTATATATATATATATATATATATATATATATATATATATATATATACATACAGATTTGCTCACCTAAGGGACAGTTTTAAGGGACTGTGAGGGACAAATGCATCTTAAACACATGTATTAAATATAAAAGCAGAAATTATAATAACTTAAAACTGTGCATTTATTTTCAGCCATCAGATTCACTTGTCCCTTACAGTCCCTTAGGTGAGCAGGCCTTTATATATATATATATATATATATATATATATATATATATATATATATAAAGGCCTGCTCACCTAAGGGTGAGCAGATCCTATCCAGAGTGAGGCCTCACTCTGAAATTAAAGTGTGAGGTTGGAGTTTATGGTCACTTTTCTGTCGCATATCCACATTTCGACCGTTCAGTTTTTAGGTAGTAATGTATAGATCATCTCTGCAAAATTTCAGCCAAATTGATGATCTTTAAGGTATCTAACTCGCTTAAACCAATGGACGAACTGAATCTATCAAACCTGAACCGTACTAGCTTTAACGCAGTTATCAATGCCTTAACAACTATCAATTTAGCTGAAATGTTGCAGAGATGATCTATACATTAGTACCTAAAAACTGAACGGTTGAGATGTGGATATGCGACCGAAAAGTGACTCTAAACTCCAACCTCACACTTTAATTTCAGAGCTAGACCTTGCTCTGGATAGGATATATATATATATATATATATATTAAATTTTATGTTTGTTTTAATATGTGTGTGTGTATCTTAAATTAAGATAAAAAATGCCACACAAATTAGTATAAATAAAAGTTAATCATCAAACATTAAACATAAAATTCATTCAAATTTTATTCATTACAATATAATTAAAACTAGGACCGAAACCCACTCAAGCTAGGAGGCCGTCCTGGCACTTATTTTATTTAAAGAAGCATAACACAACTAAGACAATAAAAAAAAATAACACATTTAAAAATGAGAATTGCTTAAGACTGACCACCTCTAAGATTCCCCATAAATGATCAATAAGATCTTGTTTGAGTTTGTCATGGTGTCGGCTACTCCTAATCTGAGTGTAATGAGCCAAGAAAACATCTAAGTTTGCTGGAAGTCGATGTATATCTTCAGCATTGGGTAAAGATTCGTACTCATCTTCTTCATTCCTTCTCGTACTATTTTCAGGCACATCACGTAATGATACTTCCTTTGATGGACGTTCATCTTCAACAATCATGTTGTGCAAAATTATGCACGTCTTCATTATCTTGCCCAGAAAATCTAACTGCCAAGCTCGAGCAAGCCCCTTTATAATAGCAAATCGAGCTTGGAGAACCCCAAAAGCTCTTTCCACGTCCTTGCAATATTTTTCTTGTTTAGTAGCAAAGTACTTGAGCTTTCTAGTTTGAGGCTGAGGTATTGATTTCACAATCATACCCCATGCAGGATATATACCATCTATAAGATAATATCCGATTGTATGTGGATTTTGATTAAGAAAATAGTTAACAGTAGGACCACGACCTTTAACAAGTTCATCAAACAAATGAGAGCAATCCATGACAGATATGTCATTATGGGAACCAGGCATTCCGAATAATGCATGCCAAATCCAAGTGCCATACGAGGCTACTGCCTCGAGGACAATAGTTGGACGGTGGCCGGTAATGGCCAACAAATTGTCCTTGCCAACCACTGGGACAATTTTTCCATTCCCAATGCATACAATCTAATGAACCAAGCATACCAGGAAAGCCACGAGACTCACCTTTTCGAAGGAGCTTGTCAATGTCCTCTTGTTTTGGTTTTCTAAGAAATTCTGCTTCGTAGATGCGCACAACAGTGTCACAGAATTTCTTCAAACACTCCCTTGCAGTGCTCTCTCCCATTTGAAGGTATTCATCAAGCACGTCAGCAGCATTGCCATACGCCAACATCCTCATTGCTGCAGTAACCTTTTGATGTGGAGTAATGATTACACGCATTTATATATGTGTAATTATATCTAAAACACTAGAATTAAGCTAACTCTCATATCAATTATAATGTAATTAATCCACTTTTATTTATTTTGTAGAAAATAAGCGGAGTAACGGAAATTGTGAGAAAATGAGGCGAAATTGGAGCTAATTGGAGTTTCTGACAAAAGGACGAAATAGTCAATGTAGGTCAACCATAGTCAATGCCAATCAAAGGAGCGGAATCCAAATACCTAGGATAGTATGAGCGGAAGTACATGAAGAAGAGAAAAGGAATGGAAAGAAAAGAAAATTCAAATGAGAGATTTATGTTAATTAATCCTTAATTTGATTAATTAATCATTGATTTGATTAATTAATTAATCATTTGATTTAATAATCAAGAAGCCATCAACCATCACATGCGTGCAACAATTAAACAATGCTTTGTTTAATTGCCTCAGCCTATGAAAGAATGACATGTGGCAGCCTCTTCTTATAATCCTTGAAAGGCACAGATTCTGGGCATGATTCTCGTTCTCTCTCTCGACCAACGAACCTGATCCGTTCCTTTCTTTTCCCACCACGCTGTCGGCACATGCAGCCATTTAACATATACTAAAGGTGAATCCACTGTTATACTGTTCATACTATTGACAACTGTTCATAAGCGTGTGAAAAGACAGTTTTGCCCTTTGTGTTCCATCAATTACCGGCTGCCACTGCGGGTTAAAAGGTCGGGCGTTGTTTTGACGCGATAGAAGGGAGTGAATTTCATAGAGGTTTGCCGTTGTTTTGACGCGATAGAAGGGAGTGGATTTAGCTCTTTCCAATCTTCGATCTGTCAATAAAAGGTAATCATGAATCATCTGCTCTTCCCTCTTCAAATCTCATCTCCCAGATTTGATATAGAATTTGGAATTTTGATTCTCTGATTTGATGTGAGATTTGCCAATAATTTATCGTGTTTGGGTAGGTGATCTGCGACAACTAAACCAATCGTGCTTAGGTCTTGAAGATAATCATGCTAGACCAACCAGGTGAGAGGGTTTGTGCTATGATGGAGATAATCGTGTCTATTTTTCATTTAATCTCTTGAATTTGGTTGTTTCGTCCTTGGGTCTGGAAGTCTTCTTCTGCTATCCTTTTTCTTATATTTTGTGTTTGGTGTTTATTGGGTTTTTGGTTTTTGTTGGTTTTGAACTGATATGAGTTTTGGTGTTCTAATTTGGGAATTGTTGTTTTTTCTTTCTTTCTGTTCGTTATCTCCTCTTATGTCAAGTGATTTTTTTTTTTGCAAATCTCACTGCTCTTGCCTCCTCTGGGATACTGCTGTTTTTTTGTTTGATTTTTTTCTTTTTTTCTTGGTTTAGTTAGTGGTTGTAAGTGTGAGTTTGGGGTTTTTGGTTTCTGTAGATAAAAAGTAATGATGAATGTTGGATTAATTGGGTTTGTTTTTATGTGATAGAATTGATAGAAGGGAGAAAAGCGAAACCATTCCAATCTTGGATCTGTGGGTGACAGGTAATGGTGAATCTTGCTCTTTCTTTTTGATCTAGAGTTTGATATCAGAGGTTCGATAATTTTGTAAATGTAAGGAATTATATTGCTATCAAAGATTTGATAGAGAATTTGGATAGAATAGTGGAATTAATTGATTTTGTAAATGTGAGAAATTATACTGCAGGTACTGTTTGTTTGTTTCTTTCTTTCATATTGTTTTTATTTATTTTTATTTCTTTACTGTTAGGTTGGTAGTTGTTGATTGTGGTGTGTAATTCATTATGGTCAAATGAGTGTGTTATGAATAGATGTTGGGTTTATTGTTGCGGATTTGATGCGAAAGACTCTGTCTTTGATTGTTTTGTTATTGTTCCTCAATCTGTTGTTTGCTGGTGTTTCAGTGTTTTGCTTTTATTCAGGTATGAATGAAGTTATTATGTGTGGTTATTGTTATTTTTAATTGTTATAATTGCTTTTATTGGTAACATAGATAATAAATTATCAGATAGTTAATAGAGCATATATGTGCCTATGTTGGTACGAAAATAAAATTTATGTAAACAAAATTTTTCCAGAAAGAGTTAGATAGGATCTTGAATAATAAAGGATATTGTTTTCATTCTGCAGATTCGAGGAATAGTTTGGTGTTACATTGTTTATCTACTTCAAATTTAGGTAACGTTTTTGAAATTTAGCAAGATTTTGGTTTATTAATTTAATCTATATATATGTATGGATATGTATATATGATTGTTTAAATATATATATATATATATATATATATATCTAACTATGTTGCATGCTTCAAGCAACTTATACTGTTGTGTACAGTCATGGCACCAAGGATTCCGTGGACAAGGGAAAAAAGGGTTATAGAACAGCATGATCATCAAGATTGTACTGATGAAGTTCATGAGACTTTTTCAAACAAACAAACAAATCGGCAAATGCAATCACGAAAACAAAAACAGGGTATGAATTTATGATCATTTTGCAAGATTAATGTTTTAGCTTGCTACTTCAATTGATGTCCTTTTTAAATTTCATTTGTAGCCTGTCAATTGGCAGTGATGGAAAAGAATCGGTTTGTGAAAGCTGCTGCCTTTAAAAGTTCAAATTGTAGCTTATATGCTCAGTATCACACGCGAGTTAAGAGCGTTCAGAGAGATTTTGGTGGTGATGTGAATTCTGATGTTGGTAATAGAATCTGTACAACTAAATGTAGTGGATGAATTAATATTGAAAATAAAAAGATTCATTATATGTAGTGTTTATTCATGGATAGGGCGTCAACTGTTCATTCACGCTGCACTATTCATTCACCACGTCGCACTATTCAGTCAAGCCCGAAGTAAATGACATTTTTGCCCTTAATTATTTCTTAAATTATCAGTCTTTTATAAACACCCGCCGACAATAGATTGCCAGAACTCCAGAAGATTCAGGTTTTTTCGCTCTCTCGCTTCTCCTTATCAACTTGACAGTGGTGCAGATATTTAGCAACTGGAGGGTTTGATTAGATACGCGGCAAGGAATATTGATTTCTGTGGCAAAGGGATTGATTTCCGTCTCAAATCAATATTCCGTCTCTAACCTGCATTTGATCAATCGGCACGAGGTTATTGAGCTTCCTCGAAGATAGACAAAGCTCGAGCTTTCTGGAGATGACGATCTTCTTCATTTTAAGAGGTATCTAATTGATTTTTCCACAAAAAAATCTTCAAAATCAATTTAAATCTTCATATGTGATTGATTTAGGATTTGGGCTCAGAGATATTGATTAAACACAATATTGATTTTGCTAACAATTTTCATGTTTTTCTCTGACAAGAATTAAGATTGGGTATCTGCCCCTGAGGATTCTTAGCAACATCGGCTCCTCAAATTTGTTAGATCATGCCGAAGAGATTTGTATAATCTCAAGTCCAGGTACCTCATGATCTTCATAGCTCTCACTTCAGATGGAATAGTTCAAATTGAATAGAAATAGTATTTGAAGGAATGACCTTAAGAATTACAACCTTGCACTCATTTTTTGCCAATTTACATGTTGGCATTCATTGTGATATATAAAGAAAGTAGTTGATTCTTTCCATCTTCGGGGAGCCGCTATCACCATCTCAATTCACTGTTAGTCAAAGTCAACCTCAACGATCAAAATCAAGAACAGTAAAAGCTTGGTAAGATTTCAACCAAGCAAAATCAAGATGCATATCATAGTTGTTCATCTTTTGTTCATATACCCAATGTGATTACCTTTAATTCACTTTTCGTTTTCATGTTTTCAGTTGTAGTAATTGATTTATCAGCTTTTATAATCTTTCAAGACAAAACCTTTTATTGTTTCTTTGTTTTGTTAATCGAAGTTCATAGTTCATATATGAAATTTCGTTTTTTGGTGTAGCCTCTGTTCTAGCTTTTGAATAATTGCAAGAACAACAGGTTTTTTTAACGCTGTTAGACAGAAAGAGTAAAGTAAAACAAATGAAAGAGATCTGGTTCTTAATCTGATTTGGGCAGCCAATCATAGAATCAATCATACGGTTATTTCACTAATGTTGAAAGATTTTAGTTTTCGTTATCCTGTATGGAATGAATACAGGGGAAAATACTTTCGTCATTGCATATTTTATCTTTCTCAGGATTCAAAAGAGAAGTTTTTTGGTTGAGTTTTTGTGTAAAAGTAGTTAAATTCACAAAAAATTGAATGCAAATGGTTTGATTTTCAGTTGCAAAGAAATTTATAGTGGAATTCGACTTCGTATTGATGCTTTGAACTGTGATTTTGGAGGTTAGGTTGTCTGTGCTTAAAGGAAGCAGCTTCTTTGCTGTTTGAGTGAATTAGAATTTGGGTAAGTTGCTATGTGTAATCATAGTGCATTATGTTTTCACTATTGAACTACATACTACAAATTGAATTTAAATGTATATTTGGACTGCTTTTTAATAGTTAAATTCTGTGAAATTCTAGGATAAGATCAGTTCTAAATTCTTCTATATCATGAATGTATGTAGAGATTGTTCCCTACCCATTCCACTTCAATTTTCACCTTTTTCTGCTATTGTTTTATTAACTTTTGTGTAGTTCAGTTTTGTTTGAATCAATTTTATGCATCTCTGATTATTGGAAATGTTGAAATTCAAAAAGTATAAACCATGTGTTTCACAATTGCAGCAACCAAAAGAATCATTAGTTTTCTTCCTAACCAAATCTTAACTGAAATGGAACAGTTTAACCAGTGATTAATATTGTTTCAAAATTATTGTTCTGTGTTTAGGGTATTGTAATTAAGAATTAGGTGAGAGCCAGTGAACCCAGCCATGCTAATATTTCCACTTTCTTTCGTCTCTGTCTCTTTTTAACTCAATGAATTTGTGTTTTGGTGTGTGGAGCTATTAATTCCTTCATTGCTAAACTGAGGGCTTATGATCTGATCGTTTACATATTATTAGCCCATGTGTTTATCTTGCAAAGTTGGAAAAATGTGTTCACGTCAATACTCAGGTCATTAGATTTTATGATTATGCTTCCTTTGGTATAGTAAAAGAAATGTCAACAATTAATGTCACGAGGACCTTTTTTAACTTCTGTTTGAGAACATGGGTACATTTGTACAAGTATTCATTTCTGCTCATATTGATTTATATCAGTTTCACGGACATGAGCTTCTGCAAACTTAGTTTCACTATCATTGACGGTTCATACATAACACTTGATACTTGATACTTAATACTTGATTATCTATATGCCAAAACATTCATGTAGGGTTCCAATATTTTATATATAACTAGGATGAGAAGGATGAACAATTATATACCCAATTTCTTGCAACAAACTTTGAGGGCTAAAACTGATGAAACTAAAGAACGGTACTAAGCAAGTCTTCACTGTTAAAGGAATCTTTCCTGATACATAGCGATATGCTCCGAGACAAGAAGACCACCTTCAAGCTCCACAGCAAGCAAGGTCTCACCCACAAAAAAGAGACATTCGGACACAGATAGCAGGCCACTCCTCAAATCGCCATCACCATTACCATCAAACAAATTTCCAAAAAGGTAACTTCTCCCTTTTCCTATTCTTCTGCACAAAACAATATCGTATAAATTTCATGACCTACTTTTACCATCTTAGATTGCATTACCCTTTCTATTTCTGCACATAAAAATAAAAACTAGCCTCTAGCCTCACCCCACCTCCATATTTACATCATTGTTTCTGACTTCCAATGCCAACAACTCAGTTGAGACTTCCAAGCAACTGTCAGCTTTTGCAAACGATGAATCTAACATTTTATAATCAGCTGATAGTTCGTCTTAACAGCAATCATATTGCCAAGTCTGACCATTTTTGTAAGATATATCTATTTTTGGCGCATTGAAGAAGTAGATCGGAGATTGAGCCAGAAAAAACCATTATCGTGTCCGAGATACTTACAAAGATAGCGTAGTGTAGAGAATACCTGGGATGATCAGTCCACTCCCATTCAATAACTTCAAAGGACATCATCAACTATTTTTTGCAAACTACCACAACATCTGTACCGGTGGTGATGTTACTAGGACATGATCTACTTCAACATTTGTTATGAAACAAGACTTAATCTTTTGTTAATATAATGATCATATCAACTATATTTTTTATGCTTTTAAATTTAGTCCTTAAATAACATTTTGTTAGTTCCAAAACCCGCGGCAAAGCGCGGGCACAATTTCTAGTATATATATAAAACCCAAGACCACTGATCTGGGGACTCTCAACTCTAGAGACCAACAGCCACAGCACACCCCATTATTCACTATCCTCTCTCTTCTACTAGTAGCCACAGTTCATAACTCTCTCACCCACTCTCCCATTTCACTTACTCTTCCACATTAAATTGTTGGACTCTTCTCAAATTTCATCAAGGAAAATCATCAAGACCTTAATTTCATCTTGGGTAGTTAGCAAGATTCAAGCTAGCTTAGTTTTCTTTGCTTTCTAGCATTGTTGAAATTAAGCAAAGCTTATCCTCTCTCTTCTCATCTATTTTAATTGTACATGGTTTTGATGTTAAATCTTGTTTTAATTATGAGTGAGTAGTTTAATTTTGGGAGTTCGGGTTGTGAAGCCCTAACTCATCTTGTATAAATATTGATGCTTTAATTTTAATAAATGCAATTTTCATTGTGTATGCTTTAAATCCTAATTTATTGGTCCTTAAAAGCATGTTTCTAGGCTTTGTCACCCCTTTGAAATTATGTTGTGGGCAATTGTGATGAGTAGATTGATAAATTGACAACTTATCGGTCTTGTTGCATCGAGGATTTCAGTGTGGTGACCATTAGCTAGCTTAATTGTAGCTAAGCTTACTTGGGTCTCTATTATCTTGCTCTCTAGGCCTCTAATTTTTGATATTGCGGCCTTAACTGGCATAATGCCCAAATTAGAGAGTTGATTGTGGCCTTAACCGGCACAGTCAATACACCGAAAGGATAATTGGCTTAGTAGCCCTAACTGGTACTAGATACGGGACTCGACACATATAGGAAATGCATGCATTTGTGAAATTGGCATCGATATTTGCAAGATAGTTAGTGTGAATCACCCGACACTTCCATGTTCCCATTAATTTGAAAATGCGAATTTAATTTCTTGCTTGATAATTAGTTGTTCACTTTTATTTTAGTTTGCATTTAATTTAGTTAATTCTCAATTCAAAACTCCCAAACAAAAGTCTACCTTCCATTGTGCATAACTCATTTGGGCTACAAGTTAGTGGCTTTGATTAGGCTTAGTGTGAGCTAAGCCGAGCATTGCCGAGGTTTGGTGCCTTGTGAATATTTTATTTTATTTTAGTTTTCCTTGTATGCTTTTAAATTATTCTAACACCAATTACCTTGGTTAGGTCCAACACCTAATCCCCGAGGTACGATAATCAAGGTTCAAATATTTCCCCTACTTGACAACGATTTGTACGCTTGCGAGAGTTTATGAACCAAGTCAAATAAACCCGGGTTGACCTCTGCAATCTACTCTCTATTGAAAGTAATTGTTAGCATTAGTTACCTCTTCGAGAATGTGATAAAAAAGAGAGCGTCTCATTCAAAATCTTCTACGAAACTTTTCTGGGGGATACAAACAACCAGGATTGAAGTAGTCTGCCATCAATTGGCGGTGACCTACCTCATGATCTCTGGGAAGTTAATGGCGACTGGAAGAGGTACCACCGTGCTTTCTTGAATTCCTTGTCTGACTTTGATGATTCTCGTTTATTATGCCGACAACTATTCTTTGGCCTTCATTTTCCTCATCAGAACTGCTATCGAAATCACCACACATGTACGCATCAGACAATTCTTTCAAATCCATGTTGAATACACAAAATTATACGAGAATTGATGAAATGAGAGACTAGCTTTGATAAAGATATTATAAGAAAGGGGTGTTTTGATATGGTTTGGGGATGATTGATTTTATAGAAACTAAATGAGATATAGATAAGAATCGGATGGTTTTGATTTATTGTACTTTATTTGATCCAAAGGTTATTATTTCACAAAATCTTATCTTGTCGGTGTTTTGAAATGTGTGTAGATTCGAGATAATGTTCCTTATCTTGTCAAATTATTGAGCTCTTTTCTTCTTCTTTTTATCTGTAGTCAAATTATTGAGCTTCTTCAAATTTTATATAAAATTTTACAATAAAAATTAATTTATCTTGCAGCCAAAATGAACCATTTATTTAATTCATAAAATAAGCAATAAAAATAAGGGGACGTGACCACTTACCCAATTTCAGCATAAACATTGCCCACTTACTCCACTAAAAGTTTTTTAACCTCATTTACCCAATTTAACATCTAGAGATAGTTTTGCCCCCTATTATTGAACTCTATCCTCTCAGACTCTCTCTCTCTCTCTCATCATAGACTTTCCTTCTCTCCTAGGCAGATCGTCGTCAACCTCGTTCCATCCCCGCAACGCAGTGGAAAAACGTCACCCTCTCCAACCATTCCCTTCCCCGCAACGCAGTGATATTAGTGTTGAAGTTGGGTTGAATTCAAGAAGTATGAGAGATGATTTATGAGGATTTGATTTTGGGAGTCGTATTTAATTGTTGAATATTTTATTCACGGAGTATAATTGTATACAGGGTGACGAGCCGAGCTACTGCTCGACGTAGGAAACTGGTAGCGTGGTCGTCTAAATAGTACAGTGAGTGGATATTTATTTTAAATTAAATGTGCATGCAGTATATTATTATTATTTTCTAATTGAGGTTTAATTTATTATTTGAATTATTGAGTGTTATGATTTTCTGAGCTTGATTTCTTGAGATTTATTATGCTCTATGAGTTACGGGATTTTTAGTGGATTTCCTTCCCGAGGGCTTTCAATAGATTTTTAAGCTATTTGTTTATGAGTTATTGAGTTGGGAAATGATTTTCGGGCAGTGACTGATTAAGAAAATATTCTGAGAATTATTGATTTCGAATAGCGGTTTATAAGAGGATTTACGAGTACAAATGTTTCATCGAATAATTGAGTATGATTGAATTATTGAGATTTCTTGAGTTTTGAGCTCTGCACCTATCAGCTTTGAAGTTAGGTTGAGATTTCTTTCCGAAAACATTTATTGATTTACCGAGTATTTGAATTATGCTTTCGAGGATTTATTGAGATATTGAGGTTTGAGTTAGCGAGATAATCCTGAGCAATGCTTTCGGTGAATTATTAATGATTTATTGAAGTAATATCGAGTTCTTTCTGAAAGCAAGTAATTGGAGGAGGTTGTTTCCAGTTTATCAAGGATGCTATCTTCGGCGCATGCGTACATTACTTAGTCGGTAGTCCCTTCTAGGTAATAGTCTGGTCGGCAGTCCCTTCCAGACTACATCTCGGTCGGCAATCCCTTCCAGACTACATCCCGGTCGGCAGTCCCTTCCGGTGAGTCACCTGGTCGGCAGTCCCTTCCAGGTGACATGAGGTAATTAGTCGGCAGTCCCTTCTAACTACCTGTGGTTAATCGGCAGTCCCTTCTAACCACCGCCTCCTAAATCCGGTTGGCAGTCCCTTTCGATGTGTCATCTAGGCGGTAGTCCCCTCCAGATGGCATGGCAGTGCCTTCTAACCACCGCCTCCTAAATCCGGTTGGCAGTCCCATCTGGGCGGCAGACCCCTCCAGATGGCATAAGATGACTAGTCAGCAGTCCTTTCCAATCATCAAACGAGTTTTTCTAAAAAGAAATTTCAAAAAATAAAAAGAGAAGGATTGAGTTGGAAACGTTGTGAAATCTCATTGCATGTCGGTTTTGTTAACAAGATATTTGAAATATGATTACTTATATGATGGATTGGAAATTTTAAGAGATTGCAAGATGTTCTATTTTACGTGATTAAGATTGCAGTAAAGATGATGATTAAGAGTATTTCCAAGATTGTTACTGCATGCGAGTTTTTAGAGAATAACTTGGGAAAGCATTAAGTTTTACTTATACATTCGAAATTACTTATTTTCGTCCACTCACTCTAACGGTTTTTAAATGTTTTCCCTTGGACCCTTTGGTTTCAAATGCCCAGTTTGCAGGCCAGTTTAGCTTGAGGTCGAGCGTACATGGGGTTGAGGCATAGCTGTCATAGCTTCCGCATTATAAAAGTCTCGGTCCTTTATCTTGTATTCTATTCTCTTGTACGCATATACATTAGATTGCTCTGATAACATATGAAATTAATATTTTTTAAGTTCAGAATTTTTTTGTGTTTTGGGAGATGTTGTGTTTTAGGGAGCATGGGTGGCTCCAGAAGATTAAGAGTGGATTATTTTAGAAGTAAATGTTTTTCTACTAGTTTTGGGTAGTCCACTTTTAGAGGGAGTTCTGCCAATTTTTTTTGGTAGAATTTCTTCTAAGATGGGTCCCGCAAGGCTACTTTGGATTTCAACTGTCCTTGGCATCCAAGTTGGGTGTGGATTCAGGCCTAAGATTTCATGTAGGAAATGAATCTAGAACTAATGTTGCACCGGATAATGAACTTTTCCATCAGAATCCTCAAGCATATATGCTGCAGAAGATAGAAATTGGATTGCTCGTATTGCAACATTGCTTGTGGGTGAGGATCGAACACAATCTTGAATAGCTTATGAAATTGGAAGGCTTAGTTCAATGAAATGTTTAAATGCTTATAAAATTGTATATAGTGAATCGATTGGTGTTTGTTTTGATGTATCAAAGTTACTTTTAGCATTAATATAAAATTATTGTTCATTGGTAATAATCGCTAGCATTGATTTTGTATGATTTCACCTAGCATTGATCTCATACATCATAATACAAAACAATGTATTGTATGACTGTAAATGAGTTCAAAATTAAGGCTTCTTCTACAACAGTAATTGGCTATTAGCCAATCTGATTACAATATTCACACCACAGCTAACCAAATATAGTGGTTGTGTGAACTAACAACCAACAACAAAAGAAAACAAAGTTCTGTCATGTGAGATTCATAACACACAACAGAAATGAAATCATCTCTGTTGTCTGAGTAATCAACAGACAAGGGAGATAATTTCACTTCAGTTGTGTGTTATTAATCTCAGACAACAAAGAATAAGTAATATATATTGTGTGTTACATATCTCAGACAACAAAGAATGGGTAATATCTGTTGTGTGTTATGAACCACAGACAACAAAGAATAAGTTATATCTATTGTGTGTTATGAATCTCAGACAACGGCGAATTCCTTCTCCTGTTGTTTGAATGTGTCGACAAATCCCCACGCATGCCATGCCAGGTACATGCCTGCGCACAATTCACACAACGGAAACAGGTATTCTGTTGAGCAAAGTATTGTCACACAACGGTGAAATCACCATTGTGTGATTTTTCAATCACACCGCTCTCGTTTAGACCACAGTGAGGCTGGTCATCACACAACTCCAAATATCTGTCGTCTGATTAACTTATTGTAGTAGTGATAGGTCCAAATTATTCCGATCCATTACACCCTCAATCCTTACTTTTGAACTCAAATTTTGGTTTTGGACCCAAATTTGGGTCCCCATTGCTGATGCTCTAAGGGGAGTATTAAGCCTCAACCGCATTCGGTGTCTGTGTTAGGCACACACACTCCACAACTGCCGCGTGTGTGGAGAAAAGCTCATAGAAAATAGGATTTTCCTATTTCCATTCTTTACCCCTCTTTACCTTCTCTCTCACTAGCTCCCACCTATATTCATCCAAATTCTGCATCTATTTCTCCATATAAATTGAAGAATCAAGACCCACAAAGAATTCTGAAAAGGCCCATCAAAACAAAGAAAAAAATTATGATTATGGCCAATTTAGATCTTGCAACATAAATTAACTAGGTTTTCTTTGTTTTGAAAGAAGAAAGTTTAGATCCTGTAGCAACTGATTATGGCCTACACTTCCAAATATTTCTCAATTCCTCCCATTTTCTTTTCTAGGGTTTCCACTACTTGGAACTATATATGGATTGGCACATCAATTGCAACTTTGCTTTAGTAAAAAAATAAATAAATAAAGGAAGTGATTTTGGTACAACAGAATTACTCATCTATATATTTCTTGATAATCAAATAATCTCAAATTCAATTGTTTTCGTAGAGTTGCATGGTTTTTAACTGTCATTGGGACAATGATAGTTGCAATTATAAAGAGGCCTCACTATGCCAAAAGGTCCATCAGATGATAGAACTGTTCTGTCGTCTGTCATCTAATACGGTGTCGTGTCTTGGGGGTATCAGACGACATAAAAAAATAAAAGTCTTGTGTCATCTTACGAGTTTTGCATTTCAGGACAATGTGATCTGTATCTTTAAACGTAATAACACAACAGTTTTGTATTGTATGAGAAACAAAACAACTACATTCTAATATAAATTCTATTATGTGAAGCATATTTGCAAGACAGATTTCTGTCATTTGAGGTTATTAACACGACAAATATTTATGGTCTGGATATAAAAGGGACCACAAATTGTACGTCTTTTATATTGTCTTTACTTAAGTCCAACCAACCATACTTATTTGTTATTGTTATACACTTTAGCCAATATTTTCATCTAACTTCTGTTGTTGTTTTACCATTTAGACTACAATTTTTTGTTGTACTAACGCCAAAAGGACAATAGACTTGTAGTTGGTTCTTGTGTTGTTTTTGTGCTGCTGCAACCACACATTTTGGTGTACTTTTGTTATAGCTTGCAATTTGAGATAACACATATTAGTAGTCCCCTGTTACATTTGATATGCATGCATTCTGGAAATTAAAATTCTCCATTCATGAAAATATGAAACCATAAAATCCACATCCAAAATCATTCATTGCAATTTCCATTAATCCACCATTGTCTTATGTACACAAACCTAATCATGAACATTAGTTCAAAATGATTCATATTTATCTGGATCTGTAGACAAGTCCAAATGCTTAATGAAGGAAGAATTTCTATTAGACACAAGTTGATAAAGAACTAGCTAGCTGTACTGTTGTACCAGTTTCACAATCTGATCATGAATCACCCAAATCATAGAAGTGGTCAAAAAAAAACGGAAGGTATTCTGGGGTGTGTGAGTATATATGCATAACCCTGCAGCTAATATGCACGTAGAATGAAGTTATATTTGCTAGTGCTTTTAGTACATTTATGTCTAGATAACTATCACATTGCTTGAAGTTGCAAGATTTATTTAACTCAATATTATGAAGAACTAGACTAGTGGATTATAATTGTAGCCAGGACAAGAAGACAATAATATCACTACAACAAGCCAACAACCAGAACAACATTTTCTTACCTCCATAATATGATTTTAAGGGAATGGCCAGTGAGCGTGCACAGACACAAACCTGCTGACCCATCGGCGCTCCACCATAAACAACAGCCACCTTTGCTCCATTCTAATAAGCAAACTTCTCGGCTTCCTTATATATCTGCCACATAAAACATTTTACAGCATCAAACCCAGAACAAAATCAACATCAAAACTGCAACACATCAACACCTCTAAGTCACCGAAATCTGAGAACCTGACCAGCTAACTCTCTCGTCAGTTAAGATGCCAGTCTTGCATAAATGAACTAATATAACATGACCAAGCATACTTGGGATACTCATGTATTTATATTCAGCAAGTGTGAGAAGTAGTTCACTAGCTAGTCTTACTACTAGTGAACAACTACATCATGCAGTTAGTTCTTATTTTAACAAATATACAAACAAACATCTTAACATATAAAGAACACCATGGTAAAACTATTGGATGCATAAAGTAAATTGCAAGCAAGATAAAGGATCAACCTGATCAGTGATAGCCAGACAAAATTTTGAATCCTATTAACTTAATTACAAGGAACATAACAAGTAATACCTGCCCACAAGTAAATCAATTCATGAACTTAGTTACTTGGTTGGAATCCAATCCCCAGGTGGTACAAAAATATTCACCCCCATCTAAGACCAAAACTTGATTGGTGTTCATTTCAGTGAAAGTGCTTTTTCGGTGTGCATTTAAGTGAAAAGTGCTTTTTCGGTATGCTGATAAATAAATTAAGAAAATATTATGAGAAAAATATATACAACTTTATTTTGTCTGTAAGAGATACACACAATTGCAAAGAGCCAAAGCATGTCAATATCAATATATGTCGAGTACTGAAGTGGTTTACCTACCCTGGCTTCATTAACTGGTGTGGGTTTATGGCGCCTAAGCTCATCTGTCTGCCATGTAGAACTTATCACTCGCACCTATAAAAGCAAGAGTTAAATATAAATCATACGGAAAATTAGAGAATATCCACTATATCAATGTCATTAAGATGCAATCCCCTTGGCCCAAACAAACTGGTTTTGTAAGAAGAAAATAAGGTTGGAAAAACAATATCATATCTTCAATCACCATATCTTTGTCTTCACTAGTAAAATGAGGCCAGTCTCTTAAATTTAAAATATGTTGCAGGTAACTTGATATTGTTAGTCTAAAGAAAATTTTACCATGTCTTCTAATTATCATGTTTACATCCTAAAAATTGAGTAAAGCCACTAGCCAGTCACAGAAAGTCTGATATGTTTGTATCGTAAGGTTCGTCGATTAATTTGTGTAGGATGTACAGTAAGAACAATCTTGGACCCTTGCAGCATAATTCAAGATTCAGAACAAGACATCTAAATGAATCAACAACAGTACCTATAAACTGTATTTCTGCCATGTAGGTAGGCAAGACCAGATAATATATGTCTGGTGTAATTTTGAATGACAGGTTCCTTAAAGGCACCATATTCTTGAAGCAATTTATGAACTGAGCCGCCAGAGACATACTCTAAGTAAACTAAAAGTGCCTCTTCCGTGAGTACGTGATAGAAGTGAGAGTTAGTATGGCCAACTTTGAATCGAAAATGAATAGAGCAAAGCATTATAAATGACATATGTAGAGTTATATTACCTGGTTCAGTTGCTTAAGACATTCTTCTAATGACTAATCACCAACAAGCTTGACTTTAAAAAAAAAAAAAAAAAAACAAGCATGGGTCTCTGGGTAGGCTAGAGATATAGTTCTCCTCTCTACATTATTATCTATACTATTTTGAGAGTACAACGAGGGGGATATAGAGCCTAAACCTTGTGTTGGAATACATTCATCCTCAATTAGGATATCCTGAATAATATCAGAAGTGTCATCTACCCAAAACTCATCCAACATGGATGTACTAGCAAGGTGTGCAAGTCTATGTGTAACACCATTTGCTTCACGAAGACATGTCTAAGGGAGATAAAATTAAAAGATTGTAAATAGGACTTACAATCGCTTAAAATAGCATCAACCTCAGACAAGTCATCTCCATCTCTCACCAGGGCAGTCATTACTATGGCACTATCACTTTCAATCTCCACTTCACTCCATTGTTGATGTATGGCTATAAGTAGACCGGCAAATATTGCCTTGGCCACAACACGCAAACCGAAGCTTGCAAATGGAACATATCTGGACAACGCTGCAACACAGCGTCCCCATTCATCTCTGGATATAACTCCCACTCCTCCTTTCCCAGTTGTAGCAAGGTATGCACCGTCAACATTAATCTTGAGCCTCTCACTCGGTGGGCAGCTCCATCTTGCTGACATGAGCATTTTAATGCAATGTTTTAATAGTTATTTCCTCATATTTTACTTTCCTTGAATGTTTAATCAAAGCGAAAGCAACCAAATTAAACCTATTGAACATGCAATCATAGTCTAGAAAGCTAGCTACTCAAGAACACATTCAATGCATAAAGAACAAAGAAATGATGTCAACCAAAGTGCACAACCTAGTATGAAAATGTTCATCTATTTGTAATCCTTCTTAATTGATTTCGACTTTCGTCCAAAGCCTTTATTACTTATGATTTAGGTTCACAAAACTATTAGATGAATTGTTTACCTAAATCTAGCTCCAATTACATGCATATATCTTAAGTTGGCCACCAAAGAACATAAACATGCAAAAGTTTTATGTAATCCAAAATCAATCAAGTAATCTCACATAAGCAACATAGAGATCAACATAAAGAAATTGCAACTTTATTTCAAAACATAGAGACGAGCTTTAAACTTTGCCCTTAATGTCATATTAACTAGAATTCATAACTCTATGAATCAAACAAAGGAAAACAAAAGAAAGTATGAAATACACCATAAAAGATGAATGACAAAGCCTTGAGACGAAGAACTTGAAGATCCTTAAAAGCAAGCAATCTTCTAGGGATGACACAAGGGTGGATGGCGACTAGAATCTTGATGTATTACATGACTTCTTTTCCTCCTTGGTTGAGACGCAGAGCTTCTGAAGACTAGAATTGAGAGAATTTTTGGTGTTTAGAATTATGGGAGAAGTGGTGAATGAGGCTTGCAGGGTGCATCTATATATAAGCGACGTCTGGAGCTTCTGGATCCTTATTTTAATTTCTAGGAATTGTCTGATTGATCCACACAGCATTAGCCAATCAGATAATTCCACTTCATCATTCCTATGTCATCTAACAAATGGGAAGCCTCTAAAATAACACCTTGATTTAAGGGAGATTTTTTTTTTATTTATCTCCTCAATTTCAGGCAAGAATGAAATGTGGACTTCAAGGAATGTATCTGGATCTGTTTTCAACCTTTCTGTATGTTGTAATCCCATGAAATTCTCCTTCATTATCTATAGAAGTCTTAATCATGTCTAGATGCATTTAGGATTTAATTGAGATGTCATTATCCATATATATACTTGAAATCCGGCCAAAATCAGTCTATGTCTAATACGGTCTCCAAATTTGATTTTTAACCATCTTTTCTTGTCAAAAATGATTCCCAATCCATATTACCTTTGTAGAGGAAGTTTTGAGCTTGTTCTTGGGCTCTCCGAGTCCACCCAGGTATCCTATTGTCATCAAGACTCCTAGTCGAACGAGGACTCTTCACATGAAATGTTTCTTGAACCTTCCAGAATCTTCTTTTGTTTTCCTAGTTCAACTGGGACTCCCTGTGTCTTTATGATTCTTTTTCCTGACAGGAGTAGGTTTCCTAATCCAACTAGGACTCTACATTTTTCTCCATTTTTCTTCATTTCTCCCATCATGTTTCCTAGTTGACCCAGGATTCCTACTTTGACTAGGTTTTCTAGTCGGATCAGGATTTCCTGGCTGGACAAGGAAAACTTCATTTCTTTATTTTAGCTCATTTCTGCAGCCCTCGTGCCTTGCCTTCGTCATCTGACTCATCTCCAACATCTCACATCCTTCTCATGTGTCTTTAAGCTCATTTCTTCTCCATTTGCTCCAAGGTACCTAAAAATAGAAACTTTATTAAAATTGATTTATTTAAGGAACTAACTAAGTAAAATATGAGGAAATAACTATTAAAATATCGCATTAAAATGCTCCTGTCACTTGCTTTAGGACAACTCCTCTTCTTTTCCATTTTGGCATGCACCCTCTGATAGTCCTCAAGCAATTTCAACGCCCATGCCAAACAGACATGTTCAGTGGGTTACAATCTCCCCCATCCTAAATATCTTGGTTCTAACATTGGATAGTCCCCCAATGATGTCTCTTGGACATAACTATAATTCGGAATATCTTCATGAGACGGGTTATTTATGTCAATGATTAATGGATCTTTCTGTGCCAAACTCGCTTTCTTTCTCAGGCGAGAATCCATCGAACCTTTGGGCCTCCCATGTTTCCTTGCTGGGAGCCCGGCCTGAGCCACATTGCCATCACTATTAGTAGTGGAGGCGCCATGCCCAATACCCCTAGGGGTGGCACCATGTCCATGATTTTTAGGGACATCAATCCTTGCAGGCACGTTTGTAGCAAGTATATATGATCTTGTCACTTTAGCGATATCAGAAAACGCATCGGGCATATAGTCTGCTACGTTCTGAAGACCGAGAATTCTCCGCACTTCAATTTAGGACTGTGCGGTTCGGGAATCAAGATGAGACAAAGTGGGGACAGACCACGACAATTCCTATCGTTCCTGTTGAACATTATTGTTCCTATCTCCCCCTAACAACGGGAAGACTGTCTCATCAAAGTGACAATCTACAAATCTAGTGGTAAATAGATTGCCTGTCAAGGGTTCTAAGTAGCGGATAATGGTTGGAGAGTCATATCCAACATAAATGCCTAATCGTCTTTGAGGACCCATTTTGGTGCGCTGTGCGGCGCAATTGGCACATAAACTGTACACCCAAATATGCATAAGTGTGAGACATCAGGCTCATATCCAGTAACCATCTGGGACGCAGAAAAGGGTTGAGTGACAGTAAGCCTCGGATGAATGAGCACAGCTGCATGCAATATTGCATAGTCCCAAGCAGAAACAGGGAGATTGGTGTGCATAACCAATGCTCTAGCGACCATTTGAAGTCTTTTAATGGCAGCTTCTGCGAGACCATTTTGGGTGTGAACATGATGAACATGGTGTTCAACCTTAATCCCAATGGATTGACTTAATGGAATGATCAGGGTGGTGAGCCCTTAATTTAATTATTTGTGCTACGAGTTTAGCAAATGCAGCATTTCTTGTGGACAATAGCATGGCATGTGACCATCGTGTCGATGCATTAACCAACACCATAAAATATCTAAATGGTCCGCAAGTTGGTTGAATAGGTCCACAAATATCACATTGGATTCTTTGTAAGAATGGAATATTTTCTTTAGTGTCCTTTACATAGGATGGTCTCGATCCTAATTTTGCTAAAGAGAAGGCTTTGCAAAAAGATAGATGGGCTTTAGAAGCAACCAGGGAAGTATCGGGTTAAGCCACGAAGTCACAATTGACTTTAGAAGTAGAAAAAGGAACCAAGGAGGTATTGGTGGCGTCAATACCACTTTTGGGCGGCAGGGGGTAGGCGGCGCCAGCCCTACCTTGGATCGAATTTTGGTTCTGACTTCTTTTCGTTTTGAAAAAGGGATGTCCATGTGAAGTCTTTAATATATGGATTATCATATCACGACCTGGGTGTCCCAAACGGTCATGCCAAAGCCTATATGTGTCAGAATCCCATAAGTCATCTCTCATGACATGGTTGGATTCAATAATTCAAATAGTGGTTGCATCCAACATACTAGATCGACACATAAGTTTCTCTAATACTCGTTTATGTCGTAGCCATTAGAGGTGATGCAAAGGAACTCTTGTCCATTCTCACAATGTGTTTCCACATGAAAACCATTGGCTCTTATATCTTTAAAACTCAATAGGGTCCTTCCAGCCCTAGGAGCATATAGAGCTTCGGTGACATTAATACTTGTGCCATTTGGGAACAAAAATTGAGCTGGTCCTCAACCATGAATCAATTGTGATGGTCCATCCATCGTAGTCACAGAAGATCGACTAGGCGTCATCCATAGAAATAGTTGCCTATGTCGCAATTTAGTATGTGTGGTGCCACTATTAACAAGGCATTCGAACTCTCCAGGAAACATACTGAAAAATAATAAAGTTCCGATTTAAAACATGTCCATGACATTGAATAATAATAATACAATATTTTATTAATAAAGATAGCCAATGATTACATCAAAGGTCCCAAAAAGTCTAATCCAAAATAAAATCAAACTAAGATTCATTGTAGTCACTCTATCCGTTTGGTAACTCCAATCAAATATGACCAGGAAAGTAGAGAGAGACTCTCTTAAGTACCATTAATTTCAATGACTTTCTTAGACATCATATTTCATTGGGTGCACCACATAAGAAAGAGTTTAATACAATTGTCATTTATTGACTAAGGCATATTGCCATTACAAAAATTCTTGGAAAATAAAAGGACTAATCTAATCAAAGTCTGCGGCATCCTTGTGCACTTCATCGTCAGCTTTGAAGTCCTCTATGGTGAGATGGATGTCTGCACCATTTTCTTCTTCTTCTGCAAGGTACACTTCTTGCTCCCTTAGGTCCCTGTATGCCCTGTATCTTGAAGCTAGTTGCTCGCTTGCCTTGCATTGCTTGAACCAATGCTCACTTTATCCATATCGATGACACATGTCATTGTGGTTGCCTCCCTTTAACTTAGGTGCACGTTGTGGGCGTTCCCTAGGAGGGTTGGCTCCTCCACCACGACCAATGGCGCCTCCACCACGACCTATGGCGCCACCACCATGACCAGGGATACCACGACCACGTCTCCCACGTGTGGCATTGCCACCACGTGTATCCGCTCCAAACCTGTGGTTTCCTTCCTTGTTAGGGCGGTTATATGGACCCATACGTCCCTCATATCCCTAATTCTTAGGGTTTCGCTCCTTGCGCCCTCTTTTGGGCGCATTATAATTCGCCTCATGAACGCTTTTAGTTCCAATGAGCCTTAAATTATAATTCCTCACGAGTACGTTATCATGTTTCTCAACTACAGATATGAGATTGATAAGCTGGTGAAACCTCATGATCCGTCCAGCATTGACTTCAATGCGGTATTGCTTTGATACCACAATGGCTTAAACGGGGAAGGTGGAGGGAGTTTTCTCAATTAGCTCTTGCTCTGTGACAGGTTGTCCACAAAACCTCAACATGGACTGTAGGCGAAGAGCTTCTGAATTATATTCAGCAACAGACTTGAAATCAGTAAAGCACAGATTGTTCCATTGAACCTTCAAGTCAGGGAGGAGGGAATCTTGGACATTGCCAAAGCGCTCTTCTAGCGCTACCCATAGCTCTCTTACATCCTTGAGCGACATATACTTCAATCTGAATGCCTTGTCCATATGGCATCGCATCAAGATAACTGATTGAGCATGCTTTGTAGGTGTTCGCATGAGCACACGATCCTAGTTAGGTGCCTGGATTATGTGTAATATTCCCTTTGAAGTAAGGTGGTTCTCAACATCGGTTACCCAACTGTGGTAATCCGAGCCTTTGAGTCAAGCATGGGAAAGTTGAGTCTAGGTTCATTCGACATCCTGAAAATAAGAAGAGAAGATATATTAGTTTCGGAGCTAAACTTCCACGAAAACTAAAATAATAAGATTTCCGAGCTATGCTGCCAAGAAAATAATTTCCAAGAATCTCTTTTGGATTAGACCAAATAATAATGTTTTAATATGGTCCCAATTTGATGCTTATGGACGCTCTTAGTCCGAGCATTATGAACACTCTTAGTTCATACGAACACACTTAATTCGTTAAGCGTGAATCCCCACAATTCCGCTTTATTAAATAATCGAACCCATGTTCATATATTGAAAATCCTACATAAAATAAAGGAATTTAAAAGACAAGAAAGAAGGAACTTTAAATTTAAAACTTACTTGTTGAAATTCGGAGCAAATTCACTTCTGAATAGCTCCCACTTCAAATGGTGTACAGATCTAAAAATGACTCCAATAGGGCTGAAATTTGGAGGTCAGATAGAAGAGGCAGAGATGAACAACTTTGATGAAGGAAGGATTTTGATCTGAGGTCTTGATCAAGAGCTTTCTGGGCGTGAAAACAGGCTAATCTGCACAGGAATGAGAGTGCTGGTGTGCTGCAAGGGCAGCAGGCGTGCGACGATGCTGCTAGGGCAGTAGGAGGCACACGGGTGCTCAAGGGCTGCAGAAGCAGTGCATGGTATGGCTAGCAAGGGCTAGGAGCTTGCGGCAGTTTTTGGTGAAAGAAATTTCGGGTGTTAGGGTTTTTTTTTCTGGCTAGGGCTTGGGTTAGAGTATCGTGCTGATAACGTGTTGTAGAGAATTGGATAATTGTATTGTATTTATCTCACCATGAGGTTTATATAGGGTTACATCATGTATACAAAAGGCAATACATAATAGCTATACTAATCAATCGCACATTACAAGTATGTCAATCGCATACATTACGAGTCTGTCAATCGCATACATTACGAGTTTGTCAATCACATACATTACAAGTCTGTCAATCACATACATTACGCAATACCTATTGCATGAATAGTCATTATCATTTACAACAATTTTATATTTTTTTCATGTTAGTGCGAAAGCACACCTATTGAAGAACTTGATCATGCTACAATGTGGATAAAGGCACGGCAAGACAAGACAAGCAGTTTCAATGGGCCAGTGATAGAGAAAGCAGCAGAAAAAATTGTAAGTCCTGCCACTGGATTTGATTTAAATTTTACTCAATTTTCAAATCACAATCTTGTATCTAATGCTGTATATCTACGTCTATATCAGGAAATCTTCAAGAAAAGAGTGTCCGATGGTGAGATTACAACTCCAAGATCAGATGATGTTCTTACTTTAGCTTTAGGGAGCCCTGAGTATCCTGGCAGGGTACGAGGTGTTGGTGGCTTTGTCAAGCTAAAACGCCGAAAGCAAAGTGTAGAAGAGTCTGTGAGGATAAGTGTTAAGAAGATATTGGCAGAGGAGAGACAAAGTATCATTGCGGAGGAGAAAGCTAAGTGGGACTTTAAGAGGGAACAACAAATTGAGAGAGAGAGAGCCATGTGGGAGGAGAGTTTGAGGAAGTTAGAATCAAAGGTTGGGGTGGAAGAGGTGCTGGTTGAATCACCGAAACCAGTGACAGCAGTAAATGAACTTGGTTCTGCAACTGGCAGCTGTTCCCAATAAATGGAGCAGGCCTTGAAGGTTTCTGAAACTGAGGCCACTAAAATTGTGAAGAAGAAGTTGGATTTGGCTGAAGAGGTAGAAAAGCTATCTAAAGACAATGTTATTATTGACAGCAATGCGAGCAAGAAACTGACATTAATTAATCAGGAGAAGGTTAGGACTGTACGACCTTTCATGAAGGATTGTCAATTTTGGGAAGAAATTCCGGTAAACAGCTTATTGTACCCTACTTTACTTGATGATGTCGTTACACTTAGCTTTGAGTCATTCATATATATATATATATATATATATATATATATATTAATGAAGTCATGTGATTGATTAAAAATGGTTTTTGGTGAATTAGGTACGGTCAACAAATGTCAAGTCAGAGTTAAAACTCGCAACAGGTTCTGTGGACAACATAGTTGCTTTTGGAACAATTGTTGAAGTTGATGTCGAGGCCACACAGCATACTATCCATGGTGTACCATTAGGAGAGGAAAATGTACGCGTTTCAGTCACCAAAGTGGTTGTTGCTAATGCTTTGCTGCAATTTCCTATCAAAGATGAGATTGTGAGAGTTGCCGATGTGATTGGTACATGTGTTGCTTGGCCTGGAAGCTTGGTTATGCCCCCTGAAGTTGTTGAGAAGGTAATATCTTTTGCTCATTATTTACAATAATTTAGACTTTGTGTTTTAAAGTTGATCATGATGACCTTCACAACATGCTATGTTATTGTTTACAAAACTAGGAGCAAGGAAATCGTAAAATTGTGAAAAAGAAAAGGAGGGATATGTACGATGATAATTTTGATCATGATGACCTTAACATCCTGCCCCCAAACTGCCATTACCACTAAAGGAGCTGTGCTAATGGGCCAGTAGATTCTTGAAGAATGGGGTCACCATCCATACCAATTTGGGGGAGGAAATTTTTGGCCGCCCAAGAAAGGTAGCTATCTTTAGAAGAGATGTGTATGCCATGGCGCACATGAAGGAGGTATCTAACAACATCATTGTGATTTATATGAGGTTTGTAAATAAAATGAATCTGTTCATTTTATGAGGTTATATACTTTCATATTCAATCTTGTAAAGGATTTGAATATTTTTGTCTTGTCTTTTTGTAGCTGCCTTTACCAAAGGTTGCAGAAATTTAAGATGCTGCACATGATTGCCTTCATAGACCCTGCTCAGACAGGCATGCTTGGGTGTGGGAATCCAACAGAAATGGCTCGTTCTCTATCAGCTTGTTATGCAAAAGGGAAGTCGGGTCAGATTTTTTTGGTACCCTATAACTCAGGGTATGAAATCTTCATGTTGTGCCTTTATGTTTATATATATGATACATGTTGCATACAGTAGTTTGTTTTGGTACTAAGTATATCAGTTTGATGTTAGTTGTCATTGGATGTTAACAGTTGTGAACCCCACTGAAGAAGTTGTGCATTTCATGGATCCTTTGAAGAGACGACTCGTCACCGGTGAATGGAAAACTATTGTGGACAAGTAAGTAATACTAACCTTCAGTTTCGTAAAAGGTCTAAAATCGTTGTTTTACTAACATTTTTACTGGAAATGTCAAGTGCTTTGATATTTTTTAAGTTCCTCTATTTTCTGAAACTTTATTGTTATCATCATGAATTTTGTTACACCCCACATCTGTTATACCCTTTTTACTGAGTTACATGAAATTCTTTATGGTTACAGTTCGCGGTTATAATTTTAACGTTTAGGGGGGTGGTTAAAATTGACTTTTTATGAGTTAATAATTTGAGAAAATTTCCTTCATGAAAGTTGTAGAGGGCGTTAAACCGAGCGCGTGCATATGTGGTAAGTAAAAATCAGAGTTCGTGTGCGAAAGTTATGAGTGATTTAAGAAAGTTACTGTTCATGGTAAGAAAATTATATATATAAGGAAAATTATTGTGGTAGGTTTCCAAAACCGGAAACCCACCTTTCTCTCTCCTCTCCCCTGATTTTCCCCTCTTTCTTCTTCGGGAAATCCTTCTTCCCTTCGATTGGCCGCCGTCCGGCCATCACCCGGCAGAAAGCCGGCCACCACAGGGTCGCCTCCTCCCCCTGGTCACGCTGGTGCCCTTAGTTTTCGACGACTTGGCCGGAAAAGCTCGATTTCACGTTGGGAAGGTAACGGTTGCAGTTTTGGGATTTTGCCGATTTCCGGCCACCTCCGGCCACCATATTCACATCGAAGGTTCGGTTTTTGCAGGAGATTATTTTGCCTAAGGTCTTGCTTCTCAATTTGCAGTGTAGAGGTCGAATCAATCGAACCCGATTCTAGGGTTCTTGAGCTTTTCTGGAAAATTTTCACCGGCTTGATTCGACCACTTCGAGGTAAAATTGGATGATGTTATAGTTGAGAAGTTGGTTGGGCTTGTCGTGTAGATGCTAGTGCCGGAGTTGGGTGGTCATCGGAGGAAGTCGCCGACCACGCGCCGCCACTATAGGTTGCGCGTGTAGGCGCGTAAAGCAGTGTTTTAATTGTCGTTTTAATCCCATATACCCTATAATGATTGTAGAATGTAATGTGTGAAGTTTGGTTGAAATCGGAGGAATTACGAATTGAGATTAAATTGAATAATTAACGATTTTCGTGAATTCGATCGCCGAATTCCTTCGGATTCACTTTAGATATTACATCGATGATAGATTAATGTTGGAGTATTAAGGTTGGATGTTGTAGAGAGTTGATGAGTTGGATTTTAGGAAGGGGGATGTTTTCAATTTCCAATTATAAATATCGTAAAGTTAAAATTCCGTCATGTGAATTATATATATTTATGATTGTTATTCGTACAGGACGAGAGGAGTCTCTATACGAGGAAAATACCGAGCGACGTCAGGATTGAGCATATATCGTGAGTGGACTTTTATTTTTCAAAGAATGATGCATGCATTTATTTAAACAGTTCCGAAGTTATAAATTATTTATCAATTTACTTTCTCGAGCATACGGTTATTTTCGGAAACGGTTTTGGTTAATTGATTTACTTGGAGATTTTATGGCGTGCGGGGTCACATCATTGGATTACGCTTATCTTCTTTTATTTATTTATTTCCGAGGTGATTTCCGGATTTATACTATTTATAATATACTTATATTCGGCAATTTGAGATTTCTATGAGATTCGATGAAGTTAATCTTTATACTTATTTATATCCTATTTATTTTGTTGATGAGATTATTTTGGCATGTGGGACACGTCGTTGGAAATTCAATTACGAGAATTGGGGAAGTTTTATGGATTTATATGGTTTTCGGATTTTCTTTTGCCATACTTTGGGTGACTTATCATTGCTAGCATTGATTTTCCGCCTTTGTGGCGCGGTGATGGGATCATCGTAGCCCTCCGCCTTTGTGGCGCAGGTTACTGTCTTTGTGACAGTAATTCTGTAGCCCGGTATCCTATCGCTACACTTAGTGGCGTAAGGGTATATTACGGGAGTCATGGGAGTATTTTTAGCCTGGGAGGCTATCACCCAAGCCTGGGAGGCTCACTCGTATGGCTATCGCCTTCCCCTACTCACTTTACTACTTAAGCTAGCGGGGCTAGCTCGATTTTCATTTAACCAGCGGGGCTGGTCTTATTTTCCGTGAGTATCGGAGTTCCAACTTTTCCTTTTTAACCGTTTGTGACTAGCGGGGCTAGTCGGTTTTCATGAGTGGAACTCCTCTTGTTTTATTTTTATAAATCATTGCATGCATCAGGAATTTTTAAAGAAATAAATGTGGGAAAGTATAAAATCCATTTGGTTTCATTTGTTTATTTTTGTCCACTCACGCTAACGTTTTTATATACTTTTCCCTGGGCCCTTTGGTTTCAAATGCCCAGTTTTCAGTGTTGCTGCTCGGCGTTCTGAAGTGAGCCATAGTGACCGCATCCGCTTCCGTCATCATATTTTGTAGGTTATTTATTTAGCCTACTGTACTCTATGTTAAACTTTATTCCTAGAATGCTCTGATTACTAAGGGATATGTGACCCAAACTTGTATGAATTATATTTGAGGTCTATGACCTAACTTTGGTGATTGTAGTAACTTGTACCCTTTGGAGATTATGTTTGATGTTGTTAGCTTTGAAATGGGATTGGTGGAATTTGGGAGCAGGATGGCTCCAGGAGTTGTGGTTGGATTTTTAGAAGTGAATTTTGTTTTCCGCAGGATTTTGGGTTATCCATTTTTTTAAGGGAGGTTACGCCGAAATTTTCGGTAAATCTCCTTTAAAGGTGGATCCCGCAGGGCCACTTTGGATTCCAGGGTGGAATTCAGGGTGGGCCTTGTCAAATTTGCAGCTCAATCAAAATATACAATGTGCAAAAAACTAAGGCAGAAAAATAGTTACATGGAAAAATTGCGCGGTATGTTATGAATTTTACTAAGTGCATGTGCAATTCCATTTAATTAGAAATTTCTTAGTGGTCATTCCACAATTTTTTGGCTGGATACTTGACATTTTTAAATGTTGCAGGGCATTTCGAAGCAGCAAGGTGATAAAACCTGTGGGTTTTGGATTATGCATTACATGAAGGACATAATGGAGGACAAGAACCAAGAGTAGAGTGCTAAGGTAATATATGTCAATGTATTTCAGTTCTTCAAAATGGCTTACATTCCAACTAATATTAACTTTCATATTTTCTATTGTTGCAGTGAGACAGAAAATGAAGCAACATGTACACATAAGATGATATTGATGAGGTTCGGGCTGAGTGGGCACAATGTGTTGCTCAATTTCAAGAAAGTTAGTGCCTAACTCTTATATATATATATATATATATATATATATATATATATATATATGCTTTTGGACATGCATCACCTATATTACCCAGATTAGAAAGCTATAGGTACTAGTTATTTTCCTTACATGCTCGATACTGTGATACTTGTTGGGTTGTCTTTATCGATCATGTCTTTTGTTTCATGGATGGGTTGTATTGAACTGATGCATAGCAGGTTGTGTAATATACTGAATTATTTGCCAGTTTGATGAAATGACATTTTCTGGATTTCTAGATTACCTAATGAACAGTACGGAATGTTTTTTCAGTTTTGATTTGATTCATTTCATTACTTTCCAGATTACCAAATGAACAGTCATTGTGTCGTCTGAACTACCATCTAACAACTCACTCAAAGCCAAAAGTGAGTTGTTAGATCAAACGGAAAACAATAGAAATGTGAAACTTCTATTGTTGTTTACCAACTTAGACGACAGAAAGTTGTAGTTTCAATATCACCATGTAGACAGATATATGAGAAATTATGTTGTCCATTTAATTAAACAACAACAGGACTAGCAAAATTTCTATGATCTTAGTAGCCGAATATCAACACAATCATATGGTTGTAATTGATATCAGACGACAAATAATTGTCATTTAAATAAACATAGAACCACAAATGACTTCAAGTATCTGTTATTTTTAATAGACATAGACAACAGAATCGTTGTATTATTTATTGTTTGATACTCATTCAGACAATATAAAAGCAAATTATAAATGTACCTACAACAACAAGTAACTGATGTTTCTTATATTTTCATACTGCAGTTACATGTAATTGAAACATACTTAATACCACAATTATCTATAGTTAATAACCATTACAGCCAACAAATAAGTTCTCAACACTTTATATTTAGTTCATTCATACCACAAAAATATCATGAATTTTGTCTTTGAAATGGCTATTAAACAATAGAAGATAAAGATTGTTGATGTCTGTTTATATATAAGGTAACACATTTCTGTCGTCTGAAATCTTCATAACACACACCTATACATGTGAGGAATCAATCAGACAATAGAAGACGGAAAACATATCTGTCGTTTGAGTGCAATCAGATGACAGAGTTTATCTGTCGTCTGATTGTACAAGAGACAACAACGCCTCAGACGACAGAAAATCATGCGATCAAACGACAGAGATGATCTGTCATCTGATTAACTTTTTGGCATAGTGAAGAGCGGACCGCAAAAATCAACAAAAAATGGAGCCCATAAAACTGACCGAGAAAGCATTTAGTCCCAAGATAATCCTCAAGCATTCTTTTATTGAGCTCAATCCACATACCAAAAGCAATCAGTCCCAAGAAAAACAAAATCAATTTTTGTAATTAAAATATATAGTTGTTATTGGGTTCTAAACGCTAAATCAAAAATGAACACAAACCGAAATAAAAAAAAGTGAAGAACAAACCTCATGCCTGTAAACACTCAAATGCAGCCAAGGGAACCAGCTTTTCAATCCACCGGAAGAGAAAGTTAGGGTTTATGTTGGCCATAATCCAGATTTCTTAGCCCACCCTGAATCACCCATCAACCATAGGCCAAATTTTCAATTAGAGATGTTAGTAACCCTCACTTTCTAGAATTGATTCAAGAGACCCAACACTACAACAAAATTAGTCTTTTACGGCGCACATTTAATGTGTGTCGTGAAAATGTCTTTATTCAGGCCATTCACGGCGTGCATCTTATGTGTGCAATAAATTTTGTAAGCTGTTAACGGCGTGCACAATATGTGTGTCATAAATGAGTTATCTTACTAGTCTTTTACGACTTACTTTTTAAGTATGTCGTAAATGAGTTATAAATTTTTTTTTTCTTTCCTTTTTTTGGGATCGAAGTATATTAAACAAAAAAGAAAAGGAAGACGCCGACTATGAAATCCTCTGATTTCATTCTTACGAGATCTATAATTGATTTCAGCTCAGAGTCTATAGACTATGACTGGCCGACTCAGTGTGGTTCACCGTTCACTCCCTCACCGCCTCTCTCTTTTTCCGACGACCTCTGTTCTCTCTGAATCCTCTCTCCGTCTGTGAATGATCAGCGTCCGATTTAAGTACTTTCTTCTTCAATTGGGCATCGTCAGATCTTGTATCTCACTTGCAGCGATTCGTGCATAGCTTGACTGATAAAGTAATTTGGGGTTCACATCCAAAACCAATTGGCAATGGATGAAGTGGCCCAAACCCATATATATATTCTCAACACATCCCCGCACGTGTGGCGAATTTTCAAGCCATACACGTGGACAACTTTGGGTGATGTGGAACCCGTGTGGCCGTGAGGCATGCACACGTGGGTAACCCATGAATTTTCAAGCCATACACGTGGACAACTTTGGGTGACGCGGAGCTCGTGTGGCCGTGAGGCATGCACACATGGGTAACCCACTCTGATACCATGATAAAGCAATCTGAGGTTCACATCCAAAACCAATTGGCAATAGATGAAGTGGCCCAAACCCTTATATATATTCTCAACATTGACCTCCATGGCGTCAATTTCAAGTGGTCAGTACCTTTCTTCTTGCTCCGCCTAGGTTAACTGTGCCAGGTTTCTGATTTTGGATTGTGATTTTATTTTTCTTTGCAAGGTATGATGGATTCTTCTTATAGAAGCACGCGACTAGTGTGCATCCTTTATTAGGGTTTCAATTTCAATATCTGAAATTCGTTTATGCTTCATCTTATGGCTTCGATTATGAATTTCTGTTAGTTTCTGGTTCGTAATGTATGTCAAGCTTTGAGAAATTGTTACTGTGCTATTACGATTCCATAGTAGGGTTAGTTCAGTGAGGGATACGTTGATGTTGGGTTCTGTCAATTCTCTATTGGTTTTTTGAGTGGTGATTTCTGTTGTTCTGAATCTCTTATTAACACTTGACTAATGCATTTTGCAGGTTTCCGTGAGTACTTGAAACATAGTAAGTTTTACTGGCACCACTTTTAGTACTCCGTTCTGTTTTTCAGGTCTCGCAAGAGTTGCTAAGATCACTGGTAAGTTCTATTCAGCAGTATTATATATATACATACTTAAAGAAGGTGAAAGTTCAAATGCTAGCTTGACACATTGCTGGCTATCATCCCTAACAAAATGTTGATACGTTCCAAGATAATCTAGTTATTCTGTCCACTTTTGCTATAACTACGTATTTATGAAATGAATGAATCATAAATATATGCTTCTCTAAGACATCTTTGTTTAACATAGTCTCATGATTAAGTACCTGTGGTTTTGAGACCAGCAATCAATAAATAGATTTTGAAGTTCTAGGTTAGGGTAAGTTTTTATACCTTGCTATATTCTTATGGCAGGATGGAGTCTGACGGCACGAATGATTCTGGGCCTTACTGTTTTTCTGGTTATCTAGAGCTATAAATTGTGTTGGAAAAAGTTCCTAAAGGAAGATGCAGTTGAGCAATTCTTCAATGCATGCAAGAAACGTATGCAAAGAAAAACCAAGTAGTTATATTACTTGATCCTGAAAGACAGGACATATGGGGAGAGGGAGAAGTTCCTGCTGCTGATTTCTTGTGGTATTCTGCTGCCAGACCCTGTAATAGGAATTGTTTTGATTGTGCTTAAATTGCTCGAGTTATGAATGCAGCAGGCAGGAAAAGAGATGCTCTTCCACAGGTTAGCTATGTTTCTTTATAGTCTTTTTTGTCTTTCTTTGGTAAGTCATGGTTTCTAGTTTCTACTAATGTTGGTTCATTATTAAACTCTTATTGGGGAACTTAGGTTAGAATCATCTTGATACTTTTCCAAGTCGTCTTGTGCTAAAGTTGATTTCTCCTTTACATTTTCATGATCAACTATGCCATGGCAATAAAAGTTCATTTCTTACTCAAACTCAGGTTCCTATACATGGTTCATTACATTGTATTTAGTAATTACGTATGGTATTTGCTCAACTCTTCAGAGAATAGAAAGTAGCTACTAGTGGTATACTGCTGGTTTATGTGAAACTTTCATTACATCTGTAAATCTTTTTCCATTTGTGATATTGGTGATTTACAAAACCACATCTTCTATATGAAGCCTCGTTGCATCACAATAACTAAGATGTAGTTTGTTGAAATTTGAGATGCTTGTTTGTCTTTGTTTGATTTTTTGTTTGTTCAAAGACCTTGAAAGTATTCTAGTGTGCCATGAACTTTTATGCATGAATGTAGTAAGAGTTATTTGGTTGTGATTTGTTCTAAAGTCTTAAAGAGTACACTGTAATGGTTCTGCTTGAGATTTCTTGCTAATTAAGTTCATCTGTCATTTTGAAATGTCTAGGATGGCTGAGGAGGCTGAAAAGCTTAAAGATGAAGTAGAGGCACTGCAACAAGAAAAGTCAAGGTGAGAAGCTATTATACATTGTATATGAACTTTGTTCCTGCAACATCACAACATCACCAATTTTTTTTTTCTTTTTTTCTTTTTTTGGTTCTTTTGCCCATGTGTGTAGGTTGCTTCTGTAGAAAATGATCTAGGTGGTGGAACAAGTTGAAACATCATGACATGTACCCTCCTCCTTAAGCAAGGTTTTTCTTCCATGCTCAAACCTGAGGTTGTGAGTATAACATTACAAAGTAAGGATGTCTAGCCAGCATGTTTTATTTGAAAACCAGTTTAATTATACTCTGATTTTGTAATATGAAGTTATTTAATTGATAAAATTTACTACATGAATGCTTTTGTTTACTCTGCTTGAATGACAAGGTTTAATTGAAAGTATTGCCTATTAGAAAAGTAAATGAAGACATCTTTTACGACACAGATAAGGGTCTTTTATGACACGTAAAATAGCCTTTTGCGACACGCAATTAAAGTTGTAAGATATCTTTCACGGCATGTAAAAGAGTATTTTACGAGGCGCAAAAAATGTTTTTTACGGCGCACATTTTGTGTGCCACAAGAGAAATTTGTCTTTTACGACACGCTTCTTTGTACCATAAAGTTCTCTTTTACGACACACATTGTGTGCAGTAAAAGACCAGTTTTGTTGTAGTGCAAGTAAGAGGAACAAGAAGATGAAGATAGTTGAGTTACCTTTGATAGGAAGACGGAATGACAATGGAATGAAGTTCTCTGCGTGTCTGCCCTGTGATGAGAGATTGAGGAAACCAGATTTGGATATGGTTTTTATTGTTTTTTTGTTTTTTTTCTCTCATACTCTGCGTCTTACTACCTTTATCCGACATATGTCAGAGAATGAACTTGAGGTTGGGTCGGAGAACACCCAGCGGGCACTAAAACTACTTACGGGAACAACAAGACGTGAGGCCAATCGAAATCATAGAATCAAAGACTGAATCCAATTGAAACCCTGAAATGGAAGACTAAATCCAATCGATTGAAGCCAATGCAAAGGATTCTCGGGGTTGAAGGAGAGACTAGGTTTGGGTAAGTATTATCAAGTTTGAAAGATTGAGATTGCGATTCAGTTAAGCTTTGGTTGGTGAGAGAGAGGATAGAGTTCTACATAGTTTTTTCGAGGGGTTGAGTTTTAGACTATGATATTAGGGGTTCTGTGTTTATGTCCAAAGAGACTTGAAACAATTAAAGTCAAACTCACCATATTCAGACAACACAATTGTGTCGTCTGAATATCACCCCATTAACTAGTCAGCTACAGAGTTTGGGCACTTGAGAGGGAAAGACCTAAATTTCTTAGGGGGAATTCTAAAATTTTTGTTGGGGTTCAATGTAGAAAATCTCCGTCTTTTACAACAACATATAACTGTTGTCTGAATCTGACCATATTTTCAAAGAGTTCAAAGTATGGTTTTTCTGTGTATTCAGACAACACATATAATTTATCTGTCGTCTCAAAAACTCAGACAATAGAAAATCAACATTATGTCGTCTGATAGCTTTTTTGGCACAGTGCTAGGTAGAATGATGAATTTGTCAATCACAATTTTTGTTTTGATCAAGAATTTACAATAACTTAGATAAATGATCCTTCCTATTTTGATTTTTTAAACTCCGTATTACAAGACATTAGATCATCTGTCTTGGTTTTTTTTGTACTTATTTTGTCACTCATGGCATTTTTTGACACCTGAACTTTAACTTAACAGAAGATTAACTCTACTAAGTGTTGCACTATTGAAACTCATTTTAAAAATAATTGTTAATCAAAGAAAATAAAACCAGTACGCTATGTGAATACTATCTATCTTCCTCCTCCTCTCCCCACACTTGCACACCAACACAATGAATGCATCTTTTGTTAGAATTAAATGGACCTATCATCGTCTATAATACAATACACGAATTGGATTAGAACTTGTTTCATTAATAGGAGTTGTATGTTAAGGAAAATACCTAGAGACCTATTGAGTTAATTATATTAGCTCATTGGTTAGGAATTCATTAGTTCAATTACAATTGTAATAAGAACTAGTGATGTATTAGGTTTCTTATTGTGGTGATTTGTTTTCTAAGAAACATCTTTATGGGAGGACTCTTAGGATCATTAGCCAATATAAATAAGGTGTGTTGGTCCCTGCTCTCTCTGTAACAAAGCCTTAAGTCATGTCCCATAGAAATTTGCTTGAATCCAAAGCTGAGGAGAAGATCATCTAGTTTCTGTCAAAGTTGTTTACTGTAGCTGCTTCAATGGCACCCAACTCAGAAGAAGGTATGCCTCAAAGCTGTCATGTTTTGGTTCATCTGCTATTGATTGATGTTCATTGTGTTTATGTTCTTGTGAATTGATTTTGGGATTGCTTGCTCATTCAATTTAACATTTGGTATCAGAGCTTTAGGTATATTCACAAGCATAAATCATTTTTGATCAATCAATTTTGGAAGAATCAAATTTTTATTTTCAGCAAAACTACAAGGTTTCAAACCTAAACCTTGCTAAAGAAAACAGGCCACGAATGGGCCAATTTTTAGAAAACTCTTCGGCCCAAACCCGCAGAGGCGCTGACCGGATCCTACCCATTCAGAATCCTCCTATAGAAAGACCGTTATACCACAACGGTCAAATTTTAGGGTTAGGGTTCTATCTGAGATCGAAAGTGCAGAGGATGTTTACGTCCTCCTTGGAATTCAAGACTCCAAACGCTGCAAATTAAGAAGCCGAATTGATCGATTGCTGTTTTTGGTTAAAGTTCATGCTTCCCCAATAAATTTTGCAGCAAATTAAGAATGAACAAGGATAGGATTTCTGGAAATCTTGTTTTAAATTCAAGAATACTTTTGATCATCGTAATGTACAAGACCAATATAGGCCTTCCCGGCGTGCACCTAGGCTAGAGCAGATGGTGACCGGATGAAACTTATTTTTCTAGAAATTGTTTTTTGTGTTCTGATGATTTTTGGAATATGTATATGTGAATATCTTGATGCATTGATATGTTTGGTTTTATACACTGTGAAATTTCTGTATTTTGATAATCTATGATAATTTTGATATGCCATGTGATTAAGTAAATCTCGCTGTACATGCTTGCTATATTAAAATTGTGGATTATTTTAAAATTTTGATTAACAATAAGTTGTTCTTAAGAAAGAAATTTTGAGAGAAACTTCACCATGGTCTGAGTTTTAGAAAATTAAGCAAGCATGTTGCACAAAGCAATTGTCTATTTTGTTTAAAATTCATCAAGTTAATGAAAGGACCAGAACTTGTGTTTTATTTTAAACTGTGCAGTTACTGTCTTCCAAAGAAGTGTAAAATTGTATGGTTTAAAATGTGAAACAGCATTATGCATAATTTTGAGTTCAGTTTTCGATTCTAAGGACCCTTCTTCTGTCATAAAGATGTTGATTGTCTTTAGAATAATATGAATTCACTGCTTGTGGCATAATGATTAAGAAATCTTCAGAATATCATGTCTTCTGCTATAAAAGTGATGCTTGATATTGACTATAGACCTAGGGGCTAGAATTACATTATTTTCTTTTGATATTGTTTTGTTTACTCCTTGTGTGATTATATGAACTGATTTGGAATTTGCACATGCATATAGGACATTGTTTAGAACAAAACTTGTTTTGAGAACTGTTAAAACTAAAACTTACACTTTTCTTTTGTTTTGCTCTCTAGGAATCACCTATATGAATCTGAATAACATCCAGATGCTCACTGGATCAAACTTTTAGGCCTAGAAGAGTGGTGTAGAGTTCTACCTGATGATGCATGGAAACATGTATGTTTTACTGATCTAGAGCCCTATGGAGTAGATGCAAATAGCTCACCTGATGAAAAGAAACATTATCGAGACTGGCATAGATCCAATTACAGAGCTAAGAATGTGATGAGGACTACCATGTCCGACACTGTGAAGGGTAGTATAGAAGAACCAGTTTTAGCAGTTGACTATATAGATGCCATAGCTGAGAAATCTAGGGAAAGCAATAAGGCCGAGGCAGCAAGGCTCTCTAAGGAGATGAATGAGCTAAAATACACAAGTAATGGAGGAGTTAGGTAGCATATTTTGAAGCTCACTAAGTTTAATGGTAGACTAAGGGAGTTAGACATGGGAGTTAAGGATGATCAGCTTGTACACAATGTCTTAGATTCCCTGCCACCAAGTTTGAATACCTTGAGAACTAGCTACAATGCACAGAAGGAGAACTGGACCTTGAATGAGCTTATTGCCAATCTGTGTGGATGAGGAGAGTAGGATGAAGTAGGAGAAACAGCCCTCAACCTCTGTCAACCTAGTTGAAATGCCAAAGAAACATAACAAGCTTAAGCCTAAGAAAACTATTGCTAAGCCATCAAGAAATACTGCAGCAGCTAAAGTCAACAAGCCATTTAAGTTCAAGTGCTACTTTTGCAAAAAGGTAGGACACATGATGTTACGTCCCGAACCTAGAATTAACGATTTACTCATTATTTGGACGGTAATTATCGAGTACTTTCAATTTTTTTTACTTTTTATTGATATTTAGTGGCCCTAAAAGTTGACTTTTTGTTTGGGTCAAAATTTGAGGAAATGTTCTTCATGAAAGTCGTAGAGGACTTTAAACCGAGCGCGTGCATATGTGGTGCGTAAAAATTGGACTTAGTATGTGAGAGTTATGGCCAAAAATGTAGAAGTTACTGTTCATGGTAATTTATATATATATGGAAGTTACTGTTGGTAGATTTCCATTTTCGGAAATTCTACCCAGCCCCCCCGGTAACTCTCTCTTCTCTTCCCCGACCCTTCCTCCCTTTCGGCCCCATCTTTCCCCTTCGATTTCTTCCTCCTCCGGCTGACCAAGGACGCAATATGGCCATTCCCAGGCTCGCCTCCTTCCCCTTGTTACATCTGTGGAGGTATTTTTCGAAGATTTGGCCGGAGAAGCTCGATTCGGAACGGGGAAAGTCACTGTAGCAGTTCGCCATTATTGCCTATTTCCGGCGATTCCGGCCACCTCCGGTCACCATATCGGCGTCGAAGGCTTGGTTTTCGACGGAGATCATTTTGCCCTTAGCCTCGAATCAAGATTTGACGTGTAGAGGCAGAATTGAAAACCTAGGGTTCTTGAATTTCTAGGTTATTTTCGCCGGCCGAATTCGACCATTTCCAGGTAAAATTGGGATGTGTTGTAGTTGAGAAAATTAATCAGTGGGTCGAGTTGTAGCTATACATGGAATTTGGTAGCCGGTGGTGGAGGTTGGTACCGGCGCGTGGGTGCCACGCGCCGCCACTGTTGGTGGCGCGTGAGACTGTGTTTGGCCGGAATTTGACTTATGTTGTTGATATAATTAGCCAATTATACATCTAGTTTCATAATTGCAGCTTTCTGATAGAATTGGAGATGGAATGAATGTGGATTTTGATGTTGTTCAATGGTGGAATTGTTAATTAAATTGCGAGGAATCCATCCACCGGATTTCCTTGATTCAGCCTTAAAGCCTATACCTTAAGGGATTGATATTAGTGAAGAAGATTGGATGTTTTGGGCATATAAAGAGAATGTTAGGGTTTGGTTTTGCTTTTCGCAATTTAGCTTTCTATCCAGTAATTATGGGTTTACGAACGTTATATTGTACAGGACGTGAGGAGGATTCCCTCGAGGAGGGTTCGGATCGACGACAGGCTTAGCCGTACACTGTGAGTGGACTTTTGTTTTCGAATAAGTGATGCATGCATTTATTTATTAAAGCATGTTCTATTTAATTAATATATTATTTTCCGAGCATAGGAATTTGATTACGATTTATCTCGTGGATTTGTTTCCAATAATGATTTTGTGAAGTATTTATGATTTATACCGGTGGTGAGCTTTGGTTATTAAGTTGTTATGCTCGGATTCGAATTTATAATTGATGTGATTTTTTGACGAATGGTTTTCGATGTGATTTCCGGATTTATACCATTTATATTATATTTATAATCGTCGAATTGAGACTTTTTTTGTAAATTGAATTTTGTTGGAGTAAATCTCCATGTTTATTTATCGATTTTCGATTTTAGCATTGGGAATGCCTCATTGGCAATCTACTTATTTCTGTAGCGTGTGGGACACGCTGTTAGTTTATACGACTTTACGAGAATTTCCGAGTACGGTTGGGAATCGTAGCTGTGTTTCTTTTATTCATGGGACATGGGGAAGCCTTAAGGATTTATTGGATTTTAATAGTTTTTACCCACCATACCTGGGTCGCTATATTTTATTGCTAGCTAGCCTATTAGTACTCTTCCCTGCTTACTATGTGTTTGTGGGTGAGTAAGAGCAGAGCATGGGATGCTCCAGAGTGTGGGACACTCTGACCCGAGCCTAAGAGGCTCCCTTCTTTCGTATGGTGAAATCTCTTCCCCATATTTTTATCGTTACTTGATTAGCGGGGCTAGTCCGTTTTCTTTTAACCAGCGAGGCTGGTATGTTTTTCACGAGTTTTGAATTTAAAGAAATAGGTTTTATAACGTTGCATGCATCGAGATTTTTATAATGTAAATTTGTGGGAAAGTATGAACTTTTCTTCCTTTATACTTATTTATTTTGTCCACTCACGCTAACGTTTTTATGTACTTTTCCCCTGGGCCCTTTGGTTTGAATTGCCCAGATCACAGTGTTGCTGACCGGCTTAGGAGTGGAGGCTAGCACCACCTTTGCCATCTATCCTCAGTAGGTTATTTGTTAACCTACTTTATGTATTATATTTCGAGTGTGTTCTTTAGATTGCTCTGATGACTTAAAAAGGGTGGATTTATACATTTGTATAATTATGAGTGTTTGGGAGTTGTATATTATTGGAGAAAGTAGAAAGATTTGATTTGCTGGGTTGTAATTTATATAAATGGTTATGTTTGTGTAGTACGATGTTTTTACTTGGAAATTTGCGGATTGTTGCTTGGAAGCAGGGTGGCTTCAAGCATAGAAATTACTATACTTAGAAGTGTTTTCAGCAGGTTTAGGGTTGTCCACTTTTAGGGGAAGTTCTGTCGAATTTTTCCGAAAAGTGGGCCCCGCAGGTCCATCTTGGAGTTAGGAGGGTAATTCCGGGGTGGGTCCTGACACATGAAGAAGGACTGTACAGGTTTTAAGGCATGGCTTGTGAAAAAGGGTGAGATTAATTTATTTAATCGTTTAAAAACTTTTTCATTAGAAGTTAATTTTGTTAACATTGAACCTCATTCATACTGATTAGATTCTAGTAGTCCCTTACACATTACAAATTCATTGCAGGGATTCATAAGGAAGAGGAAGCTAAGAAGTGACGAAGCCAACATCTACGTTGGCAATGAATAAGGGTTGCAGTCAAGGCAGTAGGATCTCTAAAGGTAGATTTGGGATTAGAAAATTTTTTGGTTTTAGATAGTATTTATTAAATAGTCCCTTAATTAAGAGGAATTTTCTTTCAGTTAGTCTTTTGGTTAGGAATGGATGTAATTTTTACATTGATTCAAGTGGAATAAATTTTTTTAAGGATTCTCTTGATTTCTTGCTTAAAGATTATTCTACGTTTGGTTCTGGTATTATTGTAAATGATTATTTCAGACTAAATTGTTCATTAAGTCAACAAGAAACTTTACTTTTTGAAAACAGCAATAACACATTAAGCTCAAACACCATTATTGGTGTAAAAAGGATCATGCACAATGAAAAATCTACATACTTGTGGCATAGGAGACTAGGCCACATTTCGAAAGATAGACTGAAGATACTTGTGAAAAATAAGACACTGCCAGAATTAAACTTTGATGATCTTAAAAATTGTATTGAGTTTTATAAAGGAAAAATGACAAGCGTAAGGAAGAAAGATGCCAATAGAAGTAAGAAACTATTGGAGTTGATTCACACAGACATATGTGGACCATTCAAACATAAGACAATATGTGGAAATAATTATTTTATTACCTTTATAGACGATTTTTCCTAGTATAGCTACATCTATTTACTATCAGAAAAATCACAATCACTTGAGGCTTTTAAAATTTTCAAAACTGAGGTTGAAACATCAAATGGACTTGAAAGTTAAGGTTGTGAGGTCTGATTGAGAGGGGGGGGAGGAGTTTTATGGCAAGTTACTGAGCAAGAACAACAAAATGGTCCTTTTGCATTATATCTTCAAGATGTAGGCATAAAGGCTTAGTATACAATACCATATAATCCCTAATAGAATAGGTAGCTGAAAGAAAAAATAGAACTCTATTAAACATGGTAAGAAGTATGATGTGCACCTCTAGATTGCCAAAAATGTTTTGGGGAGAAGCCTTAAGAACTGCAAATTATCTTTGCAATAGATCCCCAAGCAAAGCTGTAGATAAAATACCTTTTGAATTATGGTGTGGGAGGTAACCAAATCTGCACCATTGTCATGTTTGGGGCTGTAAAGCAAAAGCAAGGATTTATAGTCCAAATTTAGGAAAGCTTGATCCAAAATCTGTGACTTGTCATTTTATTGGCTATTGTGAAAAGTCTAAGGGCTATAAACTTTACTCACCTCACCATTCACCTAGAGTTTTTGAAGCTCATTAAGTTAAATTTTTAGGTGAAAGTGTCGGCAATACAACCCTTAAGGACCTATCTTCAGATTTTGTAGAAATTGCAGAAAATGGGGATAGCATAGCTGTAATGCCAAACATTCAAAATAATTTATTAAGTTCAGGATTAGTTAAAAGCCAAAATCTAGTTGAAGATCAAAATGCAGTAGATAATATTTTAGAGGTTGATGACCATGATTCTGAAATGGCAGAACTAGACTTAGGGCAGGAGCAAGTACATGAAACTCCAACTGAACCATAACCTGAACCTTAGCTAGAACCCCAACCTCAACCCGAGCCACAACAAAATCAAGTTGTGGAACCTAAAAGATCATAGAGAGTGAGGAAACCAAGGTTTGGAGGGGAGGATGATATTTATGAAGTATACTTGAATGAAGTTGAGTCTGCATAGTCAGATGACAATGATCCCACTAGTTTTAAACAAACAATTGAAAGTAAAGATTCTGATGCTTGGACTCAATCTATGATTGCACAGCTTGACTCTATGCACAAAAATGGTGTATAGGAGCCTGAGAAGCAAAAAAAAAATCATAAACCTATTGGCTGCAAGTGGGTTTTTAGAACCAAAAGAGATGCAGGAGAAAACATAGAGAGACATAAAGCTAGACTAGTTGTTAAGGGTTTCACACAAAAGGAAATAGATTTTACAGAAACCTTCTCACCTGTTTCAACTAAGGATTCATTCAAAATCATAATGGCTCTAGTAACTCATTATGATATGGAATTACATCACATGGATGTAAAAATAGCCTTCTTAAATGGAGAGCAGGAGGAGGAAATCTTCATGGCACAGCTTGAAGGTTTCATTGAACCAGGAAAAGAAAATATGGTCTGTAAGCTTAAGAAATCTATTTATGGACTCAAACAGGCTAGTAGGCAATGGTATAAGAAATTTGACTCAGTGGTTTCATCTGTTGGATTTTCTGAAAATCTTGTTGATGAGTGTGTTTATCTTAAAGTAGTTGGAAACAATTTTATCTTTCCCATCCTATATGTAGATGACATTCTTCTTGCTAGCAATAATGTAAAATTGCTAAAAGACACTAAAGCTTTCTTATCAAGTAATTTTGACATGGAAGACCTAGGAGAAGCATCATATGTAATAAGAATTGAGATTAAGAGAGATAGGAAGCAGGGACTATTGGGATTATCTCAACAAAATTATATTTCAAAAATTCTGAAAAGATTTAGAATGGAAACTTGTGCTAATGGTGAAGTTCCAATGTCTAAGGGAGATAAACTAACCAAGAATCAGTGTTCTAAAACTGATATTGAGAAAAATGAAATGGAGTCAGTACCATATGCTAGGCTAGTAGGGAGTTTGATGTATGGAGACTTGTCTTTTGCAGTTTGAATGCTATCCAGGTTTCAGTCAAATCCTGGACATGAGTATTGAACAGCTGGTAAGAAGGTTTTAAGGTACCTGCAGAGGACCAAAGACCATATGCTTGTATATAAATGTGTGAGAAAGCTTGAATTAGTTGGCTTTACAGATTCTAATTTTGCTGGGGATTATCCCATATCCATGAAGTCAACATGTGGCTATGTTTATATGCTTGCAGGTGGTACAATAGCCTGGAAAAAAAATGAAACAATCATTGATAGCTACTTCCACCATGCAGGCAGAGGTGATAGCAATATATGAAGGAGTTTGTGAAGGATTATGAATTAAAAACTTCATTTTGGAGACTAAAGTGTTGTGTGATCTTGTTAGTGGAAGGTTGAAAGTATTTTGTGATAATGAAGTTGCTATGTTCTTAAGCAAGAATAGTAAAAGGTCAAATAACTCTAAGCATATAGACTTGAAGTTTTACAGTATCAGAAAGAGAGAAGTTGAAATTTCTGGTATCAAGATTGGTGATGATCAACTTGTTGATCCATTCACAAAAGCATTGTCAGCAGCAGCTTTTAAGGAGCACTCCAAGAACATGGGAATTCTGTCGAGTTTTGATGATGCTTAAGTTCAGTGGGAGCAAAATGTTTTAAGAAAATTGTTTTTAAGTTTAGTTTTATTTAGACTTAGTTCTTGTTTTTTGTTTTCAGTTATATAACAAAAGTCTTTGTACTTCATGTTTTTGCTTTAATAAAATTAAGTATATTTAGTTCAATTCATATTCTAATAGCTTTATTTATTTTCTGTAAATTATAGTTGTTGTTCCTCTATCAGTTCTTTTGTTTGACAAGCAGATTGTTATATATGTATATATTCAGGAAGAAGCAAACATTGATCCACTGTGAATAAAGAAAGTATGTTTGCATTGTGATTTTGATACTCAAAATACTCAGGATGGACTGTTGTCAAATAACAACTGCAGTTTGATATATAATATTTTTTGACTATATTACATTAAGATTGAATTCATGTGAAGTACAGAAACTGTTGTTTTGTGATCTTAAACGAGTATGCTCATTTGAACATGGCTCTTTCTTGATTCTACAATGGTTTTGCATTTTTGACAAAATTGAATGGATTTAAGGTACACTTACATCTCAGTGCACACTTTAGCTATTTTTGAGGATTGTTTTGATTTAGCTTATGTATAGACAATGAAGAACTATATGGACCTATCATCGTCTATAATATAGTATACGAGTTGGATTAGAACCTGTTTCATTAATAGGAGTTGTATGTTAAGTACAATAACTAGAGACCTATTGAGTTAATTATATCAGCTTATTAGTTAGGAATCCATTAGTTCAATTACAATTGTTATCAGAATTAGTGATGCGGTTTCTTATTGTGGTGACTTGTTTTCTAAGAAACACCTTTATGAGAGGATTCTTAGGATCATTAGCCAATATAAATAAGGTGTGTTAGTCCCTGCTCTCTCTGTAACAAAGCCTTAAGTCCTACCCCATTAAAAGGTGCTTGAATCTAGTGTTGAGGAGAAGATTAACTAGTTGCTATCAAAGTCGTTTACTGTAGCTATTGCAATGGTAGCTAACTCAGAAGAAGGTATGCCGCAAAGCTGTCATGTTTTGGTTCATGCGGTATTGATTGATGTTCATTGTGTTTATGTTCTTGTGAATTGATTTTGGGATTGCTTGCTCATTCAGTTTAACATCTTTTGTTAGCAAGCTTCTTCTCACTACATCTTACAATCAAGACAACGACTTGCTGCGATAAAAGAAGAGGTAAGAGGGTTCCATATGGCTCCTTGACGCTGCTATGAATTGGCATGAATTTGAAAGGATAACAGAGGACTGGTCTAAGGGATAAAACTCCATTAAGCAGCATCTTAATTTGGTGTTAAGTCCACAGATTTTTCATTTTTTCTTTGTTAAGATTGTATGATACATGTAAACGCCAGTGGCGTAACTATTAAGTCAGCTGGTTGGGTTGCAGCCCAACCCAAAACTTGCCTACAAATGTGTCACTATACGTGAAATTTACTTATCATGTGGTGTTGCGTTGTTGGCTAAGGACCTTGACTTTAATCCAAGTAACCCAAGTTTGAAACTTGGTAGTCTTTCACCGGATAGACATTATTTGATATTTTTATTCTTTTCAATTTTACTTCCTTTTGACCGTTGGATTCCTTTTTTTTTTTTCCTGTTTTACTTCATAGTTTCTTTAAACTATTTTTTTTTGGCTCTTGACCATTTACCTAATTTGGGCCTAATAAATGCCCACTTACTCCACCAAAAGATTCGTGTGCCTACTTACCCAATTTAAATGTAAAAAGACAAGTTTGCCCTTCAAAATAATTAAAAAAATCATTGCAAACCTCGCCGGAATCCTGTAACCGGCCGCCGGAGGTTTCCAAAGAGGTCACCGGAGACTTTCATTACCCCCCAATAAATTTTTATAAAGTTTATTGGGGGGCAATAAAATGTTTATTGGGTATTACTAGGGCCAATAAAGTTTATTGAGGGGCAATAAAATAGGACGCCGGACTCCGGTCACCGGTCCGAAGGTTGCTAGAAGTTCACAAAGAGATTGTCAAAGACTTTTATTAACCCCCAATAAATTTTTATTGGGGGACAATAAAAAGTTTTATTAGTGGTTACTAAAAAGTTCATTAGGGGACAATAAAGTTTTTTTTTGGGGGGGGGCAATAAAAAGTTTATTAGGGAGCAATAAAAAGTTTTATTAGGGGGTGTACTTACATAGGCATTTGCAAGCATAATTAGCTACAATGAGCCACGCTCATACTATCGCCAGCGGTACCAACTCCCGCCAAAGGAGTGACCTACGGGCACTACTAGAATTATAGCCCCAGACATCGGTCAAAAACCGATGAGAAATAAAAACTCAACCGATGTCTTTGTGGGTGATGAGAAAGATCCGGAAAATGCAGACATCGGTTTTTAGCCGATGTCTAATATTCGGGTAGACATCGGTTCCTTATAATAAACCGATGTAAAGAGGTTTAAATGATAACAAACTTGCATGCTTTACTATTGTTAAACCCACATTTTATTGTATTTAAAGCTTAAAGAAATATAGATTATATAACACAAGTTTGAGTTTTAACATCGTTATTGATTTAAGAACCGATGAGTAATACTGTTACAGATATCGGTTTTCATTTTGGAACTGATGTCTGGAACTCGGTAGTATATCGTTTCTGATAATGAACCGATGTCTGGATAGTTTAGTAACATCGGTTTTCCTTTCGGAACTGATGTCTGGGACTCAGTAGTATATCGTTTCTGACAATGAACCGATGTCTGGATAGTTTAGTAACATCGGTTTTCCTTTCGAAACTGATGTCTGGGACTCAGTAGTATATCGTTTCTGACAATGAACCGATGTCTGGATGTTTTAGTAACATCGTTTTTCATTTCGGAACTGATGTCTGGCACTCGGTAGTATATCGTTTCTGATAATGAACCGATGTCTGGATATTTTAGTAACATCGGTTTTCATTTCAGAACTGATGTCTGGCACTCAGTAGTATATCATTTTTAACAATGAACCGATGTCTGGATATATTAGTAACATCGATTTTCATTTTGGAACTGATGTATCTGTATTACTGGACATCAGTTTTTATGGCTAAAACTGATTTCAACTTTATATCTAAACATCACATTCTATAAAAAGGATGATGTCCACAAAATAGAACTGTGATTATAAATTGCAAATTGGGGTATTATATCTGATATTCATCATCCTTAACAGTTTACAAAATGGGCAAAATAAAACCCCAATTCATGCACCTATATACTACAAGGCTAGCCTAGCAATTAGTATTCTTGTTTGTTCATAATTGCTACAAAAAAATTAATTAAAAGCTAGCCTAACTCAAAATCAAGAAACTGGTCAGAACCTACAGCAGAGTTTGTAAGTAGTCGGCTACTTCAATGCGGACCTCGTCAAGTTGTTGTTGGGTAAACCCTTTCCGATCCTTTACCGCTCACTACATATAACAACAAACTGGGATGTAAAATCTCAATTTCTTAAAAGCACACCAGAAAATGGATGCTCTATGTAGAATCTAGCATAATATAATCAATTCAGAACTAAAACTAGTATGCAGACATCGAATTCATCTGTTCAATTCCTGGCATTGGTCTTCTTAGCACACAAAAGGAAGCAAACTGAAACCTTTTCACAAACCCTAAACACTGGATTACCATATCATCTCAAAAACCCCAAATTCACAACAAGAAAAGAGAACCCAACAAAGCCCCACACATCAATTCTGAAACAGAGAGAAAGAAAGAGCACCTGAACACAAGTGTCGGTCATGTAAACGCCGTCCAAGTTCCCCGAGGAGGAGGAAGAAGAAGAGGAAGGGGCACACCTTAATTGATTTCAGCTTATGATAGAAAGGCAAGGCTATGGAACTGGTATATATGAAATCAAGAATCAATTTTTGCTTTAGTTAATTAGTAGATGCAGATTAAGAAACCAACAAATGAACAATAGAAAATGGGTTGGAAAGAGCAAACAATAGAAACCAGTGTAAGAACAATAGAAAAGTTAAGTTGTTTTTCTTATTGAAAAGAGAAAGTTATTACGATCAACAGCGCAAGTATTAAACTGCACCAATGTGCAGTTTTCTCCATACATGCTTGAAAAAAAAAAATTACTGTAAGCAATTCATTTCTGTAAATTCATTGTTTGATATGCCCTTGAATTGAACACATTCTCACCACAATTTAAGGTACTTTATTTTCAGAGTTTTGGTAGCAAATGATGTGATAGTGTCGATATGTTGCTCTTGCTCCAGCCTACTAAGATGATTAGATGAATATTATACTAATTACCAGGTAGAAATGTCGAAATGAGATCTAAACCCAACTCAGTTCACTTTTCAAATTATTCTTAGATCTGCCTTTATATCTGGTAATCCTAGTTCTTTTCATCGGTTACAGTTTGCTTTTATCGAAATTATTGCAGCTACAAATATTTGCATTTGCATTCTATTCTGTGTGCTTAATTTCATGAGTTGATAGAGAAACAAATACTAAAAGAAAAGGAAGAAGTGAAGAACAACAAAATGAGTTTTATCAGATAATATTTCAACAAACAAGATACAAAGAAATATACATGAACTTTAAACCGGCATTGTCTATTAGAAAACAATGACATAGAAGTGCACTTTAGCTAATATTGAGAATTTGAGCCAACTGCAAGTAAGCCCATATATCAGACAAACAAGAACAAGAAATCTATAGCTTGAAAAACAAAATATCTATACAAGTGAAGACAGAACACGAGAGAGAGAGAGAGAGAGAGAGAGAGAGAGAGCAACCTGATGTAACAAATTATCTTCAACAATTGCTAGAGCACCAAAGCTATTCCCAACATCAATAAAAGTCAGCAGTCCACCTGTTGTATGGCTTTGATTCTTAAAGCAGAAAAATATTGAAGACTTACAAATCTGAGTACACAAATTGACATAAACTATCATACATTGATATCCAGCAATTCAAAGGAAAAGGATCAGATTGAGAATAATTTAATAAAAAACGGAATCACCCAAATTTCAAACTACTGAGCAGAATACAAACGCCCAATAAATACCAGAAAGGAGCAAAATTTAAGAACTCACATTTTTGATACTTTTCGGACATAGAAAACTCAAGTCCAGAAACAGCAGAAAACATTGCACCAATTTAAAGCAAAATCCCAGTTAGTCCTAAATAGAAACTTTTTCCAACTTTACCATCCATAACCCAAAAATTACCAGAAATAGCTGGTCTGAGAACACCATCACCAATCACCATACAAGTGGCAATCAAAGCAAGTACAAGCAAACACCTCTGCAACACCTATGCTTCTCCAAAAAACAGACAATAAAGCTTACACCTTTACTTACAAAACCGAAATGGGTACTCCCCAAACACAATCTTCCAATTACAAAAACACCTCCAATTTATCAAGTTATCAATCAGAGCTGGTCAAACCAAAGCTACTGGTCTTGCCATTCAGGGGGTTGAAATGTCATTTTTGACCCTGTATCCCTCTCTCCCGCATTGCTGCGGGGCTCATCGACTAGTACAAATTAAAGAGAGGTGGTTGGGAAGCATGCTAAAAAGTAAAAACAAACATAATATAGACCAATATGCAATATATTGGAGAACTGCAGTGTATTTTTGAATATTTATTAGTCATTACTCAAAAGTACCCACTCAAAATATGATGGTATCCGAATCTTCTATCACATGACCCAACTTTCCTTGGTCCAATACCCACTGGTGGCCTGGTCACAGCAGCTAATTTTCAAATTCCATGTATACTGTAATTGCTATTATTTGAATATAATGAATAATGATAAATAAACTATATGATGTGGCAGTTGAAGTGGCCTTAAACATTCGACAATGCTAAACTTACTAAATGATGTTAGACAAATGTTTAAATGCCACATCAGCTGCCTTGTCCGGTTTTAATTGTGGCACACTAAAATGTGGTATATTCAGCATTTGTACTTTGAAAATACTGTGCTCTCTCTCTCTCTCTCTCTCTCTCTCTCTCTCTCTCTCTCTCTCTCTCTCTCTCTCTCTCTCTCTCTCTCTCTCTCTCTCTCTCTCTCTCTCTCTCTCTCTCTCTCTCTCTCTCTCTCTCTCTCTCTCTCTGTGCTGTATTATGGGCGCACCAATATGGTAGGTAAATACAAATGAGTAACATAATGAGTTTCTTACCTTCCCTAAGATTAGGGGGATCAATAATGTGAGAAAAAGACTTTTGAATAGCTGCTTAGTTGGAACAGATAAACCAGCTCCATCAGCTATGAATTTTGATACAGAAAATGGGACCTGAAAGAGAAATGCATCATATGACGAAAGCATAATCTTACAGAATCACAAGAAAACTAAAACTGAGGCTACAAGACATACGGAGGCAAATGAATTTTTATTACAATAAGATTTAGATTCGAAAGAAACATATAAATGCAAGTATAATATTGTAGTGATTGACAGCAACTTTGAAACTCACAATCAAAATTCCCAACAGATTAGAGATGACAGTCATTGCGAGAGCAAGAGCAGAATTGGCCCCAGCTAGCTGCATTTGAAGTTGCAAACCTTTTGTTAAAACCCCAACACCCTAGTAAAAACTGCGTATAGACTAGGCGAATTACAGAAGTCTTCAAATAAGATTGTAGACAAAGGAAGCATACCCGAGTAAGAGCCACTCCACTTGATAACGTAGTTGGCATGCAGCAAAATATTGCAAGCCCTTCATAAGAGAAATTACCATGTGAATTTTCAAGCAAACTTCAGAATGAATAGATGACTCATTATCAAGATTCTATAAACAAGACAACAGACATAAAAAATCTCGAGCCAAGCCAGAATGTTGACAGAAGTTAGAAAGAGTTGAAGCATTTAATCAAGGAACCCAGAAACCCCAAATCAAGCTGCTGAAATGTCCAATCTTTTTGTTGACTTGAAGACATGACTGAAAGAGGACCGTGAAAAAAAAAATGCTCTACAAGTCTCTTTCCAAAAAAAATATAGATGCTAAACTACCAGACCTCGTATAGCCGATGAATTACAATATAAACTACCTGCAATTTATTAGAGCCTAACTTTGTTCAATAGTCAATAACACATTCTCAAAAAAAAAAAATTTAAATAAATAGTCAATAACAAATTGTGTCACAAGTCAAAATATTGGTTTGAAGTCTTTATTAGACTAAAATGTCCATGCCAAGGTCAGGATATTCACCATATAAAGGTAAACTGCATATAAAGATCTGTTTCTATTTATTTTTTTTTGGCCAAATAGGAACAAAATATTGGTCTACAGTATCTAATATTTTACCACTTCCTCTCCCCAATGGTCTTTAACCACACCTAGTTTCCTCTCTTCTTTTCAAATTCAATTTACTTAACTTTGAGAGTAGATTCATGGACCCTCAAAAGAAAAAGGTGACAATGGTCCAGAAAACCAAAACCTCCCTAAGGTTAGCCTATGTCTAGTGTTATACTAATGTCTATAGGAAGTATTCTTCTATACACTAAATCTAGGAGAAGCGTGATCAAGTGACTGAAAGGGAAAAGAAAGGGATACTGCTTGGTTTCTTGCAGAAATTTGATCTTTTAGGAAAGTAAACCAAAGCATATGATGTTTGTGTGCTTTGATTTACCTTCCTGTGTGCTTCAAACCATGCATATATTGGTGACTTGAGGTAATTCATTGGAGCATACATATCCCTTCCGTTAATACTGATGAAAAATCAAAATAGTACACATTTGAACCAGTCTAGTTTAACATTCTAAACTCAAGCCCTTCAACCCTTGTACACTGTCAAATCTCAACTAACCCTCTCAAACTCCAGTAAAGAAACAACTCTCAAACTTGACAGAGAGTGAATTTCTAGATAGCTGAAAAGCATTTCTTTGATGTCTATGCATAGGCTGTAGGCATTTTAACATAGTAGCATATGGGTAAGGTTCCCAACTGTTGAAGGGAAAATTGGAAGCCAAACAATCAATTTTGGAGAACATAAGCAATGATGATCATTATAAGCAAGAATAACTACCGATTTGTATAGTGATAACCCCAGAATAGCAGCCAATGTCAAGACAGTCCTTGCCTTTAAACCACTCCTTCTTGAAAACCTTCAATCTACGATCTTCCTCTGAAGATTGACAGCCAACATGTGCAAGAACTAAAATCAAACACAATCAACATGCACCAGCTCAAAATACCACACATTTAAGCCATTCAAAGACAAACCCAACTCAAATACACAAGAATTAAACAAAAAAGACTGAACTTTAGATCAAAACCGGACAAAAAATCAGTACTGGTGGTAACCAAGAGAAGAGAGAGAGAGAGAGACAGGACCTACGAGACTAGACGTTGGAGAATGACAAGCTCAGGTCGGCTAATAAGCTCGAGGTCAGATCGGAGCTCAAGCTCGAGGTCTGGAAAACTAGATCGGGGACTCGGGGTCAGAGCGAGGCAGGGGAACTCGGGGTCAGAGAGCGAGGTCGGGGACTCGGGGTCAGGTTGGAAGCGGCTCCAGTAGGCTTAGGTTGGAGAATGAGGTCGGGAGTCGACGCAGGTCAACTTGGAGAAGGAGATCGGAAGTCGATGCAGGTCAGCCGTCAGCTTGGAGAAGGAGGTCTGGGTTCGAAATTTTAGAGAAAGCGGAAAAAATACAAAGTGTTGGGGGGGGGGGGGGGGGGAATGGGGGGGAATGAAATTTTAGTCCCCGCGTTCTCAAATTTTTTAAAGTTAGTCCCTCCGCATTTTAAAAAAAATTTCGAACAAAACCTTTCTCATCGTTTCAGTTAGTGACTGATGTCTATAATACCAATAGAAATCGGTTTTTTCACAAACTGATGTTAGAATGATTTTTAACATCAGGTGCAATCCTGACCGATTTAATAGTGGCGATGTCTAATGACATTATTCTAGTAGTGGGGAACACAGCCAAGCAGGCTACAGCCTGAGCCCCGGCTTACCCCCAGATCACCGCCTACGCGCCGCCACGCTCCGCGCCAAGACAACATCAAAAGCTCCAGAAGCTGGGGACTGAAGCACATCAGTCCCACATCGAAAACATGGAGAAGATTAGCTCCCTCCTCACCTATAAAAGGTTCTTTCCTCTCTCCTTATTAATTACGCATTTACTACTTACCTACGGTTACTTTGTCAACATAAATATATTGACTAACTTAGGCATCAGAGAAGAGAAGACCGCCCAACGCGGTCTCCCTCTAACGCCCTCTGTATTTTAATTGACAGGTAAATGGAAGTTCTGAATATCACAAGTAGCGGTCCACCCATCAGATCAGCGTTAACCGAAGTCTAGCTACCACTGAACTTTTAGATATTAACATTGGCGCCGTCTGTGGGAATCCTTGAACAAAAGGTGATCCACCACAACTACTATGACTAGCAGTAGCGGGGAAAACGCTCAGCAACAAGCGGACCAGTCTGCCGACCCCCACCCCCACAAACCTAGCAGCTAACGTTGACCCAGTGGTAAACGTTAATCGTGCACTATTCAATACCCCATCAAACCTTGCGACGGAGACCCAGCCAAGCAGTAGTCGTCCACCGGTCCGGGACCTCGCCACTATGTATGAGCTGGCATTGGCGAACCTCCACAAGGCAAACAAGGAGTGTGAGGCCCAAAAGCAGGTGGCCACGCTGATGTCAAAATTCAACGAATTAAAAAAGGCGCTGGAAGCAAACGCTAACACAGCACAGAGCGAGCCATCGTGGAGCACCAGACACAGTCGACCCAATACAGGCGGGATGGTACCCGTACCAGTCATACAGATGCAGGTACCGCTGAACCCACCAGAGGTGATGGGCCCACCGCCTCTGCCCTGCCTAATGATGGAGTAGGAGGTTGAATCATAGCCAAACGCCAGCTGCCCGGCAGTCAGGGCCAGAACAGAAGGTAACCCACCCACCCCCGGGCGGGACCTGGTTCGGCGGAACCCCCAGGCGAGGCCCGCTGGCGACGCAACCGCCCTAATCCTAGAAAGGATGCAATAGTTAGGGCAAAGGCTAATCCGAGCGGAGGCAGGCTCCCCAACGCCAACGCCAACGCCAAATCCGCTCTTTACATCCAGACCAGGACCATTCACCTCCAGGATACTGCAGGCCGTCAGACGAGCACACACAAAGACACCAAAGATGTCACACTACAACGAAGTGTCTGACCCCTTCGTCCACATGGACACCTTCAAGAAGGTTACTAACAATAAGGGATTTGATGACGCCACCCTCTGCCACTTGTTCAGCGAAACGTTGGACAGTGAGGCAATGAGCTGGTTCTTCGAATGTCCGCCAGGCTCCATCGACTCATTCCACGCACTATCAAACGCTTTTCTCTCTCGGTTCATCCTGTTGGCCGTCGGACATCACAACACAACTCAGCTGTTCAACCTCAAGCAGGGGGTAGCAGAAACATTGAAGGCGTTCGTCACCAGGTGGCGAGCGGCGGCATCTCAATGTCGCGATCTCGACAAGACAATGGCGCTGGCAGCCTTCAAGCAAGGACTCTTCAAGGGACCATTTCTTTATCATCTCAATTACAATCATCCAAACGCCGCATATGACCATGTCATAAGCTAGGCGGTGATCCATGCACAGGCAGAATTCATCATGTGTGGAGAAAGACCCCCACCGCTGCCAACGCCTACAAAGTCCACCCAACCTACCGCCAGCAATCAGGAGACCGCTAGCAAAACCTTTGCTATGCCGCCAACGGATAAGAAGAGAGAGTGGCAACAAGGCACTTATCAGAAAAGCGGCAGAGGGACCAGCATTACAACAAGGGCAACCGCTCATCCCAGGGGGATATCTGTAATAAACAGACAGAATCCTCCCAACGGTATGCAGTGTTCACGGTCCTCACGACCTCGTATGAAGAAATATACGACCAGTGCAAGGATCAGATTCCACCACCACCCCCAAGAAAATACCCAAGGGTGGGAAAGCCCAGGAACACCTGTAAATGGTGCAAATACCATGAGGATAGCGGCCACAACACCAACAATTGCAACGCTCTCAAGACAGCTATCAAGACTTTGTACCGCGATGGTAAGATGGAGCAATTCAAGATCCACCAACCGCCACCAGTGGTCGCCAACATCGAACAAATGGGCCTCATCAATGCCATTGACGGTGGTGCTCCAATTACCAACATGTCCTACAGGGAAAAAAAGTGTTATGCGCGCGCTAACCACCCTAACAAAGTTTGCAATATCCGCTACGAAAGGTCCACCAAACTCCTAAGATCTGGTTGGGGACCCATTACATTCTCAGAGGAGGAGGAATGAGGAGTGCATCTACCCCACGACGATCCATTCTTAATCGACACCATACTCGATAAATGGTCAGTGGGGAGGGTCCTTGTGGATAGCAGATCCGCTATCAATGTCATCTTCAATGGTTGTTATAGCAAACTCCAGCGGAATACAAAATTACTCCAGGATCATGAGCCATTGCTCAGCTTCTCCGGAGACATCACGCAACCATTGGGTTCCAACTACATGCGACTAGTTATCGGCGCCAGTCCATGTACGGCGGAAATCCATACGGAGTTCATCATTGTCGACTGCTTCAGTTCATACAATGCCATTATCGGTCGACCGACACTCAACAAGCTCAAGTGCATCATAGCAGGATACATGCTTCTCATGAAGTTCCCTACGCCTAACGGGACAGCCTGTGTCAAAAGAAGTCAACAATTGGCACGAGAATGCTACTCCACAACTGTAGCATGGTCAACGCACCGTCATGAGATACTAACAGTAGGAAACCATGCGCCACCGCCAGACATCTTTGAGGACCCCAGAAATGACGAGAAGAAATATGTCAAGAAGGAGCCTGTCAACCCAGAAACATCTTTGAGGATTATCAGCATCTCCGACGAACACCCTGAGCGAACAGTCCGCATCGGCGCTCAGCTAGACACAGAGGTAGCGGCAGAACTCACCCAATTTCTAAGTGACAACGCCGCCGTCTTTGTATGGTTCCACGCTGACATGCCAGGCATCTCCCCTGAGATCATCACACACAAGCTGAGCATCAAACCATCCTCCTACCCTGTCAAGCAACGGCGGAAGGCCTTCGATGAGGAAAGGTATCGTGCAATTGGGGAGGAAGTCGCAAAACTACAGAACATCGGGTTCATCCGCCAAGTCAATTACCCTCAGTGGATTTCCAACCTGGTCATGGTCAAGAAACCTAGAGGGAAATGGCGGATGTGTGTCGACTTCAAAGGCCTCAACAAGGCATGCCCCAAGGATAGTTTCTCGCTACCCCGCATAGACCAACTGGTCGATGCCACCGCTGGACACGAGCTACTGAGCATGATGGACGCCTTCTCCTGCTACAATCAGATCAAGATGCACCCTGGTGACCAGGAATGCACCGCCTTCACCACCGACAAGGGCCTATACTGTTACAATGTCATGCCCTTCGGTTTGAAGAACGCCGGCGCAACTTACCAGCTGTTGATGAATGCCATGTTCGCTGAGCATCTGGGCAAAATCATAGAGGTATACGTGGACGACATGCTGGTCAAAAGCATCAAAGCTGGCGGACATGTGGCCAACCTCCGCATCATATTCACCATTCTATTGGCTTATGGCATGCTCCTTAACTAGGAAAAATGTTTCTTTGGCGTCACCGCCAGCAAATTCCTAGGTTACATACTCAGTGAACGGGGCATAGAGGCCAATCTTGACAAGGTGCAGGCCATCCTCAACATGAAGGCTCCAGAATGGAAAAAACACGTGCAGAGCCTCCAGGGCAAGCTAATCGCTCTCTCTCGGTTCATTTCCAGACTCACTGATAGATGCCTCCCATTTTTCAAAGTCCTAAAGACGACACACAAGAAGGTAATCAACTGGAACCCAAACTGTGAGGCGGCATTCCAGGGCTTGAAAGAGTACTTGGTAGCAGTCTCACTTCTCTCCATTCCTGTGCAAGGGGAGACACTGTACATATACCTAGCGATATCACAATCAGCGGTAAGCTCTGCCATTGTCCCACAAGAGGGCCAGGAGGAGCTCCATGTATTCTACGTTGGCAGAGGCATGAATGGGGCAGAAACAAGATATGCCCCCTAGAACGGCTTACTCTCGTACTTATTGTTGCCGCTAGACGTCTCCGCCAATATTTTCAAGTCCACACCATTCATGTCTTAACAAACCAACCGCTGAGGCAGGTAATGCAAAACCCTGAGCACTCTGGGCGCCTCAGCAAATGGGTCATCAAGCTCAGCGAGTTCGACATCGACTGCAAACCAAGGACTGACATGAAAGGTCAGGCGGTGGCAGACTTCATCGCTGAGCTCACCAAGCGTCAAGATGAACCCAGCCAGGGCACACAAGAGGCCAACACGGAAATGATAACTGTTGAGGAACCAGTCCCCCAGCAATAGTCAGACTGGAACCTCCACATTGACGGCTTCGCTTGCACTAAGGCCTGCGACGCTGGAGTCATCCTCACAGGACCGGGGGGACTAAACGTAGAATACGCGTTGAAGTTCAATTTCAAAGTCTCAAACAACATGGCGGAATATGAAGCATTCATTGCCGGCTTACTCGTCGCCATCGACTCGAGCGCTGACAGTGTCAACATATTCAGCGATTCCCAGTTAGTCGTTAACGAGGTCAATGACAGTTTTCAGGCCAAGGTCCAACAGTTAGCGGCATACTTGAGGTACATTAAGACACTCCTAAAAAAATTCAAATTTCACACTATCACACAGATCACCAGGGAAAAGAACACCAAGGCTGATTCACTAGCGCGGCTAGCAACCGCTCAACCACACCAATGTCCAGCGGACACAAGGGTAGAATGCCTTGACAAGCTAAGCATCACAAAAACCCTGGCGGAGATTTTCAACATTAAGACTAGGCCCAGTTGGATGGATGAAATCATCGAATACAAGTGCAATGGAACATTACCAGAGGAGAAGGTCGAAGTACGACAGCTCAAGCGGAGAGCAACCCGCTACAACATACATAATGGCAAACTTTACCGCCAAGGGTTTACTCATCTCAACCTCCGGTGTCCCCAAAAGAGGGAAAAGACGTGCTTACAATGATACACGTTGGGGAGTGTGGAAACCACTCGAGCTCCAGGTCTCTGGCCAATCGCACAATGCGATAGGGATACTTTTGGCCCACGCTCTATGATGACGCCAAAAGGGGTGTCCAGGTCCTGCCACAAATGTCAACAATACGCTGACCTCCCCCATGCCCCGGCAGAACCCCTATCAATCATCATCGGCCCATAGATCCATTCCAAGTGGGGCTTAGACTTGCTGAGAAAATTCCCAACCGCTAGGGATCAGTTCAAATACATCATTGTCGCCATCGACTACAACAGCAAGTGGATCGAAGCAGAACCACTGACGGCAATAACTACCGCCAAGGTAACTCACTTCCTCTGGAAGAACATCTACTGCCGCTACGGCGTTCCCCATACAATCATCACAGACAACGGCACATAGTTCAACAACAAGGAACTCATCTCTTTCACCGCTAACTTGGGCACCAAGATGAGCTTTGCATCGGTCTCTCACCCCCAAACCAATGGCCAAGTCGAAGTAGCAAACAAGATAATCAAGAAGCTGCTAAAAAAGAAGCTCGACGACGCCAAGGATTTATGGGCGGAAAAACTCCTGGAGGTTCTGTGGGCCATCCAGACTACTCCAACTTCCGCCACCGGTGAAACGCCATTATGTATGATGTTCAGTACTGAGGTCGTCCTACCCATTGAGGTCACACAACCTACCGCCAGAATCGAAGGCTACCACTCCAAGACCAACGGCGAGGGTGTCAACCTCGACAAGGACCTCCTCGAGGAAAAATGCCACAAAGCCCATCTACACAACTTGCAAAACAAACAACAAGTTTCACGTTTTTATAACGCCAGAGTCAAAGCCTGGAATCTCCAGCTGGGGGACTGGGTAATAAAGGAAGTTATTCCGCTACCAACGGCACTCTGCCCAACTTGGGAAGGTCCATACAAAATTGTGGAAGTCGTTAGCCCCGGCACCTTCAACTTAATGGACAAGGACGGCGTCACAACGACCCACCCTTGGAATACCGAGCACCTTCGATATTACTACAAATAGCCATGCCGCTACCCTAAAGCATCTTGACTTAGCTAAATTTTTGTCCAATATTTAGCTAAGGGAAGCTACACAACGGGTACAACCCCAATTTTGTAAACGCTGATCAGTCAGCTAATCAATGAAACGAGGAATTATTCAAACCATTGTCACCAAGTTCAGGCACAGGTTCAAGTGGCAGCACCAATAGTATTCAACGGACCACGTCTGCTACATCGTGCACTTGGAACAATTTTAATTCCTTTAATGTTTCGATAATTAACAAAAGCACAAGTCAAAACTCTGGCGGTAAAGGCAACATTCAGACAACAAATAATCGAAAGGCATACGACACTGAAAAATTTTCACACTTTCGTCCATTCAGGGTCGGGACTCCCCTCCTAAAAATAGTCATTACAAAAAGAAAGCAAATAGTACATATGCAGGCCTCAGCGGCATTACAATACGAAAGTGTGGTGGAGGGCAACGTCTTCAACAATTTTCAGCACCGCCCTGCTCACCCTCGGCCGGCAGTTGCTCCTCACCCATGCTACTTGTCTGATCGGAGCCATGCGCAGTCGGGCTCAGGGTCATGATGGTCCCGTCCGGCTGGGTACGAGCCACTAGAACATTGGCCCTAGAGACCTCAGACTGGGTGGGCACCGAGTCCGCTGGGAGGCTTCCGCCGGGTCATCATCACTCTCCGTCTCTCCCCACTACCGGAGCGCAAGCCAGGCTGAACCGCCAAGGACCCGCCCCCTGGGGCTGACGGCTGGATGGGTGTGCTAGCGGACCCGGACGCCTTCGCCCAGTCAATGGCGCCCTTTTTATTCAGAAGCTCTACGTTGGCAACAGCACCGGCCTTCACCGCCTCCGTCAAAGCTTGCTTATACGCCGCAGACTGCTTGAAGGCATCCACAGTGGCGGCCTCAACACCGCTCCTCTCCCCTCCAACTGGGCAGCCACACCCTATAATCTCTTCACCTCGGCGGATTTGGCTGCAGAGACTTTCTGAAGAATGTCAATCCTCTTAACCTTGGCTGCCATCTGCTCTTTCAGCTGAACTATATCTTGCTGGAGCCGGTTGATGTGATCGTTCCACTCAAGGTTTTGCTTGAGGGCGATTTTCAGCTTGCCACGAGCATCCGAGGCATCGCATTCTGCCTTGGTCAACTGTCGCTCCTTCTCCGCCAATCTGGCCTGAGCATCAGCCAATTCCCCCTGTAGGACTTCGAGCTCCACCCGCAACTGCCGCTCGACCTCAGGCTGCTTCGAAACCGCCAGGAAGAGCTCATGCAACCCGATTGACAGATGGCCAAAGGCCTAGCTAAATGTCAATTGTTGTAGCACCGTTGGGCGGACAGTCCCATCCAACCCAATCCTAGCCTCTCGCAGAGGTGGAACAAAAACTCCCGCTCTGGGTCAGCCAGGAATTCGGCGTACGCGAAAAAAGAGTCCAGGGCGCTTGTCTGCACCTCCCCGCTGGCTGCCGCAATCACACTGGATGGAACCTATTTTGCCTTCTTCTGCTAGCGAACCTCGATGGTCTCCGTACCAGTGGCTTCGTCCTCCTCGTCAGCGTTGTTCTGTAGCCGTTTCCTCAGTAAAACCGCCCGGGTAGCACCAGCTGCGACAGGCCTCGTTGTCATATGCGGATCCAACCCCGCAATGGTAACTGGTGGCTACGACCCGCGCCGAGTGGCGAGCACTCTTTCTTTCCGCTGCCCAGGGGTAGTTGGAGCCTAGCTCCTACCGGCAACATTATGCTCACCGCCAACTCCAGCTTGAACAACTGGCAGACCGTCGACACCAAGATAAGAGTGGTGCGGCATCAGCAGCACCAGTGGGGTTTCAGACTGGCTCACCGCCAACGTCTATGGATTCACCACCATCTGCTGGGTCGCCATACCGATAGCGTACATGCTCTCAAGAAAGTTGTTTATCTCAGCATGGTCCATTGCTTTGGTGAAAGCGTCGCGGTTCGCTTTGTTACCCGGCGGAGAGTCTAAAAAAAACAAAAAATAAAAACCGGTTAGCCTGATACAAAACCAACGCTACGGCAGGGATCAGCGGATGTCACTTACCAAGGGAGTGTGTCAACTGCAGATTGACCAACAATTCCCACCCGGTGAGTAGGCGGAGATCCAGCAGATTGCGATTCTGCCAACAGCCCCGGATCCTTGCCACTCGACACTCTTCCTCACGAGTTAAGTTATAGCGCAAGCCCGCTACAAAAAAAAAAAAAACGAAACCGAAACTCATTAGCACGAGGGATCATTATACAAACAAAACCAACAGCAATGGAGTCCAGCGACAACCTTGGATAGGTTGGAACTCTGACTTAATCCTGAACGTTGGCTCCCCCTCATTCGACCCCGCTTGGTATTCCCATCGGGCTGTGGCAACACAGAAGACCCCCACCAGTAGGACATGGAATCTTTCAGATTCTCGATCAACTTGGGCGCCCCCTGGCGGCAACTCAGGTTCACCTGCCCACTGCAACCCTGGCACTTTACGTACACTAACTCGTAGAAGTGCAGCACCTCCACCACAGTTGGACCCTCGCAACCGGAGAAGTTCCACAACGAGTTGATCGCCATCAACAACCGCCACATGTTAGGGAAAATTTGCCCAAAGGCGAGGCCGAACTCGCATACCAAAATTTGGAGATTTGGCAGGAGGGGAAAAGTCACTCCTTGGCGGAAGATAGTCTTATGCACGGCGGCATGCCCGCTGGCAGCATTGACGATCTCTTGTCCTTCAGCGGCGGACACAGCTTCACGAAGCTGGGCAGTCGAAACACTCGCTTCAACCGGTTTACGGCGGCAACGGTCATCCCCCCGCCTCGTCAACAGGGGTACCATCACGGAGAACCCATGCTGACTCGATCTTATCCCCGCCAGTCTCTCCCTCATCAGCGGAACCACTAGCGGCGTTATTGCTCACTAACCGCTCTTCGCGCCTACGGAGGGTCGCGGCTTCCTCCCCCACCCTAGAGCTCTCCGAACGACCGACACGACCCATGGCCACCTCCCAGGGTATGGTCTGTAGTAGCTCGATGTCTAGCGGTTCGGACAGTGAGGTTCCTGCAAGGGCAGACGGACGCAACGAACCAATAAATACCCTATCCACCACGCTGAACGACACGTCAGACCCGAAATCCTCACTGCTTGAGATCTCTACGAGGCTAGCCATCACAAACCCTAAAACCCAAACTAGTCAGTTCAAACAGGATCCAAACTCACCCTTATCTGTTGTCACCCAAGAACACCCATACCCAGAAAACCCAGAAAATGCCAAAACAAGAACAAAACACACTCACTCCAACCCAGATTCGACCATCTACCAGGGCAAGACCCCTCAATCTCCTATCAAACACCCAAAACCCACCCCCAACACAACTCTAGACCCTTAGAGACACCGGAGAATGCCATAAATCACTTCGGAAAACAGAAAACCAGAAATCGACATAAACAAACAAAAAACTAATAAAACAGGATCGAGATTTGGGGCTACCAACCTCAACGACAGAAACTCTGGTATGCTCGAAAGTGCTCGACTTCACTTCAGAAAATCTTCGTCTTCCAAAGATCAAAAGCTTCAAGGAGATTGCAGAACCTTCTCAGATCTCAGAGGAAGGCTTGAGGACGACGATAATAGGCAAAAGTACAAAATGTTGAACCTCCAAGTTTTCCCTCTCTTTGATGTCAACATCCAAGCAATCTAGGTCGTCCACTGAAAAACGACGTCACATGACAACCGAACACGTGGCCAGCAATCGCACTTAATCGCCTGATTAACCGAGGCGTCGCCTTAGTTACAGAATCCATGATTACTCACATTAATGGCGAGGAGATGGGCGTGCTACAGAGACGTTATTCCACACGCTAACCCAATACATGTCGGCCACGTGTCTAACGCCGTCCAGCATAAGAGACCATCGAAGAGGCAGGTCACAGCTCAGCGAGGCAGTCACCGCTAAGCGCAACTCCGCTAGCGAAACTTCTCCCTTTTTCATCTTACAAGCGAGATAGTCTCCGCTAAGCGCAACTCCACTAGCGGAACTTCTCCCTCTTCATCTTGCAAGCGAGATAGTCTCCGCTAAGCGCAACTCCGCTAGCAGAACTTCTCCCTCTTCATCTTGCAAGCGAGATAGTCTCCGCTAAGTGCAACTCCACTAGCGGAAATTCTCCCTTTTTCATCTTGCAGGCGAGTTTTCATCTTGCAGGTGAGATAGTCTCCGCTAGCGGAACTTCTCTCTCTTCATCTCGCAAGCTAGATAGTCTCCATTAAGAGCAACTCCGCTAGCGGAACTTCTCCCCTTTTCATCTTGCAGGCGGATAGTCTCCGCTAGCGGAACTTCTCCCTCTTTATCTCACAAGCTAGATAGTCTCCACTAAGCGCAACTCCGCTAGCGGAACTTCTCCCTTTTTCATCTTGCAAGCGAGATGGTCGACGCTAGGCGCAACACCGCCAGCAGAACTTCCCCATTTACCTTACAAGTGAGGCCGTCACCACTGACCTCAATGCCACTCACCAGGCTACTGCCAAACAGGTCCTCGCAACACCGCTGGCCACGTACTATCAGCAGAGGGACGTCCGCCAATGGCAATTCCTGAGGAAACGCCTCACTTTTACAACGACCGCCACGCGGCGTTGCAGTCAAACCAAGGTCCTTCGGAACAAGGGGACGATTCAACAGAGTCTTCGACGGCCCTGATCAGGCATGTTGACCCCTGCCACTTGGGTATCAAAGATTGGGTTCACTACCCAACACCCTCTGCTAAGCGCAGCTCCCCTCAACAAACAATACACCAGTCAAACGGAGGTCTATATTAGCCGGGTAGTGGAGAACTCCCTGGAGGGCCTAGCAGGGGCCCACCCAAAAGGGTATAAAGCATTTGTTCAGTAAGTCCATGGTTGACAACGCACTGGCGCTAATTATGTTTTTGCAAGTCTGGCGGAAGTAACGCTTCGAACCGCTAGGCAACTCCCCAACCAAGATTTGCCCTCCTTGACTGGGGACTTGGGGGACTTGTACTTACATAGGCATTTGCAAGCATAATTAGCTACAATGAGCCACGCTCATACTACCGCCAGCGGTACCAACTCCCGCCAAAGAAGTGACCTACTGGAACACAGCCAAGAAGGCTACCGCCTAAGCCCCGGCTTACCCCCAGATCACCGCCGACGCTTCGGGCCAAGACAGCATCAGAAGCTCCAGAAGCTGGGGACTGAAGCACATCAGTCCCACATCGAAAACATGGAGAAGATCAGCTCCCTCCTCACCTATAAAAGGTTCTCTCCTCTCTCCTCACTAATTATTCATTTACTACTTACCTACTGTTACTTTGTCAACATAAATACATTGACTAACTTAGGCATCGGAGAAGAGAAGACCGCATAACGCGGTCTCCCTCTGATGCCCTTTATATTTTACTTAACAGGTAAACGGAAGTTCTGAATATCACAAGTGATAGGAGCATTTTAATGCGACGTTTTAACTGCCATTTCCCTACATTTCCTGCGTTATTTCCTTGAAAAATCCCTATTTAGGAAAGTTTCCATTCTTCGATTGGGAGAGTTCCTTATTGTAGAAAGTTTCCATTTCTATAGTTTCTATTTCTCATTTTAGCAAGTTTCTATTCTTAGTTTAGGAAAGTTTCTATTTTTCACTTTTAGTAAGTTTCTATTTTTCATTTTTAGAAAGTTTCTATTTTTCATTTCAGGAAAGTTTCTATTTTTAGTGATAGTTTCTATTTTCAAGACCTCGGAGCTAAAAAGTGGAAATGAACTCACGAATGGAAAGAGGAGCTTGCGAACGTTAAGGCAAACAAAGATGAGACACAAAGGGCCACACAATTGAGCAGAAATGAAGAAATAAGCTTTCCTGTTCCAACTAGGAAACCCTACGAAAAGGAGGAAGGCTTACCAAGCAAGTTTCCAACGCAACCATGAAAAAGAAATGGAAAAATGAAGTGTCATGACGTTGGAGGATGAAAAGGCTTAAAATTGACGCAACAAGGCCTAAGAACTCTATGGATTGACTTGGATTTTCAGCAAAAGGGATCAAGGCCCATAAAAGCCCATGGAATTAGGGTTTGTGACGCAAAGATGTAAACCCTAGGGAGAAGTTGCCGTGAAATACCAAGGGAAGAGAGAAAGTTGGCGTCAAAATCAAGAAGAAAATAAAAGATTACACCAAGAGATTTTCTAGGGTGGAGTTTATGGAAAGAAAAAGTGTGGACATCAAGAAAAGGCTCAAATGGCGTCTAGATGCATTCCTAGATCCCCTAAAGGTATTTTGGCCGAATTACAAGATAAAAATCAGAATATATTCATGCAATTTCGGCAAGAATATATTAGGGAATCATGTTGGAGTTTTGTGATTGGTTGGATGACACACTAGGGCTTACTTGGCAATTTTTCATTGGTGGAAGCTATGTGGAATTATTAAATTAATTCCTTGGAAAATAAACAGAAAATCACGGCTTGAAGACCAAGTATTTCCGTTCCCTATATATACTCTACATCCCTAGACGTCAAGAACCACCCCCCCCCCAGAATTCAGAAATTACTTCATACGCGAAAGCTCTCTCCATTCTCTAGTTCATCTTTTGCGTTTTCAAGCAAGGGAGGAAGAAGCAAGAAGAAGCCGTGAGCCCTCTCCCATTCCACCTTGAAGCCGTGAGGTTTTGAAGCTTGCTTTCAAGTTTCATTAGTTCATCATTCGAATTCTTCATCACCATCTCCATTCACGGTGTAATTCAACCTTCTTTCTTGTAATCACTTTTGATTCCCCTTGTTTGATTTCGTTAGAAGTTGTTCTAGTTAACATTGATGTTTGAACAAAGTTTAAATCTGAAATTTTATGATTGAATGAGTATTTTCGATTCTTATGTTGTGATTCCAACGTTGCTTTTGTTTGATTGTTCAATTGGATTTGCTTAATTGATATCTCTTATATGTTAATCTTAATTGGTTCGAAACTTTTAGGGTTTATGTATGAGTGGTGCTAGATTTAAGAACATAATTCAACTTATTGTTTTGTGAACTTAAATCAAAAGTAGTAAAGGTTTTAGACAAAAATCGAATTCAATTGAAAAGGATTGCAATTAGGTGGACTTCTTCATACTAAGTTGCACACTTGAGCTGATAGCATTTCTATGTGTTTCATGCGTTAAACATGTTATGATTGTCTAGCTTTCTAGAGCTTGAATGCATGTTTGATAGGATTAGTCTATGTGCTTTCACTTAGATTAATTAGCATTGAAAGTAAAATATGGGAAATCGTTTGCTTCGAATGTTTCACATGAATAGTGTTTATATGTGTAAATGATATACTTTGTTTTTATTTTAATTGTTTAAATTGTCTTACATTGACAGGTGTACCCTCAATCCCCGGAATAGAACGATCCCTACTTGCTTATACTACTAATGATATTTATAGGGTTAAATTATATGCTTGCTCACAGCGTATCAACAAGTAGCGGTCCATCCATCGGATCAGCGTTAACCGAAGTCCAGCTACCGCTAAACTTTTAGACATTAACAGGGGGCAGTAAAAAGTTTATTAGGAGGCAATAAAATTTATTGGGGGGCAATAACGTTTATTGAGAGACAATAAAAAGTTTACTGGGTATTTTTGGGGGTAATAAATAGTTTATTGGGGGGGGGGGGGCAATAAAACATAACAACGGTTGCCGGATTCCAGCGGTCTGTAATCAGATTCTGGCGATCGGTCACCGGATTCCTGCGGCCGGTCACTGGAGTCCCGTGAAGTCTCTCTCTCTCTAAGTGACAAAGGGAGAGAGGGAAAAATTGTCTTAAAAAATAACTTAATTGGGTATAATTAAGGCAAAAAATATTTTATTTGCTGGATAAGTAGGCAATATTATAAAATGTTTGAGTAAATGAGGTTAGTGTAGCTCAAATTTTGGTAAATGAATATTTTCCCTTTTCTTTTCTGTTTAGATATAATTCATACCATACAATATGTTCTATAATTTTTTTTCCCCAAAATATTATTTCTCCAGTACAAAGAGAGAAGCAATATAACTTTTTACATTTATTACTTATTATTATTGTGAACCTCTTTTCTCTTTATAGTCAATAAGAAAAAGATTGGTAGTCTAGCTATTTCGACAAAGTTTTCTTTCTTGTTTTAAAATGTTTCTATGTAATTTTCTTTTCGGTAACTTATTTGGTATTAGATTTGATTGGGTTCTTTCTTATCTTTGTCCTCTCAATAATATATATATATATATATATATATATATATGTTTTCAAATTATCAAATCAATTTCTCTCTATTTCACTTTAGTCAAAGAAAAAAAATTCTAGCCCACCCTATTTTTCAATCCTGGATCTGCCACTAGTAAACGCAAGTTCCAAATACTTTTGATTCGCCACTAGTAAACGCACGTTCCAAATACTTTTCATTTAGCATTAATGGCCATTGAGACGTCGGCAACATTTGTTCAAATTTTCCATGTTTTCTATTATTTGGTTTTAACGAGGAAAGTTATTGGCATGTGGCAATGACATGCATTTATCATTATCTTGACTTAAATTGGTGAATCGTGAAAGTTTCATGTCCGTAGAACTTAAGACTCATGCACTTGTACAAAAATTTTATCTTTCGCCTTATTTGAAGGACGAGATGACCTTCAATTAAAACAGCTTAGCTATCATTTTATCAACACTGTAGCCAGCTCTTTTTCTAACCTCAAAATGTCAATATCCTGTGCATTATTTTGTTTTCTTCAACAAGTTGATATGCTCAGAGGCGGAGCCACGTTGGGGCATAGTGGGTCCTGTACCCCAATAAGATTTAATATAAAATCTTTCTAGTTTGATATTACCATTGATAGCTGGTTCGCTGTAGTGGCAGAAGTCTTTTTGCATGTGGATGTGGTCCTAGGTTCGAGTATCGCTAGCAATAATGCATTTTTTTTTTCAAACATTAATATTATTCTTTCTTCTCAACAAAAAAACATTAAAACTATTCTCTCTTATGATTTTAAATTCATAGATAAATTATACTTCCATTATGAAAAATTGTCTCAAATCTAAAAACTATAAGTTTGATTAATAAAATATATAATTTAAATATATATATATATATATATATATATTGATATTTTCGTAATATTATTTTAATTTTTTATTTTTATTAAAATTTTGATATATTTTAAATTTTGATTTTTTTTTTTTTAACTTTAAAGTGCCCCACTAATTTTAAAGTTCTGGATATGCTTGAAGATAACGTATGGAAAGCTAATATTATTTGTACTTGAATCCATCTATCTCATTCATTACGATATATAAGTATTAGCTAGACCTCAACTGTGCCGACAAGCTAGCACACAGAGAAGGAGAAACAACAAAGATGACCCGAAACCCTCCAACATCACCGGACCTTCCATGCACGCTCCGGTTCTTCCTCTTCATCCTCACCTTCGTTCTCAATACCGCTCGCCGCTCCAACGGCACGGTAAACCGCCCTTTTCTGAAAGTCTTCGACTCCAAGGCCTCTCCTTCAAACAAACGCGACGTCAAAACCACTGATGTAATGGTTGACCCCTCCCGCAATCTATGGTTCCGCCTCTTCGTCCCCACCACCACCACAACCACCAAACTCCCTGTGATAATATACTTCCATGGTGGCGGTTTCGTCTTCTTCTCTGCCAACTCAACTCTCTTCGAAGGCATCTGCAGACGACTCGCCCTGAAGCTCCCTGCCATCGTCATCTCCGTCAACTACCGTCTCGCGCCGGAGTATCGTTACCCGTCAGCTTTCGAAGACGGATTCGACGTGCTGAAGTTTGTTGATACGGAAAACTTCGAGGGGTTTCCGAGTATCGCTGACCTCGGTAGGTGTTTCCTTGCCGGTGACAGCGCCGGCGGCAACATAGCTCACCACGTGGCTGTCATGGCGGGTGAGCACGAGTTTTTGAAGATGAAAGTGATTGGCATCATAGGGATACAACCGTTTTTTGGCGGGGAAGAAAGGACTGAATCGGAAACCAAGCTTAAAAACACGTTGATACTCTCTCTGGAGATAACTGACTGGTACTGGAAGGCGTTTTTGCCGGTCGGGGAGGACAGAGACCACCCTTTGGTTAATGTATTCGGTCCCCGATCGGATGCTGTTCTTGGGATAAACTTTCCGGCATCGATTGTTTTCGTTGCTGGGTTTGATCCATTGAAAGACTGGCAAAAGAGATACTGCGAGGGGTTGAAGAAAGCTGGAAAAGAAGTTTACATGGTCGAGTACCCGAATGCATTTCATGGATTTTACTGTTTTCCTCAGCTAAAGGAGTGGTCGTTATTAGTTGAGGAGGTGAAGGATTTCATTGAGAAGCAATCAGCTGCTCAGTAACTTCATTTGTTTATTTGTACGTTCAATAATGGCGGATATAATAGTACGTGTTTAATTATTTAGGGAGTGATATAGCGAACACGAAAAATGGGATCAACACATCTTCCTCCATCAAATCTTTGTAGTGCGTATAGGAACACATGTCAATTTATTTATTTATTTTGTGGTGAATCATTTTCCTCTTAGCCGGAGAGCTAGCTTCAAACGACAGGTTAGTCTGGCATTTCCACAAGAAGGGATTTTTTTTACTACAAATAGTGCTTATTTTGTTGCTCGATCTAGACATTGCTTTGGGCTTAGTTTTGGCTCCTCAGGCGCCAATTGATCCATATAAGAAATAATGGCCAGCAATTTGGCATGCCAAAGTGCCACCAAAAGTAGCTTTAAATGCATGGAAGTCTTGTGTGAATATTCTGCCAACTAGAAATTGTTTAAGCTCTAAAGGTTATATGGGAGATATGAATTACTTGTTGTATAATGATGGGCTGGAGAATGGAGTCCATCTATTTACAGAATGTAATTATGCCAAGGAAGAATGGCTGGGCTACTACTGTATTGCCAATGCCTCCGGCAATAGTAACAGATTTGAAAGATTGGCTTTTAAGTTTCATGGGTATGTGGACTATATTAGCTGTGAATTTCTATTCTTCCATATACTCGTACAGCTATGGGAGGGCACTAAAAAACAGCCAATTGAGGCTAATATGGTAGTCATGTGTCGGCTCACGGAGTTTTCCAAGGCGAATGTTAACGAAAAAGCTCCGAGCGTGCAATGAAGAGAATGGATTGCACCGAATGAGGGCTGGCTAAAGTGTAATAGTGATGGGTCTTTTATCTCTTCCACCAAACGACGAGGCTTGGGAATTTTGATCTGGGATCATGCTGGCACATTCAAGGCAGCGGCAATGAGGCAATTTAACCTAGTATCACCCTTCCATGCCGAGCTTTTAGCACTCTATATGAAGGTATGAAAATGGCTCAGAGTCTACATTATGATAGAGTAGAGTTTGAAACGTAACAAATTTGTTCATGCTTTGAAACAAGAGGAGTTGGATTATTCAACTCTAGGTTTCATTCTTGAAGAAGCAAAAAAATTGCTGAGAAGCCATGTGCATTATACAGTTAATTATGCTCCTAACCATCTCTAACAGAGTGGTCAAATACATGTGGAGTGCCCAACGGTAACAAATAACTTATGAAATACTCCTCCAACCCATATGTCATACACACGTGGATTTGACATTAAGCCTTCCTCTGTCAAATTTGACAGCCCTAGCTCTCTCTGTCTTTTATTTGTTTATTGTTTCTTTCTTTCTCGCCTCCCTCTCTTCCCTTCTGCATTCTCATCTCTCTCTCTCTCTCTCTCTCTCTCTCTCTCTCTCTCTCTCTCTCTCTCTCTCTCTCTCTCTCTCTCTCTCTCTCTCTCTCTCTCTCTCATCCTACCCAGACCAAAGCAACTCATTAAAAACCTTCGTGAATCCTTCTTGTCTCTCTATTTACCCAATTATGCATAAAATCAGAGAACATATCTTATTTCCTTCCTAGATCTGGTCTTATTTCCTTTCTATATTTCTGGGCTTCTAGGCTTTTGCTATGTTTCTAATGAAACAAGATGGAAACAAAACGATGAGAAGATAGATGTTTGTTTCAGTGGTGCAAGATTTGAAGATGGTGGGTGGTGTGTTATGGGTACGATTTGCTGGGATGGCAATTTGAGATCTGGAATTCATGAAGGCGTAGAACATAAAGCTGAGAATCAAGCAGATTTTGATTGATCTGCGCTTTGGTTAATCAATAATTTGGGAAGAATAGTTAGGGTACCACTTGATGACATAAAACAAAGAGAAGAGTAGAGAAGATCATAGTTGGGTACCATTTGATTATGGGTGGTTCTAGTTGGACCTCCAAATTTTCTATTTGGACCTCACATACTTAGTACACCTCTAATTTACTTTTTAGAATACTTGAAAAACTAAGTAGACCTCCTTATTTTTACCAAAACGCCCTTGAACATGAGATATAAGAATTTGTTACTCTATTTTTTTTTCTCTCTTCAACCATGAGAAGAAGAATGAATCAAAATTACATTATATTGCTCTCTTATGAGTAAGTCTCTCCTCCATAAAAATTAATCAGAGGGTTGGTTCTCAATCTTGATATGTTGTTGGAATCTCTTTGAATTTGCTAAAAGAAAGATTTCAAGGGTTTTTGGGTTAGAAGATCGAATAATAACTATATCATAATATTCAATTAATTTAGTTTTAAAAAATTCCAAATCAGATTGTTTTGAATTTATTTCAGGTAAATTGTAAAACTACATAGGCAATATAAGGAAATTTTGAAGGAAAAAAAAATAATTTAATTAAATGTTATATTCGATTGGAGGAGGTAAGAAGAGTATTTATTTATTTTTTTTCCTTTTGTCTTTCTTTGTCCTTATTTGTCTTTTCATATAACTTGATAAAGTCTATTAATAATTGAAGAAAGTTGGAGGTCCAAATATCAAATTTGGAGGTCCAACTAGAATCACCCTTGATTATACAAAGAAAGATTGATCAATAGGTAGTTGGCTGCCACTTGATTACAGAGAGAAAGAAAAGAAGGAAGATATTGAAATTAAGAAACAGAAGAAGCAAAGATAGAAAGAGATGATGATGCGATCTGTTTGCTATTTTATTTTGATAAAAATTAATTATGCAAGCCAAGCCAAAACAAAAATATAGAATAGAATATATTAAAATAACACACAATTTTGACATATTGGTTGGAGTAAGATTAGCAAAAAATGAAGGTGTCACATGTCAAATTTAAATTTGACACAAACCAAAAGACATCTCCATTGGAGATGCTCTAAAGATGCTAATAAGAGAGCGCATACATTAACTAGTTGCTCTTTGTGCAACAGTGATAGTCAAGTATGGTTTGTAAGTGCTCCCGAATTTATAAGGGATGTCATTCTAAACAAGAGTTCTCGTTAAGTTTCAATGAAAAGTTTTATTTTCCAAAAAAAAAAAAAAAAGCCTAAAGTTTCATGCCTTAATGTGAGGTGACATGCCGTATCACAGATATATCATTCACAATTCCTCACGTCATTTGAAAAAAGACTATTTTATCCATCTCAATCCAAGGGTGTTAAAATTATATTTTAGTTAAGAAAATTGTTGATTTCAATCTTTTACATTTTATATTGTGATTTTCTTAGACAATAAACAACTTCATGTTCTTGTTCATCTAGATTTATTTTTATTTATTTATTTATTTAAATTTCAAATCTAAATTAAGTTTCATGTTCATCAAGCTTACAATGTTGAACGCCACCCTAGCAGTAAATTACCTTGCAAATTCGCACTCTCATCCCTCCTCTACCAGCATCGAAGTTTGTATATAATCAATGCAGCATGAGCCCAATTGAGAGGTAGTGGCCACTTGTTTGTCCGTCAAACGATGAACGAATCGATGAACCAATTTGAATAAAGTTCATATGCAGATCCAAACTCGAACGATGTGTGTGTATATAAGAAGTCCTTGTTAAAGGCTCATTGAAGTAAAGTAAATTTTCATTTGAGAAACTGAGAGTCAAAAATGATAATTATATGTATGTTATAAGTATTATAGAATTTTTCGTATTATATATGTATATTTTTTGTATCTTTCACAATTAATTAGGATGATTGGATGTAAACTAAAGAAGCTAAGAACAAGTACAAAAAACAAACCTCTACATAAATTTGTTTGACAGATTTTTTTTTTTTTTTTGTTCTTTCTTATTTAGGGTTTAAGCTATTGGGAGTTTCTATTCAAATTTAGAGATAATGAAGTACAAAATGTTAATAAAAGTATACGGACAAAACAAACTATGCAAATTGTTTACATGTTAAAAAAACACATCCACATATGATTGAGGCCTAAACTTATTGAACCCCCTATCATTATATTCCACCAACACAAGCCATAAATCAATGTTATTCACTAGCCTAAAAACCTAAGAAACAAAATAACATTAAACCAACCAATTATGGTTGAAAAATTCTTGAAAAAGTCAACTCATTTTGAAATATTTTTCCCTAAATCTGGCTTGATTGTGCAGCAGAACATAGCACCTAGGTCAGGGCCATGAAAAAGTTTCCAAAGACGCAAATGGTGGATAACCAAACATGAGATTATGATCTTCATTCGATTCTTCTACGTATCGTAGACCTTGATCGGATGGTGGTAATAGAGGCTTACCCATTCCTTGTTGAGTACTCTTTTGATTAGGTAAAGGAGGCACTGATGATGGTCTACTATCAACTGCATCATCTGGTTGGCCACTCTTTCCACTTTTTTCCTGAGAAAATGTCATTGGTTTTGGGCTACCATCAGGTGATTGCACAATAAATTTTTGATCCGGAAATTGCCTACCACATTTCTGATCAGAACATGCCTCATCTGTACATACCATTGATTCTGATGTGACATCAAGTGATTGCATAATAAACTTTTCGTCTGGAAATTGGACACCACACTTCTGATCATCTGTACATACCATTGATCCTGATGTGACATCAACTGGTTGCATAATAAACCTTTGGTCCGAAAATTGCACACCACGCTTTTGATCAGAAAATTGCACACCACAGTTTTGATCAGGAAATTGCATTGGTGAATAAGTGCCACAAGCCTGTTGCATTTGCCCCATATTTGCATAACTATCCCCAGAATTCAAAGAGACTGGTTGGAATCGGTGGTGATGAAGCATGTTGTTCATGTTGTTGTTAACTAGAGCACATAGAGGCCGCCCACCCGGGTAAGGAAATGCATAATTAGGATACGCCCTGTCAAACTCCAATGGTGGATGAACAATAGGGTAAGGGTATGCCTTTTCAGACTCCAATGCTTGAGGGTTATCAACTTGACCGTTCGCCTCCAAGTCCATGTCCATGTTATCTGGTAGTGATGTAGAGACACTTTCTTCAACAGGATCCTCTACATGATTTCGGCTCTGGCTTTTGTTGTTCTTGTTATCAGCTTTCTTATAAATTCTACAGAGCACCCAGTTATCCAACTGCATGACCATAAATAATTTCCGTAAGGAGAACACAAAGAGGATATTACCATAAACTAATTACGAAGGGTTAATATATTATATAATGAAAAAGAAAGGCAACGAGAAACTCATATATACCCTCATGTCATTTTCAGTCCTTTTGGGAGGACGAGAATCAGGGGAATCAGGGACTCGATACTCATGCATGATCCAATTCGTCTTTTTACCCTTTGGAGGTTTACCCCTGTAAAAAACGAGAGCCTTTCTACATCCAACCTCTACATTGCCAGACCTTATTGTTTTGTCAGCTCCTGTGGCCTTCCAATATCCATCACCAGCTGCCCTATTTGGTCGAAATCCATTGCGATACTTCCGGTCCCTTGGAGTAAAGAAGTACCATTCTTTTTCTCCATAAGTTTCATATCTTTCTGTTTTAAGAACAAACAGTTAACTAAATGAGAGCATATTGTAAGATTTTTAGGTAATGCAGCTAACAAAGCAATCTATCATAGCAATACACTAGAAAAATGTTCATAAAGCATAACATCTCTATATCAACATATGGAAAAACCTGTAAAAGGAAAAGAGTTAATCATACTAATCAACATCAAAATTGTATTCATTAGACCAGTTGACAAACTATCTGATGAGGTGAAGACCCTAAACGAAATAAAACTAAACAAAACAAAATCAACACTGCCAATTATAGCATCTAAATCCTAAATGAAACGAAATTAAACAAAACTAAAGCAACAGAGCTAACATCCCATTTTAACATCTAAATTTTGATGGAAAAGAAAAATTGTATATATTCTGACCATATCTCATTGTGTATATATTGTGAAGGCCTAGAAGCTTACGAAAAGTAATACTCCAAAGGAAACTTTTTCATAACATATCTCATGGATTCACGTAGCCTATATTGGCGATTAAACTTACATACATAATAAAGAATTAAACAAAGAAGTTTGCATTAGGGTTAGGGTTTACCAGCAAGCGTCTCGGGATTGTGGCGGTAGAGGTTAACTTCCATGATCTTGTTGGGGGGCAATGGCTCGTCCATGATCTTCTTCTGCAGGTAATACCGAACAAGTTCGTCATCACGAGGATTGAACCTATACCCTGGTGGAAAACTGTTCAGAAAAGCATCCTGCTGCCTTTTCTGATTGTTATTGAAATTGTTCAGCTCCTCTTCCACGTCCGAAAACTGATCGACCTCTGCTGCAACAGAGGACACAACAATGGCATCATGCGTCCCGGTAAAAGAAGCCTTGCGATCAGCTTCATTTGGAATTGGTTGCAGTTGCTTTATAGGACTAGGGCTACCGCCGTAAGCAGTAACTTGGGTAACAGAAGCCTTGGGATGCGGATGACTTTGCTGAACAAGCTCCATAGTTGGACTCTTTGAGGGAGAAGACATTGACAGAGACGCAAGTATGACTCTATCTCTCTCTCGTTGAGAAATTTGTTGAGTCTATGAGTTGGAGTCGGAAACAAATTTAAATGAAAGCCCTCAGCAGATACGATAAAACACCCTGATTTTTTGCTGGAGAGTTCAGTTCAGATAGGACTAAAATATTCACAATATTTATGATAACTATCGTGTTATTAAATTTGAAACTATCTTCTATAGGTTACCTCTATCTGATAGAATTTGTTGTTGCTAGCTGTATATATGTATATATTTGATATTTCTAAACAATTATCACCCCTTTTTATAATATCAAATTATCAATTTTCTACATCTCCAAAAAAAAAAATTCAATTTTCTTTGTCAACAGAAAAAATAAAATAAACCATAATTTATCAGATGGTGTAATATGAACATGCATATGCTTTCAATAAGTTTCGGTAGTTCCACACTTCCACGTATTAATTAACTTAATTAATAAAATAAAATTTCTGGTACGATTAGTAGAATACAGTGGTATTGCAATTATAAAATAATGTTCCAATTCCCAGGGCATGAATTTGAGTGGCCAATCCAGATCATGAAATGGAAGGGAATGATGACAATTAATGCTGATCAATTTGAGCCTGCTTTTGATCATGGTCTCCCAACCCAAGATGATATGGATCATGCTGTTTATGATTGCTACACCACCAACCTACGACTCTACGAGAGTCCAAAAAAGAGAGGCAGAGACGACCTGAATAATGAAGCTAATCCAGACTCTGCCAATAACACGTCATCATCCGCACCTTAACCCATGAGAGTAGCTATATGAAACTGTAGGGGAGGATGGCTTCCTGCCCTGTTTTTTGTTAAATCAATTAATTTGGATGTATTTTGCTTGTTAGATACCAAATTAAGTGAGGATGCTGCTACTACTATCTGCTCTAAGTTTCAGTTTCATCATTATGCTTCTGTTAGTTCTTCTGGACAATCTGGTGGTCTCATTTGAATTGCTTTGGAATGATAATAATTTTACTCTTAATATAGTCTCTAAACACTCTAGAATATGTTACTGATCGATATTCAGAAACAACTTACTTGGTTCTGTACTTTTATCAACATGTATCCCCATAAGGAACTACAACTTAAACTTTGGAACCTGTTAAGAACTTTAAAACCTCCCAACTCTTTACCTTGGGTCTTGATTGGTGATTTTAACTGTATATTAGATATTAATGAAAAAAAAGGATGAAATAAAAGATCTAACATTTACATGAATTAATTCATGGCCTTTATCCAGTGACAGATCCAGGATTCAAAAATGGGGTGGGCTGAAATTTTTTCTCTTTAATTAACTGAAACAAGCATTGGCCTATAGGAAGGTTGGTTTTTTTTCAAGAGTGTGTGGGAAGGTAGTTAAAAATAGTGGGAGTTTCCCTTCATGTTTCCACTACATTTAATTTTTTTTGTTTTTATTTTTTATTTTGTTAATTGACTTTATTATCCCTATTGATTTACCTGATTTAAAGTATTTTAATTTATTAAGGGTAAATTGATAAAAAAAAAATCAGTTATAGAGAGCAAGCTCTCTTCTCTTAATAATAGTATAGATGAAATAGAGAATTTAGCATAGCGGCAAGAAACTGAGTTCAATAACTTGAAAACATTTAATTAAAGTATATAGACATATATTTTATCAAGAGAATTAAGATAAGAAAAAACTCAACCGAAACAAACACCAAGTAAGCTACAATCAAATTATTTAGAATCATTATTTTATTCAATAAAAAGAAAAGTGGAGAGAAGAACTTTTTCAAAACTAATGTCAAATAGTTAGACTACCAATCTTTTCCTTACCGACTAAAAAGAGAAAATAGGTTAACAATTTTTAGAAATGTTGTGAAAGTAGAGCTAATTCCATGGCCTTAAAACCTGTAGCATGGTATGAGTTATATCTAATAAACAGGAAAAAAGAAAAGAAAAAAGGAAAAAAAAAAAAGGGAATCCAAATAAGATACTTAGCCAACAGAGCAAGACCAAATAATTTGAAGATTGAGCACATCGAGTGATTTTATCTTGAAATTTTGGGTTGGCCTCAGCCATTGGAGTAGATCCCGCCAGTGCCTTTATCAATGATTGTGAATTACTCTCTTTACCTTTCAAAGGGTCATCCTCTTTTATCTGGTGCTATAACGAACAAGAACCACATATAATATATGAAAGATTAGATGGACCTCTGATTAATCAAACTTGGCTTAACATTTCTACAAATATTTCTTTAACTAATTTACCTATTTATCACTCTGGTCATGGACCAATATGTCTGAAACTTAAAATGCAGATTTGCAACATTGATTGAAAAACTTACAAGCTCTCGAAAACTCAGAGCTCCGCATACTGAAACCTAGGGTTTCGTGCAGCAGAGCGGCGGCATCGGTTTCGATCACTGCCTGCTAGAGGATGTCTTCTGACGTCAATCTCGTCTGGTGTGCGTTGGGCGTGTGCAGCAGCAAGGGTTCTTCCGGTGTCGGGTTTGAAGGCAAGGCGGGTCGGGTCTGGATCTGCGACACCGGTTGTGGATTTAGCAGTGAGGCTTGACGCCCTACAACTCGAGTAACTGAGTCAGGTTACCTGAGACCTCCGCCACTTGTTTTAACTGAGTCAGGTTCATCAAAAAAATAATAATTATAGAATAATGTTACTTTTGGTGAGTTTGATTTATTTTTTATTTTTTTTAGGCCACGCATATTGAATTTGAATTTTTTTCTTATAAGAGTACTTATGGCATCTTCAACAGACTAGTTAAATTCAAATTTTAGCTATATATAACTATTTTTAAAGCAAAATTCAACTCCAACAGACTAGTTTTTTTTTTTTTTTTAAGAGGATCAAAGGGTTTCACTCCTGCCCCCATGGTGACTCGAACCCATGACTTCGTACATAGGTAGTAGGTGCTCTAACCACTGAGCTAACACCACTTTGTCACTTGTTTACAGACTAGCTATTGCTAAATTAAATTTAGCTTTAGCTAAATTGGCTAGCTATATTTAGCTAGAGAATCATGGATAGCTAAAGCAAATCTCTCCTCTTTTGTCCACATGTCAGTTTATGATTGAATAAAATATAGTACATTATTTATAAATAGCTACTACTGCTGGAGCAACATTGTTAAATTAATAGCTATATTTCACAATTTTAGCTATATTTAACTATAAAATAATTCATACAGTTGGAGATGCTCTAAAATAATAAAAATAATAAAATAAAAATACAGACAGAGAGAGAGAGAGAGAGAGAGGGAGAGGGAGAGAGAGATCATGTATTTGAACCGATAAAGATAGTCAAAATCGCTATAAAAATTGAGAAATCGTCAGAGAATCGTATAAAACTTAATCTGTTGTCGTCGTTGATTGGATGGATGATCTATGGGCACGGGTAGACTTGCGCTGACAAGAAGAATTGAACAGCAGTAGTCCACCTTTGGAAAGTGGCCACATGATGAGATCCGGTTGGGACGCATTTCACTTAAAAACTGGTTTGTTAATCAGTCAATTGCTTTTGGGTCGTGGCAGGAGATTTTAGGCTCAAAGTAGGGAAAATTCTACTATCCACCCGGGGTGTATATCAGCCTGGGACAATCTACCGTTGATTGTTCACTGGGCAGATCTGGGCCGTCAAATGTTTGTTACTCCATATCCAACGTTAACGTTAGTGTACACAATGATGAAAAAATAGCGGTGGAGACCGAGGAAGCGGTAGAAAGTTAGAAATAGAGGGAGGAGGGTAAATCTATCCTCCACTTTTTATCATCCTCATCCTCGTATTATATCTGCCATGAGTCCATAAATAATTGAAACCAGAATTGATCAAAACGATGTCGAGAGAGGAAGAAACCCATCATCAAATTTGTAATTGAAACCAGACTTTGATCAGAAGGATGTTGTATATGAATGGATTGGATTGTGGTGGCGGTGGTGTGTTGGTGAGAGAGAAGCGAATGGGGTAATGATTCTACTAGTTCGTAAAGAAGAGAGAAACATGAATGATGTGGGTTTTTAATTGTGGGCGGCGGTGTGGTCTGTTCGAAGGAGAGAGAGAGGGAGTGATTGATGAAGCTGGGTGTCCGAGGCTCCCAGCTGAGAGAAACTAGTATAGTCCCCTTATATAAAACGAATAAACCATCTGCAATAAAGCATAGTTGGCGTTGTGGTCAAGCCACAATTTCCTATATACTTTTATGTTTTTTTTTTTTTTGATCAAAGCTTTTCTGTCCCATTTTTTAATAAATTTCATTTATTACCTCAAAAGTTAATTGAAAAATAAAATACTAGATTTATTCTTGATCATAGTTATTTATCTAAATTATAGTGTTGTTTCTTTGATTTTTAATAAACTATATTTGTTACTTCAGAATTATTGGTTATTGTTCTAAATACACCACATTAGTTACCAAAATATTAATCGTAAAGAAACTATTTGGAAAGAAAAACCCTTAAATTAATTTTTCTAGACCTGATTATATTAACTTAATTAATTTATAAGTTTAGTGTTGAGAATAATTAAGCGCAGTGATTTTGTACTTCGAGTTTTCATACGTGCGTAATAGAGATAGAACCCACGGGAATCTGTAATGAAAAGCACCCTCATAGTATTTAGTGAGAAATTGAAAATATGTGTTTTAGTATTGATGATATTAAAGTCACTCTGGTTGACCGAATGGATTGGTGTACAAACAAAATTGAAAGGAAATAACAAATTGACTGTGTATTCAAAAAATCGATTTTGTGAGATCCAAACAATTGAAACTGAAATCGATAAATTTGATATTATCTATCTATTTATAGAGTATTAATATGTATTATGTAAAATAATTAACTTGATCCGTCGTCATTCGACATCAAACAAAGGGATCAACCCTTTATATGCTTATATTTCCCTAAGGGAAGCTGAACCACGAGGAGGTAAACTTTTAGAAACTTTTACACCAGTTGATATATCTCACACCCATGAGAGTGTGAGAGCTGACGGATCGAAAAAAGAAGTTGCGAATGAGCGGTTATGAGCATATTAGTTTTATGTGGTATTTAGGGTTTGTGGTTGACCTAGTACATCGAAACCCAAACGCCTACAAAAATAGCTGAAATTTTGACCATAACCATTTCTTCTCATCATGATAACATTCAACGGTCAATTTTGATAAAGTCTATTTCCTCCACATTGTCGCTCATGGAAGGCATACTTTTTGATACAACTAATAAACAAGTTAGATCACATTAGTATACATATAAGGATTTTGTGCGATCCAGAAAATCAAAATTGGAAATCGATAAATTTGACATTATCCATACATTTTCAGCTTATTAATAGGTACTGTGTGAATAAATTAACCCAATCTGTTGTCATTTCGACATCAAATAAAGTGGTCAACCCTTTATACGCTTATATTTCCCTAAGGGGAGCTCACGCCCACGAGAGTGTGAGAGCTAACGAATCGAAAAAAGAAGTTGTGAATGAGTGGTTATGAGCATATTAGTTTTATGTAGTATTTAGGGTTTATGGTTGATTCAGTAGATCGAGATCCAAACGCCTACAAAAATAGCTGAAATTTTGACCATAACCATTTATTCTGGTCATGATAACATCCAATGGTCGATTTTGATAAAGTCTATTTTCTCCACATTGTTGCTCATGGAAGACATAATTTTTTATACAACTAATTAAACTAGTTGAACCATATTAGTAAGCATATCAGATTTTGTGCAATCCAAACAATTGAAACTGAAATCGATAAATTTGATATTATCTATCTATTTATAGTGTATTAATAGGTAGTGTGTAAAATAATTAACTTGATCCGCCGTCATTTCGACATCAAACAAAGCGGTCAACTATTTATACTCTTATATTTCCCTAAGGGGAGCTAAACCACGAGGAAGTAAACTTGTAGAAACTTTTACATCAGTTGATATAGCTCACACGCACGAGAGTATCAGAGCTGACGGATCGAAAAAAGAAGTTGCGAATGAGCGGTTATGAGCATATTAATTAGTTTTATGTGGTATTTAGGGTTTGTGGTTGACCTAGTAGATCGAAACCCAAACGCCTACAAAAATAGCTGAAATTTTGAACATAACCATTTCTTCTTATCATGATAACATCCAACAGTTGATTTTGATAAAGTCTATTTTCTCCACATTGTTGCTCATGGAAGACATATTTTCTTATACAACTAATAAACAAGTTATATCACATTAGTAGACATATAAGGATTTTGTGCAATCCAGAAAATTGAAATTAGAAATTGATAAATTTGACATTACCCATATATTTTTAATCGTATTACTAGGTCTTGTGTAAAAAAATTAATCTGATCCGTTGTCATTTCGACATCAAATAATGTGGTCAACCCTTTATACGCTTATATTTTCCTAAGGGGAACTGAATCACGAGGAGGTAAACTTTTAGAAATTTTTACATTAATTGATATAGCTCACACCCACAACAGTGTGAGAGCTGACGGATCGAAAAAATAAGTTGTGAATGAGCAGTTATGAGTATATTAATTTTATGTGGTATTTAGAGTTTGTGGTTGACCTAATAGATCGAGACCCAAACGATGACGAAAACAACTGAAATTTTGACCACAACCATTTCTTCTAGTCAAGATAACATCCAACAATTGATTTTGATAAATTTTATTCCCTCCACCTTGTTACTTATGGAAGGTATATTTTTGTATACAACTAATAAACAAGTGGGACCATATTAGTAGGCATATCAAGATTTTGTGTGATCCAAACAATCGAAACTAAAATCGATAAATTTGATATTATCTATCTATTTATAGCGTAATTAATAGGCATTGTGTAGAAAAATTAACTTGATTGGCTGTCATTTTGACATCAAACAAAGCAGTCAATCCCTTATACACTAATACTTTCCCAAGGGGAGTTGAGCCATTAGGTGATAAACTTCACAAAATTTTTACACCAGTTGATATAGCTCACACCCATGAGAGTGTGAGAGCTGACGGATCCAAAAAATAAGATCCGAATGAGCGGTTATGAGCATATTAGTTTTATGTGGTATTTAGGGTTTATGGTTGACCTATTAGATCAAGACCCAAATGACTACAAAAATAGCTGAAATTTTGACCATTGCAATTTCTTTCTACTATGATAACATCCAATGGTCGATTTTGATAAATTCTATTTTGTCCACCTTGTTGCTTATGGAAGATATATTTTTGTATACAACTAATAAACAAGTTAGACCATATTAGTAGGCATATCAAGATTTTGTGCGATCCGAAAATCAAAACTGAAAGTTGATAAATCTGACATTACCCATCTATTTATAGAGTATTAATAGGTATTGTGTAAAAAAAATTACTCGATCCGCCGTCATTTTGATATAAAACAAACTGGTCAACCCTTTATACACTAATACTTCCCTAAGGGGAGCTGAATCACTAGGAGATGAACTTTCCTAAATTTTAATATTGGTTGATATAGCTCATACCTACGAGAGCGTGAGAGCTGACATATTGAAAAAAGAAGTAGTGAAAGACCGATTATGAGCATATTAGTTTTATGTGGTAATTAAGGTTTGGAGTTGACCTAATAGATCAAGATCCAAACAACGATGAAAATAGCTGAAATTTTCACCATAACCATTTCTTCTTATCATGGTAACATCCAACAGTCAATTTTGATAATTTATATTTCCTCCATGTGGTCATTATGCCATCAGTCAACGAAGATGGTATGTGTGTGTGTATATATATATTATGGTTAACTTAGTGGATCAAAATCGAAACTATAACGAAATTGACTAAATTTTTTACAATATACATAAAATATTTCAATACTCTCATTCAATTGTCGGTTTCCTCATTTTTGTATTTCTCGAAGGGATTGCCCTTTGAGAAATTATATATATATATATATATATATATGATTATACCTTTATTTATGGTTGGCCATGCGTATCAAAGTCGAAACGAATATGAAATTGGTAGAATTTTTAAGAATAACCATAAAAAATTTCAATATTCCTATCCAACTGTTGTTGTTTTTTTTCAATATCATTTTTCTCTTTGTTTCGCATTCAAAAGGTGTTTATCACTTTAAATGCAATCTACTGGTCATACAACATTAGTTGACACAATGTGTTTCTTACAGTTCGCATAAAATAAAATTTTAACAAAATTTTATTTTCGACCATTCACGTGTATCCACCATGACATAGTTATTTTCATTTTTAGTGATTTTGCTTTATATGTACAAAAGATGTAATTAGCGTATAAAAATTGGCTTTAAACCCGCGCAACTTTTGGGCCAAAATTTAAACTTCCCGCTTTTTTCTTTGATAGAGTTCCCATCCCCCCTTTTCTCCACCTTTTCTTATCCTCGCCTCCTCTGAACCAAAGAAGCTCGAATTCTTTGGTCTGAGCAAAAGACATTTGCAGAGCTTGAACGGGTTGCTTTCTCTCCTTCTCGATTTGTCTATTGGGCCGAAGTGTTTGGATGCTGGGAATGTCACTGGGGCCATTGATAGATTCAAGCAATTAATTCATAATTTTATTTCAGTTTTAACAACTATAGAGGAACAACTTGAGGCTCTCGGCATAGCTGTTGTTTCTGGTAAGCTTAGTTTCATTATGTTGTTTTTGCTCCCCACATTTTTGATAAAGTTGTTCAGCTTGATGGCTTTAGCCTCTGTTATCAGCGTTTTAAGAACATGGATTTCCCATGTGAATAGAACTTTTGGATGTGCAGGTCAGATATGTTGGTCTCATTAATGAAACAGCATCGGTGTGATGAAGTTTCTTCAGGTGGCTGAAAGAGGCACTCCCCTTCAAAAGATTGTATCTATGTAGGTTGTATGGCTTAGAGAGGCTCATGAGATCTAGAGTAATTTGAAGGCTTGTTAGGGAGTTAATACAGGCAGAGATACAAAAGGATTTGGTAAGATGTTCTTTTTCTAAGGAATTTAAGATCACAAATGTTTGAATCAAGGACAGTAACTTTATTCTATCATCAATATTTGCTCTTGACACGATATATGAGTTTCAGTATAACAAGGTATTGCTACCCCCTTGAGTACCTAGAATACCATCATGTTAGTTTTATCAGCTTGATAACTGCTTATGGAAAGAGCTATAAACTGATATGTTCTCATCACTATCATATTTCAATTTCCGGAAACTGTAGTGATTCAACTGATATCTTGTTTTTATTGGAGGAAGGAAATGTGTAAAAGGAGCTCAGCCTGGTCCTGTTCTAACTTGGGCACAACCTGTTAAAATTGCAGTGGGTGCTGCAAGAGGACTCAAGTATTTACATGAAAAGACGGACCCCCATATCATTCATCATGATATCAAGTCCAGCAATGTACTAATATTTGATGATGATGTTGCTAAGATTGCAGACTTTGATTTATCCAATTAAGCTTCTGATATGGCAGCACGTCTTCACTCCACTAGTGTTCTAGGAACCTTTGGTTATCATGCCCCAAGTAAGCTTTTTTTGGGTTCTCTAAAGGTTGTGTTCTGCAACTTTGTAATGCATTTGGTCCTTCTCGACTAGAAACAATGCTGTTTTGATGGCTGAGAGTCCTTCAAATTTGTAACTATAAAAAACCCCAAATTGTTTCAGAGGATTTAGCACTTACTTATTTTCCTCATTGCATATTAATCAGTGTGAACATCAGCTTAGCCATTAAATACTTACTACCTACGATTTCAGAGGAGAATTCCCCGCCAAGGCTGTTGCAAAGGTATTTGTTATCTCTCACACACATGCATACATACTCAGAAATGTAATCTTGATGGATTCGCGTTTGTTATTGAAAAGAGTGTGCAATTGCTAAACTAGCAGATTTATTGTTATTTTCTTCATGATTTTGTATGTAGAAGACAAAACATAATAGCCAAGTCTGATTTTGCAAACAAACGTCTAGTAATAAATGCTACTATTTCTTGATTATAGATGGCTGCAGTTGCTGCCTTGTGTGTGCAATATGAGGCTGATTTCCGCACAAGCGTGAGCATTGTGGTCAAAGCCGTAGACAACTAATGCTAAATGCTCGGCCTGGACCCACTGGTGAATTGCCAAGCTTGTGAATTTCAATCCCAATCCTCCTCTCATCTAGCTCTGCCTGTGAAGATGTGTCAAATGTGCATGCATGCAGTAATTCTGCATAATATAACAAATAAGTTTGTTCCAGAGGGTGGTGGTAAATTCATCTAGCAACCTTGCAAGCAGTACTTTTAGCTGTGAACCAGATTTAAGTGTTCAATCGTAGCTATTAAATTTCCTTGGTCAGTTTTTACACTATTATTTTCTCAAAATTGAATGAGCCCCTTCTTGTAAGTTCACAATGTTGACTTGTACATTGTTCGATATATCATCAATGGAAGGAAATTATCAGTTTCAAGTTTCAATTGCAGTACATCAATGACTTCTACTACCTAAAAGAAACTCGGATTCTTGCATTTCATATCTCTATTTTCCTCACTCCGCTCTCTCTTTTGAGTCATGGTCTCAGGTGGAAGGTCTATTGCATCTTTTTCAAACCCAAAGCATAGTGGAACTTGCAGCCAAATTTTGAATGATAATAGAATAAAGGTATACAAATTTCACGTTTTGCAGTAGTGGACAAGAAAATCAAATATGCAGTCACCAAAACCTGCATGGATCCTTGAATGGAGGAACATATTTTTTCTGTGGGACGGAGAAGGTGTAATGAATTTACAGTCGTTTGCAAGATAGGTCCCATCTGCATCACAAAGACTTCATCATTCATAATCTATACGCAAAGAAATATTATATATGTAACAGTAAATTCAACCGCTGCTTCATAAGTAAATTGGGCATTCTAGGTCTATGTTAACATGTTTCCTTAAAAAATGCCGGAGTCATCAGGCTATAGTACAACAATTATTAATATGCTGCAAACAGAGAGGCTAATGAAGGGCACGACAAGTGATGCCAACTGTGCCTAACTTAAATAGATACCAGACGAGATACTGGTAAGGAAGGGTGAGCAAAGTCCAGAGGCTACTAACATAACCATTGCTAAAATCTTGAGTCAAATACAAATGTCTTTTTCCTAAAGTACTTCAATTGGACATGGGTAATTTCATTGCCTATGAAACACATTAACCAAGGTTGTGAAATCCAATACCATAATTATATAGTACTCTTACATACCATGTAGAATATTATGAACAGATCCATTAGATGCAAACTCGTGGGCAAGAACACGAGAATTCCCTTCAAAACAATAACCAAGCAGTTGAACAAAATTATCATGTTTCAGCCGTGATACCATAGAAACCTAAAGCAAGAATTCCTCAATCGACAATTGAATTTTAATTAACTCACATTGTAACAATAATAATTAATCAACAGGTACATCTATATACATGTGCAAGATACCTCATCAGGTTGTTTGGTGGCATCTAGCTTCTTGATTGCTGCATGCTCCCTGCTTTTAAGTACCCCATAATATAATCTTCCATAGGATCCTTCCCCAATCAAGGCATTTGTCCCAAAGTTATCTGTAATTTCCTTTAGCTCTTCTACTTGTATAAGCGGAACTTCAATAGGCCTGACCTTTGCCGCTTGACCACCCTTGGGCACATTACCGGAGGCATGATGACTTCCCTCATTTCCTGTGTCATAAAACCCAACTCATTTTGAACTCCAAAACTTGAATTGACAAAACCAGTGACAAATATACAAAAAACAAATGCAAGTCATATACCCAAAATATAAAAGAAGCATCAAAATATAGCCCATTTGAACATACAGGCTAGATTCAACATAAGACCTAGACTATAGAATGGTGAGCATTACCTGCAGGATTTTTCATCATGTAAGCACCTCCATTGTCAGTTGCTTTACGCATATCATCTTCATCACAATAGCTAAAGCAGCTCACTTCCCCTGCCATAAGATTGTCATTCAATCATCCAGTTTTCAGTTTTGGGCGAACAAGCAAGTATACCAAACAAACAAACTCACACATGAATTTCGAAACAGCATCAATTCACAACTAAACGAACACAATCAGACTAATTGAGCACTCCAATCAATTTAATATAAGTCTAGATATTTATCTATCAATTATCTTAGATCAAGTTTAACACTCAAAAACACATTAAGCATGCAAATAAATAAGTAAAGCTCCACCTTTGGAGCATTTATTCAAACGGGTAATGGGCACACTAATGTTTGATGCCTATAAAAGATCGAAAGAATCACATTTTCTAACCTATTGCTCGTTTCATGGTCCTACAAATCCAGTAATCGAGTCGTAAGCAGCAACTAAGACCCATCTATCTGATTTTGCATAAAAAAGAGGAAAGATGCATGCATACCTTTGATTTTGATTGCTGCTCGGAGCAAAACCACCAAATGATTCTGACTTAGCTCTCGAGCCCTTTATTGCGATAGATTTGATCTACTTGGCTGGGAGATCGATCAACGGACTTCCACTGGAGATTTAATCTTCTCAGACCCAAAAAAGAGTTTCATATCCGACTCTAGGTTTCAGATTCGAGTGGGCAATTTTGATCTGCTCTTTGGCGGCGAAGCATATGAGAGAGAACGGGCATCGCTCGTGCTGGCCATGTGCGACCCTGCAATAAAATCAGTTTTACTGTTTTTTGGGTCAAGCGTTAGACAAACGCCGCGTGAAACCCACGCACTGTTAATAGGACAGTTGGACAACCACCCGGGGTGGAGAGCAGACGCTCTCCTCAAAGTAGTAGCTTTTTGGTTTGGGGTAATGGCTTTTCAAAAGATCTTAATAGTATTTTTGAAAGACGGAAATAGTTTTTTAGAAGATGACTCAGACAATGGTTGTAGCAATTTTACAGATGGCCACAGCTTTATGGAGAATGAGAGCAAGTAGTCAAGAAAAAACAAAGTCAAGAATTTGACCGGTCAAGTTACTATTCACTGCCACTGGACATGGGTTTACACCCGTTGTTTTTCTTGCCGGCCACTACTGTTCACCCAAATTGCACTGTTCACTAGTGGTTTTTACTGTTCATCGGTTTGAAATTTTTTTAAGGTATTTATAGAGAAATTTTTTGTATGATTTTTAGAATTTTTTACATATTTTTTTCTGTCCGTTTTCTTACCGTTACATATATTACATTCATATTAATTCCTAGCCGTCAGATCCATTTTTACTGTTGGCTTGGTCGGCCCAGATTTGCTCTTCAAGCCCTCTCTCTTTCGCGTCTCCTTCTGCGCGGCCCCCGGTGATGTCAGCCACGTTCTGCTGCGGGCCGAGCTGGCAGCCGGCCAAGCCTGGGCAAGAAAATGGGCATGGGCTTGGAATTTTCTTGCCTTTGGTCAAAAAAAGCCTATGTTTGCCTGGTTAAATTTGGCCCGGTGGAGGGGAAATTTGCCTGGTCACCACATCATCATTCCATGAACTTGCCCGGTCATTCATGAACCGCTGCACTTGCTTTGACAATAGTTTTTCGTACACAATAGCATATATATATATATATATATATATATATATATATATATAAGGTTATCTAATACATTATCCGGGCTAATATGGGTATAGAAGACAAAAGTCCATCAGCTTTTAAAAGCCAAGCTTATAGAAGCAGGCTATTGCAAATTCTATAAGTTGCATAGGAAAGCGTGAACGTGCACTTTCAAGTTGCTGGATTTTGTTTTACGAAACAGAAATAATTGCTTAAATTATTTTATAAATCACAATCTCACGAGACATAATCACTTTGAGGTCAAATTGGGCCTTAGTCTTAAATTCAATACTATTTCTCATACTCATATCATCAATAATTCCAAACGAAATAAAATGAGTCTAAATGGCAAATCGCACAATGCTACAAATAACGCCGAAATCCGTCCATCCATGATACTTCAAATTTGAATATGTTACTCTGACTGTAAATATAGAGATGCGGGCAACAAGACTAGTACTATAACACAAGAGTGCCATTGCGTAAACATTATAATTTGCATAAACAATTACAGCACGTTTTAGTTACCAATTCCATGGATATAACAAGCATTACATATTAAAATTGGGGAGTGAAATTTGCACTCTCCAATTTACATTCTACACTCCCTTCCCAATTTTTTAATATTTTCTGATGTCCCTTTCCTATATTAACCCTCTTCCCCAACCAACTTAGATGCAGCTTTTTTCAACTGGTTTGGACCCAGGTACAGTTTCCAACTTTCCATTTCTGATAAATAATCATCAATTCGATTATTTGACACACCAACCTGGCACCATAAAGAAACAAGAGAAACGTAGATGACAATGGAGAGTCGTCGACTGATCAGCATGACCGGGTGGACGGCGACGGCGACGGCGGCCAGCATATGGATCCACTGCTCATGTTCAGCATCTACTCCTCCGCGCTCAAGTCTAGCCAAGGCTACAACCAATCAACGCTCGACACCGTGTCCGTCTTCAAGGACATAGGCGCCAACAGTAGACTCCTCTCCGGACTCCTCCACTCCGCAGTGGCCCTCAACCACAGCGCCCGTTTTCGGGGGGCCTTAGTTGGTACACATGGCCGGGGCAGTCAAGTGCTTCGCGGGGTACTTCTTCATCTAAGTCGCCGTGTCCGGGTTGGTAGAGCGGCTGCCGGCGGCGGTTGTTTGCTTGTTCATGTTCTTGGGGGCTCATTCTCAAACGTTCTTCAATATGACTAATGTCGTCACTGGCGTTACAGAATTTCTCTCAAACCCGCTTCTCTAATTTCAGAATACCAAGATACAAAAGTCTTCAAATTTGTTATAGGAAAAAGATCGAAAGGTTTCTTTTCTCCCGATTTGACTCATCATCAACTTCTCCGAGGCTTCCTTTGAATTTCTCTATGTCTTTTGATTTGGCAATCCTTGACCGATTGAAACTTTCAGATAATGAACAAAATGCAGAAAACAAATAATTTTTTTTGAAGCTTCATGTCTCCAACACATATACAATATGACCATGATTTCGGGTATCTCAAATCGTTCTACATTGTATCTATGGGAGATGAATCTGGGTATTCTTTTGATTGACTGATATGATTTTGGAGAATAGATTGGTGATGATTGGTGTTCATAGCTCAGTTGGTTGGAGATGCAGCTTTCTGAAGTTGGTTGGAGAAGAAGGATAATATAAGAAACAAGGGTAAAACCCACCACTAGGGTCAAAACTTTCTTGCACCGGATAAAATGATACCCAACTTTCAAAAGTGATCAAAATGATACCTAAAGTTTTAAAAACAAATCAATTTGATACCTCAGTTTATTTTTTTTTAACTTCTTTTGTTAAATCAAATGCAAAATCAAGCTCAATCTTCTGTTTGATTTGTTTGGGGTTGGTTTGTCAAAGAAACAAACTGGTAAAAGAAGATTTCTTTTTGAAAGTTTCTGGGTAAAGGAAGACAAGTGCGGGGACGTTATTAAACAGGCCTGGGAGCGGCAATCTAATGGCAATCTTTTATCTCGGATCAATTCATGTGTTTTGGATCTGCAAAAATGGAATAAGGAAGTGATAGGCCATGTGCCTAGGAAGATTGCAGAGCTTAAATCTTCCCTTCAAAAGTTTACAAGTTGAGTGTGATGATTTAAGTCTGGAAAGACACCTTCTAGATGAAGTTAAACTTTTAGTTGAGTCTTTTGAGTTTTGTAGTAGCCATTTTGTCAAGAGGGAAGGCAACAATGTTTCTCAGCGTTTAGCAAAAGAGGCTTTGAAAGTTAGTCAACCTTTTCTTTGTTTAGAGTCAGGGCCTCCTTGGCTCCTCCAGTGTGTCAGTATAGACTTTGTGTCTGAAGTCTAAGTGGGCAAGATTCAATCATCCTTGTAGGATCTTGTACCCTATCTCATTGTACTGTAGTTCATTATGAATGAAGTTCTTTTTCGATAAAAAAAAAGCTAAAAAATTGAAGTAATTTGTGGTCAGAGGGTCATCAATCATCTATAACCCAATCTTCTTCCTCTATAAAATTAAAAAAAAATCTTCCATTCAATTTCAATTCTACCATCGATCGTAGAAACAAATAAAGTTTGGATGTTTCCCAACTTCTAAAGAAACAAAGAAAAATGGGAAGAGAGAGAAAGAGGTAGAGATAGAAGAAGAAGAAGAAGAAGAAGAGAATTAACAAATAAAATAAAAAATAATTGAAAAATAGTTTTTTGTGTAAAATATTATTATAACCCCATAAAATACTGCACCACACGTGATCAATTTTAACAAAAAGTTACAAAAAATTAAACCGAGGTATCAAATTGATTTGTTTTTAAAACTTTAGGTATCATTTTGGGAAAATTCTACAATGTGTTAACGTATGACAAGCATACAATTGCCTTAAAAGTGGTAAAATGAGTCCTCAAAATAGTAATATTAATCCTCAAAGTAGTAACATTAGTCCTTAAAGTGGTAAATTTTCTTAGTTACCATATGAGTCCTCAAAATAGTAAGGGTTTTTGTCCATTTACACCATTTTTAGAGATTTTTTTCCCACTTACCCCACTAAGTTTTTTTAATTCCCTCTTATCCAAAACACTCTAAGGAGGTCTTCCCTAATACCCCATTAAGATTTTTTTTTTGTTTTTATTATTTTTTTAATACCATTTTACCCTCACCTTTGTTACTTAGAGAGAGAGAGAGAATGGAAGAGAGAGAAACCATAGGGGACTTCGCCGGAATCCGGTCACCGGTCGCCGGATTCCGATCACCGGCTACCACCCATCGGAAAGTTTTTTTGCCCCCAATAGACATCTATTGCCTCTTAATAGACATCTATTGCCCCCCAATAGATGACTATCATCCATGTATTGCCCCCCAATAGACAACTATCAGTCATGTATTGCCCCCAATAGATGACTATTAGCCAAGTATTGGCCCCCAATAGACGTCTATTGCCCCTCAATAGGACTTTCAGTCGCCAAAATGGGAACTAATTTCCCTAAATTTAGACAAATAAAGCTTTGAATACATAAAAAAAAAAAAAGATTACATCAATTCAAAACGTCTATTGCCCCCCAATAGGCGCATATTGGCCCCCAATATACTTTTAACACACTTCTACTGCCCCAATAGAACTTTTTTTTCCTTCATTTTTTCTTCTATTCTAGGCTTTCTGCAGTACTGACCCTATTTTACCACCAAAAAAAGAAAAAAGAAAAAAGAAAAAATTGATTTGGGCACCCAAAGAAAAGCTCTGGGCACCCAGTCATCTTTCTCCTCTGCCACAAGAATTGAATGGGATTGAGAGATTCACGGTGTCGTCTTTGTCCAGGTTGGCGACCCCTACTCCGACCACAACTGTTGGGAGAGGCAGTTGTACGCGCCGAGGACCTGATGCAGCAGACCATGTTCCGGCTGGAGGACGAGTTCAGGACCTTGGTCTAGCGCAGCAATGAGTCGCTCGAGCTCAGCAGAGCGTTTCGGAGCGAGTCAAATGGTAACCTGTCGTTTGACTCGGGGGCTGAAGATGAGGAGGGGGTGATCGGCGATGGCAAGGAGCACCAGATCCCTACGGCGCAGCCGATCAGGGATTACGACATCGTCATCGGATGCGTTGCTTTCTGGGACCATCAACGATCTTCACGAAATCGCGTAGTGGTGGTGGAGTTCTGCATTTGAGGATCTCGTTGCCGTTGTTGTTGGCAACTTCGCCGGTGACAACGTCATCGATAGTAGAGCGACGCGGAGAGAGACAGGAATCCGGCATCTGGAGAGAGAGAGAGAGAGAGAGAGAGAGAGAGAGAGAGAGAGAGAGAGAGAGAGAGAGAGAGAGAGAGAGAGAGAGAGAGAGAGAGAGAGAGAGAGAGAGAGATGCCGGCATCGTGCTGGAGTGAAGAGAGAGAGAGGAGAGAGGACAGTGGCATCATGTAGTTTTTTAATTAGGTGAAGGGTAAAGTTGTCATTTCTCTTTAAATTGGGTTAGTGGGAATAAAAATATGTTGCTGGGGTAAGTGGGATCATTTTGGTTCATTTTGGGGCTTTTGGTCATGGACCCAAATAGTAATATTAGTCCTCAAAGTGGTAACATGAGTCCTTAAAGTGGTAAATTTTCTTAGTTTACCATATGAGTCCTGAAAATAGTAATATTAGTCCTCAAAGTGATAACATGAGTCCTTAGAGGGGTAAAAATAGTTTATGTATGAGAAATGTTAACATACCATAGCTTTACCCATCATTTTGATCACTTTTGAAAGTTGGGTATCAAGTTAATTTGTTTTTAAAAATTTAGGTATCATTTTGATCACTTTTGAAAGTTGGGTATCATTTTGTCCGGTGCAGGAAAGTTTTGACCCTAATGGTGGGTTTTGCTCAAGAAACAAATAGAAGAGGACACCAGAAAATATTAAAAAATTAGAAAGGGAGTGCAAAATGTAAATTGGGGAGTGTAAATTTCACTCTCCATTACAATTTACATATAATAAATAGAACCGGGCATGGGACTGAACCTCCCAGCCAGCTAGGCTGAGTTCCCTACCCCTTTTAAAAAAAAAAAAAAAACAAGCATTACATAAAAGATTATAATTTGTCCCCAAGCATAAATGCCTTGTGTGTAACTGATCTAACCAGACTGACTATGCCCACCCCAAGCTCTTTGAAGCACTTTAATCACGTCTTCAGGCAACAAATTGACACCCTGGTCTTTAGCTGTAGTGACTGCAGAGGCAGACCTCATCATCCTCACAATTCCTTTGGTATTTCAAGATTATTGCCTCACCTTCGTGACCCAAACACACACTCTCAAATGGACTTGCCCTATAACCCTCCCATGCGTGCACTTCGTCTTCAGGTCCAAAAACGGTAGACAATTTTTGTGTAAACGCTTCATTACAATAACAAAGTCAGGGCTTACGACCATGCTGTTGTTGCACCAAACATCAATTATGCCGGCCTCCTGGTTAACGCAGAAGCCGTTTGATAAGCGAGTAGAACCGTGGGAGATCAAACCAGTGAGTAGAACTGTGGGAGATCAAACCAGTGAACAACAGAAGCCTGGGTAACCAAATCAACTGAATTCATGACCGCCACCTATTAAGTTAACCATTTCATCATCTGATATTGATGCTGGAGTATAAAAGTATCGAACTGGAGGGTGTTAGATGGCATGTCACAATTGTGCTTCACTTATGTCACTTTCAACTACTTGGTCGTAATGCTCTAAAAGCTGTATATAGTGAAATGAAGTTTAGCGGTTTGCATACAAAGTGCTAACAGAGTATTTCATTTTGGGAAAGAACATAAAGAAAGTCCCTAGATATAAATAATGAACAAAATTGTATATGATTTTCAAAAATTATAACTGCATAGACCCCCTTTTCACCAAACTACCCTTAATCTACAGATTCCACAACAACAGTATGTTTATTAAAAATTGCCTGTAATAAACTTACACTGACAGTAGCTTGGCAAACTATAGATACCATCAGCACATCCAAAACTTGACAACCATCAGTACAGAGACTTATCAGAAGTGTTCATAGATTCCAAAACTTGACAACTTCATAAAAATATACTTTTGAATATGGGGCTTTCAAATTAAAACTCAAATGAAGCTCCAGTAACCAACACTTCACCAAATCAATAGGTAGAATACGAAAAAAACCAATGTGGCCTGAAATGATAATCTCAACTCCTAACTAGAAGTAAAAACTAGACTTTGAACAAACTAGATTTTGCTTGTGTCACAGGTACAATCATAAACACAGACTTTCTTTGTCATTACTAATTAATATGGGCCTCATGAATTAAACAAAGTAAATAAAACCAAATATTAACAAACAAACATGATATTCATGTAATCCTATCAATGAGGCTATGAAGACTGAAATTGTCTTTTTTACAAATTCTATTGTCATTGCATATGTTATAACAAAAACCAGCCTCATTCCCGGTATTATTAAAATTTTATACAATCACAATACTGAAGAATCATCTCAAACAATTCAAAGAGCAATAACACCCATAATGCAATTACGAGTTGCAGAATTGATTTTGAAAAATCAGATGCTGAGTGAGCCAGATCACAAGAACCATACAAGCAAGTACAGAAATTAAATCATTGGGGAAATAAACCCCCATAATTCAGTGTATTCTGCATAAACATACCTGCCTCTATGTTTCTTTCTTCAATTCCCTAATTTCTCATTCTGTTGTGATCATCAGTCACCCTTTTCCTCTCAACTGCAATGGCAACTGGTTCTGAATCTGCTCAGCTCATCGTGTACTCCACTTTGGTTTCTGCATGTTCTCCTCTCTTTTGTATTCCTGTTTTTATTTCTTGTTTGTGTTTTCCCATACCAACCCTGTTACATATATTCTATGCAAGTTATTTTTGTTCCACTTATGGATATTTTAAAGCATTTCATTTTTGGTGAAGCATGTGACCAAAACAGACTTCCATTTCTAATAGTAGAGGTGATAGGGTGCTTCCAAACCTATGATGAAGTGATTTTCAAAGAACTGAAAATGGAATCGATGAAAGGTTGGATCACAAACATGATTATAATGGATAGTTCTTAACTCACAGAACAATAAAAAAGGGAGACACAGTAGATACAGGCTACATTTCTTTGAATTTTGTGCCAAAATTTCAACTTGCAATTCAAAATCATCACAGTAACCAACAAAGATGTATGAAAGTGACAGTAAAACAGAGCATAAGGGGAGAATCTAACTAACCAAAAACTTTTTCAACAGAAAAGACCAAAATAGCTGGTTGCTAGGACATAGAATCCAGCAATAAGAGGAGCTGCCCAAGAGAACTACATGCTAATATCTAATGCTGCAAGGTAGCACTTTAAATAAGCACTCACCCTCCTATTGTTCCTAAATGCTGAGGTCCCAACATTGCGCACAACAGAGAAGTTAAGAAATTCATTGCTACTCTTCCATTGATATTTAGGCTGTCAAGCACTCAGTTCTGCATGGCTTGCAGAGACTATGAAGATCATGAAGCCACAGAAACTTGTTTCTTTCCTTTTTTACTCCGACTGGCTTTCTCCTCCCCTTCCTTAATCATTCTAGAGAGGACGTCAGCTTGTTTTGTGTTACCCTCTAGAGTCTAGATTGAGGCTCTTGATCAGATCATCAGTGCAATGCCACTCAGTAACCCCTCCATTCTCCATTATTTTACACAAAATTGAGTATGCATTTAGAGTCTTTCCTGATGCTAAGAGACCATCTAACACCTTATCATAGCTTGAAAAATCTACCATGCAATCTCTCTCAAGGCAAAAATCTAATAGCTTAACAGCTGCAATGGTCTTTCCTTTTTCAGCATAGAGTCTTTCCTGATGCTAAGAGACCATCTAACACCTTATCATAGCTTGAAAAATCTACCATGCAATCTCTCTCAAGGCAAAAATCTAATAGCTTAACAGCTGCAATGGTCTTTCCTTTTTCAGCAAGCAGAGATAAGAGGCTATCAAACTCAGGTGCACACCCACTTTGCATAAGTAGATCAACCCGTCCAAGTGCTTCCTCAACATGACCTCTGATAAAGAGGGCTTCCAAAACCTTGGCGACTAAATCCATGTTCTCATTCACTCCCTTCTCTACCATACTCTTCATTACGCGGCTTGCCATTTGAACTCTACCATCTTCAAATAGACTCTCCATTACTCACCTGAATAGTGATGATTCTGGAACATGCCCATTTTCAATCATACTGTCCAAAGCTGTTTTAGCATCAGCTGGTTCACCTTTACTTATGTAGCTCTTAATGAGCAGCTTGTAGGAATCTGCTTCTCTAGGAACCCCTCTTCTACCCATAATCTTTAAAATCTCAAAAGCAGAATCAGAATTTCCTTCCTTAGCATGCCCACGGATCAAATTATTGAAAGCAACTGAATCCTGAACTCCCTTTTTCATCAACTGCCTGAAAAGGACTTCAGCTTTACCTGTCTGCCCATGGTTGCATGGATACTCAATCATTGGGTTGTAAGCACTAGCCTCCAATTCCATAGAACTCTGGGGCCTCATAATAATTTCTTTCTCAATGAGCTTATCAAGCAAGTGAACTGCTCGATCATACACCCCAGCCTTGCAGAAGTTCTCAATAAGGATACCGTAATGACCAGCCTCTGTCGGAATGTGCAGCCTAATCATTGCCTTGAGCACATTGGCAGCCGCATCCAAATCCCCAGACTTACACTGACAATATCACAGTTTCTCGAAGATTGAATTATCCTTGGGAGCAATATGCCTCTCAACCATCTCATTCAATATATTCTGAGCTTCATCCTTTTTCTCCGCATCGCAAAGCCCTGGCAACAAAGTCGAAAATGTGACATCATTAGGCTTAATACCAAAAGACTTCATCTCTTGAAACAGCCTGAATCCATCATCCACTCTCCCAACAGAAACATACCCTTTAATCATGGTAGTATAACTTATAACATTGGGCTGTATATTCTTTCCCTTCAAAGCCACAAACAACCGCTCGGCCTCATCCATCAGCTTAAACCGATTGTACCCATTAATCATCGTGTTATAGGTGACAACATCAGGATTAATTCCTCTACTTTTCATGTCCTCGAAAAAACCGTTTTGCAGTCTCCAACCTCAAGGACAAGAAGAAACCCCTAATCATAATGTTATAAGTATGCCTAGTGGGCTCTATTCCCTCAGCCAACATGTCATATACCGCCCCCTCCGCAAAATGCTCTTAAACAGAGCCTCATACGACTTGAGACTTCGCTCCACACCCAATTCCTTCATCTGATTGAAAAGCTTAACCGACTCCTGAACAATGCCAGCCTTTCCATAACTATCGATAAGATGAATGAAGCTGTCCTCATCCCATTGCACCGGGCATGGTTGAGCTTCGAAGCTCGGCGCAGAATCTCAATAATCTTCAAATGGGTGTGTCCCTATCATGCAGCATGATAGGGACACAACCTAGTGGTTTTGGTTTAACAATAACACACAGAAATTTACCAGCATTGAAATGAAATGAAAACAAAGCATTGTAAAAAAATTGATATGAAAGTAAAGTTGAAGACTTTTGAGGCTATAGGGTACCTGGAACGCTCGACCCACCGGAAGAATTGGAGGGCTTGGTCGGAGGTGTTAGCTGCGTGAAGGACATTCCAGACGAGATTGTGATCGAATTCGGGTACCAAATCGAGGATGGAGTTCTGCAACCGGGTCGTCCAGGCCCGATTGGCCATCATTCTGCAGATGATGTCCTCGGGCTTTTCCGACGCAGCTGCCTGGGTCTTGGGGTTTGCGGGTCGGGTGGGGATCCGGTTGGGGTTTCGGTGGAGCAGAACAGGCGGAGGAGGATGAGGGATTGGGGGTTTGAGGGCCATTGGGAGGGTTAGAGAGAGAAATCATGGTGAACCAGGTCTGGGTTTCTTGGTGAGGGAGAGTGAATAGTTAAGACTGAAGAGTGAGGTCTGGGTTTTCTGGGTTCAGAATTCAGGGGTTTAGGCTAAATTTTGACCCCTAACTTTGGCATAAATGATCATTTTGCACTACGGTCAATTTTGCTAATGGTCGGTTCTTTACTTCTTCTCAGGTATTTGAGATATTCATCATTTCTTCAAGTCTTGGTGTGTTAACTTGATACGTTTTGGTCTCAAAGCACAACATGAGTAAGTTTTATCCTATATATAGAATTAAGGAAATGAGATCCACTTATTTGCATCCTAAATACCTCGTGCATCTTATTGCCTAGTTCTTCAAAGTTCAAACTCCTACTTAAGTTATGCTCATTGATTTGTTTGAATGTTCATTGGTCCTGTATTTTCACACTCTGAGTTGTAAAATCTCATATTGAACTAGCTCATTGATTTGTTTGAATGTTCATTGGTCTGTATTTTCATATTTTTAGTTGTAAAATCTCATATTGAACTAGTAATCTGAAACTGTGAGCAGCAGTTGTTCTTTCAGAGCAGAGTATGGAATCGGAGAAAGGCGGGATTAGCGGTGAACAAGAAAGGATTGACATTGAAAGTACTTCTTCAACAAGCATCTCCCAATTCTAGAGTTTGATGATATGCTCCTTGGTTTGAAAAGTTTAAGAAGTAAAGTTTAAAAAGTTTAACAATACAAAATCCCAAATTTGATATCAAATATCGCACATGAACTTTGTAAACCTAGCCTTCAATCGAACCTTCCCCAACGCACTACAATATCAAGTGTTTTCTTTATTCACTAAACTGAAGGACAAAACCGGCATTCACAAAATCAAGCACTGTTTTTATCAATTCCCTTCGAGGGCAACACCGCCATTTACCTGTTCGGATGAATAGTGTAGGAACTTCAGTATATAAAATAAATAAATAAATAATAATAATTTCTCTAATTAAAAAAAAAAATTAAAAAAAATTCCCAGCTCCCAGCTTTCAAATTCCTCCCTTTGATGAAGAAGATCAGAGGCACCCATCAACACCATGCACGAAGCTATATATTGAAACTTTACTGCCATATCTTTGCCTCTGCAAAAGGAAACAGAAGCTAATTAATTTAATTCCCTTAGTTTCACCGGCCTCCAGGAAACGTACCCAAGCCTATTCGTAGCCTCAAATCAATTTTGACTTAAGGTACGAATAGGCTTGGGTACGTTTAGCCATAAACTCCGGTGCTCAGGTTTAGCCATAAACTCCGGTGCTATTGTATTCAAGGCCTTCAAGACTTTGTTGAAACTTTTGCTAACAGTGAAATGAGATCGCTCAAATATCAGCCGAGCTTCACTGTATCGATTGTTTTGGCCGACAACAAGTAGAAAGGTTGCGAGCATTTCTTCAACACAAATGTGTCTTGTATCTCGCAAAGGTGTTTTCACTTTTAGGATGCTACATAATTTTCGAAAAACGTCAGGATACATTCTATACACCTCTCTAAAGATTTGAGGGTCTCTGTCTAATATTTTGTGCATATATATGTATCCACTTGATGTCACTGGTCGCCGAGTCAGTGGACGTCTAATACGTTCACCACGTATGCTGAATACAAGGTCGTATAACACATAAACCACTGCTTGTATTGCCATTAATAATATCTTAACAGCCTCGTAAAACTGTTCTTCCTCTTCATCAGCTCCATACATGTCCATTTCAGACATTGCTAATAGAGAAAGCACCTAAACATAAAAATGTCACTATTCATATTAACATTCATTCAAAAGCAAATCAAATATCATAAATATTCAAACAAAAAAAATAAGTTGTAATCCATCACACACAAGTTTAAAATCATTCAAAACAAGCTGCAATCGAAACAAAATAAAATCAAACTCCATAACTTAAAATTAATAACAGAACATAGCCTATTGCTTATTAGGTGTCGCTAGTGGAGATTCACCCAAACCTATTGCATTTGTTTATAGGTGATCCAATTAAGTCGCTGTTCAGGAGTCATCTTCAAGAAGAAATCTTGCTTTGCTTTAGTATTAAGCAAATCAAGAGCCATAAAGCAAGCTTCATCAGTTAATCCTGGACTCTCTTTCATAGCATCCAAAAGGTCACTCTCTCTTGATTCTCTCTTCTCCATTAAGCCACAAATTTTATCAAAACTTGTGACAATTTTACCAATGCCACTTGATAAGTTTTCTAGAACCTCAGCCTGACCAGTAGCCCCTTTTGAGCCACTATTATTTTCATAGTCAGTTCTACTCCGTTTTCCTTGAGTCCTGCTATGTGGTGGAGCTGGAGCATCTATACTGGTACCTTGGGAAGGTTGTTGTGATGACTCATTTTCACTTTGTACGAACATGTTAGTATTTCGATCAAAAACTAATCCATCTATGCCACCAATTCCCCAAGATTCATTTTCCTCCGCTCCAAATGTTGTTGCATCTGTATCATCACCTAGACTAATTGAGCCCATTCCAGTTGCAGTTCCATTTCCAACTGCAATTTTCAAGTCCTCATAGTCTGGAAAAGTTTCTGACCGAAAGTGCCCATGCGTTGGATGTGACTAGTAGGAAAAAAAAAAAACACAATTGTCAATATGATGATAAACATTTGAAGTAATTATAAATCCAAATTAGAATAAACGAAAAGGCAATAAGCTCACCTTCAAATAATCTGCCCATACTTCATCATCAGCAGTGAATCTTTTTGTGATGGGATCCCACCCAAATCCAGAACTATGGCGCATAAGCTGAGAATAATTGGTGTATTGTTTCTTAAACCATTTCACTCTGCTTTGGTAATGACTAAAAGTTATTTCATAACCAAGTTTTTCCTTAAGTTTAGGAAGTAGCTTCGCCTCTACTGTTTGTTTGCTTATCACACCATTAATATCACGAAATCCAAGTTTGGCGCCTTCAACCATAAGTTGAAGCAAAACGTTGCTTTCTTCAGTGTTCCAAGTTTTGTAATCCTTTCTTTTACCATTCCCTTGTGAATCTCCCATCTATACGATTGTGTAGAAGTAATCATACATGCAACTTTTATCAATCAAAACATTATAATTCAAAGCAATGTATGTACAACTTTGAAGTACCAGAAGCCATGAGAAAATGAGTCTTCAATAATAATATATATAAAAAAAAGAGAAGTATAGACCGGAAAAAAATTACAAGACCACTTCTGTGTCCTCTGTTTGTATCAATAAATTGTTGTTTCTTATGAATTAAGAAAAATATATGTAGTTATATGTTGCTATAGTCCGATCTAAAAAATAAGAATGAAAACAAACTAGAGATTAGTTTAGAGTGGACACTGCAACTTATTTATCTTAGACTTGTCAAGCAAGGCTAGCATGTTTTATATTGAAATTTACTGCAACCTTGTCTAAGCTTATCTGATTAAGTTTATCTTTATGCCTTAAATTGCATGGTTTAGTTGGATTTGGGTGCAGCCCCAATTATGAGTTACATGATCAATATCAAAAGTCTATCAGTAGCTTTGCCACCTAGTGATGAGCTCTGTCCACCATTTGTGTATGTGGTAATGGGCTTTGGGCCTCAAAGACAATCTTTTTTTCTACTATCAGGATCTGTCAATTGCTTAACTAGGAGATATTAAAAAAAAAAAAAAGCTTGTATGATCTGAATATCGGTTGCAGATTGCTATGTCCATTCTTGACAGAAAAATTATTATTTCTTGATCTAAACTGTGCAGTTTGTAGATCAGAAATTTGATTAAATCCATGGAATCACATGAAACCTTTCAAGGATACCCATGCCAACTATGTGAGTTGAACCAGAAGGAGATTTTGCACATTGACTGCTGTTTCACTTTTTTATAAAGGAATGAGACTAGTCGAGAAAAACCATGAACATATCCTTTTGAACATGGGTTTATGCAATTATGCATAAGATTTCGTTCAGTGAGCCAATAATGCAGAATTTGAATATGTTGACAGATATTTTTGTGCAGACATCCACCTCCAATAAAATGATTGGGAATTGCTTTCTGATAGGAGACAATGCTCAAGTTTGTCTAGTTGACATTAGTAGTGAAGGTGGTACTGATCTAGTTCTATACAATCGGATATATAATGGTACTCGATCATCAGTGAAAAAGTGTACTAACTCCATCATAGAATAGATATTATATAGGACTCTATATTCCTTTCTCCTGTGTTTCCTAGCTTTTAGAAGTTTCCTAGTCTAACATATAAGAGCGTGACTATTCTTCCTGGACAATTCCAAAAGCAGTCTGGAGTTTCCAGGAAAATAATGGAGACAACCACCCTTCGGCTACACAATGACTTTAGCTCCAAACAGCATGACCAAGACTTCTTCTACTTTCTATAATATGGCCCAGGCAAGGATTGGGAGAGCCTGCAAATGTTTAGTTTCTTGTGGACTAAGCTTTATTTTCAATGGACAAGTCTCAAGATACAATTTCAAATCCCTACCCAAACCACACACACACACACAAATACCATTCGGCTTATCTACCCAAACAGTCGTTGCGGGTGAAAAAGGCAATGATGTCATGTTGGGAAAGAGACCTGCTAATGGTTACTTAGAAGAAACATCAGATGGATCCATCTTGTTCAAATCGGAGAATTCATGTTTTCAAAGAATTTTGACAAAGCATTCAAAATATCACATTGGGTTTCCAAAAGAACTCGGTGTAGCTAAAGGTCTTATGAATGAGAAGACCATGAAGCTTGAAAATCCAACTGGGAGATCATGGCCTGTTAGTTTGCGTGCTTCATTCGCCAAAAAAAAATAAATAAAAGAAAAAGACGCAGCTACCAACAGAAGAAAAGGGACTTCTTTCAGAATAGTCTAATAAGGATGACAATTGCAATAACAACAATAGTGCAAGACGCAGGACTATGATCAAACCGTAAAAGCATTAAGCATATACGTATAGACGACAAATTTGGGTTTAGGGTTTTAGGAGTAGATGATAATATTTGGGTTATTAGGGTTCCAAGCATCACAATTGAAAAACAAAAAAATCAAATTCAACAACAACAATGAACATGTTAGGTATTAGAAGTTGATACCACAAAACTAGAGAAAAGACAACAAAAAATTTAAGAAAGAGAGATGATGGAGGACCAACCTTTTTGCGCGCAGAGAGCAGAACTTTGATTGACTTTTCCACGCTCAAAATCTTTGCTCTGATGGCTGGACAAATATTGGAGTTTGGTATTTATACTAAACACTATAAAGTCCATGATTTTCCATGATTTTCTAATTCCGTATGTATGAATGATATTTTGAATACCCCTAAACTTCTATTCATTTTTAAAAGTCCTAATTGAATACCCCTAGACTTTGGTGGAATTCATAAAGATTTTTTAAAATCCTGATTGAATACACCTAGACTTTTATGGATTGTTAAAAGTCAGTATTGAATACACCCGGACTTTTAAATTCCATAGACTTCTTTAAAAATGCCAGTAATTCCATATACAATACACCCCCCTAAGACAGCATCCGCCGTCAAATCCAAGCCTCCTCTACCGGGCAACGAACTCGACGTCGTAAATCGTAACAGTCCCAGCGGGTCGAACCGAATTGGACCGGACGTCGGTTTGAGGTCGGTATTCACAAAAGGTGGCTGAATTTTTGACAATTAACAACCCGTCAACCCGGCCGCCTCTTATTTTGACTAAGATGATGTGTAAGCATTCCATTCCATAAACTTGAGATAGCTTAACAGAGTGTAATTTACTAATTTAGGTATGCATGCACATTGACAAGTCTTGTGGGTAGAAAATTGAAAACATCTTACCGACATCTACGTGACGCTGGGGCTGGTAAGGAGACTTATCACTGGTAGAAAATTAAGCCCGCGTTATATTTCAACAGAAGGTATCAGACTATCAGCAATAGCAATTTCATTTCAACAAATTCAATGACCAGAGTCTTGTTCTTGACCACATATTCGTGGATTTGAACCAGACCATCATTGCAGTTCTTCTGTGAGCTTTCAGATCTTATCAAAAAGATCCATCAACACTTGGTACGTCGTTCTACATCTACTATCATTTCATTATAAATTGCATTATTTCAATATCAGTTTAGTCTTTTGGGAAATATTTACTATCATTACTCGGTTTAGTTTTGGTAATACTTGAACTTTCTCTCTTCATTACAGAGAGATCCAGTATATTAACTCGGGGCTAATATGGCCTTGTCTGTAACGGACCTCTTAATTGGAAAACTTGCGACAATTCTTGAGAACGAAGGAACAACTATAGCAGGTGTTCGTCATGAAGTTGATAAGATTAAGGAGGAGTTTCTAAGCATGAAAGCTTTCCTACTGGATGCGGAGGCCAACAAACCAAAAACTGAAGGACAGAAATTGTGGGTTGCAAGAATCAGAGACTTGGCCTATGATGTTGAAGATATCATTGATGAATTCATGTATCACATGTATGAGAAGCAAAGTGGGGGTCGACTTTCAAGGGGGCTACACAATTCCATTCGCGCTCCATGCAACCTTTGGTTCAGGCATAAAATTGCAAAGAAGTTGCGGAAAATTACTGACATGATCAAAGCCATTCCAGAGAGGAATCAAAGATACGGTGTTGGCCTTGTAGGAGGAGCAACTACATCCGAAGATATTCAGAAATTGGTGCAGAACCAAGCGGAGTCTTCGTTTTACATTATGGAAGACGAACTGGTTGGGATTGAAGGCAAGAAGCAAATACTAATGGGATGGCTAATGGATGATGAGCAACACCAAACTGTTATATCTGTGGTGGGCATGGGAGGTTCTGGAAAGACAACTCTAGTTGCCAAGACCTTCACCAATGAATTGGTAAAGAGACATTTTGATTGTTATGCATGGATTACTGTTTCCCAAACTTATGATGTGGTACACTTGTTTAGAAGCTTGATCAGGGAACTCTACAAATCAAGGAAGGAAAATTTCCCTGCAATTCTGAATGCCATGAGCCGCATAGAATTGCTAGAGTTACTAGTTAACTACTTGGAGTCCAAAAAATACCTAGTTGTTCTAGATGACGTGTGGGATATAAAAGTATGGAGAGAAATAAAGGTATCACTTCAAGATAGACAACTTGGAAGTCGAGTCGTACTTACAACTCGAAATGAAGAAGTAGCATCCAACTCTTTTGGAGTTGAAATCTATATTTACCATATTCAGCCCCTGCAAAAGAAGGAGGCTTGGGAACTCTTCAACAGGAAAGCATTCTCAACTAAGCAACACAAAACTTGTCCAACTGAGCTGAAGTCTTTAGCTTGCCAACTTGTGGAGAGGTGTGAAGGCCTTCCTCTCGGTATTGTGGCTTTAGCTGGTCTTATGTCATCTAAGAAGTCGCTGGATCAATGGCAACAAGTCTGCAACAACTTGAATTGGTATCTACATAACAATTCATCTCTAGACACAATGAGAAACATTTTGTTGTTGAGTTTCACTGATTTGCCATCTCAACTGAAGCATTGCTTCCTCTATTGTTCCCTTTTTCCAGAAGATTATCTATTTAATACAAAAAGGCTGACTAGATTGTGGATAGCAGAAGGATTTGTTGAAAATGTGAAAGGGGTCACTCCTGAAGAAGTTGCAGGTGCCTATCTTCGGGAACTCTGCTTCCGTAGCATGTTACAATTTGCAGATGGCTTTGTTTCCGGATCACCTTTGGGAAGGCTGAGAAAACTTAAGATGCATGATCTGATGCGAGAGCTTGCTTTGTCGACTGCCGAAAAAGAAAAGTTTGGTTATGTATACGACGGGAGAGAAGTAATGGAAGAGATCTCAACCCGTCGCTTATCAATTCATAGAATGAAAGGAGAAATCAAATCATGGAGGGGTATGTCAAAGATTCGTTCTCTTCTTGTATTTGACACTGACATGTTCTCATTGTCTTTCTTAAATACACTGGTTTCTCGATTCAAATTGTTGAGGACTCTAGACTTGGAGGATGTCCAAATTGATAAACTGCCGGCTGCAATTGTTTACATGTTCAACTTGAGATATTTAAATTTGAAGGGCACTTTAATCGAGGAACTTCCGGAGTCCATAAGGCGTCTCCGCAACCTTCAATTTCTGAACATCAGAGATACTAAGATAGAGTCACTTCCACAAGGAATTAAGAGGTTGCTGAACCTGCGGAATCTAATTATGTATCGCTACACTAGGGACCTGTACTTCAAAGCTGCTAGTGGGACAGAAGCGCCATCAAATATTTGTAAGTTGCAGAAATTGCAAAATTTATCAATAATTGAATCAGAAGGGGACACTTGCAGACTTATCGGCAACATGACTCAACTTAAGTACATCGGCATATCCAATGTAAAAGAAAGAGATGAGATTGACCTTTGGGTCTCAATTAAGAAGTTCACTCTGCTTCAATCTCTAGGTTTACTGGCAAGTAATGAAGAGGAAATCCTTCCGGTGAAAGCACAATGTCCACCTCTTCCTCACCTTCGGAAGCTTAATTTGGTTGGCAGACTGCAAAACGTAATACCTTGGTTTTCTTCACTGCATAGCCTCACATCTCTGGTTCTGCATTGGTCAAGACTTGAAGATGATTTACTACCTCAAATTGAAGCACTGTGCAATCTGACAAGGCTTTATCTTTGTAATGCATATGTTGGGGAAGAGTTGTGTTTCCGTAGAGGCTTTGTAAAGCTGATGAGGTTGGAGTTGTTGAATTTTGCCTCGGTGAAAAAGATAACTATAGAAAATGGGGTGATGCCAAATCTCCAGTACTTATGCGTTAACAGTTTCATGGAGTTAAAGACGGTGCCACTGGGCTTTGAATACCTTTCTACTCTACAATATTTGGGCCTGAAAGATGTTCCCATGGAAGTTATTAGGTCCATTCAGAAAGGAGGTGTGGATCACTATAAAGTACAACACATTCCTGAGATCATACATGTTTTTGAACAGTCATCCAAGTGGATCCACGAAAACTTGGCCTAGTATTTATTTCTCCTAAAAGGTACATATATTTAGCCTTTTATCATCTATACAAGATATGGTACGCAGCTATGAAAACTAAATGTGTCCAATTTACTGTTTCAAGCCACATAATATATGCAATAAAAGAAAGATTTACCAAATATTTGTTTTTTTCTCTTGTTTTGCAGAATCAATCAAGTCCAAGAAGTATAATCTATTGAAGAAGATTTGACGCAGTTTGATGAAGAATCCTTTCTGTACATGTGGGAAGATGCAAGGACTGATCTCGGTTTGTCATTTGCCTCTTCAAGACAGTTTCTGATATTGTACTTATTATTGTTGGTTTGCATTGGCATGTAATAATGTTGGATCGAATGCCACTTTAGTAGTATGAGTTGTGAAAAAGATTTGGGATCCATATCGAGCACTTTGCAAATCTTTTTCTGTTAGAATTTATTTTGGAATTATTAGAGCAAACAGCAGGTCTGTGTTCACCTAATTTGCTTCACATAAGTATGACTAATCCCTTCTTTAGCATACTCGTGTGTGTGTGTGTGTGTATTCATTTGATAAGCACAATATCAAGTAACAATACTGATCCAAACTGATGTACTAAAACTTAAGACCCTGGTAGAATTCTTGCTTGAGGCCTTGATCTACAAAGGCAATGGCTGCATAGAAAATGACACCCGAAACGGGCAGCTCTTGAAGGCTCCCCATGGCTGGAAGTGATGAATTTTGGTTAATACAGTAATAATACTTGTGTTTGTTGCGGTTATCAGAGTATCTAATTTGAGACGTTTGCTATATATGCCTGGAAATTGAATAGCGTGTGGGTGTTCGCTATATTGTATGTTACAGTGTGTGCTGTTGAGCTTCTTGTATAGTAGACTGAAGCATGTTGGCCATAAGAAGCATACAATGGTACAGTCTACTATAAAAGCATGTTTGCCAACAAAGGGATTCTGGACTGAAGCATGTTTGCCATGAGGTTTAAAGGGATTCTAGATGTACCAACATTTGGGCCCAGATACTTCTCGCGAAAGTCATCTAATGGTACATCTAGAATCCATTTTACCTTATTCTTCACCTCTTCAGATACATTGGGCCCAAATGACAGTGCAAACTTTTGGAAGTTATACGGTGACCTGCTGCACACTCATAGAGGAGAAGACATTATTTCAGCGCAACACATTCTTGTACCGTTGCATGAACAAACAGAAGACTATTGTCTGCAAACAACAAATGTGAAACTGGGGGTGTTGTAGGAGCCACTTTAACTCCATTAATAGGTGTCATAGAATCAGCATGATGAAGAAGCCCAAACAACCCTTCAGAAACACAAAAGGAAGAGATATGGGGATATTGGGTCACCTTGTCGTATCCCTCGAGTTGGCTTGAAACACCCTACCGGTTGTCCTCTTCACAACACTGAAAAAGATACAGAATTTACACATTTCATTATCAAATTCACCCAATCCTCCTCAAACCAGTTTCGGCATTACATCCTTCAGAAAACCCCATTCCACATGATCATATGCTTTACTGATGTCCAATTTAAGGACCATTTTGGGAGTCACCATATTCTTCTGTAGTCAAATAGTATGAACTGTTTCAAATGCGGCAATCACATTGTCTTAGATGTTTCTTCCTAGAACAAATGCACTTTGAGTACAAGAAATGATCTCAGGTAAAAACTTTTTGAGCCGGTGAGCAAGTGTCTTCGATATCAACTTGTAGACAATGGAACAAAGGCTAATCGGTCTGAACTTCATCACATGCTTGGGACTTGAGCACTTTGGGATTAGGGAAATCAAAGTATGATTGAAATCACCAAACTCCTTCCCATCATTTAACACCCCTAAACAAAAATCACAAACCGAGTCTCCCATGCACTATAGGCCAGTAGGTCTTGAAGAATAAAGCGAGCATTCCGTCAAAACCCGGAGATTTCTGTGCTGCCGTATGCCTTCAAGAGACTTCAATCTCCCATCTTTCAAACCTTCTCATTAGCTTAACATTAACCTCATCCAATACCCTTCGCTGGATCTTGTCTAGAACTAGCTCAAGATTAGCGCAACCCTTTGTAGAATATAACTTTGTGAAATAAGAGATAAAAGCATTTTACACATCATGTAACTCCTCACACCAGTTACCGTTTTCATCTGAAATCCCTTCCACTTTGTTTTGCTACCCACGACCTTTTGCATATGCATGGAAGAGCTTGGTATTTTTATCTCCCTTATAAGAATTTAATAAAATAAGTTTGTTGTCTTTCCCTTAAAAAAAAATAAAATAAACTAAAAATTAAAAAAAAAAATTGAAGGAAATAAAAATAAAGGCTCGTAAATAAGTAATTATGTGAGTCCGTATGTGTGTGTGGGGTTTGATGGATACGTGGGTGGTAAGAAAAAAATTTTCTACAAAAATTACGTATATTTAACCAAGAAATATAGAAATGTTGAAGGAAAATCAAGTTTAGTGTGCCTTATCAAACTAGGAATAGGAATAGGAGAGAAGGTTCTAGATTTCCCAATCCTACACGGATTGGTATTCCTTGTAACATTAGATTATGCACTTTGTAATCCCTATATATAGGGCTCCTATTCTCTATAATGAAACACACTTCTCTCATCAATCTCTCTCAATACCAATATACTTAAACACGTTATCAGCACGAGCCCTAAACCACAAAAGCTAAAACCCAAAAACCCGAAAAGAATTTCTTCTCCTCAAAAATCTGCGCAAGCTCCTAGCCCTCGATAGCCGCGCTGCGCACCTGCCCCTGCAGCGCACCTCCGCAGCCCCTGCTGCCCCGCAGCCTCGCTGCGCACCTGCCCCTGCAGCGCACCTCCGCAGCCCCTGCTGCCCCGCAGCCCCTGCAGCGCATCTGCTCCTACCGCGCACACCTGCGCACGCTGCTGCCCCTGCAGCGCTACTGCCTCTGCAGCTCCTCTTTTTCTTCTGCTGCAACTCGCTGCAACTGCAGCATCTCTGCAGCCCCTGCTACCCCACGTCGCTGCAAACTTCTACACAACTTGCTTCGCTCCATCACGCCTGCATCGACACGCGCGTGATCCAAATACAAGTAGGTATTCAAAGAGTAAGTTTTAAAGTTCCTATAATTCGAAGTTAAATATTTCTTCTTTTTCTCGGGGACTTAAAAACCTCCCTTCTTCTTCATCCCACCTTTCATAGAACGTGGGTTCGATTCAATGCGGAATCGTGGGGATTCACGCAATTAACGAACTAAGAGCGTTCGTAAGACTTCGGACTAAGAGCGTCCGCAAGCATCGATTTATGACCTTATAAACATCATTGTTTCGGTCTAATCCAATTTTCTTGGAAATCGATTTCTTGGTAGCATAGCTCGGAAATCTTAAATATTTAGTTGTCGTGGAAGTTTTAACTCCGAAACTAATATATTTCTTCTTCTTATTTCAGGATGTCGAAACTTGACTTCCCTGCACTTACCTCAACTGGCTCGGAATATCATAGTTGGGCCACGGATGTTGAGCACCATCTCACTTCAAAAGGGATCCTACCCTTAATTCAAGCTCCTAATCCTACTCTCATATTTGAGCGTACGGCTACGAACAATGCCACCGCCCTCATCTTGATGAGGCGCCACATGGATAAATCACTCCGACTGGAGTACATGGCAATCAAGGATGCTAGAGAATTATGGGTCGCGCTAGAAGAGCGATTTGGTAATATCAAGGATACCCTCCTCCCTGACTTGAAAGTTCAATGGGGCAATCTACGATTCGCCGACTTCAAGTCTGTAGCTGAATATAATTCAGAAGTTCTACGCCTCAAAACCATGTTGGGGTTCTGTGGACAACCTGTCACAGAGCAAGAACTAATTGAGAAAACTCTCTCCACCTTCCCCGTCTCAGCAATTTTGCTCTCAAAACAATATCGAACGGAATTCGATACTAGACGGATCACGAGATTTCATCAGCTCATTACTATTATGTCTGTAGCTGAAAAGCATGATAATATCCTCGTGAAGAATTATAATTCAAGGCCTATCGGAACTAAGAGCGTTCAGGAGGCGAATTATAATCATGCACCCAAAGGAGGGCGCAAGGAGCGGAACCCTAACAATAAGGGACATAACGGACGTTTTGGTCCATATAACCGCCCTACAAAGGAAGGAAACCGCCACAATGGAGCGGGAACACGTGGCAACAAAAGCCAACGTGGGAGAGGGGGACACAAGGCCGCCGGCCATAGGGGTGGCGCCAATGTCCAACACGGACGCCAATCTCGTCCTCATGCACAAGATGCATCTCAATTCAAGGGAGGAAATCGTAATGATGCATGCCATAGATGTGGATCTATTGAACATTGGTTCAAGCAATGCAATGCAAGCAAACAATTAGCTGCACATTACAAGGCATATAGGGAATTTCGAGAACATGAGACCTATCTTGCCGAAGATGTAGAAGAAGAAGGTGATGATGCACACGCCAATCTCACCATAGCGGACTTTAAATCTGACAAAGAATTGCACAAGGATGCTGCAGATTTTGATTAGTATAGTCCTTTATTTTTTCCAAGAATCATGTAATGGCAATTATGCCTTAAATCAATAACATGACTTATTGTATTAACTTTTTCCCTCTAGGCGTACTCAAGAGTACTTGTGATGTCTAGGCAAGGTTTGATCTGAGAGAACGGTTTTAAAAGTGAGCAACGCTCCACCAAAATCTCACCTTACCTTACCTGGTCACAACAAAATTGAAATTACCGAACGGATTAAGTGACTACGATTTGTCTACTATTTGATTTTATATTGGATTAGATTTTAGTCAAGAAACTTTGATGTAATCATTGGCTATCATTAATAAAGTATCGACTTATTTTATTCAAATGTCTTGGACATATTCTAAATTCGAACTTTATTATTTTTCAGTATGTTTCCCTGAGAGCTCGAATGCCTCGTGGATAGTGCCACTACACATACCATCCTTCGAAACAGGCAGCTATTCCTATGGATGGCGCCTACTCGATCTTCTGTGACTACGATGGCTGGACCATCTCAATTGATTCATGGTCGAGGACCAGCTCAATTTATGTTGCCTAATGGCACTACTTTGAATGTCACCGAAGCTCTTTATGCTCCTAGGGCAGGAAGAACCCTATTGAGCTTCAAAGATATAAGAGCCAATGGTTTTCATGTGGAAACACATTGTGAGAATGGACAAGAGTTCCTTTGCATCACCTCTAATGACTACGGACATAAACGAGTCTTAGAGAAACTTATGTGTCGCTCTAGTGGGTTGTATGCAACCACTATTCGAGTCATTGAATCCAACCATGTCATGAGAGATGATTTATGGGATTCCGACACATATAGGCTTTGGCACGACCGTTTGGGACACCCAGGTCGTGACATGATGATCCGTATATTAAAGACTTCACACGGACATCCCTTTTTCAGAACGAAAGGAAGTAAAACTCGAAATTTGGATCAAGGAGGAGCACCTACGCCTCACGGCGCCTTCCCCCTTCAAGTCCGGCCACCACTAGCCGGCGCCGCCATCCCCCTGCGGCTCCAGGGTGGCTTTGACGCCACCCCTGCTCCCCTGACTCCAATTTCTGCTTCTAAAGTCAAAAGTGACTTCATGGCTCAACCAAAATCCTCATTGGTTATTTCTAAAGCCCATTATTCGTTCTGCAAAGCCTGCTCTTTAGCAAAGTTAGGATCGAGACCATCCTATGCAAAGGACACCAAAGAAAATATACCATTCTTGCAAAGAATCCAAGGTGATATTTGTGGACCTATTCAACCACCATGCGGACCATTTAGATATTTTATGGTGTTGGTTGATGCATCGACACGCTGGTCACATGTCATGCTATTGTCCACAAGGAACGCTGCATTTGCTAAACTCCTAGCACAAATAATTAAGTTACGGGCTCACCACCCTGATCATCCCATTAAGTCTATAAGATTAGACAATGCTGGGGAGTTTACATCAAAGACTTTTGATGATTATTGCATGTCCATTGGGATTGATGTTGAACATCCTGTTCCTCATGTTCATACCCAAAATGGTCTCGCAGAAGCCACCATTAAACGACTACAAATGGTTGCTCGAGCATTGGTGATGCGCACCAATCTCCCTATTTCTGCTTGGGGCTATGCAATATTGCATGCAGCTGTGCTTATTCGTCTGAGGCCCACTGCCACCCAACCCTTCTCTGCGTCCCAGATGGTTACTGGGTATGAGCCTGATGTCTCACACTTACGCATATTTGGGTGTGCAGTCTATGTGCCTATTGCGCCGCCACAGCGCACCAAAATGGGTCCTCAAAGACGATTAGGCCTTTATGTTGGATATGATTCTCCAACGATTATCCGCTACATAGAACCCTTGACAGGCGATCTCTTTACCGCTAGATTTGCGGATTGTCACTTCGATGAGACAGTCTTCCCATCGTTAGGGGGAGATAAGAACATCAATGTTCAACAGGAACGACCGGAATTGTCGTGGTCTGTCCCCACTCTGTCTCATCTTGATCCCCGAACCGCACAGTCTGAAATTGAAGTGCGGAGAATTCTCGATCTTCAGAACGTAGCAGAATCGATGCCTGATGCGTTTTCTGATATCGCTAAAGTGACGAGATCACACATACCTGCTGCAAACGTGCCTGCAAGGATTGATGTCCCTAAAACTAGAGGACATGACGCTAACTCAAGAGGATTTGAGCATGGCGCCAACGTCCCCTCTCACAGTGATGGTGACGTTGTGGCTAGGCCCATGGCTCCTGCCAGGAAGCGCGGGAGGCCTATAGGTTCGATGGATTCTCGCCCAAGAAAGAAAGCGAGTTTGGCACAGAATAATCCATTAATCATCGATATAAATAATCCATCTCATGAGAATATTCCGGATTATGGTTATGTCCAAGAGACATCATTGGGGGACGCTCCAATGTCAGAACCAACTCCAGAGAATAGAGAGATCTCCATAAATTACACTAGTGTACATGAGATGATGGATAGAAATTCTATGGCGATTGATGATGCATTTGCATATCATATTGCAAAAGGAATTATAGAATATGATGATATCGAACCTCGCTCTGTTGAAGAATGTCAACGAAGAGCAGATTGGCCTAAATGGAAAGATGCGATCCAGGTTGAATTGGATTCACTAACAAAGAGACAGGTATTTGGGCCTGTAACGCAGACACCCCCAAGTGTAAAGCCTGTTGGCCATAAATGGGTCTTTGTTAGAAAGCGTAATGAGAAAAATGAGGTGGTAAGATATAAAGCCCGCCTTGTGGCGCAAGGTTTCTCACAACGTCCTGGAATCGACTACGAGGAGACATATTCTCCCGTAATGGACGTTATAACGTTCCGCTACCTTGTCAGTTTGGTAGTTTCCGAAAAACTTGACATGCAGCTTATGGATGTGGTTACAGCATATCTCTATGGGGATCTAGATTCAGAGATATATATGAAGGTTCCAGATGGACTTCAATTACCCAAATCAAGTGGCTCTAAACCACGGAGCGCGTTTTCAATAAGATTAAAACGCTCACTATATGGATTAAAACAATCCGGACGGATGTGGTATAATCGTCTAAGTGACTACTTGATTGGGAAGGGATATATTAACAATGAAATATGCCCATGCGTGTTCATTAAAAGGACAAGTTCCGGATTTGCAATCGTAGCAGTTTATGTCGATGACATGAACCTAATTGGAACTCTAGATGAGTTGAAGGAAACTGCTAAATACTTGAAATCCGAATTCGAGATGAAAGATCTTGGGAAAACACGGTTTTGTCTCGGTTTAGAACTCGAGCACCGTAGTGATGGAATCTTGATCCATCAGTCTGCATATACTCAGAAAATCCTAAGGCGCTTTAATGAAGATAAAGCAAAGCCTGCAAGTACTCCCATGATCGGCCGTAGTCTTGAGCCCGGAAAAGATCCGTTTCGTCCAAGGGATGAGGACGAAGAACCCCTAGAGGCCGAAGTGCCCTATTTAAGTGCAATAGGCGCATTATTGTACTTAGCTCAATGCACAAGACCGGATATCTCATTCGCAGTGAACTTGTTAGCTCGACACAGCTCTGCGCCAACACGCCGCCATTGGATTGGTGTAAAGACCATCTTTCGATACCTAAGAGGTACGATTGATATGGGCCTATTCTATCCCTACAGAGAGAAAAGGAATGACGGAAAATTGGGATCGGACCCAAAAAGGCAAAACGCCCCCGTCCATGGAATGGCCGCCGGCCATGTTGCCGGCGCCGGCGCCGGCGCCGCTCATGGTGGCCGGCGTCCTCCTATCTCCCTCCATCAAAACGACAATGATGTCTTGATGGGCTTTGCTGATGCAGGGTACCTCTCTGACCCTCACAAAGGTCGCTCCCAAACAGGTTATGTCTTTACCATGGGAAGCACTGCGATATCTTGGAGGTCTACGAAACAGACCCTTGTTGCTACTTCCTCAAATCATGCAGAGATTATTGCTCTACATGAAGCTGTACGTGAATGTGTATGGTTAAGGTCTGTAATTCGACACATTCAAGGAAGTTGTGGTTTGAAGTCTACCACAGATGACCCTACATGCATTTATGAGGATAATGCAGCTTGTATTGAACAAATGAAGTTAGGTTTCATCAAGGGCGACAACACCAAGCATATATCGCCTAAGTTCTTTTATAATCAGCAACAACAATCACTTCTAAAGATTGAAGTGAATCAAATCCGATCAGAGGATAATGTAGCGGACTTATTCACTAAGTCGTTACCTAAATCCACCTTCGAGAAACATGTGAAGAGCATCGGATTGAGAAAGTTATCCGAACTCCCACGATTGTAGCAATCAGGGGGAGATATCGACATCAGGGGGAGTTATGATGTCTACATGTTCGATCTCGAAGAGTGAAGGACGTGTTGTGCTCTTTTTGTCCTTCGACCAGGATTATTTTTGTCCCACAGGGTTTTTGTTACCTGGCAAGGTTTTTAACGAGGCAACGGATGAAGCGTCACTACCAAGTTTGAGCGGCACAAGGGGGAGTGTTGAAGGAAAATCAAGTTTAGTGTGCCTTATCAAACTAGGAATAGGAATAGGAGAGAAGGTTCTAGATTTCCCAATCCTACACGGATTGGTATTCCTTGTAACATTAGATTATGCACTTTGTAATCCCTATATATAGGGCTCCTATTCTCTATAATGAAACACACTTCTCTCATCAATCTCTCTCAATACCAATATACTTAAACAAGAAATGCGTAATGGTGGCTTAATTTGCACATTGACATTTGACGTGTTCTTATTCAGACTCAATAAAACAAGTTCATGCTTAATTATCTAGGAAGTCTTATTTTGATTAATGTTATAAAAAAATGAGTCAAATTTGATTATAGTCAAGCCACTTTCCAATTAGCCAAGTGGTGAGGAAGTGAATATATAATTAATACTTTGATAAAATATTAGGTTCTGATTTAGTTTATGGAAGATGTGGAAAAAGAAACTCATTCATTTCCTGTATTTAGTAAGCACAAGAAAAGAAAAAAGTTTCACAATGAAAGGGAAAAAAAATGAAAGAGTGAATCCTCCAGTACCTTTAGGCCTTGTTTGATTCGCGGAATCAGGACCTTGGGAAAAGAAAATCATTCATTTCCCATTTTCGGATGACAAAAGAAAGGAAAATGATTCCCCCGACCTACTCTAGGATTCACTTTCCCTCCCAATTTCTTGCATTTATTACGAAAATATATGACCATATTCCTAACCTTTAAACACTGGAAATGAAAATTAATGGGAATCGCAATTTCCCATGCCCATAAAAAGAGCAAAGAATTGATTTTCTCTCTTTTCCTTTCCGCAAATCAAACGAGGCCTTAAGATATTCATTTTCCCTCATCATTTTTTGCATTAGTCACTCATTTTGTATTATTTTCTTGTATTAATTACAGACTATCCAGGCAACTATTCCAAATTACCAAATACCGGAATAGAAACTTCTTAAGAACATTGAAAATTTCATACGTTTTCTACACAGTTCCTACTCCTGCCAGAGTATTAAATAAGTAAAATGGCAAAAGTCACGAGACTCGAGGAGTATCATCTAACAATGTAAATGCAAATTTCATTCTTGTCCAAGCAATGAAGGACCTTAAGCACCTGCTTAAGCAGACCTACTTTGCCGCAGTAACTCTTCATCCGCGTTCCTGAAAAACTGGTCCCAGCCACACCCAGAGCTAGTGTCCACATAATCGTAGGGCACTGCTGTCTTCAAACCTGGCCTAACACCACACTAGCTCTCCACAATTCTGAAGTCCACACCATCCCCCTGTTCATTATCACTCTGTTCCAGTTTCTCCCATGTAAACATCAGAGGCAGTGTAAATGCACCCCAAGGGTTGAAATCCATAACCTTAACTCGCTCGTCCTTCATCACGTATACATCAAAGGCGTAGCTACCTACAGGCTCCGGTGGGCTATAGCCCACCCCAAATTTTGAAATAAAACATTAATTTGTAGCTTAATTTTAGTTTAACAAATTAAATATTAAAAATCAGCCCAACCCAAATTTTTTAAACTTAGCCCATATGTGGTTTTTTTTTTTTGTCAGATATATGCTATTTCTTTTGAGAAGCAAGTTGATTATTTATGAGTCTCATGTACCTCATCATGATGTGCAAATACTACTCTTTCTGAGTTATGTTGAGAATTTTTTGAAACAAAAAAATCACAGAGATATCAAATGATTGATCAGTTGATCCATTTTGTTTTGACTTTGCTGGTTTCTACAACAACTATAGAAAAAACATTTTCAATTATGAAACATATCAAAATAACATTGCGCAATAAGATGGAGAATGACTTTTTGGCAAGTAACATGATTGTCCACATTGAAAAAGAGTTGGCTGAAAATTATGATACAGATTTAATAATTAAAGATTTCGCTTCTATTCAAGAGCGCAATGTACAATTTGAGTATATGTTCTTTTGTCTTAGGCTTATGTAATCGAATTTTTATCTTATCAGTTAGCTATATGATTATTTGATATGTGTTCAATTTATGATGTAGTTTAACAAGTTACTTGTAAAACTGAAAAAAAAAAAAAAAAAAAAAGATTAGTGAACTTTTGAAAAAAATATTTTTAGCCCACCCCAATCTAAAATCCTAGCTCCGCCATTGGTATACATCAAAGGTATAATTTTCCGACTCGAATCTTTACCTTAAATTTTCCATAAAGAACTCTTCAATCAACTCTCCCAGATGCTCTTTGCTTTCAAGCAGAGAAGGGTAGAAGGTTGTGGCCTCGCGCTGGGAAATTCCAACTAAATTCTGATTCCTCACAAAGCAGCAGAATTCCATCTCTGGCTGAAGGGATTGGGTCCATTTACGGAGTGCAAGGAAGAAGCTCTTGGGCCGTGAGGAGGTCTTGTCATTGCAGGAATCATAAGCATGACACAAATCATGCACCAGTGAGTCAGATGATCGTAGCAACAGTACAATCTCACTGATGGAAGAGCATCTAAGAGTCCCAGTTGTGCTAATCCAAGCAGAATCTTTTGGTGCACTCCAGTTTAGCTTCGGGAACACAGCACCTCCAAGCGATGCAATGGATTCCTTAATCTCCAACTCAAGTTTAGGAAAAGAAGGGGGCAAAGAAGGCTGCTCTGACTCATCATTAGATCCTTCTACTACTTGATAGTCATCTTCCTCCTCTGGATTATGAATTCTGTTGGGTAAGGCATCTTCATTTGAGATGGAAACTGGAAGAAGGAAGGGCCTGGAATCATCAAGAAGATATTGGACAAAGGATTCTGGAAGTTCATGAATCCGTGTTTTGATAGACACGGATTTAAACTTACGGTACCATTCCTGTATCTGGCATCGATTCACTTCGTCTTCCTTCATTTCTTGGCTCAGTGTATGGATCAAAGGCTGTTTACTATATGTTATTGTTTGCTATCTGCTAAACCAAAAGATACGATCAGTACAGTGTATCAAAAATTGATATAAATGAAACCATCAGAAATGTGCCCGCGCTTTGCTGTGGGCTTCATTTTTATTAACGAATTCGAAGCATGTAATGTGGAAAACTAATGATTACAGATTTGATTTGATTTGAACTCTTTGATTTTGATGGAGGAATTGGGGGTTAGGGGGAAGTTGGTCAGTTGTACTTGACCAAAGAATGTTGAATGCCTTATTCAAATGACCGTAGTCTATATGCATGGCATAAAGAAATTTAGTGCAGCTTTTGTAGTGGTGCTGAAATCAATCATAAATGAGGCAAACCATAAAAAGTCTCAATCTTTCAGTTATGATTTAGAAAGCATTAACCCAATAAGTTAAACAGAAATAAGGGAAAGCATCAATTGGGGATGCAACAGTGATAAGTAAACATGAAATTCTTTGGACAATAAATTCAAGCATTAACCCAGTTAAATATCCAATTGGGGGACATATCCCCAAAATCGAAACATAAACCCAATCAAATGACATACCCACTAAATTGTGAGATCACACATTTGCATAACAAAATTTCAGTGATTAAATCCTTTCCACAGCAATCAAACACAAATATTGTTCCAATTAACAACATAAACAGACCCAATCACACTAAAAATAAAAAAAATAAAAAAGCCAGCCCTATAAACCTACCTCAGAGAAAAGCCGATTCTCTGGAAGTACACTTCCGGAGGAAGAACCACACGCCTGTATTACAAACACAGTTCATGCTCTTAGCAAAAAAAAAAAAAAAAAAAAAATAGTTCACTGCACCAATGACTAATGATAAATGGATAGCCTTTATTTTTGGATATGATAATAAAGTGCAACAGGGGTCTGAATTGTCTGGTTTCCTTCCTAAAGTTCCCAAATTTAAAGGGATATCTTTTATTCTCACAACGGAAAAACCACATCAAATCAATTATTAGCATTCTCACAAAATATATATCAAAAATAAATAAATAAGTACCAGCATACATGGTAAGAGCTCATGTTAACAACCACACAGCCTCTCTCTAATTCTAGTTTCACCTATTGCTTTCCCAACTCTTCAAACCCTAACCTGCAGGTTTTCTCTTATATCTGGAAGTTAGTTGTCAGTTCTCACAAACCGAAAAACCAGAGGAAATTTGGATAAAATCACAGGCCGAAAGTTGGGCAATTTCTTGCTCCACATCCATTTAACTCCCCCATCAACTTAACTTATCAACTTGCAGCTGTGGGTTCCCACTCAATCCTTCTCTTTATACCCAATCGTAATGCCATACTCCTTCATACCCTTTACCAACCTTCAATAATTTCAAAGCAGAAATAGTAGTACTCCCTCTTCTTCATACTTCATTACACCTTTATTGCAATTACTGCTCTGATTTTCTAGCAAGTGCCAACGGCAAGAAGAATAGAAGATGCTATATAGTGATTTAGATATTCTATTGCTAACACAGTTCTATTTTCGTTGTTGGTCTGTAGGAAGTTCCTAAGAATAGCCCCCAACTATCGCCGATACATCTAATTCAAAAGCACCAACAGCAGCAGTCAATCCTTAGTCTTCTGAATCAAAGGGTGCAAGCAAAGCAGCCATTGATAAGGTAAAGGATTCTAAAGAAAGTGATGATGAATCTATGAGATCAATTTAGGACATGTTAGAATATCAATTCTTGATCAAAATTCAAAACCCAGTATTGGAAACTAAGCAATTAGCACCATTTTGATTCATAACCAATAAGCAAGCATAAGGATACAAAAATTGAACCTTGATCGATTCCGTGAAGAGGAGCAGAAGGCCAGCTGAATTTTAAACAAAACTCAAATAAAAAAAAAACCCACACCTAGTTGATCTAGCACGATTATTTTCAAAACCCAAGCACGATTGGTTTAGTTGCAGCAGATCACCTACCCAAACACAATTATTATCCTGAAACCAAAGATAAACCAAACTGCTAAAAACTCATTCTCAATAATGTGCACATAATCTTTATAATAAAGAAGGAATGGAAACGAATAAACGAAGATGGTTCAGAGCACACTTACAGTCACAGTCTGTCTGTCTTCTCCTACCCTGAGTCGCTTAGAGCTGCTTCTTCCTCTGTCACAATTGGGACTGGACAATACTTATTTCTGTCACTGGAATTTGTATTAATCACAAATTCCTCACTCTGACCAGTTTCATTAAACACACCCCAAAACAAACCCAGACCAATTCCTCTAAATCACACTACGCAAATTTATACAAATCCAAGTCTCAAATATCTTCCTAAATGATAACATCAGTGAATTAAAAAAATAAGCAAACCTAGAAAAAATAAAAATCAAACCCAAATTTGCTTAGCAACCAATTCAATTCAAAACTACAAACCAAAATTCATCGACATAAACAACAAAACGAAACCAAACAAAAACCTTCATAATTAGGTTACAGAACTCCGCCTATGCTTATTAAAACCAGAAAGACGATGACCCATTTGGGTGTTTTTTACTTGGGCATTTTCACAAACACATGTAGTGCAGGTTGTAAGAGCGAGCAAAGAAACAGAGGTAAAAGGTGAAAAGCTACTGTGAAAGAACATGGGTAATTTTTTTTTTTTTGAGATGAAAAGAACATGGGTAATTAGGAAATGGAAGAAATGAAGGAAACCCAGTAAACACCTTACGTCTGGAGCTTGACGGCGGCGATTGCTGTGGGAAACGTCTGCGTCTCCACTGTCTCAATCGTGATCATACAACTGCAGGGGAGAAAAAAAAACACATGTCAGTGGCAGAGCCGTAAAAGAAAAATTCAAATGAGGGGAAACTCGTCTTTTCATATCACATGAACATCAACAACTCAACTCAACTCAACTCAACTCCTATATATAGTATAATTCATAGTTTCCCTGCTCCCAGCTTTCAACTTCCTCTCCTGTGATCTTCATCACAGGCATCCACCAACACCATGCACAAAGCTATTGAAACTTCACTACCATATCTTTGCCTCTGCAAAAGGAAAACTCAAGCTAATAATTAATTTTCTCACTTTTCACCTCCAGGAAACTCAAGCCTTGTCAACTACGTCCGTCTTAATTCGTTGCCTCAAATCAATTTTGACCAAGACACCATCGTCACACGGCCGCCATCAAGTCGAAGCCTCTACCGGGCAACGAAGTCGACGTCGTAACACTCTCTTATTTTTAGCCCTTTTCCCACCGTTGATGACTTAGATGATGTGTAATTCTTGTGTAATTGAAAATATCTTACCGACATCTACTTGATGCTGGGACCAGGTAAGCAGGCTGATCACTGACGCAAATTACGCCTGCAAAAGGTATCAGACTATCAGCAATAGCAATTTCATTTCAACAAAGACAGTGATCGACCAGAGTCTTGTTCTTGACCAGATCTTCATCGATTCGAACCAGACCACCATTGCAGTTCTTCTGTGAGCTTTCAGATGTTATCAAAAAGATCCATCAACACTTGGTACGTCGTTCTACATCTACTATCATTTCTTTGAAAATTGCATTATTTCAATATCAGTTTAGTCTTTTGGGAAATACTTATTATCATTACTACTCATGAGTTTAGTTTTGCAAAATACTTGAACCGTCTCTCTTCATTACAGAGAGATCGAGTATACTAACTCGAGGCTAATATGGCCTTGTCTGTAACGGACCTCTTAATTGGAAAACTTGCGACCATTCTTGAGTACGAAGGAACAACCATAGCAGGTGTTCGTCATGAAGTTGATAAGATTAAGGAGGAGTTTTTAAGCATGAAAGCTTTCCTAGCGGATGCGGAGGCCAACAAACCAAAAACTGAAGGACAGAAATTGTGGGTTGCAAGAATCAGAGACTTAGCCTATGATGTTGAAGATATCATTGATGAATTCATGTATCACATGTATGCGAAGCAGACTGGGGGTCGACTTTCAAGGGGGCTACACAAAACCATTCGCGCTCCATGTAATCTTTGGTTCAGCCATAAAATTGCAAAGAAGTTGCAGAAAATTACTGACGTGATCAAAGCCATTCCAGAGAGGAATCAAAGATACGGTGTTGGCCTTGTAGGAGGAGGAGGAGGAGCAACTACATCCGACGATATTCAGAAATTGGTGCAGAACCAAGCGGAGTCTTCGTTTTTCATTATGGAAGACGAACTGGTTGGGATTGAAGGCAAGAAGCAAATACTAATGGGATGGCTAATGGATGATGAGCAACACCAAACTGTTATATCTGTGGTGGGCATGGGAGGTTCTGGAAAGACAACTCTAGTTGCCAAGACCTTCACCAATGAACTGGTAAAGAGACATTTTGATTGTTATGCATGGATTACTGTTTCCCAAACTTATGATGCGGTACACTTGTTTCGAAGCTTGATCAGGGAACTCTACAAATCAAGGAAGGAAAATTTCCCTACAATTTTGAATGCCATGAGCCGCATAGAATTGCTAGAGTTACTAGTTAACTACTTGGAGTCCAGAAAATACCTAGTTGTTCTAGATGACGTGTGGGATATAAAAGTATGGAGAGAAATAAAGGTACCACTTCAAGATAGACACCTTGGAAGTCGGGTCGTACTCACAACTCGAAATGAAGAAGTAGCATCCAACTCTTTTGGAGTTGAAAGCTATGTTTACCGTATTCAGCCCCTGCAAAAGAATGAGGCGTGGGAACTATTCAGTAGGAAAGCATTCTCAACTAAGCAACACAAAACTTGTCCAACTGAGCTGAAGTCATTAGCCTGCCAACTTGTGGAGAAGTGTGAAGGCCTTCCTCTCGGTATTGTGGCTTTAGGTGGTTTTATGTCTTCTAAGAAGTCGCTGGATCAATGGCAACAAGTCTGCAACAACTTGAATTGGTATCTGCATAACAATTCATCGCTAGATCCTGTGAGAAACATTTTGTTGCTCAGTTTCAATGATTTGCCATCTCAACTGAAGCATTGCTTCCTCTATTGTTCCCTTTTCCCTGAAGATTATCTATTTAAAAGCAAAAGGCTGACTAGATTGTGGATAGCGGAAGGATTTGTTGAAAATATGAAAGGGGTCACGCCCGAAGAAGTTGCAGATGGCTATCTTCGGGAACTCTGCTTCCTTAGCATGTTACAGGTTGCAGATGACTTTGTTTCTGTAACATCTTCAGGAACATCTTCGGGAAGGCCGAAAAAATTTAAGATGCATGATCTGATGCGAGAGTTTTCTTTGTCGACAGCCGAAAAAGAAAAGTTTGGTTATGTATACAACGGGAGAGAAGTAATGGAAGAGATCTCAACCCGTCGCTTGTCAATTCACAGAATGGAAGGAGAAATTAAATCATGGCGGGGTATGTCCAAAATTCGTTCTCTTCTTGTATTTGACACTGACATGTCCTCATTATCTTTCTTAAATACACTGGTTTCTCGATTCAAATTGTTGAGGACTCTAGACTTGGAGGATGTCCAAATTGATAATCTGCCGGGTGCAGTTGTTTACTTGTTCAACTTGAGATATTTAAATTTGAAGGGCACTTTAATTGAGGAACTTCCAGAGTCCATAAGGTGTCTCCGCAACCTTCAATTTTTGAACATCAGGGATACTAAGATAGAGTCACTTCCACAAGGAATTATGAGGTTGCTGAACCTGCGCAATCTAAGTATGTTTCGCTACACTTGGAACCTGTACTTCAATGTTGTGCGTGGGACAAAAGCGCCATCAAATATTTGTAAGTTGCAGAAATTGCAAAGTTTATCAATAATTGAATCAGAAGGGGACACTTGTAGACTTATCGCCAACATGACTCAACTTAAGAGCATCTGCATTTCGAATGTGAAAGAAAGAGATGAGATTGACCTTTGGGTCTCAATTAAGAAGTTCACTCTGCTTCAATCTCTAGGTTTAATGGCAAGTAATGAAGAGGAAATCCTTCCGGTGAAAGCACAATGTCCTCCTCTTCCGCACCTTCGAAAGCTTACTTTGTTTGGCAGACTGCAAAACGTAACACCTTGGTTTTCTTCACTGCATAGCCTCACAGCTCTGTTTCTGCATTGGTCAAGACTTGAAGAGGATTTACTACCTCAAATTGAAGCACTGCTCAATCTGACAAGGCTTTGTCTTTGTAATGCGTATGTTGGGGATGAGTTGTGTTTCCATAGAGGCTTTGTAAAGCTTATGAGGTTGGAGTTGTTGAATTTTGCTTCGGTGAAAAAGATAACTATAGAAAATGGGGTGATGCCAAATCTCCGGTACTTATGCGTTGACAGCTTCATGGAGTTGAAGACAGTGCCATTGGGCCTTGAGTATCTTTCTACTCTACAATATTTGGGCCTAAAAGATGTTCCCATAGAAGTTATAAGGCCCATTCAGAAAGGAGGTGTGGATCGCTCTAAGGTACAACACATTCCTGAGATCATACATGTTTTTGAACAGTCATCCAACTGGATCCACGAAAACTTGGCCTAGTGTTTCTTTCTCTTGAAAGGTACATATATTTGGCCTTTTATCATACTATACAAGAAATTGTTGAAAACTAAATGTGTCCAAATTAGTGTTTCAAGCCACATAATATATGCAATAAAAGAGAGATTTACCAAATATTTGTTTTCTCTTGTTTTGCAGAATCAATCAAGTCCGACAAGTATATATTGTAGAGGATTTGATGCAGCTTGATGAAGAATCGTTTATGTTCATGTGGGAAATGCAAGGACTGATCTCGGTTTGTCATTTGCCCCTTCAAGACTGTTTCTGATGTTGTACTTATTATCGTTTGTTTGCATTGGCATGTAATAATGTTGGATCGAATACCACTTTGGCAGTATGAATTGTGATAAAGATTGGGGATCCATATTGAGCACTTTGCAAATCTTTTTATGTTACTTGCAATATATTTTGGAATTATTGGAGTAAGCAGCAGGTCTGGGTTCACTTAATTTGCTTCAAATAGGTATGACTGTGTGTGTGTGTAAGCAGAGGTGGGAAATGCTTACATGATTGCATCAATATCAGATAACAATGGTGATCCAAATTGATGTACTATAACTTAAAGCCCTGGTAGAGTTCTAGCTTGGGGCCTTGATCTACATAGGCAATGGCTGCATAGAAAATGACACCCGAAACGGGCAGCTCCGAAGGGCTCCCTGTGGCAGGAAGTGATGAATTTTGTGTCTATTTCATGCAATTGGTGGATTTTGGTTAATTAACATAGTAATAATACTTGTATTTTTGTTGTGGTTATCTGAACACCTGATTTAAGACATGCTATATATGCCTGGAAATTGAATGTTTACCATATTGTATGTTAATATGACAGGCCTGGACTTGAAATTTTAAAGGCCTGAGACGAATTAAAAGTATGAGCCCCATGGGTTGTGGTTAGAAAGCAAAAAAAAAAAAAAAAAAAACTTTAGTTACTGAAAATTATATTCTTTTTGTTTTCTCTTTCTCTTTTTTTTTTCTTACTTTGGAGTTTTTCCATATCTGAAAATTGTTTTAGGAATCAGAAATTGAGAAAAAATCGTTGTGTATTCTCATTGATAATAAAAGCCTCTTTATATAGAGGATTACAATACATAGAGTCTGAATCATACAAGGAAAGATAATCTATAGATTCTTCTAATTAAACCCTATTACCACTAAGTCAAGTAATTAGAGATTTACTTGAACACTCCCACTTGTGTTGCCCAAACGCGGTGCTTTTCTCGTTGCCTCGCTGAAAATCTTGCCGAGTAACAAAAACCCAGTGGGACAAAAATAAGCTCGGTCGAACGGGAAAAAGAGCACAACACACCCTTCACACTTCTAAACCAACATGTAGACATCTCCCCCTAATGTCTGCGCCTCCCCCTGATGACTACGATCATGTTAGTTCAGATAATTTCCGCAAGCCAATTCTTGCCACATGTTTCTCGAACGTGGATTTGGGCAATGACTTAGTAAACAAGTCTGCCACATTGTCCTCACGTCAAACCTGGTTTACTTTGATCTTGAGGAGCTTTTGTTGTTGCTGATTGTAAAAGAATTTGGGCGATATATGCTTGGTGTTGTCGCCTTTGATGTAGCCTTGCTTCATTTGTTCAATGCAAGCAGCATTATCCTCATAAATGATCGTTGGCTCATTTTTGGTAGACTTCAGACCACAATTGCTTCGAAAATGCGTAACTGTGGATCGAAGCCATATACATTCACGAACTGTTTCGTGAAGAGCAATAATCTCTGCATGATTCGAAAAGGTTGCTACTAAGGTCTGCTTTGTAGACCTCCAAGATATCGCGGTCTTTCCCATGGTGAAAACATAGCCAATTTAGGAGCGACCTTTGTGTGGGTCAGAGAGGTACCCAACATCAGCAAAACCTTCCAAAACACTTATATCGTCTTGGGATGGGGAGAGGGAATGCAGTCCACCATGTGTGGCGTCCCTGGCACTTGATGGGTCCGAATCCATCTTCTCTCTGTAGGGATAGAACAAGCCCATATCAATTGTACCACCTAGGTATCGAAAGATATCTTTAACACCAGTCCAATGGCGTTGTGTTGGCGTAGAGCTATATCTAGCTAGCAAGTTCACAGCAAATGAGATGTCCGGTCTTGTGCATTGTGCTAAGTACTATAATGCGCCTATTGCACTTAGGTAGGACACTTCTGCCTCTAACACTTCTTCATCATCATCTTTTGGATGAAATGGATCCTTCTTTGGATCAAGACTACAGACGACCATTGGGATGCTTGAAGGCTTAATCTTGTCAGTGTTGAAACGCCTAAGCATCTTTTGGGTATAAGCTGATTGATGAATCAGGATACGATCTGTATGGTGCTCAAGTTCCAAACCGAAGCAAAACCGTGTTTTCCAAAGATCTTTCATCCCAATTTCGGATTTCAAGCGTTCAGCGGTTTCCCTTAACTCTTTTAGGGTGCCAATTATATTCATATTATCGACATAAACCGCTACTATTGCAAATCCGGAACTTGTCCTTTTTATGAACACACATGGGCATAGTTCATTATTGACATATCACTTACCAATCAAGTAGTCACTTAGACAGTTATACCACATCCGTCCGATTGTTTTAATCTATATAGTGATCATTTCAACCTTATAGCAAACGCGCTTCGTGGTTTAGAGCCACTTGATTTGGGTAACTGAAGTCCATCTGGAACCTTCATGTATATTTCTGTATCTAGATCCCCATATAGATACGCAGTAACCACATCCATAAGCTGCATGTTTAGTTTTTCGGAAACTACCAAACTGACAAGGTGGCGGAACGTTATAACATCCATTACGGGAGAATAGGTCTCCTCGTAGTCGATTCCAGGGCATTGTGAGAAGCCTTGAGCCACAAGGCGAGCTTTGTATCTTACAATCTCGTTTTTCTCATTACGCTTTCTAACGAATACCCATTTGTGTCCAATTAGTTTGGTGTTGGGTGGTATTGGTACAACTTTGCCAAATACCTTTCTTTTCGCTAGAGAATCAAGTTCTGCCTGGATCGCATCTTTTCATTTTGGCCAATCAGCTCAACGTTGGCATTCATCAACAGAGCGTGATTCGATGTCATCGGTCTCGATAATCTCACGCGTCACTGAATACGCGAATACATCATCAATGATGATGGAGCTTCTTTCCCAATTCCCATGTACACTAGTGTAATTTACAGAGATCTCAACGTTCTCAGGGATAGGTTCTAGCATTGAGGCGTCCCCCAATGATGTATCTTGGACATAATCATAATCCGGAACATTCTCATGGGACGGATTTTGAGTATCGATGATCAAAAGATTTGTTTGTGCCTCATTCGCTCTCTTTCTAGGGCGAGTATCCTTCGAACCAGTCGGTTTACCGTGCTTCTTTGCGGGACCTGCAGCCATAGACGCCACATCATTGCCATTCTGGGCAATGGCGCTATCTCCTGGTGTCACATGAGTGGCGTTATGTCTAGTATTTGGGACATCGATCCTTGCAACCACGTTTGCAGCAAGTATGTGTGATCTCGTCACTTTGGCAACATCCGAAAATGCTTCAGGCAGGGTGTCTGCTATGTTCTGGAGCTCGATTATTCTTCGCATTTCAAGTTCGGACTGTGCGGTACGGGGATCGAGATGAGACATGGTGATGATAGACCACGACAATTCATGTCATTCCTGTTGAACATCTGTGTTCTTATCTCCCCCTTACAATGGGAAGACTGTCTCATCAAAGTGACAATCCGCAAATCTAGCAGTAAAGAGATCGCCTATCAAGGGTTCAAGGTAGTGGACGATAGTTGGAGATTCATATCCAACATAAATGCCCATTCATCGTTGTGGACCTATCTTAGTACGCTGTGGCGGAGTAATAGGCACATAAATGGCACACCCAAAATGCTTAAGTGCAAGATATCAAGCTCGTACCCAGTCACTAGCTGTAACGCAGAGTGAGATTGGGTTACAGTGAGTCGTAAACGAATTAGCATCGCTGCATGCAAGATTGCATATCCCCAAGCAGAAACAGGGAGATTGGTGCACATAACCAATGTCCGTGCTATCATCTGTAGTCGTTTGATAGCGGCTTCTGCGAGACCATTTTGGGTATGAACATGGAGAACTGGATGCTCTACATCAATCCCCAGTGACATGCAATAGTCATCGAATGTTTTCGATGTAAACTCCCCAGCATTATCAAGTCGAATTGACTTAATAGGATGGTCAAGGTAGTGAGCCCGTAGACTGATAATCTAGGCGAGGAGTTTAGCATAAGCAGCATTTCGAGTGGACAACAGCGCGACATGTTACCTGAGTGTCGACGCATCAACTAATACCATAAAATATTTAAAAGGTCCGCATGATGGTTGAATTGGTCCACAGATATCCCCTTGGATTCTCTGTAAGAACGGAATGAGTATTTTGGGATCCTTTGCATAGGACTGTCTCGGTCCTAATTTCCCGAAGGAACATGCTTTGGAAAATGAGCAAGGGGTCTTAGAAGCAACCAATGAGGATTTTGGTTAGGCTTGAGCGTCTATAGCCTATTAGAAGCAAAATGTGTGACTACATCACTCATCATGGCGTTGGAACCATGGAAAGTGGCATCCATGGCGTCTTGGCCATGGGAAGGGACATCCATGGGGTCATGGCCATGGGTAGAGCCATTTATGGCATTGTCACAATGGACTTGGGCGGCCCTATGGGGTCCCAAGACAGCTACAGCGCCAGATGCTGCGGCGGCTACTGTTTTACTAAGTCCTGGAATCAATTTTCGATTCTTGCTTCTTCTCACTCGGAAGAATGGATGTCTTTGTGAAGTCTTTAGTATACGGAACATCATATCATGACTAGGGTGTCCTACTCGGTCATGCCAAAGCCAGTATGTGTTGGAATCCAAAAGATCTTCTCTTATGACATTATTGGATTCAATTGGTCGAATTGTAGTGACATAAAGTCCACTAGACTAACACATATGCTTCTCTAAGATATGCTTCCGTCCGCAATCATTAGAGGTAATGCAAAGGAACTCCTTTCCGTTCTCAGTATGCGTTTCTGCATGGAATCCGTTGGCTCTTATATCTTTAAAGCTTAATAAGGTTTGATTTGCCTTAGGAGCATAGAGAGCTTCTGCGACTTTAATCAAGGTACCATTTGGCAATAGGAATTGGGTCATCCCATGTCCTTGAACTAAACCTGATGGCCCAGCCATCGTAGTCACAGAGGAATATGTAGGCAACATCTCTAAGAATAATTGCCTATGGCGTAGAATGGTGTGCGTAGTCACACTATCCGTACGACATAGTAGTTCTCCAAAATCCATTCCTAAAAGAAAAGCTCGTAATTAAAAATGAGTCATAAAGAAAATAACTCAACTTTTGTTAATAAGCCAACGGGATTACATCATTGTCTCTTTTACCAGAGAAAATCTAATCCAAAAACTAGCTAATGCAAAACAATGGGAGTCGTCTAACTTCTTTTGGTAATTCCAACGCAAATGTGACCAGGTGAGTAGAGAGATGTCGGTGGAGCAAGGCTCGCTTAAGTACCATTTATCTCAAAACCTTCCTAGACATCACATTTACATTGAGTACGCCTACTTTGAAGAAAGACTAATACCATTGGCATCTACTACAAAATAATATGGCAATTGCCTACATCTCTTGGAAAATAAAAAGACTTAATCAAAATCGCCAGTTTCTGGGTCTTGATCAGTGTAGTCTTCCACCCTTAGATCAAGATCGCCATCTTGATCTTCTTGTTCCATGTAATTTGCCTCCCTTGCTTCATGATACATCTTGTGCGTTTGCAACATTCTGGGATGCTTTACACGCCCTTGCCCAATGTCCTAGTAGTCCACACCTAAGACAAGCATTATTATGGTCAGGTTCCCTTGATTGAGGTGCTTTAGAAGGGCTTTGGGGACGGTTCTTTCCTTTGGTGGCGTCACCACCATAACCGAAGACTTGGTCTCTCTCTCTCTCTCTCGCTTCACACGTTTACCACCACGGTTCTGTGCACGCCTATCTTGGCGGTTTCCTTCCTCTTTAGGGCGAGAATATGGACCAGAACATCTAGAATTATCCTTTTCCTTAGGGTTTCGCTCCTTGCGCCCTCTCTTAGGGGCACGACTATAATTAGACTCTGGAATTTGCTTGGCTCCCACGGGTCTAGAATTATAGTTCTTCACAAGTATGTTGTCGTGCTTTTCAGCTATGTTCATGGCACCAATAAGCTCATGAATTCTTGTGATGCATCCTACATTGACATTAATCCTATATTTCTTGGCTACCATTAATGCAGAGACGGGAAGGTCGAGAGAGTCTTCTCGATCAACATCGTATCAGTGATTTTCTGTCCACAGAATTCTATCAAAGACTTGATACGAAGTGCTTCTGAATTATAGTCAAGTACAGACTTGAAATCACAGAAGCGGAGGCTATGCCATCTTACTTCTAAGTCTAGAAGCAGGGAGTCACGAACATTGCCAAAACGCTGCTCGAGTTCTACCCACAGTTTTCTTGGGTCTTCCTCATTGAGGTGCTTATTTTGGAGCACATCATTCATGTGCCTAGGATCATGTGCGACAACTGAAATTTTCTCGTATTTGTCAAGTTTTTGTGATGAATTTTGGGTTGACACAATGAAATTCCTCGCTTTTGCTATTTTTTCTTGTAATGATACGTCAAATGGGCAAGAGTTTCAAAAGATCATAAGACCATCTAATAGGATCTGCCCCAGATTTCACTGTGAAACCCGAGTTGGCCATGCATTGTCCACATTATGAAAAACTGTACCAAAAATTCGGCAGCGGCACCCCTAAAAATGGACGACCCAAAACCTGAAGAAAAAACATTTATACTTCTAAACAATACATCCTTATTCTCTTGGACAATGGCGGAGCTAGGATTTTAGAATGGGGTGGGCTAAAAAAAAAAAATTTAATAAAAGTTTACTAATTCTTTTAGTTTTTTTTTTTTTTTTTTTTAAGTTTTTCTTTTAATAGAGGCTACGGCTTCTTCCTGGGGTAGGAATTTCGTGAGCTATGATGAGGGGATAGTATGGAGGTGAGGTTTCTGATTTAGGGAAGAAGATGGAGTGTATGTGGTGTAGAAAAACGTGGAAGGAGGCCATTTATATAGGAGTTACAAGTTCAAGGCTTCCTCTTGAAGTTAGGTTAAGTTTTTCCTTCTCCAATTGGAATTCCTCTTCTTGGGCCGAATCCTTGGACTTCTAGATCCTTCACAGCTCATATAGGATGTGTACAACTCAGCAAAGAATCCCCAAGAGGCCTCAAAACAATCTGCCAAGAGATACGAAAGGTAACTGCACGAAACTTCCTTTTCCTGCCTCAATTAGGATAGCCGCTTTAGCCCATCTTTTGAATAGGTTCCACCACAACTTTGAAAGTGATTTTTAGGCAGGTAAAAGTATTGATTTTGATATTCAAAACCGTGCAAAAACCTTCTAGAAAGCTTCTCAAATCGTTGCCCATAAATAGCCTTGAAAAGTCTTCGAAATAAAGTATGTCAGAAATTTCCAGATTTTCCTTATTTTCTTGTCAATCTGACTGGCTTTTAAAATGACATTGCAGTAATCTTTCTGAAAATTTATTGATCCTACAATTCCCTATGAAATCATATATTTAATTCCAAGCTATAAAATTCCAGAAGACTCTCCAATAACATCTCCAACAGATGCCTAAAAAATGCTTCGCAGATAAGACTGTTGGAGAGAACTGCTCGAGATGCCTCCTTTGTCCAACGTTTCTGACTTCATCCTTGATTCTTCTGACCACTGCTTTCTCTCCAGTTGTAGTACAACATATGACATTCAAATGTAGCCAAGAATTCCTGCCACAAGATATCTTCAAAATGGCTCCCAAATACAGAAGAAAATAAGGCAGATTCCAGTTTCCAGATTTTGCTTTTCGGCAACTGTATTGCACCAATTTTTCCAAGCGCTTTCCTTCTTTTTTCTGACCATGTAAATGGTGTTCTTCATGTTTTACATCACTACTATACATCAGAACCTTAACTTGCCCCAATTGAGCTCCTATTTCTCCACGGTTGCTCCACAAAACTGCTATGAGAATAACAAAGTTAGTTTGATCTTTTTAACGAAATAAGTAAGCAAGTGGAAAGGGTTAAACTATAAATTCGTCACATTTTACGCTCCTATCAAATTCCCCCACACTTAGCTTTTGCTAGTCCCTTAGCAAAAATCAAAACTAACAAGATTCAATAAAAACAAAACAAAAGACTCTAGACTCAAAACAAACTAGCCCTTCAACATTGTTGTCTCAGAAATCTCTTACTTTTATGGCACCAAGTTAAACACAAAATCAAGAATCAATCCAAGATCATTCTAGGGCTAATAAAGATCGATGATTAAACATATACACAAGTAGGACTTGGGGGCTACAATAGTGAGGTCAATGGCGCTATGCATGCTTCAGACATGTTATGATTCACATCCTCACAAGGCATCCACTCTTTCTTCTCTCAGATTCAAAGGTCATGCTTAAAAGCTTTCATTCGCTCAAGTTTATGTGAGAGATGATATATCAAAACAAACAAATAGCTCACATATAGAAAAGAAGGCTTCAAAAAACATGAATATATTTTTAAAGATCTCATGAAGGATATCAATGCATGCACAAATGAACCCAAACCATATGCTCAACTCTTGTAACATCTCCACATATCAAAGGCTGACCATCTTAAGGATCAAAGAGGTCTTAATTCAAGGTTGTAATGAGGGCCAAGGGTTAGAGGTTTAAAGAAACAAAAGGGTAAGGAAAATTATAAAGTGTTCTAAAGACCTAGTGGAGCTTTCATTGAAGCATTGAGACGTCTTCTCTTAGTCACCAAGGCATCTTGCAATGTTGACCTTCATATGTTTCTTTATTGAGGGCTGGATGTCATTGTGTTTGGCCCTTGCTTCATTCTAATCTTCCTTTGAACACTTGTGAAATAGGACAAAGACCAAATTCATCGTATTTAGGTCTTCACTTCAAAACAAACTCCTTGTCCACAATGAGGGGACTAAAATCCATAAATACCATTTTTTTTTCATTGGCGCACACATTTTTTCATTCTTTTTTTTTTTTGGCATATATATATATATATATATATATTTTTTTTTTTTCATGGACAAGTCTTACCCCCACACTTATTCTTTCTCATCATCTCTTTTGTTGTGCCTTCAAAATCTTGTATGTCTCGTAAATTAGCTCCACTAAATCCTTAGAACAAAGGGTTGGGCAAACTATACTAAGGTTTAAAGGTTAGGATTTTGAGGGTGATGAAAGAAAAGGTTCAAATGCAGGTTCAAGGGGTTGAACTAAGGGGGTGCACATCTTGTGTACACAAATGGGGCCACAGGCTATTTTTGGCTATGGTGGAAGTTCCTATGTTCCTTTATCCTTTCCGAAATCAGGGACATGTATTGACTATAAGCTTTAACTAGTACACGAGCAAGTTCTAGTAAATTCTCTAGTCCATTAAAATATATGGCATGCAATTGATCCAAATGAAGGAATAATGAGATCAACAAAATAAGAGTTATGTATGCACATATATGCATGTATTAACACTCGAAAAAGAGGGGACGTAGGCTCAAAATTCTCACATAGGTTTCATGAATCAATGACTCATCTAGCATGCTAAAATCTGTACTATGTAAGCGAGGCCATATCCACTACAGATGCATATGATCAATCATAAATTCTTATTAACAATAGAATAACATCGAATTTTCATCTTTAATCTCATGCTAAACTCTTAGCCATAATTTTGGAGATATAAGCTCATCCTAAACAGTTGAAAGGCATCCTAATACTCAAAGAAAACAAACGACTCAAAAACAATTTTTTTTTTTTCAAATATATGACTCAAAGACAATTGACAAACTTGTATTTCCATCCCCCACACTTAAATTACACATTGTCCTCAATGTATGGGAATATAACTCACAATGCACAAGAAAAGCAGAGAGAGAAAATCCAAAAGAAGGCAAGTAGAAAGATAAGAAAGGTTAGAGAAAAGCTCCCCCTTGAAGACCTCCCAATGCTCACGACCTTTGGAGGAGACCGAAGTTAGACACCAACTTCAAGGAACAAGGCCTTGACTTCCCAAAACATAAGCTCCATGCTATATGGACTCCAAATGAAGTGATGATGGGGTGAAAACGAGAGAAAGACAGAAAATTGCACTTTCTAACTTCACAATTTTGGGTCATGAGGCCAACTTCCAGCCCTTAAAAATTCCGCGGGGACAGCCTTATGGATGATCTGCTACTGGGAGCTAAAAACTGGTGTTACAAGCTATCCGTGCATATGTGGCACGTATCCAAACAGATTGAATATGGTACCCCTGCAAAGTTAGAAGAAAAACAGAATTTTGCACAGAGAAGATGAGAAAAGGACCTTTACCCATTCAAACCTCAATTCCGAAGGGTTACGGTGCTCCAATGGAGATGATGCTCTACATCACTTTTGAAGTACACATCTCAAGATTTCAGTGCATATAAGGTTTGACCTCATTGGACCCCTAGAAGTATTCCCTGTTTTGCCTTTATATGCCCCAACTGCATAGGACTCTGTATTCCTAGGCTGACCTTGCTGTACTCAAAGTTGAACTGGGAATGCAAATGAACTCCGAATCAAGTTCTGTAAAAACTTAAAAACACTAGACTCAGAGACCTTTCTATCCATATATGGTAAGTGTGCTGGTTCCATATGAGCTCAAAACTACAGCCAGCCAAAATTGACTGACTGCATGACTGTCACCTGTTTCCGAGCAAAAAAGTGTAGATTTCCTTGCCCTTCTTAATGTTTGCACCTGGACATTCACAAAACACATTAAAACAAACTAACAAGAATAAGATTAAAAACGAAAAAGTTTGGGTTGCCTCTCAACGAGTGCTTGTTTTAACGTTTGTTCAGTCTAACGAGTACCGCCAATTAAACCTCAAAAGGTAGTGCATCTTGGAGGGGTACTTCCTCCACCTTTTTGCCCACCAAAGCTTCATAATAGGGTTTGAACCTATGTCCATTCACCTTGAACTCATTCTTTGTTACTTCACTCTTTATTTGAACTGCACCATGGGGAAAAACGTGAGTAACAACCAAGGTTTAAAAAATCGCTAAGCGCTAGTCGAGCGGGGGGCTAGGGAGGAGCGCCTAGGCGGGTGTCGCTAGGCAGCGCCTAGGGGGTTTTGTATTTTTTTAATTTTAATTTTAATTTTATAACTTTTATTTATATAATTAAAAATATATAAACTTATAAAGACTTAAAGAGTAATAAACTAAATATTTATCTTCCTCAAAAGAAAAAATAAACTAAATATTTATGTAATTAACTATTTATTTAATTAAATAGAGGTAAGAGAGAGAGGTAGAACTAAAGTTGAATTGTCCAACAAAATTCAACCGACTAAAAACATCCACAATTATATTCTCACTGACACAGTTAACCACCCCACTCACTTCACTCCCTTCTCTCTCTCACTTCCACTCCCTTCTCTTTCTCTCTCCTTTGCGAAACCAGTACCCACTATCACCACCTTCTCTCTTCTTCGATTTTTCAGTAACAGAATACATTTCATAGTGGCAGAATGCATTAATCATTACCAAGAATAAAGGCGCGGAGGAGGTGTGGAGCTGTGGTGGCTAGGAGGGGGGAGAGAGCTACGGTGGCTCTGGGGAGCTCCGGTGGACGTGTGGAGCAGAGGCGTGGTGGCTTGGTGGGCAGAGCAAATAAAAACTGCGGTCTATTTTTCCAGTTTTGGGGTTGAATGGGTTTTATGTTTCTCTGACGTTGAGTTTAGGTTTTGGGGAAAAAAAAAAAAAAAAAAGGGAGGAAACCGCCTAGCCGCCCAGAGCGCCCAAGCGGATGCCCAGGCCACCTAGGCGGCCGCCCAAATTCTATCCGCCTAAGGCTTCCGATTTGCAGTTGCTCTCCTCGGTCTGCTGCCTGGGCGACCGAGTTTTAGAACACTGGTAACAACAAAAGGTCCAACCCATCTAGATCGTAACTTACCTGGGAAGAGTTTGAGGCGAAAGTGGAACAACAAGACTTTTTGACCAACCACAGGATTTCCCTCGAATCATCTTATCATGAAAAGCTTTCGTCTTCTCTTTGTAGATGAGTGCACTCTCATAAGCATCATTCAGTATCTCTTCTAACTCATTGATTTGCAACTTTCTATGCAAACCAGCATCATCCAAGTCCATATTGAAGGCCTTGACCTCCCACCATGCCCTATGCTCTAATTCCATGGGTAGATGGCATGCTTTCCCGTACACCAACCTAAAGGGAGACATCCCTATAGGTATCTTATATGCTGTCCTATACGCCCACAATGCATCATCAAGTCTTTGGCTCCAATCCTTCCTAGATGGTCCAACAGTTTTGTGATGACCTGGATTTTCGTTATGTAATTTTGGTAATTAATAATGGACCAGTTGTACGGATATTTGGTATTGTGCTTTATTTTTAAGTTGTATGTGAGATGGAATGATTGTCGTACGTATAATTATTCGAATTTCACAGTTTAGGGGGTTGTGTGAAGTTTGACTTTTTATACTTTGGGATTCTCAGAAAACTTCCTTCATGAAAGTTGTAGAGCGCGTTATTACGAGTTCGTGGACATGTGGAACGCTAGAATCGGAGTTCGTATGTGAAAGTTATGAGCAATTGAAGTTTTGGGAAAGTTCTATAAATAGGAGTTTCCATTTTCGGAAACTTACTATTTACATTTCACACTTACCATTTCCAAAAATATCATAAACGCTCCATTCTCTCTCCTCGCCCGTGACTGACCCGACCCGAACCCGGCGATCCGACACGGCTTTTCCGGCGAACTGCGGCAGTCTCCGGAGACGAAACTTTCCAGATAGGATCGTCTCCTCCGTCTGGTCGTCCCTCTGGTGTCCTCTAGGGCCAATTCTCCTCCACGGAGGTGCTGCAATGCGGCGTAGTTAAGTGTTTTCGGACCCGACCGGTTCTCCGATCTCCGACGTCGGTGGGGCTTCAAGTTGAGCTTGGGGAGCTCAGAGCAGCCTCCTTGATCGATCCTTGGTGGTTGTTTGGATCGATTCACGTAAAACTTGGTTCAACTCAGTTTGGATTACTGTTCACGGCTTGTGAGGTAGTTTTCGACCCTTTATGCTTGTTTTCTGACTTCGAGCTAGTTATGAAAATTCACAAGCATGCTTAGATGAAGCTTTTTTATGTTGGAAGTTTTGTGAAATATTGAATTTTGGCCGGCGGCAGTGCGCCACCGCCTGTGGTGGCGTTCCGGCAGTGGTCCGGCCATGTAAGGGACTGTTTTTGGTATTATATATGTTCTAGTCGTTGATACGAGTGATTCGATCGTATGAAATTGTTATGATTTTTACAGTTTCATACCGATCGATTTATTCGATCCTTGAGGATTCGAGCGTCCGATCGACTTGTGGTTTGGTCACATCGATCGTGGATGTATTCCAGAGACTTTGGGAGGTTTCGGATGTGGTTTTGCCTCAATTGGGACCACTTTGGGGATTTTAGTTCAAAACAAGGGTTTCGAACTTAAATCAAATGTGAATCGTCACTAAGTTGGTACCGTATGTGATTAGGTACTTGATGAAGTATTCTGGACGGTTATTTTGTGGATTGGCTACTTTGTTCTTTGTTGAAGACGCAGCGGGAGTTTCGAGGTGAGTAATCTCACAAGGTTCAATATGAACGGAATTACCATTATCGTTTTGGCGTTAATTAATTAACTGCAAACTATAGTTGGTATTAGTAGGCATTCCTGAGCGAATGACTACGTATATATATATTTACGTGAAATATATATATTCTTGTGGATGATGTGTGATGAATAATATGCATGATGATGTTCATATTATTGTGAATGCGACTTTTTATAGAAACAATATTGTGGAAAAAGATGTTTTCTATTGTTTGAAAAGTATTGAATTTGATGTTACATTTTTGAGTCAAGCGTGACTCATTTTAAATGTATTGGTCCTTGTACCAAGGGTCACAGATGGTGAGCGGGGATGGAGAAAGTCGAACTAGATGGTTGTAACGTTTTTAGGTCAAGTGTGACTTACGTAACGTTTGACTTGAGACCAGATGGGGTCTGAAAAGTATAGGTCTCAGATGGTGACCAACGGTTTGTTCTAAGACCAGATGGGGTCTGAAGAACAAGAGTCACAGATGGTGACCAAAGGTTGATTCCGAGACCAGACGGGGTCTGAATGTTTATAGGTCACAGATGGTGACAGGTCGCAGATAGTGACCAATACATGAAATAGGGAATCACGCAATTAGCTGGGCAAGTAGGTATGATCAGCTAGAGCGCTAGTCGGTCTGCTACTATAATTATGGGGGTAACGGTCGAGGTTGATGGAGACTCATAAGTATGTAGTTAAAGGAGAGTTCCGAGAGTATTCTTCTTTTATTGTCTAGATGAGACTTGATTTGCTTCTTGATGGTTAAGTTAGCAAATAGAACATTATCACAGCGGTGATTTATGTTGTCATTTCTGTGGGAAGGATATGGAATGTTAGAAGGAATCATGTCTGCATGTTTTCCTTATACTGATTTGTGTGAGTTGTTGATTGATATTCATGAGTTACTCATACGGGCTTGCAAAAGCTTACCGGGTTTGTTGTGTGGCAACCTGGTGCACCATTCAAACAGTGTAGGGGTTAATCCTGCAGGTCAGGGTAATCGTGGCTGAAGCTGAGGTAGCTTGTTGGCAGCAGAACGGGTAGGAAGCAAATTTTGTTGGCTTTTCCAGTGTATGACTTCCACTATGTAGTAGGCTCTGAGGAGCATTTACGTTTTATTTTGTGATGACAATTTAATCCGTAAGTTTTGTAATATATGACTCTGTGGAGCGGGTCAATATTTGACATTGTGGGTTCAGGGCATCAATATGTACTTGCTGTAAAGGGAAGATGTCTCCATGTACCTTGTATTGATGGCTGAATGTTCGCGCATATATAATTATGGGATTATATATCGATTTTCATGTGTGTAAAATCAGGGGCGTGACAAGTTATCTCCAAAATCTGCTTGATCTGTCTGTTGGATACTTCAGCTTGCCCACTCTTCTGAGGGTGGTAAGGTGTGGAAACCTTTTGAGTAACATTATACTTCTTGAGCAAAGCATCAGTTGTCTTATTGCAAATGTGAGATCCTCCATCACTTATAATTGCTCTTGGCATGCCAAACCTAGCAAAGATATTAGGCCGAAGAAATTATGCAATAACTCGAGAATCATTAGTCCGGGTTGCTTTTGCTTCCACCCATTTTGAGACATAATCCACAGCAAGTAGGATATAAAGGAAACCATTAGAGCTTGGGAAGGGCCCCATAAAATCAATGCCCCAAATATCAAAAATTTCAACAATGAGTATTCCAGTTAAAGGCATTTGATTTCTAGGTCCTAGATTTCCGATTCTTTGGCATATGTCACAATTCATACAAAAAGCATAGGCATCTTTAAATAATGAAGGCCAATAAAAACCAGATTCCAACACTTTAGCAGCAGTTTTTTTGAACCAAAATGTCCGCCATAACGTTCAGAATGGCAAAATGGTAATATGTCATTAAACTCATATTCATTCACACAACGTCATATCAAACCATCAGAACAATGTTTCCACAAGTAAGGATCATCCCACACATATTGCTTAGCACTACTTTTGAGTTTTTCTTGATGAGCAAGAGTTAAAGTGTTTGGGATTTGCCGAGTTACTAGATAATTCACAATATCAGCATATCAAGGCATACTTACCTCAATTCCAAAGAATTGTTCATCCGGAAACTTCTCCTTTAATGGCAAAATGTCTTCCTCATGCACAAGCCTACTCAAATGGTTAGCTACTACGTTTTCACTCCCTTTCTTGTCCTTGATTTCAATATCAAACTCTTAAAGCAAGAGAATCCATCTAATCAACCTAGGTTTCGCCTCATTCTTTGACAACAAAAACTTCAAAGCAGCATGGTCAGTGTAAACAATAATTTTAGTTTGAAGTAAGTATGAACGAAACTTATCTAGGGCAAAAACCATGGCAAGGAGTTCTTTCTCAATTGTTGAGTAGTTGAGTTGAGCATCATTCAGTGTCCTTGAGGCATAGTATATGGCATAAGGCTTCTTTCCTTCCTTTGTCCAAGAACAGCTCCAACCGTGTAGTCTGACGCATCACACATGATTTGAAAGGGAAGAGTCCAGTCTGGAGGCATTATGATGGGAGCAGATGTCAAGGCTGCTTTCAATGTATCAAAGGCCTCTTGACACTCCTTTGTCCACTTGAACGCCACATCCTTTTACAAAAGTGTGCACAAGGGTCTTGAGATCTTTGAGAAATCCTTGATAAAACGCCTGTAGAACCCTGCATGTCCTAGAAAAGAACAAACCTCTCTCACAAAAGTGGGAGAGGGTAAGTAGCGCACAAGATCCACTTTTGCTTTATCAACCTCTATTCCCCTAGCAGAGACAATGTGACCTAACACTATACCTTGCGTCACCATGAAGTGACACTTTTCCCAATTCAAAACAAGGTTTGTCTCAATGCATCGTTTCAAAATCAAATCCAATTTATGCAAGCAATCATCAAAGCTTTTTCCAAAAACATTAAAATCATCCACAAAAACTTCAATGATTTTTTCGATGTAATCAGAGAAAATAGCAAGCATGCAACGTTGGAAAGTACCAGGGGCATTACAAAGACCAAAGGGCATTCTACGATATGCAAAGGTGCCAAAAGGGCAAGTAAAAGTTGTTTTCTCTTGATCTTCATGAGCAATTCCAATTTGATTATAACCAGAATAACCATCAAGAAAACAATAGAATGAATGACCGGCTAACCTCTTAAGCATTTGGTTTTTGAATGGCAAGGGGAAGTGATCTTTCCTTGTGGTGGCGTTGAGCTTCCTTTAATCGATGCAGACTCTATGGCCAGTCACGGTTCTTTGGGGCACAAGTTCATTGTCTTCATTCTTCACAACCGTGATTCCACTCTTCTTAGGCACCACTTGGACGGTGACACCTATTTGGAGTCTGAGATGGGATATATGACGCCACAGTCTAGCAATTTGATGACTTCTTTTTTTACAACTTCCATCATGGGAGGGTTGAGACGACGTTGAGCCTCTCTAGTTGGTTTGGTCCCCTCCTCAAGGAGAATTCTATGAACACAAGTTGAGGGGCTTATTCCCTTGATGTCAGCCAATGTCCAACCAATAGCAGTCTTATGCTTCTTCAAAACATCCACAAGTCTCTTCTCTTGCTCCTTTGATAACGTAGAGGACACAATCACAGGCAAGGTCTCGTCATCTCCTAAATAAACGTACTTCAGGTGATCCGGAAGCGGCTTAAGCTTAAGTATAGGGGCCTGAATCACAGAAGGCGAGGGTTTATTAGTAGATAACTGAATGGACTCAAAGTTAGAATACCTTAAGCGTGGCATAGCCTCAACTAACATTTTCAAGCTCCTTTGGTGCAACTTTCTTTAGTTCACCTCTCTTTCCATCCCAATTGCCGCTCCATCCTATTCCTTGTTCAATGGTAGTTTGCAACACATCTTCATTCAATGCATCAAGGAATTTCTGCGCAAGTGAATCTAACACATCAATAGAAAAAAATGAATGAGAAGTATCTAAAGGGTACCTCATAGCTTCAAAAATATTGAAGCCTATAACATCACCATCAAACTCCATTGTTAATGATCCGGCGTAGACATCAATCTTTGTCCTAGCAGTTCTCATAAATGGACGTCCAAGCAATAATGGAGTAGAATTTAAAGAAGGCTCATCCATGTCAAGCACATAAAAGTCAGTAGGGAATATAAGATGATTTACTTAAACAAGAACATCCTCTACTAAACCTTTAGGGTATGCTTTAGACCTATCTGCTAGCTGAATGATAACATTATCAGTTTTGAGCTCTCCTAGATCTAATGATGCATAAACATAATAAGGTATGACATTTATCGCTGCACCTAAATCTAGCATAGCATTCTCAAACCTGTTGTTACCAATTACGCATGGAATGGTGAAGCTTCCGGGGTCCTTGCACTTTGGAGGGAGTTTTCTTTGGATCACAGATGAGACATTCTCACTGACCTTCACTACCTCTTTCTCACGCTGCCTCCTTCTTGTAGTACATAGCTCTTTCAAGAACTTAGCGTACTTTGAAACTTGCTTGATGGCCTTAAGAAGAGGTATGTTTACTTGGACCTTCTTGAATGTCTCCAAGATTACTTTCTCACTTTCATCCTTCTTAGATTGAGCAAATCTATTTGGAAAAGGCATGGGAGTAGAGTAGTTAGCAATAACTAAATTTGACAAGTTAGAATCATTACCTTTTGGTTTCAGTTGTTGCTCAGAATTAGGTGACGCCTTCAACTCCTTTTTGGATTTGGCTGGGTCCTTTTCTTCTTCCTCAACGTCCATGTGGACATTCTTTTGGGCTTTTGGGGCATCTCCAAGGGTCTTTCCACTTCTAGTGGTGATAGCTTGGGCAGTTTTGAATCCTCCCTTTGGATTTGGAATAGTCTGACTTGGGAGCTTTCCTTGCTCATGGAATTTGTTCATGGTACCTATCATTTGACTCATCTGCTTCTTTAACTCCTCCACATCCTTGCTTATGGTGTTCACCTGGATCAAAGTATTCTGTTGAGTTTGCAATAAGGATTGAGTAGAAGTAGTCAAAGTTTTAACAATCTCATCATAATTAGTAGCATTATTGGAACTTTGAGAATTATTAAAAGGAGCAGAGTTAGGAAAAGCCTGAGGCTTTTCATTAAAGCCTGGTGGTCCACGGTTGAAGTTCTGACTTGAGGAAGTCCTTGCACATTGTCATTATTCCTCCACCTAAACTTAGGATGATCCCTAAGTCTAGCATTATAGGTGTTGGAAAATGGATCGTATTTTTGACCTCCTTGAAAGCCTATGGCGTTGGCTTGCTCCCATTCTTCACCTCCCATGAGTTGTGGGCATTTATCAGTTGGATGTCCTTGCATGGAGCATACTCCACATGTCATGGCCATTCCTTGTCCCTTTGTTGTCAAGACCTGAGACACAAGTGAAGTAAACTTATTAATTTTATCTTCAAGATGACTATTAGCACTTACCTCATTGACTCTTGCACGTGTGGTGGATCTTGTTCCTCTATATTGTTGTTGGTTTGAGGCTCTACTTTGAATTAGAGCCATCCCAGCAGCTGGAAACTTGTCCATAAAGGAACCTCCAAAAGCATCATCAAGCATATCTATCTCCAAGTTGGTAAGTCCCTCATAAAAACAAGTAAGCAAAGTCTCATCCTTTATTCCATGTTGAGGGCATTGAGCAAGAAGAGACTTAAACCTCTCATGGTAATCAGCATATGACTCATCAACTCCTTGTTGAATTCCACTGATCTTCTTCCTAAGCATGATGATACGAGATGTGGGGAAATACTTAACCAAAAATGCCTTCATCATGTCATCCCAAGATGTAATGTGTCCACTTGGCAACTCATAAAGCCATTGCTTTGCTTTGTCAGCCAATGAGAAAGGAAATGCCTTCAGCTTCAAAATGTTCTCATCTGCTAAATGTGGCTTCATTCTTGAGCAAATGAACTGAAACTCCATTAGATGCTGGTTGGGATCTTCCACAGAAAGTCCATGGAAAGTAGGAAGACGATGGAGCAATCCAGACTTCAATTCAAAATCAGATGTTAGTCATTCAGCTGGATCAGGGTAAGTGATGCAAGTGGGAATGCCACCTGGAACAACAGAGGACGAAAGTTGTCTAATGGTGAGAGCCATTGGTTGAGGTGGTGGCGTTGAAGGTTGCTCTTGGAAGAGTGGTGAGATGTCGTACACCTCTTCTTCTTCTTTTAGTGAAGACAAGGTTGCTTCCTTAAGTTTTTTGTTGTTTCAAATTTTTTTGTGTAGCCCAGGATCAAAATGAACAAGCTTGCATTGTGGGTTTCTCCTTGTGTGCATATACGAGTTCCTGAAATAGAAAAACATAAGATGAAGTTAGTAAGACGTAATGGAATGAAACACAATTGTAATAAGACAATGAATTTTGAGAAAAGCACTATCTTAAGTTAAATTACACGTTAGTTTTAATGAAGAGAAATAGTTCAAAATTAAGTTTGAATCAAGGTTTGCACGTGCAGCCCAAGATGTTTCAAATGTTAATAATTGTCGCCCTCAACCCAAAGCATTCGATAACTCTTTTGGGATTTAGATATAGAATATAGATAAAGGTTCATGGTGAACTTTACCCAAGTCAAGTTGCTCTAGACGACGGAGCGCGTTTGCAATGAGTTTGAAACGCTAGTGACTACTTGATTAGGAAGGGATATGTGAATGTCCCTGCATCACTAAGACAAGTTCTGGATTTTATCGTGGTTTATGTTAGACATGATTTTCATTGAAAACCCTTAAATAGTTAACAAAAACCGTTGAACACTAGAAATCTGAGTTTGAAATGAAGGTTCTTGGAAGAATACGATTATGTCTCGGTTTGAAACTTGAGTATCGTGTTGATAGATGTTTAGGTGTTTTGACAATGTCAAGCCTTCAAGCATCCCCATGATTGTCTGTAGTCTTGATCCTCAAAAGGATCCTCTTCGTCTAAAGGATCATGATGATGAAGATGTGCTAGAGGTAAAGCTGCCCTACTTGAGTACAATAGGAGCATTGTTGTACTTAGCTCAATGCACAAGACTGAACATCTCATTTGTAGTGAACTTGTTAGCTAGATATAGCTTTGCGGCAACATGACGCCATTGGGCTGCTGTAAAAAGATACTGATTGATATGGGCATGTTCTATCCCTACAGAGAGATGATGGATTCGGACCCATCACATACTAGAAATGCCTCCAACACTGGCCTGCATCCTCTATTCCCATCCCAAACCAACATTAGTGTTTTGGAAGGTTTTTGCTGATTCTGGGTATCTCTTTGACCCACACAAACGTGGTTCCCAAACTGATTATGTGTTCACCATATGCAAGACCGCGATATCTTGGATGGAGGTCTACTGAACAGACCCTAGTCACTATATCTTTGAACCCTGCAGAGATTATTACTCGTCACGAAGTAGTTCGTGAATGTATGTGGATTGGATCCATAATTATGCATGTTCGAAGTAACTGTGGTTTGAAGTCTACTATAGATGAGCCTACGAGCATTTATGAGGATAATGCTGCTTGTATTGAACAAATGAAGCAAGACTACATCAAAGGCGACAACACCAAGCATCATCAGCAATAACAGACTCTCCTCAAAATCAAAGTGAAATAGGTTCAATCTGAAGACAATGTGGCAGACTTGTTCATTAAGTCATTGCCTAAATTTCATTTTCGAGAAACATGTTGATAACATCATTTACGGAAGTTCCGAACTCCCATGACCCTTGTCATAAGGGGGAGATGCAGACATCAGGGGGAGATGTCTACATGTATGATGTCGAAACGTGAAGGGTGTGTTGTACTCTTTTTCTTCTTCGACCGAGGTTATTTTTGTTCCACTGGGTTTTTGTTACTCGTCAAGGTTTTTGACGAGGCAACGAGAGGAGCACCACGTTCTGGTGGCACAAGGGGGAGTGTTCAAGTAAATTCAGAATATGTGTCTGGCCCAAACTCTAGGTTACTTGTGCAAGTTGTAATAGGGTTACTCTTACAGATAATCTCGAAGAATCTTAGTAGATATTCAATCAATGTACAATCATATTTCCATGTACAACTCTGATTTTATGTTTGTAATCCTCTATATAAAGAGGCCCATATTATCATTGAAAGCACGACTCAATTCTCTCCCATTTCAATTTTCCTAAAATAGAATTAAAGTAATAAAAAAGTAAATAGGGTGTGTGAATAGAGAAAAATAGTGTATGAATATTACCACTCTTATAATAATGTACGCAATGGGAAGAGCTTGTGAGAATTTTTGAGAAATTTTTCAGACACTCATATATTTATTACCATTTATAGAAGTCGCAGAATTTATAGAATTATTAATTAGAAAATATTTTGGAAGTGATGCGATCAAGACCGTCAATTTCTCCACCTCTTTATCTGAAGCGTTGGTCGAAATTATACATGGCCCTATGTATACCCATTCGGATCCCAATTTCAACCCATTTCGTCGACCCGGCGACCCGCGATCGCGACCAGACCTTAACTCCGGCGTCCGGAGACTTCACGCCGGCGCACTGGTGCTGTTCAACTCGCCTTTCAATGGCGGACCTTCCTATTGTCCAGTATCCGAGCGAGGAAGGAGAATCGAAGCTCAAAAGCTTCGGGCTTTCCAGCGATTCTCAAGAATTTTCCGGCGACAGTTAGCGATGCATGAGACATGGAACTTGGTCTTCTCATGGAGCTCTACATCGCGGTATAGTAAGTTTTCAATTTCAGTTATTTTTGAAGATTTGGGTGTTTGGGAATTTTCGGCCACCGCCGAGACCGGCGGTTTTGCTTGTTGTTAAAACCACAAAAGACGATCAAGTATGCCATTGAATCAATAACGTAATTGCCCATTGTTTGGAATGGTTTCAAGTTCGATCTGGTTTCAAATTCTAATGGAGAAAGTTTTGGTCTTATGATATATGGGTACAATGGTTGGTTTAGCAGAGTTGGTCTGAAGGTTGGTTGAAGGATGAAGGAGGAAAGAAGACGAGGACAGATTTGGTCGAACGTTTGCTAACCAAGGCTGCTGACCATTCTGGTTGGCGTGTTGCTCACGCGCCATATTTGACTCCGGTCAATGTTTTACCGCAGCCGCTCTTGGAATTTTCGTTTATTTTCATAGTTTCCTTTCTCTAATTAAAAATCGATCCCATCTCCCAGCTTTCAACTTGCTCTCTCTGATGAAGATCACAGGCACCCATCAACACCATGCATGAAGCTATTGAATTTCACTACCATCAACACCATATGTTATCAAAAAGATCCATCAACACTTGGTACGTACGTCGTTCTATACATCTACTATCATTTCTTTGAAAATTGCATTATTTCAATATCAGTTTAGTCTTTTGGGAAATACTTATTATCATTACTACTCATGAGTTTAGTTTTGCAAAATACTTGAACCTTCTCTCTTCATTACAGAGAGATTGAGTGTACTAACTGGAGGCTTATATGGCCTTGTCTGTAACGGACCTCTTAATTGGAAAACTTGCGACCATTCTTGAGTATGAAGGAACAACCATAGCAGGTGTTCGTCATGAAGTTGATAAGATTAAGGAGGAGTTTCTAAGCATGAAAGCTTTCCTAGTGGATGCGGAGGCCAACAAACCAAAAACTGAAGGACAGAAATTGTGGGTTGCAAGAATCAGAGACTTAGCCTATGATGTTGAAGATATCATTGATGAATTCATGTATCACATGTATGAGAAGCAAACTGGGGGTCGACTTTCAAGGAGGCTACACAAAACCATTCGCACTCCATGTAATCTTTGGTTCAGGCATAAAATTGCAAAGAAGTTGCGGAAAATTACTGACATGATCAAAGCCATTTCAGAGAGGAATAAAAGATACGGTGTTGGCCTTGTAGGAGGAGCAACTACATCCGAAGATATTCTGAAATTGGTGCAGAGCCAAGCGGAGTCTTCGTTTTTCATTATGGAAGACGAACTGGTTGGGATTGAAGGCAAGAAGCAAATACTAATGGGATGGCTAATGGATGACGAGCAACACCAAACTGTTATATCTGTGGTGGGAATGGGAGGTGCTGGAAAGACAACTCTAGTTGCCAAGACCTTCACCAATGAACTGGTAAAGAGACATTTTGATTGTTATGCATGGATTACTGTTTCCCAAACTTATGATGTGGTACACTTGTTTCGAAGCTTGATCAGGGAACTCTACAAATCAAGGAAGGAAGATTTCCCTGCAAATTTGAATGCCATGAGCCGCATAGAATTGCTAGAATTACTAGTTAACTACTTGGAGTCCAAAAAATACCTAGTGGTTCTAGATGACGTGTGGGATATAAAAATATGGAGAGAAATAAAGGTATCACTTCAAGATAGACAACTTGGAAGTCGAGTCGTACTTACAACTCGAAATGAAGAAGTAGCATCCAACTCTTTTGGAGTTGAAAGCTATGTTCACCGTATTCAGCCCCTGCAAAAGAATGAGGTTTGGGAACTCTTCAGCAGGAAAGCATTCTCAACTAAGCAACACAAAACTTGTCCAACTGAGCTGAAGTCATTAGCTTGCCAACTTGTAGAGAAGTGTGAAGGCCTTCCTCTCGGTATTGTGGCTTTAGGTGGTCTTATGTCTTCTAAGAAGTCGCTGGATCAATGGCAACAAGTCTGCAACAACTTGAATTGGTATCTACATAACAATTCATCGCTAGACCCCGTGAGAAACATTTTGTTGCTGAGTTATAATGATTTGCCATCTCAACTGAAGCATTGCTTCCTCTATTGTTCCCTTTTTCCTGAAGATTATCTATTTAAAAGAAAAAAGCTGACTAGATTGTGGATAGCAGAAGGATTTGTTGAAAATGTGAAAGGGGTCATGCCCGAAGAAGTTGCAGATGGCTATGTTCAGGAACTCTGCTTCCTTAGCATGTTACAGGTTGCAGATGACTTTGTTTCTGCAACATCTTCGGGAAGGCTGAAAAAATTTAAGATGCATGATCTGATGCGAGAGCTTGCTTTGTCAACAGCTGAAAAAGAAAAGTTTGGTTATGTATACGACGGGAGAGAAGTAATGGAGGAGATCTCAACCCGTCGCTTATCAATTCACAGAATGGAAGGAGAAATTAAATCATGGCGGGGTATGTCAAAGATTCGTTCTCTTCTTGTATTTGCCACTGACATGTCCTCATTGTCTTTCTTAAATACACTGGTTTCTCGATTCAAATTGTTGAGGACTCTAGACTTGGAGGATGTCCAAATTGATAATCTGCCGGGTGCAGTTGTTTACTTGTTCAACTTGAGATATTTAAATTTGAAGGGCACTTTAATTAAGGAACTTCCAGAGTCCATAAGGTGTCTCCGCAACCTTCAATTTCTGAACATCAGGGATACTGAGATACAGTCACTTCCCGAAGGAGTTACGAGGTTGCTGAGCTTGCGCAATCTAATTATGTATCGCTACACTGGGAAGCTGTACTTCAAAGTTGTGAGTGGGACAAAAGCGCCATCAAATATTTGTAAGTTGCAGAAATTGCAAAGTTTATCACTAATTGAATCAGAAGGGGACACTTGTAGACTTATCGGCAACATGACTCAACTTAAGAGCATCGGCATATCAAATGTGAAAGAAAGAGATGAGATTGACCTTTGGCTCTCAATTAAGAAGTTCACTCTGCTTCAACGTCTAGCTTTAACGGCAAGTAATGAAGAGGAAATCCTTCCGGTGAAAGCACAATGTCCGCCTCTTCCGCACCTTCGAAAGCTTATTTTGGTTGGCAGACTGCAAAACGTAATATCTTGGTTTTCTTCACTGCATAGCCTCACAACTCTGTTTCTGCATTGGTCAAGACTTGAAGAGGATTTACTACCTCAAATTGAAGCACTGCTCAATTTGAAAAGGCTTTATCTTTGTAATGCATATGTTGGGGAAGAGTTGTGTTTCCGTAGAGGCTTTGTAAAGCTGGTGAGGTTGGAGTTGTTGAATTTTGCCTCGGTGAAAAAGATAACTATAGAAAATGGGGTGATGCCAAATCTTCGGTACTTATTCGTTGACAGCTTCATGGAGTTGAAGAAAGTGCCATTAGGACTTGAATATCTTTCTACTCTACAATATTTGGGCCTAAAAGATGTTCCCATGGAAGTTGTAAGGCCCATTCAGAAAGGAGGTGTGGATCGCTCTAAGGTACAACACATTTTTGAGATCATACATGTTTTCGAACAGTCATCCAAGTGGGTCCACGAAAACTTGGCCTAGTATTTATTTCTCCTGAAAGGTATGATATTTAGCTTTTTATCATCTATACAAGAAATGGTACACAACTATGAAAACTAAATGTGTCCAATTTAGTGTTTCAAGCCACATAATATATTCAATAAAAGAAAGATTTACCAAATATTTGTTTTTTCTCTTGTTTCGCAGAATCAATCAAGTTTGACAAGTATAATATATTGAAGAAGATTTGACGCAGTTTGATGAAGAATCCTTTCTGTACATGTGGGAAGATGCAAGGACCAATCTCGGTTTGTCATTTGCCTCTTCAAGACAGTTTCTGATGTTGTACTTATTATTGTTTGTTTGCATTGGCATGTAATAATGCTGGATTGAATGCTACTTTAGCAGTATGAGTTGTGATAAAGATTGGGGATCCAAATCGAGCACTTTGCAAATCTTCTTCTGTTACTTACAATTTATTTTTGGAATTATTAGAGTAAGCAGCAGGTCTGTGTTCACCTAATTTGCTTCACGTAAGTATTGACTAATCGCTTATTTAGCATGCACGAGCGCGCGTATTCATTTGATAAACATAGAAGCAGAGGTGAGAAATGTTTGCATCAATATCAGATAACAATAGTGATCCAAACTGATGTACTATAACTTAAAGCCCTGGTAGAGTTCTAGCTTGAGGCCTTGATCTACATGGGCAATGGCTGCATAGAAAATGACACCCGAAACGGGCAGCTCTGGAAGGCTCCCCATGGTGGGAAGTGATGAATTTTGGTTAATACAGTAATAATACTTGTGTTTGCTGTGGTTATCAGAGTATCTAATTTGAGATATAGCTATGCCTGGAAATTGAATGACGTGTGGATGTTTGCTATATTGTATGTTACAGTGTGCTATTGAGCTTCTTGTATGGTAGACTGAAGCATGTTTGCCATAAGAATTTAACGGCTTATATGAATTTCAGTGAAAGCAAGCCATCATCGAATTAAGTTTCCCATCATAATATGACTATTTTGGAACTATGCATTCAAAGCTTATGGCCTTGTAGGATTCTAGATTTCGAGCGCTTGAGCTTCGTGTATGCCAAATTGAAACTTTCGTTCCCAACGCATATTGCTTTTGCTCTGCTCTGCTAGAAGAATCTACCCGCGTATTGCTCACTTGCATATATGTGTCTTCCTTGGTGGTAGGAAAAATTGGAAAAAAAAAAAAAAAATCCATTTATGAGTTCTTCGTGACATTGGGTCTCCAATGCCAATCATATCTGATCAATCATATGAGCAAATTATCATGATATCAAATATTGTGGGTTAGGATAAACTCTTAACAGAGGAATCAGTTTCTCAAACAGTTTTTATAATTCTAGTTTAACTCATGGGTAAAATAGAGTTAATATGGGAAAATATTCCTATAAATTAAACAGAAGGGTGTATGTAGCTTCACCCTATATCCAATTGATTCGCCATTGGTGCTGATGTGCCCTGCGGTTTTAGGCCAAACTCTCAGTCAAAACACCGAATACGTCCGTATTGGAAAGGGATTGCCACTGGGTGCGATTGGTTTCTGAAATTGGCAGCAATTTAGTATTGACGAAAGAAGAGAAGATGTGAGGTTGGATTGTTTTCCTGGAATTTGGATGAAGCTTGGATTGTTCTCCGGGTTCTTTGCTTAACTTCTCCTTGTTCTAGTTTTTGAGAAGAACCACGACAAGCAATAAATAGTCTTTTTTTTATTTACAATAATTAGGTTTTTTTTTTTTTTTTCCAGAAGATAATCAAGTGTTGTATTAATTAATTCTCTGTCAGTGAGAATCTTTCTCAATATTCTGTTGCAAGATACAAAAGAAGTTAATTAGTTGAAAGAAAAAAGAAATAAACTTTTTTTTTGGTCTGAGAAAAAAGAAACAAACTGAAATATGAATTGTAGCTAAAAAAAAAATTCTGAATAAACTTATTTATTTATTTATTGGTATTTCAGCATGATGTCCCTTTTGGTAATTACAAATAGCTTTTTGCTCTCACAACACTTGCAAAAAGAGTTTACCAAACACTTGCAAAAAGAGTTTACCAAACACTTGACTGCTTTCTGTCACAGCAACACATCAGAAGTGCTTCCTCTCACAGCAACATTAGAAGTGCTTCCCCTCACAGCACAGTAATCCCAAACTAAGCCTTAATTGCAGATGACGTGATCTTAAAGAAAGGAAATATGGGATGAAGTACTCTAAAAGGAGGATGATTCTATCGCCCTGCCCACAAAAATATCCCCATTCTATCCTCCTCATTCCTTCCCCCCACGGCCCCCCCCCCCCCCCCCCCCCCTCTCTCTCTCTCTCTCTCTCTCTCTCAGGTTTTCTATTTTACTCAACACAGCTATTGGGATATAGACAAGCCAAAAATATCAGCCTCAAGGCAAGGGAGAATAGAGGGAGGGGGAATAACAAGTTAACAACAATGAACTTGCAGCAAAAGGATCAATATCGTAATCAGACTCAGTAATCCAATATTTTATTCAGGACGAAAACAGTACATAGTAAATTTTTACCACGACTGACTTTATTTCAAGGGTTTTTGTCCATTTACCCCATTTCTAGGGATTTTTTCCCTACTAACCCCATTAAGTTTTTTAAATTCCCTTTTACCCAATACACTCTAAGTACCCCATTAAGATTTTTTTTTGTTTTTAATTTTTTTTAATACAATTTTACCCATCACCCTTTTATTACTTAGAGAGAGAGAGAGAGAGAGAGAGAGAGAGAGAATGGATGAGAGAGAAACCATAGGAGACTTCGCCGGAGCCCGGTCACTGGTCGCCGGATTCCGGCCAACTTTCGCCGGATTCCGGTCACCAGTCGCAGGATTCCAGTCATCGGAATTTGTTGAAAATCTCACCGGAAAAGTTTTTTTTGCCCCCAATAGACATCTATTGCCCCCCAATAGACGTCTATTGCCCCGATAGTCTATTGCCCCCTAATAGACGTCTATTGCCCCCAATAGATGACTATCAGCCATGTATTGCCCCCCAATAGACGTCTATTGCCCCCCAATAGAACTTTCAGTAGCCGAAATAGGAACTAATCTTCCTAAAATTAGACAGATAAAACTTTGATTAAAGAAAAAAACGAATAAATTATATCAATTTTAAAATGTCTATTGCCCACCAATAGACGTCTATTGCCCCCCAATAGACGTTTCGATTACCGAAATGAGAACTAATTTTTCTAAAATTACACAAATATAACTTTGATTAAAGAAAAAAAAGGAGATTACATTAATTCAAAACGTCTATTGCCCTCCAATAGACGTCTATTGTCCCCCAATAGACCTGTATTGCCCTTGACATAACACATTTTGTATCTTGTTACTCCAAATAACACATTTTGAGAAACCCTCCCAGGCACAAACCTCAAGGAGCTCGCGAACTTCAAGCCGTCCCTCACAACCGTCCTGAAGACCAAAGTCATGGAACACCGCCGGAAGTTTAGAAAGACTTGGAATTCGTCGATGCTATACGCAAGGTAAAGAATCGAGACCCTATCTTGAAAAACAAAGAGGTCGAGTTATTTAAATCTGATGAAACTAAGGTTGAAGATGCTGGTAATGAAACTGAAGATACTAGTCTAGTGAAAGAGGAGGATAGCAAAACTAAGAAGAAGAAGAAGGTCTACTTGAAGGATGACGCAGTCTGATTGCAGAAACACCGCCGGAAGTTTAGAAACTTCGGGCCTCCGATTCTCTCTAGAGCAATTCATAGACGATTCGAGGAAGAAAAGCGGATCGAGATTTTCCGGGAACGGGCTGAGAGAGAGAGAGAGAGAGAGAGGCGTTTCGAGGAAGGAATGCCGAAAATTTCACCGGCGAGATCCCGGCGACTCGACTCCAAGCCCAGCCACGACTCCTGCTCTCTTGTCTGCAAGTAGTGGCTGAGACTCGAGCGGCTAGGCTGCACCACCTCCGAATCGGCGCCTCCGGTCCGTCTGTGAGAGAGAGAGAATTGATCTGGGCACCCATGTCTCTTCCCACACGGCCACGATCTCTTCCTTCATCTCCCTTCCGTTGCCAATGCTCTCCTCCATCTCCGGCCACGCCTCCGCCGCCGGTTGGCAGAGTTCGATCATCTCATGTCTCGCCGGAAAATTTATCTGAAAGGGGAGGAGAGAGAAAGGAAGGAAAACGTTTTCTGATGTAGATAGATTTGTAATTCTATAATTTTTCGAAGGTTAAAATTGACATTTTACTATTAAATGGGTTGGTGGGAATCTTAATTAGTTGGTGGGGTAAGTGAGAATGTTTTATGTAGAATCTGTGCTATGGGTAAATGACCCTTATTTCAAAGACCTAAACTGCATGTAGACAAGACTCAGAAGCTGACAAAACTCTTTTCCTTTAAGCTTTCAATTGTTTCCTTGAGGCTAATGTCTAATGGAATAAACTCAATACCCAAGCTCTTTGCCTTTTCTTTGGACACCTGATATGTTGGCACAAAAGGTTTGTCATCCGAACATCTGTCAATGCCATTTGAAAGGGAGAATGTTAGGATAGAGGAAACTAACATAAAGCACCATATTTATACAACAGTGGCAGCGATCAGGATCCAACCCCCTCAGTGAAAAGATATTAGCACAAAAGTCCTGCTAGATTTTTTTTAATTAATCTGAAGGAAAATCAAATAAGTCCACCAACAAAGAATATTCTAGAATTCTACATTATTTTGTTGTATTGTAAGTTTTACGTCTTCTAAACCCTTAAAATGGTGCAACTCAGCTACAAATGCACTTGCCAATAATAGAGATCATCAATGACATAAGCTATCCTGCACTTAACAAAGTACATCCATACGCAGACAAAGTATAGCAAGACCAACTTGACCATGACACTAAATTCTGAGCAAGTCAAACCATTTACATGGAATGATACTATAACAAATCCTACTCAATAATACAAGATTTGATAGATAATGCTTTTTTTATAAACCCTTTTAAACTCTGGTCTGTGTCCGCAGGTTAAAAAATACATGAAATGCGAAACTGCTTAAATATGTTTTGACAACAGATGTAGTTCCAGAAGCAACAGATAAAGATCAAGAAAAGACTAGCTCTAACGAATTTTTGCATTAACTGATAAACCATATTCACAACAATATATATATATATATATATATATATATATATTATAAGGGAGGATCAAGAGATGATGTTCTTAAACTCTTAAAGTGAGGATGTTTTTGTTTAAGGAAAAGGGTCCTTGACCCAAAGCACCAAAATCAGCTAAAATTGTCTCACTTACTCCAACAACAAATTTTTATTCACACTAGCCCAATTTAAGGCAAAATAACAATTTTACCCTTAACCTAAATAAATAACTATTATCATGCCACTCTCTCTCATCCCTCCAATCTGCACTCTCTCTCTCTCTCTCACTCTCCCTCTCCCTCTCCCTCTCTCTCTCCCTCTCTCTCTCTCTCTCTCTCTCTCATTCTCTGATCTGCACTCTCTCTCTCTGCCATGGCAGCACCGGAACTGGAGGACGACGCCCACATCTCCTTCCTCCCCTTCCCTTCAGATCTGCCCCTCCTATCTTTCTCTCCCTCTGAAACTGTTCGATCTTTAGTATAGAAGAAGCCATGGCGGAGCCAGAAGAGATACCAGGGGCGTTGCTTATGGAGAAGATCTACTCCCAACACCGCTCATCGTCGTCATCTTCCCACGATGACAAGCTGTAACATCCCGAACCTAAATTTACCAGTTTACAAGTCTTTCGATGGGTAAACGACATTTACTTTTACTTTTTGGCTCCGTTTCGACATTTTAGGGGGCCCTAAAAGTTGACTTTTTGTTCGGGTCAAAATTTGAGAAAATTTCCTTCATGAAAGTTGTAGTGGACGTTAAACCGAGCGCGTGCATATGTGGTACGTAAAAATCGGAGCTCATATGAGAAAGTTATACTCGAAAATGTGAAAGTTACTGTTGACGGTAAGTAGTATATATTTGAAATTTTTACTGTTAGGCCGGGTAACTTTCTTTTCTCCTTCTCTCTCCTCCTGCACGCTCTCTCTTTCTCCTCTGTGCGTTTTCTCTCTCTCCTCTGCAACTCCGGTTGCTTTCTCTTTCCGACCACCAAAAAGCGTGAAACCGGTGGCTACGGACTCGTCTTGACCTCCTCTTGGCCCCTACTGTGGTGGCTCACGGCGGCTTGGCCGGAAAACGACGTATCGGGTCCTTGAAGTTTACTGTAGCAAGTGACCGTTGACCTGAATTCCGGCCACCTCTGGCGACAAAGCCAGGCTTTTTAGAAGCGCCTTGAGGCGTACTTGAAGCTTCCCAAATACCTTGAAGTGATTTGCAGCGTGGAGGAAGAAAGCATAATTAGAAAATTTTACTCTTCTTCGGTTTACTTAATTGTTCGGCCACTTAGAGGTATTTTCTGACTTGGCCACAGTTATGAAAGACGCTTGGAATGTTGAGTTGTTGATGCTGGTAAAATTTGGTAGCCAGATATGGTGGTTGACCGGTGGCTCGTGGGGTCCAGGCGCAGCTGCCTGTGGCGGCGCGTGTGGGCGCGTCCGGCCGTTCCTGGTGAGTTGTTTTGGTTTATTGGGTAGTATATATTGTTACGAATTTATGGATAGGTGTTTGGTGGAAATTGGAGGAGGTTTGGATATTAATCGGAATTTCCGAAGTTCAATAGTTTGGTTATTGATTTATGAGAATTCCACTATCGGATTTCTCTCAGCTTTGCCCTAGAAACCTTCAATTAAAGAATAGGTGCAAATGATAAAGTTTTGGTTTAATCAGAGAAGAAATAGGAATGTTGATTTATGAGAATAGGATATTGGAATCGTATTTAATTCCGGATTGTTATTCACGAATTATAATTGTGTACAGGGCGATATACCGAGCTATTGCTCGATGAAGGAACTCATATGCGTGATCGCCTAAATAGTATTGTGAGTGGACATTTATTTAAATTAATTGTGCATGCAGTATATTAGCATTTTCCGATTGAGATTTAATTTATAATTTGAATTATTGAGTTTTATGGTTTTATGAGATTTAATTTATTGAGCTTTATTTATGAATTACGAGGTTAGTATTGAAATTCCTTCTCGAGGGCTTTTAGTAGATTTTCGAAATAGTTATCTATGAGTTATTGAGTTGGGAAATGATTTTCGGAAAGTGACTGATTCAGAAAATATTATGAGAATTATTGATTTCGAATATCAGTTTTTATGAAGATATACAAGTACAAAGGATTTAGCAAATATTTGAGCATGATTGATTTATCGAGATTTATTGAGTTTTGAGCTCCGCACTTATCAGACTTAAGTTAGATTGAGATTTCTTTCCGAAAACATTTATTGATTTACAGAGTATTTGATTTATGCTTTCGAGGATTTATTGAGATATTGAGGTTTAGTTAGCGAGATAATTCTGAGTTATGCTTTCGGTGAATTATTGATGATTTATTGAAGTAATATCGAGTTTCTTTCCGAAAGCAAGTAATTGAAAGAGGTTGTTTCCAGTTTATTGAGGAGGCTATCAGTCAGCGCATGCATGCATTACCTAGGGACTATGTAATAGTCAGGTTGGCAGTCCCTTCCAGACTACAACCCAGTTGGCAGTCCCATCCGATGTGTCATTTACCTGGCAGTCTCTTCCAGATGACATGAGGTAGTTAGTTGGCAGTCCCTTCTATCCCCCGCCTCCTGTTCCGGTTGGCAGTCCCTTCTGATGTGTCTACTGGGTGGCAGTCCCTCCCAGATGGCATGAGATGACTAGACAGCAGTCCTTTCTAGTCATCAAATGAACCTCTTGAAAATGATGTTTTAAATAGGATTGAGGATGAGATTTTAAGAGATTGCAGTAACGATGATGATTAAAAGTATTTTCAAGATTGTTACTGTATGCGAGTTTTTAGAGAATAACTTGGGAAAGCATTAAGTTTTACTTATTCATTCGAAATTACTTATTTTTTGTCCACTCACTCTAACGGTTTTTAAATGTTTTCCCCTGGGCCCTTCGGTTTTAAATGCCCAGTTTGCAGGCCAGTTTAGCTTGAGGTCGAGCGTACTTGGGGTTGAGGCATAGCTGTCATAGCTTCCGCATTATAAAAGTATTAGTCATTTATCTTGTATTCTACCTTCTTGTACGCCTAAGAAATAGATTACTCTGATAACTCTTGAGGTTAATATTCTTAAGTTCAGAATTGTTTGTGAAATGGGAGATGTTGTGATATAAGGAGCAGGGTGGCTCCAGGAGAATAAGGATGGATAATTTAGAAGTGTAAATGTTTTTCTACAGGTTTTGGGTTGTCCAGTTTTAGGAGAAGTTCTGTCAAATTTTTGGTAGAATTTCTTCTAAGGTGGGCCCCGCAGGGCCTCTTCGGTCTTCGGATTTCAGGGTGAAATCCGGGGCGGGTCCTGTCATAAGCCGTCGAAGAAGGCCGATGATGTCAAGCACAAGGCTGACATGTAGAATCTGGAGGTTTTCTTTTCACGATCTAATTAAGGAGAATATGCATGAGAATTTTGAATATATTGTATCAGAAAGATCTCATATTGTTTTAATTTTGATGTATTAGCCTTGTTTTGATTATTTTGTTGGCTATTATGAGCTTGTTAGGTTGTATTGATCCGGGGATTGGATTAGCACATTCTATGGATTTTCAAGGTTTCAGTAAGCCATTGCAGTGTTTTTTTTTTTAGAATGGTAGGCCACTAAAGGTCGAGCACGTCTTGGCCCTCTCTATCTTCCTTTTTTTTTTCTTTTTTTTGGGTAAAATGTGGGTACAAGGCCTAGAAGGAAAGGGGGATTGGGAGGGTAATAAAGGTCTATTGGGAGGCAATACAGGTTTATTGAAGGTCTATTGGGGGGCAATAGACGTCTATCTATTGGGGGGCAATACATCAACAGTCGTTTGTGAATTGATGTAATTTCCTTGTTTATTTTTCTGTAATCAAAGTTTTATTTGTTTAAATTTAGGGAGATTAGTTCCCATTCTGGCGATTGAAAGTCCTACTGGGGGGCAGTAGACATCTATTGGAGGACAATACATGGCTTATAGTCGTCTATTCAGGGGCAATAGAAGTCTATTGGAGGGCAGTACATGGCTGATAATCGTCTATTGGGGGGCAATAGAGATCTACTGCCCCTCTATTGGGGGGCAATAGATGTCTATTGAGGGCAATAAACATTTTCGGTGAGTTTTTCAGAAAATTCCGGTGGGCGGCAGCCGGTGACAGGAATCTGGCGAAACTTGACCGGATTCCGGAATCCGGCGAAAGTTGGTCGGATTCCGGCTGCCTGTGACAGGAATCCGGCTTCCTGACTCCGGCAAAGTCTCCTATGGTTTCTCTCTCTTCCATTTTCTCTCTCTGACGCAGTCAAAAGTAACCTGGGTTTACAAGCAATAAACCCTAAAAAGATAAATCTGGAGTCCACCAGAGAATTTGAGAAAAATCTCTCATTTTATTAAATTTGATATCATAAACTGATTCTAATACAAAACATGATGGTGCTTATATAGGCATCCAAGACCTAAAATCATAATCTAACAAGAAATCCTAAAAAATCCAAATTTAAAAGGAAACTAAAAACCTAAAATAACATAATTCTAAAAACATATTAAATCCCGAATCGGATGATTAAAACGACATATTTTGGCTTAAATCCGTTAGGGCTCACTAAAGTGAGTTTTGAAAATCTTGTCGTTCCCATTCTGAAAAGGTATCATGCGTCTCAAACGGACATTCTGGCCAAAAGTTGATCAAATCTGATTCTCAATCAAAACCTGACTTTTTGTACGAGTAACTCGAAATGTCTAAAACCAAATCTTCTTGAATATTCCAGCAGCTAATAATCTCATTACGCGTGAGTTACCTATTTTCTTGATTCTACGCCGCTTCTTTGTTTTTATGATTTTATGGCGAAACCAGGCCCATTCTCGTCCTACATCATTTTGGCTTAAATCCGTTAGGGCTCACTAAAGTGAGTCTTGAAGTGTGATGCCCTGGAAATTCGTATTTATTGTCCGAAACTTAATTTAGTGATTATCGGACGATTTCGGGGCTCGTGGATGGAGCAGAAGTGTTTCGGGCGAATAATTATTCAAGAAGCGTCATTTTAGGGGGGGGGGGGGCACAGGGGTTGACTTTTTATTCGTTGAGTATATCTGAAAACTTTCTTCACCAAAGTCGTAGAGCGTGTCGATACGAGGTCGTGGACATGTGGAACGCGAAAATCGGAGTTCGTATGAGAAAGTTATGAGTGATTGAAGTTTGGGGAAATTTCTATAAATATAAGAAAATAAGAGATTTTTTCATAAATCCCAAAACTTCAGAAATTTCCATTTTCTTCCCCAGATTCTCTCTGTTCTCTCTCCTCACTCCGTGCGACCCGACAGTGACCCGACCTGAACCCATCTCCGTTTTCCGGTCACTAGCAGCGGTGGACCCGGCTTGGACAGACGCGCCTCAGCCTCCGTCGTCGACCCCTGGTGTTGTTTTCACCGTAGAACACCTAAGAGGGAGATCGAAGGCCCTCAGTTGTACGATCGGGACCCGACCGGTTTCCGATCTCCGGCGACTTCCCGACCGATTTTTTCACGATTCTAGGATCGTCTCTTCCTCCTGATCATCCTCATACTTACCTTGTTGGACAATTTTGCGTGAGAAGTGAAGGATCAAGGTTTCAAAATCAGCAGTTCTGGTTGGATCTGGAATCTGATCAGACGGTCGAGATTAATCCAACTTCCAAGTTTGATATAGGATGATCTAGACCAAATCTCACTTAGCTCCAGGTATGGAAGTTGCTCATCCCTTAAATTTGAACAAGTTTGTAGTTGACGACTTTTGCAACGGAGGTGGTTGACCTGGCGTTGACGGCCACCGTTGACCACACGCTGACCCTCCGCTTGTGGTGGCGCGTGGCGGAGAGTCCAGCGTCCTTTTTGTGTTCTGTTTTCAGTTTATTCATCTACGCATCGATACAGTCGTTTTGATATATTATAAGGTTATTTTGGAGAAAGTTGATGCATGCTAGGGTTTCAGTTTTACTCATTTTCTTCGGTTTGCAATCCGCGAAGATCTGACTGTTGGATCTTCGTATAATTTTGATAGGATGATCCCAAGGGCGATCCGTGAGAATCCGATCATTGGATCGTTGTTTAAGTGTGTTATGAATCAATTGCTAAGTTAGAATCGTATTTTGAGTAGGTGATTGACGGTTTTGGTTGGGTTGATGGTTGTGATTGTGATTTTGGGCTGTATTGAAGACGCAGCTGGATTTGAGGTGAGTAAATCTCATGTGGTTCATTTACGAATGGATTATTTATTACTCGGAATTACTTGTTTAATTGTTAAATCATTTTCGAAACTAATTATTTGTTTTAAAATACATGAACTTGATCGACAACGGTTCATGGGTAGGTTAAAACAACGTTTTGTTATAAAATGATTTTCAAGTAGTTAATTTGTAAAACTATAGTTGGTATTAGTGGCATCCCTAAGTGGGTGACTACGTATATATATATATATATTTACATGATATATATATCTGGATGGTGTGGCATTGTGATATGTAGACTTTTGATGATTTATATTGATAAAAGAGTGATTTGGAGTTGTGGTGTGACAATTGTGAGTCGGAAGGTTTCAGTGGTAAACCTGGGTTTGTTCTGAGGGCCGAATGGTCTGAAGTCTGAAGGTTGCAGTGGTAAACCTGGGTTATGTTCTGAGGGCCGAAAGGTCTGAAGTCCGAAGGTTACAGTGGTAAACTTGGGTGTAATGATATCGTAAGGCTGAACCTCGGCCGAGGTGAGGGGCTGCGATTCAGTTAGAGCTCTAGTCTGTCTGCAGTTGTACTTCTTGGGGGATAACTTTGTGTGATGGCACTCAAGAGTACATGTTTTTAAAAGAGAGTTTCGAGTGTTTGAAGTTGATGGGTGATCATTAATTTTAGTGTGAGTTGTTTGACTTCCTTATTGATTTTCCTTCTCATTCTATATGTTGATTTAATTGTAATCTCCTGAACTAAAATACACGCAGGGATTACTATGATGTTGAGTTGTGTGATTTTAAGTGATCTCTTATGAACTAATTTTCTATGCAGGGATTACTAAATTTTACCTAGTGTGATTGTATGTTTGGTTGTGTTTTGTGGAGTTAAATGTTTTTACTTTAATTTATCTCACGAATCGAGAAATTATAAGCATGAATGACGTGAGTCATTTTAATTGAGTTTACTCATACGAGCTTAAAAAGCTTACCGGGTTTGTTGTTTGCAATCCCGGTGCACTATTCTATGGTGTAGCGGTTATTCCTGCAGGTGAGAACCACCAGGGCTGAGTACGAGGGCGTGGAGTGCAGCAGTGTTAGGCTCATAACCTATTTTGTTAGCGTACTGCTGTTTTTGGTATGCTCCTTGTGAGCGTGTACATTTGTATATTAGATCTCTCGAGTTTTGTTTACACTTGTTGATGTGATATTCGACTTAAGTGATCGAGTCTTTATTAACTTGTAGTTATTACTCTGAATTATCTGAAAATTTTCTTGTAATTTTAAGAGTTGGTTTAATTATTGAGTTTCGGATTCGAATATCTTTATTCGAAATTCGGGGCATGACATGAAGATCTCGTCGTTCCCATTCTGAAAAGGTAACATGCGTCTCAAACGGACATTCTGGCCAAAAGTTGATCAAATCTGGTTCTCAATCAAAACCTGACTATTTGTACGAGTAGCTCGAAATGTCCAAAACCAAATCTTCTTGAATATTCCAGCAGCTAATAATCTCATTACGAGTGAGTTACCTATTTTCCAATCACTCTTCTTGATTCTACGCCGCTTCTTTTGTTTTATGGTTTTCTGGCCAAACTAGGCGCATTCTCATCCTACATCACTCTCTCTCTCTAAGTAACAAAGGGGTGAGGGTAAAATGGTATTAAAAGAATTAAAAAAAAAAAAAAAAAATCTTAATAGGGTATTAGGGAATACTTCCTTAGAGTGTTTTGGGTAAGAGGGAATTAAAAAAACTTAATGGGGTAAGTGGAAAAAAAATCTCTAACAATTGTGTAAATGGACAAAATCCCTAAGGAAAATATGATTTGTAGAGAGATTGATGAGAGAATTGTGTGTGTTCTATTATTGATAATAGGAGCCCTTTATATAGGGATTTAAAAAGTACATAATCTTGTCATACAAGGAAATAGAATCCGAATATAATTAGGAAATTCAGAACCTTCTCTTCTATTACAGCTCTAGAACTAAATCCTAGTTTGAAGAGGCACACTCAATGTCGATATCCTTAAACACTCCCCCTTGCGCCGCTCAAACTTGGTGATGACGCATTGATCGTTGCCTCACTAAAAACTTTGCCAGGTAACAAAAACCATGTGGGACAAAAATAACCCTGGTCGAAGGACAAAGAGAGCACAACATGTCCTTCACTCTTCGAGATCGAACATGTAGACATCATACCTCCCCCTGATTGCTACAATCATGGGAGTTCGGATAACTTTCTCAATCTGATGCTCTTCACATGTTTCTCGAAGATCGATTTAGGTAACGACTTAGTAAATAAGTCCGCTACATTATCCTCAGATCGGATTTGATTCACTTCAATATTTAGAAGTGCTTGTTGTTGCTGATTGTAAAAGAACTTAGGTGATATATGCTTGGTGTTGTCGCCCTTGATGAAACCTAACTTCATTTGCTCAATACAAGCTGCATTATCCTCATAAATGCATGTAGGTTCATCTATGGTAGACTTCAAACCACATGTTTCCTGAATATGTCTAATTACAAACCTTAGCCATATGCATTCACGCTCAGCTTCATGTAGAGCAATAGTCTCTGCATGATTCGAGGAAGTAGCAACATTGTAGACCTCCAAGATATCGCGGTGCTTCTCATAGTAAAGATATAACCCATTTGAGAGTGACCTTTGTGAAGGTCAGAGAGATACCCTGCATCAGCAAACATCACCATTGTTTTGGTGTAAGGGAGGAGGATGACGCCGCCGCGTAAGGGAAGAGGATGACGCCGGCCACCCTTGGCGGTGGCAGCTTTGCTGATCATAGCGTCTTGGATGGCGCCTCTTGGGCTAATGAGATCCGTTCTCATTCTTCCGTCATTCTTTTCTCTCTGTAGGGATAGAACAAGCCCATATCTATCATACATTTTAAGTAATGAAAGATTGTCTTTATAGCAGTCCAATGTCGTTGCGTTAGCGTGGGGCTATAGCCAACAAGTTCGTAACAATTGAGATGTCCGGTCTTGTATTGTGATAAGTACAAAAATTCACATATTGTACTCGGGTAAGCACTTTTGCTATTAACACGTTTTCGTCATCATCCCTGGGACGAAACGGATCCCTCTTAGGGCCAAGACTATGGACGACCATGGAAGTGCATCTTTGACTTTATAAAAATTCCTAAGCATTTATTAACACAGTATGCAAGTTCTGAATCTAGACAAAACCGTGTTCTCCCAAGGTCCTTCCTCTCAAACTCAGATTTCAGGCGTTCAGCGGTTTCCCTTAACTCTCATAGGTTCCAATTATGGTTATCAACATAAACCGCGACAATTGCAAATCTGGAACTTGTCATGGAAACATGTGGGCATAGTTCATCATATCCCTTCCCAATCAAGCAGTCACTCGTTTCAACCTCGTTGCAAACGTGCTCCATGGTCTAGAGCCACTTGACTTGGGTAAATGAAGTTCACAAGAACCTTCATTATATTCCTTATCTAGATCCTTATAAAGATACGTAGTGACCACATTCGTAAGCTACATGTTCAGTTATTCAGAAACTACCAAACTGACAAGGTAGTGGAGTGCAATGACATCCATGACGAGAGAATATGTCTTCTCGTAGTCGATTCCAGGGCATTTTGTGAGAAGCTTTGCACCATAAGGCGAGATTACCGTATCTTTTCTCATCACTCTATCTAACGAAGACCTATTAATGTCAACAGGTTTTATGTTAGGAGGTGTTGGCATCTCAGGCTCGAAATCCTTCATCTTCGTTAGTGAATCCAATTCAACCTGGATCGCTTTTTTCCATTTAGGCCAATTTTCTCTACGTTGGCATTCTTCAACGGAGTAAGGTTCGATGTCATTGGTCTCAATAATTCCACTTCTTCATGTACACTAGTGTAATTCGTAGAGATCTCTATATTCTCAAGAATTGGTTCTAACATTGAGGCGTCCCCCAACGATGTCTCTTAGACATAACCACAATCCAGAATATTCTCATAAGATGGATTTTGAGTATCAATGATCAATGGATCAAGTTGTGCCAAACTCGCTATCTTCTTAGGGCGAGAATCCATCGAACCTATGGGTCTCCTATGCTCTCTAGCAGAACCCATGGCCTATGACGCCATTATGCCACCTTTGTGGCGTCGCCATACCACCATCCATGGTAGTGGTGCCGTACCCATCTCCTCTAGGTGGCACCATGTCCTCTTGTGGGGACATCAATCCTTGCAGACATGTTTGCAACAAGTATATGTGATCTCGTCACTTTTAGGAGATCAAGATGAGATATAGTGGGGATAGACCACGACAATTCCTATCTTTCCTGTTGAACATTGACATTCTAATCTGCCCCTAACGACGGGAAGACTGTCTCATCAAAGTGACAATTTGCAAATCCAGCGAAAAAGAGATCGCCTGTCAATGGTTCTACATAGCGGACTTATGGTTGAGACTTATGTCCAACACAAATATATATATATATATGCATTCGTTGCAATGACTCATGTTGATGCACTATGGCGGCGCAACTGGCACATAAACCGCACACTCAAATATGCATAAGTACTAGATATTAGACTCGAACCCAGTCACTAGCTGTAACGCAAATAAACGTTGAGTGGCTGCTATGAGTCGTAGACGAATTAGCATAGCTGCATGTGATATTGCATACGCCAAGCGGAAATATTGGTGTGCATTACCAAAGTCTAGGCTACCATTGTAGTCTTTTAATGGTGGCTTTTTCGCTAGACCAATTGGGTGTGTACATGGGAATATGATACTTGATATCAATACCCAATGACATGCAATAGTCATCAAAAATTTTTGATGTAAACTCTCTAGCATTATCAAGTCAAATTGACTTAATGAGATGATCTGGGTAGTGAGCCCGTAGCCATATGTTCTGGGCTAGGAGTTCATCATAAGCAGCATTACGAGTGGATGATAGCACGACACGTGACCAGTGTGTCCCCACATTAACCAACACCATAAAACATCTAAGCAGTCCGCAAGTTGGTTGAATCGATCCACAAAATCCCCTGGGATTCTATGTTAGAATGGAATTATTTCTATAGTGTCCTTTGCATAGGATGGTCTTGATCCTAAAAAAAAAACAGGCTTTACAGAACGAAAGATTGGCCTTATAATCAACCAATGAAGGTTCTGGTTGAGCCACAATGTCACAATTTACTTTGAGAAGTAGAGACAGGAGCCAAGTCTCCATACATGGCGTCAAAGCCATGATTTTTCCGCAGGGGGATCACGGCGCCGGCGTTGGCTGGCCGGTGGTGTCCGCCGGTGGCTCCCCAAGGCGCGGCGGAGGTGCAAGCTCTCTCTGAATCGACTTTTGATTCTCACTTCTCTTTGTTGTGAAGAAGAGATGTCCATGTGAAGTCTTTAGTATCACAGATCATCATATCATGACCTGGGTGTCCCAAACGGTCGTGCCAAAACCTATATGTGTCAGAATCCCATAAGTCATCTCTCATGACATGGTTGGATTCAATGACTCTAATAGTGGTTGCATACAACCCACTAGAGCAACACATAAGATTCTCTAATACTGGTTTATGTCCGTAATCATTAGAGATGATGCAAAAGAACTCTTGTCCATTCTCACAATGTGTTTCCACATGAAAACCATTGGCTTTTATATCTTTCAAATAAAGTTTGAATTAAGGTATGTCCAAGACATTAAGTAAAAGAATCGACACTTTATTAATAGCCAATGATTACATCAAAGTTTCTTAACCAAAGTCTAATCCAAAATAAAAATCAAACTTAGACAAATCGTAGTCACTCAATCCATTTGGTAACTCGAATCAAATATGACCAGGGAAGTAGAGAGAGATGTCGGTGGAGCGAGGCTCTCTTAAGTACCACTAATCTCAATCACTTTCTTAGACATCATACTTCATTGGATGCACCACTTGAGAAAGAGTTAATACAAAATTGTCATTTATTGATTAAGGCATAATTGCCATTACATAATTCTAGGGAAAAAAAAAAAGAAAAAAAAAAGACTATTCGAAATAAAAATCTACCGCATTGTGTCTTCATTGCCAGATTTAAAGTCTTTTTGAACTCGATGTCTTGATCACCATTGATCAAGTACTCCATAAAACATAATGTAGAGGATGCTCTCTTGATTGAGGCATATTGACGCAATATAAACGGTCCCTAGGACCATTGGCATTGGAATAGTGTTACCATGACCAAAAGTTGCGCCATGGTGTCCAACCCCTAATCCTCAACATCATGACTCCTTTGGTCATGTATTTGCCAACTTTGGCGATTACCTTCATGAACATGTTGATCATATCATCCATGGCGACTTCTTCTAGCCATTGAACGGTGCTCATGGTAGCCATCTTGAGGCCTACCATATTTTCCATTCACAAAGTTCGTGGCTGTGCCTTTCAACACATGCCATAGCTCCAATTAGCTTATGGAAATTTGTGATCCGTCTTGCGTTTACATGAATTCGGAATAAATCAGAAGACCTCATAGCATAGACAGGGAACGTATTGAGGGTTTTATCAATCAATTGTTCTTCTGTGATAGTTTTTCACAGGCATGCATCAATGTCTGATGCGGAGAGCTTCCGAACAATATTCCATAACTTTGTCAAAGTTAGAGAGAAGCAGAGATAATTCCATCATGCTTCTAAGTTCGGAAAATTGTGAATAGAGGTGGCAAACGGGCCGTCCCGGCCCAGCCCATTTTTAGCGAGCCTAGTCGTGCTTCGTGCCGTGCTTGGGCCGGCCCATTTATTATCTTGCCGGGCTCGTGTCGGCCCATTTACTTAAACATCAAGCCTGGTCCGGCCTTAGCCCATATCGTGCTAGGTCAATAAACGGGCAATGCTCGTGCCTATCCACTATATAGCACGATTTTAATATCTTAATTTGAATAAATAAAAATTAATTTTATTTAACTATTTAGAAAATTAAAATAAATTAAGTTCTACAATGTTTTTCTTAATCTTAGCTTTTTAAGATTAGTTTTCTAATAATTTTTTATATTCCTACAAGAAAGAAAGAAGAAAAAAATAACTCAAAATATATTGCTTTTAGTATATTATTGTGAGATTAATCTTTATTAATATAATGAAGATTTAGTATCATATTATTCTTTCCTTCATTCTATAGTTGTATTATTATGAGATTAGTCTTTATTAATAAACATATATTTAATATTTAGAAAAAATACTTTATGTCAAAACAAGGATATAATGTTTTTATTCACTATTTTGACAACATAAAAGAAATAAAATTGTTGGAATTGTGATGAAATTTTAAATATAAAGGTCTAATATTCAAATCTCATCATTGTGGTTTTTTTATATTTTTAAAAACAAAATGAAAATTTTTATTTGTAATGGGCTGGCCCACAATATGTGGTGCTCAGGCCGGGCGGGGCCAGTGGGTCAATATTCCTAGGCCCAACCCGACCCGTTATTCTAACATGCTCGGATCGTGCCGGGCTACTAACTGGCTTGGGTCGTGCCAGACCTCTTTTAAGCATGCCGGGCCCATGCTGTGCTCGTGCTTAGCAACCCGTTTGCCACCTCTAATTGTGAATGTTGTTAAAACATTCACGAAGTGCTACCCAAAAGTTTCTAGCACTAGCCTCATTCATGTACTCAAACTGGAGTGCCATTTCCATGTGGCAGTACTTCATCAGGGTAAGTGCCCTGGAATTATCTATCTCAGTTTGTGAGTCTTGAGCGGTTCCTTTAGAACAGGGCTCTTAGATTGTAGGCAATAAATATCCCGTGCCCGTAGAATCCAATGGAGTAAAATCGAGCTCGTTCAAGTTTGATATCCAAAAAGGAGAAACAAGAATGGATTAGTTTTGGAGTCAATGCTTCCACGAAAACTAATATTAAGATTTCCGAGCCTTAATGCTTCCAAGAAATCGATTTCTAAGAAATTTGGTTAGACAGAAACAATGATGTTTTAATATGGTCACAATTTGATGCTTGCGGACGCTCTTAGTCTGAATATTATGAACACTCTTAGTTCATTGATTACGAACGCTCTTAGTTCGTTTAGCCTGAATCCCCACAATTCCGCTTATTAAATAATCGAACTCATATTCGTATTATACAAATCTTGTAGAAAATAAAGGAATTTAAAAGACAAAAAGCAGGAACTTTAATTACAAAAGCTTACTTAATGATTCAGGGCTTGTGAACACGCTCGTGTTGGAGCAGGCGTGTTAGGGCAGCAGCAGCAGGCTCAGCGTAGGCAGCAGCGGGACTTGCGGAAGTGGGCTGCAGTGCTTGCGGTAGGAGGCTGCGGGGCTTGAAACCTTGAAAGGATTGCAGTGGTTGTTCGATCCTAAGCTAGGATTGCAGTGGCTGTTCGATTCTAATATAGGATTGAAGTGACTGTTCGATCCTAATCTGGGATTGTAACTTGTTTACAGTCCTGGTTGTGGCTAATGGCTCGGTGATGATGCAGGAAGCAGTTTGCGGCTGCTGCCGGTTAGTGGCTTTGCTAGTTGGAACGCAGGAGATTGTGGCAGGAGGCTGCAAGTGCGCGCGGGGTGTAGGCTGCAGGGCTACAGGTCGCAGGAGGCTCGGCAGCAGGCGAGCGGGGCAGACTGCAAGGTGAGGGACGCTGGCGGGCTGGTGCAGGGACTTGCGACTAGGGTTGAAAGCTGCGGCAATTTAGGGTTTTGTTTCTCTTTTCTTTTTCTTTTTCTTTTAGGCTAGGGTTTGGGCTCGTGCTGATAATGTGCTTAAGGAAAATATGATTTGCAGAGAGATTGATGAGAGAATTGTGTGTGTTCTATTATTGATAATAGGAGCCCTTTATATAGGGATTTAGAATGTACATAATCTTGTCATACAAGGAAATAGAATCCAAATATAATTAGGAAATCTAGAACCTTCTCTTCTATTACAACTCTAGAACTAAATCCTAGTTTGAAGAGGCACACTTAATGTCGATATCCTTCAACAGTTTTTATTTTTAGCATGTATTTTATTTTAATAATCACACCATTCATTCTCTAGTAACCTACACACATATGAATCCTACAAAAAATTAGCCAAATCGGAAAATGTTTAACCATTTGATTAGCACAATGTTCAGTTTATCTAACGGACTACATTTGTTAAACACTTGCGTCACCTCCCTTCCCCCACCAGAACTTACTCACCTTAGATTGAAATTTCTCGCACACTCAAATGGGCAAATGAAAAACACTCATTGAATAAGTGGGAATAGCTTGGGTAACAACTTTATTTAACACAAGCTTACCCACTTTTGAGATGAACTTTCCTTGCCAACCTTAGAGATGAATATCTAACCTTTCATTCAACTTCTTGAAGACATCCTTTTTGTTTCTTCCAATTGTCATTGGTAAACCCAGGTACTTCTCGTGAAAGTCAACTAATGGTACATCTAGAATCCCTTTGACCTCATTCTTCACCTCTTCAAATACATTGGGCCCAAATGACAGTGCAGACTTTTGGAAGTTTATATGCTCACCTGCTGCACACTCATAGAGGAGAAAACATTGTTTCAGCGCAACACATTCTTGTATCGCTGCATTACCAAATAGAAGACTATTGTCCGCAAACAACAAGTGTGAAACTGAGTAAAAAAAAAAATTCTATTTGAAAGGTCATGTATTCGAGTAAAAAAAAAAATACAAATATTTGACCAAGAAATATAGAAATGCATAATGGTAGCTTTGTTGCATCAGTGCATTGACATTTGACGTGTTCTTATTCTTATTCAGACCCAATAAAACAAGTTCATGTTTTTTTTTCTTTTTAAAAAGATGATCAAAAGATTTCACTCCTATCCCTAAACCCTAAACCCTATCCCCATGGTGACTCGAACCCATGACCTCAATCTTAGGTAGTGAGTGCTCCAACCACTGAGCTAACACCCTCTAGAAAGACTTATATTGATTAATGTTATAAAAAAAATGAGTCAAATTTGATTATAGTAAAGCACTTTTCAATTAGCCAAATGGTGAGGAAGTGCGTATATAATTACTACTTTGATAAAAATATCAGGTTCTGATTTGGTTTGCGGAAGATGTGGAAAAAGAAACTCATTTGTTTCCTATAGTTAGTAAGCACAAGAAAAGAAAAAAGTTTCACAATGAAAGGGGCAAAAAAATGAAAGAGTGAATCCTCCAATACCTTTAGACCTTGTTGGGTTCGCAGAATCAGAAATTCGGTGAAAAATCATTCATTTCCTCTGTTTCGGATGACAAAAGAAAGGAAAATGATTCCCCCGACCTATCCTAGGATTCACTTTCCCTTCCAATTTCCTACATTTATTACAAAAATATATGACCATGTTCCTGGCCTTTAAACAATGGAAAGGAAAATTGATGGGACTCGCAATTTCCCATGCTCGTGGATAGAGGAAAGAATTGATTTTCTCTGATTTCCTTTCCGCTAACCAAATGAGGCCTTAAGAGATTCATTTTCTCTCACCCTTTTTTGAATTAGTCATCATTTTGTATTATTTTCTTCTATTAATTACAGACTATCCAAGTAACTTTTCCAAAATTACCAAATACCGGAATGAAAATTTCATTCGTTGCTTTCTACACCTATGGGTTGAACTGTCCTACTCCTGCCAGAGTATTAAATAAGCAAGATGGCGACAGTCACAAGACTCAAGGAGTGTCATCTAACAATGTAAATGCAAATTTCATTCTTTTCCAAGCAATGAAGGACCTTAAGCACCTGCTTAAGGAGACCTACTTTGCCGCTGTAACTCTTTATCGGCGTTCCTGAAAAACTGGTCCCAGCCACTCCCAGAGCTAAGAACTCATGTTAACGACCAAACAGCCTCTCTCTAATTCTAGTTTCACCTCTTGCTTTCCCAACCCATCAAACCCTAAGCTGCAGGTTTCATCTTATATCTGGAAGTTAGTTTTCAGTTCTCACAAACCGAAAAACCAGAGGAAATTTGGATAAAATCACAGGCCGATAGTTGGGCAATTTCTTGCTCCACATCCATTCCCTCACAGTAAACTTTTGTCTCTATGCTTAACTCCCCCATCAAAACTTATCAACTTGCAGCTGTGGGTTCCCACTCAATCCTTCTCTTTATACCCAACCGTAATGCCATACTCCTTCATACCCTTCCAACCTTCAATAATTTCATAGCAGAAATAGTAGTACTCCCTCTTCTTCATACTTCATTACACTTTCATTGCAATTACTGCTCTGTTTTTCTAGCAAATGCCAACTGCAAGACGAATAGAATCTGCTATATACTGATTTAGATATTCTATTGCTAACACACAGTTCTATTTTCATTGTTGGTCTGTAGGAAGTTCCTAAGAATAGCCCCCCAATTATCGCTAATACATCTAATTCAAATGCACCAACAGCAGCAGTCACTCCTGAATCTTCTAAATCAAAGGGTGCAAGCAAAGCAGCCATCGATAAGGTAAAGGATTCTAAAGAAAGTGATGATGAATCTAAGAGATCAATTTAGGACATGTTAGAATATCAATTCTTGATCAAAATTCAAAACCCAGTACTGGAAACTAAGCAATTAGCACCATTTTGATACATAACCAATAAGCATAAGGATACAGAAATTGAACCTTGATCAATTATGTGAAGAGGAGCAGAAGGCCAGCTGAATTTTAAACAAAACTCAAATAAAAAAAATCGCTCACCTAGTTGATCTAGCACGATTATTTTCAAAACCCAAGCACAATTGGTTTAGTTACAGCAGATCACCTACCCAAACACAATTATTATCCTGAAACCAAAGATAAACCAAACTGCTAAAAACTCATTCTCAATCATGTGCACATAATCATTAAAATAAAGAAGGAATGGAAACGAATAAATGAAGATGGTTCAGAGCCCACTTACAGTCACAGTCTGTCTTCTTCTCCTACCCTGAGTCGCTTAGTACTGCTTCTTCCTCTGTCACAATTGGGACTGGACAATACTTATTTCTGTCGCTGGAATTGATATTAATCACAAATTCAGAAGCAGAAAGACCTAACAACTCAGAAATTATAAGGCAAATCGGGTCAAAAAGAACTCGTGCTCGTATTTGTTTAAAATAGTAATGCAACTCCAAAACTCACCAAATTTTGTATGCTGGAGCCCTTATGTGTTTAGTGCATCACTGTAAATTTTCGTATTTTTCTGGGTTGGTTTGATTGGATTTTTGGTTTGTTTTTCAACTGCTATTCAATAGAAGCTGCAATCATGTTTTTGTGATTTTTGTTGAAGCATTATGGACTTAATTTTTTGGTTACACAAATTTGAATTATGCCATTATAATTCCTTATGCTAGAAGCATTATGGGCTTAATTATTATGCGATTATTACATAAAACGTTATGCCAGAAGCATTTGCCCAATTTATTACCTATACGAAATGTCAGAAGCATTAATGGGATTTGAACCCAATTCCTTAGGTACATAACCCCTGCATTAATTTGTTTCCGTTATGATGTAATAAATTATATTGAAATTTTTTTTTTTTTTTGAAAGGATTTGATTTTATTAGATATCAAAGCCATAAGAAACAGGCCAGAGTCTAACAGAACTTACATAAGAAAACCCGAGACAAACCAGATAATCTATCTAAGCCACTCTAAACTCATTAAGATCTAAAAGGACGCTCGCTGAACAACAAGCCTAAACTAAGCAAGAGTAGTCTCGCTCTCTAAGGAAAAAAATATTCATCTAGTCTAATTTGCCAGTCACGCAATTGTGGTACAAATATCAACTAGAAACGTCTTAGAAAAACCTATAGAAATTACCCCTACTTCAAAAGACTTGAGTCCAGAATGTCTAGAAGCTTGTGGGACTTAAGCAAGCGCAGGTCCCTTCCCCGCAGGGTTGGAACCAATACCCTCTACAGCCTCCTTTGTTGCCAACAACCTCGGCATCAGGTTGCTCCTCGGGCCGTTATGGAGATTCTGCAATATAAAGCCCAAATGGAGTCCCCTATACACAGGCCCAATCAGTGGCCCATGCAGATCAGACCCAAATCCAGCCACAACCTCAGGTCCAATCAAAGTCAGCGGCCCAGTATCCAGCCCGGTCAAACCAGTGGTCAACCCTAGGTCAAACCTAAAGTTCCCCTCCAGTTCTTCCAATCTCTCTTCTTGCTCACAGTCCTCCATTGCAGTCACCTCCAGGACCGGTAAAACAATCCTAGCCAACTCTAGATCTTGTCCAATCACCGCCGGCGTCACGGCAAACCCTCCTGCAGCCTTCATCCGCCCAGATCTGACATCGACCAACCAACGCCGACACCACGACACAGGGTAGGATCGCCAACACCAAAGCCGCAGTTCTGATTCGATCCGCCGACCCACGGCCAAAAAAAACCCTCAGTTGAGAAACACATCAACAGGAGCCTTCGAGAATCTTGGTCGAGATCCCGACGTCGTTTCAGAAGAGACCACAGACTCTTCAAACCCACGCCGCTGTCATCTCGCCTCTGCCTGGACTGGAGAGCACGAGGCTCGCCGCCGCCATCAAGAAAACTAATTTTCGCTATACCGGGTCGCTCCGCAGGTTTCAGAGACCCCTTTGCCATCTTTTTATAACATATATTGAATTTGGTTATGCTATAATTGTGAATATTAAATGTGGTTGAGTCAGAAGCTCAAATCAAGCCCAAAGTCACAACAACAAACCCGAGCCTGAAGCTCAGGACCAAGCTACAAGGCTAGAAAAGAAGCTCGCCATGTGTTGCCATGACAATGGTTATGAATCTTCTCAAACTAAGCCCATCCAGTTAGATGCGATGTCTAGGTAAGGTTCAGATGAGGCTGTGTACTTAAGTGAGCCTCGCTCCACCTAAACCTCATCCTTCCTTACCTGGTAGTATTCAATTGGAGTTACCAAAAGGGTCGACTAATAACATTTCATTCCTTGGCAGACCAGTTCGAGCCCAGCAAGGATCCATTGAATTAAATAAATGAATAGGCATATTATGTGGGGAAGTTTGTTGTCTGGCTAACAGTGCTGTTATGCACAACATACTCCCATATCGGAGATATTTTCAAACTTATTACCTATTCATATCCCTGTGACAACTGCATCAGGCCAATCCAACCTGATAGAGGGCCATGGCAAAACCCAATTTATGTTGTCCGACTCCAATGGTACTGAATTTACCATTAATAAAGCCTTATATTCTCCACGTTCCAGAAGAACGTTATTGAGTTTTAAGGATATTCGAGCCAACAGTTATCATGTTGAAACCACTGAGAAAAATGAGTGTAATATCTTTGCATAACCTCTGAATATGCGGCCAGAAGCATATATTCGAGAAATTGAAATCTATTAGCTAGAAGCTAACTTATTCGAGCAACTACTTGCTATGACATGACCATTTGGGACACCCAAGTCAAAGTATGATGCACCGTATCCTCAACTTATCACACGGGCATCCCCTTCTGAATAAGGGTCTGGTGTTTAGTAACACATCATGCCAACTTGCTCGATCGTTAGGAATGTTAAACTCTAGACCATCATGTGCGAAGACTAGTATATATACACACCATTTTTCTGCACAGAATGGAAGGAAAATTTGTGGACCTATCTAACCACCATGCAGACCATTTAAATATTTCATGGTTTTGGTTGATGTATCGACAAAATGATCACATGTTACATTATTTTCCACGAGAAAATGCTGCTTTTGCTAAACTGGCGCAGATCATGAAATTGTGCCTCACCACTCAGATTACTCCATAAAGTGGATAAGACTTGATAATGCCGGAGAGTTTACATCAAAGTCTTTTGATGATTATTGCATATCCCTTGGGATTGATGTTGAACATACAGTTCCCTATGTTCACACCCAAGATGGTCTCGTAAATAGAATCTTGGTAATGCGCACCAAGCTTCTAGTTTTTGCGTGGGGCTATGCAATCTTGCATGCAGCCATGTTGGTCCTGTTGAGGCCCACTACTACCAAACCTTACTTAGCATTATAGCTGGTGATTAGGTACGAACCTGACGTTTCGCATTTACGCGCATTTGGGTATGTAGTCCTTGTGCCAATTGTGCCGCCACAAGGTACAAAATTGGGTCCTCAACAAAGGATGGGTATGTATGTCGATCATGAATCCCATTCATTATATGCTCTTTAGAGCCCTTCACAGGCAACCTTTTTTCTACTAGACTTGTAAATTGTCACTTTGATGAGACAGTCTTCCGACCGTTAAGGGGAGATAAGAACGTTACCGTTCTTGATGAACGACGTGAATTGACGTGGAATGTCCCCGCTATGTTTCATCTCGATCCCCAAACCTCACAATGCGATAATGAAGTGTGGAGAATTCTAGATCTATAGAGTATAGCCCAAAATATGCCAAACTCTTTCTCTGATCTAGCTAAAGTGATGAGATCACATATACCTGTTGCAAATGTGCCTGTAAGGATAGACGTCCCTGTAGGACATGTCGTCCCAGATGGACGAGGTACGACCATGGCGACTAACTAGTCATATTTCCCTGCCCAGAAGCGAGGTAGACCATTAGGTTCGAAAGATTCTTATCCCTAGAAGAGGGTAAACTCTGCACAAATTAATCTTCTTGACATCGCAATCTCAAACTGATTCATCTCACGAGATAAATCCAGATTATGGGGTTGTTCTAGAAGAGACGACGTTGGGGGACGCTCCAACATTTAAACCCACTCCCGAGAATAAAGAAATCTCGGTAAATTTTGTGAGATTTGGAATCAGAATGAGAATATCATTGATGATGCATGTGTTTGTATTTACGGTGGCCACCGAAACTAAAACAAGTGATGAAATCGAACCTTGCTCCATTGATAAATGTCAACAAAGCAACGACTGGCCAAAAAGGAAATAAGGAATCCAGGTCAAATTAGATTCCTAAACAAAGAGAAAGGTGTTTTGGGCCTGTTGTTCCTACACCTCTCCATGTTAAACCTGTAGAATTTAAATAGGTATTTATAAGGAAGCGTAATGAGAAAAACGAGATTGTGATACACAAGGCTAGTCTAGTGGCACAAGAATTTTCTCAACGCCCTGTGATTGATTACGAGGAGGCATATTCTCCCATAATGGACGTCATAACGTTCCACTACCTTATCAGTTTGGTAGTTTCCAAAAAATTGAATATGCAGCTTATGAATGTGGTCATAACTTATCTCTATGGGGATAATAATACAGAGATATACACGAAAGTTCTTGAAGGACATAAGGTACTCGATGCAAATTGTTCTAGACCACGGAACGTGTTCTCCATTAGTTTTGAGGTGTTCACTTTATGGATTTAAACAATCTAGACGGAAGTGGTATAACTGTCTAAGTGAATATTTGATCGGGAGGGGATATGTGAATAATAAACTATGCCCATGCATGTTTATTAAGGAAACAAGTTTCGGGTTTGCAATTATGGCGGTCTTGTCAAAGACATGAATTTGATTGATATTCATGAAGAGATCAAGGAAACCACAAAGCACCTGAAGTCGGAATTTGAGATGAAAGACCTTGGGAGAACAAATTATTGTCTCAACCTGGAGTCCGAGCACAGTGCAGATGAAAATTTGGTCCATCAACCAAATTACATCCAGAAGATGTTAAGACGCTTTAATGAGGATAAAAGTAAGTACACCAATGGTCGTCTGAAGTCTAGAGAGAACCGTATCGCCCTGCAGATGATAACGAAGAGATATTGGTGCCAGGAGTCCCATATCTAAGTGCAATAGAAGCATTATTGTACTTGGCTCAATGCCCTAGACAGGACATCTCATTCGATGTGAACCTGTTAGTTAGATATAGCTCTACGCCAACATGTTGCCACTGGAATGGCATAAAAGACATTTTTCGCTACCGTAGAGGTACAACGGATATGGGCTTATTCTATCCCTATGCATCAAGGAATGGATCAAACCCACTTGATCCTCAGAATGATGCTCGCCTTGTTGGATATGCTGATACAGACTATCTATCAGACCCGCACAAGGCTCGTTCCCAAACTGGTTGTCTTTACCATTGGGAATACTACAATTTCTTGGAGGTCTAGGAAACAGACTCTTGTTGCTACCTCTTTGAATCATGCTAAGATTCTAGCCCTTCACAAAGCAGTACGTGAATGCATATGGTTAAGAGCCATCACAAAGCATGTTCAAAGCACATGTGGGCTGCATTCCACCATTGATGAACCAACCACTATCCACGAGGATAATGCTGGTGTATCGAGCAAATAAAGACAGGTTTCATCAAAGGAGACAACACCAAACGTATTGCACCAAAATTCTTCTTCAATCAGCAACAACAGGAGCATCAGAAGATTGAGGTCAAGCATATTCGATCTGAAGACAATCGTGCAGACCTCTTCACCAAGTCACTACCAAGGTCTACATTCCAGAAGCATGTACAAAATATTGGTCTACGTAAATTATCTTAATTACATAACATGTAATTTTCAGGGGGAGTTGAAATCAGGGGGAGTATCCCGAAGCATACCCACTTGACCATCGTGTACTCTTTTTGTCCTTCGTGTAGGGTTATTTTGTCCCACTGGGTTTTGTTACCTAGCAAGATTTTAACAAGGCACATCTTTAGCATGGTCGTCCCACTTATATTACATCCTGAAGATGATTTGATTCGACATATATGCATTTCCTCATCTTTTCTCATCAACCCGGGTTTTTCCATTGGGTTTACTGGGCAAGGTTTTGGTGTAGCAACTCTAATGCATCCCTTCCGTAGACATACTACCAACTTATGATGCTGATAAGAAGACTCCGGATCGACTTATCACCGAAGCTGTGATATTACTACTCCACACTCACGCGCGTTGTGCTCTTTTTCTCCTTCGACTAAGATTATTTTTTCCCACAGGGTTTTTATTACTTGGCAAGGTTTTTGACGAGGCAACTTAGAAGCGCACAGCCTAGGCAACACTATTGACATGAAATATCCAAGGGGGAGTGTTGTAAACTATTGTGGCTATATCAAGTAAATAGATATAGGGTAATATATATTGACTTGTGTGTCATGAAGCCATGTGAAGTAGCAACAAGTAGAGCAGCAGAAACCATGTGAAGTTGCAGCAAGATCTTGACATTCTTGCTGCATAATCCTTTGTAATTAATGCAGCCATAACAATGGACTTATTGTTATGGCTTTCACACAAGTTTGTACTCCTACATTGTCACACCCCTGATTTTATCACAAATAAAAATCGATATATAATCCCATAATTATACATGCGCGATCGTTCAGCCATCAGTACAAAATACATGGAGACATCTTCCCTTTACAGCAATTAAGTACATATTGATGCCCTGAACCACAATTTCAAATATTGACCCGCTCCACAGAGTCATATATTACAAAACTTACAAATTAAATTGTCATAAAAAAATAAAACGTAAATGCTCCTCAGAGCTTACTACATAGCGGAAGTCATAACAATGGCAAAGCCAACAAAATTTGCTTCCTACCCATTCAGTTGCCAACAAGCTACCTCAGCTTCAGCCACGATTACCCTGACCTGCAGGATTAACCCCTACACCAAAAGAATGGTGCACCGGGTTTCCACACAACAAAACCCGATAAGCTTATGCAAGCTCGTATAAGTAACTCATGAACATTAATCAACAACTCACACACATCAGCTAAAGGAAACCATGCAACCATGATTCCTTCTAACACTCCATAACCTTTCCATCTAAAGGACAACATAAATCACCGCTGTGACAATGTTCTATTTGCTAACTTAACCATCAAGAAGCAATTCAAGTCTCATCTCGACAATAAAAGAAGAAAACTCAAGGAATTCTCCTTTAACTACATACTTATGAGTCTCCAGCAACCTCGACCGTTACCCCCATAATCTATAATGGCAGATAGACTATAGCTCTATTGAAATCGTAACCACTCGTCTGGCTACGGACGTGATTACCTATTTCCTGCCTTGGTCACCATCTGCTACTTGTCACCATCTGTGACATGTGGTTTTCATACCCCGTCTGGTCTCATAATCAATATTAAGGTCACCATCTGCAACCTGTCACCCTCTGTGCCCTGTCACCATCTGTAACACATGATCTTCAGACCCCATCTGGTCATGAAATCAAACATCAAGGTCACCGTCTGCAACCTGTCACCATCTGTGACATGTAATCTTCTTAGACCCTATCTGGTCTTAAAGTCAAACGTTAAGGAAGTTGCACCTGACCTAAAAACGTTACAAACATCTAGTTTCGGCTTTCCTAATCCCTGCTCACCATCTGTGACTCTTGGTACAAAGACCAATACATCTAAAATGAGTCACGCTTGACTCAAAAATGTAATATCAAGCTCAATACTTTTGAAACAACAGAAAACATCTTTTTCCACAATATTGTTTCCTGAAAAGTCACATTCAACAATAATATGAACATCATCATGCATATTATTCATCACAATCATCCGCAAGGATATATGTATATATATATATATATTCCATGTAAATATATATATATATGTAGCCATTCGCTCAGGAATGCCTACTAATACCAGCTATAGTTTGTAGTTAAATGATTAACGCCAAAACAATAATGGTAATTATGTTCATAAAGAACCTTGTGAGATTACTCACCTCGAACTCCCGCTGCGTCTTCAATAAAGCACAAAGCCGCCAATCCACAAAATAATCATCCAATGTACTTCATCAAGTACCTAACATACGGTTCCAACTTAGTAACGATTCACATTTGATTTTAGTCCGAAAACCCTGTTTTGAACTAAAATCCCCAAAGTGGAGCCAATCGAGGCAAAACTACATCCGAGACCTCCCAAAGTCTCTGGAATACGTCCACGATCGATATGACCAAACCACAAGTCGATCGGACGCTCGAATCCTCACGGATCGAATAAATCAACCGGTATGAAATGGTAAAAATCATAACAATTCCATACGAACTCCAAAATTTGCATATTATATATCGAAACGCTCGTATCAACGACTAGAACATATATAATACCAAAAACAGTTCCCTACATGACCGGAAAGCCACCAGAAAGCCGCCACAGATGGTGGTGCACCGCCGCCAGTCAAAACTCAATATTTCACAAAACTCCCAACATCAAAGTTCTTCATCTAAGCATGCTTGTGAACTTTCATAACTAGCTCGAAGTCAGAAAATAAGCATAAAGGGTCGAAAACTACCTCACAAGCCGTGAACAGTAATCCAATCTGAGTTGAACCAAGTTTTACGTGAATCGATCCAAACAACCACCAAGGATCGATCAAGGAGGCTGCTCTGAGCTCCCTAAGCTCAACTTGAAGCCCCGCCGACGTCGGAGATCGGAGAACCGATCGGGTCCTAAAACACTCAACTGCGCCGCCTTGCAGCGTCGCCGTGGAGGAGAATTGGGCCCTATAGGACACCAGAGGGACGACCAGACGGAGGAGACGATCCTATCTGGAAAGTTTCGTCGCCGGAGACCGCAGCAGTTCGCCGGAAAAGTCGGGTCGGGTCAGTCACGGGCGAGGAGAGAGAACGGAGCGTTTCTGATTTTTCCGGAAATGGTAAATGTGAAATGTAAATAGTAAGTTTCCGAAAATGGAAACTCCTATTTATAGAACTTTCCCAAAACTTCAAATGCTCATAACTTTCACATACGAACTCCGATTGACGTGTTCCGCATGTCCACGAACTCGTATCGACGGGCTCTACAACTTTCAAGAAGGAAGTTTTCTGAGAATCCCAACGTATAAAAAGTCAAACATCACACAACCCCCTAAACTGTGAAATTCGAATAATTATACGTACGAAAACCATTCCACTTCACAAACAACCAACGAATAAAGCAAAATAACAATTATTTGTACAACTGGTCCATTATTAATTACCAAAATTACATAACAGAAATCCAGGTCATCACAGTCTACCCTCCTTAAAGGAGTTGCATCCCGAAATTCACGCTTGTTCATCAACAAACAACTGTGGGTACTTCGCTCTCATATCCGACTCCAACTCCCAAGAAGCATCACCCTCGTCATGGTGACTCCACAATACCTTGACCAAGTCAACTTCCTTCCTTCGAAGTTGCTTTGTTGACCTATCCAAAATACGAACAGGTTCAATAACAAAGGTCGTATCCGCATGCACCTTAATCGCACCATAATCGATCACATGTGACTCATCCTGGACATACTTCCTCAACATAGACACAGGGAACACATCATGCACACCAGACATACTAGGAGGTAAGGCAAGCCTATAAGCCAAATCTCCTACCCTTTATAGAATTTCAAAAGGTCCGACAAACCTTGGTGATAACTTCCCTTTCTTGCCAAATCTCACCACACCCTTCATGGGTGAGACCTTCAAGAACACATGATCACCCTCTTTAAACTCAACCTGCCTCCTTTTCAAATCTGCATAACTCTTCTGTCTACTCTGGCTGTTCGAATTCTGTCCCTGATAATTGAAATCTTGTCAGTGGTCTCCTGCACAATCTCAGGACCCAATAACATCTTATCTCCCGCTTCTGCCCAACAGATCGGAGATCTACATGGCCTACCATACAGGGCCTCATATGGTGTCATGCCAATACTGGAGTGATAACTGTTGTTGTAGGAGAATTCAATCAACGGCAGATGATCCTCCCAACTTCCCTTGAAGTCCAACACACAGGCTCTCAACATATCCTCCAACACCTGATTCACCCGCTCAGTCTGCCCATCAGTTTGAGGGTGAAATGTTGTACTCATATCTAAATTAGTTCCCATGGCCTTTTGGAAACCGCTCCAAAATTTTGAAGTAAACCGAGCATCAAGATCAGAAACAATTAACACAGGCACTCCATGAAGTTTCACAATCACCTCAATATAAAGCTCGCACAACATGTCAACCGAATACGTCATTGACACCGGAAGAAAGTGCACCGATTTCGTCGAACGATCCACGATCACCCACACTGCATCGTGACTTCGTTTAGACCTAGGCAGTCCGGTGACAAAATCCATTGAGATCTGCTCCCACTTCCATACGGGAATAGGTAATGGCTTCAACATATCTGCAGGCCTCTGATGCTCAGCCTTCACTCTCTGGCAAGTAAGACACTTGGAAATATACTCTGCCACATCCCTTTTCATTCTATTCCACCAGAACTGCCTTCGCAAATCTTGATACATCTTAGTGCTTCCAGGGTGCACAGTATACCGCGATCGATGTCCCTCACGAAGAATTTCTCCCTTGAGGTCAACACGATCTGGAACATACAACCTATGGTTCATCCGCAAACCACCATCCTTTGCCACCGACCACTTCGATGGAACGCCAATGGATGAATCCGCAGCCAACTCTGCCAACTTCGCACGTGAGAACTCATCCTCTGTTTAACCTTGAATGATCTTGGAAATCAGGGTAGGCTGTACCGTGATACTTCCAAGGAAACTCCCATTCTCAACTCTTGCTTGTACAAGGTTAAACTCAGATGCAGTCTCCAACATAAGCCACTCCTGAACCATAACAAAAGCAACAATACCTCTGGGCTTCCTACTCAAAGCATCCGCCACCACATTGGCCTTTCCTGGATGATACTCCAAGGTGAAATCATAGTCCTTAATGAGCTCCATCCACCTTCTTTGTCTCATGTTCAACTCCTTCTGAGAGAATAGATACTTCAAACTCTTATGATCCGAAAAGAGTTCGAACTTCTCCCCATACAAGTAATGCCTCCAAATTTTCAAGGCAAACACAACTACAGCCAACTCCAAATCATGAATAGTCAACACTGGGGCTGTGGTGAATCTAGCCTTCAACTCATTGAATGCTCGCTCACATTCCTCAGTCCACACAAACTGGACATCCTTCCTGGTCAACTTGGTCAGAGCCGAAGCAATGCTAGCAAATCCCTCAATGAATCTCCTATAATAACCTGCCAAACCCAGAAAACTACGTACCTCCGTAACAGTAGTGGGTTGGCCCCAGTTCATCACTGCTTCCACCTTAGAAGGATCCACAGAGACCCCATCCTTCGAAACTACATGACCGAGGAACTTGACCTTCCTTTGACAAAATTCACACTTCTCGAATTTTGCAAACAACTTCTTTTCTCTCAAAATCTGTAGCACCATCCGCAGATGCTTAACATGATCCTCCAACGTCTTGGAATAAATAGAGATATCATCCACGAACACCACCCCGAACTTATCCAAGTACGGACTGAACATACGGTTCATCAAGTCCATAAAGGCAGCAGGTGCATTGGTTAGACCAAAAGGCATGACAACAAACTCAAAGTGTCCGTACCTAGTCCTAAAAGCAGTTTTAGGAACATCATCATCCTTCACCCTCAAATGGTGATATCCAGATCTCAAATCAATCTTCGAGAATACAATAGCTTCCTTAAGTTGGTCAAACAAGTCATCAATCCTAGGTAAAGGGTACCTATTCTTGATCGTCACCTTGTTCAATTGCCGATAATCCACACACAATCGTAGTGAACCATCCTTCTTCTTCGCAAACACCACAGGTGCACCCCAAGGAGAAGTACTAGGTCTAATGAACCCTTGTTCAAGTAAACCATCAGTTTGCTCCTTCAACTCTTTAAGTTCAGTTGGTGCCATCCGAAATGGTGCCATTGATACAGGTGCAGTACCTGGTATCACATCGATAGCAAAATCCACTACCCTCCTTGGAGGTAACCCCGGTATTTCCTGAAATACATCACTATACTTGGAAACCACAGCAATCTCTGTCATAACCACAGCACAACTCACTGACTCCACATGAGCTAAGAATCCTGCCCTCAAAGCAGTATCTGACCTAAGACACCGACAACGAAACACCGGCTGTCCAGGTATATGAAATGACACTACCATTTCAAAGCAATCAATCATAGCATGATTTGGCCTCAGCCAATCAATACCCAAAATAACATCATACGTATGATCTGCTAACACAATCAAAGTTGCAGAAAGCTCCCTACCACCGATCACAATCGGACATGCATCACAAAACATATCAAGCTCAAGGGAAACACCAAGTGGGGAAATAACACACAAAGGTCTAGCAAGAGGCCTAGGAGTCAAACCTAACATATCAACCACAGAGCTAGATATGAAAGAGTGGGACACTCCCGTATCAAACAACACTCTAGCAAAGAAATCAAATAAGGATAAGGTACCTTCCACTCCAGTATTCTGCTGACCAATAGCAAACACCCTAGCCTGCCCCTGAGGCTGTTGCCTCTGCTGGTTCCCTTGTCCCCTACCCTGTTGGGTACAATCCCTTGAGAAGTGCCCTGTCTGGCCACATGTGAAGCACGCCAAGTTCTTCGGTTTTGTGCAAGCTCGAGCAACATGGCCCATCTCATTGTAATTGAAACACTTCGGGTTCGCCACCGGCCTATTAGGTGCAACCCTAGTAGGTGCGGCTGCAGCCCTAGCTGCCGCCTGCTAATTAGTTCTCTGTCTCTTCCAGAATCCACCTCGATTCCCAAATGTTTTACTGCTCCCCGCAGTTGCCTTTCCCTTTCTTTGGAAATCCCTCTCAGCCGATTCTTGCTCCTGGAAAGTCAAGTTCTCCTGCTCAATGGCCATTGCCTTAACGAAAATGAGCTCCAGCGTCTTCAGTTCCAGAACAGCGACATCACGCTGGATCGAAGCATTCAGTCCCCACTGAAACTTCATAGCTAAGCTCTCAACATCCATCTGCCTCACAAAGCGATACAACCTTGAGAACTCAGCCTCATACTCCCTCACACTCTTAGTCCCTTAGACTAACGAGACAAATTCCCTTTCCAATTGCTCCCTCACAGAAGGCGGAAAGTACTTCTTCCTGAACAGTTCCACAAAACTGTCCCAGGTCATGGTGGACACATCCATCACTCTCTATGTGCCGCTCCACCACACCCGTGCATCGCCTTGGAGCATAAATGTGGCAATCTTCCTCTTCTCAATGTCGTCGCAAACGACCATCTCGAAGTAGGTCTTCATGTTCTCGATCCACTGATCTGCCAACATGTGATCCGTACCTCCCTGAAATGGGACTCCTCCCAATCTCGAAATTTCCTTTGCCAACTTTGACAAACGAGTGAGATCTACAACATTTGCAACCTCCACAACAGGTGGAACAGGTAGCTCTTTGATGCCTCCACATCATTCTCGAACATCTCCTCAACAGGAGGAGGAATCCTGCCCCTACCTCGGGCTCTACCCCTACCTCTGGGCCTACCTCGACCCCTAGCTCTGCCTCCTTAAGAATCCATCACCTAAGGAGCATAACAACATGTGTTTAATACATGTATAACTTTCAAACACAAGTATAAGTCAACGCTATGACTCGATCAACCACAACACTACGTCAGAGGATACAATTCCATCCCCTACTTCAATCTTGAGTTAAAACTAAAGGACATCATTCCTCAAAAGTCTTTAACTCATAGAAGCTACATCTAGCCTACACTTCATCTCCTGAGCCGACACTACCCCGACGACTCACATCCGAACGCTCACTACACACTCAATGACTATATTCATACCGAAGAGCATCTGATGGGGATCCTCTGCAGACATGCCATCACTCGAGGAGTATTGATTGTCACCAAATATGTACCTTACGCTCTAATACTAATCTCTCACGCCCCTGATTTTATCACAAATAAAAATCGATATATAATCCCATAATTATACATGAGCGATCGTTCAGCCATCAGTACAAAATACATGGAGACATCTTCCCTTTACAGCAAGTACATATTGATGCCCTGAATCACAATTTCAAATATTGACCTGCTCCACAGAGTCATATATTACAAAACTTACGAATTAAATTGTCATCACATAATAAAACGTAAATGCTCCTTAGAGCTTACTATATAGCAAAAGTCATAATAATGGCAAAGCCAACAAAATTTGCTTCCTACCCATTCAGTTGCCAACAAGCAACCTCAGCTTCAGCCACGATTACCTGACCTGCAGGATTAACCCCTACACCAAAAGAATGGTGCACCGGGTTTCCACACAACAAAACCCGGTAAGCTTATGAAAGCTCGTATGAGTAACTCATGAACATCAATCAACAACTCACACACATCAGCTAAAGGAAACCATGCAACCATGATTCCTTCTAACACTCCATAACCTTTCCATCTAAAGGACAACATAAATCACCGCTGTGACAATGTTCTATTTGCTAACTTAACCATCAAGAAGCAATTCAAGTCTCATCTAGACAATAAAAGAAGAATACTCAAGGAATTGTCCTTTAACTACATACTTATGAGTCTCCAGCAACCTCGACCGTTACCCCCATAATCTATAATGGCAGACAGACTATAGCTCTATTGAAATCGTAACCACTCGTCCGGCTACGGACGTGATTACCTATTTCCTGCCATGGTCACCATCTGCGACCTGTCACCATCTGTGACATGTGGTTTTCAGACCCCGTCTGGTCTCATAATCAACATTAAGGTCACCATCTGCAACCTGTCACCATCTGTGACACATGATCTTCAGACCCCATCTAGTCATGAAATCAAACATCAAGGCCACCATCTACAACCTGTCACCATCTGTGACATGTAATCTTCTTAGACCCTATCTGGTCTTAAAGTCAAACGTTAAGTAAGTCGCACCCGACCTAAAAACGTTACAAACATCTAGTTTCGGCTTTCCTAATCTCTGCTCACCATCTGTGACTCTTGGTACAAAGACCAATACATCTAAAATGAGTCACGCTTGACTAAAAAATGTAACATCAAGCTCAATACTTTTCAAACAATAGAAAACATCTTTTTCCACAATATTGTTTCTTGAAAAGTCACATTCAACAATAATATGAACATCATCATGCATATTATTCATCACAATCATCCACAAGGATAGATATATATATATATATATATATATTCCATGTAAATATATATATATATATATATATATGTAGCCATTCGCTCAGGAATGCCTACTAATACCAACTATAGTTTGCAGTTAAATGATTAACGCCAAAACAATAATGGTAATCCTGTTCATAAAGAACCTTGTGAGATTACTCACCTCGAACTCCCGTTGCGTCTTCAATAAAGCACAAAGCCGCCAATCTGCAAAATAATCGTCTAATGTACTTCGTCAAGTACCTAATCACATACGGTTCTAACTTAGTAACGATTCACATTTGATTTAAGTCCGAAACCCCTGTTTTAAACTAAAATCCCCAAAGTGGAGCCAATCGAGGCAAAACCACATCCGAGCCCTCCCAAAGTCTCCGGAATACGTCCACGATCGATATGACCAAACCACAAGTCGATCGGACGCTCAAATCCTCAAGGATAGAATAAATCAACCGGTATGAAATCGTAAAAATCATAACAATTCCATACGAACTCCAAAATTTGCATACTATATATCGAAACGCTCGTATCAACGATTAGAACATTTATAATACCAAAAACAGTTCCCTACATGACCGGAAGACCACCAAAAAGCCGCCACAGACGGTGGTGCACCGCCACCGGCCAAAACTCAATATTTCACAAAACTCCCAACATCAAAGTTCTTCATCTAAGCATGCTTGTGAACTTTCATAACTAGCTCGAAGTCAGAAAACAAGCATAAAGGGTCGAAAACTACCTTACAAGTCATGAACAGTAATCCAATCTGAGTTGAACCAAGTTTTACGTGAATCGATCCAAACAACCACCAAGGATCGATCAAGGAGGCTGCTCTGAGCTCCCCAAGCTCAACTTGAAGCCCCGCCGACGTCGGAGATCGGAGAACCGATCGGGTCCGAAAACACTCAACTGCGCCGCCTTGCAGCCCCGCCGTGGAGGAGAATCGGCGCTAGAGGACCCCAGAGGGACGACCAGACAGAGGAGATGAGCCTATCTGGAAAGTTTCGTCGCTGGAGACCGCCGCAGTTCGCTGGAAAAGTCGGGTCGAGTCAGTCGCGGGCGAGGAGAGAGAACAGAGAGTTTCTGATTTTTCCGGAAAAGGTAAATGTGAAATGTAAATAGTAAGTTTCTGAAAATGGAAACTCCTATTTATAGAACTTTCCCAAAACTTCAAATGCTCATAACTTTCACATACGAACTCCGATTGATGCATTCCACATGTCCACGAACTCGTATCGACGCGCTCGACAACTTTCAAGAAGGAAGTTGTCTGAGAATCCCAACGTATAAAAAGTCAAACATCACACAACCCCCTAAACTATGAAATTCGAATAATTATACGTACGAAAACCATTCCACTTCACAAACAACCTACGAATAAAGCATAATAACAATTATTCGTACAACTGGTCCATTACTAATTACCAAAATTACATAACAGAAATCCAGGTCATCACATATATAAACCCTTCTATTGCACTACTAGAATTTTGGTCTTTAACATCGGCCAGAAACCGATGTTAAAAAAAAAAAATCATCCGATGTCTTAGTGGGGGATGTTAAAGATCAAGAAATCCCAGACATCGGTTGTTAGCCGATGTTAAAAATGACTCTGGACATCAGTTTCTTGTAAGGTCCTGATGTATAAAATGACTATGGACATCGTTTGATTTATAAAAAACTGATTTGGAAATCCTACTATGACATCGTTTTACATAAGAAATTGATTTATATATCAGTATTAGACATATGTTCTATAGATAGAACTGATGTCCTGAGTCATTTATAACATCAGTTTGTTATTTCAAATTGTTGTGTCTTCATTCTTTTTGCTTCAATTTCTAGTTTAGAAGTGATTACTATAAATCAGTTTCTTCACTAGAAAAGTATCACAATGAGAATACCGGTGGTAAGCAAAAGAAAATTCTCATTAATATTATTGATAAAAACAGTACAAAGAGTATGGAGAAGGGGACATATGGCCTAAACTTCTCCATATACAATAGCAAAGAAAAGAACAAGATTGAAGTCTCCTAAATAAATCATATGAAGACAAAAACGGTTTGTAGATACAGTAAAAAGAAAAAGAGAAAAAAGTAGCAGTTTGTTATGAGATAAAAATACTTGTAACTTGAATTTCCAGTCCTTGGTGTAGCTGTGAATGAACCTAGCAAAAACATGTGCCAATGAGTTGAGAACTAGTTTCACAGATATCCACTTAAATTGCAACTTCAAATCACAAAAAGTAGTTAAAGTAGAGGGCAATGACTTAACAGTATCATTGATCTATAGCAAAAATATAAAGTACACAGGGGTGACATAGGCCAAAGTCCACACCTGCATTGTTTGAATGTGAATACATAGGCTGCGTAAAAGCCTAATCTTAGTGGCTTTGAATGATAATATTTGAAGTTCTGCATTACCATCCATGGAAACCATGGAATTATATCTTTCCTGAAGACAAAATCTAACTGTTAGTCATGAATAGCATAAATAATAATTATGATGATGGTTACTAATGATTGGTGAAGCATTAGTAAACTGAGAGTTTTATCTGATAAGAACCAGAACTAGAAATTTGTTTTACCAATAGGGGAACTTTGGTGAGATCTCTTACTGATGATATCAAAGGGACAATGAAATAAATGCATTGAGAAAGAGAAGAGTGAGCACATGAACACTCTCGAGGAAAACAAATAAACTTTTGCATGTCCATGTGTTATTCCTCAATCCTTTCTTTGCTTCAAGATTGATCATGAACCAGAACTAGTGACTTGTCTTTTAATTAAGGGAACTTTGGTGAGATCTCTCATTGATGATAATGAAATAACCTCACCAATGCTCAAAAACAACAATCTAGAATATGACAGTGCAATCAAAGTAGAAAAAGGGTAGAAGAAGCATAAACTGCAAATAAACAAACTTTGGAAAAAAATGTGTCAATTGGAAGAGCATAAATGATACCTTGAAAGTGTTGTAGGAGAATAGAATTGTGTGTTTATTATTGATAATAGGAACCCTTATATAGGGAGTTACAAGGTATACAAAAGGTAAGAGAATCCGAATACAATTGAATACCTATAACACTTTCCTATTACAATCCTAAACCCTAGTTTGTAGAGGCACACTATGTCGACATCCTTCAACACTCCCCCTTGTGCCGCTCAAACTTGGTGATGACGCTTTGATCGTTGCCTCGTTAAAAACCTTGTCAGGTAACAAAAACCCTGTGGGACAAAAATAACCATGGTCGAAGGACAAAAAGAGCACAACACGTCCTTCACTCTTTGAGATCGAACATGTAGACATCATGCCTCCCCCTGATGTCAATATCTCCCCCTGATCGCTACAATCATGGGGGTTCTGATAACTTTCTCAATCCGATGCGCTTCACATGTTTCTTGAAGGTGGATTTTGGTAATGACTTAGTAAATAAGTCCGCTACATTATCCTTTGATTGGATTTGGTCCACTTCAATATTTTGAAGTGCTTGTTGTCATTTTGATGGAGGAGAGGAGGAGCACGGAAGGTGGCATTTTGCCTTGTGGGGTCCGATCCCACACTTCCGTCATTTCTTTTCTCTCTGTTGGGATAAAACAAGCCCATATCAATCGTACCTCTCAAATATCGAAAGATTGTCTTTATACCAATCTAATGGAGTTGCGTTGGCGCGGGGCTATATCTAGCCAACAAGTTCATAATAATTGAGGTGTCCGGTCTTGTATTGTGCTAAGTACAATAATGCGCCTATTGTACATAAGTAAGCACTTCTGCTATTAACACGTCTTCGTCATCATCCCTGGGACAAAACGGATCCCTTTTAGGGCCAAGACTACGGACGACCATGGTGCATCTTTGACTTTATCAAAAATGTCTCTTGACACGGTATACAAGTTCTGAATTTAGACAAAACCGTGTTCTCCCAAGGTCTTTCCTCTCAAACTCGGATTTCAAGTGTTCAGCCGTTTCCCTTAACTCTCAAGGGTTCCAATTATGTTTATCAACATAAACCGCGACAATTGCAAATCCAGAACTTGTCATAGAAACGCGTGGGCATAGTTCATCATATCCCTTCCCAATCAAGTAGTCATTTCAGTGAGCATTTCAACCTCGTTGCAAATGCGCTCCGTAGTCTAGAGCCACTTGACTTGGGTAAATAAAGTCCACAAGAACCTTCATTATATTCCGTATCTAGATCCCCATAGAGATACGTAGTGACCACATTAATAAGCTCCATGTTCAGTTATTTGGAAACTACCAAACTGACAAGGTAGTGGAGTGCAATGACATCCATTACGAGAGAATATGTCTTCTCGTAGTCGATTCCAGGGCGTTGTGAGAAACCTTGCGCCATAAGGCAAGATTATCATCTCTTTTTCTCATCACGCTATCTAACGAAGACCTATTAATGTCAATAGGTTTTATGTTAGGAGGTGTTGGCATCTCAGGCCCAAAATCCTCCTCTTCATTAGTGAATCCAATTCAACCTGGATCGCATCTTTCCATTTAAGCCAATTTTCTCTATGTTGGCATTTTCAACAGAGTAAGGTTCGATGTCATTGGTTTCAATAATCCCACATCCTCATGTACACTAGTGTAGTTTGTAGAGATCTCTATATTATCGAGAATTGGTTCTAACATTGAGGCGTCCCCCAATGTTGTCTCTTGGACATAACCACAATCCAAAATATTCTCATGAGACAGATTTTGAGTATCAATGATCAATGGATCAAGTTGTGCCAAACTCGCTCTCTTCTTAGGGCGAGAATCCATCGAACCTATGGGTCTCCTACTCTCTCTAGCGGAACCCATAGCCTATGACGCCATTATGCCACATTTGTGGCGTCACCATACCACCATCCATGGTAGTGGTGCAGTACCCATCTTCTCTGGGTGGCACCATGTCCTCTTGTGGGGACATCAATCCTTGCAGGCTTGTTTGCAGCAGGTATATGTGATCTCGTCACTTTTAGGGGATCAAGTTGAGACATAGTGGGGATAGACCACGACAATTCCTGTCGTTCCTGTTGAACATTGACTTTCTAATCTCCCCCTAACGACGGGAAGACTGTCTCATCAAAGTGACAATTCGCAAATCCAGCGAAATAGAGATCGCCTGTCAAGGGTTATACATAGCGGACTTATAGTTGGAGACTCATGTCCAATAAATATATATATGTATTCGTTGCAATGACTCATGTTGATGCGCTGTGGCGGAGCAATTGGCACATGAACCGCACACTCAAATATGCATAAATACAAGATATTAGACTCGAACCCAGTCACTAGCTGTAACGCAAATAAAAGTTGAGTGGCTGCTATGAGTCGTAGACGAATTAGCATAGCTGCATGCGATATTGCATAACCCAAGTGGAAATATTGGTGCGCATTACCAATGTCCGGCCTACTATCGTAGTCGTTTAATGGTGGCTTTTCCGCAAGACCAATTGGGTGTGTACATGGGAATATGATACTTGATATCAATACCCAATGATATGCAATAGTCATCGAAAATTGTCGATGTAAACTCTCTAGCATTATCAAGTCAAAATGACTGAATGAGATGATCTGGGTAGTGAGCCTGTAGCCATATGTTATGTGCTAGGAGTGTAGTATAAGCAGCATTACGAGTGGATAATGGCACAACACGTGACCAGCGTGTTTGCGTATCAACCAACACCATAAAACATCTATATGGTTCGCAAGTTGGTTGATCAAATCCATAGAATTCCCTTAGATTCTTTGTAAGAATGGAATTATTTCCTCAATGTCCTTTGCATAGGATGGTCTCAATCCTAAATAACAGGCTTTACAGAACGAAACATGGGCTTTATAATCAACCAATGAAGGTTTTGGTTAAGCCATAATGTCACAATAGACTTGAGAAGTAGAGAGAGGAGTTTATGGCGTCAATGCCATGTATTTGCTGTAGGGGGTAGGCGGCGCCGGCCATGTATGGCCTGTCTTTGCACAATCATGGCGCCATGAGGCGCATGTGCAGCTCCTCGAACCAATTCTTGGTTCTTACTTTTCTTCGTTCTGAAAATGGATGTTCGTGTAAAGTCTTTAATACACCGATCATCATGTCAAAGCCTATATGTGCCAAAATCCCATAAGTCGTCTCTCATGACATAGTTGGATTCAATAACTCAAATAGTGGTTGCATACAACCCACTAGAGCGACACATAAGTTTCTCTAATACTCGTTTATGTCCATAGTCATTAGAGGTGATGCAAAGGAACTCTGTCCATTCTCATAATGTGTTTCCACATGAAAACCATTGGTTCTTATATAATAAAGTTCAAATTAAGGTATGTCCAAGACATTAAGTAAAAGAATTGACACTTTATTAATAGCCAATGATTACATCAAAGTTTCCAAAATCTAATCCAAAATAAAATCAAAGTAAGACACATTGTAGTCACTCTATCCGTTTGGTAACTCCAATCAAATATGACCAGGAAAGTAGAGAGAGATGTTGGTGGAGCGAGGCTCTCTTAAGTACCAATAATCTCAATGACTTTCCTAGACATCACATTTTATTGGGTTCGTCGCATAAGAAAGAGTTAATACAATTGTCATTTATTGACTAAGGCAAATTGCCATTACAAAAGTTCTTGGAAAAATAAAAGGACTAATCTAATCAAAGTCTGCTGCATCCTTGTGCACTTCATCTTCAGCTTTGAAGTCCTCTATGGTGAGATTGACATCTCCACCATCTTCTTCTTCTTCTGCAAGGTACACTTCTTGCTCTCTCAGGTCCCTATATGCCCTGTATCTTGCAGCTAGTTCCTCGCTTGCCTTGCATTGCTTGAACCAATGCTCAATTGATCCACATCGATGACACTCATCATTGTGGTTGCCTCCCTTTAATTGAGGTGCACATTGTACACGTTGCGGGCGTTCCTTAGGAGGGTTGGTGCCACCACCACGACCCATTGAGCCACTATTACGGCTAGGGATACCACGACCCCCTCTCCCACGTGTGGCATTACCACCACGTGTATCCACACCAAACTTGCGGTTTCCTTCCTGGTTAGGGCGGTTATATGGGCTCATACATCCCTCATGTCCCCCATTCTTAGGGTACCGCTCCTTGCGCCCTCCTTTGGGTGCATTATAATTCGCCTCATGAACGCTCTTAGTTCCAATGGGCCTTGAATTATAATTCCTCACGAGTATGTTATCATGTTTCTCAGCTACAGATATAACATTGATAAGCTAATGAAACTTCGTGATCCGTCCAGCATTGACTTCAGTACGATATTGTTTTGATACCACAATGGCTGAAACAGGGAAGGTGGAGAGAGTTTTCTCAATTAGCTCTTGCTCTGTGACAGGTTGTCCACAAAACCTCAACATGGACTGTATGCGAAGAGTTTCTGAATTATATTCAGCTACAGACTTGAAATCAGCAAAGCGCAGGTTGCTCCATTGAACCTTCAAGTCAGGGAGGAGGGAATCTTGGACATTGCCAAAGCGCTCTTCTAGCGCTACCCATAGCTCTCTTGCATTCTTGATTGACATATACTCCAATCTGAGTGCCTTGTCCATATGGCGTCGCATCAAGATAACTGCTTGAGCATGCTTTGTACGTGTTCTCACAAACACAAGATCCGGGTTAGGTGCCTGGATTATGGGTAATATTCCCTTTGAAGTGAGATGGTTCTCAACATCGGTTACCCAACTGTGGTAATCCGAGCCTGTTGAGTCAAGCATGGAAAAGTCGAGTCTAGTTCATTCGACATCCTGAAAATAAGAAGAGAAGATATATTAGTTTCGGAGTTAAACTTCCATGAAAACTAAAACAATTAGATTTCCGAGCTATGCTACCAAGAAATCAATTTCCAAGAATCTCTTTTGGATTATACCAAACAATAATGTTTTAATATGGTCACAATTTGATGCTTACGGACGCTCTTAGTCCAAGCATTGTGAACGCTCTTAGTTCACACGAACACTCTTAGTTCGTTTAATTATGAACACTCTTAGTTCATACGAACACTCTTAGTTCGTTAAGCGTGAATCCCCACAATTCCGCTTTGTTAAATATCAAAATCATTTGGCAACATATATTCCAATATTTGCATAAAATAAAAGAATGTAAAATACATGAAAACAACAACTTTAATTCACAAAAACTTACGTGATGGTTCTTGAGGACACGCGCGTGTTGGAGCAGGCGTGTTTTTTTTGTCCCTTTCTAGGCTGTCTGTTCTTTGGGCTTTCCTCTTTCTTTCTTTTTCTTTCTTTCTTTTTCTTTCTTTCTCCTTTTTCTGGGCCGGCCGGGTCCCTTCTCTTTCTTCTTTTCTTTCTTTTTTTCTTCTGGGGCCCACTTTTCCTTTTCTTATTCTCTTTCTTCTTCTTCCACGTTTTCTTCTCTTTCTTCTTCTGGGGCCCACTTCTCCTTTTCTTCTTCTCTTCCTTTTTCTTCCACGTTTTCTTTTCTTTCTTCTTCTGGGTTTTTTTTCTTTCGACAGCAGGAGTTGCTGCTGCAGGGGCAAACTGCGGGGGCATGGGCTGCAAGTACTTGGCGGGGGGCTGCTGTGCAAAGGCAGCAGTAGTGGCTAGCTGCTGCGGGGGCGTCGTGCTAGGATGGCAGGCGCACTAGCGCGCTGGGCAAGGCTGCAGGACTGTGGGCTGCAGCGCGGGGGGCAGCAACCAGGCTGGGCAGGGTGGTGAGGCTTGCGGCAGAAGTCGAGCAGCAGCAGGGACTTGGCGCTGTGGTGTGGCTGCGGTGAAGTTGTAGGACTGCAGCAGGTTGTAGGTGGATGCATGCGGAGGCTGCAGCAGAGGCAGGCAGCAGCAGGGCGTAGGGCTTGAGCTTTCGGCAGGGAGCAGTAGAGCGTGCGGCTAGGAACTGCAGGGCTTGTGTCAGGAGGGCTACAGGCTTGCGGCTGTTTTGGTGATTGGGTTTTTTTCCTTTTTTTTCCGGCTAGGGTTAGGGCTCGTGCTGATAACGTGTTGTAGGAGAATAGAATTGTGTGTTTATTATTGATAATAGGAACCCTTATATAGGGAGTTACAAGGTATACAAAAGGTAAGAGAATCCGAATACAATTGAATACCTATAACACTTTCCTATTACAATCCTAAACCCTAGTTTGTAGAGGCACACTATGTCGACATCCTTCAACAGAAAGTAAATACTTTGAAGTAAATGTGTCAACTGGAAGTAAATACTTTTGCATACATCGGGACAACGGAGGAGTAATCCGAACAATGTTGTTATTAACAGAATCCACAACAAAGAGCTCGCCATCCTCTGAAATGCGGATCTTGAAAGGAACAACTCCAATGTCAGTTCCTTCCACAACAATCTCGACTAAGTACCCACTCTCAAACTGAACAACATTCCCATCTACAATTCCACAAAACCATATAACACACACCACTGAGTATACTTACACTTAACAAACCACTAATCTAAGAACAAAATTACCAAAATACACCGAAAACAGTAGTCACTTCATATTTACCTAATTGTGGTGCTTTGGCAGATGCCGCCCTCATCCACTTGACAAGGGAAGAGAAGTGCTTTATCAATGGCCCTGAGCAAACACAATCCAATCCAAATAACACTATTATCCAGCCAATAATAAGAAACAAAAACACCCAATATGTAAAAACAGATCGGTACGACCCAACTTAGAACAATTTACAGAAAAGATTACCAATTTAAGTACAATAAAGAGAAAGCAAAATTGGGTATCTGATTATCTACATAAAGCTGCACAGTAATACTAGACTAAACTCTTTACAAAAGTGAAGCATGCAATTGAAAAAAACAAAGCAAACCCAGTAACCAAACAGATCAAAACACAAAACCCAAATCAAAGCTACCTGCAGGAGCAGCATGAGCTTCAAATAGGGTGGATACACACCTTTAGCAGAAGTAGATCTGATGTTTTTTTTTTCATTGAAATAACCAATCGCATTATTGAAGAACTGGTACTACCATGAAGGAAAATAATATGAAAAACTTGCAACAATAGTTACTGACAATGCCTCTTAGGTGCATTAAAAATAATACCTTTGAAAATAGCACATCAAGGGTTCAACTTTTCAGTTTTCACAAGCGAAAGCAATATTGCTCCATGGGCAGATGGATACCTTCACATATGTAAGTGTAACTAACGAACAAAGTAAAATAATTGTCAAAGGAAGTGCATCTGTGATTGTGCAGAGTCATCAAGGAAGGGATTAAGCTCCTCTGCAGTCAATATATCTCTAAAGTTATGAATTTCATAAAATCAACAGCAGTACTTTTCTGGGTATACCATTTTTGGCGATAGTTCAATTTTCTGTTCCATCCTCAATCAAAAAAAAGCCTAGAGGATCTATCTTCATATGACTATCATGCCAATAATCCAATCCATTCAATAAATTAAAGAAGGAATCGCACAAAAGTGAAGAAACTTAAGAAACCCACTCACAGATACTTCAAAGACACAAAACCAAATCCATAAACTAAAAAGATTTAAATTACCCAGACTTCTTTCGGAGTTGCTCCAATTCGTCTATGAAACGGAGGCCTTGAACTCTGGAACATCCACCATCTTTGAGCCCTAACCCCTCGCACCCGACCTCTCTCTCCTCTTCGTTCTTAGACGGGTTCTGGTCCGAGGCGGAGAAGGAAGAAGAGGACGGTTCAGTGCCGTTCGGAGATGGAGGAGGAGGTTGGGTGCTGAACAGAAAGTAAACAAGAACTCCACGAGACAAAGTGGGTCTGGAGGACACTCTCTCCTCCGTCACGATCTCCAACGACCGGAGTGGGCTCACTGTAGCCACCATCTTCTTCGCCATCCTCCGACGAGTCAACGCCTAATGGGGAAAAGGTATTGAACACAGGCCTCCAACAGTCACTCAACATACACCAGAAATAAGGAGTAGCAAACTCTTAAAGAAGGGCAAATCCATGCCGCAAATAAACTGATATTATTCATAAACTATAAGCTATCTAACAACAATTATATTACCCATATTTATAGGGTTTACAATACTTGGAGAATAAGTAGACTTGGGCTAAAATGGAAAGCTAATTAAATGTAAATCCTAAATTAAGTGTAAAAAGATACCCTAAAAATATCTAAACAATGAAATATCAAATATTACAAATCTATAATAAAACAACAAAATAATGCATTTGATGTTGCCCCATATGCACCCGCATCAACGCCAGGCTGCACCTCTAAGATGAGCCACAAAGAAATCTCTTCGAATTCGTTTTCTAGGAGGGGGATAGGTTTAGGGGAAGGGCGAGAGAGAGTGAGTGAAGTAAAGTGGGAAAATTTTGTTCCCCGCGTGTACGAAATTGTTTAACTTAGTCTTTCTGCGTTTTCAAAAATTTTGGAATCAAAATATAGACATTAGTCAACAGTAAAAAAAGATGTCAGTTATATACATATAAATCAGAATTTGAGGAATCGATGTTAATAATAATTTTTTACATCGCGTGAATTTCTCACCGAAGTAATTGTCGTGATGTCTAAGAGCAAAATTCTAATAGTGTTGGGAGAAGAAAAAACACAACATCACCCCATCTATATGAATCAAAGCTCTCTCTATTTTCTGAAACACTTTCACTTTCATTTTACAACATTTCTCTCACTTTTCACCTCCAGGAAACTCAAGCCTCGTCAACGACGTCCGTCTTAATTCGTTGCCACAAATCAATTTTGACCAAGACAGCACCGTCACTTGAAGCCTCTACCGGGCAACGAAGTCGACGTCGTAACAGTTGCAGCGGGTCGAACCGAATTGAACCGGACGGTGACCTCACGTCCATGTAAAACGGGTGGGACCCAAGATGCTGTCTAAACGTTGACCCCTTCAAGATTCGCAAAAGGTAGTTGGATTTTTTGACAATTAACAACCCCCTCTTAATTGGTTTCTCTTTTATGAGACTTAGATGTGTAAGCATTCCATAAATTAAAGATAGCTTAACAGTGTAATTTACGGATGCATGCACATTGAGAAGTACTGTGGGTAGAAAATTGAAAATATCTTATCAACATCTACTTGATGCTGGGACCGGGCAAGGAAACTCATCACTGATAGCAAATTACGGCTGCATTATATTTCAACAAAGGTATCAGACTATCAGTAATAGCAATTTCATTTCAACAAAGAGAGTGATCGACCAGAGTCTTGTTCTTGACCAGATCTTCATGGATTTGAACCAGACCGTCATTGCATTTCTTCTCTGAGCTTTCAGATCTTATCAAAAAGATCCATCAACACTTGGTACGTCGTTCTACATCTACTATCATTTCTTTATAAATTGCATTATTTCAATATCAGTTTAGTCTTTTTGGGAAATACATACTATCATTAGTTCATTACTCGGTTTACTTTTGGGAATACTTGAACCTTCTCTTTTCATTACAGAGAGATCGAGTATACTAACTCGGGGCTAATATGGCCTTGTCTGTTACGGACCTCTTAATTGGAAAACTTGCGACAATTCTTGAGAACGAAGGAACAACCATAGCAGGTGTTCGTCATGAAGTTGATAAGATTAAGGAGGAGTTTTTAAGCATGAAAGCTTTCCTAGTGGATGCGGAGGCCAACAAACCAAAAACTGAAGGACAGAAATTGTGGGTCGCAAGAATCAGAGACTTAGCCTATGATGTTGAAGATATCATTGATGAATTCATGTTTCACATGTATGCGAAGCAAACTGGGGGTCGACTTTCAAGGGGGCTACACAAAACCATTCGCGCTCCATGTAATCTTTGGTTCAGGCATAAAATTGCAAAGAAGTTGCAGAAAATTACTGACATGATCAAAGCCATTCCAGAGAGGAATCAAAGATACGTTGTTGGCCTTGTAGGAGGAGCAACTACATCCGAAGATATTCAGAATTTGGTGCAGAACCAAGCGGAGTCTTCGTTTTTCATTATGGAAGACGAACTGGTTGGGATTGAAGGCAAGAAGCAGATACTAATGGGATGGCTAATGGATGACGAGCAACACCAAACTGTTATATCTGTGGTGGGCATGGGAGGTTCTGGAAAGACAACTCTAGTTGCCAAGACCTTCACCAATGAACTGCTAAAGAGAAATTTTGATTGTTATGCATGGATTACTGTTTCCCAAACTTATGATGTGGTACACTTGTTTCGAAGCTTGATAAGGGAACTCTACAAATCAAGGAAGGAAAATTTCCCTGCAATTTTGAATGCCATGAGCCGCATAGAATTGCTAGAGTTACTAGTTAACTACTTGGAGTCCAAAAAATACCTAGTTGTTCTAGATGACGTGTGGGATGTAAAAGTATGGAGAGAAACAAAGGTATCACTTCAAGATAGACAACTTGGAAGTCGAGTCGTACTTACAACTCGAAATGAAGAAGTAGCATCCAACTCTTTTGGAGTTGAAAGCTATGTTTACCGTATTCAGCCCCTGCAACAGAATGAGGCTTGGGAACTCTTCAGCAGGAAAGCATTCTCAACTAAGCCACAAAAAACTTGTCCAACTGAGCTGAAGTCATTAGCTTGCCAACTTGTGGAGAAGTGTGAAGGCCTTCCTCTCGGCATTGTGGCTTTAGGTGGACTTATGTCTTCTAAGAAGTCGCTGGATCAATGGCAGCAAGTCTGCAACAACTTGAATTGGTATCTACATAACAATTCATCCCTAGACCCTGTGAGAAACATTTTGTTGCTGAGTTTCAATGATTTTCCATCTCAACTGAAGCATTGCTTCCTCTATTGTTCCCTTTTTCCAGAAGATTATCTATTTAAAAGAAAAAGGATGACTAGATTGTGGATAGCGGAAGGATTTGTTGAAAATGTGAAAGGGGTCATGCCCGAAGAAGTTGCAGATGGCTATCTTCGAGAACTCTGTTCCCGTAGCATGTTACAAGTTGCAGACGGCTTTGTTTCAGGAGAACCTTTGGGAAGGCCGAAAAAATTTAAGATGCATGATCTGATGCGTGAGCTTGCTTTGTCGATAGCCGAAAAAGAAAAGTTTGGTTATGTATACGACGGGAGAGAAGTAATGGAAGAGATCTCAACCCGTCGCTTGTCAATTCACAGAATGAAAGGAGAAATTAAATCATGGCGGGGTATGTCAAAGATTCGTTCTCTTCTTGTATTTGACACCGTCATGTCCTCATTGTCCTTCTTAAATACACTGGTTTCTCAATTCAAATTGTTGAGGACTCTAGACTTGGAGGATGTCCAAATTGATAAACTGCCGGGTGCAGTTGTTTACTTGTTCAACTTGAGATATTTAAATTTGAAGGGCACTTTAATCAAGGAACTTCCAGAGTCCATAAGGCGTCTCTGCAACCTTCAATTTCTAAACATCAGGGATACTAAGATAGAGTCACTTCCACAAGGAATTACGAGGTTGCTGAACCTGCGGAATCTAATTATGTTTCGCTACACTAGGAACCTGTACTTCAAAGTTGCGAGTGGGACAAAAGCGCCATCAAATATTTGTAAGTTGCAGAAATTGCAAAGTTTATTAGTAATTGAATCGGAAGGGGACACTTGTAGACTTATCGGCAACATGACCCAACTTAAGAGGATCGGCTTATCGAATGTGAAAGAAAGAGATGAGATTGACCTTTGGGTCTCAATTCAAAAGTTGACTCTGCTTCAAAGTCTGGGATTAATGGCAAGTAATGAAGAGGAAATTCTTCCGGTGAAAGTAGAATGTCCACCTCTTCCACACCTTCGAAAGCTTGGATTGCTTGGCAGACTGCAAAACGTAATACCTTGGTTTTCTTCACTGCATAGCCTCACAACTCTGGTTCTGCATTGGTCAAGACTTGAAGAGGATTTACTACCTCAAATTGAAGCACTGCTCAATCTGACAAGGCTTAGTCTTTGTAATGCATATGTTGGAGAAGAGTTGCGTTTCTGCAGAGGCTTTGTAAAGCTTATGAGGTTGGAGTTGTTGAATTTTGCCTCAGTGAAAAAGATAACTATAGAAAATGGGGTGATGCCAAATCTCCAGTACTTATGCGTTGACAGCTTCATGGAGTTGAAGACAGTGCCACTAGGCCTTGAATACCTTTCTACTCTACAATATTTGGCCCTGAAAGATGTTCCCATGGAAGTTATAAGGTCCATTCGGAAAAGAGGTGTGGATCGCTCTAAAGTACAACACATTCCTGAGATCATACATGTTTTCAAACAGTCATCCAAGTTGGTCCACGAAAACTTGGCCTAGTATTTCTTTCTACTGAAAGGTACATATATTTAGCATTTTATCATGCTATACAAGAAATGGTACACAGCTATGAAAACTAAATGTGTCCAATTTAGTCTTTCAAGCCACATAATATATGCAATAAAAGAAAGATTTACCAAGTATTTGGTTTTCTCTTGTTTCGCAGAATCAATCAAGTCCGGCAAGTATATATTGAAGTAGATTTGACTCAGTTTGATGAAGAATCCTTTCTGTACATGTGGGAAGATGCAAGGACCAATCTCGGTTTGTCTTTTGCCTCTTCAAGAAAGTTTCTGTTGTTGTACTTATTATTGTTTGTTTGCATTGGCATGTAATAATGTTGGATCGAATGCCACTTTAGCAGTATGAGTTGTGAACTTGTGATAAAGATTTGGGATCCATATCGAGCACTTTGCAAATCTTTTTCTGTTACAGTTTATTTTGGAATTATTAGAGTAAGTAGCAGGTCTGTGTTCACCCAATTTGCTTCACATAAGTATCACTAATCCCTTCTTTAGCATGCGCGCGTGTATAAGTGTATCCATTTGATAAACATAGAAGCAGAGGTGAGAAATGTTTGCATCAATATCAGATAACAATGGTGATCCAAACTGATGTACTAAAACTTAAAGCCCTGGTAGAGTTCTAGCTTGAGGCCTTGATCTACATAGGCAATGGCTGCGTAGAAAATGACATCCGAAACGGGCAGCTCCGGAAGGCTCCCCATGGCGGAAGTGATGAATTTTGGTTAATACAGTAATAATACTTGTGTTTGTTGTGGTTATCAGAGTATCTAATTTGAGACGTATGCTATACATGCCTGGAAATTGAATAACGCATGGGTGTTTGCTATATTGTATGTTACAGTGTGTGCTATTGAGCTTCTTGTATGGTAGACTGAAGCATGTTTGCCGTAAGAATTTGACGGCTTATATGTATTTCAGTGAAAGCAAGCCATCACCGAATTAAGTTTCCCACCATAATATGACTATTTTGGGACTATGCATTCAAAGCTTATGGCCTCGTAGGATTCTAGATTTCGTGCGCTTGACCTTCGTGTATGCCAAATTGAAACTTTCGTTGCCAATGCATATTGCTTTTCCTCCGCTTTGCTAGAATACTTGCGTATTGCTCACTTGCATTTATGTGTCTTCCTTGGTGGTAGGAAAAATTGGAAAAAAAATAAAAAATTGTTGATGGTCCATTTATGAGTTCTTCGTGACATTGGGTCTCCAATATGGATTGCTCATATCTGATCAGTCATATGAGCAAATTATCATGATATCAAATATTGTGGGTTAGGATAAACTCTTAAGAACAGAGGAAACAGTTTTTATAATTTTAGTTTAACTCATGGGTAAAATATGTTGTAAAACAAAATAATTTCTGAGAGAGAGAGAGAGAGAGAGTTTGGACACAGAGAATCAGATTGTGTGTCTTATTCATCTTACCATGAGGAGCCTTATATAGGACTACATGGTATGCACAAAAGGGTAATGCTTAATTACAATCCAATCACTCCTACAATTACAACCTATCAATCACCAATCTATAGGGATAGGCACCTATTACTCATCATCTATTTACATGATTATCCACAAATATTTACAACACTCCCCCTTGGATATTCCATGTCAATAGTGTTGCATAGGCTGAGCGCTTCTAAGTTGCCTCGTCAAAAACCTTGCCAAGTAATAAAAACCCTGTGGGAAAAAAAACAATCTTGGTCGAAGGAAAAAAAAGAGCACAACGCGCTTGAGTGTGGAGTAGCAGTATCACAGCTTTAGAGATAGGTGAAGTCTTCTTATCAACACCATAAGTAGGTAGTATGTCTACGAGAGGGATGCATTAGAGTTGCTACACCAAAACCTTGCCCGGTAAACCCAGTGGGAGAAACCCGTGGTCGAAGGGAAAAGATGAGCAAATGCATGTATATGTCGAATCAAAGCATCTTCAGGATGTAGTATAAGTGGGGTGACCATGCTAAAGATGTGCCTCGTTAAAACCTTGCCAGGTAACAAAACCCAGTGGGACAAAATAACCCTGGACGAAGGACAAAAAGAGTACACGATGGTCAAGTGGGTATGCTTCAAGATACTCCCCCTGATTTCGACTCCCCCTGAAAATTACATGTTAGGTAATTCAGATAGTTTACGTAGACCAATACCTTGAACATGCTTCTGGAATGCAGACTTTGGTAGTGACTTGGTAAAGAGGTCTGCACAATTGTCTTCAAATCAAATATGCTTAACTTCAATCTTCTGATGCTCCTGTTGTTGCTAATTGAAGGAGAACTTCGATACAATATGTTTGGTGTTGTCTCCTTTGATGAAACTCAACTTTATCTGCTCTATGTAAGCAGCATTATCCTCGTAGATAATGGTTGGTTCATCAGTGGTGGAATGCAGTCCACATGTGCTTTGAACATGCTTTGTAACGACTTTTAGCCATGTACATTCACATACTGCTTCGTGAAGAGCTAGTATCTCAGCATGATTCTAAGAGGTAGCAACAACTGTCTATTTCGTAGACCTCCAAGAAATTGCAGTATTCCCAATGGTAAAGACATAACCAATCTGGGAACATGCCTTGTGCGAGTCTGATAGATAGTCTATATCAGCATATCCAACAAGGCGAGCATCATTCTGAGGATCAAGGGGGTTTGATCCATTCCTTGATGCATAGGGATAGAATAAGCCTATATCCGCTGTACCTCTAAGGTAGCGAAAAATGTCTTTTATGCCATTCCAGTGGCAGCGTGTTGGCGCAGAGCTATATCTAGCTAACAAGTTCACATCAAATGAGATGTCCTGTCTAGGGCATTAAGCCAAGTACAATAATGCGCCTATTGGACTTAGATATGGGACTTCTGGCACCAATATCTCTTCGTTATCATCTGCAGGACGATACGGTTCTCTCTAGACTTTAGACGACCATGGGTGTGCTTACTTTTATCCTCATTAAAGCATCTTAACATCTTCTGGATGTAATTTGGTTGATGGACCAAAATTTCATCTGCACTGTGCTCGGGCTCCAGGTCGAGACAATAATTTGTTCTCCCAAGGCCTTTCATCTCAAATTCCAACTTCAGGTGCTTTGCGGTTTCCTTGATCTCTTTAGGAGTATCGATCAAATTCATGTCATTGACATAGACCACCACAATACCAAACTAGGAACTTGTTTCCTTAATAAACACGCATGGGCATAGTTTATTATTCACATATCCCATCCCGATCAAATATTCACTTAGACGGTTATACCACCTCCGTCTAGATTGTTTCAATCCATAAAGTGAACGCCTCAAAACTAATGAAGAGCGTGTTCCGTGGTCTAGAACTATTTGCATCGGGTATATTAAGTCCTTCTGGAACTTTTATGTATATCTCTGTGTCGTGATCCCCATAGAGATAAGCTGTGACCACATTCATAAGCTGCATATTCAGTTTTTCGGAAACTACCAAACGGAAAAGGTAGTGGAACGTTATGACGTCCATTAAGGGAGAATACGCCTCCTCGTAATCAATCACAGGGCGTTGAGAAAATTCTTGCGCCACTAGACGAGCCTTGTGTATCACAATCTCTTTTTTCTCATTACGCTTCCTCACAAATACCCATTTAAATTCTACGGGTTTAACATGGGCAGGTGTAGGAACAACAGGTCCAAACACCTTTCTCTTTATCGAGGAATCTAATTTGACCTGGATTGCTTCTTTCCATTTTGGCCAGTCGTCTCTTCGTTGAATTTGATCAACAAAGCAAAGTTCGAGGTCATCGCATATTATAGTTTCGGTGGCCACCGCAAATACTAATATATCATCGATGATGATCTCATTCCAATTCCAAATCTCACTAAATTTACCGAGATTTCTCTATTCTTGGGAGTGGGTTCAAATGTTGGAGCGTCCCCCAACATCGTCTCTTCTAGGACAGACCCATAATCCGGATTTATCTCATGAGATGGATCGGTTTGAGATTGCGATGTTAAGAGGATTCGTTTGTGCCAAGTTTACCCTCTTCTGGGGATAAGAATCCTTCGAACCTAATGGTCTACCTCACTTCTGGGCAGGGACATATGACTGGTTAGCCGCCATGGTCGTACCTCGTCCATCTGGGACGACACATCCTACATGGACGTCTATCCTTGCAGGCACATTTGCAACAGGTATATATGATCTCGTCACTTTAGCTAGATCAGAGAAAACGTCTGGCATATTTTGGGCTACACTCTGCAGATCTAGAATTCTCCGCACTTCATTATCACATTGTGCGGTTCGGGGATCAAGATGAGACATAGTGGGTACATTCCACATCAATTCACGTCGTTCATCAGGAACGGTAACGTTCTTATCTCCCCCTAACGGCGGGAAGACTGTCTCATCAAAGTGACAATCCGTAAATCTAGCGGTAAAGAGATCGCCTGTCAAGGGCTCTAAAGAGCACATAATGGATGGGATTCATAATCGACATGTATGCCCATCCTTTGTTGAGGACCCAATTTTGTACGTTGTGACGGCACAATTGGCACGAGGATTGCATACCCAAATCCGCGTAAGTGCGAAACAGCAGGTTCGTACCCAGTCACCAACTGTAACACGGAGTAAGGTTGGGTAGTAGTGGGCCTCAACGGGACCAACATAGCTGCATGCAAGATTGCATAGCCCCACATAAAAACTAGGAGCTTGGTGCGCATTACCAAGATTCTATTTGCGAGACCATCTTGGGTGTGAACATAGGGAACTATATGTTCAGCATCAATCCCAAGGGATATGCAATAATCATCGAAAGACTTCGATGTAAACTCTCCGGTATTATCAAGTCTTATGGACTTTATGGGATAATCCGAGTGGTGAACCCTCAATTTCATGATCTGGGTGAGAGTTTAGCAAAAGCAGCATTTTCTTGTGGACAATAGTGTAACATGTGATCACTTTGTCGATACATCAACCAAAACCATTAATATTTAACTGGTCCACATGGTGGTTGGATATGTCCACAAATTTCCCTTGCATTCTGTGCAGAAAAATGGTGGTGTATGTACTAGTCTTTGCATATGATGGTCTAGTATGGCATAGCGTGTCATTATATACAAGACCCTTATTCAGAAGGGGGTGCACCTGCGATGAATTGAGGATACGGTGCATCATACTTTGACCTGGGTGTCCCAAAAGATCATGCCATAGCAAGTAGTTGCTTGAATTAGTTAGCTTCTAACTAACAGATTTCAATTTCTCCAATGTACGCTTCTGGTCGCACACTCGGAGGTTATACAAAGATATTCCACTCATTTTTCTCAGTGGTTTCAACGTGGTAACTGTTGGTTCGAATATCCTTAACACTCAATAACGTTCTTCTGGAACGTGGAGATTATTAGGCCTCATTAATGGTAGGTTCAGTACCATTGGACAACATACTGTGGGTTTTGCCATAGCCCTCTATCAGGTTGGATTGCCCTGATATGGTTGTCACAGAGGTATGAATAGACAATAAGTTTGAAAAATATCTCCGATCTGGGAGTATGGTGTGCGTAATAGCACTTTTAACCAGACAACAAACTTCCCCACAAGACATGCCTATTCATAAATTTAATTCAATGGATCACATGTATGAATAAGTTTATTGAATTAAATACATTCGAACATAACCACATTTTCATAATCCAAAATGATAAATCACCAAAAATAATCTGAAGATGTTTCATTCATTAAGATGAAATAGATATGACACAAGGGACCAATTATACCCATGTCTTCGAGTTCTAATTCTCGGTATGTTCAGTAACTGCCTGAAAATCCATGATCTCTAGTGTGGAATCGATAGAAAATTACCCTTCAATGTATTTCGAGTTACGCAACCAGCGTAATACTCATCTACTGCTTCGGCTATCGCACAACAGGTGCGGGACCAGCAGTCAATTCCTCCACATCGATAACAAAGATCATGCTGATTCTGGTGGCAGCGGGCCGGACCAGTGTTTCTTTCAACTCGGGCTTGCTGAGTTATGGCATCATGGTTCCTACCATGTGGAGCCTAATTACGTGGCCTCCCAAGTGGCAGACGGTCATATGGGTTAATTTCGTTCTGCCAATCATATCTTTCTTCAAGCAAGAAATGGTCATTTGATGGTGAAAGTGCTCTTGCAGAGCGACCCAAAGAGTCTGTATATCCTCTTTATCGGATATTCAACTTGGAGTGTTTACTCCATATGTTTCCTTTTTGAAAATTATGGCACTCATATTAAAAGCCTCAATGATGACATTGTTAGCATTGATTGTTGATCTTATCTTCTTTGCAGTCAGATGAATTTTCACATCTTGAGTTCACTTTAGATAGTTTCTTCTGGAGACCTCCAAAGCAACAATCTCAAACATGTTGAGATTTGACATTTCTTACAGGAAAGGAACAAATAATATTAGTGCTTTGGGTAATATCATCTATAAGCAAGTAATGAGAACTTCAGGTTCTATAACATGGTATGAAAAATCAGATTAGACATGTAAAATCTACTGGTTTTATCATGTGTGGTGAATTTATGAAGGAAACTTCAAGTTTCTTAAATGGCATTATCGAAACTACAAGTTCGATTTATGTATGAACTACTGGTTCATCAGATACCTGCATTTTCTACACATATATTCTAATGCGAAAATTTGGCAAGTAACAAAATGATACTGAATAGAGCAAATTGGAATAATATCTCACAAATTGGCTAAATGAAAATCACAAATCAATTGAGATATTAATTGTATGCTAGTAATATAACAGATTAATTATCACACAATTATGTGAATAAATGCTTCTGGCAATTAATTACACATATTAAATATGGTGAATCTATTTACAATATGAAATCATTTTTCCTTTTATTTTGATTCTGCTGGACCAAAGAAGGAGTGGGCTTGATAGTGAAGGCTATCGAGCTTAGTCTGCGGGCTCGTGACCTTGGCTTTCATGCGCTAGTCAAAGAGTATGTGAGGCCTGCTGGGCTGCTAGGTCCTGCAGAGGGAGAGTGGGCCTGCTGGGCTCAGGCTAGTCTGCCAAGGAATGAAAAGTTATTACTCAACCCTTTCGGTAACTCCAATTGAATACGACCAGGTAAGGAAAGATGAGGTTTAGGTGGAGCGAAGCTCGCTTAAGTACACGGCCTCATCTGAACCTTTCCTAGACATCGCATCCAACTGGATGAGCCTAGTTTGAGAAGATTCATAACTTTTGTCATGGTAATATTTAGTGAGCTTCTATTTTGGCCTTGCAACTTGGGTCTGAGCTTCTGGCTCGAATTTGTTGCTATGACTTTGGGCTTGATTTGAGCTTCTGACTCGGCCTCTATTAATATTCACAATTATAACATAACCAAATTAAATATATGTTATTAAATCGTAACATAAATATATTAATGCAGCGGTTATATACCTAAGGAAATGGGTTCAAATCCCATTAATGCTTCTAGCATTACGTACAGGTAATAAATTTGGCAAATGCTTCTAGCATAATGTTTATGTAATAATCACGTAATAATTTAGCCCATAATGCTTCTAGCATAAAGAATTATAATGGCATAATTCAAATTAGTGTAACCAAAATTTAAGCCCATAATTCTTCTATCATAATTCACGCAATAATTCAGAATTGTCACAATGTGATAATGAAGTGATTGTGGCAATGAGCATAAATTACAATGGTAATCTGCTTTGGATAAAATCAATCAAAATCAAATCACGGGTTGATCAATTACCAATTAATTGGCCTCAAATATGCTTCTGGCAGAATTAATACTAAATAGTGTTAACACATACTAACTTGCCATAGTGGTACAGCGGACAACATATTGAGTTGGTACCAATTTTAGCTGGGTTCGAATCCCAGCAACTGCATAATCTTTTTTTTCTTTCTTGTTGAATTGATGTTACTGATATTGATTTGGTACTACTGGACCAAGTACTACACATATATAGTTGCAGTCCATAAATTTTTCTCTTTTCTTTTCCAATCAAACAATCCCAAACACATGAACAAATATATACAAATACATATACCAAGTAAATAAATCATGTAGGATTTGCTAGGGTTCATGCATTATGGTGATTTTTCATATTCAATCAATAGGCTCAATAAGCAAGAAGCATGAATATAAAATTAGATTTTGGAAAACATTACTTGATGAAGAACGGATAAATCTTCAGCTTATGTGTGCAGAACTGAGAAGGTTGTCTTCTCAGCCAATCCAAGAGCTATTCGCCTCTTCTGGACAGCTCCCACTTCGAATGGTGTACAGGTCTCAAAACGACTCCAATAAGGCTGAAATTTGGAGAGCAGATAGAAGAGGCAGAGATGAACAACTTTGATGAAGGAAAGATTTTGATCTAAGGTCCCGATCAAGAGGTTTCGGGGCGTGCAAACAGGCTGCAGCAGGGGGGTTTTTTTTTCTTGGCTAGAGCTTTGGTTAGAGCTTCGTGATGATAACGTGTTGTAAAACAAAATAATTTCTGAGAGAGAGAGAGAGAGAGAGTTTGGACACAGAGAATCAGATTGTGTGTCTTATTCATCTTACCATGAGGAGCCTTATATAGGACTACATGGTATGCACAAAAGGGTAATGCTTAATTACAATCCAATCACTCCTACAATTACAACCTATCAATCACCAATCTATAGGGATAGGCACCTATTACTCATCATCTATTTACATGATTATCCACAAATATTTACAACAAAATAGAGTTTGTATCGGAAAATATTCCTATTAATTGAACTGTAGGGTGTATGTAGCCTCGCCCTATATCCAATTGATTCTCCTATCCTACCGATTTTACTGCGAGGGATTTAATTGCAGATGACATGATCTTAAGAAAGGAAATATATCAGACAAATTTTGACCTAGCCGTGCTAGGGTTACTCTCTAGGTTCTAGAGAGCGAGTTCTAATTTACCATGGATATGGAAATTCTTAGTTGGAATTGCAGAGGAATCTGTAATACTACGACTACAAGGGCGTTGAAGGATCTCATCGCTCAGAATCGCCCCCAAATTATCTTTCTTTGTGAGACAAAGATAAGTAATATTAAAGACTTTCAAACTCTGAGTCGTGCCCTAGGGTTTCCTCACTCAAAGGAATTTCTGAGTGAGGGCCAATCTGGGGGTCTCGGATTATTTTGGACTGATGAGGTTGATCTCCATGTTCGTACATCGTCAGCACATCATATTGATGCCGAGATAAGGGGAGCTCCAGGAGAACCAAGGTGGCGTTTAACTGGTTTCTATGGCTATTCACGAACTAATGATCGGGATCATTCATGGAAGCTACTGAGGGAGTTGAGTGATCTTGATTCGCTGCCATGGGTCATTATAGGGAATTTCAACGAGATTCTTGACAGTGGAGAAAAGATCAATGGGCCGATTAGAGCTGAGCGCCAGATGAGGGGATTCCGGGATGCATTAGGGTATGGGGATCTTTTGGATCTAGGGTTTCAAGGTACGAAATCCACATGGTGGAACTCAGATACTCAATTGCGCCTGGACAGAGCGGTCTGTACACCAACATGGTTTGACATCTATGGTTATGCGAAGGTAACTCACCTCCCTCTGAGTGACTCTGACCATATACCAATCTTGTTACACGCTAGCACCATTCCCGTTGCCAAACGTCCTAAGTACCATAGGTTCAAGTTTGAAGCCTATTGGTTACAACATGCTGATTGTGATCCCTTAGTCCATGAGGTGTGGCAACCTGATGTAGTTGGTACTCCTATGTACAAGGTTGTTAAGAAAATCTCTCTTACAAGAGTTGCCCTAGATAAATGGCAGAAACGCACGTTTAGGGTGTGACAACAACATATGCTAGGTATCCAGGCAAGGCTTGAAGAATTATTGGACATGGGGAACGCGGACTTGATACGGAATGAGAAGAAAGGATTGATGGATCGTTTGCAATCCCTTCTATCTCAGGAGGAAACGTTTTGGAAGCAGAGATCCAAAGTCACATGGTTGAAGGAGGGAGACAGGAATACTAGCTTTTTCCATCGTAAAGCCTCAAACCGAAAAAGGAAAAATGCAATCCAAGGCTTATATGATGTGGAGGGTGTTTGGCGTGAAGATGATTTGGGTATGGAACAAGTTGTTTCCTCTTACTTTCAATCCATGTTCACATCTTCTGAACTTGACTTAGAAGCCATGGAGACTACCTTACAGGCAATTCGACCATGTGTTACACGGGAGATGAATGAGCATCTTTGTGAACAGTATTCATCGGCAGAAGTCCGCTGTGCTCTATTCCAAATGTATCCTACCAAGTCCCCAGGACCTGACGGAATGCCACCTTTATTTTTTCAGCACTATTGGGATACGATAGGAGCTGATATCACCTAGGCGGTACACAGTTTTTTGCATACTGGTCACATGCTTAAGCAAATCAATTTTACTCATATCTGCCTAATTCCCAAAGTGTCTAATCCAGAACATATGTCAGATTTGAGACCAATTGCGTTATGCAATGTAATCTACAAGATATGCTCGAAAGTCATTGCTAATAGGTTGAAGGTCATTCTGCCTTCAATTATATCTCCTTTCCAAAGTGCTTTTGTTCCCGGTCGACTGATCACTGATAATATCCTTGTGGAAAATGAAGTTGCCCATTTTGTTCATAACAAAAGAGATGGTAATGAGGGTGTTATGGCTTTGAAGCTTGATTTAAGCAAGGCGTATGACAGAATGGAGTGGACCTTTCTAAGGAAGGTTTTAGACAGATTTGGTTTTGCACGGATGTGGTGTGACATGGTGATGCAATGTATCACGACAGTGAGGTATTCTTTTTTAGTAAGAGGGAAACCTCGAGGTTTTGTGATCCCAAGTAGAGGATTGAGACAAGGGGATCCTTTATCCCCATATCTATTCCTGTTGGGAGCTGAAGGCTTTTCTGCATTGCTACAAAGGAAACAAGAAGCAGGACTTTTATCAGGTATTGCGGTATGTCAGGATGCTCCTTTAGTAAATCATTTGTTATTTGCGGATGACAGTATGTTGTATGCTCAAGCTTCTTTGGAAGAGTGCTATCAGATCCAGGATGTGATTGAAACTTATGGCAGAGCTTCGGGGCAGTTGGTAAATTTTAATAAAAGCTCTGTTGTGTTTAGTAAGAATGTATCTGATGATATGCAGGAGGAAATTTCGAGTTTCTTGGGTGTGGAAGTGGTAGCCCCCCACGAAAGATACTTGGGACTTCCTACCTATGTTGGCCGTAAGAAAACAGAAACTTTCCAGTATATTAAGGACAATTTGGCGAAGAAGTTGAAGACCTGGCAAGGCACACTTTTAAGTGGAGCTGGGAAAGATATCTTGATCAGAGTGGTTGCTCAAGCACTTCCTACTTATGCTATGAGCGTGTTCCAACTCACAAAAATTTTTTGTGAGGATTTGGAGCAGATGTGTGCTAGATTTTGGTGGGGAAGTACGTTGGATAAACGCAAAATTCACTGGAAGTCATGGGATTTCTTATGTAATTCAAAGGAGGAAGGTGGGTTAGGGTTCCGGAGTCTATCAGAGTTTAATAATGCTATGCTTGCAAAGCAAGCTTGGAGAGTGGTGAACAAGCCGGATTCGCTAATTGCTCGTTTATATAAAGCTAGGTATTTTCCACAAGGTACCTTCTGGTCAGCTCTGCCGCATAGTTCTCCATCTTTTTCTTGGCGGAGTATTTTTTCCACGAGGAATTTAATTAGTCAAGGCTCGTATTGGCAGATTGGTGATGGGAATTCTGTGTCCGTATGGAGTGATCCGTGGATTCCTGGGGTTCCTGCTTTTAAACCTAGTTTAGGTACTGTGATGGTGGATGATAACTTGAAGGTTAATCATTTTATCTCAGATCCTGGTGTTTGGAATGAAACCGTGGTGCGGATCTATTTTGCTAATGGTGACGCTGAAGCAATCCTGGCTATACCTCTAAGTACTCGTCATTTGTCTGATAGGCTGGCTTGGAGATTGGAAAGTAATGGTAAGTTCACAGTAAAAACTGCTTACCGGTTTGCTTATAGCAGCTCTCCTTCTAGAGTTCCAATTACAAGTAATTTGGGACCGGTGTTCTGGAAAAAGCTTTGGAAGGCTTTGATTCCAAGTTCTGCTAAGTTACATATTTGGAAGATCTGTCATAATATAGTACCATCTCTGGAATGTCTGACCTCCAAGAGAGTGGAACTGGACTCTTTGATGTGTGTTCTTTGTGATGAAGAATTTGAGACTACTGTGCATCTCTGTAGGGATTGCTCTTTCACTCGATGAGTACTGCAGCCTAATGCAATGTTCAATCAGGCATGCTATTCACAAGCTGCTCTTTCACTCGATATTGTCAGCTGGCTGAGGTTCTGTATGGATAATTTAGCCAATTCAAGGTTGGAAGAATTGTTTTACTTGCTTTGGGGTGTGTGGAAGGAAAGAAACAATAGAATTTGGGAAAGCAAGCGAAGTCAGGCAGGCGATGTGATAATCAATTCTATGGCTAGACTGTCTGAGTATCGGTTTCACAATACTAAGGCTGGTCGTAGTCATAGTGTTAGGGCTCAGAAATGGGAGTGTCCTCCTATTGGTTTTCTTAAAATAAATTTTGATGGCTCTTTTAATCTAAGCACCAGGAAGGGTGGAATCGGATTTGTTGTTTGTGATTCTGAAGGGAGGATGTTGGCAAGAGGAGGACGTTCGGTTGCCAATTTGATTTCTCCTGAACATGCTGAGGTCCTAGCATGTAAGCTGGCTCTAAACTATATCGAGGAAAATTCTTGCTTTCCTGCCATTGTGGAAACTGATGCACTGATGGTTCAACGTCAACTTACTACTGCTGTAGAACCAAATGCTTTTGTTCTTGGCAGATTGTATGATGATCTGGTTGAGTTTCTTGAAGGCAGGGCTCTGAAGGTTGTCCATGTTAAGAGAAGTGCTAACAATGTTGCGCACTTGATAGCAAATCATGCTGCCAGTTCTAGTCAGGAATTGTTGTTTTTTTCTGCTCCTCCTTTTTTATCTGCTGCTGTTGCAGCTGAGTTGAGTATTGTGTAATTTCTCCTTTTATAATAAAGTTTCTGACCTCCTTATTATCAAAAAAAGAAAGGAAATATGGGATGAAGTACTCTAAAAGGAGGATGATTCTATCGCCCACAAAAAAGAGATCCCCATCCTATTCTCCTTTCCTTTTTTTTTCTCTCTCTGGTTTTTTCTCTCTCAGGTTTTCTATTTTACTCAACACAGCTATTGGCTTAGACAAGCCTAAAATATCTGCCTCAAGGCAAGGGAGAATAGAGGGAGGGGGAATAACAACAATGAACTTGCAGCAAAAGGATCAATATCGTAATCAGACTCAGTAATCCAATATTTTATTCAGGACGAAAACAGTACATAGTAAATTTTTAATTACGACTGACTTTATTTCAAAGACCTAAACTGCATGTAGACAAGACACAGAAGCTGACAAAACTCTTTTCCTTCAAGCTTTCAATTGTTTCCTTGAGGCTAATGTCTAATGGAATAAACTCAATACCCAAGCTCTTTGCCTTTTCTTTGGACACCTGATATGTTGGCACAAAAGATTTATCATCCGAACATCTGTCAATGCCATTTGAAAGGGAGAATGTTAGGATAGAGGAAACTAACATAAAGCACCATATTTATACAACAGTGGCAGCGATCAGGATCCAACCCCCTCAGTGAAAAGATATTAGCACAAAAGTCCTGCTAGATTTTTTTTAATTAATCTGAAGGAAAATCAAGTAAGTCCACCAACAAAGAATCATTCTAGAATTCTACATTATTTTCTTGTATTGTAATTTTTACGTCTTCTAAACCCTTAAAATGGTGCAACTCAGCTACAAATGCACTTGCCAATAATAGAGATCATCAATAACATAAGCTATCCTGCACTTAACAAAGTACATCCATACGCAGACAAAGTATAGCAAGACCAACTTGACCATGACACTAAATTCTGAGCAAGTCAAACCATTTACATGGAATAATACTATAACAAATCCTATTCAATAATACAAGATTTGATAGATAATGCTTTTTTTTATAAACCCTATTTGACTCCAAAACCAGCTGGTGTGCAAACAGTCTCTTTTGGGCGAGTGGTTGCGCAGGTGTGCCAGCACCGCGGGGTGCAGTCGTTGGGGTAGTCCCGTGACCTGACTTCTTCTTCAAGCGCTGTGGACGAGGAGAGCACCAACCTCGTCACAGGGTTCTTTTCTTGCCTTCCGGAAAAGGACTTCTTGCCTTACGCGGGTAAGGGCTTTGGTTGTGGTCTCTTTGCGTTCACTGAATCGATACTCAACTTGAAAGCTGAGCAGAGCGATCACTGGGAAGTTTGAGAGGAACACGGATTCGCTAAAGCATGACTTTAGCTTCGCTGGGTTGCGAGGGCGTTACCCTTGCTTCGCTGGAAGTAACAGTGGCGGTTGTGCTCGCAGTCGGCTCCTGGGGAGACTGGGACTGGAAGTACGGTCGCCGGGTTGATCTGGTGAGGCTGACAATCAGCTCGCAAGGAGACTAGGACTGGCGGGCGGTCACCGGGTTTCAACAAGGTTGAGGGTTTGCTCAGGGGAGGCTTTGTAATCGCTGGGATTGATTGATTAGAGAGAGGTCCTTTTCTGTATCGTCTTCAGCCCCTATATATAGGCTGCTGCAGATTCTCTTTCCAAATAGGAATGAAATACTATATTTTAGGCCACAGTTATTGGCCTTGAATCAAATCAAAACTCTTAACAATTCTGATATTATCATAGGCGATAATTAATATTATTAGACTCTGTCACCGCTAGAATATAGGCAGAGATTAATTGCCTCTTAGAGTCTCAGACGTAATCTTCCTCTTGGATGCAGTGGTAGGATATGCATTAATTATATGTATATATTCTCGCGAGCACTCTCAGTTCAACAATCATGCATATATATATTGGCAGCAAATATTTCCACGTCCACCGTAATTGCATAATTGTATGGGAGACTTGTCCTTAATTGCACCATGCATAAGCCATCACATCACATATATGTATATATATACACATATATATTCCTTCATTATTGACAATCAAGGATGATCACATGCTTCCTATCTCTCCCACGTCTAGCTACCATCAGTTGCATGGGAAAGCTTAGCTGGTGGCCCACCTTGACTCCTTCCTTGATTGATCAACCAAAGACCTTAATTGCATGGGAAGCTATATTATATTTCTCCCTTGATAATCGCTTGATATTCAAGGTGGCTGATTCCTTCCCAAACTTGTTCGCGTAGAGTCTTGACAATCAAGCAAACAAATTACCATTAATTAATAATAAATCAATGAATATCCAGATTTGCCTCAGGATTGCTTGGTCCCCAAGTAGGCTTTATTTAGCCTCTAAATAATATATTCCGAGCTTATCGAAAATAAATAGCTTGGGCCACGGATATTGGCCCGGTCTTCTTCGAGTTCCCTTCGTCGGGAAAAAATGTTATTTTGGGCTCAAACATTGCCCCCCAGACCTCGAAGTCAAAGTTCCTCGTCTTGATTGAAGAGGTCTTGAGTCAGCACTAGTATTGCAATAATGTCGTTTTAAAGCCACTTGCATTGGCTTCACTGAAATCACTGGATTGATCCTAGATAGGCCCCTAATTAGGCCATGAAGCTTGATTGTCACTGCCTTGACAAGCTGTTAGACGGATTAGAAAGAATGGCACATGGCATATAATTAACATGAGTACCTTGGACTTTAATCACAGATGCTCTATCTCTAATGAACTCTCGCTGTCTTGGGAAAAATGTTGCTCTTGACAATAATAACCATTTTTCTAGCAATCTACCATGAAGACTTGGTCATAGTTCCAATAAAGGCCTCCCCGAGCTTTGAAGGATCCATTTTCACGCTTTGAAATATCCAGAGCTTTGTCTATGTTCAAACTTTGATGGAAAGAATGCTTCTGAACTCTGATAATAAAAGCAAGGTAATGAAAACATGTTTCAGCATTTAGGCCACTGGCATTGGCCCTTACAGAACCTGAGACATCATAGTTTCTGGCACAAATCAAGCTAACCAACCATAGAATTGGTTTTGAGCCTCTGTTGCTCTTAACAGACAAGAACCCGCTGTAGCGATGTATGAATAGGTAGTGCTAGAAGCCCCTTATCAATACTTTGCTTCCAATATTCCTTCTTGACCAAGACAGTAGCCATTCTCAATTATAAGCTTAGGAAAGTTCCTCTGTACACCTCATATTTTCTTTGTTGTCTCCGGAAGATTGCAGAAGAATGATGGCCTAATCATACACTTCTTATAAAGCTGAAGCCACTCAGTAGGCATGCCAATAAATACGCAAGCGAAAAGCCACAAGTTGGCTCTGCAACTCTGAAACCTGCAAGAGGGTTAGAGCTACGCAGTGTCCTTCTCTGCAAATCAGTGCATACTGCCACTATAATTGGCATTAAATCATCTCACAAAGTAAATTCTTGGCAAAAATTCATGGCCACAAGTATTGGCCTGGGTGATACTAAAAGATGTAAACAAGTCTCATGCCACAGAATTTTGAAATCCCTCCCCCATATATACATACACAGGTGTATAATATATTTCCAGGAATTTAAAATTTCAGCAACATGATTGAAGAACATGACCTGTCTTCGTCCAAGCAGGACTTTGTGTTGTCCCCCCAGTCCGCAGCCTTGTGCATATCATTGCATAGTCCCCAAACTTTCAGGACTGCCAATAAGAGCTAGAGACCAAAGAACCATATATTCCTCTATAGGCACTTGATATTTATAACCGGACCAAAACGATACCATCGCTGCTAAATATTTTCCATCGCCTCGTTGCAATTCAGAATTCTGCCTTGGTGAGAAGAAACAATTAGCTGCTACCATGCTTAACTGCATTGAAAACGAGTGCCGCGTTCTAAAATTTTATCAACCCAACAACTCTGATGCACCTCCAGCTAGGCACTGCATCGCATACCCCGCAATCGTAGAAGCCCATGAAGCCGAATCTCTCTCAGGCATTCCATCAAACACTTTGTGGGCATATTTCAGATTCTCAGATTTTTGATGAATGCTCAAGAGAAATAGCCTCCAGAAGATCAATTAATCAGCAGACCGTTACCATCAATCAACTCTTGGATATGGAGTACCTTACAGTTCGATTTTGTCTTCTTCTCGTTGCCAGAGCAAATTCTTCCGGAATTCGCTTGAAAGCCTTCCGCTTGGTTCTACCTCAGCGTCTGCCACAGTGATTGGCAGAAGGTTGTCCGCTGAAGACCACTCGCTGGCCTTTAGATCGACTTCGCCAGACTGTGCATAGCTTGCAAAGTGCTTCGCCGGATCGAACCTCACTAGCGAGGCTTAGGCCAAGTGCACTCGGCGAGCTCTGCTTCTTGCGATAATGTTCCTTGCGAGCGTTCGCTTCACTTGATCAATGCGCGCTAGAAAAGCATTCTCGAAGTATTCTTCGCTAGAACTCGCTTCGCGGCCGCGAGCACTTGCTTATGCGGTCACTCACTCGCGGCCAGTCTTCGCGCCAATTTGCTCGCTTCGTGCCTTCTTCGCGGTCACTTGCTTGCTCGCGGGGTATTGGCTTCGCGGCCAGTCTCTGATGCGCCGTATAACTCTCTTTTTGTATTTTCATTTTTCTATTTATTTTTTATTTTTTTTATACTAACTAAAAGAAAGATGCAAACTGCAAATTAAAAGCAAAGAAAGAAGCTAGCAACAGTGCGTTTGGCTAACCTCTAGAAGGCCACGGGGGAGGCCATCTATGCTTCACTCCAAGCTCCGATGTGTCAAAATTTATAGCCTGAAAATCACTCTTGTGAGAGCTTGTAGGAAAATAACAAAGATACTTCGCGTTGAAAACTTGGACGAAATTTGGCTCGTAGAAAGAGTAATATTGCCCCCCAAGTATCTTCGTTGGTTGATGAAGCGAGATCTTCAATTGCACTTTTGGAGACGAAGCTGTCCTAAAATCGGCTTTGTCGCCAACTACCATGTCATAGAACATGGTGTCTTCAGAATAAGCCACAGATTGGCTATTGTATTTGCCCACTTGTTCAAGGGATTTGAACCGCTGCATATGATTTTTGGAACCAATAATTAAATTATAATTATCATCATATTCATTATAGATTGGCTCTGTGTCAAGACTGGACTTGGGGTCACCGAATCCTTCTTTACAAATTTCAAAGCCACTGACTGGCCTTGAAACATATATGAAGATCTTCAAATTGAATTGATTAATAAAGCCACAGATTGGCTTCTCAAGACCAAAACATAATTGATAATCAAGTGGCCCATGCCTTAATTGATAATTAAGGGGACCACACTCTTGACCTTCTTCATGATGAGGACGTCCAGCAACCATATAACAACTTAATTCATAATTAAGTTGATTGTGGCTTTGATTACCTTGGTCATGATGACGTCCAGTAGCATAACCATAATTAAATTGATCATACAGCTGCTTCTGGTTATTAAGGGGGTGAACCTGGACAATATCATGCCCCCCATGCATCTGATTAACAGCCACGTATTTGGCTTGATCAGTGGAGAAATCATATATTTGTTCTGAAACAATTATATTGTTAGAGGAACAATCTTGTTGACCATCTTCTCCATGCAAAGCCTCTATGTAAGGCCGTGACTCATCAACGAGGCATTTAGGTTTATTGCCACCTGTAGGCAATTCAACCTCAGAAACAACCTCTTCGCGTGAAGATTTTTGGCTTTCCAATTCGCCTTGCTGTGAACCGACTTGAGTAGTCAAGCTGGGACCTTCCTTGCGCGAGGTCACGAACTCCGATGAGGTATGCTTGTTTTGATCCTCTATAGCGTTCAAAATTGTCTTATGACGCTCATCTTGTTCGGCAGCGATGGTTATAGCTTGCGCCTTCAAGGCACCCTCTGTTCGTGTAACCTGCTGCCTGGTACTCTCCGCGTATAGAGTCATACGCTGCTCAAACTCGCGGCGGAGCCTTTCTGATTTTGCAGTTTCTCTGGCAAGATCCGCGTCCATCTTCTTGCGATGGTTCTCGACATTCTCCATAAGGATCGCGAGTGTCTCCTCGAAGGTCGCTCCTTCCGGAATAGGCTTCGAAACAAAAGCCTCTTCTGTTGTAATGTTGTCATAATTGGTGGCAACACTGGCCATCTTTTCACTTTAGGAATCTCCTTTGGTAAAGATTTTCCTCTGGCATCCCAATGATGGTGAATACAAAAGACTCTAGTTTGGTCCCACTGGGCGTGCCAAAATGTTTGGCTCCAAAACCAGCTGGTGTGCAAACAGTCTCTTTTGGGCGAGTGGTTGCGCAGGCGTGCCAGCACCGCGGGGTGCAGTCGTTGGGGTAGTCCCGTGACCTGACTTCTTCTTCAAGCGCTGTGGACGAGGAGAGCACCAACCTCGTCACAGGGTTCTTTTCTTGCCTTCCGGAAAAGGACTTCTTGCCTTACGCGGGTAAGGGCTTTGGTTGTGGTCTCTTTGCGTTCACTGAATCGATACTCAACTTGAAAGCTGAGCAGAGCAATCACTGGGAAGTTTGAGAGGAACACGGATTCGCTAAAGCGTGACTTTAGCTTCGCTGGGTTGCGAGGGCGTTACCCTTGCTTCGCTGGAAGTAACAGTGGCGGTTGTGCCGCAGTCGGCTCCTGGGGAGACTGGGACTGGAAGTACGGTCGCCGGGTTGATCTGGTGAGGCTGACAGTCGGCTCGCAAGGAGACTAGGACTGGCGGGCGGTCACCGGGTTTCAACAAGGTTGAGGGTTTGCTCAGGGGAGGCTTTGTAATCGCTGGGATTGATTGATTAGAGGGAGGTCCCTTTCTGTATCGTCTTTAGCCTCTATATATAGGCTACTGCAGATTCATTTTCCAAATAGGAATGAAATACTATATTTTAGGCCACAGTTATTGGCCTTGAATCAAATCAAAACTCTTAATAGTTTTGATATTATTGTGAGTGATAACTATTCGCTTCTGTCATCGCTAGAATATAGGTCAAGAGTAATTACCTCTTAGAATCCTAGATGTGATCGCTGGATGCGAGCAGTAGGATACGCACGTATTAATTGCAAATATATCTTCACGCCCTCACGAGCGCTCACATCTTCATGCAATTAAGGATGATATCTCCTTATGAAATACGGGATGAGCAGCGTCACAACCCAAGTCCATGTAGTCTCATTTTTGGGCCGCAAGTATCGGCCCACTGGCTCAGACCCACTAAAGGATTTCGCCAAACTTACTTTTGGGCTCAAACAAACCCTTTTAAACTCTGGTCTGTGTCCGCAGGTTGAAAAATACATGAAATGCCAAACTACTTAAATATGTTTTGACAACAGATGTAGTTCCAGAAGCAACAGATCAAGAAAAGACTAGCTCTAACGAATTTTTGCATTAACTGATAAACCATATTCACAACAATATATATATATATATATATATATATCCTATCCATAGCGGAGCTCCGCTTTGAAATTAACGTGTGAAGTTCGAGTTTTTGGTCACTTTTCGGTCTCATATCCATATCTCGACCATTCAGTTTTTAAGTGCTAGTGTATAGATCATCTCTGCAAATTTTCAGTCAAATTGATGATCGTTAAGGTATCTAACTCGCTTAAACCAATGGACGGACTGAATCTATCAACCTGAACCGTGCTAGCTTTAAGGCAATTATCAATGCCTTAATGATCATCATTTTGGCTGAAAATTTGCAGAGACGATCTATACACTAGTACCTAAAAAATGAACGGTCAAGATGTGGATATGCGACCGAAAAGTGACCCAAAACTAGAACTTCACACGTTAATTTTCAAAGCGGAGCTCTGCTCTGTATAGGATCTGTATATATATATATATATATATATATATATATATTATAAGGGAGGATCAAGAGAGGACGTTCTTAAACTCTTAAAGTGAGGATGTTTTTATTTAAGGTAAAGGGTCTTTGACCCAAAGCACCAAAATCAGCTAAAATTGTCCCACTTACCCCAGCAACAAATTTTTATTCCCACTAGCCCAATTTAAGGCAAAATAACAATTTACGCTTAACCTAATTAAATAACTATTATCATTCCACTCTCTCTCTCTCTCTCTCTCTCTCTCTCTCTCTCTCTCTCTCTCTCTCTCTCTCTCTCTCTCTCTCTCTCTCTCTCTCCCTCTCTCTCCCTCTCTCTCTCTCTCTCTCTCTCTCTCTCTCTCTCTCTCTCTCTCTCTCTCTCTCTCTCTCTCTCTCTCTCTCTCCCTCTCTCCTCTCTCTCTCTCTCTCTCTCTCTCTCTCTCTCTCTCTCTCTCTCTCTCTCTCATTCTCCGATCTGCACTCTCTCTCTCTCTGCCATGGTAGCTCCGGAACTGGAGGACGACACCCACATCTCCTTCCTCCCCTTCCCTTCAGATCTGCCCCTCCTATCTTTCTCTCCCTCTGAAACTGTTCGATCTTTAGTATAGAGGAAGCCATGGCGGAGCTAGAAGAGATACCAGAGGCTTCGCTTATGGAGAAGGTCTACTCCCAACGCCGCTCGTCGTCGTCGTCTTTCGACGATGACAAGCCGTCGAAGAAGGCCGATGATGTCAAGCACACGGCTGACATGTAGAATCTGGAGGTTTTCTTTTCGCGATCTAATTAAGGAGAATATGCATGAGAATTTTGAATATATTGTATCAGAAAGATCTCATATTGTTTTAATTTTGATGTATTAGCCTTGTTTTGATTATCTTGTTGGCTATTATGAGCCTGTTAGGTTGTATTGATCCTCATTGTTATGAAATTATGGGGATTGGATTAGCACATTCTATGGTTGCTTTTTTCCAAAAGATTTTTTGTGCTATATGAATTGAATTGAATCGGAATGGAATAATAGTTGTAGTTGTTGTCTTCTCTCGTTTCCTGCTTTGGTGATGTGTGTATTGCATTCTCTGTTGGAAGGTGGTTGTTTTGGTTGTGTGCATTTTTTTTTTTCGTCTAAGATCGAGCACGTCTTGACCCTCTCTCTCTTCCTTTTTTTGTCTTTTTTTTTTTTTGGGTAAAATGTGGGTACAAGGCCTAGGAGGAAAGGGGGATTTGGCGGGTAATAAAGCTCTATTGGGGGGCAATACATCAATAGACGTTTTTGAATTGATGTAATTTCCTTGTTTATTTTTCTGTAATCAAAGTTTTATTTGTTTAAATTTAGAGAGATTAGTTCCCATTCTAGCGATTGAAAGTCCTATTGGGGTGCAATAGACGTCTATTGGAGGGCAATATATGGCTGATAGTCGTCTATTGGGAGGCAATAGAAGTCTATTGGAGAGCAATACATGACTGATAATCGTCTATTGGGGGACAATAGAGGTCTACTGCCCTTCTATTAGGGGGCAATAGATGTCTATTGGGGGCAATAAACATTTCCAGTGAGTTTTTCAGAAAATTCTGGTTGGCGTCAATCGGTGACTTGAATCTGGCGAAAGTTGACCGGATTCCGGCTGCCGGTGATCGGAATCCGGCGAAAGTTGGTGACCGGGCTCCGGCAAAGTCTCCTATGGTTTCTCTCTCTTCCATTTTCTCTCTCTCTCTCTCTCTCTAAGTAACAAAGGGGTGAGGGTAAAATGGTATTAAAAAGAATTAAAAAACAAAAAAAAAATCTTAATGGGGTATTAGGGAAGACTTCCTTAGAGTGTTTTAGGTAAGAGGGAATTAAAAAAACTTAATGGGATAAGTGGAAAAAAAATCTCTGAAAATGGTGTAAATGGACAAAATCCCTAAGCGAAATATGATTTGCAGAGAGATTGATGAGAGAATTGCGAGTGTTCTATTATTGATAATAGGAGCCCTTTATATAGGGATTTACAAAGTACATAATCTTGTCATACAAGGAAATAGAATCCAAATATAATTAGGAAATCTAGAACCTTCTCTTCTATTACAACTCTAGAACTAAATCCTAGTTTGAAGAGGCACACTCAATGTCGATATCCTTCAACACTCCCCCTTGTGCAGCTCAAACTTGGTGATGACGCATTGATCGTTGCCTCACTAAAAACCTTGCTAGGTAATAAAAACCATGTGGGACAAAAATTAATAAGCCTAGTCGAAGGACAAAGAGAGCACAACACGTCTTTCACTCTTCGAGATCGAACATGTAGACATCATACCTCCCCTGATTGCTACAATCATGGGAGTGACTTTCTCAATCCGATGCTCTTTACATGTTTCTCGAAGGTGGATTTAGGTAACGACTTAGTAAATAAGTCCACTACATTATCCTCAGATCGGATTTGATTCACTTCAATATTTAGAAGTGCTTGTTGTTGCTGATTGTAAAAGAACTTAGGCGATATATGCTTGGTGTTGTCGCCCTTGATGAAACCTAATTTCATTTGCTCAATACAAGTTACATTATCCTCATAAATGCATGTAGGTTCATCTGTGGTAGACTCAAACCACAAGTTCCTTAAATATGTCCAATTACAAACCTTAGCCATATTCACGCACATCTTCATATAGAGCAATAGTCTCTGTATGATTCGAGGAAGTGGCAACATTGTAGACCTCCAAGATGTCGCAGTGCTTCCCATGGTAAAGACATAACCCATTTGGCAGCGACCTTTGTGAAGGTCAGAGAGATACCATGCATCAGCAAACATCACCATCATTTTGGTGTAAGGGAAGAGGATAACGCCGGCCACCCTTTGCAGTGGCAGCTTTGCCGATCATAGCGTCTTGGACTGCGCCTCTTGGGCTAATGAGATCCGTTCTCATTCTTCCGTCACTCTTTTCTCTCTGTAGGGATAAAACAAGCCCATATCTATCGTACATTTTAAGTAACGAAAGATTGTCTTTATACCAGTCCAATGTCGTTGCGTTAGCGCGGGGCTATATCTAGCCAACAAGTTCGTAACAATTGAGGTGTTCGGTCTTATATTGTGATAAGTACAATAATGCGCATATTGTACTCAGGTAAGCACTTTTGCTATTAACACGTTCTCGTCATCATCCCTGGGACGAAATGGATCCCTTTTAGGGCCAAGACTACGGACGACCATAGAAGTGCATCTTTGACTTTATAAAAATGCCTAAACATTTATTAACATGGTATGCAAGTTCTGAATCTAGACAAAACCGTGTTCTCCCAAGGCCCTTCCTCTCAAACTCAGATTTCAGGTGTTCAGCGGTTTCCCTTAACTCTCATAGGTTCCAATTATGTTTATCAACATAAACCGCGACAATTACAAATCCGAAACTTGTCATGGAAACATGTGGGCATAGTTCATCATATCCCTTCCCAATCAAGCAGTCACTTTAGTGAGCATTTCAACCTCATTGCAAACGCGCTCCATGGTCTAGAGCCACTTGACTTGGGTAAATGAAGTTCACAAGAACCTTCATTATATTCCGTATCTAGATCCCCATAAAGATACATAGTGACCACATTCGTAAGCTGCATGTTCAGTTATTCATAAACTATCAAATTGACAAGGTAGTGGAGTGCAATGACATCCATTACGAGAGAATATGTCTTCTCGTAGTCGATTCCAGGGTGTTTTGTGAGAAGCCTTGTGCCATAAAGTGAGATTACCATCTCTTTTTCTCATCACTCTATATAACGAAGACCTATTAATGTCAACATGTTTTATGTTAGGAGGTGTTGGCATCTCAGGCCCGAAATCCTTCATCTTCGTTAGTGAATCCAATTCAACCTGGATCGCATCTTTCCATTTAGGCTAATTTTCTCTACGTTGGCATTCTTCAACGGAGTAAGGTTCGATGTCATTGGTATCAATAATTCCACGTCTTCATGTACACTAGTGTAATTCGTAGAGATCTCTATATTCTCAAGAATTGGTTCTAACATTGAGGCGTCCCCCAATGATGTCTCTTAGACATAACCACAATCCATAATATTCTCATAAGACGGATTTTGAGTATCAATGATCAATGGATCAAGTTGTGCCAAACTCGCTATCTTCTGAGGGCGAGAATCCATCGAACCTATAGGTCTCCTAAGCTCTCTAGCGGAAACCATGGCCTATGACGCCATTATGACACCTTTGTGGCGTCACCATACCACCATCCATGGTAGTGGTGCCATACCCATCTCCTCTGGGTGGCACCATGTCCTCTTGTGGGGACATCAATCCTTGCAGACATGTTTGTAGCTGGTATATGTGATCTCGTCACTTTTAGGAGATCAAGATGAGATATAGTGGGGACAGACCACGACAATTCCTATCGTTCCTGTTAAACATTGACGTTCTAATCTCCCCCTAACGACGGGAAGACTGTCTCATCAAAGTGACAATTCATAAATCCAGCAAAAAAGGGATCGCCTGTCAAGGGTTCTACATAGCGGACTTAAGGTTGGAGACTTATGTCTAACACAAATATATATATATATATATATATATGCATTCGTTGCAATGACTCATGTTGATACACTGTGGTGGCACAATTGGCACATAAACCACACACTCAAATATGCATAAGTATGAGATATTAGACTCGAACCCAGTCACTAGCTGTAACACAAATAAACGTTGAGTGGCTGCTATGAGTCGTAGATGAATTAGCATAGTTGCATGTGATATTGTATAACCCAAGCGGAAAATATTGGTGCGTATTACCAAAGTTCGGGCTACCATCGTAGTCTTTTAATGGTGGCTTTTCCTCGAGACCAATTGGGTGTGTACATGGGAATATGATATTTGATATCAATACCCAATGCCATGCAATAGTCATCGAAAATTTTCGATGTAAACTCTCTAGCATTATCAAGTCAAATTGACTGAATGAGATGATCTGGGTAGTGAGTCCGTAGCCATATGTTCTGGGCTAGGAGTTCATCATAAGCAGCATTACGAGTGGATGATAGCGCGACACGTGACCAGTGTGTCTGCACATTAACCAACACCATAAAACATCTAAGCAGTCCGCAAGTTGGTTGAATCGATCCACAAAATCCCCTGGGATTCTATGTAAGAATGGAATTATTTCTTTAGTGTCCTTTGTATAGGATGGTCTTGATCCTAAAAACAAAACAGGCTTTACAGAACGAAAGATTGGCCTTATAATCAACCAATGAAGGTTTTGGTTGAGCCACAATGTCACAATTTACTTTGAGAAGTAGAGAGAGGAGCCAAGTCTCCATACATGGCATCAAAGCCATGATTTTGCAGCAGGGGGATCACGGCGCCGGCGTTGGCTGGCCGGTGGTGCATGGCGGCTGCTCCCCAAGGCGCAGCGGTGGTGCAATGCTCTCTTTGAATCGACTTTTGATTCTCACTTCTCTTCGTTCTAAAGAAGAGATGTCCGTGTGAAGTCTTTAGTATCACGGATCATCATATCATGACCTGGGTGTCCCAAAGGGTCGTGCCAAAGCCTATATGTGTCAGAATCCCATAAGTCATCTCTCATGACATGGTTGGATTCAATGACTCGAATAGTGGTTGCATACAACCCACTAAAGCAACACATAAGATTCTCTAATACTGGTTTATGTCCGTAGTTATTAGAGGTGATGCAAAGGAACTCTTGTCCATTCTCACAATGTGTTTCCACATGAAAACCATTGGCTTTTATATCTTTCAAATAAAGTTTGAATTAAGGTATGTCCAAGACATTAAGTAAAAGAATTGACACTTTATTAATAGCTAATGTTTACATCAAAGTTTCTTAACCAAAGTCTAATCCAAAATAAAAATCAAACTTAGACAAATCGTTGTCACTCAATCCGTTTGGTAACTCCAATGAAATATGACCAGGGAAGTAGAGAGAGATGTCGGTGGAGCGAGGCTCTCTTAAGTACCACTAGTCTCAATCACTTTCCTAGACATCATACTTCATTGGATGCGCCACTTGAGAAAGAGTTAATACAAAATTGTCATTTATTGATTAAGGCATAATTGTCATTACATAATTCTCGGAAAAAAATAAAAGACTATTCGAAATAAAAATCTATGGCATTTTGTCTTCATTGCCAGATTTAAAGTCTTTTTGAACTCGATGTCTTGATCACCATTGATCAAGTACTCCATAAAACATAATGTAGAGGATGCTCTCTTGATTGAGGCGTATTGACGCAATATAAATGGTCCCTAGGACCATTGGCGTTGGAATAGTGTTACCATGACCAAAAGTGGCGCCATGGTGTCCAACCCCCAACCCTCAACATCATGACTCCTTTTGTCATGTATTTGCCAATTTTGGCGATTACCTTTATGAGCATGTTGATCATATCATCCATGGCGACTTCTTCTAGCCATTGAACGGTGCTCATGGTAGCCATCTTGAGGCCTACCATATTTTCCATTCACAAAGTTCGTGGTTGTGCCTTTCAACACATGCCATAGTTCCAATTAGCTTATGGAAATTTGTGATCCGTCTTGCGTTTACATGAGTCCGGAATAAATCAGAGGACCTCATAGCATAGACAGGGAAGGTATTGAGGGTTTTCTCAATCAATTGTTCTTCTGTGACAGTTTTTCACAGGCATGCATCAATGTCTGATGCGGAGAGCTTCCGAACAATATTCCATAACTTTGTCAAAGTTAGAGAAGCAGAGATAATTCCATCATGCTTCTAAGTTCGGAAAATTGTGAATAGAGGTGGCAAACGGGCCGGCCCGGCCCGACCAGGCCCATTTTTAGCGGGCCTAGTCGTGCTTCGTGCCGTGCTTGGGCCAGTCCATTTATTATCGTGCCGAGCTCGTGCCGGCCCATTTACTTAAACATCAAGCCCGGTCCGGCCCATGGCCCGAGCCCATATCGTGCCGGGTCAATAAACGGGCAGTGCTCGTGCCTATCCACTATAAAGCAGGATTTTAAAATCTTAATTTGAATATAAAAAAATTAGGACTAAACACTGTTTAGTCCTTGAAATTTTGCCCTAAAAACACTTCAGTCCCTGGCCTTTTAATTTCACATGTTTAGTTCTTGTACTTTAAAATTTCGGATCAATAGGTCCTTGCCGTTACTCTCCATCCAAATATTCTGTTCAAGCGCTGACATGGCAATCTCTCCTCGATAAAATGACTATTATACCCTCACATCATTTTTTTTAATTAATTAATTATTTTTTTTCTCTCTGTTTTTTGTTTTTGTTTTTTCTTTATAATTTATTCTTCTTTTTTTTTTTTTTTACGGTTGACATTATAGCACCCTCTTCTCTCTCTTCCTCCAGCACTCGTCACCATGTTGCCGCGCCGAAATCTCTTACCAAACCCTTCTCTCAATCACCACAGTCCCCTTCTTTTCCTCCTCTCTCTCTCTCTTCCTCCATCACTCGTCACCATGCTCCACTCCTACTCCTCTGTCGCCGGAATCTTAACTTTGAATTGCTCTGCATTTCCAATCCCAGATGAAAATTGCCCATGGCTTCGGCGGCAAAGCCATCGTCTCGGTCGTCGACGCCTCACCTACCTAGAGACCCAGAGCCACCAAACCAACCCGACCCGACTCACCGCTGGTGCACCCATCACAACCCAACCCCTTCGCCGATCCCATCGATTTGCGCAGCTCCAATGACGACTTCTTCTTTGATGCCGCCTCCAATTCCCACTGTGAAGTCAGCTGCTTCGATTTGTAGTTCGAGATGGAAAGGCTGGGGCGCTTGGAGGCTAGGGTTTCTGATTTGGGGTTTGGTGAGGTTGAAGTAGGCGTTGAGGGAGTGGCAGTGGGAGCGGGCGCCGTCATGGGTTGTGGTGGTCTGAGCGGCTGCGGCAGCGTCGTGGTCGATGATGAGAAGGACGGCGGAGAACTGGTGGGGGAAGTTGGTGAGCTTTATTTTGCAAAAGTAGGGAGAGGAGGTTTTGAGTTTTTCAGATTTGAGTATTTGGGGGGGGGGGGGGGAGTGAGAGAGAGAAATCGCTGGTCACGAGGCTCGAGCCAAGGGAGGGCGAGCACCGCCGAGGGCTGAGCGACGGTGATGGCGTCGCAGAAAAGGAACCCAACTTGGGGTCATTTTGGTTGTAGAGAACAGTGTGTGTGAGAGAGAGAGAGAGAGCAGAGAAAGAGAGGCCCTTGGTGAAGATCGGGAAGAAGAGAGACAAATTTGCCTATTTCCCCGAAAAAAAAAGAAAAAGGAAAGAATTAATTAATTAATTAAAAAAAATGATGTGAGGGTATAATAATCATTTTATCACAGAGAGACTGCCATGTCAGCACTTTAACGGAATATTTGGACGAAGAGTAACGGCAAGGACCTATTGGTTCGAAATTTTAAAGTACAAGGACTAAACATGTGAAATTAAAAGGCCAAGGACTGAAGTGTTTTTAAGGCAAAAGTTCAAGGACTAAACAGTATTTAGTCCAAAAAATTAATTTTATTTAACTATTTAGAAAATTAAAATAAATTAAGTTCTACAATGTTTTTCTTAATCTTAGCTTTTTAAGATTAGTTTTCTAATAATTTTTTATATTCCTACAAGAAAGAAAGAAAAAAAAAATGACTCAAAATATATTGCTTTTAGAATATTATTGTGAGATTAATCTTTATTAATATAATGAAGATTTAGTATCATATTATTCTTTCCTTCATTCTATAGTTGTATTATTACGAGATTAGTCTTTATTAATAAACATATATTTAATATTTAGAAAAGATACTTTATGTCAAAACAATGATATAATGTTTTAATTCACTAATTTTACAACATAAAAGAAATAGCATTGGTGGAATTGTGATGCAATTTTAAATAAAAATGTCTAATATTCAAATCTCATCATTGTGGTATTTTAATATTTTTAAAAACAAAATGAAATTTTGTATTTGTAATGGACCGGCCCACAATATGTCGTGCTCGGGCCGTGCTGGGCCGAGCTGGGCCAATGGGCCAATATTCCTAGGCCCAACCCGACTCGTTATTCTAACGTGCTCGGGTCGTGCCGGGCCACTAACTGGCTTGGGCCGTGGCGGGCCTCTTTTAAGCGTGTCGGGCCCGTGTCATGCTCGTGCTTAGCGGCCCGTTTGCCACCTCTAATTGTGAATGTTGTTAAAATATTAACGAAGCACTACCCAAAGGTTTCTAGCACTAGCCTCATTCATGTACTCAAATTGGAGTGCCATCTCCATGTGGCGCTTCATCAGGGTAAGTGCCCTGGAATTATCTATCTCAGTTTGTGAGTCTTGAGCGGTTCCTTTAGAACAAGGCTCTTGGATTGTAGGCAATAAATATCTCGTGCCCGTAGAATCCAATGGAGTAAAATCGAGCTCGTTCAAGTTTGATATCCAAAAAGAAGAAACAAGAACGGATTAGTTCCGGAGTCAATTCTTCCACGAAAACTAATATTAAGATTTCCGAGCCTTAATGCTACCAAGAAATCGATTTCCAAGAAATTTAGATTAGACCGAAACAATGATGTTTTAATATGGTCACAATTTGATGCTTGCGGACACTCTTAGTCCGAATATTATGAACACTCTTAGTTCATTGATTACGAATGCTCTTAGTTCGTTTATTATGAACACTCTTAGTTCATTGATTACGAACGTTCTTAGTTCGTTTAGCGTGAATCCCCACAATTCCGCTTATTAAATAATCGAACTCATGTTCGTATTATACAAATCATGCAGCAAATAAAGGAATTTAAAAGACAAAAAAGCAAGAACTTTAATTGCAAAAGCTTACTTGATGATTCAGGTCTTGAGAACACGCGCGTGTTGGAGCAGGCGTGTTAGGGCAGCAGCAGTAACAATTGGCAGCAACAGCAGCTAATGGCAGCAGCAGGACTTGCGGAAGTGGGCTGCAGTGCTTGCGGCAGGAGGCTGCGGGGCTTGAAACCATGAAAGGATTGCAGCGGCTGTTCGATCCTAAGCTAGGATTGCAGTGGCTGTTCGATCCTAATCTAGGATTGTAACTTGTTTACAATCCTGGTTGTGGCTAATGGCTCGGTGGTGATACAGGAAGCAGTTTGCGGGTGCTGCCGGTCGGTGGCTTTGCTAGCTGGAACACGAGAGCTTGTGGCAGGAGGCTACAGATGCGCGCGGGGTGTAGGCTGCAGGGCTGCAGGTAGTAGCAGGCTCGGCAGCAGTACGGCAGCAGGCGCGTGGAGCAGGACTGTAAGGCGAGGGACGCTGGCAGGCTGGTGCAGGGACTTGCGACTAGGGTTGTAAGCTGCGGCAGTTCAGGGTTTTGTTTCTCTTTTCTTTTTCTTTTGGGCTAGGGTTAGAGCTCATGCTGATAACGTGCTTAAGGAAAATATGATTTGCAAAGAGATTGATGAGAGAATTGTGTGTGTTCTATTGTTGATAATAGGAGCCCTTTATATAGGGATTTACAAAGTACATAATCTTGTCATACAAGGAAATAGAATCCGAATATAATTTGGAAATCTAGAACCTTCTCTTCTATTACAACTCTAGAACTAAATCCTAGTTTGAAGAGGCACACTCAATGTCGATATCCTTCAACAGTTTTTATTTTTAGCATGTATTTTATTTTAATAATCACATCATTCATTCTCTAGTAACCTACACATATGAATCCTACAAAAAATTAGCCAAATTGGAAAATGTTTAACCATTTGATTAGCACAATGTTTAGTTTATCTAACGGACTACATTTGTTAAACACTTGTGTCACCTCCCTTCCCCCACCAGAACTTACTCACCTTAGATTGAAATTTCTCGCACACTCAAACGGGCAAATGAAAAACACTCATTGAATAAGTGGGAATAGCTTAGGCAACAACTTTATTTAACACAAGCTTACCCACTTTTGAGAGGAACTTTCCTTGCCAACCTTGGAGATGAATATCTAACCTTTCATTCAACTTCTTGAAGACATCCTTTTTGTTTCTTCCAATTGTCATTGGTAACCCCAGGTACTTCTCGTGAAAGTCAACTAATGGTACGTCTAGAATCCCTTTTACCTCATTCTTCACCTCTTTAGATACATTGGGCCCAAACGACAATGCAGACTTTTGGAAGTTTATATGCTCACCTGCTGCACACTCAAAGAGGAGAAAACATTGTTTCAGCGCAACACATTCTTGTATCGTTGCATTACCAAACAGAAGACTATTGTCCGCAAACAACAAGTGTGAAACTGAGGGTGCTGTAGGAGCCACTTTAACTCCATTAATAAGTGTCATAGAATCAGCATCATGAAGAAGCCCAGACAACCCTTCAGAAACAAAAAGGAAGAGATATGGGGATATTTGGTCACCTTGTTGTATATCCCTCGAGTTGGCTTGAAACACCCCACTGGTTGTCCTCTCCACAACACCAAAAAAGATACAGAATTTACACATTTCATTATCAGATTCACCCAATCCTCCACGAACCCTAGTTTCAGCATTACATCCTTCTGAAAACCCCATTCCACACAACCATATGCTTTATTGATGTCCAATTTAAGGACCATTTTGGGAGTCACCGTGTTCTTCTGTACTTGGATAGTATGAACTGTTTCAAAGGCGGCAATCACATTGTCTTGGATGTTTCTTCCTGGAACAAACGCACTCTAAGTACAAGAAATGATCTCAGGTAAAAACTTTTTGAGCCAATTAGCAAGTGTCTTCGATATCAACTTGTAGACAATGGAACAAAGGCTAATCGGTCTAAACTCTGTTACATGCTTGGGACTTGAGCACTTTGGGATAAGGGAAATCAAAGTATGATTGAAATCACCAAACTCCTTCCCATCATTTAACACCCCTAAACAAAAATCACAAACCGTGTCTCCCACTATAGGCCAGTAGGTCTTGAAGAATAAAGCGGGCATTCTGTCAAAACCCAGAGATTTTTGTGCTACCATATGCCTTAAAGAGACTTCAATCTCCCATCTTTCAAACCTTCTCATCAGCTTAACATTAACCTCATCCGATACCCTTTGCTGGATCTTGTCCAGAACCAGCTCAAGATTAGCACAACCCTCTGTAGAATATAACTTCGTGAAATAAGAGATAAAAGCATTTTGCACATCATGTAACTCCTCACACCAGTTACCGTTTTATCTGAAATCCCTTCCACTTTATTTTGCTTCCCACGACCTTTTGCATATGCATGGAAGAACTTGGTATTTTTATCTCCCTTAAAAGACTTTAATAAAATAAGTTTGTTGTCCTTCCGTTAAAAATAAAAAAATAAAAAATAAAATAAAATAAAAACTTTAAAGAAATAAAAATAAAGGCTCGTAAATAAGTAATTATGTGAGTCCGTGTGTGTGTGGCAAAATTAAAGAGGAACAAATCGGAAGATATTAGTATTTGGGTTTGTTAACTGTGGACCTTCCTCAAATTATGACGAAGCCAGCCTTTGGAGTGAGTACATGGAAGTCTTCCCCTGGTGTTGTTGCTACTCTACTGTCGTTACTATAATGTTGTCATTGCGATCTTCTCAATTATGTTGTTTTGGTTGCAAGTGATGTAATAGAAGAAGCAAAGAAATTTTTCCGCTTCTTTCTTACAGTTATTTGTACATACGCCCTAGGAATTATTTTCAGGCAGCGCATGTTTTAGTTAGGTAGCACTTTTGTTCCCTTCTTTTCCACAAGGGGTATTGGGTAGACCTCACTGGCTATCCAATGTACTAATACCTGTTTTACTTATCTAAATTGCTTAATAATATGTAATTCCTTCTTCTAAAAAAAATGTGAGTCCGTGTGTGTGTGTGTGGGGTTTGATGGATACATAGGTGGTAAGAAAAAAAATTTCTATTTGAAAGGTCATGTATTCGAGTAAGAAAAAAAAATTACATATATTTGACCAAGAAATATAGAAATGCGTAATGGTAGCTTTGTTGCATCGGTGCATTGACATTTGACGTGTTCTTATTCTTATTCAGACCCAATAAAACAAGTTCATGTTTTTTTTTTCTTTTTAAAAAGAGGATCAAAAGATTTCACTCATATCCCCATGGTGACTCGAACCTATGACCTCGATCTTAGGTCGTGAGTGCTCCAACCACTTAGCTAACACCCTCTAGAAAGACTTATATTGATTAATGTTATAAAAAAATGAGTCAAATTTGATTATAGTAAAGCCACTTTCCAATTAGCCAAGTGGTGAGGAAGTGCGCATATAATTAATACTTTGATAAAATATCAGGTTCTGATTTGGTTTACGGAAGATGTGGAAAAAGAAACTCATTTATTTCTGTTGGGTTAAAAATTGCACAAAGTGTAAAATATCACCCAACGTAATTTCACTCGTATTCATTAACAGAATAGAGTTTTAATTATCTTGGGTTCGACCCATTCAAGACAGAATGTGTCTCTTAATTACAATCCCTTGTTACAAGGGAAACACCCTTTGATTCCATTTATAAAGAAACCAGTGTGTGATTGTTTGTTTTTGCAGCTGCACTCGAATTTTGTAATGGGTTGCCTACGTACCCGGGAGGAGATCAAGCCACTTGTAGTTCAAGAGTTCCAATAAGTGAATGACCCATTGGAAGTCTTGGATTTTGGAATAGGAATAGTGTTTAGGATGTGGTTGCATCTAGATTATGATTCCAAATTGCCTACATACCCTTGCGGGATCAAACCACATGTAGTTCCAGCATTTGGGATTTAAATGGGTAGATGACCCATTTATTTTTGGATTTGTGTTTGAGATGTTTGTGAGGGTTTAGAGCCCTTGCATTTGCTTTTGGGTAATTTGGGAATGATTTGATTTTTCTGGTGTTTGGGTGAATTTGACTGGTGGAGTCAGAGATTTGGATCTGCTGAATTTGACTGGTGGAGTCAGGGATTTGATTTGAATTTGTGGTTGCATCTAGTGGGTCGCTAGATTGCCTACATACCCTGTGAAGGGATCAAACTATTGTAGTTCTGACATTTGTGGGTTTTTGAGCTTTCTTGGTTTTGTACCAAAAGAAATTTCATTTTGGGTTTCGAAGCACTTTTACGAAATCTATGTTTGAGTATTTTTGATTTGGACGCCCATAGCATCGAGTAAACTCCGAGTCGCACTTTTTAATTTTTGCTTGAAGATCAGAGGCACTTTCGAGCTTTTCTTTTTCTCTTTTGAACACCCAGATTTATTATGGGTCACCATCAGAAGCTCCATAGAGGCCCAAAGTGATACGGAGGTCCAGCTGCTATATTTTCCCAATTTCCCTTTTCACCTCTTTTTCACTTCTTATATTTCTTTCTTTCTTTCTTTCCATCGTCTTTACCCAAAACCCAGATAGAACATGAGCTCGGCGCTACTGCCAAGTCGAATTGGAGATGGGTCCGAAGATGGAATGTGATTTGGAGATGGGAGCAGGCATGGGTCTTCGACTAGAGGAAATCTCTCAACACTTAGAAGCTTGAAATTTTCTGTTGTGCTTTCCTGTGAGAAATTGGGTAGGAATACTCCCCACTCAGTTCTTCCTTCGTGTTCACAAGCCCAGCTCTACATCAATCTTATTGTTGCACTTAATTAAACCTCTTGTCTTATGCATAGCTTAATTAAGAGCTTTTGTCTTGTGCATGAATTGATGGTCTGCAATGCCACTTTGTCAGCTTCTGCAATTGTGTTGGAAACTTTGTTAATTAAGCCCTTTTGTTTTATGCATAGCTTAATTAATCTATCTCGTGGCCTGCACATCACCAGAGCACTCGTTCTTTGTTTTTTCTTTATTCATTCATATATATATTGCTTTATGCTTTGTCAAGTTCTGGGATGGTTTGGATCACATTGACCACACTTAAATTAAAGCTCCATGCCCAGATTAAATGCCACCGCCAAGACTTTTCTCATTTGGCCTTTATATTGGCACCGCTTCGAAGCTTTTTGGGACGCAAATATTTCAAAGCTGCTGCATTGAAATTTGAAGTTTGCTTAGTCACTTTTGCTGCAAATTCTCATCTTTCTTTCTGTTGAAGCACAGACTATGCAAACACAAGAACACAATAGTATTTGGGAGTTTGAAGCTTATTCGTTTAATGCATCAATGTTGGCTTATAACCAAGCCTTTTACAACTAGAAAGAAACATGACAGCCCACGTTATCAACAACCCTAAGAACGTGGTACATGGTTGGGAATAATTCAAACCTAAGCAACTGAACCCTATTAACTAGGGATTATTAACAAGAACAATAAATAACCAAACGTTAAATGTGTTTAACCCTAACAGTTTAACACAACAAACCCTAATGCTCCATCAGTTCCTCCCTTAAACTGTATTGCGGTTAGCAATCAGTTTACTCACAAGGCACCTTGCATATCCCAAGCAGCTCACGCATCCTTTCGAAAGTATCCAGCTTAAGAGGTTTGGTCATGATGTCTGCAATCTGACTTTGAGAACCACAATGTACTAGCTCCACTACTCCATCTCTTGTAAGATCACGCAAGAAATGGAACCTAACATCGATATGCTTGCTTTTTCCATGCATCACTGGGTTTCTAGACAGCTTAATAGTGGAACTATTATCACAAAAGATAGTCGTGCACTTACTTTGATTGCAGCCAAGCTTATCAAGAATTCTCCTCATCCATATTCCTTGGCATGCACATGAAGCTGCTGCAATGAATTCAGCTTCGGTAGTGGACAGAGTGACTACAGGTTGCTTTTTTGAGGACCACGACACAGCTCCTGAGCTTAGCAAAAATACATACCCTGAAGTACTCCTCCGGTCATCGAGGTCTCCTGCATAGTCACTATCTGAATAGGCTGCTAGCTTCTCATCATCTTCCTTCTTGTAACAATCTGAATAGGCTGCTAGCTTTCCATTACCTCCCTTCTTGTAACAAATTCCCAAATCAGTTGTTCCCTTCAAATATCGAAGAATCCTCTTAATGACTTGCATGTGTAACTCCGTGGGTCTCTCCATATATCGACTTACTAAACTCATCACATACATCAAATCCGGTCTAGTGGCTGTTAAGTACATGAGGCTCCCTACCGTTTGCTTATACGTCGTTGCATCAACTCTAGCCCCTCCTTCATCCTTCACCAACTTACACCCTGGAACAATTGGGTTCTTTACTGAGTTACTTCTCTCCATGCCAAACCTTTCCAACACTTCTTGGGCATATTGCTTCTGACTGATGTATATTCCTTCAGAATTTTGCACAACTTCCACACCAAGAAAGTGATTCATCATGCCCAAATCTGTCATGTCAAACTCCATCTCCATTGAAGCTTTAAACTTTCCAAACATAACTTCATCATTGCCTGTGAAAATTAGATCATCTACATACAGACTTACAATCAACATCTTACCTCCCTCTTCGGATTTTATGAACAGAGTGTGTTCACATTGACATCTTTCAAAACCCTCTTTCACAAAGTAAGCTTCAATCTTACTATACCAAGCTCGGGGAGCTTGTTTTACCCCGTACAATGCTTTCTTCAACTTGTACACTTTATGCTCTTCTCCCTTCTTCTCATATCCCTGTGGCTGCTCGACGTAAACATCCTCATATAACTCCCCATGCAGAAATGCACTTTTAACGTCTAACTGATAAACACACCGATTCTTTTGTGCTGCAATTGCCAGGATCATTCTGATTGTGTCCCATCGAGCTACTGGAGCAAATACTTCAGTATAATCAATGCCATATTGTTGAGCATACCCCTTCGCCACAAGCCTAGCTTTATACTTATCAACTTCTCCTTTCTCATTCAACTTTGTTTTAAAAATCCACTTCACACCAATTTTCCTTGCTCCAGTTGGTAAAACAATCAAATCCCACATTCCATTCTTTTCGATAGCACTGATCTCCTTGTCCATAGCTTCTCTCCACCTTGGACTTTCATTAGCTTCTTCAAATGAGCTCGGATCTCCAGTAGATGTAGACATGACCAAATTATGCACTTCTTCCTCTTCTGACAAACCCTCGCCTGTTTCGTAATCTTGCATCCACCATGGCCTCTTTCTACTCCTCCCTTCTCGTTCATTCGGTGAAGCCCTTTCTGAGGAATCTATGAGTGGTGTGCTATCGACTCCACTCCCATCAATTTGTTCTACTTCTCCTCCATTAGTTTGCACATTTTCTTCATTCTCATTTTCACTTTCACCCTGCTCCTCATCCTCTTCAATCTCTGATTCATCACCCCATTCTAAGATGTCATTCTTCATCTCTTCTGCACTCTTATTCCAGTCCCACTTCGCATGCTCGTCAAATACCACATCCCTACTCACCACAACCTTCCTTGAAACCGGATCATAGAGCCTGTATGCCTTAGACTCCTCACTTAAACCAAGAAGCACACACTTAAAGCTCTTGTTATCCAATTTAGTCCTCTTATTGTCAGGAATGTGAACATAGCCAATACACCCAAATACTCGAAAGTGATCCACTGTTGGCTTGATTTCACTCCATGCTTCCTCAGGAGTCATGTCTTTGACAACTAGGGTTGGGCTTCTGTTAAGTACGTGAACTGTCCAGTTGACAGCTTCGGGCCAGAACTCCTTTGGAATTTGCTTCTCTGACAGCATACTACGCACCAAATTCATAATTGTTCAGTTCTTTCTTTCAGCCACCCCATTTTGTTGAGGAGTGTAGGCAGCGGTGAGTTGCCTACGTATGCCATGTGTGCTACAAAACTGATTAAACTCATGTGAAGTAAATTCTCCGCCTCTATCCATACGTAAACAGCAAATGACCTTCCCAATTTCCTTCTCAACCAAGTTTTGAAACTTCTTGAAGATGACAAAAGCTTCAGATTTTTCAGACAAATAATACACCCACACTTTCCTACTAAAGTCGTCAATAAAACTAATCAAGTACCTTTTCTTGCTGTTCGATTCAGGCTTCACAGGTCCACAAATGTCAGCATGCACCAAATTTAGTTTTTGAGTGGCTCTCCATAAACTCTTCTTAGGAATAGAGTCTCGGTGTTGCTTCCCTACCAAGCAATCTGTGCACAAATTGGATGGAGCTTTAAGTAGTGGTAGACCACTCACCATTCTTTTGTAATGAAGTGTCCTCAATCCTTTGAAGCTAAGATGTCCATACCAACGGTGCCACAGGTGCGTTTCATCCTCAGAGACAATTTGAAGGCAGGTTGACACTTTAGGTTTTTGTGCAATGGATGCTAGCAGCACAAACATTCTGTTAGCCGACATTGTAGTCTCCATAATTAGACCTCTTGTGGGATGGTATAGCTTGCACAAACCATGCTTAATTAAAATGGCTAATCCCTTCTCCTAGAGTTGACCAACACTCAATAAATTGTTCCTCAACTCAGGTATATAATAAACTTCACTGAATACCTGAGTTATTCCACCAACTTGTAGCTTGATATTGCCTTTCCCCATCACAGCCATTCTTGAATTATTTCCAAGTTTTACTGAGTGCCTAAACTTCTCATTCAAATCCAAAAACCAACTCTTATTACCACTCATGTGGTTACTGCAGCCAGAGTCGAGAAACCATACCTCTTCTCTCTTTGAGTTGTGGAGTTCTACATATGACATTAGAAGCATCTCCTCCTCCTCATCAAACTCTGCGTAGTTGGCCCCTTTTTCCCAGTCAAGACACTCATATTGAAGGTGTCCTAACTTATGACATTTGTAACACTCAATTGTAGCCTTATTGAAAGGTATTCTGCCTCTCCCTCGACCTCTTCCTCTGTAGCCACCACGAGTTCTTCCTCTCCCTCCAAACCTCTCTTCTTCTCTTCCTCCAACCCTTACTGCATTTGTGATCTTCAAGGCATGTTCATCCTCCCTATGACCTTGCATCCTTTGCTCATGTACGAGCAGACTACTCTGTAATTCATCAATGCTCATTGTTGTAAGGTTCTTTGACTCCTCGATAGAACATACTACATAATCAAACTTCGGAGTCATTGACCTCAGGATCTTCTCTACTATCACGATCTCTTCCATCCTTTCACTGTGAGCCTTCATCTTGTTGGCAATGGTGAGAGTCCGAGAGAAGTACTCATTGACTGTTTCTCCCTCTTGCATTTGAAGTATCTCAAACTCCCTTCGAAGTGCTTGCAACTGAGCTCGTTTCACCTTGGTGGAACCTTGGTATTTCTGCCTCGTTGAGTCCCATATGCTCTTCGCTGTTTCTTTATTAAGGATTGTCTCCATAATTGTCCTGTCGATGGCTTGGAACAAATAATTCTTGACTCTCAGATCTCTCAGTTTTGCATCTTCGATTGCTTTTCGCTGTGTAATGCCCCGTACCTTAAAGTCTTTATTAGTTACTTTTTACCGTGGTTGACCGAGGAGTGACTTTTTCTTTAGTCCGGTAAATTAGAAAATTTATTTGAGATTGTCGTAGAATACGAAAATCGAGTTCGTGGACACGTAGTTTGTTTAAATTGGATTTATATCGGAAAAGTTATGACCAAAAATAGAAATTTCTATTTTTGGCATGGCTTTTTGTTTGTGAGCTTCTATTTGTGGAAGGGGGCTTATTAAAACAGATGGAAGAGAGAGAAAAGGGAAAGAATCAAAAAAAAAAAAAAAGAGAGAGAGAGCACGGGTAGAACCCGAGTCACCCCCTCCCCCTTTTTTCTTTTCTTTTCGCCGTCGCACTCCTCCGGCGAATTCGTCGCCGTCCGGCCACCCCAAGACGCATCGTTGGGCACGGCGTGATCCTCTCTTCCTTCTCCTTCTAGCTATGTAAGTATTTCACCTTGGGTAGCTTTGGTTTTGGAGATATGAGGAGAATTGCAGAAATGGAAAAAAATGGATTTTTGCTTTGATCTCAGTTTTCCGGCGATTTCCGGTCGAATTTCCTTGGGTTTTGGTTGTTGGGGAAGTACTGAATGTATTCCTAACCTTGTTGCAGCTCGTTTTGATCGGTGGAGGAAGATTTGAAGGTGTTTGAGACTGTGAACAGTACCGTGAACAGTAACTCTCGAATTCTTGGGTTCTTGTTTGATTTTTCTGGATATTCCTACTTGAATTTGGTTGTTGTTGCAGGTTTAGAGATAGTTGTGTGGGTTATGAAGTTGATTTTGGAATAAATGGGTTGATTGGAATTGAATTTAATCTTTAAGTTTGTGTTAAATTTGAAATTGTTGGATATTGAGGTTTTGTTGGTTTTGGATTGTTGAACATGGTTGTTGGATTTGTCATGTTGGTAGTGTTGGGTGAATTCTCTTGTTAAAGAACTATTGTGAATTATTTGTTAGGTAGGAGAGTGAATTTGAGAAGGTGGAGTTGGAATCGTGAATTAGAAAAAGGGAAAAATTAAGAATGATTGTGGAAATTTTTGGAAGGATTTATATTATCGATTGGTGGTAATTTGTGATGAAGGAGGTGAGATTAAATTGATTTAGTTATCGAAAGGTTCTTGTGAAGATTTAAATTAAGTGAAGTCCTTGATCGATTGAGAATCGAATTAAAAATCGGTTGAGTAGTTTGAGTTAGAGGGCATTGAGATTTTAAGGAATTATAGAATTAATCCCAAATTAAAGTGTGGGAGTTTTATAACAATTTGTGAATAACGGATGCTTATTCCGAGGGAAATAAGTTGTTTTTGAGAGTATTTCCTTATTATGGTTAATTATATCCATGCAATTGTGACAGGACGTACTGAGCCCTCGAGCGAGGAGGACACAGGCAGGCAGCAGGGTTAGCTGCGGGATTCACTTGTGAGTGGACCTTTATTTTTATTTAAATAATGCATGCAGCATGGTATTAAGTTTTGAAATGTGATTTTATGGAAAGAAAAGGATTAAAAAGGAAATAGTTGACAAGGAGGCCAGTTTGGCGCATGCGTATCTTACCTAGTTGGCAGACCCTTCTAGGTAATAGTCTGGTTGGCAGTCCCTTCCAGACTACAGCTCGGTTGGCAGTCCCATCCGATGCGTCATCTGGTTGGCAGTCCCTTCCAGATGACTTGAGGTAGTTAGTCGGCAGTCCCGTCTACTACATGTGGCTAGTTGGCAGTCCCAACTAATCACCGCCTCCTACTCCGGTTGGCAGTCCCTCCCGATGCGTCATCGGGTGGCAGTCCCTCCCCGATGGCATGAGATGCCTAGGAAGCAGTCTTTCCTAGCCATCAAATGAGTTTCATGGAAAAAGGATTGAGTTGGAACTTCATAGGGTTCAGCTGCATGATGGTTTTGTTAAAAAGAGAAATGGGGAAGCATACCATAAATTGTTTTGATTCTAGTTTCGGTTTTGTCCACTCACTCTAATGGATTTTATATGTTTTCCCCTGAGCCCTTCGTTTTCAAATGCCCAGATTTCAGATTAGCAGAGATTGCGTCCAGGCTCAAGGACTTTGGGAATCAGCGCTTCCGTTTTTGTCCGTAGGTTATTACTTAACCTACCTTGTATGATATCGGCTTAGTTTTAGTGTTGCTCTGATAAGCCTTTTCTTTTGATTTTGATGGATGTTGTTGTTCGGATTGTGGTTGCTTACAGAGGTTATATTGGGATTTGAACTTTCCGGATGTAATATATGTGCTTGGATTGTAAATATGATATTGTAGGTTGAGTAGAAGTTAATGTTGTAATCATATCCAGGTTTGTGAAATTTTTGGGTAGCCCATATTTAGGGGAGGTTCTGCCGAATTCTCGGTAGGATTTCGCTTAATGTGGGCCCCGCAGGCTCGTATCCAGGTAATTGGGGTGATTCCTGGGTCGGGTCCTGTCACGCTGTCCCTCAGTGAGTTCAGCCCTTTTTGCTGGTATTCCATCCTCCACTAAACCCCAGTACTCCTTTGATCTAAGGAAGTTCTCCATCAACATAGCCCAATGGTCATAGTGACCATCAAACCTTGATATTGCCAGCTGCACGAAGTTGTTCTCCATTGCCATCCCTCGATTACTCTTCTCTCTTTGTTGTTTTTCTCTGTTCTCTCACTCTTTCTTCTTCTCTAAGAAACTGCAGTTTCTTAATCACTCTCAATCAGGCCCCGTGATAGGGCTCTGATACCACTTGTTGAAGCACAGACTATGCAAACACAAGAACACAATAGTATTTGGGAGTTTGAAGCTTATTCGTTTAATGCATCAATGTTGGCTTATAACCAAGCCTTTTACAACAAGAAAGAAACATGACAGCCCACATTATCAACAACCCTAAGAACGTGGTAGATGGCTGGGAATAGTTCAAACCTAAGCAACTGAACCTTATTAACTAGGGATTATTAACAAGAACAATATATAACCAAACGTTAAATGAGTTTAACCCTAACAGTTTAACACAACAAACCCTAATGCTCCATCACTTTCTTCCCTTGACACGCTGCACCCACGAACACATACTTGTCACCTCTTGAAATCAAGTCTAGACTGTTTCATTTGATTGTCTTGACCTTTTACAAATATAAGAACCTGTGCATCAGATTTGTCTTGGAATTGGCTGTGACAAAGTGTGTGTTTAATTTTGACAACTTGAGACTCGCCTTGCAATTCCACTACACAGCTTTCTTTCTTGCTTGTCATCTTTTGGTGTTAAAGGCCTCAGACCTCCTCGGACTATTTTGGCCTTCTGCAAACATAAAGGCTTGTGCACCAAATTTGTTCTCAATTGGATGCTTCAAAGCTTGTCTTCAATTTTAACAGATTTGCTTGCTGTGCAGGTTCAAGAAGGACTAGGTGATTATAGTCACAGCAATGTCAAAGTCTTGAAGCTTTATTTTAAGGGTGAGCATCTTCTTCCAAGTGCCAGTTCTGGTTTCATCTCATTTGCTGCAGAATTGTATTTATTTTGACAGCCTTTCTCCGTCTCCTTCCTTTGAATCAAAAGGTCGGAACTGGCTTATTTTTGGCTGTAGTGTTTTGAAAGAATGCAGGGGGATCACGTGTAGTGTTTAAGTGAAATTGACAGAGTTCCCTTATTTTTATCATCATTTTTAATTTGAACCAAGACCTCTTATGAAAGCATGGCCTGGATGATGATTCGTGTGAGGTCCTCTGCCAGTTTCAGGGTGTATTAACCGAAACTTGAGACGTGAGAATGATATCGACACCTGAAGGCATGCCGTGTCAGAGCTCTAACAGTGTTGATACCGTAAGGCACCACCACTGGAGCTTTGATAGTAGTTTCGGCACCCTAAGGCACGCCGTGCTGGAGCTCAACGACAGCCGTGCTGCAGATCGGTGGAAGTCTCACCCACTTCTTTCTTGCTTTCTTCCACTCCTCAAGCTGCTGTGTTCCTCTCCTCCGTCCCCCCTTTTTCCTTTTCATGAAGTGCTTTTATATTGCACCGATCTTGAGTTTGGTTTGTATAAAACATAGAGTTTTAGAGTTCAACTTGGAGTGAACTACTTGGGGAACTTGTATTTCGTGAAGACTACAACTCTTGTATTTTGTAATTGCTTTGTAATCTAGATTTTGACAAAACAAGAAGGCTGACGTCTTGTAAAATCCAATAGACCAGCTTAATGACTCTTGTGCTTTTTCCTTTCACTTAGAGTTTTAAAAGCTATCAACTTTGTCCATCCTTGCTTTCATGAGAGGCTTTTAATTTTATTTAAATAAAACACTCATTTTCCTGATATGGACGGGCCTCGTTGTAATTGCATGTGCGAAGTTTTTCCATTTCAACAATTTCCTATAGTTAGTAAGCACAAGAAAAGAAAAAAGTTTCACAATACAAGGGGCAAAAAAATGAAAGAGTGAATCCTCCAGCACCTTTAGGCCTTGTTTGGTTCGCGGAATCAAAACTTTGGTGAAAAATCATTCATTTCCTCTGTTTAAGATGACAAAAGAAAGGAAAATGATTCCCCGGACCTATCCTAGAATTCATTTTCCCTCCCAATTTCCTGCATATATTTGTAATATATGACCATGTTCCTGGCCTTCAAACACTGGAAAAAAAAATTGATGGGACTCGCAATTTCCCATGCTCGTGGATAGAGCAAAGAATTGATTTTCTCTCATTTCCTTTCCGCAAACCAAATGAGGCCTTAAGAGATTCATTTTCTCTCACCCTTTTTTTGAATTAGTCACTCATTTTGTATTATTTTCTTGTATTAATTACAGACTATCCAAGTAACTTTTCCAAAATTACCAAATACCGGAATGAAAATTTCATACGTTGCTTTCTACACCTATGGGTTGAACTGTCCTACTCCTGCCAGAGTATTAAATAAGTAAGATGGCGACAGTCACAAGACTCAAGGAGTGTCATCTAACAATGTAAATGCAAATTTCATTCTTGTCCAAGCAATGAAGGACCTTAAGCACCTGCTTAAGGAGACCTACTTTGCCGCTGTAACTCTTTATCGGCATTCCTGAAAAACTGGTCCCAGCCACTCCCAGAGCTAGTGTCCACATAATCGTAGGGCACTGCTGTCTTCAAACCTGGCCTAACACCACACTGGCTCTCCACAATTCTGAAGTCCACACCATCCCCTTGTTCATTATCACTCTGTTCCAGTTCCTCCCATGTAAACATCAGAGGCAGTGTAAATGCACCCCAAGGGTTGAAATCCATAACCTTAACTCGCTTGTCCTTCGTCACGTATACATCAAAGGTATAATTTTCTGACTCGAATCTTGACCTTAAATTTTCCATAAAGAACTCTTCGATCAACTCTCCCAGATGCTCTTTGCTTTTAAGCAGAGAAGGGTAGAAGGTTGTGGCCTCGCGCTGGGAAATTCCAACTAAATTCTGATTCCTCACAAAGCAGCGGAATTCCATCTCTGGCTGAAGGGATGGGTACCATTTACGGAGAGCAAGGAAGAAGCTCTTGGGCCGTGAGGAGGTCTTGTCATTGCAGGAATCATAAGCATGACACAAATCATGCACCAGTGAGTCAGATGATCGTAGCAACAGTGCAATCTCACTGAAGGAAGAGCATCTGAGAGTCCCAGTTGTGCTAATCCAAGCAGAATCTTTTGGTGCACTCCAGTTTAGCTTCGGGAACACAGCACCTCCAAGTGATGCAATGGATTCCTTAATCTCCAACTCAAGTTCAGGAAAAGAAGGGGGCAAAGAAGGCTGCTCTGACTCATCATCAGATCCTTCTATTACTTGATAGTCATCTTCCTCCTCTGGATTATGAATTCTGTTGGGTAAGGCATCTTCATTTGAGATGGAAACTGGAAGAAGGAAGGGGCCTGAATCATCAAGAAGATATTGGACAAAGGATTCTGGAAGTTCATGAATCCGTGTTTTGATAGACACGGATTTAAACTTAGGGTACCATTCCTGTATCTGGCATCGATTCACTTCTTCTTCCTTCATTTCTTGGCTCAGTGTACAGATCAAAGGCTGTTTGCTATATGTTATTGTTTGCTATCTGCTAAACCAAAAGATATGATCAGTATAGTGTATCAAAAATTGATATAAATGAAACCATCAGAAATGTGCCCTCGCGTTGCTGCGGGCTTCATTTTTATTAACGAATTCGAAGTATGCAATGTGGAAAACAAATGATTACAGATTTGATTTGATTTGAAGTCTTTGATTTTGATGGAGGAATTGGGGATTAGGGGGAAGTTGGTAAGTTGTACTTGACCAAAGAATGTTGAATGCCTTATTCAAATGACTGTAATCTATATGCATGGCATAAAGAAATTTAGTGCAGCTTCTGTAGTGGTGCTGAAATCAATCATAAATGAGGCGAACCATAAAAGGTCCCAATCTTTCAGTTATGATTTACAAAGCAATAACCCAATAAGTTAAACAGAAATAAGGGAAAGCATCAATTGGGGATCCAACAGTGATAAGTAAACATGAAATTCTTTAGACAATAAATTCAAGCATTAACCCAGTTAAATATCCAATTGGGGTTTGTATGATACACATCTTCAAAATCGAAACATAAACCCAATCAAATGACATACCCACTAAATTGTGAGATCACACATTTGCATAACAAAATTTCAGTGATTAAATCCTTTCCACAGCAATCAAACACAAATATTGTTCCAATGAACAACATAAACAGACCCAATCACACTAAAAATAAAAAAAATAAAAAAAAAGCCAGCCCTATAAACCTACCTCAGAAAAAAGCAGATTCTCTGGAACTAGCTTTGACGCTTCTGGAGGAAGAACCACACGCCTGTATTACAAACACAGTTCATGCTCTTAGCAAAAAAAAAAAAAAAAGAGACAAGAAGAAAGAAATAGTTCATTGCACCAATGACTAATGATAAATGGATAGCCTTTATCTTTTATTTTTGGATATGATAAAAAAAGTGCAACTGGGGTTTGAATTGTCTGGGTTCCTTCCTAAAGTTCCCAAATTTAAAAGGGATATCTTTTATTCTCACAGCTGAAAGACCACATCAAATCAATTATTAGCATTCTCACAAAATATAAAAAAATAAATAAATAAGTTCCTTCCTAAAGTTCCCAAATTTAAAAGGGATATCTTTTATTCTCACAGCTGAAAGACCACATCAAATCAATTATTAGCATTCTCACAAAATATAAAAAAATAAATAAATAAGAATCAGCATATATGGTAAGAACTCATGTTAACGACCAAACAGCCTCTCTCTAATTCTAGTTTCACCTCTTGCTTTCCCAACTCATCAAACCCTAAGCTGCAGGTTTCATCTTATATCTGGAAGTTAGTTTTCAGTTCTCACAAACCGAAAAACCAGAGGAAATTTGGATAAAATCACAGGCCGATAGTTGGGCAATTTCTTGCTCCACATCCATTCCCTCACAGTAAACTTTTGTCTCTATGCTTAACTCCCCCATCAAAACTTATCAACTTGCAGCTGTGGGTTCCCACTCAATCCTTCTCTTTATTCCCAACCGTAATGCCATACTCCTTCATACCCTTCCAACCTTCAATAATTTCAAAGCAGAAATAGTAGTACTCCCTCTTCTTCATACTTCATTACACTTTTATTGCAATTAATGCTCTGTTTTTCTAGCAAGTGCCAACTGCAAGACGAATAGAATCTGCTATATACTGATTTAGATATTCTATTGCTAACACACAGTTCTATTTTCATTGTTGGTCTGTAGGAAGTTCCTAAGAATAGCCCCCCAATTATTGCCAATACATCTAATTCAAAAGCACCAACAGCAGCAGTCACTCCTGAATCTTCTGAATCAAAGGGTGCAAGCAAAGCAGCCATCAATAAGGTAAAGGATTCTAAAGAAAGTGATGATGAATCTAAGAGATCAATTTAGGACATGTTAGAATATCAATTCTTGATCAAAATTCAAAACCCGGTACTGGAAACTAAGCAATTAGCACCATTTTGATACATAACCAATAAGCATAAGGATACAGAAATTGAACCTTGATCGATTCTGTGAAGAGGAGCAGAAGGCCGGCTGAATTTTAAACAAAACTCAAATAAAAAAAGTCCCTCACCTAGTTGATCTAGCACGATTATTTTCAAAACCCAAGCACGATTGGTTTAGTTGCAGCAGATCACCTACCCAAACACAATTATTATCCTGAAACCAAAGATAAACCAAACTGCTAAAAACTCATTCTCAATAATGTGCACATAATCTTTAAAATAAAGAAGGAATGGAAACGAATAAATGAAGATGGTTCAGAGCCCACTTACAGTCAGTCTGTCTTCTTCTCCTACCCTGAGTCGCTTAGAGCTGCTTCTTCCTCTGTCACAATTGGGACTGGACAATACTTATTTCTGTCGCTGGAATGGATATTAATCACAAATTCAGAAGCAGAAAGACCTAACAGCTCAGAAATTATAAGGCAAATCGGGTCAAAAAGAACTCGTGCTGTACTTCTTCGATGTTGTACTGAGTGATAGCGATAGCTTAATAAACCTAGGGGCAGAAGGTTTATTATTGGGGATAGAGACTCTGATTTTGTTAAGTTTTATTTGTTTTTGAAGATGCATTATTGGGGATTAAGGATTTATTCGTTAAACATCCAGAGGAGTTGAGGTTACATAAGTACGTTGTTGTTGAAAAACTACGTGAACATATTGGTGATGATGACACGAGCTGTTCGAGAAACGCTATATCAACTTTTTAAGTTAGTGATATTCTCTTGTTTTAAGGAGGTAATTTTTCCTTTTCTTGTATGCAAGTTTATATAAGCAGGTTGCTTTGATTCTCCAAATATATACATGCGAGAAAGACGGTTGCTTTGATTCTCCAAATTCAAGAAACTTTTGGCTAGTTACTTATGCTATTTACCTTGTTAATCTTTTCATGACATATCATCTTCCTATACAAAATTTCACACAATCGTTACATGTACAACATGTACTTTCTTTTAAGTTGTGAAGGGCCAAGCTAGAATTCTTCCTGTTGGAGCAGTAGGCATTAATTTTATGATCAAATTAATCTTTTATCTCTTCACTCAAAGGGACTCAAATTTTTTCATAAAACATATTTTCAGATTTTACTTCTAAACCAACCCTTTAATTCTACTAGAAAACTTACCCATGCTTTGCTGCGGAATATGTTTTTATCAATGAATTAGAACAATGAAATACAAAAGGGAAATTATTACATATTATTGAAATAGTGAAAGAGTTTTTACATATTTTACCTTTTAGTTGAAGTCCATTCAACTGGAGCTGGTGCAAAAATGCTAGCTTTACAAAAGGGTTATAAGCTAATCTAGCAAAAGTTGCTGCTGGAGGCTGTTCAAAATAGTAAGTGCTCCAGTTGTTCAAAAGGTGATTGTTTCAGTTGCAGCTGCGGAAGATGCTGGGGTTGGTTAGCAAAATCCTTAAACTCCCAAACCGCTGCCTCTAGGAGTTTAAAAAACCTGGTCTTCCCAGCTTCTTCAATATATGCAACTTTCAAGGCCCAACTGCACAAAAAACAACAAACCAGATTTTTTAGGGTTTCTAATAGCATCTAAACAAATCAAAACAAACACATAGAACCTAAAACCATTTTACTGAGCAGATTATTTTGTCGTTTTTAAAGAAGGTATACTTAATGAATTTAAACTCCACAAAGGAAAACAAACGATTATTCACACAAAGAATAAAAGCATTTGAGAGATCAATACTAATTTCATCAAGCTTTTTCTGCTATGATTTTTGCTCCATTCTCACTCCATTATCAAACTCCAAAATTCAATAAACAGAATCTAAACAGTTCCATATAAAATCAGAACCAAACTCTGATTACAGAAACATTGTTTCCAAAAGTCACTACTGCTAACAAATTACAGCAACCCAAATCATACCTCACGGGCATCAATCTATCATGTCCCTAAATTTCAAATTTGATGTGCATCTATAGAATTTCAGACAAAACAATACGGCAAGTAAAGAATATCAATCCACACGTAGTTGAAATTAATGTCTTCATGATTCTGCAATTGTCATTGCTTGAGATTTCACACTGAAAAATAAAAGAAAAGAAGAATAGGAAAAAAAAAAAAAAAAAACTTATAACTCGTAACAATGGTGCACTTTGAATTGACTAATTATATCGAATTTGCGTCCTCTGTTTGGATTTTGTGAATTGCTCGAAGTATTTGATTTTTAATCTTCACCATGCTTTATACATTTTCTGGTTGCAAAATAATTTTTGTAACTCTATGAAACACACAGAATTAACTTTTCCAAGCAGACAAAACATATCCAAATATATAAGGGTGAACTGCTTGTGCTCACACCATTTCTGAATACACAGTGCTATTTAGAAATAGTTTATATATGCAAGGCAAGTGGTCATAACTGCATAGATATGACTCCACTACTTTTCTCTACTTGACGTGATTTCAAAGTTTGCCTAATATATAAACCAAATGCCTATATATGAATTGCACCTCTGTAGCTGTTTCACACTTGCCTGGTCACGAACCACAAGAAGAAGGCAGACACTTTATGGTGTGACAGTGAAGCAAATACATTAGTCCACAGTAGGATTATTGAACACTCATTCTCTCCGGCTCCGAACAATTGGCTGAGTTATCTAAACATTCCCAAAGATTATAACTTTATCTAAAATTCTGACAGAAAACCACACTCTGACCACTTTCATTAAACAACACCCCAAAACAAACCCAGACCAATTCCTCTAAATCACACTACGCAAATTTATACAAATCCAAGTCTCAAATATCCTCCTAAATGATAACAGTGAATTAAAAAAATAAGCAAACCTAGAAAAAATAAAAATCACACCCAAATTTGCTTAGCAACCAATTCAATTCAAAACTACAAACCAAAATTCATCGACAAAAACAACAAAACGAAACCAAACAAAAACCTTCATAATTAGGTTACAGAACTCCGCCTATGCTTATTAAAACCAGAAAGACGATGACCCATTTGGGTGCTTTTCACTTGGGCATTTTCACAAACACATGTAGTGCAGGTTGTAAGAGCGAGCAAAGAAACAGAGGTAAAAGGTGAATAGCTACTGTGAAAGAACATGGGTAATTAGGAAATGGAAAGAAATGAAGGAAACTCAGTAAACACCAGTTTCACGGCGGTGATTGCTGTGGAAAACGAAAGCTAAAAGGGTCTCTGCGTCTCCACTCTCTCAATCGTGATCATACAACAGCTGGGAAAAAAAACACATGATATAGCTATGTCAGTGGCAGAGCCGTAAAAGAAAAAATCAAATGAGGGGAAAATCATCTTTTCATATCCCATGAACATCAACAGTTAACTTACTCAACTCTTATATATAGTATAAACTAGAAAATTCTTCCGCGCGATGCTGCGGGTTTATAAAGCTTTACATAACCATATCCTCACTAAAGTTACAGACCTTCTATTACAACAAACAGGTTTGGATCTCTTTACTATCGAATAAAAGATCCGTGGATTCATTGATTGTAACATGCTCACTCAGGTTTGGAGATTAGACTCAAAAGTAACTTTCTTTCTACTGTAAGAAGAAAAACAGAGGTCAGAGTAGAAGTCTAGAATTAGAAGCACCACTATTCCGAGGAAGAGTACTGTTCGTAAGCTATTCTTACTGGTTTGGAGATTAGAAGCACACTGTTCCTTAGGGAGTTACTATTCATAAACTACAGTAACCCCTATTCTGGTTTTCTTTTTGCTACCATAAATGATAGTAATACAATGAAAATGAACATGTTCTCTTCAAAACTGACACAGCAAAAGTTCATATTCTGAAATCTAATCTATAAATGTCACAACAATTTTGTCTGGAGGGAAGACTTGTATGATCACTGACATTTTAAGTAAATGTCACATTTCATGTGTTTCTGAAATAGGGAAAAACCAAAGAATGAAAAATGAAATGGGCTAGATATAAGCCCAACCCTGCCCCCCAAAAATCCTTGCCTCTGCTAGTATATTGCCAGGACATTGACATACAGTACTCAACACACAGGAACAGAAAATCAAAAACGAAAGTATTAATAACAAATTAACTCTACTTGATGGTTCGATATCATAATAATAAAGGTAATATCGATCTTCATTCATAGCAAACTGCATAAGCAAATTTTATTTCAAAAATCACGGATAGTATTATTCTGTCACGCTTTCATTTAGTAGAGTTATTGTTACGCTTTCCATATACTGAGGCTTAATTCAAGGTGTATAGAAAATGACATTAAAAGTGTAAACAATAATTCAACTGAAGCTTATTGAAGATGCATAGAAAATGACCTTAAAAGTGAAAGCAAAATATGTGATGGCATAATGTTTTCATTGTTCACTCATCTAATCCTAATCATAATCACCATTATTATCAGCTGAAACCTTTAACCCCCAAAGCAGCACCATGAATCTGTTTGCCCACCTCCAAATTATTTGTGCCTACAATTGCAGATAGAATAATAAATAATGCCACACTTTCATACCCAACTTTTGATCTAATCATATTTCTAAAGCAGTCTATACCAGCCCAATTTTCACCAGCTCGTTTCACATGCTTGATCTTGTTCCATGTGCCTCCTGCCTTCATCATAATCAACTTTGCCTCTTGTCATGACCTAATCCACTCTGATGCAACTTAGAGAAAAGACCTAGTGCTTCTTCCTGAACCTATAGCACTATAGAACGCAGCATTTGAAACTAAAAATTGGAACACACATATTTAAAAAATTATGAGATAACTAAAAATTCACTCACTTTATCAGCAATGGATTGACAGAGAAGTGAGTTTCGTAGATTATATCCTCTAAGACAGAGGAAATACTAAAGAACATATACCACAGTTCTACATCAATGACGAAAACTATTTGATCTAATTCAAGTATCATATCTAAGTCCAACAGCTTCTCTTCAACACAATGCAAAGGTAAGCAAGTAGGCTCTCTTATGCCAATGCTAAGAACATTAGATTTATTCAAAAAATAAGGTCAATCCAAATTATTCAACACAATCCAAATTAGTTATAACACCACAAATCTTACATCAAATCCAGAACACAAAATCTCAAATTTCACATCAAATATGGCACATAACCCAATAGCCTCACATAACTCAAACTTAAAAAACCTCCTCCACTTTCTGCAACCCTATTTAAAACAACAAAACAGACAATCAATAATCAACAACCAATCATTGAAAAAGGGATAAGACCAAAAGAGTACCCAATCATACTACAAAGAAAACCACAAAAGAAAGAAAGAAAGAATGAAAGAAGAAGAGGAGAAAAAAAAATTTACGCAGGGCTTAATACCTCTCTCTTTCTGCAATCATTATGTATAATACCACCCTCACTCTGAAGCAAGTGTAACCCAAAAACTCCTCAATGTTTTACATAAAGAAAATTACAAACAGCTATTCTTTTTTGCTTTTATGCATAAGGCAGTCAATAGGTTCGACTATAAAGCTAGATTATATAAACTATAAAGCTAGATTATATAAAAGAGACAAAAGCCACCATTAGCAAAATAGAAATATACCCAGTAAAGCAAAACTTAAAAACAACAACACAGAGAACTAAAATCACCCCAAGATCTAATGTTCTAAATGCTGCTCTTATTTGCACGAAGTCAGCACAACAAAGCAACTATAAACTACTGCAACATGCAATTCCAATTCTATACTGAGTTAACCACATGTTTTCTTGTATTTTAAATCTCTAAATACCTTGAAGTCTTGAACCACAGCAAACTTGAAAGTCACCTCATGTTTTCTACTTTCCTGAGTAGCCGGAGCAAGCTTTATGAGAAAAGAGGCTAATGGGATTCAAAATGATGACTTGGGTTTCACCTAATCAATCATATTCTAATTCAAGCCAACTAACAACCCGTATGAGTATGATCACTTCAGAATTTCTGAACTTTACAGGAAACAAATAGGTACCCACTTTCAGGTTGGTAAGAAATCGAGAAAATAAAAAAACCCATATGTTTTTTCAGGAGAAATCCCTGTATGATAATGCAAAATTAAGAGCATATCCTCTAAGACAGAGGAAATACTAAAGAACATATGAAGAAACAAAACTATCGAAAACCAACACCACAGTTCTAAGAAGAAGAAAAAAAACTATCCAACACCACAGTTCTATATCAAGGACGAAAACTATTTCATCTAATTCAAGTATCACATCTAAGTCCAACAGCTTCTCTTCAACGCAATGCAAAGGTAACGAAGTAGGCTCTCTTATGCCAATGCTAAGAACATTAGATTTACTCAAAATATAAGGTCAATCCAAATTATTCAACACAATCCAAATTAACTGTAACACCACAAACCCAATAGCTTCACATAAGCCAAACTTACGAAACCCGATTTAAAACAACGAAATAGACAATCAATAATCAACAACCAATCATTGAAAAAGGGCAGATCGTAAGACCAAAAGAATACCCAATGACAGAACGAATGAAGAAGAAGTAGAAGAAGAACCAAAAAAAAAAATTCGCAGGGCTCAATACCTCTCTCTTTCTGCCGCAACTCTCTGAAACCCCCTTTTTCTTTCTATCCCTAGATCGTTATGAAGCTATTTGTCTCACTCTCCCGCTCTCTCTCGTTCTCTAGACTCTCAGTCTAAAACTCCCCCTAAAGCCTATATCTTTCCGCTCTCTCCCTTTTGATACATTGAACAAACCAAATACCACAAAAATCCATCGCACAACAACAGTAACCACCGAAACCAAACTGTAATTGAGACAAAAAATGAAGGGCAAAAGCGTCATTCAATTCGAGCTCTAAGGAACAGTGCTGTGAACAGATGACCGTCCTTGGATGTATGTACTAGCAAAGGAAGCCGCGCGTTGACGCGAGACTTGAAATTTAGCAGAAACAGAGGTGTAATGAGACAAAGTATACCAACTATAGCCATAGGCAGAGAAACATAAAATTTTATTCCAAAGTATAAGAAAAGTTGTTATGAATAAGTAAAAATTTATCAGGGGGACTTTACTGTTTAAATGGATTAAGATTAGTAGTGTGAAGGCAAACCTCAGGGTCCATCTAGAATGCAGTCCCCGCAAAACTTGAATTTCATTCACCTTGGTGGTTATCTGGAAAAAGGCACAGCAAATACTATTAGGAGAAAAGATTCAAAATGATTGTGAAAACTATTGAAAATATAGAATGGCACAGAGGAACAGAAGACATACCTTTGCCAATCCAAAATCTGCAAGCTTCGCATATCCATAATCTATTGCCTAAAAAATTTGCACACAAAAAAGGAATAGTTCAGAATTAATGTAGACAAAAAAATGCTGAAAGGAAGCAATGAATCCATAATATTTGCTTAAAATTTTCCCCGTGTTCAATAAGTGAAAGATCAGTAATGGCATTGATGAGCAAGATGTATTTCAGTTTTGAAATAGTTGAAGTAATTTTGAATAATCAGTAAAGAACTTACCTCTTCATCGACCAAGATGTAATGAAGACCGTCATATATCTTGCTGTTGTACCTCCTTGGCCTCCAGATTCTCAAAACGCGAACCCTGATTCTGAAATTAAGTTGAAAAGCTTTTATCTGACGGATTAACGTGTGCGCTATGTTTTCTTGGAGCTGAAAATAAGTGAGAGAAGATTTTAATGTTCATTGAGGATATAATATAAATATGCTGGAAGTGACTATTAATTTTAAACTGAAAATTGTATAAAAAAAGTACTAAATGAAGCTAAATTTACACATGACTTCAGCTCCTAATAATGCTAGATGTTGATCATATCGATGTTATGACTTGTTGTATTCAACATTTTGTAATAGATTTGTTAAATACAATTATTTGATCAGTTTGTTTGATTTTAATTCAGGTATTATGAGTATGGTGGAAAAAAAAAGTTTTAGAAATGAAGAATCATTTTCTACAGTTTGATTTCTTTGTAACTTTTTTTCAAATATCATTGATCTTGCTACATCAAGTGTAGTCAAACATATTTTAAAATGAAAAATGATAAGTAGTACACAATGGATTATTCAGTTTTGAACTTGATAACAATTGCACAGTCGATTATGAACTTGGAAGAAAAATGGATTCATTTGTTCAGAATTCAAAAATTAAAATGGGAAAAGAAGACAAAATAGATGCATGCAGCAGTTAAAAAATGGACAAAAAGATCAAAGTTGAAGAAGAAATAGGAAGATCAAAGTCAAGTATTATGTTACATATAAGCATTGTAATAGGCGTATAGAAACAACTAAGTAAAATAGAAGCATAAATGTATTTGCATTTCTTTTTACACAACATTTGCCTGTAATCACAGTATGCCACATTGATAATAATTCAGCTAGATTCTCCACAACCATTCTTATCAACCGGATTATCAACTACAAACTGAAAGTAGCTAAACTAATTCAGCTAGATTTCAGTTTGTATTCCATATCTAAACTAATTCACGTCTTAACAACTGCTGTTTCATATCCTTTTTTACACTGTCCCAAAGAAAATTGCTCATTAGATTGTTTATCAGTCTAGCAACGCGTTAAGGAATTTTACGATACAGACATATACATCCTTTTAAGCAACTGTTTTGTAAGAGTTACCACTTATCATGCTTCTCATCGATTGGAATCGTGCTGTGATTTAGCTTACTGATTTTGCACAAACTATGAAGAACTATTGAATTTTAACTATTTATGATTAAAATATATAACCGTTACAGTAAAAAAAAGAAGAAGAAATTGGGACAATATCAGAGCCGTCCATATTCCAAATGGACAGATCTGAGCCGTGCTTTACGTGACCGTTGCACAGTACAAAACGGTCAACCTTCCTTCTTCCTCCTGCCCAATGCGTTGGCTTTCTTCTCCCCTTCTGGCGCGTTGCATCCTCTCTTCGGCTGACACAGCCCGTGTTAGGGGTCGTCAACGGGCCGGGCCCGGCCCGGCCCGGCCCATTCATAGCAGGCTTGGGCCGGGCCTGGTCGGGCCTTGCTATATTTTTAAATAATTGCGGGCCGGGCCGGGCCGGACTTTATTAAAAATCAAAGGATCCAAGCCCGTCCATATAAAGCGGGCCTTGCGGGCTTTTTCGGGCCTGGCCGGGCTTGGCCTTGTGGGCTTTTTTGGGCCGGGCCTTGCGGGCTTTATTTATAAATAAATATTTAAAGACACAAGTATTTTTTTTTTAATCAAGCTTTGGAAATTCAATGGATAATGATCAAATACAACCAAAGATAACATATCTATATAACTATATTGTACCCAAAAAAATCTATATTTATATATAGATACTAATTTATTGATAAATAAATTTTTAAAGACACTAATTTTTTATAAATCTATATTTATATATCATACACTCCAAAGAGCAACCCCTATCGATTCAAAGAAAATGAAAAAACCGACCGTTGGATGAGTTTATTACAATAAATTATGAGTGTGGTAAAAAATTTAGCCAATTTCACCATATTTTCTAATCCGATCAGATTAGTCAACCGTAGACACTTATATGTTTTATTGGTTGACCGATGCCGTGACAACCTCGAAATGTGCTTATTTTTTCACATCACATTTGTATATATTCCATCAATGGATGTGCGTGGACATAAGATAAAAAAAATTAATTTTAATTACAAACACATTGGTCTATACCAATTTTCCTCCTAAAGTTGTATGACATATTCATTGTATTTAAATTGTTTAGGTTCATTCTAAAGCAATCATGAAGTGGAAAATGAATTCAGAGAAACCAACCGATCGATTGAGAGATTGTAATGTTTTATGGTGGTTGTAGAAAATCCAGCCAATTTGGTTATTGTTTCGAATTCGATCAACTAGGTCAAACTTAGTTACTCTTATAAACCTATATTTATATATCATATACTCCAAAGAGCAACCCATATCAATTCAAAGAAAATGGAAAAACCGACCGTTGGATGAGTTTATTACAATAAATTATAAGTGTGGTAAAAAATTTAGCCAATTTCACCATATTTTCGAATCCGATCGGATTAGTCAACCGTAGACACTTATATGTTTTATTGGTTGACCGATGCCGTGACAACCTCGAAACGTGCTTATTTTTTCACATCACGTTTGTATATATTCCATCAATGGATGTGCGTGGACATAAGATCAAAAAAATTAATTTTAATTACAAACACATTGGTCTATACCAATTTTCCTCCTAAAGTTGTATGACATATTCATTGTATTTAAATTGTTTAGGTTTATTCTAAAGCAATCATGAAGTGGAAAATGAATTCAGAGAAACCAACCGCTCGATTGAGAGATTGTAATGTTTTATGGTGGTTGTAGAAAATCCAGCCAATTTGGTTATCGTTTCGAATTCGATCAACTAGGTCAAACTTAGTTACTCTTATAAACCTATATTTATATATCATATACTCCAAAGAGCAACCCATATCAATTCAAAGAAAATGGAAAAACCGACCGTTGGATGAGTTTATTACAATAAATTATAAGTGTGGTAAAAAATTTAGCCAATTTCACCATATTTTCGAATCCGATCGGATTAGTCAACCGTAGACACTTATATGTTTTATTGGTTGACCGATGCCGTGACAACCTCGAAACGTGCTTATTTTTTCACATCACGTTTGTATATATTCCATCAATGGATGTGCGTGGACATAAGATCAAAAAAATTAATTTTAATTACAAACACATTGGTCTATACCAATTTTCCTCCTAAAGTTATATGACATATTCATTGTATTTAAATTGTTTAGGTTTATTCTAAAGCAATCATGAAGTGGAAAATGAATTCAGAGAAACTAACCGCTCGATTGAGAGATTGTAATGTTTTATGGTGGTTGTAGAAAATCCAGCCAATTTGGTTATCGTTTCGAATTCGATCAACTAGGTCAAACTTAGTTACTCTTATAAACCTATATTTATATATCATATACTCCAAAGAGCAACCCATATCAATTCAAAGAAAATGGAAAAACCGACCGTTGGATGAGTTTATTACAATAAATTATAAGTGTGGTACAAAATTTAGCCAATTTCACCATATTTTCGAATTCGATCGAATTGGTCAACCGATATGTAGAATATATATATATAGAATAATAGAAGTATAAGAACTTCCACACACACACACACACACACACACATATATATATATATATATAAACACACACACACACACACACACACATATATATATATATTATATATATATATATATAAACACACACACACACACACATATATATATATATATATAAACACACAGACACACACACACACACATATATATATATATATATATATCTCTATATATATATATATAAACACACACACACACACAATATATATATATCTATATATATAATTATATATATATATAAACACACACACACATATATAAATATATATACATATATATAAACACACACACACATATAATATATATCTATATATATATATATATATATATTTATTATGCGGTAATGCATATATATCCATATATATATATATAAACACACACACAAATATATATCTATGTGTGAGTGTGTGTATATATATATTTATAAACACACACACACACACACACACACACACACATATATATATATATAAACACACACACAAATATATATCTATGTGTGAGTGTGTGTATATATATATTTATAAACACACACACACATATCTACACACACACACATATATATATATATATATATATAATATTTTACGGGCTTTTACGGGCCGGGCCTAGCGGGCCTTTGGCGGGCCGGGCCGGGTTTTTGCGGGCTTTTGGCGGGCCGGCCCTCGGCCCACTGAGGCGGGCTTTTGCTGGTTTTTTGACGGGCCGGGCCGGGCTAAAAGCCCTCAGGGCCGGCGGGCCTCCATCGGCCCACTTGATCCGCGGGCTTTTTGATGAGGCCTAGCCCGTGTTGTGGCCCCAATAAACAGTGCACGGGTCTTAGAACTGAATATGAGACTTGGGATGAGCCCAAGCCCTATAATACCAGTTTTAGCACCCCCTCAAAAGCCCCGTTGGAGAACAAAAGTCCTATAATTGTCCAAGTTCTGGTATAGGGCCTCCTCCTGGTATAATTCATAGTTTCCCTTCTCGCAGCTTTCAACTTCCTCTCTTTGATGAAGATCATAGGCATCCATCAACACCATGCACAAAGCTATTAAAACTTCACTGCCATATCTTTGCCTCTGCAAAAGGAAAACTCAAGCTAATAATTAATTTCTCTCACTTTTCACCTCCAGGAAACTTGACTCGTCAACGACGTCCGTCTTAATTCGTTGCCTCAAATCAATTTTGACTAACACAGCATCGTCACACGGCTGCCATCAAGTCAAAGCCTCTACCGAGCAACGAAGTCGACGTCGTAACACGTAGACCCCTTAACATTTTTAAAAGGGTCGTTGGACTTTTGACAATTAACAACCCTCTCTTATTTTTGCCCTTTTCCCACCGTTGATGACTTATGATATGTGTAAGCATTCCATAAACTTGAGATGGAATGCAGGCACATTGAGAAGTCTTGTGGGTAGAAAATTGTAAAATATCTTACATCTACTTGATTCTAGGACCAGGTAAGCAGGTTGATCACTGGTAGCAAGTTACGCCTGCATTATATTTCAACAAAAGGTATCAGACTAACAGCAATAGCAATTTCATTTCAACAAAGACAGTGATCGACCAGAGTCTTGTTGTTGACCAGATCTTCATGGATTGGAACCAGACCACCATTGCAGTTCTTCTGTGAGCTTTCAGATGTTATCAAAAAGATCCATCAACACTTGGTACGTACGTCGTTCTACATCTACTATCATTTCTTTGAAAATTGCATTATTTCAATATCAGTTTAGTCTTTTGGGAAATACTTATTATCATTAATTACTACTCATGAGTTTAGTTTTGCAAAATACTTGAACCTTCTCTCTTCATTACAGAGAGATTGAGTAACTAACTCGAGGCTTATATGGCCTTGTCTGTAACGGACCTCTTAATTGGAAAACTTGCGACCATTCTTGAGTACGAAGGAACAACCATAGCAGGTGTTCGTCATGAAGTTGATAAGATTAAGGAGGAGTTTCTAAGCATGAAAGCTTTCCTAGTGGATGCGGAGGCCAACAAACCAAAAACTGAAGGACAGAAATTGTGGGTTGCAAGAATCAGAGACTTAGCCTATGATGTTGAAGATATCATTGATGAATTCATGTATCACATGTATGAGAAGCAAAGTGGGGGTCGACTTTCAAGGGGGCTACAAAAAACCATTCGCGCTCCATGTAATATTTGGTTCAGGCATAAAATTGCAAAGAAGTTGCGGAAAATTACTGACATGATCAAAGCCATTTCAGAGAGGAATAAAAGATACGGTGTTGGCCTTGTAGGAGGAGCAACTACATCCGAAGATATTCAGAAATTGGTGCAGAACCAAGCGGAGTCTTCGTTTTTCATTATGGAAGACGAACTGGTTGGGATTGAAGGCAAGAAGCAGATACTAATGGGATGGCTAATGGATGACGAGCAACACCAAACTGTTATATCTGTGGTGGGCATGGGAGGTTCTGGAAAGACAACTCTAGTTGCCAAGACCTTCACCAATGAACTGGTAAAGAGAAATTTTGATTGTTATGCATGGATTACTGTTTCCCAAACTTATGATGTGGTACACTTGTTTCGAAGCTTGATAAGGGAACTCTACAAATCAAGGAAGGAAAATTTCCCTGCAATTTTGAATGCCATGAGCCGCATAGAATTGCTAGAGTTACTAGTTGACTACTTGGAGTCCAAAAAATACCTAGTTGTTCTAGATGACGTGTGGGATGTAAAAGTATGGAGAGAAATAAAGGTATCACTTCAAGATAGACAACTTGGAAGTCGAGTCGTACTTACAACTCGAAATGAAGAAGTAGCATCCAACTCTTTTGGAGTTGAAAGCTATGTTTACCGTATTCAGCCCCTGCAACAGAATGAGGCTTGGGAACTCTTCAGCAGGAAAGCATTCTCAACTAAGCCACAAAAAACTTGTCCAACTGAACTGAAGTCATTAGCTTGCCAACTTGTGGAGAAGTGTGAAGGCCTTCCTCTCGGCATTGTGGCTTTAGGTGGTCTTATGTGTTCTAAGAAGTCGCTGGATCAATGGCAACAAGTCTGCAACAACTTGAATTGGTATCTACATAACCATTCATCGCTAGACCCTGTGAGAAACATTTTGTTGCTGAGTTTCAATGATTTGCCATCTCAACTGAAGCATTGCTTCCTCTATTGTTCCCTTTTTCCAGAAGATTATCTATTTAAAAGAAAAAGGCTGATTAGATTGTGGATAGCAGAAGGATTTGTTGAAAATGTGAAAGGGGTCACACCCGAAGAAGTTGCAGATGGCTATCTTTGCGAACTCTACTCCCGTAGCATGTTACAAGTTGCAAATGGGTTTGTTTCCGGAGCACCTTTGGGAAGGCCGAAAAAATTTAAGATGCATGATCTGATGCGAGAGCTTGCTTTGTCGACAGCCGAAAAAGAAAAGTTTGGTTATGTATACGACGGGAGAGAAGTTACGGAAGAGATCTCAACCCGTCGCTTGTCAATTCACAGAATGAAAGGAGAAATTAAATCATGGAGGGATATGTCAAAGATTCGTTCTCTTCTTGTATTTGACACTGACATGTTCTCATTGTCTTTCTTAAATACACTGGTTTCTCGATTCAAATTGTTGAGGACTCTAGACTTGGAGGACGTCCAAATTGATAAACTGCCCGGTGCAGTTTTCTACTCGTTCAACTTGAGATATTTAAACTTGAGGGGCACTTTAATCGAGGAACTTCCAGAGTCCATAAGGCATCTCCGCAACCTTCAATTTCTGAACATCAGGAATACTAAGATAGAGTCACTTCCACAAGGAATTACGAGGTTGATGAATCTGCGCAATCTAATTATGTTTCGCTACATTGGGAACCTGTACTTCAAAGTTGGGTCCTTCAAAGTTGGGAGTGGGACAAAAGTGCCATCAAATATTTGTAAGTTGCAGAAATTGCAAAGTATATCAATGATTGAATCAGAAGGGGACACTAGTAGACTCCTCGCGATCGGTAACATGACTCAACTTAGGAGCATCAGCATATCGAATCTGAAAGAAAGAGATGAGATTGACCTTTGGGTCTCAGTTCAAAAGTTGACTCTGCTTCAATCTATGGGTTTAATGGCAAGTAATGAAGAGGAAATTCTTCCGGTGAAAGCAGAATGTCCACCTCTTCCGCACCTTCGAAAGCTTGCTTTGGCTGGGAGACTGCAAAATGTAATACCTTGGTTTTCTTCACTGCATAGCCTCACAACTCTGATTCTGCATTGGTCAAGACTTGAAGAGGATTTACTACCTCAAATTGAAGCACTGCTCAATCTAACAAGGCTTAATCTTTGTAATGCATATGTTGGGGAAGAGTTGTGTTTCCGCAGGGGCTTTGCAAAGCTGATGAGCTTGGAGTTGTTGAATTTTGCCTCGGTGAAAAAGATAACTATAGAAAAAGGGGTGATGCCAAATCTCCGGTACTTATGGGTTAACGGCTTCATGGAGTTGAAGACAGTGCCATTGGGCCTTGAATACCTTTCTACTCTACAATATTTGGGCCTAAAAGATGTTACTATGGAAGTTATAACGCCTATTCGGAAAGGAGGTGTGGATCGCTATAAAGTACAACACATTCCTGAGATCATACATGTTTACGAACAGTCATCTAAGTGGGTCCACGAAAACTTGGCCTAGTATTTCTTTCTCCTGAAAGGTACATATATTTTATCATACTATACAAGAAATGGTACACAGCTATGAAAACTAAATGTGTCCAATTTAGTCTTTCAAGCCACATAATATATGCAATAAAAGAAAGATTTACCAAGATGGTTTTCTCTTGTTTCGCAGAATCAATCAAGTCCGGCAAGTATATATTGAAGTAGATTTGACTCAGTTTGATGAAGAATCCTTTCTGTACATGTGGGAAGATGCAAGGACCAATCTCGGTTTGTCTTTTGCCTCTTCAAGAAAGTTTCTGTTGTTGTACTTATTATTGTTTGTTTGCATTGGCATGTAATAATGTTGGATCGAATGCCACTTTAGCAGTGTGAATTATGATAAAGATTGGGGATCCATGTCGAGCACTTCGGAAATCTTTTTCTGTTACTTACTATTTATTTTGGAATTATTAGAGCAAGCAGCAGGTCTGTGTTCACCTAATTTGCTTCACAATAAGTATGATCTAATCCCTTCTGTAGCATGCGCATATATATTCATTTGATAAACATGGAAGCAGGGGTGAGAAATGTTTGCATCAATATCAGATAACATTAGTGAACGAAACTGATGTACTATCCCCTGTTAGAGTTCTAGCTTGAGGCCTTGATCTACATAGGCAATGGCTGCATAGAAAATGACACCTGAAACGGGCAGCTCTGGAAGGCTCCCCATGGCGGGAAGTGATGAATTTTGTGTTTATTTCATGCAATTGGTGGAATGTGGTTAATACTTGTGAGTATCTGAGTATCTTATTTTGAGACGTATGCTATATATGCCTGGAAATTGAATAACGGGTGGGTGTTTGCTATATTGTATGTTACAGTGTGTGCTATTGAGCTTCTTGTATGGTAGACTGAAGCATGTTTGCCACAGGAATTTGACGGCTTATATGAATTTCAGTGAAAGCAAGGCATCATCGAATATTTTGGGACTATGCATTCAAAGCTTATGGCCTTGTAGGATTCTAAATTTCGAACGCTTGAGCTTCGTGTTTGCCAAATTGAAACTTTCGTTGCCAATGCATATTGCTTTTGCTCTGCTTTGCTGGAAGAATCTACTCGTGACATTGGGGAAAAAAAAAGAAAGTTGTTGATGGTCCATTTATGAGTTCTTCGTGACATTGGGTCTCCAATGACAATCATATGGATTGCTCATATCTGATCAACCATATGAGCAAATTATCATGATATCAAATATTGTGTGTAAAATATAAACTCTTAACAGAGGAAGTAGTTTCTCATACAGTTCTTATAATTCTAGTTTAACTCGTGGGAATTATAGAGTTTATATGGGAAAATATTCCTATAATTAAGTAGACCGTGGGGTGTATGTAGCCTCACCCTATATCCAATTGATTCTCCTATCCTATCGATTTTACTGCGAGGGATTTACTTGCAGATGACATGATCTTAAGAAGGGAAATATGGGATGAAGGTACACTAAAAGGAGGATGATTCTATTGCCCTGCCCTGCCTACAAAAAGATCCCCGTCCTACCCTCCTCATTCCTTCCCCTTTTTTTATCTCAGGTTTTCTTACTTCATCGAAGGTTAAGTTGGTATTCAAGGTGGAAAAGGAGAAATAAAAGCAAATTGGGAGGTCCTATATATCCAAAGCATCACATTGCAAAACTCAAAATTAAGGCATAACAGATCAATTTTTTCCTTGTTTGTCTTTTGGGTCACATGGAGGCCAGAAGGCCAGGGGAAAAATTTCAACTCACCGCAGCTATTGGCTTAGACAAGCCTAAAATATCTGCCTCAAGGCAAGGGAGAATAAAGGGAGGGGGGATAACAACACTGAACTCGCAGCAAAAGGATCAATATCGTAATCAGACTCGGTAAGATACTGGATTAATCAGACTCAGTAATCCAATATTTTATTCAGGACGAAAACAGTACATAGTTGAGTTTATTTTATTTTTTTTCTATTTTCTGCAGATACATTTTTATATAGGAATTAACAACTTGCAGACTAAATCAAAAACACCAACTGAAACATTCTCTGGTTCTTAGAATATAATATGTTTTACCACGACCGACTTTATTTCAAAGACCTAAACTGCATGTAGACAAGACTCAGAAGCTGACGAAACTCTTTTCCTTCAAGCTTTCAATTGTTTCCTTGAGGCTAATGTCTAATGGAATAAACTCAATACCCAAGCTCTTTGCCTTTTCTTTGGACACCTGATATGTTGGCACAAAAGGTTTATCATCCGAACATCTGTCAATGCCATTTGAAAGGGAGAATGTTAGAATAGAGGAAACTAACATAAAAGCACCATATTTATACAACAGTGGCAGCGATCAGGATCCAACCCCCTCAGTGAAAAGATATTAGCTCAAAAGTCCTGCTAGATTTTTTTTAATTAATTTGAAGGAAAATCAAATAAGTCCACCAACAAAGAATCATTCTAGAATTCTACATTATTTTCTTGTCTTGTAACTTCTACACTTTTAAAACCCTTTGAATGGGGCAACTCAGCTACAAATGCACTTACTAATAATAGAGATCATCAATGACATAAGCTATCCTGCACTTAACAAAGTACATCCATACGCAGACAAAGTATAGCAACACCAACTTGACCATGACACTAAATTCTGAGCAAGTCAAATTTACATGGAATAATACCATAACAAATCCTATTCAATAATACAAGAATTGATAGATAATGCTTCTTTTTATAAACCCTTTTCAACTCTGGTCTGTGTCCGCAAGTTGAAAGATACATGAAATGCTGAACTACTTAAATATGTTTTGACAACAGATGTAGTTCCAGAAGCAACAGATAAAGATCAAGAAGAGCCCAGCTCTAACGAATTTTTGAATTACCATAAATTTTTGCATTAACTGATAAAACCATATTCACAAAAAAGAATATATATGTAACCAAGAGCCATGTGGTGCAGAAACAAGAGTGGTTAAGAAAAGAACTTATCTTTCCCACAGAAATTCTATTAAAAACAAGACATACGGATGATTTTAAATAAACAATTCTAGTTAAAATAAAGGAACACAAATAATTATATCTGAATAATGGGACCATGTTGACTTGGAAATGAACAGTTGCTAAATTGGCAGGAAAATAAACACTTACTTCTCTGGAAGTTGCAAATCAGGGTACAGCTCATGTATAATTTGCAGAACTTCAGTGAAGTGTGCAACTCTCTCGACTAAACAATATCTTCCACTAGCTGAAGGAATCTCAAATGCTTGAACATGTGCGTTGGCAACATCTTTGACATTAACCCATCCAAAACTTGCATTTGGATACGTTCGAGCTCCTGCATCGAACAAAAAGGGTAAAGGAACAGTCTACTAGTTCATGTTACAATAATACTTATAACCATTTGCTAATATATTTAATTAAAACCTCTACATTAGACTGAACAATATGCAATTAACTATATCATTATGACTTTTTAATAAGGCATGTCATTTCATGGACATTTGGACAGTTACGAACAGAAAACTAACAAAACTTGAATATTTTGAAATGTATAGAACACAACAATGGGGCATAAAAGCCCATATGAAGAGAAGCATCTTCACTCAACATGAAGAAGCATCCATTAAATTAAATAATTTTCTTGCTAACATGTTTTTTTAATCCTTCTACCATCTGTTGTACAAAATGGAAGAGGCCAACATTCCCTTCTGCAACACATCCACCACTGGAGGTTGCAGGAGTGTGTTAGCTAGGGATTGACTTGTAGGCACACTGGATTTGTCAAATTTGAGAGAAAAGAATCATGGAAGACAAAGCTAGCCTGGGAATTGAACTTGGCTCAGGTGTGTCAAAATTAACATAACCCCCTCCCTCGTATCTCTCTGGGGGACTGAAATTCTAGGCCATGTGTGGTGCTTTAGTTTGTGAATGTGTGTTTGCAAGTGCTCTGTGCTTTCTGAACCTTCTGAACCTCCACCCAGTGCACAAACAAAATGATGACAAAAACCAGATATAACGATGAAGAAATGTTACCCTTAATAATATTCAGAATTGCAGCAGCACTTGTATTTAGCGTTGGCTGTAACAGAGGACCGATCACCATTGCAGGATTAATTGTAACCATGTCAATTCCCTTCTCCTTTACAAATTTCCAGGCAGCATCCTCCGCCAAAGTCTTTGAAAGCACATACCATAGCTGAAGGAAACAGAGGGGAAAAGAGAAATGAAATTATTCATTTACTCATTACCTTAGTCATTTTCAGAGATAAGCATTCCCTATATTAGTGAAACCAGAAGCCAATACAAATAAACTATGACCATGCAGTCAAACGCATGCTACGATATTGTCTGGTGCAGAACATGATCAAACTAAAGCACATAGATGGCCTCAAGGACAAAACAGAGTATCAAAATGTTTAATCACTAGATTACAATTATGGGTGTAGGAGTCACATGTTAGAATCACTTGAAATCTTAAGAAGTAACTATTAACCAACAAAGAAGTCTCATTACTCAAATTCAGCAAGCGCAAGTAATACAGCATATTATAAGGTTTCAGACATTAACGGTAAGTAGCACATAGCAAAAGGTGACCTAACAGACAGAAGGACTAAGATGAAAAGACATGTTACAGTATTACAAAAAAACTTTCATGGTCAATACGCCTTTTAGAATTATGAGAAGGAAACTTGAAGATTCTCTTCAACATTGGAACTTTTTAATAACTCCAGCTCATCTCTGTATGATGCTAAGCCCCTTCCTATTTAGATGAAACAAAATATGCATAACATGATGCATGCATAGAAACATACCCCCACAAGGACACACACCTATGTATATATAACAGGGTCCAGCTAAGCCCCTATTTAGGTGAAAAGCATATGCACCTTTTGCAAGACAAGTGACTAATACATGCATTCATAAATACACACACCGGTAGCATCACACTACTAACCCCAGGTGTAATACCTAAGTGTAGGTGTGATGCGTAGAAACCCTACTGGTGTGATGCTAATATATTTAACAAGATCATACATGTTAGAAAAGGGACAGTTCAACTGAACCTAAAAGCTTGCTCTAATGAAATGCGTCAGAAATGAGAAAATTTCCTATCATATTCTCCATTGTACACTTTTCTGAGCCCCCATTTACAGAATAACAAAAGCTACTTCCATATTTTGAACAGACCTATTCTTCATTCGTAAACAAGTAAATTTACAGTCATACTATTTTGAATTGGTCACATCTCAGGGAATGGAAACCGATTCCAACAACTGATACTCATTTGCCTCTATATTTTCACTAGAAATGACTCAAAAATGGAACATATGTTTTCTAGTTCAAAGGAACATGAATGATGATAGTAGATGCATACCTTTGATTCCTTACAGACATCTGGATCAGTAAACCAAGTCTCATCAACCACTACATCAGGAGTTCGAGGCTTTCCATTATATGCAACTGCGGCTATAGAAGATGTTAAGACTACCCGTTTGATAGATGTGGATTTCGAACACGAGTTAAGAACATTAAGTGTTCCCTTTACTGCAGGATCAAGTAGTTCCGCCTGAATGAGGCAACAATTATGTAACAGTTAGAAACCATAACAACCCAACCTACTATTTAGCAATAGGGGGCTACTTTCCAATTTTATATTATTAAAGGAGTACAAAATGTCATTTTAAAATGAATTCTAAGGAAAGATGCAAGAGTCCTATATTTCACAGGTTAACACATTACATGTACAGGCAGCTTAGATTAGATAGATGCAAAAGTCCTAATTTTAGAATGTCATTTTAAAATTAATTCTAAGCCTTATTTGCTTAATAATACTGATAATAGAAAGGAAATAATTTAAACAGAAAGTAAATTTACAAAAAGCAGGTAACGACTACTTGCAGCTCAGATGTAATCTTAAGAAAGAACAAAAAACAAGAGGCCAAGCACCTTAGCCTGCTGCCATATTGAAAAAGCAATGAGGAAGGTAAACAAATATTAGCATGCTGCTGAAAAAGTTGTCTTTGTCAGAAAACGACCTACCCTGTTTCTCTTATATTCATTTGATACAGCTGTAAGTTATGACCTCTTGTGACATTTCATCCACAGTTCTGGAGAATCTAAAAGACTAGTTCACATTGTATCATGAGCTGTTGAAAAGAGAAGGCTAGGGGGCATCTTGCCCCTTCAATGACTTTCAAATACCTCTCTTTTAGAATGTCTTTATACTCCTTCATATATGGTCTTCCTATTTTCTCCCCGTATATATATCTCATGAGTTGCACAATTTTAGCCACAAGAAAATTTGGAGTGGATACTTAATGATCAACGTAAAACTCAAGTTTTCCAAATTTTCAAGATTAGAAGAGATTAATCCTTCTCTTACAGAAAGAATGGTTGAAAAAAAAAATGATATGCTGTATTAGTTCTTCCCCTCGGGAAATTAGTTTCCAACTAAACTTTTGGCCAGGAACATGACGAACAAGAGAAAAAAAAAAAAGTGTCAAAAAATTTGCATTTGTATTAAGATGAATTTATCACGCATGCATATTTGGTTGCATTATTATAGTCTGTAGGTAATGACTACTTAGTACTAATTATATGCATCAAACAACAATGGAGCAAAAAGGGTTTTCCATGAGATGGGAAATGAAAACTACTAGCCCATCAGGTGGATTGTAAATAAGTGATCGGCTGATAATGAGCATACCCACCTGCTCTGATCCCACAATTACTTAGTCTGAAATTCTTTAATAATTTAAAAGTTTATAAGCGACATTGAATAACACAAGAAAATAGATAAAGTGTTTTATACCTTCTAAACAGAAATCTGAAGCACATCAAAAACACTCAGAAAAGCCAAAGTATAAGGGGAGAACCTTTGGGTCTGTGACGTCATGATAAAAGGGAGATGCAGTGTGGAAAACACCCTCACAGCCCTCAACAGCAGAGTCAAAAGAACCTTCTTCCAATAGATCTGCTTTGAAAAGTTGAAGTCTCTCCTTAGCTCCATCAAGTGCGAGCAAGTGCTCCGTCTTTGTTGGATCATCTGCGTGAAAACACAACATTAGGACTAAAATAGACACTGACTCATTTTTATGTGAATAGAATAAACTGAATAACAGAGGAATATGCAGAATTTGAGAATGAAGGAAAAGGATGATAAGCTAACATTAAGACTGTTGTTGGTTAATGATTCTGCTCATTATTGATATATCAAGGCACTTGGTATTCTACCTTAGAAAACAAGAAAGTCTTACTACCAATGGGATTGGATTCTGATTGATTGATTTTTGGTGCCAATAAGGAATGAATATTCCTAATCCTAATTGATGAAAAATTACCTTAAGAGCCTTGTTCTATAATGAACAGGGGGCCTAACTGAAGCTATTATTGTGCCTATATAAAGAGGTACCTGACCCTTTGGATAGGTATGCAGGAGGGGCAAGCATGAGTGAGTTTTGCTTCAATGAGAGAGTGAGGAAATACCACTTAAGGTTTAAGTGAAGGCAATTTGAATACCACTCTAAAGGTTGAGATAAGTGTTGATGGGCAACGTGTGTAAGAGATGAAAGGGAGTTTTCCTTCTTTTTGCTCTTGATTTTTCTACTTGTTCATCGAAATCTTTTGTTCGAGGCTTGGTAGATGCCAATTTCTGATGCCCTGTTGGACACGGGGAATATGTTAAATTTGGGACGCCATAATGCAACAAATATCAAGCCTGCCCTCCTCTAGAGTTCATTCTATCTAGACTCATCCTATAGCCCCTTCATTTTAAGGTGGCTTCACTCACCTACCAGCTTTAATCACGGCCACCGTACCATGAACCTAGCCCAGTTGTAAAGTGCCGAAAATCCTACCAAATGCCCATCACGAAATTTGGGTTTCAAAGATCTCGAAAGCATCTCAAAAATTTTGAATCAAAAGATGAAGAACAAGGAACGAGAAGCATAATCTGAAACAGGGTTGTTGTTGTTGTTGGATGCATTGATCGATTTAACCATGCAGAATCAAAAGGATCAAAAGGATTGGTAGATGAAGAAATGGAATATGAAAACTGACTTGGGTTGCGAACAGAGGCCTTGACAGTGTAGCCGCGTTGGAGAAGGAGCTTGACGAGCCATGAAGCAATGTAGCCGGAGGCACCCGTGACGCAGACCACCTTGTTGCTCATTCTCTCTCTCTCTCTCTCTCTCTCTCTTCCGCCGGAAATTCACACTTTGTTGGCTTTGCCTCCGCTCTCGACTTTATATAGGAAATCGATCTTGGTTCGATTCGGTTATGCGGTCACCGCTTAGCTCATGCTCGATGGGTCACACTTTTTTGGTTCGGTTATGCGATCACCGCTTAGCTCATGCTCTATGAGTCACACTTTTTTGGTTTGTTACTCTCTTAGCGAAATGATGGAAAATGTAACCTGAAATGATAAAAATGTCACCTAGGTTTTTATTTGATAAAATTTTGTTAGTAATATTAATTTGGTTTTTATGAATAGGGTTGTCAATTCTGATACGACTCGATAACACGACTCGAAACTCGCACGAAATAAAGCATGTTGAACCCGCACGATTAAAAAGCAGGTCGGCCGTGGGTCAACCCGCCATGACCCATTTAATAAATGGGTCGGCCACGTTGACCCCAACACGAAGTGAACCGTATAATCCGATTATGCTATACTTTTTCTTGAAATTTTAGATGTTGGGAGTATTTGATCATAGGATTAGACAATTTGAAATATTTTGCTTTATAATTATTGGATTTAATTATTTATGAATATATATAATTATTTATATTCTTCGTCTTGTAGAGTTTTTAGTGAATTTAATCAATTTATGCATTTTTTTTAGTTAAATGGGTCGCATTGTTAACCCTTAAATGAGTCATTTTGTCTAACATGACATGACATATTTGTTAAATGGGTTAAGCGGGTTGGAAACGGGTAACCCGTTTAATAATAGATTGGGTTTGGGTTTAAATTTTTGACACGATTATTAAATGGGTTGGGTTTGGGTTTGGGTTTGTATCTTGCAACACGACAAATACCTTGACCCAACACGAACCCAACCCGACACGACCCATTGACAACCCTACTTATGAATAATGAGGTGATATTAAAAAATCTCAGTTTTTAATTTTTCTGATTCTCATTCTGCCCTTAAAGCCAATTCTCTCTATCTTCTTCTTCTCCTCCTCCACACAAACACAGATAGAGATAGTGAATGGCCAAAAATATTGATAGCTGCCAGGTGAGTTCCCTCGTTGAAATTTAATGACTCTGTGAAGGACTTTTTGTTGCTAGATATGAATTATTGGTGAAACTTGTTGTTCTTAGTTCTTAGTCGGTTCAATCTCATTTTGATGCCATTGATAAAATGCGGAAAAGTGAACAGTAGAGCCAAATTGAGTTTCTGGCTGAGCAGATTCTTAATGAGGTCAAGACTCTTTTAATGTGCTCTAAATGTTAATTTGAATTTCTTCTGCTTGCACGTATAACGTATTGTAAATTTTGTAATTGAATGGTAGTGCCCGCCATCTATCCATTGAAGACATTGCATTAGATGTCGAGGAAGATGTAGTGCCCACCATTATCCTAAACAAGTAAAAACAAATATTCAACAACCATTTCAAATATTCAACAACCATTTCAAATATTCAATTACCAAAATAGATGCAAACAAATATTCAATTACCAAAGTAAGCAAAGCAAAGTAACAAACACCACCATAGCATTCATGAAACAGCAACTTCTGTTAATCACTTAATCAAACACAACTTCTGTTTCAATTTTCAAACAGCAACTTCTGTTAGAAACAGTCTTTCTAGAAGCAGTATGTGATTTCAACTACACAGCAATGTAAAAAGAAACAGTAATATGAGCTACAACTCTAAGCCCACAGAAACAAAATAGAAGTGTGAACAAAATGATAGGAATAAATCCAGATAACCAGATAAGAGAAAAAGGCACTAGTTCAAGATACAAAATCACATCAACAAAGCTACTTCAAACAAATCAATCAAGCTACTGTTTTATGATTTTCGTGCTTGCTCATAAATATTAGGTTAGTGAATTTTGCACTGCACTTGATAAAATACTTGAATGATCATTATCTAGTTCTAACCAAAAGCATCAAACAGAAGCATCAAACATATTCAATATTCATTCAATCCAACCAAAAATAATATTCAATAATCATTATTCGAACCAAAATTAACTAAGCAAGGCAGCAACTTACCCAGAAATTGAAGATTTCTGAATCGATTCAATCGAACCAAGAAGGCGAGGCTGGCGAGCTCGATACTTGAAATGAAAACCCAGAAATTCATGAAAGAGTGAGAAACAGATAGATCTAAAACCCGCAACAGATCGATTCAAAAGTCAAAACCTAGAAATTCAACTTACCAATTCTGCACAGATGGAGAGATGAGTCGTGCGGCCTTGCCGGGGAGAGAGAGCAAAGACGGCGACAGTGAGTGTTCTGTCTCTATAGAGGTTAACTTAGGTTTCGACTTTGACTCTTTGAGAGTTTGAGTTCGAGACTGAAGTGAAGTTCGACTTTGAGTTTATGAAAAAAACAAAAAACGGAAGCAGCGCCTAGTCGCACAGCGCCCAGCACCCAGGATCACCCTCCTAGGCTCCGCCTAGTGATGCGGCTGAAATAACCTCACAATTTAACCCTGCAAAATGTAGTTGTTAGTATAGGATAAGCAGGGATCGTTCAGTCCGGGGATTGTAGGGTACACCTAAACAAAAAGGTCAATTTAAATTAGTAATTAATAAAACAAGTATTAACAAGTATTTATCTACAAATTTACACAAGAAACAACAATAAAAAGGGGGGATTCAACTTTTGGTTTCTAAGTTCCTACGAAATAAAACAAAAAGACAAATATATACATGTGATCGACTTCTTCACACTCAAATCAGAATTTCCAAACCATATCAACATGCAATGAATTATTTCAATCTAAACAACCTAAAATCGTGCCAACACTAAATATCAGAAATGAATTCGAAGTACAAGTCTGAAGAGATCGAGTACCACTTTAATTCTTCTTTTGAATCTCCTAAGTTAGGAAAAGTCCGTAACTCAAAATATTTCATATAAAACATCACGTTAATACTTGTTTTATTAATTACTAATTTAAATTGACCTTTTTGTTTAGGTGTACCCTACAATCCCCGGACTGAACGATCCCTGCTTATCCTATACTAACAACTACATTTTGCAGGGTTAAATTGTGAGGTTATTTCAGCCGCATCAATTTTTGGCGCCGTTGCCGGGGATTGTTAAAATTCCTAACTCTTAAAGTGTCATTAATTTTGTTATTTATGTAGAATGCATGCTAAATTTTTGTACTACACTTGTGGAATGGTGACAAATTGCGATTTATGCTTGGCCAAGCTATAATTGTGATTAAGTTTAAGTTTTATGAGTGTTACTAAATTAAGCATGTCTTTTATAATTGTTGTGCAATTTGTAGAGTTTTTTTTTTTTTAGCATGTTGTAAATTGTATGATTTTCACTTAGATTTAGCATGTTGTAAATTGTATGTGTTTCACTTAGATTAATATAATTAGGTTGTTGTGAATTTCGTAAAATACTTAATTGTTGTAAGTGTGTAAAAAATAAAAAATAAAAAATTAACTCAAAAAAAAAAAAAAAATTTGTTGTGACACAAGGAGAAGAGTCCAGGCTGAAAGACTATAAATATTAAGCGCTGCATGGGAGGCAACCCATTTCAACCGAAGCTGTGGAGGAGCCATCAACGAGAGTTTGACATTTCTATCCCTTCACTTGTTTAGGTTGAATTGTACTTGTGTCTTTTATTTTCGTTTTTGCTTTTTTGTTTTCATATTTATTATCGTAAATTTCATTCCTATATGCTTAATTGTTCCATTGCATGCTTATGATTGATTACATTGAGGACAATGCAATATTTAAGTGTGGGGGCAATGATTTATACTTTTGTCTTGAGTCATATATATTGAAAATACAAAAAAAATTGAAAAATGTCAAAAATTAAAAATTTCGTTGCTTTTATATTTATTGAGTCAAAATGATTTTGGGTGAAATATCTTCTTCATCGTAGGCGCATCTGATGGGATGTGATGTCTAAGGTCTAGTTTGGATCCGAGAAGTGCTGACAAAGGGTCTCGTCCCCTGTCAAACAAGTGAGCTGAGCTCCGCCAAAATCGGTCCCTTCTTCACCTGGTCATGTTCCAAAGGAGTTACCGAAAGGAGAAAGGAAATAACCCTAGTCCAAAACCTTTTTGGCGTCAGTCTTAGTCTTTTGTTTTTATTTTTGAGTCTTAGGATGCCCTTAACTGTCTAGGATGATTCAATATCTCTGAAATTATGGCTAAAAGAGGATCACAATATTGAGATGATGTTAAATGGTATTCTTTAGTTAATTGAGATATATGAAAAGCATATGCATGTGTAGTGGATATGGATTTCGTGACCTTGGTACAGTTTATGAGCATGTTAGGATGAGTTTTAATTCATAAAAGCCCACGTGAGATATTTGAGCCATGTCCCTTTTTCTTGGAGTGATAAATAAAATATATTCTTATTTTATTGGCGATGTTTTGATGATCTCATTATTCTTTCATTTGATTGATTGCTTGCCATAGATTAAGTTTGATGGACTAGAGAATGCTAGAATTCACTCTTGTGCTTGTTGAGACTTTTATCAATACATGTCCCTGATTCTGGAAAGGATAGAGGCACTCTAGGAACTACCACCATAGACAAATTAACCTGTGTCCATATTTGTGCCCGTCGTGGGACCCCCTTAGATAAACCACTTTGAGCCTACATTAAGCCTTTTCTTTCATCACCCTAAAAATCCTTAACCTAAACCCTAGTTAGTCACAACCTGACCTTTTGTTCTAAAAACTTAGTGGAGCTATCTTTTGAGACTTACTACATGAGGGTGGCAAAGATGAAGATTTAGAAAAGGTAAAAGTGCAAGTGTGGGGGTAGACTTGTCCATGAGGAAAGAAAAAAGTATGTGAAAGCCGTGAAAAGAAAATGAAAATGAAAAAAATGAGTACGGCTAGGAAAGAAAAAGAAAGGAAGACAAAAAAAATGTTTATGGATTTTAGTCCCCCATACTTGGTGAGTTTGGAGATTGTTTTGAATTGAAGGCCTGCTATAGAAAAATGTGGTCTTTGTCCAGTTCACTAGAGTTCAAAGGAAGTTTGGGCCCAACATGAAGACATTAGGCCCTCTTATTTTGCCTCTATGGGATGTAACGTTTTATATGCCTTGGTGAATTTCTAGAAGTCTCTCTACATCAACATGAGCTCTACTAGGTTTTTAGGATACTTTGACATTCCTTAACCTTTGTTTCTTAAAACCTTGAACCTTAGCCCCATTTCAACCCTTCAAAGTCCTTTTTGATCCTTAAGATGGGATAGCCTTTGATCTGTGGAGATGAGTTATAAGAGTTGAACCTATGGCTTGGGTCCATCTGTGCAAGTAGTTGATATCTTTCATGAGATCTTGAAAAATTATATTCACAAAGTGCTTTTCATTTCTTATATATGTGAGCTATTTGATTGCCTCAAAATATTTTCTCTCACATATAATTGAGTGATTATAAGCTTTTAAGCATTGCCTTCTTCTGAGTGAAGAAAGAGTGGATATACCTTGTGAGGATATGAATCATACTTGTCTGAAACATGCTGAGCTCCACCCATCACCATTGTTACAACCAGGTCCTACTTATTTATATGTGGATTATATGCTTCAATTAACTCTCGAATATCTAAATATTGATTCTTGATTAAGTGCTAATTTTAATGCCATGAGAGACAGGATTCATGAGACAAATGTTAAGGGCAGTATAGTCTTTGTGTGTCATTTGTGTAGAGTCTGGTAATGAATTGTTTAATTTGGTTGAGTCTTTTGTTTTGATTTTGCTAAGGGACTAGCAAAAGCTAAGTGTGGGGCAAAAATTGATGCGGCTGAAATAGCCTCACAATTTAACCCTGCAAAATGTAGTTGTTAGTATATGATAAGCAGGGATCGTTCAGTCCGGGGATTGTAGGGTACACCTAAACAAAAAGGTCAATTTAAATTAGTAATTAATAAAACAAATATTAACAAGTATTTATCTACAAATTTACACAAGAAACAACCATAAAAAGGGGGGATTCAAGTTTTGGTTTCTAAGTTCCTACGAAATAAAACAAAAAGATAAATATATACATGTGATCAACTTCTTCACACTCAAATCAGAATTTCCAAACCATATCAACATGCAATGAATGATCTCAATCTAAACAACCTAAAATCGTGCCAACACTAAATATCAGAAATGAATTCGAAGTACAAGTCTGAAGAGATCGAGTACCACTTTAATTCTTCTTTAATCTCCTAAGTTAGGAAAAGTCCGTAACTTAAAATATTTCATATAAAACATCACGTTAATACTGAAGAGCATCCGTCAACATTAAATATGAATCATTAAGTGCAGTTAGAATTATGAATTCAAACATGTATGCATCCATAAGAAGTTACAAACGCACAAACATGTAGCATATAATCTCGACCATTGTACATAGCCTTTACCACTTCAATTTATGCCCCAAAACGATTAGGTGAATCAGAACACAAATTTGGCTTTATCAACCTGCAGATTAACATAATTGTTCAACCAAAATCATATGCTTAAAGATATAAAGGATGGCACAAAATCAGATTATAAAGATATCATAAACAAATCAAGAACATAAAGAAACAAATCTGAAAATTACTAACATAAACTCATTCTCAACAAAAATCCAATTCCAATAATAAAGCTCATAAACGAAATCTGAAATTCAATACTAAAGAGTACGAAAACAGAAATAAGGGCCATGAATTACACTTTTTGATCTTCAAGGAAGCTTGGAGAACGTCAAGAGAACACAAGGCTTGGCCTTCAAGAACACGAATAGCCTTGGAGAAGTCCTAAAGCTCTTCACGACAAGAGGCTTTTTCTGAATATTTGGAGAGGATTTTGGAGAGAAGAGAGCTAAGCTAATGAACTGAATTTTGTATGAAGAAGTGATGATTTTGGAGTAGAGAATGATTGCTATTTATAGTGGAATTCTCATCTCTTGTGATGCAATCATTTCCAATCATCTTGAGGTGATTTCTCCTTCAAATTTGCTTGATTTTCTCATGACAAAGTCTTGATTTTTCTGATCTCTTTTCCCCTTAATGACTCATTGTATATTCCTTGAATAGTGACCAGATACATCCCTTATTCCTCTCCTTTGATTTGCACTAATTTCTTCTTCTAATTGTGCACATAATGAACTCCTACAATCAAGAAAAATCAGAATTTAATTAGTGTTATAATCAATAGTAAATAAGATAATCAAGAATAAATATTGATTATAAACACTCCCTTTTATCTCCTTCAATTCTTCATGATTTTTGCTTTAAGTTTTCCTTGAATTCATCAGTCAAGAGTTCTTAATTTGATGGACTCTCTTTAAAACAAGAAAATCAGAAATTAGATAGTTTAAAAGAAGAAAGTTTCCTAAAACAAAATAGGAAATATTTCCTAAAATGAAAGAGGAAAGTTTCTAAAATAACTCATCCTTCAATTACTCTCATTTCTGCTCTTTTTCGCTTGTTTTCTCCATTTCAGTCCTTGAAGTACCTAAAAATATAAACTATGTTATAATTATTAATTTTAAGAGAATAACTTAGCAAAATGAGGGAAAATATATAATTAAAATGTCACACTTTGTGCTCTTATCACCTAGCCTGACTAGGCGGCCAACTATCAGCTCGACACCCAGCTCGACCGAGTAGCCTAAAATCCGAACGGCATCCCAGCGCCCAGTGCCTAGGTCGATTTTTAGAACCCTGCACGTATTGTAAATTTTGTAATTGAATGGTCTACTAGGTCCTGTATTGATCTGAGTACTTCTTTCAGAAATCTAGTCTCAAATGAGAGGATCATATGGTTTGTGTTTATGAGGTGTTTGTTTTGTGACGGTAGTTATAATACTATGATTCAAATCATTAATTCTCTGGAGTCTGGACTACAAGTGATACTCATTTTTGACTTTTTGTTATTTTGTGTTCCTTTTAGGAGTTGTCGGGTGGATCTTCTTGGACATTGGATGTGTTCACTGAAGCATTTGTTAGAAAGTTGAAGTCATATCCTTTGAGTTAGCTTGTGGTATTTTTTTCTAGGTTCTGAGTTATCTTCATATTTGTCCAGACAATTATCACCTCCTATCAGAGCCCTTCTCCAGCCAAATTCACCAACCACCGCCGCCAGCTTCCGATTGAGTTTGGCGTTTTACCATGGCTACGTTCTTTCTGGTGATAGACTGCTCTTCTCTCTTCACAGCTTGAAGCTTTCGCCAAAACCAAAAGCATGTTGCTATAACAATAAGTTATGTGCTGCATGAAGGGATATATGTTTTAGAAGAAAATAATATGAGTAGTAATTTTCTGTTGACTCATTTTGCATGGTTAATGATCATTAGAGTCTATTAATGTCTAAAAGTTCAGCGGTAGCTGAAGTTCGGTTAACGCTGATCCGATGGGCGGACAGCTACTTGTGATATTCAAAACTTCCGTTTACTTGTCAAGTAAAATACAGAGGGCGTCAGAGGGAGACCGCGTTGGGCGGTCTTCTCTTCTTCGATGCCTAAGTTAGTCAATGTATTTATGTTGACAAAGTAACTGTAGGTAAGTAGTAAATGCGTAATTAATGAGGAGAGAGGAGAGAACCTTTTATAGGTGAGGAGGGAGCTGATCTTCTCCATGTTTTCGATGTGGGACTGATGTGCTTCAGTCCCCAGCTTCTGGAGCTTCTGATGTTGTCTTGGCGCTGCGCGTCGGCGATGATCTGGGGGTAAGCCAGGGCTCAGGCGGTAGCCTACTTGGCTGTGTTCCCATAGGTCACTCCTTTGGCGGGAGTTGGTACCGCTGTCGGTAGTATGAACGTGGTTCATTGCAGCTAATTATGCTTGCAAAGCCTATGTAAGTACAGAGTCCACATCCTCTCATGTAAATGAAAGGGGAAGAAAGTTTTTTGATTCCTAGCATCGCTAGTATAGATAGTGATCTCCTGAGGCCTTTGTCACGCCCTGATTTTTAAACAGACTTAAAAATCAATATATAATTCCATAATTATAAATGCGTGATGGTTTAGCCATCAATACAAAATACCTGAAAAACTTTTTCTTTTTTAAACCAAGTACATACTGATGCCCTGAACCCACTATGTCAATACAGACTCGCTCAGCAGAGTCAAATATTACACAAGTTTACAAATTAAATTGCCACAACAAAATAATAAGTAAATGCTCCTTAGAGCTTACTACAAACGAAAGTCTTAATAACGGTAAAATCGCAAAATGGGCTTCCTACCGTAAAGCTGCTAGCACGCTATCTCAGTTTCAACCACGATTACCTTGACCTACAGGATTAACCCCTACACCATTGAATAGTGCACCGGGTTGCCACATAACAACTCGGTAAGCTTATGAAAGCTTGTATGAGTAAACTCAAAACCACAAAGCAGAAATACATTCTCAAGTCACCTCAACCTAAACAACGATATGCACATAACTCACACCTACAACTATCAATTTCATCTCCTTCCATATCATGCTTACATAAGTCTATTCATGACTACAACCTCATGCTCAGATTCTCAACCTAGCGTCCAATTACACAAATTTCAGTTAAACAAATCTTCCTCAAGCAATGTTTGATACCATTCTAACACACTACGGTGAATTTCAAACTCACACTCATTCCCTTTCCACTAAAAGCCTTTGTCATCAACATGACATCGAAGGTGAAAATCAATGAATCACCTTCCTATCCTCACCACAGAGTACAATTCGTCACCACTATGGCCTTTAAGATAAATCAAACCATCAATCAATAAAATCAAGAAGAAAACAAGGAAATCACAATTCAAACAAGCGAAACAATTCCTGGTAACCCCTGCATATAGTTTAGTTCAGGAGTCACACTAAGTCAAGCAATTCAAGTCATAGTAGTCATCGAAACCCCACACTCTGACATCCGTAGGTAGTTCCGACCATCACAGCAATCCTCTCGATCATTGTTAACTTAATAACAATTCAATTCCGCTACCAAGTAGTCATCACACTTGACAAGACCCGTCCCGGATTTCACCTTGAAATCCAAAGTGGCCATGCGGGGCCCACCCTAGAAGAAATTCTACCAAAAATTTGGCGGAACTCCCTCTAAAAGTGGACTACCCAAAAACCTGTAGAAAGACATTTACACTTCTAAAATAATCCACCCTTTAACTTCTGGAGCCACCATGCTCCCTAAATCACAACATCTCCCATTTCACAAACCAATTCTGAATTTAAAATATTAATTTTATGGGTTATTAGAGCAATCTAATGTACAGGCGTACAAAAAAGAATAGAATATAAGATAAAGGACCGATACTTTTGTAATGCAGAAGCGATAACAGTTATGCCTCAACCCCATGTACGCTCGACCTCAAGCTAAACTGGCCTGCAAACTGGGCATTTGAAACCAAAGGGCCTAGGGGAAAAGCATTGAAAATCGTTAGAGTGAGTGGACGAAAAATAAATAATTTCAAATGAACAAGTGAAACTTAATGCTTTCCTAAGTTATTCTCTAAAACCTCGCATGCAGTAACAATCTTGAAAACACTCTTAATCACCATCTTTGCTGCAATCTTAATCCCATAAAATAGAACATCTCGCAATCTCTTAAAATCTCCAATCCCTCCTATACGTAATCACATTTCAAACATCCTGTTAAATTACTCGTCTCAAATCATATCTCAAAATGGACGATGACTAAAGGGGACTGCCGATTAGTCATCTCATGCCACCTGGAGGGGACTGCCGACCAGTGACGCATCGGAGGGGACTGCAGACCGGACGAGGAGGTGATGGTTAGAGGGGACTGCCGACTAACTACCTCATGTCATCTAGAGGGGACTGCCGACTAAATGATGCATCGGAGGGGACTGCCGACCGGAATATTCTAGAAGGGACTGCCGACCAGAATATTATCTGGAGGGGACTGTCGCCCAGACTATTACCTGGAGGGGACTGCCGACCAGGTAAAGCATGCATGCACTGACTTACTTACCTCCTCAATAAACTGGATTCAATCTCTTTAAGGCAATTGCTTCCGGAAAGAACCCGATATTAATTCACTAAATCCTCAATAATTCATCGAAAGCATAACTCAGGAATATCTCGATAACTCAAACCTTAATATCTCAATAAATTCTCGAAAGCATAAATCTCATACTCGATAAATCAATAAATGCTTTCGGAAAGAATTCTCAATATAACTTCAAAGCTGATAAGTGCGGAACTCAAAACTCAATAATCTCGATAATTCCATCGTGCTCTAATATTTAATAAATCATTCGTATTAGTATATCATCATATAAATCAATATTCGAAATCAATATAATTCTCATAATATTTTCTTAATCGATCACTTCCCGAAATCATTTCCCAACTCAATAACTCATAACTAACTATCTCGAAAATCTACTAAAAGCCCTCAGGAAGGAATTTCAATACTAACCCTTGTAATTCACAAATAAATCTCAATAAACCAAATTTTATAAAATCATAAAACTCAATAATTCAAATAATAAATTAAACCTCAATTAGAAAATAATAATATACTGCATGTACAATTAATTTAAAATAAATGTCCACTCACGGTTTGCGGCAACAACGGCAGTCTAACTTTCCCGTCCTCAACTCACATATCTGTCGTCCTGAATAATCAATATAATAAATAATTATTTCTCAAGAACCGAGACTTAATTTACGATAATATATTCTATACCCTAAAACCAATAAATCATTGGATGCTCGAAATCAACACGGAACGAGCCCAAACTTCATATATTATATCCAATCAATAACTACATCAACATATCAAAAAATAGGATCGATCCCATGGTCGTATCTTCCCAAATCAAAATCCGAACCTTCCAAAATTTTGAAAATTCCGATTAATATCCAAACCTCCTCCAATTTCCACCAAACACCTATCAATAAATTCGTAATAACAAGTACTATCGAAGAGACCAAAACAACTCACCAGAAATGATCAGAAGCGCCCTCACGCGCCGCCACTAGCGGCTGTGCCTGGCCCCCACGCGCCCCCGGTCAACCACCATATCTAGCTACCAAATTTTACCAGCATCATCAACTCAACATTCTAAGCGTCTTTCTCAACTACAACAAATCCAGAAAACGACTAGAAGTAGTTCAACAATTAAGGAGAAGTTTGAACCCGAATTGTGAATAGTAACCCAGAATTTCAAATCTTCGATTCTTCCTTCTCACGTCAAATCGCTGTAAAATACTTGGGGAGCATCATCTACGTCCCAAGGTGCTTCCAAAGAACCTAACTTGATTGTCTGAGGTGGCTGGAATCGGAAGAAACTGGCGTTGACCTCAATCTGCTACAGTGACCATCCTCTTCTTCTCGTTGCTGCACCTTCCACAGTTCATATTAAGCTACCAAACAAGCCCAGAAATGAAGAGAAGGAAGAGAGCTTTCCAACGACATCTTATATGTCAAAATCCGTCGTCGGATGAAGGAGTTATGGCCGAAAGAAGGTGAAGAGGTCGGAAAGGAAGAGAGAATCGGGGAGAGAGAAGAAAGAGAGCTCGGTAAGTTTCCGAAAATGGAAACTTATTACAGTAACTCGGCTATTTATAGAAAATTATCATAAATAGTAACTTTATTATTTTGGCCATAACTTTCGCATATGAACTCCGATTTTTACGTACCACATATGCACGCGCTCGGTTTAACGTCCTCTACAACTTTCATGTAGGAAAGTTTCTCAAATTTTGACACAAACAAAAAGTCAAGTTTTAGGGCCCTTGATAACGCTATAAGCAAGCGCATAATTTAACCCTGAAAATATCGTCAGTAGTATAAGCAAATAGGGATCGTTCTATTCCGGGGATTGAGGGTACACCTGTAATTGAAAAAATAATTAATTAATTAGTAAAAGTAAAAAGTATTATTTACAAAAAGAATATATACAAATAACGAAATAAAAGGGGGGTTTAAGAATTATAAAATCAAAAGTTAAAGTAAATCAAATAAAGAAAACGTAAAAACATATATACAAGGGTGGAACGCAAGGAACAAAGATCAAAACCAATTCCATGTAATCAAATTCGATTCCCTATAATTGTTCATCTAAGTCATCAGAAAGGAGTTGATCATGTGAAACATTCGAAAGCAAATGATTTCCCATATTTTACTTTTCAATGCTAATTAACCTAAGCGAAAGCACCTAGATCAATCCTATCAAACATGCATTCAAGCACTAGAAAGCTAGTTAATCATAACATGTTTAACGCATTACACATAGAGAAAGGCTATCAACTCAAGTGTACAACTTAGTTATGGAAAAGTCCACCTAATTGCAATCCTCTTCAATTAAATTCGATTCTTGTCCAGAACCTTTACTACTTTTGATTCAAGTTACACAAAGCAAAAAGTTGATTCATGTTCTTAAACCTAGCACCAATTACATGCAAATCCTATAAGTGTCGACCCAAATAAGATAAACATATAAAAGTTTTCTGTAAAGCAAATTTAATCGAACAAACTCACATAAGCAACTTAGAATCTCAATTATAGAATTCGAAAACTTTATTTAAACATAGAAATTGGGCTTAAACTTTGCCCTAAACGTTATTGTTAACTAGAAACAAGTTCATACGAAATCAAACAAGGAAACCAAAAGGTTACAAGGAAAAGGAACGAATTACACCGTGAGTGGAGATGGAGATGGAGAGCTAGATGGTTGGATCTTGAATCTTGGAAGCAAGCCTTCAAGGTGGATGATGGAGGATATGATCTTCACGGCTCATTCTTCTTCTTCCTCTCCTTGCTTGAAAACGCAGAGCTTTGCAACTAGAGAATGGAGAGAATTTTTCTGAATGAAGAGGTGTTGTGGTGTTGTTCTTCTGTTTGATGGTGTCTTGGTGTGTAGAATTGTGTAGAGAATGCTCCTATTTATAGGAGGATGACAACTTAGTCTCCAAGTCTTCAAGATTGATCCACACAGCATTAGCCAATCAGAGAACGCCACGTCAGCTCTGCTATGTCATCCAACCAATAAGAAACCTCTAATTTAACACCTTGATTTAGGGAGATTATTTTTGAATTAATTGCATGATTATTTTCTGATTTATCTCCTCAAATAACTATCCAATCATGCCACACAGCTTCGACCAATCACAGAATGCCATGTCAGCTCTGTTGAGTCATCCAGCCAATCAGAAGCCTCCAAATTACATCCCATAATCTTTCCAAATATATTATTGCTGATTTTGCCCTGATTTTATCTGATTTTTCTCTTAATTTTCGGCCAAAATACTCTTGAGTGAAAATAGGAATGAATCTGGACTTGTTTTGGACTTTTTCTCCCTTAAATCTCTCCATGGCATAATTATCCTTGATCATCTCTTGATTTTTGACATTAACTCCATAATTTCCCATGGCAAAATCAGCTTTAATTCCCCATAATATCTCCCACGTCATCATGTGGTCTCCTAATGCCTTCAGGTTTCCTAGCCTCATCAGGATTCCTGCGTTGACTGGGATTCCTAGTCGAACCAGGAAAACTCCATTTCTTCATTTCAGCTCATTTCTTCTCCATTTATTTCAATGTACCTATAAAATAAAAAATAAATTAAAAATGATTAAATAAAGGAAATAACTAAGAAAAATATGAGGAAATAATTATTAAAACGTCGCATAAAAATGCTCCTATCAGCCCCCTAAAATGTCGAAACGGAGCCAAAAAGTAAATGTAAATGTCTTTTACCGATCAAAAGACTCGTAAACTGATAAATTTAGGTTCGGGACATTACAACACTAATCATCGCACAAATTCCACCGGTCATCACACAGATAGCCATCATCCTACTGATCATCGCACAGATTCCTCGGGTCATCACACAGATAGCAATTATCCAATTGATCATCACACAGATAGCAATCATCACAAAGATTCATCACACTGATGTCAGCGATTCATTACACAGATATTCCTACACAAGCTTTACATGACAATCATCACAATATTCATCACACTGATTTCAATGATTCATTACACAGATATTCATACACAAGCTTTACATGACACTCATCACAATATTCATCACACTGATTTCAACAATTCATTACACAGATATTCCTACACAAGCTTTACATGATAATCATCACAATATTCATCACACTGATTTCAACGATTCATTACACAGATATTCCTACACAAGCTTTACATGATAATCATCACCAAGATTCATCACACTGATTTCAACGATTCATTACATAGATATTTCTACACAAGCTACCATATCTTAAATCACCAATAAAGATGGTCATACTAGACCCATGGTATCTCAACAAATGAAATTCTATTATCACAACTCAATACTCAATTTCACTATTTCCAACGATAATGAACTCAATACGTCCTATGCTGCCCATATCACAACAATTGCACCAAATATATATACGTAGTCATCCACTCATGAATGCCACTAATACCAAATATAGTCATAGTTAATCTAATAACTACAAGACAATATGGTAATTATGCTCATAACGAATATCGTGAGATTTACTCACCTCTGATTCCTACTGCGTCTTCAAACACTAACCAAAACAAGCACAATCCCTGCAATCCGTTCAACACAAGTCCGACAAGCACCTAAACACATAGGGTCTCGATTCAGTGCACGAATCACAAAGTGATTAAAGTTCGAAACTTCAAATCAAACAACAACCCTGAAAGTAATGCCAATCGAGGTGAAACCTCATCCAAGACCACCAAAAGTCTCTGGAATGCTTTTACGACCGATGTGACAAAACCACAAGTCGATCGGATAGTCAGATCCTCACGGATCGAATAATCGAACGGTCCGAAACCGTAAAAATCATAACATATTCATACGATCTCCAAAAATTGCATATTATATATCGAAACGCTCGTATCGACTAGTAGATCATATATAAAACCAGAAATTGTCCCCTACATGGCCGAAACGTCACCACAGGAAGTGGTATAACCACCAACGGCCAAAACTCAAAACCATTTTAATCTAACCGTCCAAAATGTCACGAACACCAAATAGAACAACTTACCTAGGGTTCGAGCCAACTCGACCTAGATCGGCCTATATCAAGTCTGCAAGCCGAGGATCACTGTTCACTCCAAGTTGAACCAATTCCAACGTGAATCGATTGAAACCACCACCAAGAATCGACAGAGGAGGCTGCTGCGAGCTCCACAAGCTTGGTTTGAAGCCTCGCCATTGTCGGAGATCGGAGAACCGATCGGGTCGGACTGCCTCTAACTTCGCTGCCTTGCAGCGCCGCCGTGGGTGAGAATCGATGCTAGAGGATGCCACAGGGAGGAGGCGAAAGGATCTGGGCTCGTCTGGTAGTCTGCCGTTGCCGGAGCTGCGAGTTCCTGCTGGGTCTGAAAAATGGGTCTGGGTCAAGTTTGACGCAAAGAAGAGAGAGAACGGAGATTCTGATTTCCGAAAATGGAAGCCCAAATGAAAATAGTAAATTTCCCGAAATGGAAATTTCTATTTATAGTGATTTCCAAAAATATCCGAAACTTCCACAGACCATAACTTCCACATACAAACTCCGATTTCCGCGTTACACATGTCCACGAACTCATATCAACGCACTCTACAACTTTCATGAAGGAAACTTTTGGAGAAACCCAATGAATAAAAAGTCAACCCTTGTGCCCCCTTATAATGATGTTTCCTGAATAATTATTCGCCCGAAACACTTCCACTCCATCCACGAGCTACGAAATCGTCCAATAACCACTAATTAAATTCTGGAAAAACCTCAGAAAATAATAATGAATTTCCGCGATACTACAACTTATGTTCATTCTTTGATTCCTCTTTGTATGTAGGTTTGAACACAAGTTTTGGAGTTCAACTCCTTTTCGTTGTCTCCACTCTAGACCATCGACCCACGGTCTTACCATCGACCCGCCGCAGCCTCTCTCTGCTCCAAACGTCTAGGGTAGCGACGCCGTCCACCTACAACCCATACTCTGACTAGACCACTCACCATCGGACGCGTGGTCCCTTCTACTCGTCAGACTGAGCATACAATCTTGACGGAAAAGTTTTAAGAGAAAAGGTTTTTGGTCTCCTAGGGTTTGGGGAAAGAATAATTGATAGACTAATTTGTAATATCTATTTTCACATGATGTTGTGTGAAGTTAGTCCACAAATGTCAGTTTGGATAACTTCCGATAATTACTTCTAGTGCCCCCTTTTTTTCCACTAATCTCCTTATTTTTTTTATTTTTAATTTTAGTCAATATTTATGAGTCTTCAGTCAGTAATACTTCTTTTGGATAAGTGCAGTTTAGTTTCAAATGGTCATTCACCATATAACTAGAACCAAGATAAGCAAAAGCACGAAGGATCTTTATTCCACTACCCAAATCACTTGTTGTAGCAAGCTTTTACAAGAAGAAACATAAACTTAATTCCTTCAAATTGAAGGAATACAATTAATTTCTTCTAAATCTAAAAATCCACCAATATCCAAGACTAATCTGACTGTCCTTGTAGCTCGGATAGCCACCTTCATACCATTTTCTGAGCAGACATTGTTCTCAGTCCTTTTGGGATTCTCTGTCTTATATACCCTTGCATTGAGTTAACATGAATTTGAGAGCCTGAATCCAAACACCAAGAATCAGGAGTAACATCTACTAAATTTATTTCTAATTTTACCTTTCTTTACCAGCCATTTCTTGAAAGAACCTCATCATGCAACCTTATTTCTTATACAAGAAGCACTTGAAGCTATTGGTTTTCGATCTTGGTCCTTAAGTGAAAAAAATGGCTTCTTCACTCCAGAGGTCGATGGCTTACTGGGGTCACTAGTACTGAGAATGTACTTTTCTCTTTCCCTTATATTTCTGCCACTGAGACTTGTTCACTAGATTCATAGTTACTTCCTTATCCCTCTTCAGCTTGTGTACTTCTTGAACAAAGACTATAGTAAGGTTATTCTGGTTCTGTTTATCCTTTTGAGCTTTATAAGTGGTTTTCAATTGGTTAAAGTGGGAAGGCATTGAGTTCGAGGCATAGTGCACAGTGAACTGGTCATCCAAAGGCATGTTCAGGTCTTTGAGTTTTGAGGCAGTGTTAATCAATTTCATAATATGCTCTCTCACAGTCACTCCTACAGTGCTATTGGTTTCATGGAGGTTAGGGAGCCAAGCAAAATATCCGTTTCAGCTTTGGCATTTTCAGTAAATTTATCAGCATTGAGTCCAAAAACTCCCTTGTAGTTGGCTTGTCAGCTATGCTACCTTTCACAATACCAGTTCATCAATCTTTTCATGATCAACAATGACATTCTATTTCTCTCACCTATTCATTAGACTTAACTTTCTCCAAAAATCAATGCATTCATGAATAATTACTAGTGCAACTTCAATAAGACAAAAGTCAATCCCAACTATCCCTAAGTAGATCTCTATGTTTAATCTCCACTTCTTAAAGTTGGTTCCATTCAGTGGTTCTATGGTGGCTAGGCTTAGTCCAGTGTTGTTAAAAGTTGAAAAGAAAAGAAAAGTCTAAGTTTTATGTCTTTTAATTACTGTGGAATTTTGAAACAAGCAAAAAATAAGAAAAACAATCAGACAAACAAAACAAAACAAAACTGCAAATGCAGTTGCATGTCATAACTTTAAACACGTACATAAGCAAGCCCAAATTTCATTCATCATTATCAAGCTTCCCTGTAGGTTAAAAAATGATAATATATAGTTTCTAAATTAAAAAACCAACAAGTAATGTTATTTGCATGTTCAGTCAATACCTGTGTGGTAAGAAAAGAACAAACAATACTGAATATGTACTCAATTTTACTGTGATGTACTGTATCTCATTCTAAAACATGTTAGAAGCATTCTCATGTAAGAGATACATTCATGATTTCAGATGGCATACACAACTTTCCTAATGCTGTAACTTAATGATCAATAAGAAAATCTAACAGAATGATTTGTTGTGTGCAAAATTACTAGAAAACCTTACTTCTTTAGAATTAGCAATTTGTTTTTTATGCTTTTATCATCAATGTAATAAAAGACACTAAATGTAGCCAGCGAAAATTTTAACAAGTTCTATAATTTTGGGAGCCTTTTAACTGTTAAAATTTTGCATGCACATTATATCAATGATATCAGTTGAAAATGATTACAAAAATCATCAAAATATCGATAAACCATCTTAGAGTTATTCAACATCAACCAAGAATTAAAGAATGAATATATCATAAATTTCATCTGGCACTTAAATGCACCACAGGTGCATTCTAGGGTGTCAATCTTATACTCGGTAATGAAATTTAAAAGTTTTCTTAAAAAATTACCTGGACACTCCGGCGCTGCATAATTGGGTTTCATGCAATAGTGTATCGAGCTACTCTTGTTCTATGAACTGTAGAATCAATCAAAATTAGGTAATAAGATTTCAGCAAAGAACTCTAAAGCCCGAATTCCTTCACCTAGAAAAATGACCGTTTTCTGTGCTGTATGTTCAAAACAGGCCCAAGATAACAAGGCCTTAAAACATCCCATCGGCCTGATGTGTTCTTTTAGAGTTTTAGAAAACATTTTTTTTTTTCATATGAAACCTTAAAACACTTTCATGCAATAATCGATCTATGGTTTTGTGAGAAAAGATCTGATACCAAATGAAAGCTGATATACTAAAATACAAATATAAACAGATTTAATCACTCACAAGAATCACATAGAAACTAGTCAACAAATAATGAAAGTGCAGGAAATTGAAGTGCAAAAGGATAATGATTACTGACCCCAAGGGCATTGGTAATCTTAAAGCAAGATCTTCTGCAACTGCTCTCTGATTTAGTATTGCTCTGTGCTTTTATAGAGGCTTGAATCCACAGACTCCTTCCTATAAGTAGTCATGTGTCGCAACTCAAACTCTCCTCTATAATCCATATCTGCATGTTTATCAAATAAACAAGTAAACATCTACTTCTTTTAACTTATCAGAAACATTATAGATAAAGCCTCTAAAAATGAGTCCTAAATCAATATCAGTTACTTCTTGTGATAAGGTCCATAATGTTTCAAGTTAAAACGTCCTTTTCCTACTCCCAGCTAAGGGTTTTCACGCACAGTGATCCAGCATATCGGTTGTGTAATCAATTAATCATCCTTGTAAACTTATAACCCAGGTTATTTGTTCATTCCTACTGCCCACGTATCTCTCAACGCCATAATCTCTGATAATCCATTCTTACTTCCCTGCTAAGGTGAATGTTGATGGGGCATACCTACCCTCGGGAAAACTCAGAGGTTTGGGTGCGTAATTCATAACATGACCTATCACGCAGTTTAGCTCACAAACTGCATTGGATTACTTCCTAAAACCATGTCAAATTGTTCTTCTCCGTATGAGAGAGCTTCTCTTGTTTGGGTAAGACATCATCTAAAGACCCTTAAGTAGGAATCAAGTTGTACTTAAACATGTTAATATGCCTGGCTCATTTTGCTTAGGATTCCTATGTTTCTATGTCCTGTTCTACTATTGCTCCTCAAATGGATGGCCTCTCAAATCAAAAGATTGTAATCGTTTTTAGTTCTTATTCCTTTAGTGAAACAAACTTATAATCATTATGGTTTCTCTGCCTTTGCACACAGATGGATTTAAAGTTGGGACGTCTCCATTATTGAAGGTCCCTTCCCATCCAAGACATCTTGACAATTCGGGTCCTGCTTTAGCTAAAAAAGTATGAGCAGTATTACCATTGAGAATCAAACCTGATAAGATCGTCTACCTGTCCCTTAGCTATCAAGGAATTACAGGACCATGCACAGAGCATCTTACTCATTACTTATTCATTCAAATGAGCTGAAAAAAAATCTTCTGGTACGATCTTACTTTCATATTTATGCAAGCGCCATCCCCCACCCATTACATATAAGCTGCCAGTGCTTGTGAAAATGGTATCCCCTACTTTTAGCTCAGTGGGAAACAGAAAACAAAGTGTCATGCCAGTGACTCCTTTAACTACTGAGTCTCAACGATCATCATCATAATTCTATTACCTCCAGAAAATATCTGGTCATTTCAACCACCGGTTGTTCTACAAAAAAGCCCCTTCCACATGTAGGTAAATTCAAATTGCTTATATGATTTTAGTTTAAAACAGGAAAACACATGGTCTTTGTATCTTTGATTCCTCCTCCATCTGTATTCGAGTTGCTTCTTCTGATGCTGCTGGGTTGTTTGGATCTCGAGCTGTTTAGCATGGATTGTTCTAGTTAGCTGGGTTTTGGCATTCTTCTGTACCCAAAAGAAACAGAAAAGGAACTTAAAAAAAAATAATGGCAATAGTAAATACGCATGGTAAAGTATTGGAAACAAAAGAAACAGAAGATCCAGGTAGGTATACTTTAAAAAGAACACTTAAAAAATAAAAATAAAAACTTGGACTGATACTAGTTTAAATTGGGTGAACAGGATGAATATTATGTTGCTGTAGTAAATTGTTTTGGAATGGAAAATCTGGTTGAAGTGAGACTCAGAATAAGTCAGTAGCTAGATTTGCCATGAGCATGCACGCATAAATCAGTTGTTAGTTGCAGAAGCTTTACTCTTAACATTTTGGGGATACCATCTTACCTCATTACTAATGAAACTAAAACAGGAAGGAATAGTAGAGCAATCCTGGCAGGTAGGCCTGGCAACGTGCTGGTACAGTGCGGTTTCTTAACAGGTCAGGTTCTTAACTGGCCGACTGGTAAGAACCCGTTATCTTAACGGGTTTGCGGGTTTTTCGTTGGAACCGGTTAAGACCCGTAAATTTTTTTTTTTTTTTTTTTTAACTTTTTATCAAAGCAACTAAAACCAATTATGACTTATGTATATAACCCCTCATTTGTCATTTTCTCTATATTAACTTTTTTGGTTTTCTATTTTGAAATTTTTTATTTTCTATCTTTTTAGATATTTTTTCGTTTCCTTTTTTGACAAAAAATAATTCACAAATCACAATTATACGACGATCCAACTGTCGGACCCTTACAGATCACCTAGAGGATCATCTTTACCGATTTATACGATGATCCAACGGTCGGATCCTCACGGATCGCCCTTAGGTTCATCCTCTAAAAATTATACGGAGATCCAACGGTCGGATCACCTGGAGGATCATCTTTACTGATTTATACGATGATCCAACGGTCAGATCCTCACGGATAGCCCTTAGTTTCATCTTCTCAAAATTATACGACGATCCAACGGTCAGATCCTCACGGATCACCTAGATGATCATCTTTACCGATTTATAGTATGATCCAACGGTCAGATCCTCACGGATCACCTAGATGATCATATTTACCGATTTATACGATGATCCAACGGTTAGATCCTCACGGATCGTCCTTAGGTTCATCCTCTCAAAATTATACTAAGATCCAACGGTTGGATCGTCCCGGATCGCCCTTAGAATCTTCCTCACAAAATTATATGATGATCCAACGGTCGGATCCTCACGGATCGCCTTTTGAATCATCATTGCACAATTATACGAAGATCCAACAGTTGGATCGTCCCAGATCGCCTTTAGAATCATCCTCACAAAATTATACAACGATCCAACGGTCGAATCCTCACGGATCTCCTTTTGAATCATCTTTTCACAATTATACGAAGATCCAACTGTCGAATCCTCATAGGGAATAAGAAAAATTATAAAAATGCCCTGGTTGAAAAAAAAAAAAAAAATGGGGAACCATATGGGTAATGGGAAATGGGTTTTTGGGAAGGATTTTGAGTTAACGGGTTACAACAGGTTTAGCCCGCAAAACCCGTTAATTTGCTGGTTTTTTGCGTGCAGGCTTTTTTTAGCCCGGATTAATAAACGGGCGGGTTTGTGCGAGATTTTAGCGTGCGGGTTACGGGTTTAATTGTCAGGCCTACTGGCAAAAATGATTTTAGTCCCATTAGACTTTTAAATTCTGATTACTGCTTAAGCCCGAGTTAAGGTTTATTTCTAAACCTTAAATCCTTTTCTTACCAATGCGAGAGAGGGTGTCAAACTTAGGACCTCTATTAACATTTGTTGGAGAGAAATGCCTGACCATTTGACCAAATGATACTGAAATATATATACTAGAATACACTGAGTGCTAATGAGAGAAAATTACATCAGTATCACTTATTTCTTTTTAAAATATTTCGCCGTTTGACTCTCTAACAATGTTTATACCCCTCATGTACTTAATACAGTGGGTGCTTACAGGTCCAGGTGTTAATTCCTCATCACCGATATCACTTGACTAAAGAAAATTAATCAATCTTATATCTGTTCGGAAACACCCATAAAACAATAGTAAACCCTAACCTGGTAAATCCAGTAAACTCTAATTCATCCCAATTCATGAAAGAAGTCCTAAGAAATAAAAATTTAAACTGGATTTTGAATAGCAGCTCGACATATAAAAATTATACGGATGACATGTGTTGGGCTTAAAATTGAATAAACTACATATGAATTTTCAAGGGTTTTTATTTTATTTATTTGTTTAGTTTCGAGCAAAGCTTTAGGAAGTTTTTTGTCCGGATATACTTTGCACAGCAGTAGGCAACTAGGCACTGCCAAATCTTGACATGCCAAAAATGCAAATTATTATCTGAAGGGAAAGGACTATATCTGTTGGCATAGAGACAAATGCATTTTTGATAAACAGACACATATTTATATCAACCTAGATTCGTCAAAAACCCAACCCGGCCAAATCAGTGTTTTAGGTCCTTGAACCCAATCATCTTCAACTATGAAATACTTCAATCAATTCTATTTTTTTTACAGTAATGCCCCGTGATTGACAAACCAACTTTTAGCTATAAGTTGGTCCACTAGTGGTGGCTGATAGAACAAACCACTCAATTCAGTCTTGAACACGCATCCATATACACTTCACATATCACTCCCAACCACTCAATATTCTCACAGGGTTCAAACATTCATATAAGTTCTAGCATTTCTTCATTACTCATCTTGTAAATTCAACCTTGTATCCCTTCAAGCAAAATAAAAATTAAGCTCCTTCCATGACTCGTCTTCTATTATCTCCAAACCAACCCAATATCAATCCTACACTACCACCAAACTCTCAAGGCCTTTTGCAAAAACATTACCTGATCAACAAAACCATAAACCTGATATTTCCAAACATACCCTATTCACCAAATCTAAAAACCACTACCAAATGCTCATCATCATCATCACTCTCAAGCGCCCCAAGCATGCATCATGAGTGGGATGAAAATATCCAACCTGAAACCCTAGTCTCCCACGATCAGGAACAAAGGCCGCTATCCGAAATGTGGAAGGAAATGCAAGGCCTTAATAACTGGGAAGGCCTTCTAGACCCAACACTCAATCCACATCTTCGACAAGAAATCATCCGATATGGTGAATTCGCCCAAGCCTCTTATGATTCCTTTGACTTCGACCCTCACTCCAAGTACTGTGGCACGTGTAAATACCAAGGTGCTCATTTCTTCGAAAACCTGGACATGGCAGATCGAGGCTACCAAATCAGCCGATATCTATATGCAACTTCCAACATCAATCTCCCCAATTTCTTCCAAAAGTCGAAGGTCAGTAGCGTGTGGAGCACCCATGCAAACTGGATGGGCTACGTGGCCGTAGCCACAGACGTCGATGAAATCAAAAGACTTGGTCGAAGAGACATAGTGATTGCATGGAGAGGAACAGTCACATACCTTGAATGGATTTACGACCTCAAAGACATTCTCCGGCCAGCTTATTTTTGCAGTGATCCCTCAGTGAAGATCGAATCTGGGTTCCATGAATTATACACCAAGAAAGAAGATACGTGCAAATACTGCTCATTTTCTGCTCGTGAACAAGTTCTAGCAGAGATCAAGAGGCTCCGTGAACGCTACGAAGGAGAAGAGATTAGTATTACAATCACAGGTCATAGTCTTGGGGCTGCTTTGGCTATTTTGAGTGCCTATGATATTGCAGAAATGGGACTAAATGTTATACGTGATGATGGTAGGGTGGAGACTAAAATTCCAATCACCGTGTACTCATTTTCGGGTCCTAGAGTGGGAAATCTTAAGTTCAAGGAAAGATGTGATGAGCTTGGAGTTAAGGTGCTGAGAGTGATCAATGTGCATGATAAGGTACCTACAGTGCCTGGTATCATTGCAAATGAGAAGTTTAGGTATCAAAAGTACATAGAAGACACTATTTCATTTCCTTGGAGTTATGCTCATGTTGGAGTGGAGCTTGCACTGGATCACACCCAAAGCCCATTTCTCAAGCCCACTAATGATTTTGGGTGTGCACACAATCTTGAAGCTCATTTGCATTTGGTTGATGGGTACCATGGGAAGGGCAAAAAGTTCTGCTTGGTTACCAAGAGGGATATTGCACTTGTGAACAAGAGCTGTGATTTTTTGAAGAGCCAATATGGCGTGCCGCCACACTGGCGGCAAGATGAGAATAAGGGTATGGTGAGGAATAGGGATGGGAGGTGGGTTCTGCCAGAGAGACCCAAAGTTGAAGCTCACCCACCTGATATGGTTCACCACATTGAGCAACTGCTCAATAAATCATCTGGCTCTCAACTTGAAATGCCTTGATTACGACTTGAAAACTAATACTTTTCTTGTGCTTATTAGTTGATCATTTTCTTTTTCTCTACATTATGTTGACTAATTATGTAAGGAGGGCATACCATGGAGTTATGTGCAGAAATAAGAAATTTGTGTGTACAGAAATATAGAATGAGTATGCATGAATATTTGATCTATATATATATATATATATATATATATTATGAAGTGCTAGAATCAAATATTTGAAAATAATTCAGACGTACCAGCATCAAATATTTTGAAGTGAATCTTGTAAGCATTCATATACTTTTGCTCTGACAGTTTCTTGATTAGTTTGCGACCTTTAAAACTTGTATGCCTCAATGTTTACATCATTGTCAGCAGTATGCTGTTGCAGTAAGGCTGCCAAAACAATTACACGACAGGGAGAAAAGAAAAAAAATTAGTAGTTGGAACTTTCTAATTTCAGATTAAAGTGTGGAGGTAAATTAGCTTCGCAAAAAGTGAAGAGAGAAACATGTTATACTGTGTAGTTATCTTATATATATTATCTTCAATTGTATTCTTATCTTTATCTCTTTAAGAGAATCAGTTGTAACCACAGATATAAACTACAAGCATTTCAGCCATCTTTGTGTGGTTCCCAGTACCGCAAAATATTGCTCTTTACATTCAAACTTTGAGAACCATATCGGGTGAGAAATGAAAGAAACTGACTCAAACAACAAAGTTTCACAGATTCTATATATATGTTAACAATAACTTGTGCTTGGAAGCAATCAGGCTATTTTCCTAGAAGAGTAGTATTCAACTATGGCATTTACATCTATGTTATCAGCTAGTTGTCTGTGTTGTGTGCTGCAACTGATATAGCAGCTTCAAAGGTATAGTTAGTGATCAACTGGTCCACTGAAGACGCAAAATGATCCTCAACTCAATAAAATGATCCTCATCATTTAAATTACAAAGAAACCAAAATGTAGAATGAAACAGATTAAACCCAAGTGTAGAAACAGATAACAAACCAATACAATAGAAATAATGAAGATTCTGAACTATAGCATAAATAGTTACATACACATTTGATGAAGAAAAAGAAATTGAAAATATGTAGCCACCGAAAGAGAAGGAAAAACTTACAATCTGCAATCAATTTTGGTGCGGCCAATGGAGAAATCCAATGAACTAACTATCCAGAACCAATGTTCTTAAACTTAAAGAATCAATCCAGCGACCAAGTTAGATTCCTTAAAAAAAGAAAATTAACTGGTGAAGTTGCCACAGGAGGAGAAGGTGTGATTAGGCCTGGCATTTAAACCCGTAACCCGCAAACCCGCACGCTAAAAACCTGCACAAACCCGCCCGTTTATTAATCCGGGCTAAAAAAAGCCCGCACTAAAAAAACCCGCAAATTAACGGGTTACGGTGTGATTGAAAGGATTCGAGGAAACAGTTACGGTGTCCAACGAATTTCATGTATCCAATTTTGAAATGTAGCTTCATGCAACGAAATTCTGAGAGAGGATCAAGGACCCAATTTATAAGTTGGTTTGAGATTGGATGGACCCAATTACTGAGAAGAGGGAAATCATGATGCTTATTGCAGGTTTGGAAGCATCACTCTTGTTTTCATGAACCAGCAAACACATAAAAGAGCGGTTGACTGAGGCGCGCCTCTGTCACATAAAAAGCGGGTGCTTCTATTGCACATCCGCTTCTTTTTTTTATCTGAGTTGAATTTACCATGTCACTTTGATTTATTATAACAATGGACTTGCATTCAGCTTTTCTTTTTAGTGTGGTTATTACTTGACTTTGTAGGATATTTAAGTTATTTTTCATTTCTTTTTTCTTAATTAATTTTGCATTTTTAATTGTTATTTTGACAATCTGGGTTGTGGTTTTTTTTTTTCTGGGTTCATCTAGGTCAAACTTCCCCATACCTATCTTCCCTTTCTCTCAAATCTTTCTTTATCTCTTTCTATTTTTCTAGCATCCATTCTGAAATCCATACCCATTTTTTTAATCTTCGTTCAATCAAATCTTTTTTTTATCTCTTTCTTTTTCTCTAGCATCCACTCTGAAATCCATTCCCATTTTTTAATCTTCTTTCAATTTCATTTCTTTGGCGGGGGACATGAAATTGAACAAAGATTTTAAAATTTGTTGTTGTTTTTTTTTTTTTTTTAAGAAATTGAGCTAACTGAACCCTTTCATCGGGCATACCATTACTCTTCCACCACTCCTAAAAACCACAGATGGAAGAGCTTCTATTTATTCGGTTGAATTGTCGGCTGACCCATGTTTGTGTCCTAATGATTATGAAGTAATAGTACGATACAATAGTGAGTTTCTTTCTGTAACCAGTCTTGCATATTTTAGATCAGAGGATGATACTTGGACTCAAATAGGTGATGAAAGTTTCGCCAGCAAAGTTAGATGGCGATTAAGAGTATTGAAAGTGATGTTTTACTGGATAATAAATGCAAGCTAAAAAGAAAAAAGGGGAAATATCACCAATGGTCACTGAGTTATGACTTATTCGACACTTAACTCACTGTATTTTCAACAATATCACTTAACTCACTCAGTTTTACATCCGTCTTTCACTTAACTCACTGCCATTAATTCTACCGTTAGAAGCCGTTAAAATTGAGGGTATATTTGTCAAAACACTTAAAAATCATTTTTAACTTAAAAAAAACTACATTTATTAGACTTTTTTTCAATTTTTTTAAATTTCTGAAATTTCTAATAAAAAATAATTTTTTTAACTTACATATAATTTGAAAAAAAATTGTCTTTTTAAAAATAAAAAAAAGTTAGAAATTCATTTTTTTAGTGTTTAGACAAATATACCCTCAATTTACATTTATAGACTTTTTTCAATTTTTTAAATTTCTGAGATTTCTAATAAAAAAATAATTTTTTTAACTTAAATATAATTTGAAAAAAAAATTGTCTTTTTAAAAAAAAAAATTAGAAATGCATTTTTTTAGTGTTTAGACAAATATACCCTCAATTTTAATAGCTTTTAACGGCAAAATTAACGACAATGAGTTAAGTGAAAGACGGATGTAAAACTGAGTGAGTTAAGTGATATTGTTGAAAATACAGTGAGTTAAATGTCGAATAAGTCATAACTCAGTGACCATTGGTGATGTTTTCCCAAGAAAAAAACCACAACCCATATTGTCAAAATAACAATTAAAAAATGCAAAATTATTTAAGAAAAAAGAAATGCAAAATAAATTAAACATCCTACAAAGTCAAAGTAAAATATAGAAAGAAAAAAAAAGTGAGACATTTATTAGAAGGGCAGACATGGAAAAAATAAAATTAGTTATTCAATGTAATAAATATTGAGTTTAAAGTGATAGTGGAATCCACATGTCATTTGTTGAGTGGGGAAGGTTGAAAGGGAAAGGTAGAAGGGGAAGGTAGCTAGCATTATACCCTATGTTCTCTTCTCATTCTACACATTGTTTTTTAATTTCAAATTTATTTGCTCACCCATTTGGAATACCTAAAATATCATTTTTACTATTTTGTTCACCCTACATATATTTTTTCGACAGAGGCAATAGTTTCATGGAGGCATAAGAGGGATTCGGAAGTTTATAATAGCTTGGAGGCCATGATGGTAATTGGTGAATCATCTTGCATGCTTGTATTTGATTTTTTTTTTTTCTTTTTGTATTTGAATCATCTTTGCATCACTGCATGTGAGAAAATTAAAAGACTTGCCAAGGAAAAAGAGCTTGATTCTTTGTTGGTACCTATACTATTATCAAGAAATGTCACGCCCCTGATTTTTTAACACAAATAAAAATCGATATATAATCCCATAATTATACATACGCGATCGTTCAGCCATCAATACAAAATACCTGGAAACTTTTTCTCTTTCACTACACACATATTGATGCCCTGAACCAACTATGTAAATATTGACCCACACCACAGAGTCATATATTACATAAGCTTACGAATTAAATTGTCAACAGCAAGATAAAACGTAAATGCTCCTCAGAGCTTACTACAACGGAAGTCCAAAATAACGGTAAAGTCACAAAATTGGCTTCCTACCGTTTAGCTGCAAGTACACAACCCCAACTTCAGCCACGATTATCCTGACCTGCAGGATTTACCCCTACACCGTTTGAATGGTGTACCGGATTGCCACACAACAAACCCGGTAAGGTTTTTCAAGCCCGTATGAGTAACTCAAAACAGTTAACACAACTCACACCAGAAATAAGGAAAACACTCACGTTTTGATTTCCTTAAAACACGAAATAAAGGAAAATAACTCACACTTTAATTTCCTGTCAAATCGAAATAAAAGAAAGCAACTTACACCTTAGTTCCTTTTAAAACGAACATAGAAAGCAACACACTCCTTGGTTTCTATCAAATATAACATAGAAAACAACTCACACCTTGAATTCTATCAATCGTACCATAGAAAGCAACTCACACCTTGATTTCTATCAAATCGTTAATAAGGAAAACAACTTGCACCTTGTCCCCTTAAAAACCGTTAATAAGGAAGCAACTTACACCTTGTTCCCTAAAAACACGTAATGTCATGAGTTATCAATAACCAATTCCCTTTACCCCATGAACTACCTATATGGCAGACAGACTAGAGCTCTAACTGAAACGTAACCACTCGTCCAGCCAAAGACGTGATTACCTGATATTCTGCCGAAGGTCAAAGACCTTCGTTCCTCGAACTTTTCAGTCCCTTGGAATAAAACATTTAGGTGGTGTTTGTTACGTGGGACTATTATCCCCCACCTTATTTCCTATAATAGTCTAGGACTCTTCTAACCTGGGATATGCTATGTTAATACATGACCCATGTTTGGTACTGCTTAGGACTAAAGAGCAGAATAGTCAAAATAGTCCTATCTCATGTTTGTTTGTGTATTGGACTAAAAGTTGGTAATTTGTAGAGACATGAACAATTTTATGAGTTTGTGAGAAGAAAGGAAAATTGGAATGAGAAAGCTGAAGACAAATCCAGAAATTGTATCCCTTACGTGACCAGTTACAGTTACTTGGTCAGTGACATGGTCAGTTACTTGGTCAGTGACATGGTCAGTTACTTGGTCAGTGACATGGTCAGTTACTTGACCAGTTACAGATACTTGGTCAGTGACATGGTCAGTTACTTGGTCAGTGACATGGTCAGTTACTTGGTCAGTGACATGGTCAGTCAGTTACTTGGTCAGTGACATGGTCAGTTACTTGGTCAGTGACATGGTCAGTTACTTGACCAGTTACAGATACTTGGTCAGTGACATGGTCAGTTACTTGGTCAGTGACATGGTCAGTTACTTGACCAGTTACAGATACTTGGTCAGTGACATGGTCAGTTACTTGGTCAGTGACATGGTCAGTTACTTGGTCAGTGACATGGTCAGTTACTTGACCAGTGACATGGTCAGTTACTTGGTCAGTGACATGTTCAGTTACGTGACCAGTTACATGACTAGTTACAGTTACTTGACCCAGAATTGATCAACATCCAAAATCAATGAAAACAAACAGCCAAATAAGAAGATAAAAACACAGACGTTGTTAAAAGAAAGAAAAAACCCAGAATTGATCAACATTCAAAATCAATGAAAACAACCAACCAAAGAAGAAGATAAAAACACAGACATTGTTAAAAGAAAAAAAAAACCCAATCTTGAAATTGATCAATTCTTAGCAAATCAAGCTACCCAGACACCAATTGTTACAACCCATAAACAATTGTTAATAGAAAATCAATCCATAGTCTTTAATTTAACAAATCACAGTAGATACATGAGAAGAAGAAGCTAGACAGGGTTGAAGGGAAGAGGGAATCAGAATCAAAGCAAAAGGAGCATGACATAGAAAAGAAATTGAACATAGAAGTTCAAGGAGGATGATGCGCGATCGAGAGTGGAGAGACGAGGCTGAAGCACGAAAGAGAAGGAGAGACGAGGTTGAAGCGCGCAAAAGGGAAGGAGAGACTAATGCGTTGTTGAAGCCCGTGCTTCCACAGTCCGATGAGTTTTGGGGGTTCTATGTAAGAAGGTCGGGAGCTGATGCGGGGACTCTCTAATCTCATTTAATTGAGTCCTCATGTGTGCCAAACGTGGGATGAGTCTTATTTTCTTATATAAGTTACTCCAATCCAGTCCAGTCCCATGTAACAAACATAGCCTTAAGGAGTCGCATTGGACCCAAAATGTTACACAAATCTCAACACTTTTCAAAACAATCGAAATCAATCATTTCCACAATCATTGTTTTCCGAAAAGCCATAACACAAAACAATAAAAAGCATCAATTCATGCATATTGTTTTCATACCCAATTCTCAACGCTTTTCTCAAATCTCAACGCTTTTCAAAACAAATCAAAATCAATTATTTCCACAATCATTGTTTTCCGAAAAGCCATAACACAAAACAATAAAAAGCATCAATCATGCATATTGTTTTCATAAATCCACAAACCACCAAAACATATATATTTCACGTAAATGTATATATGTAGTCATCCGCTCAGGAATGCCTACTAATACCAACTATAGTTTGCAGTTACTAAATAACTCTCAAAACGATAAAGGTAAGCCCGTTCGTGAATGAACTTCGTGAGATTACTCACCTCGAACTCCTGCTGTGTCTTCAATAAAGCACAAAGTAGCCAATCCACGAAATAACCGTCCAAATACTTCGTCAAGTACCTAATCACATACAGTTCCAACTTAGTAACGATTCACATTTGATTTAAGTTCGAAACCCCTGTTTTGAACTAAAATCCCCAAGGTGGTGCCAATAGAGGCAAAACCACGCCCGAGACCTCCTAAAGTCTCTGGAATACATCCACGATCGATGTGACAAACCCACAAGTCGATCGGACACTCGAATCCTCATGGATCGAATAAATGATCGGTATGAAACTGCAAAAATCATAACAATTCCATACGAACTCCAAAATTTGCATATTATATATTGAAACGTTCGTATCAACGAGTATAACATATATAATGCCAAAAACAGTTCCCTACATGGCCGGAAAGCCACCAGAACGCCGCCATAGACCGTGGTGCACCGCCGCCGGCCAAAACTCAATATTTCCCAAAACTCCCAACATCAAAAAGCTTCATCTAAGCATTCTTGTGAATTCTCATAACTAGTTCGAAGTCAGAAAACAAGCATAAAGGGTCGGAAACTACCTCACAAGCTTTGGATTGTTGCTCAAACTGAGTTGAACTGATTTCCACGTAAATCGATCCAAACAAACGCCAGGGATCGACTCAAAGGACCCCTACGAAGTCAAGGAAGGAAGCTTGAAGCCGTGCCGTCGCCGGAGCTGCGTTTTCCATTCGAGTCTGAAATCACCCAACTGCACCGCCTTGCTGCGCTGCACACGGTGGATATCGCCGCTAGAGAACACCACAGGGACGACCAGACGGAGGAGGCCAACCAGCTGACCAAGTTTCACGGCCAGAGACAGCCGCAGTTCGCCGGAAAAGCCGGGTCGGGTCGGGTCAGACGGAAAACTCAGACACTGAAGGTATCGACCGGGAGAGAAAAGAGAGAGAGAGAAAAAAAAGGTTTCCGGAAATGGAAACTTGAAATTATGAAAGAATTTCTGATTTTTCTCTATTTATACTAAAATGGAAACTTCTTCCAATAGCCATAACTTTCTCATACGAACTCCAATTCCCACGTTCCACATGTCCACGAACTCGCATTGACGAGCTCTACAACTTTCATGAAGGAAGTTTTCCGAGAATCCCGACGTATAAAAAGTCAAACTTCACACGACCCCCTAAACTGTGAAATTTGAATAATTCCACTTCACATACAACCTACGAATAAAGCACAAAAACAATTATTCGTACAACTGATCCATTATTAATTACCAAAATTACATAACAGAAATCTAGGTCATCACAAGAAAAGAGAGCTGCTCTCCAAAACTGAAACTTTTGACAAATATAACCCTTTAATATTAAAAAACTTTAGAAACTGAAATAACCAACAAGGATAATAATGTCAATTTTAAAAATAAAAATAAATTAAATTCCTTAAAATAAAATAAATAGTAGTTATTTTTGTAAAAAAAATTTTGGTTAAGAAACTACGTACCCATTTCCTTACCAAAAAAAAAAAACACCCACACACATAGAGTGTGGGCACATGCTAGTTATTGATAAACAGTGCTTGAGTTTCAGCAAAGAATCCACAATGAAAATTGATGTATATATGATCAGCAATCTTGCATCAAAGATTTTATGCTGTGTTTTGGGATATTTCTTCGTTGATTGAGATACATATTGTAATTTTACAATAGGATATTTTAGTCTTTTAATAAATTACACACTTATAGGATGAACAAAGTAGTTCGTAGGGGGCAATCGTCAGCACCCTTCTTTTTTCATCTTAAATCCTTTTCTTTTCTTTTTGTAAAGGGAAATTTATAGATGAAAATAGTAATCTATATACATGGCCTTTTTTGTTAAAGATTTTTTTTTTTGCCATTGTAAAATATCGCTTGTGAGACTAATTTTTTTTTTTTTATCACATTTGGCCAAATTGACCATTCAATTTTTAGGTCTACATAAGTAAATTCTTTCTGCAAATTTTCTGCCAAATTAGAAATTGTTAAAGTACTGAATAGGTGAATCAAATTTGTCCAACATAAACCGTTCATTCATATATCCTACTTGAACCATTCATGTTGATAATGGTATATCAATATCAAGATTATGAATGTCTTAATGATTTCAAATTTTATTGACAATTTGCATAAATAATCTACTGATACGCTTTGAGCAAGCATATAATTTAACCCTAAAAATATCATCAATAGTATAAGCAAGTAGGGATCGATCTAATCCGGGGATTGAGGGTACACCTGTCATTGTAGGACAAATAAAGAATTAAAATTAAAACAAAGTATAATATTTACAAAGATATTTACAAGTATAAACAAATTTACGAAATTAAGGGGATTTTTGGATTTTTGGTTTTCGAAAATTAATTAAGTTAAGAAAACAATTAAAACAAAAAAACATAAATACAAGAATGAAATGAGAGAAACAAAGATCAAAACCAAAATCATAATCAAATTCGATTCAACCCTAATATTGTTCATCTAAGTCATGAGAAAGGAGTTGATCATGTGAAACGTTAGAGAGCAAACGATTTCCCATATTTTACTTTCAATGCTAATTAATCTAAGTGAAAGCACAAAAACTAATCCTATCAAACATGCATTCAAGCTCTAGAAAGCTAGACAATCATAACATGTTTAACGCATGAAACACATAGAAAGGCTATCAACTCAAGTGCACAACTTAGTATGAACAAGTTCATCTAATTGCAATCCTTTTAAATTGAATTCGATTTTTGTCTAAAACCTTTACTACTTTCGATTCAAGCTCACCAAACAATAAGTTGAATCATGTTCTTAAATCTAGCACCACTCATACATAAACCCTAAAAGTTTCGAACCAATTAGAATCAACATATAAGAGATATCAATTAAGCAAATTCAATTGAACAATCACACAAAAGCAACGTTGGAATCACAACATAAGAATCGAAATACTCATTCAATCATAAAATTTCATATTTAAACTTTATTCAAACATCAATGTTAACTAGAACAATCCAACGAAAATCAAACAAGGTTACAAAGTAGAGGTCGAATTACACCATGGATGAAAGATGAGGATGGATGATTGACGTTGGGATCCTTGAAGCTTGAAAGCAAGTCTTCAATGGTGGTTGATGGATGAATGGTTCACGGCTCCTTCTTCTCCCTTAAGCCTTGCTTGAATTCCGTTGATGAACTAGAGGATGGAGAAAGGATGAGAGAGGCTCACGGCAACAAGATGATTTTTCTGAAAATGTGTAGTGTCTACCTCCAAACGTCCAAGGAGGGAGGATATTTATAAGGGAAATCAAGGCTTCATGACACAGCTCCATCCAATCAGTTAATGCCACGTTAGCTTGTCATGTCACTCAACCAATCAAAAATTTCCACGTAAGCCTTGTTGTGTTGTCCAAAAACTCACCAAAATAATTCCCTAATATTAAGTTGCCAAAATTCCATGAATAAATTCTGATTTTCTGATTTATTTTCGACCACAATATCTGTATGGATGAACCTAGACTTGATTTTAGCATCTCCTTGTTGTCTACACTTTTTATTTCCTTAAAAACTCTCCCTAATTCTCCTCCAACGCCATCTTCCATATATTCTCTTGATTTCCACATTATTCTCTCTTGATTTTCACGGCAACCACACAATTATCTTTCAAGAATATCTCTTTTCCCTTAAAACTCTCTCCCAGAAAATCTCCAAGGCAATCCTTCCTTTTGTGGCGTCAATCTCCTTGATATTTTCTGATTTTCACATTATTTTCTCCATTCCTCCTTGGCATTTAACTGCAAAGCACAATTAAATCTCCAAGAATATCTCTCATGCATCACAAAAACCCTAATTTGTTGGGCTTTCATCCATTTTGCCAAAATCCATAATACTCTAGAAGATTCTTGGGTCTCCTTGCGTCATCTTCAAGCCTTATAGTTTCCTAGTGCCTCCAAGAATCTTCCTCCAACGTCAACTTCCTTTATTTTTCTGCTCATGCTTCCTTGTTTTCTCAGGAGTCTTGCTGTGACAAAGTTTCCTTTTCTGGACAGGGTTTTCTAGTTGAAACAGGATTTCCTGGTTGGACCAGGAAAACTTCATTTCTTCGTTTCAGCTCATTTATGCAGTCCTTGAGCTCCCTCCAACGTTGATTAGCTCTTCTTTCCATTTCTGAGCTCATTTCAACTCATTTATTCCAAGAACCTGAAAATAGAAACTATTACTAAAAATAGAAACTTTCCTAAAACAAGAAATGGCAACTTTCCTAAACTAAAATGGGAAACTTTCTACAAATGAAAAACAGAAACTACAAAACGGAAACTTTCTACAATTAGGAATTTTCCCAATCGAAGAATGGAAACTTTCCTAAACAGGGTTTCTTTAAGGAAATAACGCAGGAAATGTAAGGAAATAGCAGTTAAAACGCTGCATTAAAATGCTCCTATCATCTACTCATGATCATGGTGACCTAAAACCTAAATGATTGATTAATGTGATAAAGAGAGTAGGTTTCATAAGCAAGCCCTTAAAATGGGGGGAAAATTCTTTAAGTGAAAAGGCCATATATGTATAAAGTCATTCCATTAAGAGATCCTTTTTTTTTTTTTTTAGCATTTTTAAGAATCTCTTGTGAGACCCACTTTTGGATTATATATCAGCATCTCGATCAATCAATTTTTAGGTCTCCAAGAGTAAATAACTTATGAAAATTTTTAGCCAAATTAATAATCGTTAAGGTGTTCATAATCGTGATTTACCATTATGAACATAAATTTTTCATGTTGGACATATTCGATTCATCTATTGATTTGATTTAGTTTGCTACCTTAACTGTTATCAATTTAACTAAAAATTTGTAGAAGTGATCTACTCACGGAGACCTAAAAAATGAATAGTCGATATGACGATATGTAACCGAAAAATTGGTCTAATAAGCAATCCCTTATAATGATTAAAAAAAAAAAAGGATCTCTTACTAAAAGGGCCATGCCTGTGTGTGTGTGTGTGCATTTATTCAGTTTACTACCTTGAACTTTACATCTAAAATCGTATTACTCCTTGATGTTTTAATTTCATCAGCAACACCCCTATGCATACCAATTTGATCTATCTAGTCAAATCCGTCAATTTTGACCATTAAGTGCTGACATGGTTCAAATATGATCACCTTTTTTTATGACGTGGGAATGACTTAGAATGCCCAATTTGGATACTATTGGCAAAATCAGAGAGTTTTTTACTTTGTTTTGGGATTCAGTTCAAAATTGATGGATTTGACTAAACTGATCAAGTTGATAAGCACAAGGATGTTACTGATGAAATTAAAATATTACTGTCTGACATGATTTTCGGTATAAAATTTAGAGTGGTAAATTGAATTTAGTGCTATATATTAACTTTTGAAAGCAAAAGTAACATTAACCAACAAAAGTCTCAGAGTCAGACTTTTGAGAAAATTTAGATAAGAAAAATATAAGAAGCCAAAGAAAGTAAGCAAATGTACAAATGATAAATGTTCATTGCACTCGAGATAGTCATAAATAAAACTATAACACAAAATAAGAATGTGGTGACAGAGATTACCAAGCAATTTTAGTCGTAAACAAAACTAGTTTTTATTGACACATGCGATGCCTATGTTAGACAATTGTATTTTTATTTTTTGGAGGAAAAAGAATAGGAAGTAAGAGCATCTCCCACTACTAGCTATTTGGCCTATGGCAACCACTGTTATTTGGTCCCCATTGACTTGATTATGGACGGAAGTGTGTTGTACCCAAGTATTGTGGCCATAGGCCAAATAGAGGTGGCAAATGGGCCGCTAAACACGAGCACAGCACGGGCCCGGCACGCCTAAAAGAGCCCTGGAAAAGCCCAAGCCCGTTAGTGGCCCAGCACGACCCGAGCACGTTAGAATAACGGGCCGGGTTGGGCCTAGGAATATTGGCCCGGCCCGACACGGCCCGAGCACGACATATTGTGGGCCGGCCCGTTACAAACACAAAATTTCATTTTGTTTTTAAAAATATTTAAAAACCACAATGATGAGATTTGAATATTAGACCTCTTTATTTAAAATCTCATGACAATTTCACCAATGCTATTTCTTTATATTGTCAAAATACTAAAATAAAACATTATATCCTTGTTTTGACATAAAGTATTTTTTTCTAATCTCATAATAATACAACTATAGAATAAAGGAAAGAATAATATGATACTAAATCTTCATTATATTAATAAAGATTAATCTCACAATAATATACTACAAGCAATATATTTTAAGTTATTTTTTTCTTTCTTTCTTTCTTGTAGTGGAATATAAAAAATATTAGAAAACTATTCTTAAAAAGCTAAGATTAAGAAAAATATTGTAGAACTTAATTTATTTTAATTTTCTAAATAGTTAAATAAAATTAATTTTTATTTATTCAAATTAAGATTTTAAAATAGTGCTTTATAGTAGGTAGGCACGAGCACGGCCCTGCACGATATGGGCTCGGGCCATGGGCCAGACCGGGCTTAATGTTTAAGTAAATGGGCCGGCACGAGCCCGGCACGATAATAAATGGGTCGGCCCAAGCACGGCACGAAGTACGACTAGACCCGCTTAAAATGGGTCGGGCCGGCCCGTTTGCCACCTCTATAGCTAGTAGTGTCCAACAGTAAAAATTATTTTTGTAACTAAATCATCTAAAAGTTAAATTTAGTCTGTGAATTTCTAGCTTTTGCTCTTGCAATGTTAGCTAATCTAAAAAAAATTGAATGTGGAGTGTTTAGGTTTTTGTTATTTTCTCTCTCATCCCTAGCTAAATTTAGATAGAGATTTTAGCAAAAGCCAAATTTGACTTTCATATAGTTATTCTGCTAGAGTGCTAAAATTAGCCAAATTTGACTTTCATATAGTTATCTCAAATTAGCTAAATTTTTAACTTTTTGTTAAAATAGCTAGTTTGTTGGACATGCCCTTACATATGTAACATGTAGAAAGTTATAAGTGGGATTGGGAAGTTATATCTGTAGAATGTGGGATGAGAATTTATCATTACCTTCTTTTTTTCTGAATTTTTAATTTTATTTATAATTTTCTATTTACCATAACATCTCTCATATATTAAAAAGTATTTTAAATAAACCTTATAGTCTAAAGATATTTATGTAAATTCACACTCACTTTGACTGAGTGGATTTCTCGTAATAATAGTATAGGTTACAGACATCATTGATAGTATACACTTAAGTTTACGAGGTACTAAAGATAAGTGAGTATGACACTTTGATTGGAAGGATTTATACATTGTAAAGAGTGGCTATCACACTCTTCTGTTTGACTAAAAACTTGGGCACTAGGGCATCTACTTGAGCACTAGAGCAACACGGGCTGCTCTCTATGGCAGCAAATTTGGAGGGCACAGATTCCTTCTAAGGTGAGTTTTTTTCTTTTGGAGGCTCCTTACAGACATTCTTCCCATGAGGTCATGGTTAACTAAAAAATGTTCTTTGCCCATTATTAATTGTGCCTTAGCATGACTACAAGAAAAATGGCCTTTTGCAAGGAATTTTTTCCTTGTAAAAAACTGAAAATTCCTTGCATTAACTCAAATACAAGGAATATTCCTTGCATTTGAGTCCTTGCAAAGAGGCCCTTGCAAAAGAGCAAATACAACAACTTGAAAATTCCTTGCATTTGTGTTCACAAATGCAAGGAATTCTGAACCTGAGGTTAACTCTAGTTAACTGATATACAAGGACAATTCCTTGCATTTAGTATTAAAAAAAAACAAAAAAAAAAAAACTTAAAACTGAATAAAAGAAAAGTACCCCAAATGTCATTCCAGATTTTTTTTTATTCCTTGAATAAAAAACAATTAGTTTATTTGTAGATCATATACATATGCACAAATAGAGCACCAGACTAAGAGTTAGCAAATGCAAATCACTGAAGCTTGGAGTGAGTATATTCTGGTGCGGGGAAAGTCATCAATAGAGCACCAACTCATCTGCTCTCGAGATCCCTTCAACAAAACTTTCAAGTGGCCATTTCCTTGCTTCAATATGAGAATACAGGAAGAAAGCCAGTTCATTGGAGTTTAGAGCTTAGGTACCTAATCAAGAAAGATGCTTAGTCACATGAAAAGAGTCAATTGCACCTAAACTAACAAATCATCAAACATTGAAATTCAATCATATAAATCAAATTATGTGGCTTCATGGAGGAACATCTATAGGTACTTTACAGGTATATTCAAGCTAAAATATGAAGTACAATTGCAAGATTTCATTTAGGCGCAGCCAGAGTACCTTGGTATATATACAGCTCAAGGAACCAACCCATGTAGCAGAACAGTAATACAGTTAAACTCAAGACATACCTATAAATTGATATTGATAGCCAGTGTTAATCATGGAGTTGTTCAATACACTCTCTTTTGGAGTTGTTCAGTCCAGTAATATTATCTTTAAGTAACCATGGCATAATCATTCCCAAGGCCCTAGGATTTTGTCTAACAAGCAGAAAGAATATACTTGGTCCAAATAAACCTCCCTGATGCAGAAAAGAAAACGAAGAACAAACAATAATAGGAAGGAAGAATCTCCTTTTACCTTGTCCCTCAAATTTACCAACACTAAATGGTTGTCAGTTCCACCAGAGACAAGATCATAGCCCTTCTCTAGCAAGCTCTGCATGTTCAGAGGGCATAAAGCTATAAGAGAAAACTAGTGAGACATATACTTTCAAAACAATAATGGAAACAAAGTATTGTGTGCATTTTAGATGGCAAAAATACTCATGAGAGCTTAATTAGAACCAACGAAATGAAAAGTATTGCTAATTAGCATAAATGTGTTGGAAAGGTGATGATCACAGACCTCTGCAAATTTTGCGGAATTACTGAGAACTTGTTCTTGGTAAGCTTTGAACTCTGGAGTTGTGGCCTAGAATTGTAATATAATCAGCAATACAAATTTATTAGTGGCTATTTTCTTGAAGAAAACTCAGAGACGGAAAGAGAGATTGGATAATCATTAAAGAACAAAGATGCAAGAATCTGATTATATGTAATAGATATTTCGTAAAACACAGACAAATTACCTGCTTGAGTGCAACTGCTAACCCAGCTATGGTGTGATTGTGTGGACCACCTTGGAGTCCAGGAAAGACAACCTAATTAATTTTGTCTTCATAGTCATACATAACCTGTAGAAGAAAACTTAACATTTATACTTCATTCTAGATGCAGCATTTTGGGACTTGCTAAATGTAGTACCAAAAGAAACGAGAACTGACCAATGCACACAAAGGTACTAGGGTAAGATAAAACCTTTTTCTTACACTCCTCTTTCTTCTTATTTTGTCTTTAACTTCTATTCACTTAATTTTTATTAAATTAAAAAGTATAACTCACTTCTTGTCCTTGCTTGTTTACATTTTTGACCCCCTTCCTGAAGAAGATCATAGCCCCACGAGGGCCACGAAGTGACTTGTGAGTTGTGGTTGTAACAATATCTGCATACTCAAAAGGAGATGGAATAACACCTGCCGCAACCAATCCACTGATGTGTGCCATATCAGCTAACAAAATAGCTTTCTACTTATCACAGACCTGACAACAACACAAGAAAATATCTCACTTAAGGATGGAGTATTATAGGTGTTTCATGATCATTGCCACAATGGCGAACCTTAAGTGAAAGATTACCTTGCGTATGTGTGCATAGTCGTACAAACGTGCACAAGCACTGGCACCAGCAACTATTAATTTGGGTCTGAATAGTGTGGCACTTTTCTCCAACTGCAGATATATTTTGGTGGCATAGGTCAGCCCTCAACAAACAAAGATTAAGATTTGAAGGAAAGTAAAAGAGTGGAAGTAGCTCTTGGCAAAAAGCAGGGCACTTATCCATGCAAAGAAATAGTTTCGATATATTACATTACTGTCACATGGTGGCGATTCCTTACAAAACCAGGGACTTGAAAGCACAAATATTTAGGCAAACATGTACCCAAAAAAAAAAAAAACAGAGAAACAAGACAAATTCAAGTTTGTCCAAAGGCCAAGGCTAAATAAAGATTATGTTCCTGGTTCTAGTAATATTCCAAATAAACAAGAAAACAATTTTAGGGTTTTTGGTTTTGAGAAAACAATCAAAATAAACAAGTTAGAGACAACCTATCCACCCCAAAAACAATCAAGCAACAAAGCTTCACAACTTAGTGAACTTAACATATATACACATTGAAATAGATATGTAAATATGTTATAGTGGGCATTCTAGTGTCAAATTACCAGAGGGGCTAAACTATAGGGGATGCACTACCAGAAAAAAGGTTGTCCAAATATATATGAAGAGCCTGCAGATAGCAAATTGAATTAGTTCAAAACAATGAAGAGCCTACAGATAGCAAATTGAATTAGTTCAAAACAATTCTCGACCAGAATACTCAAATTGCATCTTCAAATATTTCATAACCAATTTAACTTTTGCACCATCAAATAACAAAGCAAGTGAAAAGCAGATAGAATGCAATTGATCAAAGTACTTACATCCATATCTAGTCATCAATTTCGGAGGCAAACGCTCAACAAACTAAACACTAACCCTAGAAGCAATTCAGCCACAACTTGTATTCCCAGTTATCCACTTTCAGATAGATAAACAATTAAAACAAAACCAGACGCACTTTAGCTATTTAAATCAGTAATCCAAGTCCTCCACAGACTATCATTAAAGGGCGCCACTTTATGACCTCCCACATTGACCCTATGCACAACTTGAAGAGCTTGCTTAGCCAACCCATTGAAACCCACAACTTTCCCATCACCCACATACATTGCAGAATTAGCAACAAGGTCCTTAGGTGCAGAACGACCTCAATCGCATTCACAAACGCAAAGCTTGAATTTTTATCAAGAACAAATCGAATTACAAGCTTTTCAGTACTAAACCAAATCAAGTGCTCCCTAACCCTTGGACCTAATACACCCCCAAATCCAAAGTTACCGACTTTCAGAACCACAAACCCATTGACCAAGACATGAAACTGAGCACTATTCCAATCAAAATTACAAGAATTGATGCTCTGGAAATGGAGTCGTACCATGTGGGTGCCCAGGACGGCCACCGGAAAACCTTAGCAGTTTGGTAAATTTGGGGGGAATTGGGATTGGGGTTTTGGTTTCGGAGTGAAATTGAGCGAGCTGAAGTGGACGAGTCCGGAATGAAGCGGCGGCCATCGTCGAAGGTGGAGTCCACGGTGGAGCTGCAGTCGAAGACGTAGTTGTTGATGGGAGAGAAGGCAGAGAGGGCGAGGGAGAGGGTAGAGAGAAAAAGAGCGTGAGGTTTGTGTTTGGTTTTGAGATCGGAGGAGGTAATTGGGGCTGAGGTGTTAGGTTTTTGATTTGAGTATTACAGATTTTGGGCCTAGATTGGAATTCAAAGAAAATGAAGCAGCTGTGAGAGGCTGAGAGAGAAGGATGGCGAAGATGGATGGCGAAGGTCCGATTCAGATTTGGTTGTTTTGTGTTTTGTGTGTTTTTCGATCTGGTTTTTGAGAGTACAGATGAGGAAGCAAAAGGGTATAGAGAGAGAGAGAGAGAGAAGAAAGAAAAAAAACAAATAGTCTGAGCGCCAAAGATCCCGCCGATCAATACAAGGAAATGGAAAGTATATACAAGGAATTAACACTTTTTCTTATTTTGGGTACCCAAATGCGAAGACCTTATCTATTCCTTGCATATTCCTCAAATCAAAAGCAAAGATTTGTACAATTCTTTGTATAACCTAACCAAATGCAACGAATTGTCAAGTCCTTGCAGATCACTTCGTTGTATTAGCCCATATTTCTTGTAGTGTGCGCATTAAATTATCTGAGTAGTCCCTGAGACCCTAGAACTTTGTACCTTTCTCTGCCATGGTCCAAGAACTCTATTCACCCATCCCAATCCCATACCAAATTTTTTAGATTGCTTGGGTAATCAAATGGTTCTTTTGAATTTTTCTCTCATCTTCTCTGGTAGTTGTCATCATTTCACTATTGTTCACTTGTTTTTACCCAGTCTTTCACTTCTGTAGGGGTTTTGGGGTTCTTACCTTCTACTACTGTACTTTCTCTTTTCTTTTCTTCTTTTGGCCGATTATATACTGTACCCTGAGCTTACATGCCAGCGATCAACTGATTTGGGTTGTTTCTACCATAATATCTGCATATCTTGCATTAATGACCTGCTTTGCAGGCGGATTGCATATTAATCGTTCTAATCACTGCTTCGATTTCTCAACCCGATCCATGGCTGCCAGGTGTGTCCTTCCTCTTCTTTCTCTGAGTCTGGATCCTCATCATACTTCTTCTTCTTCGATGTTGTATATGGTTCTACGATCTTCCTATACTCTTATCTCTATAAATACCCTACTTCTAATCACTCCATGTTTATTACCTTCCATTTTGTTAATAGTTTGTTGCTATTGCGACATGGTTTCTTCTAACTCTGCATCATCTCATGAACCATCTGATTCTCCTCCATCTCAACCTATCCATGTCCCTTTCGCTGAGGGATCTAGTCATGCCCAGCCTTACTCTAGTCCAGAACCTAATCTAGCACCTGAATTTCAACCCCTTTTTGAGCACCCCTTTACTGTTCATCTTGGACCATATTCTGTTCCATTCAATGCTTCCACCTATTGTTGACCTCTTTGATGATCCATCTGCTGATCAATCTTCTGACCCAGGCAAGAGATGTCTTGTTGGCCAGATTTTTGGGCAACAGGTTCCTGTTAAGAGCATTAAGGCTCGTTGTGCTGCAACTTGAACTGACCTCCATGGAGGATTCCAAATTAATTTCTATGGCCCTGACTAGATTCGAGTAAATTTTGACTTTGAATAAGATCTTATCTTCATTTTGAATAATAAACCGTGGTTTGTTCAGGGTTAAATTCTTGAACTCAAGCGTTGGTCCCCTTCCTTCTGTCCTTATCGATCCATGCTTTCTACCCTCTCTGTCTAGGTTCGTTTTCCCCATTACCTCCTCATTGTTGAACCCGTGAAAAAGTTATCAAACTAGCTAATGTTGTAGGTCGCTATTGTATGGTTGATCTTGCCACTCTTAATCTGAATACTTCTCTCTTTGCTAGAGCTTGTGTTGAACTAGATCTTACTAAAACCTAACCTAGAGCTCTTAGGTTGCATGCAGACCCTTTTTCAAATGAGTTGAAATTGATCTACCTAAATTATGAGACCTTATTTGAGGCTTACTTATTATGTGGAAGATTTGATCACCCTTTAGATTCTTGCCCTTCTCGTGCTCCTCGTCAAAATTTCCTTATGCTCCCCCACCATCAAAAAGAACCCAAGAGTGTCCCTAACCAGCAGCAGGCTGCCGCTCGGATTCTAGCAGATTTGCGTGATGAGACTTTATTCATCTTTCCTTCTATTTGAAGCCTGGCTCAGGGTTTTGTTCATGCCCCTGCAAGCCATGGTTCCCCTGTTCGTTTTGCTCAGAATACATAGAGGACTCCTGCGTCTAAGTTTCGGTCTTTCTCTATGCGAGGTCATGCTCTCCCCTGCCATAAAAAAGAACCCAAGAGTGTCCCTAACCAGCAGCAGGCTGCCACTTAGATTCCAGCTGACTTGCCTGATGAGACTTTATTCAACTTTCCTTCTATCAGAGGCCCGGCTCAGAGTTTTGTTCATGCCCCTACCAGCCATGGTTCCCTGTTCGTTTTGCTCATAATACACAAAGGACTCATGCGTCTGAATTTCGGTCTTTCTCTATGTGAGGTCATGCGGTCTCTCACTCTGCTTTCCGTCGTGCAGGTGTATCATTTGTCGATGCTGTAAGGAATTTTGATGAGACCATTAATCCAGAAGATATTCCTTCTATTTCATCCTCTCAACCTTTACCTGTTCCAGACTCTTCTCTGACTTGCACCCTTATATAGCTCCCATTCCTGAGCCGGCTCCGTTGGATGCTACTATCTCACCGCTCATTCCGGCAACTGTTCTTGAGGATGATTTGGCAGTGGATGAGGAACTCTATCCTGATTTAGAGAATGAAGAACTTGAGGAAGATGTTGAGGTTGTGGAAGTGAGTACTGACTCCTCCTCTTTTGTTTCTTCCATACTTTCAGATGTCTCTGTTCTTACTTAAGACACTATTGAGTCTATTTACAATCCTTTCTGTGCACCATACCCTGATTTGCTATCTCTTATGGACAATATCAATAATGTTTCTGTCGGTTTTGTTCAAGAGGTCTCCTCTCCTGAACGCGAGAATTATACTTTTCCTTATCGTAGTCCCAGGAAAAGAGGTAGAGAGGATATAGAGCTTTTGGATGCAGAACCTTCTTCTTCTAATGTGCCAGAATGAGTGTTCTTTGTTAGAACTGGCATGGCTGTTCACGACGTGGGTTTTTGTCTCAAGCTTTGTTCTTAAGGACTTTACTTTCTTTTGATGTTTATTGCTTGTTAGATACTTTGTTATATGAGGAAGTAGCTGCATCTTTAGCAACCAAACTTCCTTTTTGTAATCATGTATGTGTTCCTCCTCTTGGGCACTCTGGTGGTATGCTTCTTTTGTGCAATCTTTTTGTCTATAATATTAGTATTGTATCTTTACATCCTTGCCATATTCACTGTCAAGTTAGGCATGTTTTATGACTTTTGTCTACATGTATCCAAATAAAGCTAAACAATTAGAATTATGGACTGATTTACTTACTCTAGGTTTGAGTTTTACTGGTCCTTGGATTATGATGGGTGACTTTAATTGCATTCTTGACTTATCGGAAAAGTTAGGAGGTGTTCGCATTACTAATCGATACATGATACAATTTCAAGATTTCTTAAATCAAGCTAGTCTTATTTCACTTCCTTTCACTAGTAATGCTTTTACTTGGTCTAATAAGCAAAATGATAACCGTATCTATGAATGTTTGGACCGTGTGTTAGCCAATACTGTTGCGATGAACATCTTCCCATCTATGAGTTTGAATAATCTCCCTATAACTAGTTCTGATCATGCTCCCATCTTTCTCGATTTTAAGCCATTTGTTCATTGTAAAAGGTCTACTTTTCGCCTTGAAGCTATGTGGTTACAACATGAAGATTTTGTTAATATAGTTAATACTACCTGGTTAGCTCATCTTTTTGGAAATGCTGCTGAGAATTTTCTTAATAAAGTTAATGCCTTCCAGTCTTTAGCCCGCGATTGGAATGTTTTGGTTTTTGGTAATCTGTTCCAACACATGAGGGCTTTGCATGCCCAAATTCAATCCTTACAAGATCATAATTCCCTATCTGATCCTTCTCTTGCTACTCAGGAATTTCTTTTACTCACTCAATTGGAAAAGCTTCATCAGGAAGAGGAATTATTTTGAGCCCAGCTAGCCAAATCAAAATGGTTACAATTAGGAGATAAGAACACCAAATTTTTTCAAATGCAGGCTACAGTAAAGAAGAAGAAAAATCAAATTTTACGAATTAAAGACGATTTAGATAATTGGACAAATGATCCTGAACTTATTCCCTCCATCCTTATAAAATCCTTCAAACATCGGTTCATTACGAGTCTAACTCCATCTATTAATGCCTTAGCTTCTTTTCTTTCTTTGGTTCACCCTTGTATATCTGATGAGGATAATCGTACCCTATTAGCTCCTGTTACTTTAGAAGATGTTTACCAGGCTATCCATAGTATTGGTCCTCTCAAAGCTCTTGGACCTTATGGGCTTCCTGCGATTTTTTATCACACTTATAGGAATCAAGTTCGAGACCCATTTTTCAATTTAGTCTCAGACATTTTTCATCATAGGTTAGACATTTCTCTTATTAACCGTATAAATATTGTACTTCTTCCTAAAACAAATAATCTGGAAACAGTTAATCACTACCGACCTATTAGTCTGTGTAATGTAGCCTATAAGGTTATTACTAAGATTATGATCAAACGTCTTCGTCCTTTACTTATTAAATGTATTTCTCCAAATCAAGCAGCCTTTCCCCTGTAAAATTTATTCACGATAATATTTTGATAGCACAGGAATTATTCTCTTCTTTTAATAAGAAGAAAGGTAGAGCTGGGAGTATGGCTATTAAAATTGATCTTGAGAAAGCTTATGATTTACTTAATTGGGATTATTTAGTAGCTTGTTTGCAAGCTTTCGGTTTTCATCGGGATTGGATTACTCTTATCAAAATCATGCTTATGTAAGGTGTCTTTCTCTATCCTCCTTAATGGTACGCTATATGGTTCGTTTCATCCTAATCGTGGCATCAAACAAGGAAATCCTTTTTCTCCTTATTTGTTTATTCTCGTTATGGAACCTTTTATTAGAAAGTTAAATTTTCTTGCGTGTCAATGTAAATCACAGGTTGGTCTTTTAACCATGGCTTTAAGATTTCAAATTTAATGTTTGCTGACGATTGTCTTAGTTTTGCCAAAGCTTCCCATTCAACGCCCAAGCATATTTTACAAACTTTGACCATATTTTCTGAAGCTTCTGGTCAACAAGTTAACTATCATAAGGCTACTATCTATTTTTCCACTAATATTTCTGCTTCTGTCAAGCGAGATATTGCTAGCTGCCTTGGCATTCAGCATAGGACTACCATCGGTCGATATTTGGGCGTTCAGAATATAGTCTGCTAGAAAGATCTGCTTAACTTCAATGATCTTATTGTCAAAGTTCAGTTTAAACTTGCAAGATGGAAGTCCCACACTCTTTCTTATGTCGGTAGGTTAACCTTGCTCAAGGCTAATCTTTCAGGTATGCCATATCATATTTTATCTTGTTTTAAGTGCCCTAAACGACTCACTGACAGATTAAATAAGGAATTCAGATCTTTCTTTTAGGGTAAGTCTCAACCTCAGGTCAGTTGGAATCAACTTTGTCTTCCTAAATCTAAGGGTGGTCTGGGTGTTCGTCAACCTAGTCAGTTTAATCAGGCTGCTTTAGCTAAACTTGGGTGAAAATTTTTAATGTAACCTGATAACTGGTCAACTTGTCACTAAGAAATATCTTAGTCATAACCATTTTTTTACCGCTAAAAAGAAAAACTCAGATTCTCTTTCTTGGAAGGGCATTTTAGATATTCGATCACTTTTATCCCAAGGTATTCGATGGATTATAGGCGATGGTTAGTCTATTTTTTTTTTACTTTTTATTGGGTATTACCATTCCCTTTATTCTCTATCATTCCTGAACAAGATCGACAACAGCTTGACTGGTCACTGACTGTTGATCATTTTATTCATAATATGACTTGGGATACGATGGCTTTAACTCATATTCTTCCTCCAGACATTGTCCAAATGATTGCAGCTATTCCTTTATCTTTGTCTCCTCAGCCAGAACGGTTTGTTTGGGGTCCTTCTCCCTTAGGAATTTTCACAGTTAAGAGTGCTTCGTGGCTACAAATTCAACATTTACCTAACCACTCTAATACTACTTTGTTAAATAAGATTTGGCATATTCATATTCCTCCCAAAGTTGGGTTTTTGCTTGGTCCTTAATAAGGAATGACCTTAAGACTAGGGAGTAACTCTCTCAGTACAATCCTAATATTTCTCCTATGTGTCCTTTTTGTTCTCAACATGTCGAATCCATTGATCTCCTCTTCATGATTTGTACTTTCGCTAGACAGGTTTGGAACCATATTTCTTTACCTCATCCTCTTTCATGGAATCGATCTTTTCTTGAGTGGTTGTAGCATATTAATTCCACTAGATCTTCTCAAGATAATCTTGCATCTATTAATTGCCTGGTCAATTTGACATTTTAGGAATAAGCTTATTTTCCATAACTGTTTTATATTCCCTGCTCGTTGCATTTTTCAATCTTTCATCTTGAAGTCGAATTATCTCAAAGCTAATCCCACTTCTATTTCTCCTAAGGTCTCCAAATACATTCATATTAAATGGCAACCACCAAATTCACATCAAGTTAAGTTAAATTTTGACGGGTCTGTTCGAAATGGTATTACTACCACAGGTTTTGTTTTTAGAAATCAGGATGGAAACCCTTTGTTTGCAGTAACTCGGAAGATGGGTATAACAATGTTCTTGTTGCTGAAGCCACAACTCTGGGATGCACTTCATACGGCTCATTTGCAGAATTATGCCAATGTTGTTGTGGAAGGAGACTCTAAGTTGTTGATTGATTGCATTCAAAGAAGAGCTCATGTGCCTTGGAGAATTCAACTACTCATTAATCATATTCATACGTTAACTTCGACCTTTCAGTCTATCATTTTTCGACATGTTTACAGAGAAGCAAATTTTGTAGCGGATTGTTTGGCAGAATTGGGTCACCAGAATTCTAATCCTGCTGTTTGGTTCTTTTGTTTACCCCTTTCTGTGTCCCTAACGTTCCATTTAGATCAGCTGGGAGGGGTGTAAGTCGAGGTTTTCTCTTGTAGTTTCAGCCTTTTTTTAGTCATTGAAAAAAAAAAAATTATGCCTTTTGTAATATAATCTTGAGGTGGAGGATGAATTGCATCTTTTCAAAAATTGCAAAATGGTCATGGACTTTTGGTTCTTTGGACCACTGAGTTTGAAGCTGAAAGCACAATGTGATGCGTGCTTTGTTGAGTGGTTCATGCACGTACATTTGTGATTCTAAATTAAAAGGCAAGAGCTTTTCTTCATGTTTCTTTAGGCACTGTGGACCGAGAGAAATAACGTGATTTTGAAAGGCTAGCTCTTTCACCCTCCTCTTAATACTGCATCTTGGGTTTCTAAGCTGTTGGGTGATTATCAAAAGGTGCATTCTGTGCATGCACACGTCAAAAAGAAGCTGCCTAAAACACGTTGACAAAATGCCCCTACTGGCATACTCAAGTTGAATACAGATGGGGCTTTTCATTCACCTACTGGTCAGGGTGGTATAGGGGCTGTCATCAGAGATGAGAATGGAGTGTGTCTGGTATAGGGGATGTCATCAGAGATGAGAATGGAGTGGATGAGAATGGAGTGTGTCTGGTATAAGGGATGTCATCAGAGATGAGAATGGAGTCTGTCTCGCAGCTATTGCATGGCCCTTTAATCATGTTAGATCAACGTCGCAGATGGAGCTTGAGGCTATGAGGGCACTACTTTTGATCATCCACCAAGGCTTGGATAATGTAGATGTTGAAGACTGATTGTGCTACGGTGGTTACTGCCCTTCTTAGTGAGATTGATGACTCATATGACTATATGAGGTAGGTTGTATCGTGGAGGATTGTAAGGCCTATATGAGCGAGTATACCCCATTCAAGTACATTCTATTTATCATGAAGCAAATGGTGTTGCCCATAGATTGGCAAACCTTACTAGTATTTTTATCTAGATGATTATTGATTAGATAAGACTCCTGTTATTATTCAAGATGCACTCTATGAGAATTCGTGTACTAGTACTCGATGTGAAGGTTATATATCTTCCTCAATGTACAATAATTTTTTATTAATAATATTCAGGTGTGGGGTTGAACCTCTCAGTCAGGCTGGATTTCAAACCCCTTCCAAAGAAAAAATAATAGTATAGATCGATTATAACACAAAATAAGAGTGCGATGACAAGATGACCAAGCTATTCCATAAAACTTGACATACAATACAAAACAATCTCTCCAATGATAGAGGTTGTTCCTCGACCAGATAAACAAAGTGAATTATGAAAAACATTTGCAAGTATTCAGAACCCTTGGATACCAAACACCCAAGAATAAAGACCTAGATTTGGATCGAGATCCTACCCGACTCGAAAAAAAAACCCAAGTTAATAACTATTAGACTATTGCTAATTCTAAACCAAAAACTTAACCCAAAAACAGAACAAGTAAGCAGCAAAATCTACACTAGAGCTCGAAGACAAAGAATACAACCCTTTCTACCCATAGAGAGTGAAGACCAACCTCAGGGTGATGATACATAAACTTCACCATACATATGTAGAATGACCATTCCCATTCATCCCAGGAATATATAAAAATCATAGGTTTCGAGTCTTTCAAAAATAAATATTTCTAACTAAATTATAATATAGTTTTCTTGAATCACAGTAGTCACACATAACTTGATAACTAGATTTTCAAAACAATACATGGACCAAAAACTATACATTGTTGCTAGAATGAGGACTTCGACGTATGTGAATCAAATGGGCTGCCCGAAGGAATCATTATAGTTGTTTGTTTCGCAAGTTAATATTATAATGATGGTCTTAATTAGGCACAACTAAATGGTGATGATGATTCTCCAACAATGAATATCAGTATAGGGTGCGGCTATTGTCACCCTACAATTTTTTTTGTTCACCCTACAAATATTTGAATTATTGAAAGACTATATTACCCAAATGCAAAATGACTAATAAGTACACTAATTTTCTAAAATTTAAATCTTTAAGGAAAACTAAATACATAACTAAGTAAATACAAAACTACTTAATTTCTTTTCTGATAACATTAATCTTCATCTTCTCCATCCAATTTTCAATTTATTATAATTTTCTTTTTTATCTTTTTGTTGTGTCCTCATCATTAATTTGTTATTCAATTCACAAAACCATTAGTGTTAACTTCATCAAAATATTTATAATACCTTTATAAACACCGAAAATAAAAAATTTAAAACACGAAGAAAAAAAAATCAATCTTTTTTTCATTGCTCATAGTAGCACTTACTAATTTTTTAATATGGATCGGAATAAATGAACATTGAAACTGAATGGAAAAAATAAAAAAATGGAAGTAAATCAAATTATGATTTTATTAGGAAACTTTAAAATATTTTAGGACTTTTTTTAATTGATATAAATTAAATGAGAAATTTTCGTTAAACAAAATTTCTCTTTTAATTTGATACTAGCCTCTTAACACACGCTTACGCGTGTGTCAATTGGCTTTTTTTAATGTTTTTTTTATCAAAAAATTGGTTTTACATAATTTATTTTTTCATCAAACTGCAATAAAAAATAAGGAATAATACAGTTTCTGGACTTGTGGTAAATAACAATTGGTGATTCATTGCTCACACGTCTAGTAAGAGCCCTCCCACATTAAGATTAACAGTTTCTTCTCTCTCTTGTTTTCTTTTTCTCTTTTCCTGTTTTTCTTTTTCCTATTTTTAATTTACTGTTTTATCCATTATCTATTAAAGTTTATAGTTCTAGAGTTTTAATTAATCAAGGGCAATTGTAGGATTATTGAAAATTTAACCTTAAGCCTTATTGGCTTAATTAATACTGATGCCATATGATGGAGGATATTCCTGGAAAGAGAAATGGGTTGGATAAGTAAATCTAATAATTGAAATTAAAATGTAGGGTGTAATGAGCAAGTAGGGTGAACAAAGAAAATTATAGGGTGACAATAGCCTCACCCATCCGTATATTGACATATTCAAATAGAGAGGTTGGTTCGGAGTTCACTATATAATAGAGGTTCTGGAGCAAGTGTCATTCTTGTCTGTTACATGGCGAAAACAACAATGGGTCACAAACATTTGAGATTTGACTACTTCTTCCAAAGTTTGTGGACTAGGACACATTTTATACTACTAAACCTTGTCACATCAATTCATTTGCTCCCGGTTCATCAACACCACATTATAAAAATCATAGGTTTTTTTGTTGCCAATTATTAATTTTGTCATTAGTTTGAAGTTATTTTCATATGTGTATATATTATCTTTTATTATTGAAATTATTACTTGCGAAGCATTTTTTTTTTTAAAATGACCAAGGACATGACGAAAAGTTCATTTCAAAGTGACTTCATATATTTTGATAGGGTGTGTCTATTGTCACTCTATTATATGCTTAGTTTACCCTACATAGAAAAATTTAATAAAATATTTCCGTACTAACCTTAACTAAAGATAAAAAAATATAAGGATTAAATTTTGCTTACTTTCAAAGGTTCATCAGTTCAATCCTTGCACTTCTAATTTAATCAGAAAAGTCCTTACACTCTCCAATTTCATCAAATCGATCCAATCCGTCACTATTTCGTCAATTTTCGCTGTTAATAAGCTGACGTGGGACCTTCTCAAATGGAAAATTTCCAAACTACCCATCGCTAGGCAACCCGCCGATCCGTCAGTGTTGTGAATACAGATGGGTAGTTTGGAAATTTTTCCCGAAAATTGACGAAGTGGTGACAGATTGGATCAATTTGATGAAATTGGAGAGTACAAGGACTTTTCTGATTAAATTAGAAGTACAGGGACTGAACTGATGAACCCTTGAAAGTATAGGGTAGTAAGCAAAAATTAGTCCAAAACATAAATACCTGCTTATGCAAATTCATCTTTCCATTGAAAAAAATATAACTGCATTCTGCAACAACCATTACTACCCTAATATACCACTAGTCCCTTGCTGCAAATCCTTGCCTCAATTTTCGCCACCACCTCTCAACGGTCAACCCCAGCTACCATCAATCTCTTCCACAAGTAGCTGGCCCCTTAGGAGAACATGAATTGTCTAAACATAATGGTCCCTCCAATCGGTAAATAACCCAGGAAATTGATAATTGTGGGCAGTGGCGTAGCTAGAAATCTTAGTTAGGAGGGTCAAAATTTAAATTATAATATTAAACAAACATAAACTTCATCAAATAATATAAAAATTATAAATCATCAGAATACTTAAAAATAACAAGTCTATCTAAAATAATTATAGTTGTCCACGACGATTACTCATTTCTGAAATATCATCATTTGATCATTTGATCATTTGATGTATTTCTTATTTGAGGAGCTTCGGGTGGTGTCAACTGTTCTGTTGCTTTTCTCTTATAATACCTCTCTAAAAAGGCTTTCATATTCCAAATTTTCAATTACGAAGATTTCAACTTGCTGTTCAGAGAGACAAAATCTGAGAGAGACAAAAAACAAAATTATAAGAGGAAATGACTTATGAGAATGAGCAGGAGACCAAAAAAAGCTATACAAGTCTAAATATATATAGCCATACATAGGAGAAAATAATCATTAACTAGGAAAATATATTAAAAGAATGTGGGAGACCGTTTTCTGTCCAAATTGGGACAATTTTGATTAGGAAAATATATTAAAATATTGGAGATTGTGGGATACTAGGAGTAGGACTGTAGGAGAACCATCCAAGTTGATCATGATAATAATTAAAACCAAACGTTTTTTTTCTTTGTCAGAAGGGTCAATTATTGGATTAAAAAGTCACTATCACATATTTCGACCAACCATGGCTCAGTTTGGAAAATTGAGAAGGGTCAATTGACCCTTCTCGCCCTACTGTAGCTACGCCCCCGATTGTGGGCATAGGAGTTTAGAATGGTGGTGCGTGGGTGATATAAGAGTCTCTACGACTCTACAACGTCTGCATCTTATTTTTTTTGTTTTCCCTATTATTCCTTTTTTTTTATAATTTTTTTTCTTCTCTTTAACTGGAGGGAGTATTGGAATATTGGGTAGCAAAATATAGATGTAGGGTGAACAAAGCAAATTGTAGGGTGACAATAGCCTCACCCATTTTGATATTTCGATGATAACTCTCGAGGAAAAACAGTCCGTAGAGTTTTGAAATCGGGCCTAATATTTTAAAGAAAGCAAACATAATTTCAAATAATCTGCAACGATCTAATGCTCATATTTCCAACCAAAAAAAAAATCTAATGCTCATATAAAGAAAAAAGAGATAGTGAAACCATCTCTTTATTACTCTTATTTAAAAGAAGGATCACTTTTAACTTTGACCTTGACATGATCAATTGTGGTGCGTTTGGATGAGAAAATTATAAAATCCGTAGGAATTTATAAATGATGGAATTTTTAACTCCATCAATCTAAAATTTCATTAATTGCAATTTCTATTGTTTGGTTGCATCTATTTAGAATTTCAAATATGTAACAAATTAAGAAAGATTAAAACAAATAAAATGATAAGATAGAAAAAAGTCTTGTTTTGGAAATAAAAATTGAATATTGCAAATGAATTCGTAAATGACACCTATTTTGGTGGAAATTGAAGTGAGGAATTTAAATAACGAATTCCTTCGTTTTTTTTCACAAAGAAATTTAAAATTTCCAATCTAATAATGCCAAACGAGAGAATTGGCTTTTAGGAATTATGAAATCTTCACTTTCAATTAAATTCCATAATTTTTTCCTTCATCCAAACACACTCTTGGAGAAGTTTTTACACATTTAGCAACATCCTTTGGCTTGTTCTTGCCACCAAGAAAGTGACCACGTTGACGTCCAGAAGAAGAAAGAAACACCAAATTAACAAACCAAAATTTGAACCACGCCATGACTCAAAAAAAGTTTACGAGCTAACCTTGGCAAAGTTGCACAAACCTCGTTGGATTGAAACACATCCAGGCCTATACCATCATCCTGAACCATAGTATCGGAAGTCTCTTAGAAATATCCCAACTCCAAACGCATCCTCTTTGACATAATCATTCTCTCATGGTTGGCCCTGAGGGGTCGCCTGGCTTTCGGGGGCCTCTAAAGCATAAAAAAAATCTGTATATATTTTGCAGAAGGTATATAATTCTGGGCATTGTATATTAAGTAGGAAGTTACTCAACTTTGGACATTGTTTACAACAAAAACCTTCTACACAAAACTATTCAATAATTCGAGGATAAAAAATGATACAAAATTTCTCCCAAAAGAAGACATGTGAAATTGCCGGAGGTGGGTGGGGTGGATGCTGGAAACAGAAGCGGTGTAATGAGAAAGAAGCTCCACATGAAGCAGAATCGAAAATTTGGTACGAAAATTTTCGGGGAGAAGGACAGATACCAAAGTTAGAGGTGTTAATCCAGAAACTTTAATTTATTTTTGAAAAATGACAGAAACCATTTTTCAGATTCTGCTTCTTCTTTTATTTGATACAATCAGATCCTGCTTCTGAAAATAACAGGAAACACTGTGGGCTCATTTCTGATGTAACTGTTTAATTCCCCACCAACCCTGATATGACCCACCCACCCACCCACCCACAATTTTCCTACCAAAAATAACTAAACCTACACTTTTCAAATCTCCTCACGCGAACCAACCGCGCGTCCGTACACTCTCCCACCTCTAGGTTTTAAAAGTTAAAAACCAAAAGGACCGTCACCACTAATCACGCTTTACGAGAGTCAAACTCCGCTAAAAACAAAAAAGGGGGCACATTTTGGAGATTCCACGGAACAGATTCCACCCCCCACACCCGCAATATTATATACGTTGGAGCGTGAAACGAACGCGCCGGAGGTTGCGAGTGCGGTGGTAGTGTTGCCAAAAACCCCTAATAAAACTCTGGTCTCCGAGGTTGCCCCTCTCTCTCTCTCCGTATCGCTCCGTTTCTCCTCTGCCTCTGAACTCACGCCCATCAAGAGAAAGAGTACAAACAAACCCACAGACTGAGAAACAGAGAAGGGCAGAGACTCATAAAACCCTCCTCCTCTCTCTCTGTCTCCACACTCACACCTATCAATCTCCGCCTCCAGAGGAAGCAATGGCAATCGCCTTCTGCTTCACTCCCTCCTCCTCCTCTTCCTCCTCCGCCTCCAAGTTCAATCCGCACCGTCCGTTTCCGTCCCTCTCCGCCTCTCCCGTCGTGCACCTCCGCCTCAGAGTGTCCCCGCCCTCTCTGGCGCACCGCGGCCGCCAGTTCCGGCGCGTGCTGTTCGCCGCCGGGGGCGGAGACGGGGGATTTGGCGGCGGAGGACACTCCGGAGGCGGTAGCGGCGGGGATCACGGCGGCGAGGACAATGCCGGCGGGAAAAACAAGTTGGAGGCCCTGATGGTGTTGAAGGAGTCCGGGCGGGGGTTGGAGAGCCTGCCGAAGGACTTGGCGGCGGCGATCGAGGACGGGCGGATCCCCGGCGCGGTTGTGGATAAGTATTTTGAGCTGGAGAAGAACGGCTGCTTTTCGTGGCTGCTGCAGTTTGCTGGGTTTAGGGAGCGGTTGTTGGCTGATGATCTTTTCTTGTTTAAGGTCTTCATGGAGTGTGGTGTTGGTCTTTTCACCAAGGTCTCTTTGTGGATTTTTCTCTGTCACTTCCGAATTACAATGCCTTGTCTATTCTTCATTTCTTATCATTTGCAATCAATTTTGGATTCTGTTTCGTTTTTGTAGACTGCTGCAGAGTACCAGAAACGCCAAGAAAACTTTTTCAATGAGCTCGAAGTTGTGTTTGCAGATGTGGTATGGATGCCTTTGGTCAATTGTATTCCTACTGCTCAACTTTGTTAACATGAATTTAGTCAAATTGCACATAGTTGTCAAAATTACTTGCATTATATGTACGAAGCTTTTGATACAGATCACAGCATTCTCGCTAGCTTTCATAGATAAATAGTGCACTTCTTTGCATTAAATGATTATTCATAGATTAGATTATTTCGCCTCAGCAGTTGCATAAGCTAATATCTAGCATGGTTTGATGGCTTGTGAATTCTCTATGCCAGAACTGGACTTCCCTAGTGGTGAATTTTAAGGATTAAATGGAGATCACTTGAAAAGAAAGGGTTTTTATTCTCAAAAATGAAAAAGAGCTGTGTAGTCGTCAGACAATAGTTATTCATGTGGAAAAATCTTCAGTATTGATGTGTTGTTTCGGCATTGTATTCTGAATCTGTTTAGTTCCTGTCATTCATGTTTGCTATATTTTTCTTAGGTAATGGCCATAATTGCAGATTTCATGCTTGTATATCTTCCTGCCCCAACTGTTTCTCTTCGACCACCAGTTGCACTCAGCGCAGGGGCAATCACCAAGTTTTTGCATGGTTGCCCTGATAATGCATTCCAGGTTACTTTTCTATGAACCCCTAAAGTTCGAAAGCGTAAGAGCAAAATCTAGATAAAGTTACTTAATAGGATTCTGAAATTCTTTCTGCAGATTGCTATCTCAGGAACATCATACTCCTTATTTCAGAGGATTGGTGCAGTAGTGGTAAGGAGGATTTTATTTGAAGTTTTGAAGTAAGAATGGCATCATATATATTTCATAATCCTCATTTGTTTGGGCAGAGAAATGGGAGCAAGCTCTTCGTTGTTGGTACTGCTTCATCACTGGTTAGTATTTTCCTAACTTCTTGTTACTGGATCCTTTGGAAATTCCTTTGTCATTGATTCGTGAATGCTTGAGTGCATGTTTGCATGAAAAATGTTTTCACATTTATCAGTTTAAAGTTGATCAAATAAATCTCACAACAAACATATCGTACACTTATCAACAAATAAAATAAAGTAATGATGTGAAACTTTTAAACACTCAAAACCGGTGCTTGTTTACTTTTGATCATATTTGCTCTTGGTTGACGTCCATCTCAATTAGCTCTTACAAAGTAATTTTCCCATCTGTACGGTTAACTTCTATGTTTTCATTTTTTTTTTTTTTCATTGATATCTCAAGCCAATCATTCTCCCTTGAGTGGGAAATGGTTCAGAATCATCCAATTGTCAAAGATGTTGTGAAGGTACACCTGAATAGATAAAAAGAATATGTCAAGACTGGGATCTATAATAATTTTCTGTCAATTTATAACATTTGGCTGGTTTTGATGAATTAATGATTACCACGCCAACTTTAGGGGCTAGGTTGGCCCTCCCCTGGACAATTGTGCACATCTTTCTTCATTTTTAAGCATTTGTTGATACTCATGACAGCTTGGGTTAGGTTACAATATTGATATATCATGGCTTAGTCTCCTTTATTAATGATATGGTCTTATCATGAGCTGAATAATAGTCTTTTCACCTTTTAATTTGTGCAGAGTCTCCTTTTTTAATGATATAGCACCCTCTGTCATACCTTTAAGTTTTTAAGGAGACAGGAAGGCATGGGAAAATGTGAGGGACAAGTTATAGTTGAAATAAATGCATTTTCATAAAGTACTAGGCTACAGCTCTTTGTTTTTGAAACTTGAATCCAACCGTTTGGATCAATAGTTACTTGCAACGGCCACTCTGTCTAGGTTCATAAATTATGTCATGGGCACTGAATTTTTCAGGTGAGAGCGGAATCATTATTTTCTGTTTGAACTCCAGGGTCAAAATCTTTCCTGGTTTTTGCATTTTGCTAGGAACCTCGTTACTGGACCACCTTTTATTTGTTGAATGTTTTCACATCTGTAGGTTATCTTGTGTGCTCTGTTGACCAAGATATCAGTATTCTAGGCAGTCAAACTCTCTAGGATGACTGAAAATTCAAGTTGTGTTCAACACTTGAACTAAGTGTAATGTCAAATATCAAGAAGCATTTGATTAGTTTTATAACTCACCTATTCTCGGTTGGGCATTAAATCCAAAAACTCAGCTCAGTATTAATAGCCTAGTTTCATTCCTATATAAATGTGAAGTAACAGTTAATGCCTTCCATTGTTTCATATTATCCTAATGGAGTTTGCTGTTCATGTGGTGTTTCATTGTACCATTTCATTGATCTTCTCTTTTCTCTCTCTTTCTGCTTTTTTGTTTTTTGGATGGTAGGTTTTTAATAATACTGGTCGAAAAGGATACCAATGTTGAATCTTTTAATGGCCAGACACACTTTCAGTGCAGCTTTTGTTCATATAAGTCACAATATTTTGCAAAGTTTTTGGTCATAGCACTAAATTTCAGAGTGCTGATTCATAATGCATCTCATCTTTGATTAGGTTGGCACAAGTGTTACAAATGCCTTGATCAATGCAAAGAAGGCTGTTGGTTGCTCCGCAGAGGCTGAAGCTGATAATGTACCTATAGTATCCACTAGCCTTGCATACGGTGTCTATATGGCAGTTTCTAGCAATCTCAGGTACTTGAACTTTGATCAGTGCTAGTTTGTTCAGTGAAATGGTGTAACTTTGTCTGCTTCTTTTTTTTTTTTTGGTCTAATTGCTATTGGTTCATACATTCTCTGTTTCAAATTTCACTTTCTTTCTTTGCATTTCTACCTTTCTCAATTGTGCTTTAAACATCATAGGTATATGTTTTATATCATCTCTGTCGGAAGGTGCAGTTTTCCTTTAAGCTCTCTTCTTTATTTTGTTTTATTGGAAATTATGCTAAAGCTACTAGGTGTAAAACAGAATAGGACTTTGAAATGACTTATGTAAGTTGCCCTCAAGAGTGAACAAGTTGTCCTCATAAAACCATGAATCAGACATTTGAATGAAAGTGATGTCCAATTAGATTAAATTTTTTATTGGACAAAAAATATTTTAAGGTGGAATGATATTTTGTGCTTTGTGAATGGAATTGCTGCATTAGTGCAGAATTAAGGGCAATGAAATATATTTTATATCATCGCAACCACAACTTTTCAACAGGTACCAAGTATTGGCTGGTGTTATTGAACAAAGGATGTTGGAGCCACTACTACATCAACACAAGCTAATGCTAAGCGCAGTATGCTTTGCCGTTCGAACTGGCAACACATTCTTGGGTTCATTATTGTGAGAACTTATGCTGTCTGAAATTTTCAAATACAACAAATTTTCTGCCTTGCAAAAATGACCCCTAACTACTTTTCATTGCAGGTGGGTGGACTATGCTCGTTTAATAGGGATTCAGAAGGCCCATTAGTTATACAACGGGTGCACTTTCTAATTTGATTTTCTCAAGGCATAGGTTCTCTGCATTTGTTGCATACATTATGCAATTAGACGATTGAAGTGATTGGGGTTTTATTTGCTAGGTTACATGGGTTTTCCGCCCTCCTTTTATTTATACCGCCCCAGTCTGAGCCAACTTTTTCTATTTGATTCTCCTTTTCCTTACTTTTACAATTTTTTACCCATTTTCTCATTTTTCTTGTCTTGATGCTGTAAGGATTTTGTTCTGGAAATCTCAACAGTAAGAAAAGGATTTTACTGTTGTCTATTGACTATGGTGGAGCTTGTGTACCTAGTTTATATATTAGCATCTGAAGAAATTTTCAAGGAATATTTGTACTCCTTTATTAGCATTCCACTTTCGATTCCACTAAAGGACGGTTATTTAGAGACGCGAGGAATATGCTAATGAAAAGAGTACTTTATAAAAGAATTGAGACTGCCGAATACATAAGACAGAGATAAGACTTGCGTAGTGGTGCTGGAGGTATTAAAAACAAACAATAATATTCATCTGATCAAGAAAATTATGTCTAATCATTCTTAGATGTAAATCTAAGGGTAGAAAAAATTATTTTTGAGTCGTTTTATTTTCTGTTGTAAGATATTAACCATAATTTTCTTAGTCAGTTACTAACAAAGTAAACATTATAAAAATAAGAGAAAATTTTTCACAAATGGTCACTCAACTATGACTCATTCGACACTTTGGTCACTGAAGTTTCAAATATATCACTTTGGTCACTCAACTATTACACTGTCAATCACTTAAGTTACCCAAATAGTATTTTTTATAATTTTTTTAAATGAAAAAAAATTAACAAAGTGACTTCAGTGATTGACAGTGTAATAGTTGAGTGACCAAAGTGATATATTTGAAACTTCAATGACCAAAGTGTTGAATGAATCATAGTTGAGTGATTATTTGTGAAATTTTCCCTAAAAACAAATTAAAGTAGCACTGCCTAAAACCTCATTGAGGTGTCTCATTCATGTTCACGATTTCTTCAAGTCTCTTCAGAAATGGGCTTGTTTGGAAAGTCAAAATAAAAAATACCTTTAACTTTTCCTCTTCTAAGAAATTTATATAGGGGTATGTTATTTAACCAACATCATCAAAGTTCATTCATTTCATATAAACCATCAGCGATTAGCATTTACATCCTTCCTACTTTTTACAAGCTAAACATCAGACATAGATCTCAATTATTACCAAACAGTGTCTCCCAAACTATTAAAAGTAATGACATAGGTGTGTACGTGAACCTTCAAGCTTATTAACTAGGTTCCAAACCCCATATTCGGATAACAAACAAAAAATTGAATCCAACATATCAAATTAGAATGACTGAATAAGAAAATCGAAGCAATTAGTTTGCTTGTATGAGCATGGTCATACTATTTTGGTACACAACATTTTTGTAAGTGTTATTTAAATTTTAGGTTTTCATATCTATTTTAGAAAGCAATTAAATATAATTAGCCCATAGAAGAAGAAAAGAGAATATTTTATCCTATCATGTGACTCGTAAATAAATATGAAATTACATGCGGTGCTCACAAATGTATAACTAAATCAACCAGTTCAATTCAAATGCTACCTTTAATGGTTAAATACTTTCATGTATGTAATGAAAGAAAACAGTGATCACTTTTCCTATTTTTGGGAATTGTAGTATTCTGTGCATAGTCTCTAAAATCTGAAACCAATATCTATCTAATTCTTTGGATCAATTCTTGTTTTGCAAAATTTTGCGATAATTACCCCTTTCAAAAAAAAAAAAAAAATTATGCGATAATTTCACCCTCCACGCAAGACCTGTATGTGACTCGAGTAGTGTGAATATCAGCTGCATGTACTATGTCACAGCAGTCCTTTCCTTTCATCTCCAAACGGAATTCTGGCGATGTATAGACCTCAATTTTGGTGATGGAATCCGCAGAGTGGTTACCACTTGAAGAACATGACACCAAACCACGCGGAGCTACTCTTGAAAAAGTTGTAACAGTCTTAGTCTTCCTTCCATCGACACGAGGATCAATAGAATCAAAATAAAACACATGGGGAGCTCGACATGGATCCTTGGAGGGCAACCTGGTGTTGAACATGTAGAATGGTCGGCTTGCGTTCCTCCAACGCGAGAATGTCTCAATGGGCCTCCTTAAAGTGCTCCGGGGGATTATGTTTTCATAAATGTGAGCAGAATAACCCCATGAGATTGAGAAAGACCAATTGCTTGGTCTGTGGTAGCATATGGTTTGTTGAAGAAGACGAGAAGGATCAACTTTTGCAGCTTTCATGAGGTGGTTAATGGAGTCAGAGCGGTTCATGGAAGGGAAGATTGGGTCAACAGTATCGAGGTGGTGGATGGAGAGGAATGGAGATTGCGGATGAGACGATAGAAGACCTGATATGTCACCACGGAGATCAATCTGTGATTAAGAACACCAAGGGATAATAGAGTTATTAATAATAGTAATAATATAAATTTTAAATAATTAACCGTGTTAACATTTAAGTGGATGACGGAGCCATGCATCGAACACAGAGCAAACTATTCTTTTGCCTTTTACTGAAAATGAGTGTGGCGCTTTAATTGGGATCTTTGGAAGGGTGCACCTCTGTGGGTGCCCCTGTAAATTGGAAAGGAAAAAAAAAACAATTAAGTGGATGAACGTAGAATTCAAAATTAGCAAATATCATGGAAGGAGATTCATTTAAACTCAAGACTTTTAGTATAAGAAAAATAAAGAATTCCACAAATGGTCACTCAACTATGACTCATTCGATACTTTGGTCACTCAATTTTCAAATATTTCACTTTGGTCACTCAACTATTACTCTGTCAATCACTTTAGTCACCCAAGGGGCATTTTATCTCACTTTAATCACTTCTCCAAATCATTCTAATACAGATTTCTCAATTTTTCACAATTGGTTAGACGAAAATATCATTAATATTGTGGCAAATAATTGTTTTTTAATGAAAAAAATTAACGAAGTGAGTAAAGTGAATAACATAATTAAAGTTGAGTGACTAAAGTGATATATTTAAAAGGTGAGTGACCAAAGTGTCGAATAGGTAAAAGTTGATAGGAATATGCTATGAACAGTTAGTTACAAATCTCTATGCCATTAAAATAATATAACTAGTCGTCACTAGGACTTCGCACTTACAAATCACTAGACCAGATGGTCATGATCAAGTATATATATGTGTTATCAAATACTGCCGCACTGTATAATTTTGAAAATAGTGTGTGTTTTCTTTATTGAAGGAAAATTATATAATATAAAATCTCAATAAATAAGTTACATTTAAAATGAAAAACTAATTATCCAGAATATAATTTATAAAAAGTGATTACCTGGTGAAGTCCCTTTTCTTCAGTTAGAATAACTCCTAAATCGGTTAAACATTCGTGTAATGTCAAATCGCTAAACCAGGAGTATGAATATCTCTCAATACAATCATCCAACTTTGTTGACAATGCTGCCACCAGTGGGTAACTCAAAATATAACCAGCACCACCGAATGCCATATCGAATGAAAAATCGGAATTAGACTTGACAAACTCCGAACTTGTACCAATGTAATGATACCTAGTATGGTCATACTTTGCTAGAACTTCAACCAAATTATCAAGCACAAAAATGGTGTCATCATCCGACATTACATACCATCTTACATTTTTGTCACCCTCTCTAAATATCTCCAAAATTGAACGCACTATTCGTACTTGTATCGGATTCGCAATTTTCGGGTACACTTTTAATCTAGTGACGTCCTCATTGACACGAAAAGGAGGATAAGATGATGGCCAAGGCAAAAACTCTGAAGTAGGAGCTCTATCCAAAAAGAGGTATCCTCGACTGACATTAGGCCGCCACCATGCTTTAATGTATGCTGTTTTGTGCTTCAATGTCTTGAGAGCGCCAACCATTCCGATCACAATGTGGCTTAAATTGGTAGGAGGGTGGCTGTGGGGACGTGTAGCCGTGGCCTGGAAGTTTTTTTGGAAGGTTCTGAGGAGGAGACTGGAAGGTTGATAGTTATATGATTCGTCAAAGAAAAAAATGTACAACGATATTAGGATTAAGCTTGAAATTGCTAGGATTAAGCTTGAAATTGCTAGGGATTTTGATAGAAATCCAAAAGATAGAGGGTTTGCTTGTTTTTGTCGAGTTGTGGTAGAGTTGTGGGAGCGTGGGGAACGCATTTTGAAGGATATGATGGCACAATACTCAAAATGGAAGAAAGGAAGCCTGGATTCTCATATGTAAATCAAAATATATGGGTTTGGTTTTTGCCTTCAAGTCGGCTTCAACTTCTCAAACACAAAAACCCTGTACTCGATTTTTTTTTTTTTTTCCAGTGCTTCTCCAATCTCGCTACAATTGCAAATCTTCTATTTGAAACCTCACCATCCTCGATCAGATTTTTCAGTACAAATACTGCTCCAATACACTTAACCCACAACGTAAACAACAAGAACGTTTTCCAGGGATAAAAAATTGTGGGTTGGCAAGAGAGTTAGACAAGGAGGACAATCAGAGATTCCACCTGCTATCTTGTCTAGCTCGGCCGTTTCATCCCTCTGATGTTTGTTGCTTGCCCAAGTTTAATCTTGTGTCTCCAAGTGACGACTCCTAAACCATAACTATGACGGAAACATGTAAAAAGGGGATTGACTTTGCTGGGCCTAAGATTTTCATAAGAAATTGGGGAAATAGATGGGTAGAAGATGAACAAAGCGAACGTGTCTTAAAGAAATTAGGGGTTGAGCATAATTTTCTTAGTACTGACCATGTGTACATTATTTCTGTTAAAGACCACTGGTCTTGAACATTCGGGAGGAAAGAAATTAGGAGTTAACAGTGTTTGAGAAAGTTAGTTAGATATTACTCGAAATGGCAGGTGTCAAATTTTGAGTGAGAGACAGAAGAGGAAACAGAAAATTTGGGACAGAGGATTTCTAACCTGTTGTTTTTACTCTGGTACATAATTTAAGAGAGTTTCTTCAGCGTTTCAAGGCATGCATATTGTTTTGTTCAGTGGCAGATCTAAGATCAAAATCTTACGGGGACTTGGATCTCTTAAACAAAAAACAAAAACAAAAAAATAAAAAAACGAAGAAGAAGATTATGGAGAATCTTGACGATACGAGAACATTTTATTAATTAAAAAAAAAATACACCTAGTCAGGAGAGATGTAGTGAGCATTTGAACCATGCCTATAACATTTGAGATAATTTAACTATAATCACATAAACAAATATAGAAATTAGAAAACAAACATTCTGCTCCAGTTCATAGTTCCAGACTTCCAGTTCATGGTCTAATAACTCATTCACAATTAATTAAACATTTAAACAAACAGAAAGAAAGGAGCAGAGAGAAGTAAACAGTATTGCATCTATTAAACTCAATTAAAGATGTAGTTTGAAAGAACTCAAGAAGCCTCCTAAGACCTACACAGCTACACCTACTGACCTTGATTGACTTTCACATCAATTAAACCCACATCGCAAACGACAGATCCTTGATCGCAATCTTCAATCCACTACGAGTCTACAATCCACTAAATTGAATTTGAGATCAATCTTTAACTCTAAAAATTTTCCCAAATTGGATTGATTGAATTAAACAAAATTGAAATTATACTTGCATTAAATTGAATCAGTTGATCTTTGAGAGAAGTGGAGAAGGGCAGACGGTGAGAGAAGTTCACTCTTAGCGTTGCTGAACACTCGAACCAGGACGTTCACTCTTTTAGCTTGTTGTACCGGTCATCAAAAGAAGGTTGTAGACTGTAGCATTTCCGTTTACTCGCAGGAGGCGCAGATATGCTTGAAGAGCTAGGTTCTTCATTATGGCACTTTGAGTCTTCGACTGTAATCAGAGATTCAAAGGATACATACTGAAAACTGAGGCAAGCAACACAAAACGAGGGTTTCGCTCGGGGGAAGCAGCATACCGAAAGAAGAAAGGTTAGGCTGGGGTCACATTTCGACCAGACTTTGGGTGGGTTTGAGTTAAGCGTAAACACAGTTTTTTTTTTTTTTTGCCCAATTTTTTGGTGTGGGCTTCAGTCTCTCTAACGTTATACCTAGATCCGCAAGTGGGTATGTTTAGCGCTGAATAAAGACTTCCGAAATAATTTGGAGTAGTTTTAGACAAAGCAGGCAGCAAGGGGAATAAAAAGAAGTGATCGATATATTTGAAAGGCAAAATAGTCAAATTACCCCTTGATTTGTCCCATGATTGTCGATTTACCCCCTGACATTTTAATTTTGATTATTTACACCCCCAATTTTTCAATTGTTGCCGATTACCCCCTACCGTTAATTTTTGGACTTTTCATCTAATTTAGAATGCGAGAAGTATTTTCGTCTTTCCAATTGTCTATAAAAAAAAAAAATTCAAACCAACGATCAGTAGGCCTGGCATTTAAACCCGTAACCCGCAAACCCGCACTATACCTGCACTATATCCACAAACCCGCCCGTTTATTAATCCGGGCTAAAAACGGGTTTTGCGGGCTAAACCCGTTGGAACCCATTGGAACCCGTTAACTCAAAATCCTTCCCAAAAACCCATTACCCATACGGGTTCCCCATTTTTTATTGTTTTTTTTTTTTTCAACCAGGCCATTTTTATAATTTTTCTTATTCCCCATGAGGATCCGACAGTTGGATCTTCATATAATTGTGAAAAGAAGATTCAAAAGGAGATCCGTGAGGATTCGACCGTTGGATCGTCGTATAATTTTGTGAGGATGATTCTAAAGGCGATCTGGGACCATCCAACCGTTGGATCTTCGTATAATTGTGCAAAGATGATTCAAAAGGCTATCTGTGAGGATCCGACCGTTGGATCGTAATATAATTTTGTGAGGATGATTCTAAGGGCGATCCGGGACGATCCAACCGTTGGATCTTCGTATAATTTTGAGAGGATGAACCTAAGGGCGATCCATGAGGATCTGACCGTTGGATCATCGTATAAATCGGTAAAGATGATCATCTAGGTGATCCGTGAGGATCTGACCGTTGGATCGTGGTATTATTTTGAGAAGATGAAACTAAGGGCGATCCGTGAGGATCCGACCGTTGGATCATCATATAAATCGGTAAAGATGATCCTCTAGGTGATCTGACCGTTGGATCTTTGTATAATTTTTAGAGGATGAACCTAAGGGCTATCCGTGAGGATCCGACCGTTGGATCATCGTATAAATCGGTAAAGATGATCCTCTAGTTGATCTGACCGTTGGATCGTCGTATAATTTTGAGAGGATGAAACTAAAGGCGATCCGTGAGGATCTGACCGTTGGATCATCGTATAAATCGGTGAAGATGATCCTCTAGGTGATCTGACCGTTGGATCATCGTATAATTTTGAGAGGATGAACCTAAGGGCGATCCGTGAGGATCCGACCGTTGGATCATCGTATAAATCGGTAAAGATGATCCTCTAGGTGATCTGTGAGGGTCCGACAGTTGGATCGTCGTATAATTGTGATTTGTGAATTATTTTTTGTCAAAAAAGGAAAAGAAAAAAAATCTAAAAACATAGAAAATAAAAAATTTCAAAATAGAAAACCAAAAAAGTTCATATAGAGAAAATGGCAAATGAGAGGTTATATACATAAGTCTTAATTAGTTTTAGTTGCTTTGATAAAAAGTTATAAATAAAAAAATGTTTACGGGTTTTAACGGGTTCCAACGGAAAACCCGCAAACCCGCCGGGTTTGGCCTGCGAAACCTGTTAAGCTAACGGGTTCTTACCGGGTTGGCCCGTTAAGAACCCGCACCGTACCCGCACTATACCCGCATGTTGCCAGGCCTAACGATCAGTGTCAGATTTTAGGAGATATAGATCTAGAGAGAGACATGCCACCAATCGATGAATCCAATGATGAAAGGGTGCAGTCAATACATGAGTATTCTGACATCTGGATATGGCGAGAGAGACCATGTCAGAGAGAGAGATTTGCCCTAACCAAAAGTACAAGGATATGAGTACAGAAGACCTAATGGTAGTGGTCCAGTTTTACTATTTTTTTAATCCTCTATGCTCTCTTCTCTTCTCGACGCTTAAATTCTCTTCGATGTGGGACTTCTTCACTTGTTGGACCCAATGAATTTGGCAAGCCAGCATTATGTATGTGGGTGTGATCTTTGCTTAGTTGTTTAAGTTAAAATATGGAAAAGGATTGGAACAAATAATCCATTTTATAGATCAGGTGTGGTTTGCTCATATCTCTGACTCCATAATTAGTCTCAACCATTCTTGTGGTTGAGTAGAAATCAAATTAGATCTTACCCGCTACTCTCACTTGGTTGCAGGCGAACAATGGTTTGAGAAATTGTGTTTCTGATCTAATATGCATCATATTTCCATCGCACTTGAAGGCTTGTGGGCTTTTTGGGTTCATTTCTCTCGTCAATGGAGGATAATATTTATTATCCAACATAATTTGGACACATATTAACTCAAGGTAAGAGACCAATAAAGCTCTCACATATTAACAAAGGATTGTTGGGGACAGATTTCGTCTCTCCCCACATCCCCCTCTCCTAAAATCTGACATTGATTATTGGTTTGTTTAATTTTTTTTCGATAGACAATTGAAAAGACGAAAATGCTCATTACATGCTAACTAAGTTAATGGAGAAATTGGATGAAATGTCTAAAATTTAACGGTAGGGGCTAAATAGGCAACAATTAGTAAAGTGAGGGTGTAAATAATTAAAGTTAAAATGTCAGGGGGTAAATCGACAATCATGGTTTAAGTCAGGTGGTAATTTGGCTATTTTGCCTATTTGAAATCCAAAAAACTTGCCTGCTGCTAGAAATTAATTAATGAGAATATTGCTGTTCTGGATTTATAGTTCTTCTTTTTCTTTTGTTCGAATTGCTTGAGTTGATGTAAGGAGTACTAAAATAAGCTTTAGCCTGAAAATTTACGTTTCAGTTTCAGTCAAGTGCGTTTTTCTTTTTCAAATAAAAGAAAGCAAATAAAAGTACTCTTAGGAGATGTACTTTGGTAAGGTTTGATGCTTTCTGGTTAATTAATTGGGTTAATGCTCATACACCTTGATTCCATCAAAATACTTCTCAAAAACCCCAACAAATTATTTTTGTTCCTCTTCACCTAGTCATCTGTCCCTTTCTTTCCTACCTACACAACTTTCTATTTTTTCATTCCAGCAGTACCCTTCTGTTGTTTCTTTGCATTAGTTTATAATATGTTTAAAATGGTTGTTACATTTGATGAAACGTGGTGGGTCTATTCCTAAAAGTTGTTTGTTTAAACAGAAGTGCGATAAAATTCATCCTCTATTTCAAAGGTAAACAGTACGATTTACTATTCATAATTTCGGTTGTTGACAGACTTGAGTTGATTGCTATCTGCAAAAATACTAGCAAAGAATTGCAAAAAGAAAGAGAAAAATTGAGAAAGTTGAAAGCCTATAGAGATAGTCTTGATAGAAGATCTCCCAACTATTGGGATATCATCTATAGACTCCAAACCAGAATCTATAGAATAGAATAAGATATAGATAATCTTTTATATGTTCTGAAAAAGGAGCAAAAATCTCTTGATTATTTGAGCATTGGTTAGAACCGCACATCACTGGTATCAGAGCTTGTAAAATAGCTCAAAGGAGAACCCCTCCTTAATGGGGACAATGTCAGAATTGTTATTAGAGAAAATAAATTCTCTACTGAGATCTTCTGATGAGAAATATCAGAAGCTGTTACTAGAATTATCTAGATGTCAAACTCATCTAGAAAAATTACCTGCTATAATCCACCAATTGGAAAGATTGGAAAACAAACTGGATTACATCAAGGAACTTCCAAAAACGGAAGAAGAAAAGCTGACGTCAGTAGAAAAATCAATGAACAGCAAAAAACGCTGGATTCTGTGAAAAATATACTTAAGGACAAGAAAGTGCCTACAGTAAAAAAGAAATCTAATGGATTCAAACCATTAGAAAAACCAGACAAGAATCTTGTTCCAAACATGATTTTTCTGGAACCATCTACTAGCCAAACTAGTATCCGGTATGAAAACCTGGAGAAAAGAGATCAAGATGTTAAGCATCTTTGGAAAAAAGAAAGGAGTACAGCTCCTAAATGCTGAAGAGTTCGAATTCAACGAAATAGAACAGGAGGTAAAAAAACTCCTCAATCCCAAAATTAGATTTTAAACAAATCTACAAGAGGGGAAAGTTTGATCTAATGGATAGCCATTATTTTAAACTACTGGAAATTACAACCCCCGCTACAGCAGGAGGAGAGACTGATCTTCTACTGATCACTCCTTCAGAAGTTGCCAGAGCACAAGCAAAAAAATATCAATTTATGCATATTGGAGCAGTCTAAGTAGGCATAAATCTACTTGCTCGTGAAGGCATAAACTGTTCAGTCCTATGTGTTCTACAGGACAACAGGTTAACAGACTTCCAATCTAGTAGTCTGTTGGGAACACTTGAAGCATCTCTATGTGATCAAGTAGCATATTTCAACTGCTTTCCAAACTTCACCACCAGCTTGAAAGATGCAGCTCACTGTCTACGGCTGAGAGTCAAGACAGATGGCATATCCATAAAAGAAGATATGCAAGAACTTGCAATAGTATACAGAATATACTATAAATTGATGAGTACTACAGTAGCCCCCAAGACAAGGATAACAAATATCCCAGGTCTTACTATTGGATTCCTCACCAATCAGAAGAACCATTCACAACAGATTCATAATGTTACTTGGAATGAAGTGACTTTTCCTCTTGAATAGAAATTATCCGGTCCAAAAAAGCAACCGGAAAGAGCAAAGACAAAAATCTACGAGAGTAGAAAGACTAGAGAAATCAGCCTCAATTTTGACAATCACAGAAAAAGTGATGTCTGTCCTGAGAACCTCAGGATAAACACGAATCTTCTCAAAAGAAGCTACAGCACTAGAGAAGCTAGTGTCAGTAGTACAAAACCCACTATAGAAGAGCCAATATCAGAAGAAGATCTGGAAGATGATCTAAACAGACCAGTCCATATGCTCAGAGCTGAGAGGCTCTATGATATTTATGAAGAAGCTGAGAATTGTGAAAATCCTGAACAATTAGAAAAACTAATCGAAGAAATGAAAGAATTCAAAATCAGAAAGACAAGAAAAGTCTTTCCTTATCAAGATATTGAAATGGAAGATGGAGAAAGCTCCAGAACTTTCATTAACAGAGAAAAAGGGGAAACAAAACTCCCATTTCAGAAAGCCCCCACGGGTAAAAAAGGGGAAAGAAATTCCCAAAGATTTGTCCCAGAGGACAATCTGCCTAGAGTTCCTATCACGAACTATGGCATCTGGTTAAATCTAGACAAGAGTCTAGACAAAAGAAAAACCATTGACCAATGGGTAGATAGCCTGGTGATGGCTTCTGCACTTACCCTTGGTAAATTTGAAGCACTAGATTTGCAGGTGTACTATGAAACTACTCTTACTGGAGTAGCTAAAAAGTATTACCTATCCTTCAAAGAAACTGCCAGAGGAAGAGACTGGCTTGAAGAGATAAAAAATTCAAAATCTCCGTATGATTTTGCAGTACCCCTGTACGATCAGTTCTGTGGAGATCTCTCAAATTTGAGTGAGAAAGCCAAAGAAACGACAAAATCGAATATCTATGCTCTCAAGATCTGTGACATGAGATATTTCGAAGAATTCTTGAATGAATTTCAATAATATTACTGTACAATTGGTGAACTAGAGAATACTGATCTAGTTAATCTGTTGCACAGAAAACTCCCTGAACCATGGAGAACAGCTGTGAGAGAAAGCATAGCTGAAAAACCAATTGAAAGATTTTCAGTTGGAGGAATTGCCGACAGAATCCGGCAATTACTGAAAGAGCAATGCAAAGCCAATCTTAGAGCTAAGATGGCCAAGAAACAACTCAAAGGAGTTGAAAATTTCTGTTATGGAATATTGGATATGCCCACAAATTGGGGATGTCATGATTCCAAGTTCCACAGAAAGAAGAAAGGAAAATATTACTCTAAAAATTTCAAAAAGAGTAATCAGAAAAGAGATTGAAAATTCAAGAGAAGTTCCAATTACAAGAAACAACAGGATGAAGATCCTAAAAGGAAATTCTTCAAGAAAAAGAAGAATACTCAGCAACATAAACAACCAAGCAAGAAAGCTTGCAGATGTTGGTTATGTAAAGCTGAAGGGCACTATGCCAATGAATGCCCGGAAAAGGGTAAAAGATATACTAAATCTCTCTTTGAAGAATATGAGCAAATAGTAGAAGTAGCAAACATGAAAGGCTACGAAATAGCCTATTCTGATGATGAAGAAAACGACGACAGGTCAGTTTACTCTACCTGGTCTGAAGAAGAAAATTCATTTGAGTCTGAGACAGATTCTGAAGTATAGTACTTCGAATCCAGACAAATGAATATTTTGAGAATAAAAAATTGGGAAGAAAGTAAGACAGAATCTTTAATGTCTTCTTATCAGGTTAACCCTGGAACATTTGTTTGTGACTACTGCCTGTGTCACGAAAAGAACGGTCTCCCTATGTTTTGTGAAAAGTCTAAGAAGACTTATCACAAAGAATGCTTCATAGCTGAAGCAAGAAAAAAGACCAAAAATGGCCTTGTCAGCCAATTGGTTGAACAAGAATATGAAGAATATTTCTCTGAGAAAAAAGAGAAAGAAGTAGAAACTCTGTTCCAAGAAATCATGGAACCATCTTCCTCAAAAGTAAAGGAAGAAATCATCTGTGAAGAAAAAATCGATGAAAATATTGAACTGGTTGAACCACCAGAAATTGTTCCAGAAGAATGTAAACCATTCATTCCACAGGAACAAGCTCAAGAAAATGAGCTTCAACAGTCAAAGGTCGTCTCTACTAGTAGATACAGCAACTACATAGAGATTGGACTGAAATTCCTTGATCACAAAAAATATCATCTACATGCCTTTGTAGATAATGGATCGGGATTTACTGTTGCAAAGAGATTTGCAATTCCAGACGAACTCTGGAAAGAAGATAAGAAAAAATCTGCTACTGGTGTTACATTTGATAGAAGCCATCTCACCATGAAAAAAGTAGCAAAAAATGTTCATATCACCATTGGTGGAGGAACATTTATCATCCAGAATGTTTGGCAGTCTGAAGGCCAAGGATCTGATTTCCTGTTGGGAAATGATTTTATTCTCCAACAAAGATTCATTCAGGATGAAGAAGCGATAGGCTTCAGAAAAGGAGCATGGGTGTTATGGGCAGACCGACTCACACAAGCAAAAAGTGTGGTGGGTCCTGGTTTTACTACCCAATATCAGATGTCGCAACAGAATAGTGGTAATCTTACCCCATACAAACCCAAACTCGAGCCCATACTCCAAATTAAGCAACAAGAAGAATTACTTGTTGAAGAGTCTTCTGAAGAAGAAGGAGAAGAAGAAGAAACTAGTGAAGATGAAGAAGCTAGTTTCATCCATGAGCACAACCTCAAGCATTTTCAGAACAAGCTTGAGTCTCAGAAAATTCCCACTCTTGAAAAAATCAAGAAACTACTCGAGCAGAATATCGATGTAGATCCTCAGAAGTTTTGGGAAAAAGACCCAGTGGTCTGTGAATTAAGATTACATGACATGAATGCCATCTGTCATGTCAAAGCCATTCCTCAGTACAAAGAGGAAGATAAAAAAGAATTCAGAAAAGATATTGAAGATCTCTTGAACAAGAGATTAATTCAACCTTCCACTAGCCCTCATCATGCTCCAGCATTCTACGTGAGAAATCATGCAGAAAACCTACAAGGAAAAACTAGAATGGTGATTGACTACAGAGATGTCAACAAAAAGACTGTCAAAGACGGGTATCAAATTGCTCAAGTAAGAGTATTGATCAACCAGCTCAGAGGAGCTAAAGTCATTTCGAAATTCGATGCAAAGTCGGGTTTCTGGCAGGTCAAGATGCATCCTGAGAGTATTCCTCTCACTGCATTTGGAACACCACAAGGTCATTACGAATGGCTGGTAATGCCTTTTGGTCTAAAGCAAGCTCCCTCAATCTTCCAAAGAAAGATGGACAACATCTTCCAACATGTTCTATATAGATGACATTCTAGTCTTCTCCAAAAACAGAGAAGAACACATGAAACACCTCCACGAGGTTGTAAAGCTGATAGTTCAGCATGGAATTATCCTAGGTGAAAAGAAAATCTTCTTTATCCTCGATGAAGTTGATTTCCTAGGAATAAACATCAAGAATGGAGTGATAAAACTCCAACCTCATATCCTTGAAAAGATCTGGAAATTCCCAGATAGAATTCCCTACGCTAAGAGTCTAGAGAGATTCCTTGGTGTCATAAATTATGGGAGAGATTTCATCCCTAAAATCTCAGGGTTAACAACAATGTTATCTCCTAAGACAAGTTCCAAAAGAAAATGGAACTTCACAGAAAATGATGAAAATATTATGAAGCAGATAAAAAATCTCTACAAAAACCTCCCTCCTCTACAACAACTAGAGGAAAATGATGAAATTATCCTCCAAACAGATGCGAGTGATAATTACTGGTCCGGTGTGGTTCTGGCAAAAACGCCTGGAACTAACAAAGAAAAGATCTGTAAATTTTGTAGTGGCAAGTTCAGCCCTGCAGAACTGAATTATCCCACAGGGGAAAAAGAAATCTTGCCTGTCAAGAAAACAATTTTAAATTCTCCAGCTTATCTTGGAAAACCCTTTACTGTCCGCACCGATTGTGCCAGAGTAAAGAATTTCAAAAATTTCAAACTTGATAAAGCTGCTGATAGAGGAAGATTAGCAAACTGGCAATTATTTCTTAACCAATATGATTATACTGTTGAATTAATTGCAGGAAACAAGAACTATCTTCCAGACGCATTGACCAAAGAAATGGCAATGTTCAGCCAAAGAGAAGATGACGAAGGTCGTAATCCCAGAAGCAGAAGGACTGGGAAAGAACAGGAGCTTGAAGAGGATCCCAAAGAAACCAAAGAAAAAATCCTTAAAAGGTTTCTGCTAAGCTCAAAAGGCTTGGCCACAACTGATCAATCCCAGGGTAAAGGATTGGCTAGCCCGTCTCAAACGGCAGACGGTAAAGGCTCATCAAGACCGTTGACGGCTGCTGCTTTGCCAAAAAGCAGACCAACTCCAACTGGAGTTATAAATGTTGTTAATTATGAATTGAGAACTTTTGATACTCCTGTGTTCAGAACTGGCAGGAGACTGGCTTATCACCAGAAGGCAATCCTGGATAATCTTTTATTTGCCTTCCAAGAAAGAAGCAGTGGTCTGATGTTCCCAGCTCTCTTTGCATTAGCTGAAGAACTCTATGAAAATGGTAGGCCACAGTTTGAAGAAATGCATACACAGCAGAGTGCTGTAAGAAAAGAAAAAATTCACTCCCTTGAAAGTCCTGAAAGTGCTAGGGTTCGTATCATGGCACTTAATGAATCAGATTGGCATGAATTCCATAGTCTGATAGGAAGTCATAATTCTGAAGATCGAGTTCCCCCAACTCTCTTTATTATTGCAGGACCTTATGTTGGGAGATACTTAGTCAATGTTCAGAGTGAACATCCTCAAGAACACAAGCTCTGGCTTGTTGAAAATGGTTTTGTCCATAATCTGTGGACTAAAACAAATGATGATCTGAAGGGTTTGCCACCTATCATTGTCAACACAGTCAAAAATATTAGAAAAAATGACTGTATGCTTCGTCTGAAGTTCAGATCCACCCCTCCAGAATGGATCCAGAAGGCAAATGGTGAGGTTGAGTATATTTCTCCATATCACTATGTGAGAATTATTCAAAGGAAATATCTGCAACCTGCCTGTGTTGGGTAAAATGGTCAACCTAATTCAAGCATCCTATGGATGAAGGCCATGACCCTGGAATACATTAAGAAGATCATCTCTGAAGATATCAATAATACCTTCCTGGCAACAGGAGAAAAAAACTATTATCACTGCATACGATCATCCTGACATAGTCAGCAGTGACCTATTCCTATCTCTCACCAGAAAAGAGATAGATTCGACAATGGCATGCATGCATTGGGTGGAAAAGCTTGAAAATGACAACCACTACAAGATGTATGTTGATACAGACGTCGAAGATAATGCAATAACAGTTAGAATGGCCCAGACAAACAACAACTCCTTTGTCTTTGGCCATCATTCAGAAACAGATGAGAATATGTGAAGTAGTCACGGGTGAAGAAGAATAGCACCAAAATAGCAACTGTTGCCTTTAAGACTTCTGCTTAAAGCAAACTTTTACTTTTTCCAAAAGTGAAGTAAGAAACATTTCACCTCTCACCTACCCTGACTTTTGGCTTTTCCTGTACGACCTCCACCAGCAGGAGCACTTAGAAAAATAGAAGTTCACAGAGTTGTTCTGTACATTTTTATGTTTTGAATTCTAGTTTGAGTTCCGCTCCTTATATAAAGAGCTTTAAGTTCCATTTGTAAGGCATCGAAAAATTGAGTAGAAGAGTCTTCTCTCAAGAAGTACGAAAGCCATAGTAGCAGTGTGTTTTCCTATTTGCAGTAGTGTGCTTTCATTACAAGTAAGTACCTGTTTTCATTCTTATGGATAGCTAAACAGCCTTTTGCTGTTTACCTGAGAATGAGGCTCTGGATTTCTAGCATGTATCTCTGTTGAATAAATAAAATAAGGATTACCCACCCATTTTATCAAAAGTAGCAAAATTAAATATCTATAGCTATCACTATCTGTTTCATAATTTTGCATTCCATCTATAGCTATCACTATCCGTTTCTTATATGCAGTCTGAAGTTTGAAAAGTTTTGCCTACCAGAAAAAACCAGTTTTAAAACTAAGATTAAGACAAGCAGCAGTGATTCCGCCAGTTAAAGTATCCGCTAGGCAGGAAGCCGTTAGGAGAAAAACTTGGGCATGTTGAGGGCTAGTCTTGTTTTTATTTTTGTTTTTTAATGAAGTTTCTAAGGTAGACAAAAGTTCTAAAGCTCAGGATAGCATAGGAACTACCCCTTTTTAGTCTTTTCCTAAGCAAATAGTAAGATACGAAAAGGTTGGTGCATTTGGGCATAATACATAGAATTTTTGGGCATACGGGAGATATCCCTAATTAATTTGGTTTGGGGTTTGTTAGCCCTATTATTATTTTTCTATTCAAATACTGGGAAACGTCTCTTGAAATCTCCCAAAGATCGAAAGTAGAAGTTTGACATCTGTTAATTAAGACTAGTCATTCACACATGCTCTGCATGTCCAAGTATTTTTTATTTTATTTTAAAAAAAATAAAAAATAAAACTGTCATTATAGAGAGAAGATAGTGGGAGTAAAAAGTGGGTTGTGGGGTTTTTTTTTTTTAATAATAAAAGTATATTTTGTAAATGTCATAATTGTCCTTGTGATTTAATTAATTGTCAAAGTTTTTTAATATTCTAAGGTCATTTCTGTCAAAATTTTTGATTTTGGCTAACAAACCATCTTCTCCTAATAATAGTATAGATATATGCTCCATGATCAAGTCATACGTAGAATTACAAGGTAAACAAATTGGCGTACGTGGTCTTTGTGGCGTGTGGCAAAATGAGAAATGAATTTAACTTTTAGATAATATATAACTAGTTTTTGAAGCAAAACTAACTCCTACACAATTGGAAATTATTCTATGCACCGACGGTGTAAATGGCCTAACACTTATAAGATGATCTCAACCCTTAATATTTATAACACTACTAGAAAAATTGAATCAGACGACGCCACTCAGACGACATACTAGAGTTTTCCGTCGTGTGATTGATTTTTATTTTTTTAGACGTTGTTTTTAGAAAATCTGTCGTCTGATATGGAATTATGAATCAATTCAGAAGACGTATAAGGACAGAACCGTTGTATGACCCTAAAAAAATTTGAGCGCCAAGTTTGCCACCAAGTTATGTCATGCCAAACCCATCTGAAGCCCTAAATTTTCCCCAACATGTGTCAGTCATACGACGATAAACAAAAAACATGTCGTCTAATAAATATGTCTGACAGAAAGGAGGGAAATTTCCCTCCTCCATCTTTCTCCAGCTCCTCAAGGCGGGAAGTCCAATTAATAAGAGACGAGGCCTTTGATTGTATTCAGACGACGTTCTTACGTAAACCCATTGTGTGATTCCTTGTCCAAATTGATAGGGCCTCACAAATCCGGCTGAAACCCCAACACTTGGAGAAAAAAACATAACAAAAAGAACTAAATAATAGCAAAACGTACCCCTCTTTCGACAGCTAGCCCTTGCTCTATGTTAATTGACTCACCTCACTGTCGACAGATCCAAAAACAAGACCTAGCTAGCTCTCGCCCAGTGGCCTCACTCTCGACACACCTAATCCAAAACCGGAATCCTCTCTATCTCAACATACCCAAAGCCAAACGAAATTCCTCACTCTGTAGCCTAGACCTCACTCTCCCAAACCCTCATTCTTCTCTCTAACCAATCTCATCTCTCTTAGAATGAGATTGAGTCGGTGAACTGAGATTGAGTCGATGAACTGAGATGACGCCAGTTCAGCCTCTCTAGATCTAATCGATTCCCTTGGAACGAAGCACTGCTAGCCTCTCCGACTGGTTCTCGTCGCACCCAGGGGCAAGTGGAGACCAAATTGTTTCTTTTTCCCGTCGCACCCAGCTACAAGATCAAATTTCTGGTATGAAATCGTTTCTTTCTGTTGATTCTCTTCGATTCTGTAACTCGGTTTTGCTATTACATCTTGTTTTCACTTGGGTCCTCTCAAGTTACGATATATTGTTGTAATTATCATGCGGTTTTCTGGAATAGAGAAGGTAAATTCAACCCAAGACAGAAAGTCTGGTTTTCTGGAATACCCAGCCAATTGATGATAATAGAATAGAATAGATTCTTTCTGCTGTTTGATTGTGGGTCTATTGTGTGCTTGATTTTGGTTAGATATGATGGATCCTGCTGTTCTTGGTATGAATATTGGGTTATTTCAGCTATTCTGGTCGAATTTACAATGTGAATTGGTTTTTGATGTTGGGATACATTACTTTAACCATGGAGCTTAATTACTTTTGTGAATCTAGTAGCTTTCTGTAAGCATATAGTTCATATTTTCTGGAGGATTTGTGCAGATTTTCTATTCTGTTCTGCTCCGTAAAAATACTTCTCAATTCAAAATTTATAAAAGAAAATATAGGGATTGGTTAGTGATTATCATCTAGTCATGTATGACAATCTTCTTGAGTTTATGCAGTGGAAACCATATTACTGAATCCTGATTCAAAATGCATAGTTTTATTAGGTAATTTACAGTTAAATCAAAATAGAAGCTGAAAAGTGCAATCCTCTATCTCTGTGAAATTGGGTTTTTGGCTTTTAGCTTATATTCAAAATGAACTCTTTATTACAGATTGAACTTTTGAAAACCAGAATCAACATCTGCTTGCATTATTGTCAACTAAATTTTCAATGCATGCATAAATAAAAGAACAATGAATTTAAAACAGAAGTAAGACATCTAGTTATCCATTTGAGTATCGAGGATTGTTGATATATAGTTCTTGCATCTTGTCATTGTGGACAAAATGGACAGATTCTTTCAATTTTAAAATTACTTGCCTTGATCTAATATTCAGTTTCAGAATTTAGAGCACATACTAGTGTTGTGGGTTTGCTCAACAATTAGTAATCGTAAGAATTGTATACTCATCAGGAATCGATGAGATGAACTCATGAGCATAAAATACCTTTACATGTACAGCCCATTCTATATCTTCGTAACCATATCTTATTGTTGACTTGATGTTAATGTGAAATATATTTGGTTCGAGACGTAAAAATTTTATTGTCAACTCAAGAAAGTTTTGCTCATGAGAGGGAAAGTAGCAATATATATTAGTGGTTAGTGAGACTTCCTGCTTAACTAACATATATATAAATGGTGACTATTGGAATAGCTCAAAATTTAGCCTTGACTTAATCAACCCCATTGTGAACTGTAATGTCAATGTTTAAAGTAAATTAGCAATTAAGTATACGAGTTCCACGCTTCCTGTCAAACATTGGAGTTTCTCTGATTCGCAAGTTTAATTTTTGTTTTTTTTAATTTCCTGTCAATTGTTTTTGGTTCTGTGAGTTTGGTGATGTTTTAGGTAGATAGCAATGCTATAATAAACTGCTAAAGTGCTACTGATGTCACTTAGAGGTATTATCTATTATGGAAGATACTAAAATTTGGTGCATGGATGCACTTGGAGTATTATTATTTATTTGAGAATGTCTTTTTTTTTTTTTTTAATATAATGGTATCTCATTTGGACAGTAAAGATAAGAACAAGAAACCGAAAACTTGATTGTTGTTCAAGTTAAATTCAAGCCTTTCTATTGAATGTTGGAGATTAATTTTGCAACATAATGAGCACCTTATGGTCTAGATGAGTTGATATTTGTTGCTTTATTAATTTGGATTGAATGATACAGGGAATTTAGTAACATTGTTCAGAACACATGTAGTTAATCTTTAGGTGCCGTTTTGATCTCTTATTTGAAATTCTAACCAAGATACTTGATTGTTGTTCTATTTGAAGGTTTTCTCAAATTCAGCAAGAGTTGGAGGCTTAGATGGAGTATTGATACCTTGGGCAAGAAGATTAAACACGGTAACTTTACTTACTTTATGATGTTCTATTTTCATTTGGTTGGTTAATGATTGAACAATGAGAAGTTGATGAGGATACATCAACCCTATATTTTCATTGCACTTACCTGTAGAAATTGCTAATTAAATCTTGATATTGGTTCAATTTTATAGTGATTTGCATCAGTTTTGCATACTGCTCTTACTAAGTAATGATTTTATTATAAGTAAACTCGAGAAGTTTAGAGATTTTTTTTTATCTATGAGTGTTGTTACTTTCTTCCAGTCCACTAACCAAGGTTTATTTAAATGCTAAGATCCTGTAAGCATCCGTTTTGCCATTGGTTATGTACTAAAGTACCTCTTTTGTTACATGAACGGCAGGAAACTTGTGGAGATTGCAAGGGTAAGAGAGAAAGGGAGCTCAAAAAGCTGCTGGAAAATTTTAATAGCAAACGAAGGTTAGTCAATTCAACCATACAATTGATTCTTTGAACTTGGTTACTTTAATGGGATTGATAAGTTGTTTTGTTGAATGCTTAAACTTTGTGGCAAGATATAATATGGGTTGTTGATGAGAATTTTATCTATATATATATGCTTAAACTTTGGATTTTGAATGTTGTGTATTTGTATATGTGTTGTGGAACAGCGGAATGATATGCTATTTGTTGTCTTCTTTATTTAGATGGAAGATAGGTCTTGGATGCATGCAGATAAAAGATCTTTAGCTTATGAGTTAGGGGTGGGAAGTTTCTTGAAGTTTGCTTTAGAAAATGTGAAAAATCCTAACAATGTTGCTTGTCCATGTTCAAAATGTGGCAATATGGATTTCTTTCCTATCTCTGTTATCAAGACTCATTTGTATTATAATGGGGTTGATGAAACTTATAAGGTATGGAAGTGGCATGGGGAGAAAGAAGATACGTCTTCGGGTAGTAGTGAAGATTCAGCCTCAGGTTCAATTGAATCTGAATCTGTGGGTGGGAATGTTGGGGTAGATTGTACAATGGATGGGTCTGATGAGGAGGATGAGTTTTCATCAGAGTGCAATGATTTTAAGGAGTTTGTTGAGGATGCAAATAAGCCATTATACCCTGGCTGTGTACGATTCACAAAGTTGAGTGTGCTGGTGAAGTTGTATAATTTAAAAGCTAAACATGGAATGAGCGATGCAGCTTATTCTGATTGGCTGATTGCTTTTGGTGAGCATCTTCCGGAAGGTAATGAAATTCCTACATTTGTTTACGAGGCCAAGAAGACTTTGGGGGCACTAGGGATGGATTATAGGAAGATACATGCATGTCCTAATGACTGCATTTTGTACAGAAAACAGTACACAGATAATGTCAATTGTCCTACATGTGGCGTCTCTAGGTGGAAAGTGGGAAAAAATTCCAAGGAGAGAGAGGGTGTACCCGCTAAGGTACTCTGGTATTTTCCACCGATTCGTAGGTTTAAGAGAATGTTTCAATCTACAAAAACATCTAGTAGTTTGACTTGGCATGCCACTGATAGACGAAAAGATGGGTTAATGCGTCACCCGGCTGATGCGTTGACCTGGAAATCAGTTGATGAGAAGTGGCCCGAGTTTGGTTTAGAGTCAAGAAACCTTAGGCTTGCGCTATCATCAGATGGCTTTAATCCTCATAGTTCCCTAAGCAGCAAATACAGTTGTTGGCCAGTCATTCTTGTCAACTATAATCTTCCTCCTTGGCTTTGTATGAAAAGAAAATACATGATGTTAACGTTGATTTCCGGGCCTAAACAACCTGAAAATGACATCGATGTCTATTTAGAACCATTAATCGAAGATTTGAAAGTTCTTTGGGAGGGAGTAAAGGGAGTTTATGATGCCTGCAGCAACGAGTATTTTACTCTTAAGGCTGCACTTTTTTGGACAATCAATGACTTCCCAGCCTATGGTAACTTGTCTGGGAGCATTGTTAAAGGGTATAATGCATGCCCAATATGTCTTGAAAAGACATTACCAAAGAGGTTGGTCCATGGAGGGAAGATGGCTTATATGAGGCATAGAAGGTGGAAAGCAAGAAACCATCCTTACCGAAAGCAACGGGCTGCTTTTGATAACCACCAAGAACTTGAGGCTGCTCCTGTTCCATTGAGTGGAGAAGAAGTTCTGAAAAGGATGGAAGAAGAAGTGTTAAGTTGGCCATTTGGGAAGAAACATCCTTCTCCTCCGTACAAAGGGGATGAGGATGAAAATAGACCTTGTTGGAAGAAGAAGTCCATCTTTTTTGAACTTGAATACTGGAAATTTCTTCCGGTTTGCCACTGCCTAGATGTGATGCATATTGAAAAAAATGTTTGTGATAGTCTTTTAGGCACATTGTTAAACATTCCAGGAAAAACAAAAGATGGCATGAAGGCCCGTTTAGATCTGGTTGAGATGGGCATTAGAACTGAACTTACACCTAATCTTGATGGTCCGAAAAAAAATCGCTTGCCATTAGCGAGTTGGAATCTGACCTTAGATGAGAAGAAATTAGTCTGTGGTTGTTTTTGTTGTATGAAGGTCCCTCATAACTACTGTTCGAACATTCACAATCTGGTTTCAATGGATGATCTAAGGCTTAGTGGGATGAAGTCTCATGATTGTCATGTGTTAATGCAACAACTCCTTTCCGTTGCATTAAGGGCTGTATTAGACAAACCGGTTAGAGTTGCTGTTATCAGGTTATGTCTTTTCTTTACTGAGATTTGCAGCAAATCATTTGAGGTATCTAAGCTGCCCAAAATTCAAAGTGATATTGTTGAGACATTGTGCTTGCTTGAGAAGTATTTTCCTCCTTCATTCTTCGACATAATGGTACATTTGACGGTTCACCTAGTGAGAGAAATTGAATTATGTGGACCAGTTTTCTATCGGTGGATGTATCCGTTTGAAAGATACATGAAGGTTTGCAAGGGTTATGTTCGCAATAGAAATCGTCCTGAGGGTTGTATAGCAGAGAATTACATTGCAGAAGAAGCTGTGGAGTTTTTAGCCGAACGCTTATTGTCCAACCAAACTATTGGAATTCCAAAACAGCGTTCTAAGGAGTGCAAGCCTACTTCTGGTGCTAAAGTGTCCTCTTTCTATGGTAGTGAGTTCAACCAAGCACATCTTTGTGTTCTACAAAACACCGAAGAGTTCAGAGCCTACTTTATGTAAGTCCAATTTTTTGTTTATCTTTTCTCTTCTCTATATTTAATATTAATCTCTTCATAAGATATATTTAACCCTGCAACTTTTTTTGGCTTTTTGTCTGCAGCGAGCATATGGAATATTTGAAGGCAGCTTTTCCGAGGTTCAAAAAGAATAAGAAGTGGCTTAAAGACAAACAAAACAATTCATTTGCAAATTGGGTGAAGATAAGGGTAAGGCATGGGATGTATGAAGTTCTATATCATCTTTTAGCTGCTTTCAATTAGTTAAATGATGCTTGTTTATGTAGGCTTGACTTAGTAATAATTTATCTTTACAGGTGGGGCAACAATTGGATGATCCTGAAAGCAACATATCTGAAACAGTTCGGTGGATTGCGGAAGGACCAAGCCATGAAGTAGCAAGATTCAACAGTTACAAAATCGACGGAGTTCAGTTTTACACAAAGTCACTTGACAATGTTCGAGTGTGTCAGAATAGTGGCGTCTACCTAGAGGCTGAAGCTATGGTTGTTGCTAGTGCTAGGGACAGAAAACCTGTAGATGATGATATGAGCTTCTATGGGGTGATAGATGAAATTTGGGAGCTGGATTATGCTAAGTTTAGACTGCCCCTCTTTAAGTGTGATTGGGTTGAGAGTTCAAAGGGTGTCAAGGTCGACGACCTTGGTTTCACGTTAGTGAATTTGAAAAGGATAGGCCATCTAAATGACATATTTGCTTTGGCTACATCTGTCTATCAAATTTTTTATGTCCAAGATCCTGTGGATCCTAGGTGGTCAGTTGTTCTAAGAGTCCCACAAAGGGATTACAATGACTTGGCTCATGATGATGAGCTTGGAGACACTATAATCGATCATCAGCCCTTCACTGATAGAATGCCATCTATTGAGAGTGGAGAGGGAGAAATAGGTTACATTAGAGCAGAAAGTGAGACCATTTTGGTTAATGAATAATAGAACTGCTCATTGTAATGTTACTTGAAGAATGATTAAGTTTGTTAATGCATGTAATGAATTTCATATTACTGTGCCTTATATGGTTGTTTGTACATGTTTATGTTGAAGTTGGAATCTGACCTGGGTTATTTAGCTGATTTGATTTTTCTTCATTGTACTTATATTCATGACTAATCGGTATTCATTTGAATGTATTTGGATGATGATTGATTTGTTTTTATTTAAATGCTTAGTAGGTAAGCGTCCGTTTTGCCTAACTTTTGTACTAAAGTACCTATTTTGTTATATTTTGGCAGGAAACTTGTGGTGATTGAAGGGTAAGAGAGAACGAGAGCTTAACAAGCTACTGGAAAATTTTAATTGCAAAATAAGGTTAGTCAATTAAACTCTACAATTGATTCTATAAACTTGCTTAATTTAATGGGGTGATAAGATACCAAGTTGAATGATTAAACTTTGTGGCAGCATATAAAATGGATTCTATGTTGAAATGAAATTACTATTATATATATATATATATATATGTTGTGCAGAGTATAAGTACTATAGTTTCAACTTATTGGTTTTTTGCTTGGTATAGATAATGGTGCATTCAAAGGCTGTGTCATCACCAACAAAGAAGACTTCAAAATCACATAAAGTAAGGAAGTCGAAGTCTTCAAAGACCAAGGATAGGGAATCTGTTTCACAAAGAGATTCTGCTGCAAGTGTGAGTAAAAGAAAGAAGCGCGGGAAGAAGAAGAAGACGCAGGAGGAGGATGAGGGATGTACTGGAGGGCTGAAGCTGCTCAAGCGTCACCGCGTTACAATGTCAAGGATGACAACGGGCAGGATTCTAAAGAAGAAACTTATAGTCCAATTTGATAAGAATGGGGATCCAATAGGGAATAATGCAGATGCACTACAATCCTACATCGGCGTTTTGGCAAGAACCAATATCCCAATTTCAATAGCATCTTGGCCTAATGTATCGAAGACAAAAAAAAACAGTCTATGGGAGAACGTTTTGGTAAGTGTTTATTAATTATTAGTGAGTTTTTAATGTTAGAGCATACTCTAATATTATTTATGCTACTGCAGCTTTCTTTGTTAATTCACATTCATGTTAGAGACATGTCCTAATATTATTTATGCAACTGAAGTTTCTTTTTATTAATACACAAACATGTTAGAAGCATGTTCTTATATTTTTGCTGCCATCAATGCTTGTTTTTATGCAGACATCATTTGTATTGGGACCTGAATGCAAGAAGATGGTTTTAAAATCTGCTGGAACGAAATGGAGAGAATTTAAGTCAAGACTGACAACATTGTATGTGTTGCCATATTTGGATGCTCCTGAATCTTTACAATTTCCCCCAGATGACTATAGGTTTATAACGGTTGATGACTGGAATGTTTTTGTAAAGGAAAGGACAAGCGAGTCATTTTTGGTACGTTTCTTGATCAAATGTTTAACTACATTTCAGAAAGACATAAGAATAAGATGTGTGCTTATTTATGTAAATGAAATGCAGAAAAAGCATGAGGAACAAAAGGCAAGGCGCCGTAAAAATGTGTATGATCACCATATGTCGCGTAAGGGATACGCGGGATTGAGAGAAGAGCTGGTTAGTACAAATGTCAGATATTTTTAGCTGTAAGGCTACATCATATATCATTTTAATGTAAATCTGATAGAGCTTTTTTGAGACATAGTCTAAAATCGAGCCGGAGAAGGAAATCGATAGAGCAACACTTTGGGTCAAAGCACGCCAAACCAAACAAGGAACTTTTAAACATGATGTGATTAAAGAAACTGCTGAAAAAATTGTATGTATCTCGTTTCATTTTGCTATTCTAGTTTGCTGTCATTATTGCATTTCTGATATTTAACCTGAAACCTATATTGCATATGGTAGGAGACACTGAAACGCAAGGAACGTGACGGTGAGCTGACCGTAAATGGAAGTAACGATGTGCTGACATTAGCTTTGGGGACTCCGGAGCACACGGGAAGAGTTAGAGGCATAGGGGGTTATGTGTGTAACCCAAATGGATACTTCAACCTTCCAAAACGCAGAAAGGAGAGCGTTAATGAGTCAATGAGACAAAGTGTGAGGAAGATACTTGAAGAAGAGAAACAGAAATTGGAGGATGAGTTGAGGGAGAAGATATATGCTGAAGAGAGGGAAGAGATAGCGGCCGAGGAGAGGGAAGAGCTAGCGGCCGAGGAGAGGGAAAAGATAGGGGCTGAAGAGAGGGAAAAGATAGCAGCTGAAGAAAGGGAAAAGATAATGGCAACTGAAAGGGCAATCTTACTTTCTAGGATTGAACAATTGGAAGCAAGAGTTGATGTAAGGAGCCATGAGGTAGTTACCACTGTTGGAGTAGGAAAAGTTGTGGGCAATGACCACACATCTGGCCAAGCAAGTTGTTCACATGCAAAAGATTCATGTCTTAAGGCTCCTGACAAACAAGACAATGTTGTAGAAGATGGCGCAGTGAAAAATGTTTTGGATGCGATGGAGAAAGAGTTGCTGCAAAATCAGAGGAAGAAGACTTCAAAGGTCAAGGAGTCGAACATTGATTTTGAAGCAGCAATTGAAGAAGTTACCCATGAAGATAATGCCGGGAAGAATCAATTGCATATTGATAGGGTGATAAATGATAAAGAGGAAATAGAATCGGTGGATTTGACCTTACTTGATCAAAGAACAAAGGTATATTTAGCTGCATAATTATTTACATATTGTTCTAGTTGCATCTGTGTGTGATTCAATTCTGGAATTCAATAATTTCTAGGCTGGGTTTTTATTATAGTTGATATGTTGAATTGGGTAGCTGCCCAAAATCTGTTGATTGACCACTCATGCTAAAAACAGATTGTTCTTATATTTTTGAACGAGTTTCTGCATATCAGTGTGCTCATCTTATTATGTGTATTATTATTTACTCAATTGTTGGTATATATAGGTAAATCCTACTGAGAAGAAATGCAAGTTAGCATTGGGTTCAACTGACCATATTGTTGCTCTTGCTACGGTTATCACAAGCGATGGTCCATTAGAAGTTTGTCATGGGACTCCATTGGGAGATGACAGATTACGTGTTTCTGTTTATGCTGCTTTGGAGGAAAAGGCTGTGATTCCATTTGTTGTGGAAGATGAGATAACAACAGTAAAGCAAGCTATGGGGAGCTGGGTAATGTGGCCAAAAAAACTGATCATATTTGATGAAAAGGTACATATATTTGTCAATGAACAGCGAGTTTTTATTTTGATATTGTGAGGATTTTCCTATTGGTAACTATCTTGTTTGTTCATTTAGAAAAAAACAAGTGGTAAAGCAAGTAGGAAGCAGAAAAGGAATCATTTTGCGGAAGATGTAGAAGAAGAGTTTGACTTGCAGTCACTCGAATCAAGCTTACCAGCCGCATTGCAGAAGTTATATGAGTGGGGAAAAGAAGGATTCAAAGATCGGAAAGCTGTTTGCTTTTATAAAGAAGAGCCCGTATTCGGTATTAATGCTAAGAGCTATCTACTTGGCTTGGATGTTAAAAGGCTTGCAAACATGGCGGAAGTAACAGGAACCATCATAGTGCTGTACATGAGGTAAATTTATTACGGTAACATGAAGTTTAGAACCTTTTTTGGTTATTCGTTAGTATGTGATATATGTATGTTCCCTGTGCTTTAGGTACTTATATGATGTGCTAAAAAAGTCCAAAATGGTAGACATGGTTGGTTTCGTTGACCCAGCCTTGACTGGTGAGATAGGGTGTGGGAGTGCAACAACGAGGTCCCGAAGTATAAAAGATCGCCTCATAAGTGCTTCTCCAAACCAGATTTTCTTAGTGCCTTACAATGCATCGTATGTATATGCTTAAACCAAAGCTTTATTATTCATATATTTGCCGCTTTTACATGCACATGGTTATTTTCCTAAAATGATTTTAATGAACTGTAGTGCTCATTGGGTATTAACTGTGATCGATCCGGACAATGACACTATCTATTTCATGGATCCGTTAAAAAGACGCCTTGGAGGTAACGGAGAATGGAAAGATATTGTTGACACGTAAGTTGCTCAAAACTTACTTGTTCACTGGAAGTTTGTTCAACTATGCTGGTCCTTTCTATTGTTGGTCACCTTATACATTAATTGTTGGTCTTTTCTAATGTTGATCTGCTTATATATAGTGCCATATCAATGTTTAGAGCGGACCGCAACAAGAAAGGACGAGGTTTTCCTCAATGGAAGAACATGGCAGTATGTGTTTGATATATTCATTTACTTTTGAATAATACTTCAGTCAATAATGAGTAATATATGTATATGTTGTTAATTGATGGTGCACGTTGTGTATTTTTGAAGGGTATTCCATCACAGCCAAATGACAAACAGTGTGGCTATTTTGTGATGAGATATATGAGGGACATCATACATGATACAAACTTGGGTTTTGCAGAAAAGGTAACTGAAGCTTTTCATTTTGAAATAACAAAGTCTAAAGGTTGCTGTTAGTTTTCAAAGGAGTTCGTACTATAGTTTCAGTTTATCAAATGGCATGGCATGAGTTTAATTTGTGATTTTTAAACTATTACAGTGGGGTAGGAGAGCTAACCATGTTTATAGTCAAGTGGAAATTGATGAAGTCCGTAATGAGCTCGCAAGTTATGTGTTGAAGAACATCCTGAAGTTGTAAAGTCTGCAGTTGCTCATGGCCTACGCCCTCTGATGTGAAATAGGCAAGAAATGTGTTTTTGTGGTCTGAAGTGATGATTTAAAGTACATTTCTTCACTTATTTTGCCATTGGAGTAGCATATATAGATGTGCTCCTTATTTTGCTATTGGAGTAGCATATACAGATGTGCTCCTTATTTTGCTATTGGAGTAGCATATACAGATGTGCTCCTTATTTTGCTATTGGAGTAACATATACAGATACGCTCCTTATTTTGCATTGTGTAATCCATTTAGGTACAATCATGTGGGTTATAACAATATTAGATTGATCTATATATACATTAATCTAATTACTGTTCATTTGGTAATTACTGATTTTGGGACTGTCGTGTGAAAGCCTACATCTAGCTAATTTTCTATTATCTGAGTTCAAAACAGACAATGGATGCTTACAAGCAAAAAGAGTGGTGTGAGTAAAAGTCCGACAACGCGCACAAAAATAAACAACCGTCGTCTGAAAACAAAACAGACAATGGATGCTTACAAGCAAAAAGAGTGGTGTGAATGAAAGTCCCACAACGCGCACAAAAATAAACAACCGTCGTCTGAATTCAAAACAGACAATGGATGCTTACAAGCAAAAAGAGTGGTGTGAATGAAAGTCCCACAACGCGCACAAAAATAAACAACCTTCGTCTGAATTCAAAACAGATAACAGCTGCCTTGTAAAGAGCGTTGTGTGACTTAAACTCACACAACGGCCACAAAATAAAGCGACGTGTAATTTGCAATCACACAACAGCTGCTAAGGGTACCCGTTGTCTGAATAATAGTCACACAACAGCTAATGCTGTCGACAGGCTGCCCACATGCTGTCGACATGCTGCCGAGCCCTTCACACGACAGTTCCCTACAATCGATCTTCATCAGACGGCGCCTCGATAGACGACGCTTTACCGCCATATCAGACGACGGTTTTTAGCTGTCGTCTGATTCAATTTTTGTAGTAGTGTAATTAATATTTTTATTAATAACTTAAGAGTGTATTTAATATAATCCAACCATCCATTTATGTCGGTGCAAGTGCACGGCGGTGCACTGAATCCTCCCCCAGCGAATCATAAATACCTATAGAAAAAGTTGAATTATTTATCATCTTTTTGTTTACATATATCACTTTATGATGTGAATAATATTCGAAACAACTAGTATTACTGGAGCAAAATTGTATATAAATGGTTTAACATTTATATAGTTATATTCACTTTTAGGTACTAAATTTACCGTAAAATATAGCTTAATTAATATATTATATTAAGCTGGATCTATATATTTTTGGGTACTTTTAATTCATACGTAAATGGAATGATAGGCATTAAGTCGTGGGTGTACGATTATATATATTGTAAGACTACAGAGTAGGTATCGCTGCCATGGCCATGCCTGCAAGCTTCAGGGCTAGGGGGTCCCGTTGGCTTGATCAACATTAAAGTGGCCTGCTGTCCTGAAATGAACGAAATTAGATAAAACACGGTAAGTACATCGTATTGATCGGAACTGTCAGCGCCTCAGCGGAGCTCTTGACATTGAGAATATATGTATGCATTGTTGCCCGTGGCATTGCCAAGTTTATCCCAAGTAAAAGATTGTATATATTTCTCGATCTTGTGTGTATTGAACTAGGGCAAGTTGGCTCACTAATTAATGGAGTGAATTTCCCACGCTGATCATGATGGTTCTTGTGGCAAGGGCGAAGAGTCCGCCATTCTCATGCTGATGGATCGATCTTCATATATTCTCAGGGTTGAAAAAGATGGCAATGTTGAATATTTTCTTAATGGCAAGTAGCTAGACACTTCAATTGCAGCTTATTTTGTTCATATATATATATATATATATATATATATATATATATATAAAATGCTATTCTCAGGTAAGGATATCCTTACCTAAGTTTATGGAACGGATTTCCAGTTTTTAACCACTTTTCGATAATATATTCATATCTTAATTGTTCAGTTTTTAGGTCCTAATGTATAGATCATCTCTACAAAATTTTAGCTAAATTGATGATTGTTAAAGCATCCAAAACTGCAATTTACACGGACGAACCGAATCTGTACGTTGAACAGGAACCGTTATTGTACATTGTTATAATTTGCAGTTTTAAATGCCTTAACGATCATCAATTTGTCTGAAATTTTACAGAAATGATCTATATATTATGACCTAAAAACTGAACGATTAATATGTGAATATGTGATCGAAAAGTCGCCAAAAACTGAAAATCCATACCTAAACCCTAAAGACTATATATATATATAGGGATCGTCTACAATACATTAATGTACCGATACATCAAGTAGACTACGTTCAATACAGAGGTAGACTAGCTCAGTACATAGGTAGACATGCATGGAGTTAGTCTACCCTTGCACCAAGCTAGTCTACATCTGTATTGAACCTAGTCTACTTGATATATCGGTACATTAATGTACTGAAGTATTTTATATATATATATATATATATATATATATATATCAATATTCTGCAAACTTCTTTGCCATAGTCTATGATCGATTATTATTGTATGATCCAATGACACTGAATTAATAAATGTCAAAGTGCCAATAGCCGCACAGCTGTACGTTACTAATGCAAAAGAAGATTTGTTGCAATTACGACAAAAACCATGCCATGACTAAACCAAGTCTCCGATTGGTAAATCTTCAACAGGAGAAGTTGAGAATGGGCCTATAATATATGACTTGCAAAACTAGGCGATAATTTCACTGTCCATGCAAGACCTGTATATGACTTGAGTAGTGTTAATATCAGCTGCATGCGCTATGTCACAGCAGTTTTTCCCTCTCACCTCCAAGCGTATTTCTGGCAATGAATAGACTTTGATTTTGGTGATGAAATCCGCAGAGTGGTTACCACTTGATGAACAAGGCAGCAAACCACGCGGCGCTACTCTTGAATAAGTGGTAACAGTCTTGTTTCCTTCAACACTCTGATCAATAGAATCAAAATAAAACACATGAGGAGCTTTACATGGATCGTTTGAGGGCCATCGCGTGTTGAACATGTAGAATGGTGGTCTCACATTCTTCTTATAAGGCCTGAATGTCTCGAGGGGTCTCTGTAAAGTACTCCGAGGGATAACATTTTCGTATATGTGAGCAGAGTAGCCCCATGAGATTGAGAAAGACCAGTTACTTGGTCTGTGGTAACATATGGTTTGTTGAAGAAGACGAGACGGGTCAACTTTTGCTGCCTTCATGAGGTGGTTAACGGACTCGGAACGGTTCATGGAGGGGAAGATTGGGTCAACGGCGTCAAGGTGGTGGAGGGAGAGGAATGGAGACTGTGGATGACTTGATAGAAGACCTGATATGTCACCATGGAGATCAATCTGTAATTACAATAAACAGCAAAAAGCCTTAAAATTACCTGTAAAAAATATTAAATGGATCACAATGATTTGATCACAGCAAAGATCCTGGTCTTTCAAGACCTAACTCCTAAAACTAATGATTATTGTTTCAAGAAAGGAAATACTAACTTTTTCAATCAACTAATAACATAGAATTTGTAATTAAATAAAAGGGTGATTACCTGGTGAAACCCCTTTTCTTGAGTCAGAGAAACTCCAAAATCGGTTAAACATTCATGCAACATAAAATCACTAACCCTCAAGTAAGGATATCTCTCAATACATTGATCCAACTTTGTTGACAATGCTGCCACTAGTGGGTAACTCAAGGCATAACCAGCACCACCAAATGCCATATCAAACGAAAAATCGAAATTAGACTTAATACACTCCGAACTTGTTCCGATGTAATGGTACTTCTTATGGTCATACTTTGCTAGAACATCAACCAAATTATCAACAACAAGAACGGTATCATCATCTGCCATTACGTACCATCTTACATCCTTGTCACCCTCTCTAAACGTCTCCAAAACTGTACGCACTATTCGTACTTGGACCGGACTCACAATCTTCGGGTACACTTTTAATCCAGTGATGTCCTCATTGACTCGAAAAGGAGGAAAAGAAGAAGGCCAAGGGAGAAACTGTTTGGTAGGAGCTCTATCCAAAAAGAGGTATCCGCGGGTGACATTTGGTTGCCACCATGCCTCAATGTATGCTTTTTTCTGCTTCCACGTCTTCATGGAGCCAACTATTCCGATCACAATGTGGCTAAAATTGGTAGGAGGGTGACTGACGGGACATGTCGTCGCAGCCGGGAAGCTTTGTTTGAAGGTTTCCAGGAGATTGGAAAGTTGATAATTATTTGATTTATCAAAGAACAAGATGTAAAACAATACCAGAATTAAGCTTGAAATGGCTAGAGTTTTGAATAAAGCTCTAAGCGAGAATGGGGTAGCTAGTTTTTGTTGAGTTATGGTAGAGTTGAGGGAGAGTGGGGAGCACATCTTCAAGGATAGAATGGCGCAGAGGGTTGATTATTCAACATGGAAGCACTACTAAAAAAACATTCTCTGTTGGTAATTAATACCAACCAGTACTAATGTCATTACGTTTCCGTTTATTGTGGTTTTGAGAATTTTAAAGGGTTTTGACTTTTGAAGTCCATAATTCTTGGTTAAGTTTTGCTAATACATCTGATTGTCTTGTTCTTACTCTACATATATTATTTAAGAATTTTTTTTTGGTCAGAATATTATATATGAAGTTGCTTCCTCGTTAGAAAAGATAAACAATGAAGATCTAATGTCAGGATCCATGTGCACGTTCAGAAGTATAGAAATAGGATTCGGCTCCTCTAAAATAAGAAGGGTGTGAATTTACTTCAATTTCATAAAATCTAAACTCTGTCTAATCTAAAAGTCATGACAATTGACACATCACTCTTTCACTAATTTTTTGTTTTTACCAACTTCCAGTTAACTTGCCATTAATCCTAGAAAAGAAAAAATTGGGGATTTCTCGTAAGCGTCAAGTTCCTTAATTGTGCTTCCTTTTTTATTTTCTCTTTGCTTCCATTGCGCTAGGCATTAACCATGGAATGACTTCTTGCATTTTTGTTAATTAATAAATTCATCAAGAAAGCTATGCATTCCCTTTTCTTCCAACACAAACCCAAAAAACACGTCAAGTTCAGTGTGCATTTTGGTCTTCAATCATGGTTTTCTTATTCAAATATATTGATTGATCCCTATATTTTGGGCATCTTCAGATCTGACTGAGGGGCGCGGGGGGTGTTGAGAAACTGTGGTTGCTGTGGAATTAAGGAGGAGTTTGGTAGGAAAAGGTTGAATCTTTGAATGCAATGTGTATGCGACTTTGTTGTAGCAATCAGAACATTGACATCACTGTTTGGGCATTCATGAACATCATGAGTTATTGTGGATGCAACCGTTAATCTAGATTTCGGAAAAGAGAGAAATTGAAAGAATTGCAAAAGTTAAAAATAGAAAGATTGATATGTCACTTGCGAAAGTTGTTTTTCACTAGAAAAAAACAGGTTATTCGTTCATGAGAACAGCCATGGAAGCAAAGATCGAGAAATATAAAAGAAAGCACAAGGAAGGAACTTGACGCAGAGGAGAAACACTGATGGGAAATCTCCTAATTTTTTTTTTTCTAGAGTTAATGGTAAGTTAACTGAGGTTTAGACCAGAAATCAAAAATTAGTGGAATAGTGATATGTCAATTGTTAGAACTCTTAGATTAGAAAGATAGAGGGTCCAGATTTTATGAAATTGAAGTAAATTCACACTTTCCTCACTTTAGAGTAGCCGAACCTCCGATAATGGATAAACACTTCTAGATTTACCGGAGATTTAATGTATGAATATATGGGTCAGATAAAGAAGAATGAGGAGAAGACAGTGGCAACTTCAGACCAGATGATCGTTGACTACATGAGGCAGGCTTTCGTTTTCCCATTCTGCTTGCAAGTTTAATTGTGTTTTAGGAGAAAGTTCTACGTCACATTAATGTATTGGTACATCAATTGTAGATCAATATTCTTTTACTTCGTTTAGTTCATGGAAGGGAAATCAATTCCCTTGTCTTTCCCATAACGATGAGAAATTAAAATTCCTATCAAGTTTCCTTTCCTATGTTTGGTAAAGCAAGGAAAACATTTAGGAAAAACCATTTGATTTCCCTTCCAGTGTTTGGTTGGTGCAGGCAAGGAAAGACAAAAATATATCAATGTTTCAATAATACCCTTGTATTTTAAAATAAACAAATATCATGGAAATTCAAAAGTACACCAATTTTGTCAATAGCAGATTTGAGCATGGATATTGTAGCCCAAAATTTTCGTAATAAATGCTGGGAAATGAGAAGGGAAAATCAATCCCATGGGTCTAAAAGGAATGATCTTCCCTCTATTCTCCCCTTGAAAATACTACCAAAGTTTGTGCCTGCCAAATAAAGGAAATGAATGACTTTCTTTTCCTGATCCCTGAAATTCGTGAACCAAACATAGTCTTATAGTAAAGAATCTCCTTGCTTCGTAGATTAACTCAAAATTAAGCGCTAAACTAGTGTACTAATACATGAAGCTGGTCTAGCTTTATATTAATTGATTTATTTAATATACGGTACAGTATTGATGGACCTTTGGAATTCATTAAAAAAAATCTTATCAATTCAATTAGTCTACTACTATTTTCTCATAATTATTAGAAGATGCCCCTTCAATCGCCCAGAGATCAAAACTAAAAGATTGGAATTTATACTGTTCTTAATAATAAAAATTTTATGTTCCCACGTTCAACGGTTCAAGTCATATGTTTAACTAGAGACGTCGGGCAAAAGAAGCTATTAATTTGACCCGTGCAACACACGAAACACAAGTCTTCAAAATGAAACCAATTCAAAGACAAACGAGAGAGTTATTGCTTGCAAAAGAAACTGTGAATTGCATAAATTGCGGAACAATTTCGTCAAGTCTTTTATAAATGATGAGTTCTCGACCAGTTGAGCATGTTTAAGATTTTTAACCTAAATTTTAGTACAGATTAAAACAAGCATCGCACACTGTAATTCAGGAAAACAGCAAGGGCAAAACCGCTGCTTCATTTCCACATGGGATGAACAGTGCTAGGGGCTTTAGATATCTATAGATATTTAGATATTGGCCTTGTTTCGAGTGTTGCAATTTGTGGGTTGTGATATTCCACGTTAATATATTAGTTAGCTCCAACTCCAGTCTTCAGCCAGTGAATCAGACCATAAACCAAACTGATTGGATTGACCTCTACATATGGAGTTATGGACCAAAATCTTTTCCAGAACTTCCTATTATCAAAAGTATTGTCTACGCATATAAAAGCTAAAATGGCATGAAGCTTGTAAGAAGTGGTGACTTGCTAGATAATTATATAACTTCATCCATTAATCTGACCGGAAGTACAAGTTTTTATTTATTTTGGTAAGAATTAAAAAATAATAATGAAAATGTTAATTATAATAATATAGGGCATGATATTTGACTCACGACATCTCTAGGTAAAAGTGAAAAATATAAAATAATTTAAGACATATTATCGACGTATAAATTCGTCGGCATAAGGCGAAAAAGTGTTATGACTTATAGCAACAAATTATTTGTCGGCAAGAGTTAAATAAAAATATGAGGCATGACCTTTGCCGACGAATAAGTCATCAGCCAAAGATAAAAATAAATAAATAAATAAATAACAATATGAGGCATGATCTTTACCAACGCTTTATTTGTCAGCATAATGTGGAATATTACGTATAGGGCATATGAGTTTTATCAGCACTTGTTTAACGGCGTAAGGTGCAAAAATGAAGGGTTCGTGATGGAAGAGATCGATCAGGCTAATTATCTTCCCTTCATGTACGTGGTATTTCTTACAGTCCAAGAGATGCTAATAGGGGATGTTGTTGCAAAGTTTGCAGCCCGAGAAAACGGATCTGATAGTTGGTTAGGATTTAGACCCTTTTGGCTCATGCATCTCGTCGATAAGGATATACTTGAAACCGTCAATGTAATAAGGGATGGCGTGCTTTAGGTCACTGCTACACCAAGACAAATGTGTGTTGTTCTAGCATTTCTTAGCCAAGTGTGGTCTAGTGTGCGAGGTCCCTTATTCATCTCCATGTACTATTCAATTGAATCATGCATGAAATTTGCATATCCCTCAAATTATTAGTTCCCAATGTCCCTCATAGCATTCATTCCTACTGTTAAGATTAAACGGCCTGATGTAGAAATCACGTATATTAGTTATACTTCTTAAAAAAAATAGACCACGTTAAGATCAAAAAAGATTAAACGGCCTGCTAAAGAAATCACGTATATTAGTTATACTTCTTAAAAAAAATACTTGATGATGAAAATAGTAATAGTTTTAGACAAAATAAGCTCATTTCTTTTTTCTTTTCTTTTTTTGAAAAGAAATAAGTTCATTTCTACATGTTCTACTTTTAAAAGAAACATGATGAATATAGTAATAAACTCATGTCTACACATTGAACATCAAATCAACAGTAGTAATTATAACATTCAATTAAACATTTAGTTCAAGGTCATCAGGATTGAATTAACTAACATAGCAGAATTCAATACATGGTCCTAAACACTATTTTGATACTCATCAGCAATATCAAAAGTGCCTGAAATAGAATTTTCTATATGAGGTACCAAAATATAACATAATCTGTTTGACTTTTCTTTTTCTTTTTCTTTTATACATTTCTGTGCCATATTTGGTAACTGACTACCCATTAATTAGGGTACAAATATATGCGTAGTTGAAAAAAAAAAGGGTTATCAGATAATAAAGCTGAATATCCCAATCAAGTGCTCAGATTAAAAATAGGGCAGAATTCATACATGCCGATAGCCTAAAGCATAGTTATTAACCCTAATGTTCAAACCTAAATTTCCAAATCCAGGATTGCTTGGTGTAAATTTCAGGTTTGTTGATACTTCCTTTCATCAGCTAAAACATCCTTACAAAACCTCATGCGTGATCATCTGGTGTATCGATCCGGGTACTCAAAGTAAAGATTATAACCTTCGTTGTTCTCATCATCTCAGGGATTATACCCGTGCATTTGGTTGTAGATATGTTGAATGTTGCTTACAAAATTGTGCTCTATGAAGATTGTAATGTTTCTGTCCGGGGTTTTGGTTTAATCTCCTCCCCATTGTACTCTATTGAATGTATTAATAATATGTATAGACGTGGGATTGAGCTTTCCAGCTAGGCTAAATTCCAAACTCTTTGACCAAAAAATGTTTAATACTAGTTTTTAGATAAATAAAAAAATCATGAACTCAAAATGGCTATGTAAATTCACCACAGCTCAATCCAAAGAAGAATATCTCTTATGTAGAACCAACGGTAACAGACACCAAACTCTAACCATAAACTCGCCATTTTGCATTTACAACAAAGCCAACGAAAACCGCACCCAACATCTAGAAATCTATAATGCTCTCTTTCACACCATGTCCGAAACAGCCGGACCACAAGCAAAGACAATTCACCATTTCAAAATCAGGCTTGCCAAGTCATATTTCCTACAATTCCACCCGTGTCAAGTTCAAGTCTTGTATTGTCTACTTATATCTCTTACATGCAACGGAATTAATCACGAATCATATAAGGTGCATCAAGTGACTCAGACATTGCATCACAAGCAACAAGGGTCAATCCATTAGACATCTACCAAATTTCTTGTATATATCAAATCAGTAAATAATCATTATCCATTTTACAAATTCCTACGACATTCGTGGTTACATTCGATCTTAACATTCGTTCTGCTAACTTATTGGAGGAGAAAGCACATATGCTCCTCTTTAGCGGGGAAAATGATAAAAATGAAAAAAAAAAAAATTACAGGAATCTCTAAATTTGCTTTCACCTTCCCACCCCACTCAAACCCCCACCGTGTATTCCCTTCTATATGGCACAAGTAAGATTAATATTCTAACAAGATCCCCTGTTAACTACATAAACTAATATACAAAAACGAAAATATGTATTATATATCCCTTGGGCCATCATAAGATTGAGTCTTTCTCAGATTCCAGTGCAGGCCATCATGAATGCTAGTTAAGAAATCACTGGTTGAATCAACTTGACATGCAGTGGGGACGGGCCAAGTAGCCATACTGCACACGAGTGCATCACCAGCTGCCAGCCGTTTCCTGTCCTTCCCATCAAATGATGCCCATGCATGGCTTCTGCTGTTAAAAGGTACTTGTACTCGCAATGTCACATACTCAGGTAATATCAGAGGCCGGAACGATAGGGAATGAGGACAAATAGGGGTAAAGAGGATGCCTGGAACCTACAATCATGAAGAAAAATCAAGTAGCTTCCAAAACATCATACATCAATGTGCATACAGCAAAGTCTTTCACCGCAGGTCGTAAGTATTGCCCTTAAATATATTTGGCAAAACTTGACAAAATAGTTTACAACATGTGAGATTTCAAGTATTCCCATTTTCCCCTGATACATTGCTCTACAGTCTAGAATCTCCTTAAACTTTAATGAGAAAAATACTGTTAGGCCAAGTTTTCATAACTTGGGAATCATTTTATAGCCCTAATTTAATTTTAGGTATGGGGAAAATACCATCTTCTATGGAAAATCTCTCTCACAATAATTACACAGTATGCAACTGATTACCTAAACAAAGCATATCAGCCAGCATGTAAACACGATCTTTTTGCTCATATATAATATAATGGAAGTCGGGGAAATAATGAAACGAACAATGTATCCCAAAAACTAGAATAGCAAGGGCAAGATTGAGTTAGGTGGCAAAGCAAGATTGATGGAATAAGGAGTTAGAGATTTCACTCTAAGCTGAAGGAATTGTAGAATGGTTTGATAACATGAAATCAAACCAGTTTGCCCAACCTCAGCAGCACAATTTCAGCAGTTGGTCACAATTTTTACAAAACATAATAGTAATCATCCAACTAACTATAATCCATCCAACATTGCAACTATAATAGTGGTACCACAATTATTACAAAAAACCAGTACACCTCAACCATAACAGTTATATATAAACATCACAAGTTTGTGGACGGTGGGAAGGGAGACAAGAGTTATATTGGATGAGAGACTGAGTTAATTGGAAGTAGGTACATATGGTTGTAACTGTATTTTAAAATCTAATATTAAAGCGGATTTTAAAATATTGGTGTAATACTTTACAATTTTTTTTTTCTTTTTTTAATTTGGAACAACAATACTGGGACAAGATGCCAGTAAGTTTATACCAGTTCAGCAAGTAAGAGGGTGTATAGAATACGGATCTACTTCATAATTATTCTGGAAAAAGCTATAACAGGCACCGATACATGAAAACATAGGAACATACCTGGGGATGGACCATTGATCCTCCAGCTGCTAATGAATACGCAGTACTGCCAGATGTTGTCGATAATATCAGCCCATCTCCTTGGACGCATGTGACAAAAGAGTTGTCACAATAGCATTCCAAATTTGTGAGATATGATGATATCCCACGGTCAATTGTAACCTCATTTAAAACAAGTATTGGCCCTTCAGTTTCGTACTCATTTTTAGCTGATTCTCTAATAACATGGCACTGCAACCGGTGCCGTAGCGTGATACTAATGGGACCTTTTAAAAGTGAATCAAGATAATCCCGGTACTGTTCACTGTCTGAATCATATTAAGGATCACTTCTCGATGAGACATAGAAATAGTGAGAACTGAGAAAATGTTATATTATAAAAAGGCAAGAAAATATTCAGAGCTTTTTTTCTTCTTTTTAAGAATAAACTGGTGTAGAGTAATTTTAAGAAATAATTTATGTATTTTGTTTTAGTAAGTAATTCCTTTAATAGGAAAATGATGAGAGGATACGAAATGGAGTCATAAATCCCAAAGATCCTAAAGAAAATGGCACAACAGGAGGAACTGGTCCTTTGAACATGGATGCTGCCTGTAAAGTAAGGAAAGAGGTGTTAGCACTTGCAATTTAAGAGCTACAAATAACTAATCAAAACCGACATTGCAAAGAAACGTGGGCCTGGATTCAGTTCCAAAGGCTTATAAATCATAGCGAGGAAAGCTGATTTTGATTGAGATTGTACCTCAAGTAACTTGCACAACTGATAAAAAATAAATAAATAAATAATAATAATAATAATAAATAATAATAATAATAATAATAATATATCTTATTAAACACAATAACCCACCATACCGTGGTCTCCTAAGCTAGGCATAAGAGTAATGAAGAACATCAGGTCCACTGGATAAGCAAAAAGTTTAGATAATGTGCTATAGATCAGACCCTGCTGATGAACCTTTTATCAATTTAGCATCTATCCGTGAAGCTCGTATCACTAATAAATAATATCCATTTTGAAATATTCCTACACATTACCTGGCATAGTTATATATGGACAGGGAAACAATATTAAGAAGCACCAAAAGGAAGCAGAACCCATGTTCTCTGTATAGTGTAGCATCTCTGAATATGATTACTTGAAATTCCCCTACCCAAAGTACTCAAATGTTCTAAAACCCTCTGAAGTAAGGTCAAATTAAAGCTTAAAACAAAAATTATATGCACGTACCCAGAGGACAGTTCCATCCCCACCAAGAGTTACCACAAGGTCAACTTTTGTATGCAGGAGCATAATCTCAGTGTCTGTGAAGCAAAGCATGAAATTTTACACAGTTAATAGCAAAATCATAAGCAGAACAACTGATTGCATAAATTGCACTTGTTTCTTAGTTTACATGTCGCAGCAATCAGAGATCATTGATTATGCAAATGAATCTACATGAAATATCATCAGCAAAATTACATGCAGACCCACTTGATTTTGTGGCTAGATCTTGTAAAAGGTCAACACTCAATTAAAAGCAAACAGAAAAAAGAGTTCAGTTATAACAGTAGAGAAATGTGCAGTTTTACATTATACTGAAAAACTTGACAAGATTGATGAGATAAACTTAGAGGGGTCAATAGTAGATCTATGTGGCATAAACGGATTGCACAAAAGCAATTGGAAATCTTTACAGGATTGTAGAGTGACTTCAAAAAGTCTCTAGAGAGACTTCCCAAACATGTCAGGACTTGCCTCTCATACCAGTAGTCGCCCATTCACTCTTCTGGATTTTCTAGTGATGTGATAATTCTCTAGTGGTTTTCTCATCACAAAGCTTCTCAGCTCCAAGAAAAGTTAAAGTGCTAGCTTACACTTCAACTCCGGGAAAAACTAAAAGATAAGGATTTGCTACAAAGAAGCTTGTCCTTTTATGTCATCAGGTATCAATTGTTTTTTTAATCTTCTTTATTTATGGAATATGGTGTAGATAGTTATTCTTAGGAGATGTGATTGGGTTTTTGGCTTACCAAAATCTAATGTTTCCAGCGTAGATTGTGGAGGATTCAGGAGATGAGAAGGAGTCATTTTTGGGACATGAGCAGAAACCATATTATGGGCTAACTAATCTGTAGTGAAAGAAATCTTTGAAGTGAAAGAAAGCAGTACTATCACGATTACCGAAAAAAAACAGCAGAAATAATATTTAAAGAAAATGATGAATTTGTAGTTCTTTGGAGAAGAGTAACATATTTCAAGTCTATTAGGGGCTTCATTTCCAACTATTTCATATGGAACTCCGAAAGATCTCTTTTTAGGGATTCAAAGAGCGTTGTTTAAGACTGATTTTCTTCTTTCCTTGACGTGTTATATTGTTTCTTCAATGAAAAAAAAATTCTAAAAAAAAAGAAAGAAAATGGGAGAAGCAACTTCATAGATGCATCTTGCATGTAAACTAATGTATCAAAAGAGTACACAGAGTATACAAAGGATTTTGAAAGAAAAGTATCATGGATAAAAGAGACTCTTCCATTTTCTAGTAGGAAAGAAGCAACCCTTTTGTGGTACTCACCTTCTTTCCATGTCTGGACGAAGTTGTAGTATGATGACTCTGTCACAAGTTCAACTCTCACACGTGGCTCCACATAAATATCTAACTTTTTCTGCTCTCTCAACCATCTGGAAAGAGAAAATGAGGACTGAGGAAAGTAATAACATATTCCGACATTCAATTATAGAGTAAGCTTGCAAAATTTGAAAGGTTAAGCAGCTATAAGAACCTAGTTAGCCGAATATTGGCATGAGACTTGAAAAGAATGAGAGTCATTTACTCATTTTCACAATGTAGGCGCATATAATATATTCACAAACCGTATGTTGCATGACTTGGCATACAAATAACATTTCCAAAAAAAAAGTGCTTCATTAAAACGAAAGATGAAATACAAGCAAAGAAGCATGCATCTATTCATTTTCTCTAAAAGCACCACTTTAAAAGACACAACGTAGAGATTAACCTCTTCTGGAACTTATGGTGGATGGAGGTAACGCATATCAAAGCAACTTATGCAAATAAATAATTAAATCTGATTCCACAAGTGACCGAGGATAAGATCCATACCTGACCATTTCTGCACACAGAATTCGAACAGAAGTTGAATTTGGTTTGGTCAATATAAGCACAGTCCGTGGGTGAGTTTCCCACTTCAAAGAAATCTGAAATAAAAGTGAACGTTTAGATAGAGTAAATTCAACTGTAAGCCTATTGAAAATATGCCAATTTTTTGTCAAAAGACTCATGAATAATAGCATCTCCACTTTCCATGACATAGTGGCAAATTAAAAGCAGCATGCTAGACATGATAGGTCATACCTGTTTACTGCTGCGCTCTGCAGTTGTTATGTTTCCTCTTTCAAAAGAGACAATGTCATGCTTGTGCTGGTCACTCTGGTCACCTTTGCAGCACCATGAAAGTTTGAATGACGCCTGTGGAAATATGAATGTCATGATTAATTGTGCAAAATTCATTGCACTAACAAAGTTGCAACATGTGAAACACCAACAGGTCCTTATGACAAATATTAAAAGTAAACAGAGATATTGTATTATTGATTATGATAACCAAGATTTCTTACCAAAAAAATTGTTATTAGGCTACAGACATCTATATTTTACGGAATATATGCAGCTCAAATTTTGACCATATGATGAAATTGTCTCATGGAAGAAAAGAAAAAAAAAGTCTCTGAATTCATATTGAAAGGGTGATTAACGATCGAGTTGCTGGAATTACTACCCAAATCCACAGCTAGTACTAACAGAAATCAAAGTAGATCCAATGAATGAGAGAGTAAACCTTAACAAGCCAGAGAAATGGACCCAAAAAAGAGAGGCACCTTACCTTTCTTGCAAACTTATTGAGAAGCGATTTTGAATCAGTATCACATTCACCATCCCGAAGAACTTCATGAGAGCATATCCCATTACTCCCACAACATTGTTCAGATTGGTCATTTGATCTCCTGGCCAAGTTCTCTATCCTCTCATCATCCCCGTTATTCTCTCTATGTGATGGCCCTGTAACATAGAAAAAAATTACAAGTAGCACAGAAAAAGAGGAAAAACATTAATCTAAAGTGAAACATAGTATTCATTGAATTATGGGAATGACGACACAACTCGTATTGTCAAATCAAGGAAGGATATATATTAAGTCCACGAAAATAATCACAACAGATTTGCTTGAAGCTAAACAATTCGTACAGTAATCGGGGGTTGGGGGAGCCCCTCTGTACCAAGCACCATATAGGCATCTAACTTTAATCATTCAGGAGAAAATACAACCATTACCATGAACATATCTTACACCATATCTCTACCCAAGACAAATGATGAACCTAAAACCAACAAAATGTCCATGCATTCACAATAAGCAAGCAAGAATATCACGAACTCCAAGCCCCTTCCAAAATCAATTTTGATTCTTTCTATCCTGAGAGGTGTTCAGAGTGGACACTTCTGGCATTAGGGGTGTCTTGCTTTAATTACTTGCTTATAATGTGATAAAGAAAACTAATTCACATGAATGCACTGTTGGGAAACAATACAGTAATAAATCTACACTAATGTTATCCAATCCATGACAGTTACTATAAATTTCTTTCCTGCATAGTTGGCCTGCATCTGGTCCTTGTAGCACCTTCAACTAACATTAAACGACACCACCTTAATTAGCAGTCAGTAATCTGCAGTTTTCTACAAGACCGACTGACCTTAAGCAACAGCCTTCTGTTGTGGTCTCAATTAAGTAAAGCCGCATCTTATTTTTCTTTTCTTGATATTGACTCCTCAAAGAGGTTCAAAGGCAAATAGTCTTCGGTTAGAAATTTTCAGCATGTTCTTTATGGAAGTATCGGTATGACTTTATTTGTTTTAAGACGGAGCAAATACCTTCAGAAATTTTCCTTTCTTGTTCCTTGCAAATGTCCAAGCAGAGGAGACATGGAAGCATAATTCCTATAGTTCCAATTGCACTACAAAGAGAACTCCAAGTCCACCAACTCTGAAGCTTTTCAAAAAAGTTGTAGCCTGATAGTGGAATTCCCACAATCTGATGATAATGAGTCCAATTTGATTAGAAAGTCGAGCAATACTAAGCAATTGATCCAAGTTTTGACTACTTGCAGACGTATCAAGAAGTAACTCAGAAATGTGACCAATAAGATTGTCACCCACACAAAGCAAGTTACCATTCTTAGTTTTTCAAGAACAAAATGTTTCTTTTCAGAACAGACATAATAAACACTAAATCAGAGGGAGGGGGAATGGAGAACTAATACTAAAAGAAAGAGAAATAAAAAAAATAGAAGTTTGAGAAAATTGCATAATAATGTATGATATAAGGGACCCTCCAAAACAAGACATTTTCCAAACGCTTTAAAAACCTTACAACATATTGTTCAAAAAATATATATAAAAGAGAACCTTACGACATCAAAAGAGTGGGAATATATGCTTTTCAAAACAAAACAGAATTTTAGCTAATCCTGTCAAATATCAGAGTGACCAGACAAGTGGGGGCCCTGGCTAATGGAGTAATAGGCACAGCACTGATATTATCTCCAACTTAACCACCTGTCACCCGGTGTGGGGTAGCATCCAAAACTAAACCACCAACTTATATAGTCATATATGTTTTGTCACTTCTTATTGCAAGACTTTCCGCCTTCACATGCAAACCCACCACAGGGCAGCACAGGCAACCATTTCTCACAGGGAACTGATCAGTAAGGATAGAACCGGTGGGTAACTCTGGCAAGAAAAGATATGTAGTTGCACGAAAAAACATCCAGTCAACCACTTCTGTCCAATGGGCCTCAATGCTATTAGAAGTAAAACACCAAGTTATATAGATTATTTCACTTATCTAAGTGAGACTTCCCATTCTTCAAGATACAGGATCGAAAGAAATTTCAAGGCATCAAAATTAACCCAGAACTAACCAATCTGTATATATAAACCTCAACATACAGTTTCAACTCAGAGAATCTATGAAACAGATAAAGCTGCAATTTCAGCTTTCCATCCAGCAGGGATGATTTGGAAGGGTGAAATCCTCTCCAAAGACTAAGGTTCTACTGGAAATAGTGTGGCACATGAACTATTAAAGAAAAGAAAAGAAGATATGAGGCTGCTGTAATTGCAACTTGCAACGAAGACTGAAAACAGAAGAAATCAAAACTAGGGAGAGAGTAAATACTAAATAGAGACAAATACAAGGCTCCAAGCCTTCAATCAATAATCATACGTCTTCCATTCAAATCTTCTTCCTGTGACTTATAGGAGTGGGCCTTATTTCGAAACATCTGAAATAACTCAAAAAAATTATAGAAAACCATTGTATCAAAAGTCATAGTATTCTTAAAGACTTAAAAGACATCAAGTTATTCTAGGACACGAACTCTAAATAGCACCTGGTACTAAATCAGAGGTTGACTCTGACTTTATCTTAAGGAACTATTAGACTAGTAATAAGTAATAACATTTATCTTTGATCCATTAAGGTTTTTGATCTAGGACAAGTCTTGGAGTGTAGGATAAAATCTTATCTATTTGAATGAGTCTTGAATAAAAGATATAGTCATCTCCTAAAGTTACTATAAGTTGCTGTTTCAAAATTCCTAGAGTGTTATTATTTACAAAAAGGAGATCAAGTTTTTCCTCATATTGAGATGCACAGTTACACCACACCCACTCAAGGAGTCATGGATCAAAGTGGACACTATCCAACATCAAGAAAACAGAGGCCAGGATTCCCATGTAAACCCACTGTTTAATTGCTCCTCTTTTTCTTTTCTTTTTTATCAAACCAAGACCATAGGTTCCAGCAAACACAAGAGAAGTGCGGCCCAATATAGTACCAGTTTTTGTTTTGAGTTTCAAACAGCAATACCCTTTTGTTATATCTTACATAAGAAATGAAACTGAGATCCATAAAATAAAATAGCATGCTTTTACACTTTGATAATTCTACATAGACAAAGCTGTTTTTAGCAGCAATCCCAATTTTTTACCCATTACTAAATAGACAGAAATTACTTGAATATAGGTCATCATAATGACTGAAAAGCACTACAAGAAGCTAAAAATTACTGAACATATGATGAAGTGAGATGGTCGAATCAATGAAGATTAGAATATCAACGTAAATGGTTAAGTACCATGCAATAAAAACAACTTAGTTGTAAGAAGGTTTGCTTTGGCACTGATCAAAGAGCTACAAAATATGGAGAAAATTTCAGAAGAAACATGAAGCTGTGAAAAGAATGATGGATGAAGTCTGCAGATAAATCAGCGCTGACCAACACTAAAGGAAACAAAGTCCCATGAACTCAAGTACTTAAGCAAGGCTTCTAACAGTTGTTATAATAGCACTGAAATATTGGATAATTGCATCACCAGAAAGTACAATATAAAATAAATGAATGAACAAAACCAGCATATAACAATTAATGCATGTTGTTCAATCATTCAAAAAACCTTTAGGTTCCAGATGCAGATTGCGCGCCCTCTCCAGTTCATATTTGCGCTTCCATTCAGCTGCTTCAGCTTGTGCAGAAGCCTTTCCTTCGGCAGCTCGTCTCAGGGCCTTTGCAACCGCTAGAGAAATGGGGACGAAATATAAGCATTGTATTTAATGATACATACATACCTACATATAATCTATATTTACACACACACACACACACACACAGAAAGATAGTTTCAGATGAGTACTAGAAAGCATTAGAGTTTTAAAAATATACTTCTCATAGCCTCTGAGAACTCTATGAGGTGGTCATCTGTTTCCTGAAGTGAAGATTGCTCGAGAAGTTCCTCGACTGCCTTCTCTGAACTTAAGAGGGAAAGTGAATTGAGACAACCATTCTCTGGTTGTGGGCATGAAACACTTGCATCACCCTAAACACACGAAGCTTAATTAAGAGCACATCACAATTGATAATCTTTATCAATAAAAATGCAATAAAACTTTCCATGACAAACATGTCCTACTTTCTGGACTATGAAGTCGGAAATAAATGTAGAATAATCATCATGTTATAACCTCATAGAATTTCCCTCTAAGTAATGATTATTTAGACGCAATGACACCAAAATGACTATGGGAATCGGTACGATTGAATTTTCAAACCTATCTATCTTGAGGATTCATATGCATCACTCTTTTTGGTTACTTTCTAACTCGCTTTCTTATCTGTACGTCATCGATTACTCTTATAGACTCAAACCTAGTCCTTGTAGATCTCAACTAGCTTCAGAAGGTGATAGGCAAGGCTGGGCAATGGCTCATGTATAATGGAGTTCAATTTCCTTCAAACATTGGACTGATCTAAAAGTTGCCAAGATATGAATTCGCAGCACATTAGTCAATTTTGCTTCAAATTCTAGAAACAAATAATGATCGCACCTTGGAAATGCTACATGCAACCAGAACCGCACTAAAATTCAAAGCTCTAGATTTCCAAAACAATGGCTGATTGCCGAAATCGAAAATAGCAACGGAAGCAGAATGATCAAAAACTCAAACCAAAGCAAAACCTTGAGAGAGAGAGAGAGAGAGAAGTGATTACTGAAGAATTGGACTTGCTGGGAGCCATGGATGGCTGAGCTGAAGAGAGAAGAGATCCCTCGTTTCCTTCCTTCAGTTTCCCAGAGAGATTCCAAAGATTTATATCTGATATTTTGGGCTCCGAGAGAGAGAGAGAGAGAGGAGCGCCCACACGCGCCCCCCCCTACTGTGTCTACAGATAGAGTGGGATTTGGACCGGGGGGCCCACAATGGACGCGTGGCAGAGTCAGGCTTCGTGTTTGGTATAGGTGCGCAGTAAACTATTATTTCTTTTATCCCGTACTCAGTCCTCGCCTACACGCGGCTTGGCAAAGTCAACCAACTACCCCCGTTCTAATTCTGTCAATCACCCAAGTCCAACAACAACATCACGAGGAGAAGGCGCGGCGTGGTCTCATCTGCGCTTCATATTTTTGACGTGCGCACATACGACTGCCAAACTTTTGGAGGTGACTTTTGTCTTCGTCACCCATGATGGAGAATACATTCTCATTATCATTAAGGGAGAAAAAGTTAATACATAAAAGATTATATCAGTGTGAATTATTATTATTTCTTTGTCGATTGAATACAAGTTCCGCGTGAACAAAGACTTATCGAGTATTTCAATTGCCGCAAGTATTATGACCATATGCAAGCCGTGGTTGTAGAAATTATGTATTGGTTTTATAGCAGAATTTCATCACTTTTCTATGTGACGACCGTACACGCCATACTCATATTAGTCCCCCAATTCCGTAAGCAAGAAGGGACTCTACGGGCCTTGTAAAGTATTCATTTTAGTTGGTGCCACGGGGGCACATCATCGAGCTAATACATCTGAATAAGATAAGAGTGTACAAAGAGCATATTAATTGCGCTAGGGCAATCTAAGTGATGTTTGAGTCAAATGCATCGAGGTGCATGAATGGTTATATGAGATGCATGTTACACATTGTGTGGATGCTTATATTTGTCGAGTGTTAATACGACGTATGAGTCTGAAATGTATGAGGTTGTGATAGTATACAAAGTGCATATGATGCACAAATGGATGATGAACAGGATAGTGCGTACACTGACCTGCACAAAAGTTAATGTTCAATTTAAAAACCCCATCAATGTAGTAAAAACAAGTAGGGTATCATTTTGGTTGGGGATTAGGGGATATTTATTCCTGCAAAAATAAAACGTTAGATAAAACGAAACAAAGAATATATACAATATTTACGGAAATTACAAGAAAGGAGATTTTAAGATTTTAATTCTAAATTAACAACTAATTATATACATGTGACACATCAAAATACATAATCAAGTAGATTTATATGAATAGAACAAATCAAAACATGTTATAGGAAGGCATCAATCAAGAATCAAAAGATGTTATAGCAATGAATCAATCAAGAACAGAGATGAACGCATACAAAGTCTTTTGTACTTCCCTTAATTAAATTAACTAGATGAACGCACCATAGTTAACCCTATTAAGCATGCCAATTATTAGTGGTAGCTAATCACTAACATGAACACTTTCAATACATTAAAGACACATGGAAGTTTGATCAATTCAAGCGAAGATAACAAGTTAGAACGCTAATCTTATCATGCAAAACTCATTGTTGATTTACTTAAGAAATTGTAGGTTTTTCACTTCAATGATTAGACCTAGAACGCTAGCACATCTTAATATGAATTCAATTACATGCTCATCAATCTAAGTATGCAACCTAAGATCAATTAACACATAAACGGTGGGTTCTTCGCACAAAACCAACAATCAAGCATAACATATATGAAATCGCAATTAACACTTTGAAAACCTAAAACCTAAAACACGCTTCATAGTATTCGAAAACTATATATCTAAAATCAACACTTCATTCTATTATGAAATTGCAAATCATATTCAATCAAAACAAAACCGAAATCAGAAATTGTTTTACAAATAAACCAAAATATAAAACATAATAGGGTGTTCATGGTTACACTTTTGAAATCTTCAAGAACGCAAAAAGCTTCACAGGTGGTGGAATGGATGAGGATCAAGGCAAAGATGCTTGAATGGAGATGGAGATGCTTTACGGTCTTGAACTTTAAAGAATGAAGAAGTTGCCGAAACTATGGGAGAAGAAGGGAATGTGTTTGTGTTTATGATTTTGAATTTTGTGGTGTGTATAATGACTTCATAATTTCCCTATATATAGTGCACGGCTATCTTAGGTATCAAGGTCAAAATCTACTTCAATGACATCATTCAACCAATCAAAATATTCCTTGAGAAGTAGAGAACAATCTTGAATCTTCTTTGATATCTTCTTTGCCGAAATTCTTATGTATCTTCCCTCAATTTGGTCTTCATTCAACTCGTATGCAATCTGGAAACCTAAACCAATATTTATTCTGCTTTATTTTCTTTTCCATAATTCACACAAAGTAGATATTCTCCAAAACTCTCCCAAATTGATGTTGCCTAAATCTTCTTGAATATCCATGTATTTCTCATAGCAAAAACCAATAATTATGGAACAAGGATTCCTCCAAGACGTCAATAATCATTCTAGAAACTCACATGCAAGTCACATGCTTCAATCTTTGGGTCAGGCTTCTTCTCTTGGGCAATTTCAAAGCTCATCTTCATTTGTGACGCAAACATTGACATTCTAGAACATTCTTGAATAATCTTGAGTCATCTTGAAGCCACAACATCTCCTAGCCTTCCCAAGTATCCTAGTATCATCAGAACTCCTAATGCAAATAGGTTTCGTAGTCCAACTAGGACTCTTCATTTTCGAGATGTTCTGGAATCTTTCTGAGCTCTCCTATTGCAACAGGGACTCTTAGTCATGTTAGGTTTCCTTTTCCTGGCAGGAATGGGTTCCTTGTCTAACTGAGATTCTGTCATTTCTCTTTTTTGCATTCATTTTCACGAGCGCACTCCTAGTTGACTCAAAATTCCTACTTCAACTGGGATTCCTTCTCCTAGTCGGACTGGGAAAATTTCATTTCTCCATTTTCTTTCCATTTTTGTGCATATAACTCCTTGCCTTCCATTTCTAGACTCAAAAATACCTAAAAACAAAAACTAAGTTAGAAATAATAAAGTTAAGGAAAAAAATAAGTAAAATGTATAGAGAATAATATTAAAAACATGAGAAATTGGTCCAAATGGTACCTGAACTATTGCTCCTTATAAATTTCGGTACCTCAACTTTTGAAAATATCATAATGGTATCTGAGATTCTGACCCTAACCGAACTTTGGTATCTAGAGCCGTTAGCTCTGTTACGGAGTTTGCCAGCTAGCAATTTTAAACTTAAAATGATCAATTTACCCTTCTTTTTTTTTCCCAAGTTGTTCTTTTTCAGATAATTGAAAGGCTTTTTTTTTTTTGGACAGTGAATGCAAAAGAAAAATTTTGACTGAAGAGAACTTGGGGCCGCACTCCTTGAGGTCAATCTCGTACTCCTTCCAAAATGAAGGCGCAAAGAAATTGGGAAAAATCTTAGGGTTTTTCCTCAATGCGATCCCAGTTACCTATCCAATTCAAAAACCCCAACTCCTCCAAATTCCTCTGCAATTTTCCACTATTTCTCTCTAGCTCGTTTGTAATTCGGTAATGGCAGATGAGTCTGAAACTTCGCGTCTTATCGCACACTTCGCATCTCATCGCTCTGACCACGATCACCGAGCCATTTGAGATTGACTTCGAAGCCGGTCCATGCGAACAAATCCAGTGCCGAATCTACCCTGCAAGTGATGGTATTTCTTCAACGAACAAGATTAAGTATGCCGAATCGGCCTCAAAGTGCAGGGCCAAAGCCCAAGACGTCATTTTCAAAGTCGTGGTTCTGTCGAGACAGATCGGTAAGGTCATCAGTGAAGAAGGCTACCGAGTCCAGAAGATTCATGAAGACTCCAAGGCCACCATCAAAATCACAAATGCCATAGCTGTATGTAATTCTCACCGATTCGTAATTTCAATTCAAACTATTTTTTGTTTACGCGATAGATTTTTTTTTTTTTTTGGGAGCATGTGATTATAATAAGCTCAAAGGATAGTGATGAAAATACTACTCATGTTGAGAATCTGCTGCAGCAAATAGCAGGCTCAATTCTTAAGGTGATGAGCTATCTCAGCTTTGATTTCTCAGTTGTTTTTCTCCGATTCAAAGTTTGGAGTCATAATGGTAGAATCAGTTGCTTGAATCCGATTGCCGCATTGTGTATCGAAAGCTGAATGATTTTATATTATAGAAAGATTTAAGTATGATTTTGTTTTGGTTAGACAATTTGCTTTACGTTTTCTTCAATGAAGAAGATTATGAAAATGGGGGTTTCAAAATTTAATTAGTTCGATAATTTTCTATTAGGTTTTGGAAAGTTTGAATCGGGAATAGAGAAGTTTATGGGCACAAGCAATAGGAGAATCTGTGGGCAAAGGCAATACAAGAAGAAAAGGAGCATATGCTTGTGGTGCATAGGAATATCAAGAACAGCAAGTAAATGAAAGCAAAGCCTCAAGATTAGCCATTTTACCTTTCGGATATCGCATATATTCAGAGAAGGAAATGCATTGGCAGATAAATTTGCTCGCTATGGTGCTTTGAATATGGGGGCAGTTTGGTGGAGGAAACTCCCTACATCCTTTCTCTTAGAGTATGCTAGAGACTTGGCTTCTAGAGTTACTTTTCGCTTCTCTTAGTGCACGCTTGTTCTTATTTATTTGTTCTGTTACACTATTAGGTCTTGGTTTCTTAATTGTTATGTTCTTATTTTGTACTGCGTGGGGTCTGTCCATCCATCCAGGGAGGTTTTGGTCTAGTCCCCCTCCCATGTTTGTATCTTTGTTCATTTTAATAAATTCCTGGCAAGGCACGGGCGGTGGGCTCCCTGTTGTTGCGGTCCCCTTCGGGATTGTGTGGGTGCTAGTCTCCCCTTTCAGACTGCTTCAGAGGAGCTAATATCGCCTAATCCTCGCTAGTTTATATATAAAAAAAAAAATTTAAAAATTTAAAAAAAAAAAAAAATGAAAGCCTCAAACTCAAATCTTAATGGTACTGGCAACTGCTATATTAATTTGAGTTATATGTTGAACTTGAGGGTAGGAAGTTTCCCTCGAATTCTGCAAGTCCAATAGTTCCAAGTGTTTAGGCAGAGAGAGAGAGAGAGAGGATAGGAAAAGAGAAAGCTGAGGAGGCAGGGAGAGAGAAGGGAAAAATGCATAGAGAAAAAAAAAGTTAATCAAGATGCAAAAGGACGAAAAAAATTGTTAGTTGACAGACTTTGTAATGGAGCTAACGGTTTTAGGTACCAAACTTCGATCGAAGTCAGAATCTCAGATACCATTCTGATATTTTCAAAAGGACAAAATATTATTTACTCCCTATACTTATAGAGAGTCGACATTTCAGTATCTGACATTTCGATTTCACCTAGAAACTCTCTATACTCTCCAATTTCAACAAATTGGTCCTTGCCGTCCAACCACCGTTAGAAGCTCCGTTATCTTGCTGACATGACCATAATTTACATGCCAACTTAGCAGCGCTGCATTCAATTTGAAAGGGAAAAAATTCAATTTACCCCTGCTTTGTTTTTCTATTTTCTTCCCTCAATACATGTCAATGTTTGTGTCTAAATCCCCAAATCACCTATTGGAAGCATAGATCATAACCCAAGTAATACATGCTAAAATAATAACCCAACCAAGCATCCACAATGTGAAATAGCATAAACTGACAATGAAGGTTGAAGAAAAATGAAGGGTGAAGGCAACCATTCACCTACATTCATGATTAATCCAAACTACATAATATTTTCAGTGCTAGCAAGCCAATAAACAGAGCTCAACTTTACCAAAAATAAAAGTCGGAGCATTACATCCTCAAAAGCAGTTCAAGTACTCCTAAACCCTAAATTGAAGATAGCTCTAATCATCTTAACAAAAGATTAGAGCTAACAACCAAATGTCACAGCATAAGGTTGCAGGAAAAAAAATGGATGCCTAAAATGTTTTCGTGGGCTTGCTAATGTCTTACAATTTTCCACACTAATTTCCTTTACTTGAGTATTCCCAGATCCTTTGAGATGACCTTGTGGCTGCTGCATCCTGCTTCCTTCATGCCATAGAAGCTTGGACAGGCCTTAAAGTTGTTGGGGCAGATGCAGCTTACATAGGCCTTGAAGAAGGTGGGGCAGATGCAGCTTGTGCAGGTCTTGCACTTTGCTTAGCAGAACTAGCTTGTTTAGCCCTTGATGACTTTGATGTAGACCTATTTGCATCCAACCTCGATGCCTTCAAGGCAGCCATCTTTTTCTGGACACATTCACAATATGGCAGTACAAGTACATGAGTAGAGTTTTTTTTTTAAAAAGCAGTACATATAAATTTATATCCTTATATAACAGGATAGTGTAATGTTATCCTTTGGTACTATGCCCTTTCTTTTGCTTTCTGCCTTAATTCATTCTTGGTAAAGGATTGCTTATTTGCCTTCTTGGACTGTAACAAATAATAAGCATGTTAATTACAGATGGAACCCTCATTTGAAACCACAAATACATGACTGAAATCACAACTTCTTACCTGATTTTGGGATGTACCTCCTTCCTCATTGTGTTTCCTCTTCTTAGTCATTGTTGCAGCCTTCTTTGAATTTGGGGGCAGATGTTGATGGCATGTTTTGACATATGACCAACCTGTTGACAATTGCCACACCTCAATGATCTTTGTACCCTTCCAAGTTTCACACCACCATCTGTGACCTTTTCTGAGGCATCCTTTATTCTTTCTGTTTTCAGGCATCCAGGTTGCCTTGAATATTGAGAAGGGGGGGGAGGGGAGATAGGTGGATCTTCACCTCTAAACCATAGGTCCATGCTATTCACAGGTTGGATCAAGTTGCTATATATACTCATATAAGTCTTCTTGAGGTAGCACGGTGCCACATAGTCATTCGGTCCTCCCTCTTTAGGTACATGGCAGAAATGCCATGCTTGCAGAAGATTCCAGTTAGGTCCCACCTCCTGCAGGTGCATGTCCTCAATAACAGGTTCACCACCTTCTTTGAGCCTTCTATATTCTCAACCTCAGCAATGTCTCCACCATTGAAAGTTGCAATGCAGTCTACAATAGCCTTCTCCTTGTTCTTCTCTATAATAGCCCTTGGCTTTGGGCAGATATTCCCATGATAGGCTTCCATTGTTCCCTTTCTCACAGCAATTCTCTTCATAAGCTTCACCCTTAACTCTTCAAACATGGTCATAGGGGGCTTACCCCTAGCCTCCAAGATCCAGCCATTGAAACTCTCACATATGTTGTTGATCACAGTCCCCATCTGTGTTGAAGAAGGCTCTGCACCAATGTCTTAATGGCCTCTAGGTGCTGCAAACATGGACAATTAGTTTAGGGATAATTATTCAACAAAGGTCACATGGAAACACAAAAAAAAAAATTCAACTACCTGTCATCCACTTGTAAGCTTTGTTATCAAGGCTTTTCATCTCAGCCATTTCTTTCTGAAAATAAGGCAAGGTGGTTGCCTTTGCACAAGTCCACATCTGGTCCTTCATGACCTTTCCAGGAAAAAACTTTGTGAAATTTGTCCACATGTGCCTCACACAAAATCTAATATGAGCCCTTGGGACAGCCTCTTCAAAAATTGGTATCAAACCTTTCTGCTTATCACTTATAAACACCTAACCCCTTCCTTCATGTTCATTGCTCAGATCCTTGACCAATAACTCCAAAAACCAGATCCATACATCTATAGTTTCCAACTCAACCATTGCCCATGCCACCACCCATGATATGTTATTACTTATTAGCATCAACACCTACAGCTATCAACAATTGCCCCCCAAAAGGTCCCTTTAGATATGCATCATCCAACCCAATTACTGATCTACAACCTGCCTTGAAGCTACTATTTAGTGCACCCAAATAAATATACATTCTTTTGAAAACAAGTCTCTCTTCTCCCTCAGGGAAACTGCACTTAATGTCTATACTTGTAGCTGGATCAACCCTCTGCAGCTCCCTCCCATAATCACTGAGCCTTGCATATTGCTCCTTTGTGCTACCTTCAACTTCTAATAGAGCAGCCCTTTTAGCTCTATATGCCATTGAGTTTGAAACCCTTGCTCTAATGCTTGCTGACATGGTCTTAGTAAGAGATTCTGCAATATCAAACAGTATACCAATGTTAGAATAAGCAAAACACATTCTGTGAACAATAATAAATTCAACTAAGAAACACACTTGTTAAACTTAGGAACTGAACCACATACCTGACTTCACAGACACATTAAGAGCAATATGGTCTTTAAACTTTGCAGTTAAATATCTTAGCTTCACCATTTGGTTGTTGAACTTCCTTGTGCACTTATGTGTAGGCTCATATCCCTTGATCATGAGAGTGCTCTCAACTGCATTTTGGAAACAAATAGGAAGAAAGGACAATTATCCTCCTTGCAGACTACTCTAAGCCACCTCTAATAGCATTCCCCCTCAATGCATCTCTCAAGATCTACATTGTGGCAAATTTTTGTTTCAACTTGAAGAAAGGATTCTTCATGTCTGCTTTTGGATTGAATTCAAGACAGCACCTTCAACTTTCCCATCAGATTTGATGATAAAACCCATCCTCTCATCATCTGAGTCTTCATACCCGAACATCTCCTCATCATCAACAAACGCTCTTGCTTCTTCTACTTTTGGCATTTGAGGAATCTACCCTAAACCCTTATCAGATGTTCCATATTTGGTCTCATCATCATCATCATCATCCCTATACTCAATAAACTCCTTATCATCTACACATGGGTCATAATCCCCATCCTTATCGCCATTTGTATCAGAAAACTCATCCTCACTACCTCCTTCCTCTTCACTGCCTCCTAAACCACCAAAAGATTGCATTGCATCTAAGTAGTCGATATCCACATCTTGTATACCAGAAGTATCATTATCTACAACACTACTTAGCTCTAAACCAGTTGATTGTCCTCCAACACATGACTGACCTACACCACTACTTGGCCCTCCACCATATCTTTGTGCCATACTTGACTGCTAGTTACTAATTGGAGTATACTCCAATAGTTTCTGTTTTCTCTTATCCTTCGGATGAAGAGTACAAGCTGTGCTTGCTTAAGTCGGTACATGGTCTACATCAACCTCCTTAATCACAACTCCTTTGCTTCTGCTCGGTCTTGGTTCATCTAATATCTCTTCAATCACAACAATAAGTCTCTTCCTTGGTTCATCTGGTAGTTCTTCGATCACGACCCCACAGCTGCCCTTTTGACTAAACAAGAAATCTTCAAACATAAACATGTCTTCTTCATCCTCTTCCCCAAACACCCCTTTAAACTCAATGTGGTCCAAATAGAGAATCAATAACCTAAAATGGGGTACTGCAGAACACATAATCATCACATCTTGATCTATTTCCAGCTTCATCAACTCATCCGATTCATCACCACATTTGTACCAGTAATCAATCCGCTGATGTTCATATGCCAAATTGATCTGCTTAACCGTGTTGTCTACTTCCAAAAGAGACATAATGTCCTTGTCAACATTGTCATAAAAATCAACCTTCCCCGCAACATATGTGCCCTGCCTAAAGCACCCTTCATGATACACTTTCAGAGTGAAATGGTCTGGATGAGCTGCAAATTCAACAATGAAAAATAGCTAGTCAATGCAAATTCTTAATAAAAATAGTAAGTCAATGCTAATTATCAATGAAAAACAGTTGGTCAATACATATAGTCAATCAAAAATAGTTAGTCAATGGCAAATAGTTGGTCAATGCATATTGTCTCCATAAACAGCTACAATCCAAACTGAAAAGGAAGCAAAAATAAATCATTTACAGCACACATACTTCACACATGGCAGACAAAGACAAACACTTTCTTTGTTTACTACATACTAGGACTACAACAAAGATAAATACAGCAATAGCTCACATTAAAAGCCAAACCTACACCTACACCTCCAACCACAACCTGGATAGTATTAAAAGACAACCCAGCAAATTGAACCACCACTAACTGTGAATATGATTTAAATAGCACCCACACACTCTCTAACAGTCACAATTACAACACAATAGCACAAAACTTCTTTCTCGAAACCCAAAAGCCATAAAGCATAGCAAAGTCCCAATTTTTAATCAGCCCCTAGCACTCGAAACCTAAACCCAAAACAGAAACCACACAAAAGCTATTACCATCCCTAGACCTGAAACCATAAACAAATGCATCATTCCACAACCCAGAAACCCTAGAAATTAAAAAAAACCCCCAATATTGTTTTTCAAAACCCTAGAATTCATCATCTTCAATCAACTGATATCGGGGTTCAAAAACTTGAAACTTACCAACTTACCATAATTAGAGATTTCATCCTTCTCCTTCTCCCTGTTTGCAGCTCTAGGTACCCATAAGTCAGCGTCATTCACGACCATGCCGCTGCCAATAGACGTCGGTCTTCTCTTGGGTTGTGGTTTCTTACCCAACAACAATGGTTGATAAGCCCACTATGTTTTAGGGTTTTCAATTTTCAACAGAATCGGGTTCTGGGTTGTCGGGGATTACACAGAGGAGAGTGTTCCCATTTTCACAAATTCAAATTTAGGGTTTTTTTGGGAGAGATTAGGAACGAGAATTTGGATATAGGGTTTCGAAACAATAGTAATAGAGGCAGGGTGATTTTCAACAATTTACAATCTACGTGGCACCACGTGTCATCTCAATTTGCCATGCGTCCTCTCACAGTTAGCCACATCAGCCACTTCACTGACAATTTGGATGGCAAGGACCAATTTGTTGAAATTGGAAAGTATAGGGAGTTTCTAGGTGAAATCGAAATGTCAAGGACTGAAACGTCGACTCCCTATAAGTATAGGGAGTAAACAGTATTTTGTCATTTTCAAAACTTAATGTACTGAAATTTATAAGGAGCAATAGTCCAGGTACCATTTGGACCAATTTCCGTAAAATCATAGCAAATATTGCTCTCATCATACACAATGATATGTATATGTTGTATGAATATGATGCACATGTGTTAGGATCGAGAGTGGTTACTCGTCGAGTCCCGAAGTCATGTAGGTAGTAAAATTGAAATTTGGACTTGGATTAGCCCGGTGGTGTACCTTGCTCGGGGTGAGAATCTTGAGCAAAGGGCTAGGTTGTGGCATAAGCGTAGAGCTCAAGGATGCCGATGAGGTACGAGCATAGAGCTCCAGTATCAAAGTGACTATTGGCCACACTATTGAGACTGTAGCATGTCTATGATAGTCCCCCCAAGTATAGGTTAGAGGAAGAAACTTTAACTTACTTAACCCGAATGTATAAGGCATAACTCAATTGTTTGGCTCATGTACGACCAGAGTATAAGAGTTGAGTTTGCTCATGTCGAGCGGGTCATAGGTTGTGTGAGTTTTGTCCTATGGTCTTATTAATGGGATGTAAAAAGAATTTAATTATTGTGATCAACAATAGGTGAAAATTTTAATATTTCCATTAATGAACCAGCACATGAAACTTACATGTATTGGTGAAGCATAAGCGTGATGTTTGCGGATGCTTGGAAAGTATGAGCGTGTAGCTCAATCATAGTCTCATTCGGGTGCTATCTCTACTTGTGATAAGTGGTATGTATAAGTCCCCCAAGTGTAGAGAATGCTCGAGATCTGAGATGACTCAAAAGCAAGAGATTGGACCTTGGTGTAACCCTTTGGGGTACCTCGCTCGGGGAGAGGATTTTGATGCAAGGGATTGTGCATTGGCTAATGTAAAAGAGCTACCCTTTAATTATCTTGTTGGGATACCTCGATCGAATAGAGGATTAATGAGGGCTTGAGTCTCCTTGACCTGGTGGAGTCGAATGAAGGCTTGAGCCTCCTTGCTTGAGCCTTGTGACCCAGTGGGGTCATCTGGGGACTTGAGCCTCCTTAACCAGGTGGGGTCAAAATGAGGGCTTAAGCCTCCTTAACCCCATGGGGTCGAATAAGGGCTTGAGCCTCCTTACCGTATTGGGGTATCTCGCATGAGTGGACGAGATTTATGCAAGGATTTGACGCTGGCTTACCCTGAAAGAGTACCCTGCGTGGGGTGAGGATTTTAAGTATCAGATGTTACACTTACTTGGTGTCATATGTAGCAATTTAATTGGTGTGTAATTAAATTAAGTCATGGCATAAATATGTAGGCATACCAGATATGCTACCAAAATTATCAATTGTCATAGACATGCTTAAATTATAGTAATTGTTATTAAAGTATGTAAAGCATTGCATTAGCTTAATTTGAAAGAGCGTAAAGTAACAACTTATCTGGAGTCGTTCGGGAGTAACGCAAGTATTGTAAGAAATATTGTAGTTGTCCAATTACAAAATTTCTGTATCTTAGAAAGTGGCGTCATAGTGTAGTGTGACTCTTCAAAATAGAAACAGTTGTTAGCCCCCAGTGTGACTAGTATAAAATGTATAATTGTGAGTGGTGATAATTTGCGAAAGTGTCTAAACAATGTGGTTATGACAATTGATAAGAGTTATGCATACGTGAGGTATCACATGCGGTATTAGTTGTGCAATAATTGACGATTGTCAATATTTTGTATGGAAAGAAGAAGAAAAATTGCAAGAAACTTAGGTCCATGGAACCTAAATTGACTTACTGTAGTAAAATGGCATATCCTTATATGATTGCAAGGCATGCATATAAAAGCTCTTAGTAGGTGTACATGAGCCAGATGATCACATATGCTATATTGAAGGCAACAAGCAACGACAGATAATGATAGGAAACTTGTGTTAACATTAGAATGGAACAAGTGAAGTGTCTCGCTAAAGGCATTTTATAGTTTCGCTTCACAACTTTTTTCTCATTGACGAAAAGGGTCTCTTTGGGTTTTGTGGTTCTTCTTCACAATCTGCAAAAGTTGGAGTAAAGAAGCTTGCTTTTTGAAGATGAAGGACTTGAGTTATCAAATACTTGAGCTTTGAGGCAGTTCTGCTAAAGTGTTCCATACCTTGCCATCACATATGAAAAAATAAGGGAAAAAAAAATTATATACATAGTCCATAGTCCCCAGCGTAACAGAAAAGCAAAAACAAAAATTGAAACAAAATATAGTCATCCGCTCAGGAATGCTACTAATACAAACTATAGTTCACGAATACAAAAAATGTAAAAAATCGTTTTTAAAAGAAAACGTCATTTTAACTTACCATGAACTGTGGACAATCAAGTTCATATAATTTAACACAAATATTTATTTCTGCAAATGATTTCACAATTTATCAAATAATCTAAAACAATAAAGTGAACTTTGTTCATAAATGAACCTCGTGAGATTTACTCACATCTAAATCTCGTTGCTTCTTCATACGCCACACGAGATAAGCTCAAATCCAAAAACTCCACTCAAAACGACTTCTCAAACACCTAATCACATCAAAGCCACAACTCATCACAACATGAAGTACAAAAGTATTCAAAGTTCGAAACATGAACTCCGACAACAACTGAGGGCTTCGCTAATCAAAACGAAGTCTCATCCAAGAACACCCAAGGTCTCCGTAATATTTCTAGGATCAATATGTCAAAATAACAAGTCGATCCAACGACCAGATCCTCACATATCGAAAACCGAGAGAATCGTGTAAACACGGAAATCTGAAAACAAACAAGATGCAGACACGTGTACAAAAATAATAATTTTATTAATTTAAGTGTGGGTTACAATCTTTGGTAATCCTCTGATTCGATCTCCGACGATGAATTTCACTCAAGGGCTTGACGCTTGATCTTAAGTTGGACGGTGGTCACGAGAGTTGACACGTGACGAACGTTTTAACTTGAGGTTGGTGAGGAACTGGCTATTTGGCAGCATGATGGTTCTTCACACGAGCTTGGGAGTCTTCAGAAATTTTGAGAGTGTCTTCTTCTCTATTTTTGGCTGAAGTCTTTCTCTCGAGTTGAGAGGGGGTATTTATAGTGTCGGCGTCTCCCTTCATTTGGAATGCCTTGATGACACGTAATTAATTGTATTTTCCTTAATAACATAATCAAATCAATCAGCCCTAATTAACTGATTTAATCACGATTATTAAGGAATTATCCAATTAATTTGATGGTTGATTATAATTGTATTTCATTAATAGTATAATCAAATCAATCAGCTTTAATTAATTGATTTAATCACGACTATTAAGGAATTAGCCAATTAATTTGATGGCTGATTTTCATCTTGATTATCAATTTAAATAAATTGACATCTAATCAGCGGACGAAATTTAATACTTGAATTGACTTGGAATAAATTGATTTAATTTAATTGATCCACCTTAATATCAGCTGATTAAGTTGGAACAAATTTATTTATTGCCGTCGGACTTTTTGTATGCCACCACGTGTCATTCCCTGAGTCTGCTTGGTTCTGTTTACTCATAAGCCACGTGCACATTTTGTGGGACCCACATGCTGACTAAATTTGTTCGATCATATATAATTTCAAGTGTTGACCGAATTATTTAATGAATTTTATTTTCATTAAATTTTTAGTGTCTGCAAATGCCCCCACTTCAAGGTGCGCCGTAAACATGTTGTCACGTGTTGGAGGTGTGACTTGAAGTTTGAATTTTGACTTCTCTGTTTTTTTTTTTTTTTGTCGCCTTGACTTTGACGGCTTTTCCATTTTAGCTTGTCACAATGCTTTGCTTTAATGGAGCTGGCTTGCAAAATTGTAGAGATTCCTTTGGAATTTTGATTTAATTTTGTAGAGAGTCTCCTAGAATCTTGATTTAATTTAGAGATTCTCTTGCAAGAATTAATTTTGCAAATATGGCAAGGACTCCGAATAGGAAAGTGACAAAGCCCATAATATAAGAGTGTTTTTTTTTTTGTTAAATATTTACATAATAAATCCTTGATTTTTCCGAATAAAATATTTATTCACAAAATTTCTGCACTCAAAATATTATTGCCATATATAGCAGAAAATTTAGGATTTCTGCCATATTTTCCTAGTCTCAACTAGGAAATTAATGAAGTGAGAAACCCTAGCTTTTTAACATAAAAGGACGGCCTCCTTTGTATTCTGAACACAAACGACTTGCTGCGAACTCTCAAGTTTCTTGCTTTCGTTGCCTTTTGTCTTTGGTGTTGCAGAAGATCATCAAGCAAAGGTTTTTTGTCTCTCCACGTTTCTTCATTATTAATGGAGATGGCTGTGGCATTGCGCTGACTTTGCTTACTGTTTTTTTGTTTACTGACAGGGCTTGCTGCAGGAATTTGTGTTGATTTGACTCGAGTTGTTGGTAGCAGCAAGGTAGGCTACTTTGTTTTCCTTTGTTTATTAACCTTTATCTGATTATGATTTCTTTCATGCATACATGCATATTGTGACTGCAGCCATGATTACTCGCTCTGACATAATTGATAATTCCATGATTCATATATATGGCTATATGCACATGAATATATCTCCTCACATGAACATATACGGCTACATACACGTGCAACCCAAGCATGTTTTTTTTTTTTTTTTGAAACTTTGACAGTAACAAAGAAAATGAGATCTATGATTGCATGTGCCTTTATTTTATCCATTCCACCCTCTGACATGAGCAAATATGATTATATTTTTTCGATAACAACCAACAGATGATTCAGCCATCATTAATTTTTTTGTTCACATGGACCCTTACTCCCTTAGTCTCGTTCACCTTCTTCCTCTTCTGATGACGTCCAAAGCATGGCTTACTCTTTTTTTTTTTAACTTCTCTCACATGCCCCCCCTTTGCAGACCCAAAGCGATTCTTTTTTTGTAAACTTTCAAATAATCATGCCAATTGACAAGTGGTTAACTCATTCGAATTTTGACTTTTAGCTAGCAAATTAAATTATTACATGGGCTGCATTCCAATTAAATTGTAGATTTCTGGAGCTAGATTACTCTTCCAACTTTGAGGCCACTAAACTTCCAGACCTTCTTTTATTTCACATGCCCAGTATATGTGTACTCTGACAATTGCTTTAAATTTTTTTTTCTTTGTTCAGAATTGTGGTGGCAATTGAAGAACCCTTGCTCTGCTTTCTTTATTTACTGCATGTTGCTGCTAATTTCTTCCCTTGGGCTCCGCAAATCTTCAAGTTGAGGTATGGCTTTTTGTCCTCTTTTTTACTATTGTAATAAAGCTTTGTTCAATCATCCATCTTCTGACAAATGGATATGCATGTATGTGTAGACCTAATCAAAGCATAATTGCATGATTTATTATTTCCTTCTAACCATCCTTCTTTCACATGTCATGACGTCACTTTTTTTCTTAGATGCCGCATCTTTTTTTTCTTACTTCACACAATTTCATATGTATTTCAATATATATATATATATATATATATATATATATATCGCTTCTTTTATTCAGGGTTTTGGTGACAATTGAAGAACGCAGACGACCTAAGTGCTCGGATTCCTCCACTTTTGTGCGTGGCAGGGTCCGCCAAAAGCAGTTAGGCTTTGCGTGTTTATCGACGTCAAGGTGAAGAACGTGAACGTCCTAAACGCTTGGATTCCTCCACCTTAGCTTGTGGTAGGGTCCACTAAAAGCGGTTAGGCTTTGCGTATTTGGTGGCTCACGGAGAGAAGAATGCGGACGTCCTAAACGCTTGGATTCCTCCATATTTGTGCATGGTAGGGTCTACTGAAAGTGGTTAGGCTTTGCGTATTTGGTGGCTAACGGAGAGAAGAACGCGGACGTCCTAAACGCTTGGATTCCTCCACATTTGTGCGTGGTAGGGTCCACTGAAAGCGGTTAGGCTTCGCGTACATTGTCAGGCACTTGTGATCGCACTTCCCGTCCTTTTATGGCCATGGCCTTCTTCAAGTGCTTCAAGAAAGGGACAGTCACCATCCTCGAGGATCCGGAGGACGCTCAAAGTGATGGAACTACTTTGCAAGTGCACCCATCGTTGACTGGGCCTCAAGCAATCGATGTCTCTCCTTATGACCCTTTAGCTCACATCCTCCAGTGGACTCATGTGGTACCTCGCCAGCTAGCTATGTTTCGACAACCGAGATCTGGAAGAGACCAACAAAACTCGCATGTACTGTTGCTGAAGTCTTCGCATCATGATCAGAACACTCCTCAGACCCCATTCAAGCTTCTCAGCGATCGTGTACGCAACGATTCAGTGAAGTGGAGCAATGCATTTTGTGCAAACGGGGGCTTCTCTTACACAGAATTCTACTGGGAATGGGTAGAAGATATCTTAAGCAGGAATGGCAAGTTTACTCGGGAGGCCGGTCACTATCGAGCGATATTCGCCTCACTATTCAGCTATGACCGTGTTGCATCTGTCATACGGGCTTTCTGCGAGTACTGGTGCCCCGCGACGAATACTCTCCGCACATCTAGCGGAGAAATGTCCATCTCCCTCTGGGATTTGGACCAACTCGGAGGTTTGCCCATTGCTGGACGGTTTTATGATGAGGTGGTTCCAGCTGCTGAAGAGCTTACTGTAGCAAGCAAAGGGAGTCAACAGAGCTGCCGCTATTTGTTTCTCGCCTACCATAAGCTTTGCAAAAAGGCTAAGGGCAAAAAGTGAAGATAAATTCATGGATACGATATTGGTATAGAGGAGCTTTGCGCTATAAGAGGCCTCTAAACAAAAGCTCCAGGAACAAAAGAGATGTGTTTAATCCATCTGGCAGGATCCATGAGATCCGACAACGTACTTCTGCAGACCTCGCAGTATTTGATGACTTAGGCATTGAGAGTGAAGATGTAGAGCCCACCTATTTGGCTGCCTTTCTTGCTTGTTGGTTGTGTCTGTTTGTTTTACCTAGAGACGACACTGGTTTGACTCGTCCGGGAGTATTCAAAGTTGCCAGTAAAATGTCGTAGGGTGTACAGTTTTGCCTAGCAGTACCAGTGTTGGCCAACATCTATCAGGGTTTAGGCGAGATTTCTGTTTCCAGCGATCCAGGTAACTGCTCGGCTGCCCTTCCTTTTCATTATATTTATGCATGGCTAGCAGAGTACTTTGGCACCCACTTTCAGTCTCCGCTTCCCAACGACCTAAGGCCCCGTATGGTTCGCTTCTCCGGAGAATTTTCAGCTAAATATTGTGGGGACTCACAGGTGCTTTCTTTGTTCAATGCATGTGATAATGTGAGGATGGATGCATTTGCCAGGGTATTTTCGGAGAGCAGAGTGATTATCAACCACGAGAACATCTCCCATTTAGACCTCATATATCTCATCAGCCTTCGATCTGGGTATCTTTCTCTCAGACAGGATAACCGACGAGTCATTCAGCCATATAGTCCACACCGGTTCAGTCGACAGTTTGGTTATGTCCAAGACATTCCTGGCAGCCTTAAGAATGACATTCGTACCGCCGTGTGGGCTTTGATTTACAAGCATGGGAATTCCTGCACCAGAATGAACACCAAGTGCGTGGTAACGTTGCCGATCCAGAGTGCTAACACGGAGTACATGGTTACTCGAGACTATGTCGACTGGTGGTCTAAAGTGTACCATTCTACACCAGTGAAAGCAACGAAAGAAGCGCCTAGTAGTAGACCACTGCACAAGACTCTAAAAGCAAAAGAAGATAAGAACGTCACCCGTGCAACACCGCCTCATCACAAAAATGTGATTCCTCGTGAAGTTGAATGTAGCACCAATGTCCCTGCGCCTCCTAATAGGACTTTGCTTCCTAGTAGTGCTTTGCTCCCAGATAGCGACCGTCAGGCTCATCCGATCGACTTTCTGGAAGATGATGGAGACTCTTTAGATTCTCACATCGCTTTGGTCCGTCCACTTAAGCTGAAAAGACTAGTAATCCAAGAAAGAAGGCGTAGTGGGAGCAGTAGTAGCAATAATAGTGAGGTGCACTTTAAGCGTCGGAAAATTGACACCAGTCTTGGCCTTATTTATTGTGATCCCAATGCTGAGTTCACTCTGAATACTGACTTTCTTGGTGACATTTCAACTTCTTCACAACCGATGCTGCAACGAAATGAGGTAAGTTCCTGTCAAGAAGAAGAACGGACAACTCCGTGTATGGTCGGACTTCCGCGACTTAAATGTCACGTGTCCGAAAGATGACTTCCCTTTGCCCATCATTGAACTCATGGTGGATGCGACAACGGGGCATGAAGCTTTTTCCTTCATGGATGGGTCATCTGGGTATAATCAAATTAGGATGGCCTTAGAAGATGAAGAGCTTACTGCGTTCCGTACTCCCAAAGACATTTATTGCTACAAAGTCATGCCATTCGGGTTGAAAAATGCTGGTGCAACATATCAACGTGCTATGCAGAAAATCTTCAGAGACATGCTTCACAAGTACGTGGAATGTTATGTCAACGATTTAGTGGTCAAGTCAAAAAGGAGGACGGATCACTTCCAAGACCTAAGAAGGGTGTTTGATAGACTACGCAAGTACCAGCTCCCTCAAATGTGCTTTTGGAGTTAGCTTAGGCAAGTTTCATGGATTCATTGTGAAACATCGTGGCATTGAAGTGGACCAGTCAAAGATTAAGGCCATTCAAAACATGCCTGAGCCAAGAAATCTGCGCGAGTTAAAAAGTCTCCAAGGATGGCTTGCCTTTATTAGACGGTTTATATCAAACCTCGCAGGCCGTTGTCAGCCGTTTAGTCGACTTCTGAAGAAGGATGTGCCTTTCGTATGGGATGAAAGTTTCCATAACGCCTTTGAAAGCATAAAGAAGTACTTGGCAAACCCTCTAGTGTTAGGTGCACCCATCCTTGGGAAGCCGTTTATCCTCTACATTGCTGCTCAAGAGCGATCACTCGGAGCACTCCTAGCCCAAGAAAATAAAGCAAAGAAGGAGAGGACATTGTATTACTTGAGTCGAACTCTCACAGGACCGAAACTAAACTATCTGCTGATAGAGAAAATCTGTCTCGCACTTGTCTTCGCCATCCAAAAGTTAAGACATTACATGCAAGCTTACACAGTGCATCTAGTGGCACGAGCTGAACCAGTCAAGTTTGTTATGTCACAACCAGTCTTGACAGGGCGAATGGCAAAATGGGCACTACTCCTCAATCAGTATGAGATCATCTACATACTGGCCAAAGCGGTTAAAGGACAAGCATTGGCTGATTTCCTAGCGGATCATTCTATTCCTGCGGATTGGGAGATTTCAGATGAGTTGCCAGATGAAGAAGTATTTAATACAGAGGTCCTCCCTGCTTGGCAAATGTTCTTCGATAGGTCTTCACGAGCAGATGGGGCAGGAGCTGGTGTGGCGACCCGGAGACCGGATTACCACAGCGCCGCCTCCCCAAGGAACCCTACGCCCGCGACACTTAGAGAGCAAGTGTTTTGGGCCTAGAATTCCTCAAAGAGACAAGGCCTTTGGGTTGGAGAACAAGAAATCTATAAGCCCGAAATTCTTGGGCTTGTATAGTGGGCTTGGCTCGTAATCACAAGATTATGAACTAGGCGAGGAAGAGGAAAGGAAGGTGGTGTTGAGTTGAGTTTTAGAACCTATGTCAATTTTTAGTTCTTAGCCCAAGTTTGCATTAAGTTCATTAAATGGTAATTTATGTGAGTCTTCTAGGTCTATCCCACTAGGACCTAAACTCAAATGGAGGTTCTAACCCTAGGGTTCCACTTTAGTGGTAAGCACTCACACACATCATCAACCATACATAATGTTACAAAAATTTAGTGAAATCAAGCAAGCCAAAAAGAAATAAACTTTAAATAGAATAAAACAAATTGTGTCCTCCAAGGATTATCCTCCGTACCCAAGCTTCGACAACAACAGCCTGCAAAACAAACTAAAGTAGGGTGTGAGCCCCGGAAAATTTATCGAGCTTACATTGAGATCGTTCGACAAGTTATTTATTTACGATCTCGGTAATTGTCAAAGTGCTCGAGAATATTTTCAGAATTATACATAAAGTGAAATCCTCAATTTAGGAGGTGGATGGTAAAGTTTACGGCACGATGAGTTCGTGGAAATTTTCAGAGAATTTTCCGGATAACCGAGCTATTTATCGTGATTTTCCGAAGTTGTGGAATCCTAGAAAATAATTTAGAAAAATGGAAAAATAAGTGGCACGATCCTAGCCTTCCATTCCCTCCACCGCTTAATCTTAGCCATCCATGTTAATTGGACCAAGCTATTTATATAGGCCCTTGATCAGTTGGAAGGACCAGAAGGATCGAGACACACAGGGAGAGAACCAGAGTTCTCTGACCCGGAGCGCGACCCGCGACTGGGTCCGACCGGAAACAGCTTCTCCGGCCACCTCTACGCGGCGGGCCATCAGTAAAAGCTTCATATTGGTGTCGCCTTCGTCCCTGTAGTTCCAGATCATACATGCAGCGACTGGGAACGAAGAATAGACGATCTAAAGCTTGAAGAACCTCCGGCGAATTTTGCAGTTCCCGGCGATTCCGGCCACCGTTTGGGCCACCTGTGGTATGAAACCTCACCTCCTCGACATGCTCTACAACCCAGTATGATTAGTTTTCCAATTAGATCCAGTTTTGATATTTTGGTTTCTGGGTTGTTTCTGCCTCCGTCGCGTTTCCTCGCTGCCGGCAACTTCTCCGGCCTTCTGGGCTTCGTTTCTTGCTCAATTACAGGACTAGGCGAGATGGTGTGAAGTTTTCTGAGTTGTAGCACGAGAAATCACCGGTTCATCACCATTCTGGTTCCGGCAAGTAGTTTGGTGAGGCCGAGCTCGATCAACGTGGACTTGAGAAGGTATAATCCCAAACCTTGAAATAAAAGGTTGCTCTTGGGTTGAGTTCGAAACAGTGGACTGAAGTACTTTGATTTATTTCTGTTTTGGAGAGTTGGTTCAATCATGGTGTTATGTGTGGTTTGATCGAGTTATGTAGTTTGGTGGTTTGTGGATTTCGCTGCAGAGTGTAGTACGGGAGGTGATATTGAGGTTGTGGATTGAAATGTTTCTGTTTGTTTGGCTGGAGAATAGACTAATTTGTGATTGTTTCTGGTTTTGAAATTTAAGGTTTTGTTAGTGTGCGAAAGCAGGTGATTTGAAATGGTGGTGAAATAATTGGAATAAGATTTGGTTGGGTGTCCATAGTAATTTCGATTACTATGTGACTAAATTGTTAAAGGATACTCGAATTTATTTGTTCATGAAGTTGGGAATTTGTTATAACATTGGTTTGCATAAGCATTTTGTAAAAATGTTAGTGAGTAAAGAAAAGAAATTTGTATATATTGGGTGGCCTTGATAAAATTTGGGTGCACCTAATATATATGGTCGATATCGTGATTTAAGTAAAATGTTCGGTAATTTGGGTTAATTATCGAATCCATTACAATTGGTCAAACGTTGGACAAAACGGTCAATCCTAGTCAAACCAGGAAAGGTTGGTCAAACCTTGGTTAACTCCTGGTCCAACCAGGAACAATTGGTTTAGATGATTTATTAATCGTCGATATTTCATATAATTGTTCAATATGATATTAACAGTCGAAATGTCGGAATCTAGGACTCCAGTTACCCGAGGAACGGAAGGTTCGCGACACTCGGAATACGTGAGAGAAAGCATCGGAATCCAGGTAGGGATTCAGGACTCTCCTCGGTTAGTGATTTTCTTATATTGTTATAAAATGATGCATGTTGGTATGGTTTGGTCATGTTCAAATGCAATGCATACTAACCAAACCATGTGAGAAATGTGATGGCTTGAGAGCGAAGGGTGGCTCTAACTTCCTTGGGTTCGATCCCCAAAACCTCCGGAGGGTTAGCTATGCCGGTCGTCCGAGTATCCGCAATCACGAACTCGGTATGTGTGTGTAGCTAGGTAGTGGACGTTCTCGCTACGCTTACCTGGTTATAACTTAATTTTAGGTAAGGTCGTGTAGTGGGTCTATGGGACCGGCCATCAGGTAATGCTTGGATTTGGCGCCGTATTTATTTAAGCATCATGCATCGGTTTTCAAGTTGAAAAACTTAAAGTTTGTCGTTCCTTTAAATATTTGGTTTAAGCATTTTTTCATACTGGAGCTCCAAACATTTATCTGTTGATTTTCAAACCTAGTCGAGTTAGAGTTCCTGTTGAGCAGCGAGGACGAAAGCTCACCCCTACAACAGTATGAATGCAGGTACTGTGCACTGGTGACGGGACAATAGCGGATGGAGCTGGGTGTGCAGAACAAGTCCGGTAAATTACCGTGTGAACCTTATTCTAAATTCTATTTCTCGAAACTTTGTGTTCTGGAACTTGTTGTTATCTAGTTTCGTGTCATCATTTAGTTGAACTCTCTTCAAGTGAAATTCAAACCTTATGTGAACCTTTATCCAAGTTCTGGACGAGTGAAATAGATTTAAGCAATTCAAGGATTTTCGCCTCAAAAATATTGGTAGCTCCTGCTGTGTTTTGCAAAAAAAAAAAAAAAAAAAAATTTCTAACAAAATGCCTAGCGGTCCTCTAGAATGTGAATCGAGCAGTCGGTTTATGTTTTAGAGTCCCGTGGCACTGTGACGTGCCCAAGCTGGTGAGGTGCGGCTTGGGGCATTACATAGGGGTTAGGCTCCTACATCCAATCATTGCCCATGCCCGCCCCCATATCTAAGTTTAAAAACATGAGTTTTAAAGGAGCTGTCAAGGGTCACGGAATTGTTCAAAATACTTGAGGTAAATTCTTGAGAAATTTTGAAAGAAGGATGGCTTGACAACCAACTCAGTAAGATTGAAATGGTTATTGAATTTCAAGTGAAACCAAACAAAGAGTAAAGGTTTTAAAGGCTGAAGTAAAACAATGTGCAGATTCTTTCCAGATATACAAGCTTCTGTCCCCCTATTTCAAAATTACATAACTAATTCTAGAAAAATGATTTTGGGGTGATTCAAATTCTGGAATGTTCATATATGTGTCTAATATATTTCTCTAGAAGAAACTGACCCCAAATTATTAACGGTTTAGCTCCAGTTTTGAAATGAATGCAACTGGGTCAGATTTTACTGAAAACTGAAAATCTGCAGAAACTGGTTCTTTTGTGTAAAGCTCTTTTGGTACCCAAAATGGCTGGTTAAGTAGACTCTAAGACACCTATAGAAAGTATCTAAAGCTTCTAAAAGCTTAAAGTCTCAGTCACCCTTCAATACTATAAGGGGAAGGTCTTGTAGCTCACTAACATGATGTTTTGAAGACATGGTGTTTGGACAACAATAACACAAATAAACTCTAAGATCAAGCGTGATTTCAATGTTCAAAATAACCATGTTCTAGCACAAATCCAACACACTTAAGAGGCATGTCTAATGCTCCTAATGATCTATAGCTCAGGTTACTTTCTAATAGCATATGGGCAGGTGTTGTAGCTCAATGACATAATGCATTGAAACATGATATTTGGACTGCTACAAACAACAAATAACCTTTGAACCAAATATGATTCTAATATTCAAGGTGTAGCCATGACCTAGCAGAATCTCTAGACATTAGAATGGATGAGAAATCAAAATTAAGGCAGCAAGATACCAACAACAGCAGTGACAAGTTCATAATTTTCAAGAATTCGTAATAACAACCAAAAATACAGAGTTTTATTGAAAAATGATACTCACCAAAGACTAATCAAAAAGGTGAGTTTTTCTTGAGGGTTTCAACAGGAAAGAGAGCTGAGGGGGCTGATTGGATCGAGTCCAGCCGCAGGCCAAGAAGTTCGCTCAATCTCGAACATGTAAAGTGCAACAGAAACTTCTCAATATGTGGGATAGTTGTTTTGAACGTATTGAGCCTAAAAATTGAAGAAAGAAAGGGGAACTTGATGATTCCAGAATCTTACCAAGTGTTTGTATCAGTCTCAAGTAAGATGTGAGGGATTCGGGTAGAGCAAGAGAGGAAATTCAAGCAGAAATCCGGAACAGGCTCGTTTCAGAACAGCTTCCGCTTCGAGAGGTGTACAGGACTCAAATCGACTCCAATGAATCTGAAATTTTGAGGCTCGATAGAGAAGACATAGACGAACAACTTTGGTGAAGAAAGTTTTTTGATCGGAGGTCTCTAACTAGGTGTTTTGGGGCTCGTAAACAGACTGATGTGTCCAGGGACGAGAGGAAAGGTGAGAAGAGAAGGGTGAATGACGATTTATGGCCCGGGTTCCCTCTTTTGAAGGTCTGAGATGATGTTCTTGGAGGAGTTGCCCTTTGCATGATGGAAACGTGGAGGGGCAGAGCTGAACGAGGCTCCCTTTCTGTCTGCCCAACTCTGACGTGAACAAGGAAAGTGGAAAAGCTGAGCTTTGCGTGTGAAGGAGAAGGCTCAGCTTGGGCAGATAAATTTAGGGTAAAAAAATAAGGTGGTAAAAACCAAAATGATGGGGAAAATAAAAGTAAAATAAGTAAATACAAGAAAACTCAAATTAAAGTGTTGACAATGCCAAATAAGTATCGGGTCTCACAAAACTTATTTTTAGATAGAAAAATGGCAAGCAAGTTTTGTCGGAGTTTTGCTCGAGTTTGAAAAACATAAGGAGTAAATAAATTGTGCTTTTGGAAGTCGGTGAGATGCTTGACGAGTAAGCTTCGAGTAAGGCGAGCAGAAATTTCGCCAATTATTAAGAAAGGTAAAATAAGAAAATCGTAAACGCACACACCAGTATATTTCAAAATTATGTAAAGATGTCATTATGAGCTACAACCATATTGGATAAAGGAAGAGGTTTGGGTCAAAGGTCGACTAACTTATTGGGCTAGGTTCACTAGCATACCCGTCTGTTGGGTGTCCAGAGTAAATTTTGGACTCTAACCTTACGCTATTCTAGGGCCCAAAGCCCAAGCCCAAACTATTTCCAAAAGTATTTAGCCGAATAAAGGTCGCGAAAAATTTTCCCGTCAAAAAGTGACGTTCAGAATTTCACGGGGTCTACAGCTGGTGTGGTCTTCATTTCTCTGCAAAGGCAGATATTGCCTTATGCCTTTACTCTTGGTGAGTTATGTTCCAATAATGTTGCTGAGTACCAAGCGCTAATTATGGGACTACAAACCGCAACTGAAATGAAAATCTCAAATCTAGAGGTGTATGGAGACTCGAAGTTGGTAGTTGATCAATTACTAACTCTCTATGAAGTGAAGAAAGAGGATTTAGTTCCTTATTTTCAGCTCGCCACACAACTCTTAAAGAGTTTCGATGCTGTCACACTAACGCATGAGCCAAGAAAAGAAAATCAAACAGCAGACGCTTTGGCCAACTTAGCAGCAACTTTGGCATTATCAGAGGATGAAATCATACACCTTCCAATCTGCCAACGGTGGGTCGTACCTACAATCTCTGAGCTTTGGCATGAAGACTCCAATATTGTCTCTGTTTACGTGATTGATGTGGATGACTGGTGGTACCCGTTGATTGATTACCTCGAGCGGAATAAGTTGTCTAATGACCCAAAGCAACGCTCGGACATAAGACGAAGAGTATCACGCTTCTTCTACTATAAGGAGACTCTTTATCGACGATCTTTCGATGGATTGCTTCTTAGATGTCTGGGGAAAGAGGAAGCTGCTAAGGCTATGGAGGAAGCTTATTCAGGAGTATGCGGAGCTCACCAGTCAGGTCCTAAGCTCCATTTTCAAGTGAAGAGGATGGGTTACTATTGGCCCACTATGGTTAAAGATTGCATGGCGTATGCACAAAGGTGTCAAGCTTGCCAGTTTCATGCAAACTTCATCCATCAACCACCAGAGCCGTTGCATCCAACAATTGCTTCTTACCCCTTCGATGTATGGGGACTTGATGCTGTTGGGCCCATAACTCCGAAATCCTCCTCCAATCACTCATACATTCTAGCGGCTACGGATTCCTTTTCAAAGTGGGCAGAGGCGGTACCGCTTAAGGAAATAAAGAAAGAAAATGTTGTAGAATTCATCAAAGGGAATATCATTCAACGATATGGTGTTCCTTGCTGCATCATCACAGACAATGCCAAGTACTTTTCCAATAATGCCATGGAGAAACTCTGTGAGAAATATCACTTCAAGTTACACTTTTCTTCTATGTACAACGCCCCGGCAAATGGGTTGGCTGAAGCATTCAACAAGACATTGTGTAACATTTTGAAGAAAGTTGTCAGCAAAACAAAAAGGGATTGGCATGAAAGAATGGGCGAGGAGCTCTGGGCCTATAGAACGACATATCAAACTCCCACGAAAACTACACCTTACTCCCTTGTATATGGTGTTGAAGCTGTCTTACCCTTGGAGAAACAGATTCCATCTCTGAGGATTGCTTTGCAAGAAGGACTGACTGATGAAGAGAACGTCAAGATACGCCTTCAAGAGTTGGAAGCCTTAGATGAAAAGAGACTTGACGCACAACAGCACTTGGAATGCTATCAAGCTCGAATGTCACGAGCTTTCAACAAAGGGGTTCGACCCAGATCCTTTCAAGTTGGTGATCTAGTGCTTGCCGTGCGCAGACCTATCATCATGACACACAAGACTGGTCCAAAGTTTCAGTCAAAATGGGATGGACCTTATGTAGTCCGCAAAGTCTACACCAATGGAGCCTACAAAATTGTGGCTGAAGATGGCCTGAGGATTGGCCCTATAAATGGAAAGTTCTTGAAGAGGTACTATGCTTGAAACACATAAGAAGACGCTCCTAGCAAGCACGAGCCTAAACTGCACATGGCACACAAAAAAAAAAAAAAAAAAAAGTCCGTTGAGTTGAAAACCGGAAAGGGCGGCTCAAGCAAAAAAAAGGACCAAAAAAAAAATTAATTTCACTTCATCCATAAACCCTTGAACTACGTGATGACTTGATTCCTTCATTGGAAGGATACGTAGGCAGCTTGGGAATAATAATCTCGAGTTCAGTCAAATCAAATAAAAATAAAGGGTTTGTTTACTATTCAAGAAGTTACAAATGGAGAACAGCTCTTCACACCCAAGTCAAACCCTTGAAGCTATTGCGGTGGTTCTCAAAAGTATCTCGCAATGATTTTGTCGTCTCAAGCTCTGCAGTGGTCACCTCGGGGGTCTCTTGGATCTCAGTTTTCTCTTTTTCTAGGTCGACAAGCTTATTCTCCTGTAGTAGAAGTCTCTCGTCTAGTAAGTCACTATTTGCTCCAATTGTCGCTGCTCCTCCTTTAATTTCTCCAAAGACTTGAGTGCAGATTGACGATGATCATAGTCAGCTTGACGAATTGAAGTGACCTTCGCAATTTCTGACTCTGTGTCAGCCAGGCGTTGATTACGTGTGCTTGGAGTAGCCTTGCGTGAACAAGAAAGTCGTGCCAAGTTGTATTGGTCAGCACTAGTCAACAATCCTTCAACTTTTCCCCTTACGGATGAAGGATCAATCCCATAATGGCTAAGCTCAGCTATCAGCTTGTCAAGTTCCCCCTTGCTAGAAAGAATGGTCTTTGAGGAGTGCTTCATGATCATATCTTCAATTTGTTCGCAAACTGCAATAGTAGCTTGTTGACGAATATCACGAAGTCTTTGGCTGGCATCTATAATAGCAGCTCCACCAAGAGAGGCCTCAGAAAAGGCTATGGTGTTTAGAGGCTTAGGAGGATGTACCTTGGTAAGTGGACCTGTACATATATCATTAGTTAAAAAAAAAGGGGCTTAAAGTGCAATGAAAATACACAAGAGTTGAGAATTGTACCTGTAGGGTCAATTTGCTGTGAGTCATTCTTTGCATTGGATTTTCCTTTGTGGGTAAAGCGTAAGCCTCAAGTTCCGCTGCAGAAGGAACACGTATAGGGTCTAAAGAGGCGTCATCGTTCCCCCAAAGTGAATGACCATCAATCTCTGCACCCTGAAAAGATGGGAAAAGAACAATTCAAGTTCCAAGGAAAAAACCACCAAAAAAAAAAAAAAAATCTCTGACGCAAGTCCAAAAAAGAGTTACCTTATTTCGTTGCAGCATCGGTTGTGAAGAAATTGAAATGTCACCAAGAAAGTCAGTATTCAAAGTGAACTCAGCACTGGGATCACAATAAATAGGGCCAAGATTGGTGTCAGTTTTCCGACGCTTAAAGTGCACCTCACTATTATTGCTACTACTGCTCCCACTACGCCTTCTTTCTTGGATTGCTGGTCTTTTCAGCTTAAGTGGACGGACCAAAGCGATGTGAGAATCTAAAGAGTCTCCATCATCGTCCAGAAAGTCGACCGGATGAGCCTGACGATTGCTATCTGGGAGCAAAGCACTACTAGGAAGTAAAGTCCTATTAGGAGGCGCAGGGACGTTGGTGCTACATTCAACTTCACGAGGAATCACATTTTTGTGATGAGGCGGTGTTGCACGGGTGACGTTCTTATCTTCTTTTGCTTTTAGAGTCTTGTGCAGTGGTCTACTACTAGGCGCTTCTTTCGTTGCTTTCACTGGTGTAGAATGGTACACTTTAGACCACCAGTCGACATAGTCTCGAGTAACCATGTACTCCGTGTTAGCACTCTGGATCGGCAACGTTACCACGCACTTGGTGTTCATTCTGGTGCAGGAATCCCCATGCTTGTAAATCAAAGCCCACACGCCGGTACGAATGTCATTCTTAAGGCTTCCAGGAATGTCTTGGACATAACCAAACTGTCGACTGAACCGGTGTGGACTATATGGCTGAATGACTCGTCGGTTATCCTGTCTGAGAGAAAGATACCCAGATCGAAGGCTGATGAGATATATGAGGTCTAAATGGGAGATGTTCTCGAGGTTGATAATCACTCTGCTCTCCGAAAATACCCTGGAAAATGCATCCATCCTCACATTATCACATGCATTGAACAAAGAAAGCGCCTGTGAGTCCCCACAATATTTAGCTGAAAATTCTCCGGAGACTGAAAGTGGGTGCCAAAGTACTCTGCTAGCCATGCATAAATATAATGAAAAGGAAGGGCAGCCGAGCAGTTACCTGGATCGCTGGAAACAGAAATCTCGCCTAAACCCTGATAGATGTTGGCCTACACTGGTACTGCTAGCAAAACTGTACACCCTGCGACATTTTACTGGTAACTTTGAATACTCCCGGACGAGTCAAACCAGTATCGTCTCTGGGTAAAACAAACAGACACAACCAACAAGCAAGAAAGGCAGCCAAATAGGTGGGCTCTACATCTTCACTCTCAATGCCTAAGTCATCAAATACTGCGAGGTCTGCAGAAGTACATTGTCGGATCTCATGGATCCTACCAGATGGATTAAACACATCTCTTTTGTTCCTGGAGCTTTTGTTTAGAGGCTTCTTATAGCGCAAAGCTCCTCTATACCAATATCGTATCCATGAAGTTATCTTCACTTTCTGCCCTTGGCCTTCTTTGCAAAGCTTATGGTAGGCGAGAAACAAATAGCGGCAGCTCTGTTGACTCCCTTTGCTTGCTACAGTAAGCTCTTCAGCGGCTGGAACCACCTCATCATAAAACCGTCCAGCAATGGGCAAACCTCCGAGTTGGTCCAAATCCCAGAGGGAGATGGACATTTCTCCGCTAGATGTGCGGAGAGTATTCGTCGCGGGGCACCAGTACTCGCAGAAAGCCCGTATGACAGATGCAACACGGTCATAGCTGAATAGTGAGGCGAATATCGCTTGATAGAGACCGGCCTCCCGAGTAAGCTTGCCATTCCTGCTTAAGATATCTTCTACCTATTCCTAGTAGAATTCTGTGTAAGAGAAGCCCCCGTTTGCACAAAATGCATTGCTCCACTTCACTGAACCGTTGCGTACACGATCGCTGAGAAGCTTAAATGGGGTCTGAGAAGTGTTCTGATCATGATGCGAAGACTTCAGCAACAGTACATGCAAGTTTTGTTGGTCTCTTCCAGATCTCGGTTGTCGAAACATAGCTAGCTGGTGAGGTACCACATGAGTCCACTGGAGGATGTGAGCTAAAGGGTCATAAGGAGAGACATCGATTGCTTGAGGCCCAGTCAATGATGGGTGCACTTGCAAAGTAGTTCCATCACTTTGAGCGTCCTCCGGATCCTCGAGGATGGTGACTGTCCCTTTCTTGAAGCAATTGAAGAAGGCCATGGCCATAAAAGGACGGGAAGTGCGATCGCAAGTGTCTAACAATGTACGCGAAGCCTAACCGCTTTCAGTGGACCCTACCACGCACAAATGTGGAGGAATCCAAGCGTTTAGGACGTCCGCGTTCTTCTCTCCGTTAGCCACCAAATACGCAAAGCCTAACCGCTTTTAGTGGACCCTACCATGCACAAATATGGAGGAATCCAAGCGTTTAGGACGTCCGCATTCTTCTCTCCGTGAGCCACCAAATACACAAAGCCTAACCGCTTTTAGTGGACCCTACCACGAGCTAAGGTGGAGGAATCCAAGCGTTTAGGACGTTCACGTTCTTCACCTTGACGTCGATAAACACGCAAAGCCTAACTGCTTTTGGCGGACCCTGCCACGCACAAAAGTGGAGGAATCCGAGCACTTAGGTCGTCTGCGTACTTTAATTGTCACCAAAACCCTGAATAAAAGAAGCGATATATATATATATATATATATATATATATATTGAAATACATATGAAATTGTGTGAAGTAAAAAAAAAAAGATGCGGCATCTAAGAAAAAAAGTGACGTCATGACATGTGAAAGAAGGATGGTTAGAAGGAAATAATAAATCATGCAATTATGCTTTGACTAGGTCTACACATACATGCATATCCATTTGTCAGAAGATGGATGATTGAACAAAGCTTTATTACAATAGTAAAAAAGAGGACAGAAAGCCATACCTCAACTTGAAGATTTGCGGAGCCCAAGGGAAGAAATTAGCAGCAACAGGCAGTAAATAAAGAAAGCAGAGCAAGGGTTCTTCAATTGCCACCACAATTCTGAACAAAGAAAAAAAAAATTTAAAGCAATTGTCAGAGTACACATATACTGGGCATGTGAAATAAAAAAAGGTCTGGAAGTTTAGTGGCCTCAAAGTTGGAAGAGTAATCTATCTCCAGAAATCTGCAATTTAATTGGAATGCAGCCCATGTAATAATTTAATTTGCTAGCTAAAAGCCAAAATTCGAATGAGTTAACCACTTGTCAATTGGCATGATTATTTGAAAGTTTACAAAAAAAGAATCGCTTTGGGTCTGCAAAGGGGGGGCATGTGAGAGAAGTTAAAAAAAAAAAGAGTAAGCCATGCTTTGGACGCCATCAGAAGAGGAAGAAGGTGAACGGGACTAAGGGAGTAAGGGTCCATGTGAACAAAAAAATTAATGATGGCTGAATCATCTGTTGGTTGTTATCGAAAAAAATATAATCATATTTGCTCATGTCAGAGGGTGGAACGGATAAAATAAAGGCACATGCAATCATAGATCTCATTTTCTTTGTTACTGTCAAAGTTTCAAAAAAAAAAAAATCATGCTTGGTTTGCACGTGTATGTAGCCGTATATGTTCATGTGAGGAGATATATTCATGCGCATATAGCCATATATATGAATCATGGAATTATCAATTATGTCAGAGCGAGTAATCATGGATGCAGTCACAATATGCATGTATGCATGAAAGAAATCATAATCAGATAAAGGTTAATAAACAAAGGAAAACAAAGTAGTAGATCAGAGATGCTAAAGTGAAATGGTAGGTCTTCTAGCTGCTTCAACACCTCGTTCTCCTTTGACGTTTGGTTCGCATTGACCGTGCTTGACTCAGCCTTGGCAGAATCCTTCGAACCAAATTCATAGCTTGTGGTCATGTGGGCAACTCTCACCTTTTCTTGTTTGTTGCCTTTCTTGGGAAAGGATGTTGTTGATGAAGCCACACCATGTGGTCTTCGAACAAAAGGATTGCCCCTTTCTTTGACAAATCTTGTCTTATCTATCTCGAGACACTGACGATTTCCTTGTGACTGCTTATATTTTTCTTGAGTGATAGGTACACATGGCGATGGGCTCTTGTGTGCCTTCTTTCGGGTGTCAAGTATCCATCCCTCGTCATCAACAACTGAGTCAATTTTAGGGGTTGCAACAGGTGCGAGGATCGCTTGCTGGGTTGGCTTGACTTCCTCCAACTTTGACTTCATGCATGGCTTTCTCGAAAGCTGATATGGTACTTTCATTGGAAGAGGAGGCAACGGGGCAGGCTTGAATGAACCAAACACGATGGTAGTGCAGTTTACCTCAGCAACATCGTCGACATCCAGCTCGATCCTTCCTTGCCTGGCGAGATTCATTATTGAATCTTTCAGAACAAAGCATTTCTCCACTGGGTGACTAGCGAGCCGATGGTACTTGCAGTATTTCGGATCCTTAACACAATGCATTTCCTCGGGCCGCTTGCATTTTGGGAGCTCTATCACCTTCTTCTCAAGTAGATCTTCCAACATGCCTGCCACGTCAGAATCTGGGAAAGGATATGTCTTTTGTTGCCATTCCTTCAACGAACTCTTTGTTCTGTCGTAGGTGTGAGTTGGCTCAACTTTCTTAACCTCCTTATCTCGTGTCGAGATTTTAACTGGGGTAATGTTGACGGTCATCGATTCTTTTGCAGATTTCTTCGGTGCCTTACCAATCTTGCTTCTAAAGACCTTATCTTTCCTTTGGTCAACAATTGACTCTTTCTTCCCTTTGTGGCTAGCTATACTCAACTCCATGTCATGTGCTCGCGTAGCCAGCTCTTCAAACGTACGGAGCTTGATCCCTTGTAGGATGTATAGTAAATCAAAGTGCATACCTTGGATGCACATTTCCACTGCAGATACTTCTGACAGTCGATCTTTTCAATCGAGACTCAACGAACACCACCTATTGATGTAATCAATTGTGCGTTCATCCTTCCATTGCTTGGCGCTAGTAAGTTCCATAATGCTCACTGTGCGTCTCGTGCTATAGAAACGATTCAGGAACTCACGCTCCATCTGATCCCAACTGTCGATTGACTCAGGTTCCAGATCAGTGTATCATTCGAAGGCGTTGCCTTTTAATGAACGTACAAACTGCTTAACAAGATGATCGCCCTCCGTTCCTGCATTGTTGCAAGTCTCGACAAAATGGGCAATATGTTGTTTTGGATTACCCTTCCCCTCGAATTGCTGAAACTTGGGCGATTGGTACCCAAATGGCATCCTCAAGCTATCCACTCTTTTTGTGTATGGCTTGGAGTATGTGAGAGAATCACGAGAGGTACCTCCATATTGAGCTCTAATGGAGTTGTTGATCATGTCTTGCAGCTGCTGGACGGACAAAGAACCAAGTGGACTTTCACTGTCTTTGTCATTTGTCTTTGAAGTTTGTTCCTGTTTCTCTTTGTCATTCTTATATGGAATCCTAGCAGAATCCTCATCATTTTGTTTCTCGAGCCTGCTCCAAAGTTGATCAATCTGCATATCTTTTTCTTCGATGGTATTAGTGAGCTTTTGAACCGCCTCCATCAGATTAGCTACCTGTTCTTCGAGCATGGTTGGCCCAGTCATCATGACTTGCATTGCTGAGAGGTGAGACGCGCTGTCTGACCGCACCCCAGAAGTGTTATTTTCTTCAGGATCAGGACTTCCATGGTATGATCCGGTGCTTGAATTGTCATCAGAGGCAGGTGAGAATGACCGCTCCCTTGATTTTGTATTTGGAGCTTGTCTCTTTTCACTTCGAGGGACATGCTTCCCTGCCCCCAAACTTTCCAGGGTGATGATTGGTTGACGAGGCTTAGAAGGCAAAGCCACAAATGTTGTAGGCTGAACCTTTGCCATGCTTCGAGTGACGTGACCTGATGAGCTGCTACTCGATTTTGAGGTCGTTGTCTTGGACTTGTTCTTCGGGATGACTTGAGTGTTCTTGGAAGCCATTGCTCGAACGGATTTGTTTGGAATCGTCTTATGGAGAAGGAGATGAGAGGCAAAGAAGTCCCACTGGGCGTGCCAATTTGTAAACACGGAAATCTGAAAACAAACAAGATGCAGACACGTGTACAAAAATAATAATTTTATTAATTTAAGTGTGGGTTACAATCTTTGGTAATCCTCTGATTCGATCTCCGACGATGAATTTCACTCAAGGGCTTGACGCTTGATCTTGAGTTGGACGGTGGTCACGAGAGTTGACACGTGACGAATGTTTTAACTTGAGGTTGGTGAGGAACCGGCTATTTGGCAGCTTGATGGTTCTTTACACGAGCTTGGGAGTCTTTAGAAATTTTGAGAGTGTCTTCTCTCGAGTTGAGAGGGGGTATTTATAGTGTCGGCGTCTCTCTTCATTTGGAATGCCTTGTGACACGTAATTAATTGTATTTTCCTTAATAACATAATCAAATCAATCAGCCCTAATTAATTGATTTAATCACGATTATTAAGGAATTATCCAATTAATTTGATGGCTGATTTTAATTGTATTTCATTAATAGTATAATCAAATCAATCAGCTTTAATTAATTGATTTAATCACGACTATAAAGGAATTAGCCAATTAATTTGATGGCTGATTGTCATCTTGATTATCAATTTAAATAAATTGACATCTAATCAGCGGACGAAATTTAATACTTGATTTGACTTGGAATCAATTGATTTAATTTAATTGATCCGCCTTAATATCAGCTGATTAAGTTGGAACAAATTTATTTATTACCGTCGGATTTTCTGTATGCCACCACGTGTCATTCCCTGAGTCTGCTTGGTTTTGTTTACTCATAAGCCACGTGCACATTTTGTGGGACCCACATGCCGACTAAATTTGTTCGATCATAATTTCAAGTGTTGACCGAATTATTTAATGAATTTTATTTTCATTAAATTTTTAGTGTCTACAAATCGAAACTTCAAAAAATCCTAGCATTATCATAAGATCTCTAAAAGTTACAAATGATATATCAAAATGCTCGTATCGACGAGTAGATGATAATGGAGCAAGAAATTGCTCCAAACACAGTCAAAAGCGGTGCCATGCACCGCTGTACCAAACTTCAAACCAGTAAGATCCAGCAGTCCAAAATGTAGAGTACATCAAGATAAGCAACTTTCATACCTAGGGCTAAGCCCAACTGGGCATAGATAGGCAAGGATCGTCGCCGAAAGATCAAAACTTCAAATAAAAAATCGGAACTCTATACTTCAAATCAAGCTTCAAGGCTGGTATGGATGGAAAGAGCATGAGGAGAGCTTCAAATCACAACCGATTTCAAGCATTATCGTCGCATGAATTGGCCGGAGCATCACCAGCAGCCCACCACCACCTTGCGGCCTCTGATCTGCCTTTCACTATGTAAATTGGTCCAAACAACCACTATCAAGAGGAAGACGAAGAAGAGGGGAAGAAAATAAGACCGCAATTCATTCATATCATTACTACATGATATGAATGAATGCTAGATCACATGGATAATATGAAGAATGATAGATCGCAATTCATTCATATCATTGCTGCATGAAGAGGTTGAGTTGGAGGCTGAGATTGTAGGGGACATAGGGAAGCTCATATGTGTAGTGGTAAAGGTGACAAGGAAAGAGAATGGAGAAAGGGTTGCTTTGGGTAAGCAATGGATAGCCTCATTTTCAATGAAGACCAATTAACTTAAGTCAGTAGCAGGCTTTGTGGTAAAAGTATTACCTTGATAATCTAGACCAAATTTGCTAGATTACAATTATGTTTTCATCTTTGAGAGTTTGAATCATACCAACTCTTCCATAAGTTGCAGGTGATCATTGAACTACCCTATATATTCCTTCTAACAATTTTATTTTCGACAATTACATATCCAACTATTCATTTCCACTGGTCAATTACAAAGTATTCAGATATGTGTATATTATGTGTTATACGCTGCTCTATTTCACTTACTTGAATTGGTATATTGGTTGCTTCTGTGACCCAAATTTCCTAAGTTGCTTCAATATTAGCAAGTTTCTGCTACTCTATGTTGAATTTGTTCTCGAGATTCCTAATACCATAATCAGTAAGTCAACTCTATATTTAGTTCTTTACTACATTGACGAAGAGAATTTGTATAATGTTTGGAACTTTGAATTTACTCTCCTCTTGCAGTTACTTCTTGCTGGAGGCAATGGAATTATGGGTTAGTATGTTTTTGTTTTGATAGTTTTCAAATTAACTTTTATTATGAACACCATGCGATTGAATTCATATCTAGGGAACATAGGACATTTCATAACTAAAAGTCTAAAGAGATAATAATAGCTGATGTTACTATTCAAACCAAGAAGTTATGGGGTTAGAGACATGTATTTTCTCTTTCTCTAACTTATTGTTGGACATTCTGTTTTGATACTTTGATATTTAGAGTACTTGTTGTTCCATATATATGCAAACACTTATTTTACTTAGTTAGTTTGGTTTGCAACCATTTGATTTGTGGTTTATGCATTAAAAAGATTCAGGGAGGAGGTGTAAGCATATACCAAAAAGACGCAAATGCTCCAACGGTACTCAAATCTTCAAAAAATTTCCCTCTTAAACTCTAGAGGTGGAATTGGTGACCAGCAACAAATAGGTGCTTTGGCCTATTTTTTGGAGCTTAATTCCAACATCCATAAGTTCCTGTCTCCATTCACCAAAAGGTAAAAGAAAATTGAATTATTGCAAGAATTAGCCATGCAGGTGTCATCTAATTAGCAGTCTTGATAGGAAAATCTGAAGTTCACTTTTTCAGCCTCAAATTTGAAGTAAGTTGTTGCGATAATGAAATATGGTTGGCTTTAAAATGTATGGGGAATAAAGCTATGATTTTTTGTGGCTCAGTTGATCAGAGTAGGCTCAATTGATGATAAATTACATAGAATATTGTTGAGTAAGTAAGGTTTTTTTCAGCCATGTTTGATGCACATTTTAGAAAAGTAAATGTATAAATGTTGCCACTTAATAGTAAATAATGTTTTCATAGTAATTGTGATAATATTCACTTTACCTAATTTAATTTAAAATCTTCAACCTTTGTAGTTAACATTTTTTTTTTGGCAGAATGAAATGCAGAATTTCACTACATTGATTGTGGATATAACCTGCCATGGGTTTTGCTTATAACCTACCATGGGTCAATGGCCACGACTAAACAGGTTAGTTTAATTTACCTTTACATCAGTATTAACACATGAAGCTTCAGGATATCATGATACTCTTATACAGTCTCACACACAAATTTTTTATTCCTTATTCCAGGTACCTCCATTTTCAGTTCGAATAGTGTTCACACAGATATTCTCCTTCATCAATGTTCAATTATTCAACAGGTATCAAGTCTATTCTCATACTTGAGGTTGCCCTTGATTGGTATATTGTTTAATATGAATACATGTATTTGTTATTATTGCTCATATATTTCTCACGACGCGAGTTTTTGTTCATTTAGTAATGGGGAATATGTAAAAGTTGGTTTAGGACTTCCCTGTAGAGAACCTTTTTTTTGGTCAATTCTATATAGAAATAGTCAATTTATTTTCATGTCCGACTCTCTTATCAGAGTATTGACCTTTACAATATTTTTGGGATTCAAAGAAATTAGAGGTTATTTTGCAGAAGAATCTAAAATTATATCTTCTTATGTTTGAGGGTAATGGGTTGGACTTATATTTTGTTTGGAAATTCATTATGTAATCCCATAATCTTATCTTATTTTGGTGGAGTATCTATTCTTTTTCGCTTTTGGGGACAAAGCAAAATTGGATATTTGATTTGTGCTTGGTTGTTTTACATTTTACCCTGTTCTATAAGCTGTAAATACAAGGACCAGAGCCATCCAGCTAGCAAATTCTGACTTCATTTTTGCATTGGCTTTTATTTTCTTCCGTCTTCTTATGAACCATCTTTACTCAATCTTTTGTTTGATTACAAGTTATTGATGAATTGGTTACACTTTTTGACAAGCAAATGCCCATTTTAACTTTAGACCTCTTTGTCAATATCTATCTCTAAGCTACCTGGATTGCTTCTTTTCGGCCTATGAAATACCTGTAAAGTGGGGAATAAAGGATTGACTTGGTATATTATCTGAAGTTTCTGAAGTTTCGAAAATTCTGATCATTTTCAAAATGTACACGAATCAATATAAAATTTATATCAACATGTCCGTAATGCTATGCTCTACCTAATGAACCAAAACAGAATGTCTGAAGTGGCCGAATACTCCCCCACGGGTCGCCACCTCCGGCCCTAAATTGGGTCATGAAACCTATGCCAAATTGTTCACAACAACAAGCCCAACAATCTTCTAACTACAACAGAGTCAAATTTGGGACCACATGACTGAAAAATACCAATAAAGTTTCAAGGAAAAAACCGGAATATGTAATCTTTTCTATGTCCTGATACTCTTCCTGGGTTGTATGGCGATAGTTGGGCTTGTGCTTTAGCCCTTGACCCATGTTATTTTATTATTTTAATTTATTGTTATTTATTCTTAGTTAAATATGGCTCTATGCCATTAATAAATCCCTGCCATTATTTGGCAGGGCGAAGTGGGCTCTGTCTCGGTATGCACACTTAGTGTGCCTTGTCTGGTCTAGCGAGGCAGCGGGCTATTTGCTTGATCAAATGGACACAACCTCCTAGTGATAGAATGAAATTGAGTGTCGCCGGATTTATTTCCGTGCAGCAACATAGTGGGAAAGTTGTGTCATTTATATTGATGCTTCTTCGTGATAGAGTTATCTTTCCAGTATATCACCGCTATGTCAAAGCAAATGGAGTAGTCATTTGTGCACTCTTTGCTAATTGGTGCTTGTTAGTATACATAGATTTTATGGAGAATCCTGGTATTATTTCAGGATGTTCTCTTTATGTTTATTGTAATATGGGGTTTAGGCTCTATGTCCCCCCCCCCTTCTATTCTGCAATTTCATTAATCAAGGCTTGAGGGCAGCCGCACCAGCCCCCTTTCAAAAAAAAAAAAAAAAGACATGAGGAACTAGGGAAACCTACCGTTTGATGAGAGGATTGGAATATTATATGTGTTTATAAAAAATTTAGCTAATTTTATCATAGTTTTGACTTTGATCCACTCAGTTAATCAAAGTAACATATAAAACCTCTTGTTGAACCGATGACATAATGACCACAAGTAGTGCCAATTTTTTCATACGACATATACAACTACGCTGTAAATACGTTTTAATTTCGAGGTTCATAAGAAATACCAATATGCCTACTAATGTTGTATAACTTCTACATTGCGTGTGAAGTGATGCGAACATTTTAAAAGGGACAAGAATGTGGAAAATGAATTTAGAAAAACAGACGTTGGATAGGAAGAATGGAATGTCTCATCATTATTTTAAAAAATCCAACCAATTTCTTATTTGTTTTTCACCAAGTCAACTATACCTATACTAATATATCAAATTCCTCAAAGAGGAAACCGACCATTGGATGAGATCATTGAAATATTTTATACTTATTGTAAAAAATTTAGCCAATTTCATTCTTGTTTCTACTTCAATCTATTTGGTCAACCAAATTTTCCTTTATTACCATATATTTATTAATTAGATTCTTCAAAAAGCAGCTTCATCAAAACATCTGAAACAGGGGAAACTGACCTTTGGATGAGAGGATTGGAATATTTTATGCATGTTGTAAAAATTTAGAAAATTTTGATTTCGATCCACTTGGTCAACCGAAATAATCTATATAACCTCTTGGTTGATTGATGACATAACAAACATGAACAATGCTAATTTTTTCATACGATAACTACGCAATGAATACGTGTGAATGGTCGAAATTAAGACTTTTCAATTTTGATTTCGAGGTTAGCAAGAAATACCAATGTGCCTATTAATGTTGTATAACTTGTACATTGCATATGAAGTGATGCGGACATTTTAAAAGTGACAAGAATGTGAAAAATGAATTAGGAAAAACTGACGTTGGATAGGAAGAACGATGAATGTCTCATGAATTTGGAAATATTTTATACTTATTTTAAAAAATTCAACCAATTTCGTATTTGTTTTTACTTTGATCCACTAAGTCAACTATACCTATACTTACATATCAAATTTGTCAAAGGAAAACCGACCGTTGGATGAGATCATTGAAATATTTTATACTTATTGTAAAAAATTCAACAATTTCATTCTTATTTCGACTTTAATCCATTTGGTCAATCAAATGTACCTTTATTACAAGATATTTATTAATTAGATTCTTCAAAGAGTAACTTCGTCAAGACATGAGAAACCGCGGAAACTGATCGTTGGAAGAGAGGATTGGAATATTTTACGCATGTTGTAAAAATTTAGCAAATTTTGTCATGGTTTTGATTTTGATCCATTTCGTCAACCGAAATAATCTATATAATCTCTTGGTTGATCGATGACATAATGAACATGAACAGTGTCAGTTTTTTAACACGATAACTACGCTGTGAATAAGTGTGAATGGTCGACAACAAGACTTTTCAATTTTGATTTCGCGGTCCATAAAAAATATCAATGTGCCTACTTATGTTGTATGACTTGTACATTGTATATGAAGTGATGCGGATCTTTTAAAAGTAAACATAGGTGGTAAGTGAATTTTGAAAAACTGAGGTTGGATTGGAAGATTGGAATGTCTTATGGTTGTTGTAAAAGATTCAACCAATTTCGTTTTTTTTTTTTTTTTACTTCGCTTGAGAAATCAGTAAGTACATATCTGAGCCTCTAGAGTTTGATGAGTTGATTGAACAAGTTTTATTAGACTTTTAGACACCAAGAGCACTACACACGCACGCGCACACAAACACATATTACCAAGTGAACCAAATTCAGACATTTGAATTACCAACGTAGTTGACTTATTTACATAATTAATTTCATCTACTATGTAGTCTGCATGCGCCACTTTTTACAGCTATTGTCCTAGACGAAGTGGTGTTAGCTCAGTGGTTAGAGCACCCACTACCTAAGATCAAGGTCATGGTTTCGAGTTACTATGGGGGTAGGAGTGAAATCCTTTGATCATCTTTAAAAATAAAATAAAAAAACAGCTATTGTCCTTTTTGTACAAGTACTCTATTAAGCTACACACATTCTTGTTTCTAAAAAAAAAAAAGGTATATTATATTCTACTTATCTTGATCCACTAGTTCAACTATAGTTACATTTATTACCTTATATTTATATATTAAATTTCTCAAATGGCAACCCCATTGATATATACGAAAATGGGGACATTGACCGTTGGATGAGAGGATTGTAAAAAATTCAACCAATTTCGTTCTTGTTTTAACTTCAATCCATTTGGTCAACTATGTAGCTTGAGGCCCAAACGACGACGAAAATAGTTGAATTTTGACCATAATCATTTCTTCTTGTCATGATAACATCCAACAATCAAATTTTATAAAATGTATTTCCTCCATCTTGTTGATTATGGAAGTTATACTTTTCCATATAACTAATAAACAAGTTTTTTTTTTTTTTTTGAACACAGGAAGTGAGCTGAAATTTTTGTATAACCATGCATCTACAAAAACTCTAAATGACATATTGTTGCCTTAGAGAACATCATCTCTTGTTTCTGTATAACTAGACTTCCATCCACATAGCACGTTGTCGCTTTATCAAAGCTCAAAACCTCTCCATGTAGCTCCTCATGTTCCTAAAGCACAAAACGAAGACTTGTAAAAATCAACACCTTATTCAGTAGATGACCATTCTGCAACAAATACCTGAGGATTTCCATCTCAACTGGTAATCCCTTCAATCCCTTCACGAAGATAGTCTTTAGATGAGATGTTGAACAAGTAGACACATTGCTGGGTGCATTCCAGTGAAGCTCTGCGAATTCTGTGTGACCTTCATCTCTATATTCTAAGACAAGAATTTCTCTCTATCTTGCTTCAAGAATTTCGAATGTGGTGTTGCCTCTGGAAAATGAGGGGGACCAAGTCATCTGGCCTTCTAATACAGCTGAAATTTTAACAATAAAGGATGCTTTCATGTTTATCTTGCGACCTAGGCCTTTTGCAACTTCATGTAGGTTGGTTTGGAATAAGTGACCTACACAAATTAGTGTACCAATTTAAAACCCTATCAATGTTGTAAGAATAAGTAGAGATCGTTCTCAACCGGTGATTAGGGCCTAATTAATTCCTGAAAAATAAAACATTAGCAAAACAAATTAAAGAATATATATATACATAATTTACGAAAAATACAAGAGAGGGGTTTAAGATTTATTTTCTAATTTAACAACGAAGTAAATATATACATATGTGATACATCAAAACCAAGAATCAAGTAGAATTTATGAATGGAATGAAATTAGATAGAATTTACTACTACTAACACGTTGGCAAGGTTTCAAACATCAAATCACGAATCAAAACATATCCAAGCATAGAATCAATCAAGAACAAAGATGAACGCATACAAAGTTTTTTTACTTCCCTTAATTAAATTAACTAGATGAACACACCATAGTTAACCCTATTAATCATGCAATCGCTAGTGGTAGCTAAGCACTAATAAAAACACTTTCAATGCATTAAGAATCATGGAAGTTTGATCAATTCAAGTCAAGAACACAAGTTAGAACGCTAATCAAGCATGCAAGACTCATTGTTAATTTACCTAAGTATTTTAGGTTTTCCACTGAAATTATTAAAGCTTAAAACGCTAGCACCTTAATATGGATTCAATTACATGTTCATCAACCTAAGTATGCATCCAAAGATCAATTAACACATAAACATTGAGATTAAAGTTCGAAATTAACAATCATGCTTACATATAATGAAATCGCAATTTTTTAATTTGAAAACCTAAAACATGCTTCATAGTATTCAAAAACTACATATCTAAAGTCAATCTTTCATCAACCATAGAAATCGCAAATCAAAGAACCAAAACAGAAAATCAAAATCGAAATTCATAGAAACCCGAAATAATATTCTTAAACAAAACCGAAAACATAAAGTTGTGTTCATGGTTACACTTTTTGATCTTCAAGAACGCAAGAAGCTTCAAAAGGTGGTGGAATGGATGAGAATCACGGCAATGATGCTTGAATGGATGTTTCACGGTATTGAACTTTGAACTTCTTGAAATTGCCAAAACCTTGGAAGAGAAAGGGAGTGTTTGTGGCTTTTGATTCTGAATTTTGTGGTGTGTAGAATGTCTTCACAAACCTCCTATATATAGTGAACAACAAGGGCTAAAGAATCTAGGTTGAAATCTACTTGTGACATCATTCAACCAATGAAAATATTCCTTGAGAAATAGAGAACAAGTCACCTCCTTGCTTTGCCGAAATCACCATGTATATAGACCTAAATTCGGCCTCCTTGTATGTAGAGTCATAAGTCAATACTTATTCCTCTATTTTCTCTCCAAAAATTCCAAAGAAAATCCAAAATAATCCCAATATATATTTTGCCGAAATCTTTGATATTCTCCTTTATATGTCACGGCAAAAGCAAGTAGAATGGGCTAATGACTCCTCCAAAATGTCAAGAAGGATCTAGAGACTCATGTGCAAGTTACATGCTTCAAACTTCAGGCCAAACTCTCCCAAAATGGGCCAATTCGAAATTATTCTTTAACATTGCCGAAATTCCTTCAATAATCTAGAACATTCTTGAACTATCTTGAGTCATCTTCAAGACACAACATCTCCTAGTCTCACCAGGTCTCCTAACAGCATCAGGACTCCTAGTGTCTTTAGGTTTCCTAGTCCAACTGGGACTGTCATTTCTTCATTTCTGAACATCATTTTTCCGAGCTCACTCCTAGTTGTATTAGGATTCCTACTTCAACTGAGATTCCTTTTCCTGGTAAAACTGGGAAGACTTCTTTTCTCCATTTTTTATCATTTCTGTGCAAATAACTCATTGCCTTCCATTTCCAGACTCAAAACTACCTAAAAACACAAAACAAGTTAGAAATGACATTGTTAAGGAAATAACTAAGCAAAATATAGAGAGAAATGTACTAAAAATGTAGTAGAATTTAGTCTCAACAATAAGGCTTTACAGCCCCGCAAAAGCCTAGTGACTTGGAAGGTCTTAAAAAAGAGGATTTTAACAGATGATTTGTTAGCAAGAAGGGGTACTTCTCTATGTTCTCAGTGCTCTATTTTCTGAATACAAGGTGAGTCATTAAACCATCTTTTCTATGAGTGCGATTTAATCCATGTTTTTTGGAGTTGGCTTGCTGCTTTTTTCCGCAAGAGTATTACGCCAGGCACATCTCTTGCTGATCTTCTCTCCCCAGACTTTCTAAATGGGATGGCTAGTGCTTCAAAAATTCTGTGGAGTTTTGCTTTTTGCAATGCTCTATGGTGCATATGGTCGGAGAGAAACAAAATCAGGTTTCATGATGGTACTTTTAATTTAGCAAGGTTCAAGCATTGGTTTCTAATTTCTTTGAAAGAGTCTGCCTCCATTCACTTTATGTCATGCTCTAACTCTTTGAGAATGCAAGGCTCCAAAATCTATCCCAGTGCAATGGATTCCCCCCCCCCCCCCTCCCTAATGCATTGGTTGAAGGTGAATACAGATGGTTCTTTTCCCGACAATAGCGCTAAAAAAGTGGAGGCTCTTAGTGCAAGTGTTGGCAGTTATTGAGGCATTGAGGATTGCTTGGGTTAAGAGTTGGACTCACATTTGGCTCGAAACAGACTCTATGCTTGTGGTTTAGTATTTCAAAAATCCAAAGTTAGTTCCATGGAGGCTATGGATTGCATGGTCTAACTATTTTTATTTCACCCGTATGATCCATTTTAGAGTCTCTCATACTTTCTGGGAGGGGAACACTGTAGCTGATGCTCTTGCTAATCATGGTGCGCTCAATGCGGGTTATATCTGGTGGGATGACTTTTCATCCTTTATCGTTGGTCATTATGGGCGTGATCTGTCTTCTATGATCCGATAGAGGTGGAGAATATGATTTTCCTTCTTATTGTGAATATGTAGTTATAGTACATCAAACCTCTATTGCTTACACCCCACAACAAAATGGACTGGCCGCAAGGAAAAATCAAACTCTTGTAGAGATGGTTAATGCAATGCTCCAAAATTCTATTTTAAGCAATGGATATTGGGGAGAAGCACTTGTAACATCCTGAACCTAAAGTTACTAGTTTGCTGGTCTTTCGGACAGTAAACGACATAAATTTTTACTTTTAACTCTATTTCGATATTTAGCGGGCCCAAAAAAGTGACTTTTTTGTTAGGGTCAGTTTTTTAGGAAACTTTCTTCATGGAAGTTGTAGAGGACGTTAATCCGAGTTTGTGGACATGTGGCACACTAAAATCAGAGTTGTGACGAACGAGTTATGAGGGTTGAAACACAGTGGCAATTTTATAAATTTGGGAGATTATGTGGTATGTTGGGCAGGGTTTTGGTCTCTGTTTTTAGCCTATTAAATCCTATAATTATTGTAGAGTTTGAATATGTGAATTTGGTGAAAATTGGAAAAGTTTTGAATTGATTATGAATTTCTGAAAATTTAGAATTTTGGTTATCAATATACGAGAATCCGACCTTCGAATTTCTCTTGAATTAACCTTAAAATTTGTAAATCGATGTATAGAATCAAAGGAGATGTTTAGAATTTTGATTTCTAATTATCATAAATTAAGTCTCGGTTCTTGCGAAACAATTATTTATAATATTAAATTTGTTCAGGACGACATGTAGATTCATCTTGATGAGGAAATAGTTAGACGGACGTTGTAACGTAAATCTGTGAGTGGACATTTATTTTAAATTAATTGTGCATGCAGTATATTATTATTTTCCGATTGAGATTTAATTTATGATTTGAATTATTGAGTTTTATGATTTTATGAGTTTATGAGTTTTGGTTTCTTGAAATTTACTTATAGGGCTTTCAGTAGATTTTCGAGCTATTTATTAACGGATTATTGAGTTGAGAAGTGATTTTCGGGAAGTGATTGATTAAGAAAATATTATGAGAATTATTGGATTCGAATATTGGTTTATATGAGGATATACGAGTACGAATGATTTATCAAGTATTTGAGCATGTTTGTTTTATCGAGATTTCTTGAGTATAAGCTTCGAATTTATCAACTTTGAAGTTATATTGAGAGTTTTTTTTCTGAATGCATTTATTGATTTATTGAGTATTTGACTTATGCTTTCGACGATTTATTGAGATATTGAGTCTTATGAGCTTTGAGTTATCAAGATATTCATGAGTTATGCTTTCGGTGATTTATTGATGATTTATTGAATTAATATCGGTTTCTTTCAGAAAGCGATTATTTTAAAGAGATTGGTTCCAGTCTATGGAGGAGGTAAATAAGTCAGCGCATGCATGCTATACCTGGTCGGCAGTCCACTCCAGAATATTCCAGTATGCAGTCCCCTCCGATGAGTTATCTGGTCGGTAGTCCCTTCCAGGTGGCATGAGCAGGGCCGGACCTGACACGAGGCCCAAGAGTCAGCTGACTCAGGCCCAGAAATTCAAGAGGCCCAAAAATTTTTTTTATAGCTTTTTATTATGCCCAAATGTCGTATGTGTCAGTGATCTAAGGACAAGAGCAATTGTGTGTGAACATATTAATTGAGAGCTATCATTTTCCCAATTAAAGGAAAAGAAACATAAGTTTAAGGGGGCCCACAGAAAGTTGGACAGATTTATATATAATGCAAGACATATATAATATAATATATAATGTTAAAGTGTATTTACACCCATTCAGATATAAAAGAAAGAAAATAGGATACACGCATTAATTATTACTCTAAAGTTGTACCCAAAAAAAAAAAAAAGTTTTAATTAAAAAATAAAAAATAAAAAAGGGGGTAGAAGCCTAACTGCCTAAGAGATTTATTGTATAAATAGGATTCATAATGTAAATAGGATTACTAGAATATTTATTATCTAATTACTAGAATAATTACTCTTGGATATTACATGTTGTTTTTGTTTTTTATTATTAGATTTCGAGTTTATAGCTTTAGTTCCGGATTTTTTTTTTTTTTGAATGTACACTTTGATTTGAAGGCCCAACTCTTAGAGTTCGACTTAGGTATGAAAATCTCAGGTCTGGGCCTGGGCATGAGGTAGTTAGTCAGCAGTCCCCTCTAACCGTCACCTCCTCGTCCGGTCGGCAGTCCCCTCCGATACGTCACTGGTCGGTAGTTCTCTCCAAGTGGCATGAGATGACTAGTCGGCAGTTCCCTCTAATCATTGCCAATTTTAAGAGATGAGCATTTTAAAGTGTTTTCGAGATCTTTACTAGACGTGTTTGAGATTTCAAGAGTTTTGAGATAAGACCTATAATATGATTTTAGTTATCAAGTTATTTCGGAGATTTTGAATGATTTTAGGGTTTTTTTTTTTATGAGCATTTTAGTGAGTTCTGAGAAGGTTTTCGAGATGATTTAATTTAAAAGTATTTTATAGAATTATATTGCATGCCGGATTTTAAGAGTTCCAAATTGGGAAAGCATTAAATTTTATATTTGTTTTCCTTCGAGTTTAGTTATTTTTCGTCCAGAGTTCCAAATTGGGAAAGCATTAAATTTTATATTTGTTTTCCTTCGAGTTTAGTTATTTTTCGTCCACTCACTCTAACGTTTTAAAATACTTTTTCTCTAGGCCCTTCAGTTTCCAATGCCCAGCTTGTAGGCTAGATTAGTTGAGGTCGGGCGTACATGGAGTTTAGGTATAGCCGTCATTGCTTCCGCATTGTAGGGCTTATCGATCCTTACCTTTCTATTTTATTTTCTTGTAGATCTTGTATATTAAATTGCTCTGATCACCTAGTAGCTAAATGTTCTTAAGTTGAGACTTGTGTTGTGGTGGAGTTGTTGAGAATTGGGGAGCAGGGTGGCTCCAGGAGTTGAGGATGGTGTTTGACATTAGAAGTGTAAATGTCTTTCTACAGGTTTTGGGTAGTCCATTTTTAGGGGAAGTTCCTCCAAATTTTTTTTAAGGTGGGCCCAGAAGGATCACTTCAGATTTCAGGGTGAAATCCGAGCCGAGTCCTGTCATTTGGTATGGAAGACATCAAATGGATGGGACTAAAGTCCATTTCTAATTAATCACCAATGATGGAAACTCAAATCAACACTTGAAACATCAAGTCCTTGAGTTCGATGGAAAAAGTACATCATATATAGTGATTGCAAGCACTGAAAATTCTTATGTACATATGTATATAAATTCCATCCAAAGGTAAAAGTGCTTGATACCTGCAATGAATGGTGGAGATTGAGTTGTTACTCTTAATAAGCATGATTGAAAGTACTATAGTTACAGGGGTACTCCATGTTACGTCTCGAACCTAGATTTATCGATTTGCTTACCATTTAGACGGTAAAGGTCGACTTTTATCAGTTTCAACTTTTACCGATACTTTAGTGGCCCTAAAAGGTTGACTTTTTGTTTGGGTCAATTTATGAGAAAATTCCCTTCATGGAAGTTGTAGAGAACTTTAAACTGAGCGCGTGTATATGTGGTACGTAAAAATTGGGGTTCGTATGTGAAAGTTATGAGTAGAATACGAAAATTACTGTTCATGGTAACAATTGGGTATAAATGAGGGATTTTACTGTGGTAGATTTCTAAAACCGGAAACCCACCCTCTTCTCCCCCGAACTCTCTCTTTCCCTTTCAGTCACTTCGCCTCCCCCTCGATTACTTGTCGTCCAGCCATCAACCGGCGTGCAGCCGGCCACCACAGGAGTGCCTCCCTCCTCTCTGCACCCTAGTGGCCTTAGATTGTAGCGATTTGGCCGAGGAACCTTGGATCGAAGCAAAGTTCTTCATAGCTGCAGTTTGGGGTTTTGTTGATTTCCGGCGATTCCGGCCATCTCCAGTCACCAAACTGGCGCCGAAGGTTCGGTTTTTGCCAAAAATCATTTCCCCTAAGGTCTTTCAATTAAATTTGCAGTGTGGAGGCTGAATTAACGATTGCAATTTCTAGGGTTCTTGAGTTTTCTGGGTTTTTCTTCATCGGCAGGTTTCGACTGTTTCAAGGTAAAATTGGGATGTGTTGTAGTTGAGAAAAATGATTAGTGTGTCGAGTTGTTGTTGTACATGAAATTTGGCAGCCGGTTGTGGGGGTTGTTACCGGCGCGTGGGCGCCACTCGCCGCCACTGTGGGTGGCGCGTGGGATGGTGTAGGGCAAGTTTTTAACTTCTGTTGTTTAGCTAGATAATCACTCGTGCATTGTAGTTTCTATATTTACGTCTTTGGGTAGAATTGGAGAAGAGTGAGTATGAATTTCGATATATTGTTCCAAGGGTGGAATTTGTTAATTTAATTACGAGGAATCCATTCATCGGATTTCCTTGATTCTGCCCTAGAGCCCTTAAATTAAGGGAATGACGTTAGTGGAGAAGATTTGGAGGTTTTGGGCATATAAAGACAATGTTGGGGTTCGGTTTTTATTTATCGTAATTTAATTTTCCATCCGGTAATTATTGGTTTACGAACGTTATATTGTACAGGACGTGAGGAGGATTCCCTCGAGGAGGGTTCGGATCGACATCAAGCTTAGTCGTACACTGTGAGTGGAATTTTGTTTTCTAAATAATGATGCATGCAATTGTTTTTCCGAAATAAGTGTTTACTTTATCTAATGATCATATTATTATTATAATTCACTTTCGGAAAAATTGATATTGATTCATTTTGATTTTGATTTGGGAAATGGATTAGCGAATCAAATTATTGTTTTAAGTTATCGAATATAATATTTGGATTGGAGTATTCTTCACCATCGATTGGAATTTCAAATTGAATTTGTTATGCTGGATTAGAAGTGGTGAATTTTTGTGGTATTTTTCTTTGATGAGGTAATTTTTGGAATTTACTTTTAACCTCGCATATTGGTTTATGAATTCGAGAATGTCTTGGCGTGTGGGGCCACGTCATTGGAATATTATTTACCTCTTGTGAAATATTGGGGAAGCCCTTCTGTTTTCGATTTTCGTGGTTTTTACCCACCATACCTGGGTCGCTATATTATATTGCTAGCTAGCCTATTAGTACTCCTCCTCACTTACTATGTGTTTGTGGGTGAGTAGAGCAGAGCATGGGATGCTCAAGAGTGTGGGACACTCCGACCCGAGCCTGGGAGGCTCCCTTTTATACGTATGGTGAAAACGCTTTCCCCATACCTTTTATTTATCTTTGACTAGCGGGGCTAGTCCAGTTTTCACTTTTACCAGCGGGGCTGGCTTGGTTTTACAGGATGCTTATTTGTTTTGAGATAATTGTCTTTACTCACATTGCATGCATCGGTTTTTAATGAAATAAATGTGGGAAAGTATAAACTCCTTTTCCGTTGTGAATATTTATTTTGTCCACTCACGCTAACGTTTTTTATGTACTTTCCCCTGGGCCCTTTGGTTTCAATTGCCCAGATCGCAGTGTTGCTGTCCGGCTTAGGAGTTGAGGCCTAGCACCAACATTGCCATCTATCCTCAGTAGGTTATCTATTAACCTACCTTATGTATCACGTTTTATTTGCTTCCTATAGACTGCTCTGATGACCTTGGGAGGATTTATTTAAACATTTGTATATTTATGAGTGTGACAGAGTTGTATAATTTGGAGGAAGTAGAAAGATTTGACTTGATGAGTTGTAATTTATATAAGTGGTTATGTTTGTGTATTACGGTGTTTTTACTTGGAATTTTGCGAATTGTTTCTGGGAAGCAGGGTGGCTTCAGGAATTGAAATTGAGTTAAACTTAGAAGTGTATTTCAACAGGTTTTGGGTTGTCCACTTTTAGGGGAAGTTCTGTCGAATTTTCTCGAAAAGTGGGTCCCGCAGGTCCATCTTGGAGTTAGGGGGTAATTCCGGGGTGGGCCCTGACACTCTATGCTTACCTATATGAGTATCGAATGTGGTGTTGCCTTTTATGTGACTTGGACTAGTCTCTAGAGCATTCAAGAAAATGGATATAGGCACAAGACCAATTCACGTGTCGGCTTTAAAACACTTGAAAGAAATAGAAAAATAGTGTGTGAAATATGTCCGGTTGGGTCACATAAGATTGTAAGTTCAAAGGAAAGCTACTTCGCCATCTTGAATCAAATTTGACGTACTTTTACTAAGTTAAGGTTCAAGTCCACAAGACACCTTAATTTATGTACGTCCACCCTTTTTCTGTTTTGCGGATGTCAGCTTCTGAACGGCTATATATATATATAAACTCAAGAGGTATATCTATATTGAAAAGGTGTTTCAGATTAATTGCTATTGTATATGCTAGTTTTGAACCCAATTCAAAATATGACTGTTGTCAATTATACATAATTCTTGGTGAAGATGTATGATATCATTTCAAAGGGCATGACTATTGTTATATATAGGGGATAGTTCTCTGCAGATTAGCATATCACGAAACCTGTTTTCTTTCTTCTCTACTTCTTTTCTTTCAAACCAGCGAAACCATTCAATCAATCTTCCCCTCTCTTACACAATAAAATCTAAAAACAATAAAACTGCAGATATAGTTTCTAGCAACCTTGAGTTTCTTAAAAACCTTTAATCGAGTGTACATTGGGTTGATCTCCGTAAGTGCAAGACGCCGATCAACAATAGCAAGATTGCTAGGCTTCATTGTATCCGTAAGAAAGCAACGTGCCTCGAAGCAATAAATTTTCACAATTTGCCATAACCCATCGTTAGTTAATTACGTGTGCTTTTTAGCTTGTCAGCCAAAGTCTCAAAAGAGAAGCAAGAAAAAATGAAAAAGAAAAGAAGAAACTAGGCATAAGGCAGCTCATCGTATCCACCCAATTCGAATTTTGATAAAGGCTCCGGACCCTCCAACACGACGGCACGACTCCCCCTTCCTCTTCTCTCACCCCAACCTCACTCCACTCTCTCCTCTTTTCTCCTTCACCACTCCTCCTCCTCCTCGCACTCCTCTTCTACACTCCCACTCTGTCCTCAAACCATGGTAGTCAAGAAGAAGAAGCAGGCCGCCAATGCAGCCGTTGCCAACAGAAGGCAAACCCTAAGGCGGTGTCGATCGGCCAAGCAACCAGAATTACAAGACATAGAAGACTTGTTCAGCGAAGACGAGACCGAGAAAATCAGGGAGGCTCTGCTGAAATGGTACGGCCTCAACGGCAGAGACCTGCCTTGGAGAGAAGAAGAGGAAGACGTGGAGGTCAGAGTGTACAGGGTGTGGGTCTCGGAAGTCATGCTTCAGCAGACTAGGGTTCAGACTGTGATTCAGTACTTCAACCGTTGGATGAGCAAATGGCCCACCATTCACAGCCTGGCCCAGGCTTCTCTTGAGGTCTCTCTCTCTCTCTCTCTAGCTTCAGTCACATTCACATTTTGATTTGAGTAACCGTGATAACTTAGGTTTGAACTTCGAAACGAAGTAGTAGTAATTGACTCTCTCGATGTTGTTTGCAGGAGGTGAATGAAATGTGGGCTGGTTTGGGATACTATCGAAGAGCACGATTTCTTTTAGAGGTGCTATCTCTGCTCAAATGCTAAAAAACACGTCTTATTTGTTGTTTCCGATGTTCGTTTACACTAGTGTTTGTTAGTTATATGAGGTTACGGGTAAAGAGTTAGAACTATTGAACCGACCATGTTATTAGATTTGTTAGACTAATACACAGGAGGAGAAGTTTGCATTTGGAATATGATAACATGCTATTTGTTTTGTCAAATAACATCAGGTTGATAGCCCAATTGAAGTGTTAATTGTAGTTTACTTAACCTACAAAAAGGCATTTCTCTATGGGTGGTGAACTAACATCATCAAGCACCAGCAGTTGCAGACATATCACCTGTCATTATTTAGAATTCCTGCTGGAACTGCAAGGATAAAGAACCTGATGATGATTTATTTATTTATTTATTTTTTTACCGCATGGATTATAGGAGTGTAAGATGGAAGGGGATGTGGGATCACAAGTTCACAACCCAGGGGGAGGGAGAGGGATTGAGGTCGGAAGCCTACCTTGTGGGACTAAAGCTTTTTTGGTGAAGTGGCTATCCAGTCATTAGGATAGAACATTTTTATGACGGGAATGGTTTTGGCGGAAGACCAGTTCTTGGGGTTCAAGTCGCAGCCCGGGGAAGGGCATATGAGCTGAGTGCTGCTAACTGGTGACAGGCAATGGGGGGAAGAGTGATGTTTTGGGAAGACATTTGGGTGGGTGATTCTTCTTTCAAGCGCTTATTTTGTTGGTTTCCGTTACTAAATCATCATAGTGCAATGGTAGCCAGAACTGCAATTAATTAAGAATTTAAATGATTAGGAGGTGGGGGAGTTGTCGTCCTTGTTAGTGTTGCTAGAAGGAGTTGGACTTTTCGATAGTAGAGCAGAGATGAGAGAAGATGGAGGTTGGAGTTGTGAGGTATTCTTGGATTTTTTTTATTAGGTTTTTATGTGAAAATATTTCTTATCCACAATTTCAACAGCTGGGTCAATATGGAAGGCTGAGGCACCTCAGAAGGTTAAGCTTTTAGGTTGTCTTGCTGTGCATGACAGAATTAACACTTGCAATGATACAAATAAGGCAACCATGTGCAGGAAGGTGGAAAGTGCCACTCTTTGTTAAGTGAAAAACATGCTTCTTCTCGGTGGAGAAATGGTTGCAGGAGTCCTTTTTGGTGCAGCATCTTGGCTGTGTTCTGGGTCAGTTGGATCGAGAGGAATAGGAAAATCTTTGGAAATCACATAGGGTTACGGTTGTAGAAGTGAGTTCATGTTTATATTGTTATCAATATATTATCAAAACTTTGCTTTCTTTTATGAAATCTAAGAAGAGATAAGAAAGCAATGTTTTCAACATTTCTGGTTTATCATTAGAAATATAGGGTTGGGTTTGATGTATAGAAGTTTATGGTGTATATTACCTAAGCTAGAGGAGAGTTTGAGTCTATGATTAAATCTGAATTACACGAATATTTCATGATGTTATTTAATTGATTTTTCTTTTGGTCAAATTCCTTGATTGAGCTTTGCTTTTATTTTCTGGTAAAGGAATCAAGGTGACTCAAAGCAGTACTAAACGATTGACCCCTAGGGGTCTACGGCCATAACATGTAAGAAGACAAGGCAGCAAATACACCCTCTAGCAAGGTTTCTCATTGGTTCAAGTTTTGTAGTTTCTGTTTCTATCTCAATCATATTAAACCTGAAACAAAAGAAGTTAGGTGTAATTGTAAGAGCTGCATTATGCCATCTGTAATCTGTATATGGCCACTGGGTAACTTTGGAAAATTGCATCTCATGTGGAAGTGTCTAGTGACATCTGGAAATTGGGGTGGAATCATTGATCAGTAATTATGTCATTCTAGAAAGAATACCAGGTTGCAGAGAAGATAATAGTTAGAAATCAAATCCACTTTTCAGTACTCCTGAATTCAATTTGTTACCAATTAATTATTTTTCCCAGAATTGTGCTCTCAACCAATGTGAAATACGGTCGTAGGAGAAAAAGAATTGCTGCTTCATAAACAATGGTCTTGAAAAGGAAAATATTTTGATGTTTAACGGTTTATGGACTGATTCAATGCTTTGATGAACTTTTGCCAAACTTTTATTCTACAAAGGAACCCCACTATTGAAGATTTAGACAAAGATACTTAATGTCTCAAACAGTCATTATAAATTGTGCTCTCTACCAGTATCAATACATGAAATGGTTTCTAGTTGTAAAGAACTTTAAGGTAAAAGCAGATTCATATTCATATTCATTGTGCTGCTCCATAATCAATAGATATAAATTGATTCAAAGTTTATAATAATCTTTTGTCACACTTTGTAGTCTACCAGTTATTTTATAAGGGTATTAAGACTTTCAGATGCGAGTGATCTGAGTACCTTCTACGCAGGATATTCCATCTTCATCTTGTATGGTATTAGGGTGAAGGCTTTTGGACGTTTGGTCAAGTAGTTGTTGTTCATAACGATCTGATGCATGTCATATTGTTATGTTAAATAAAGATGAAGGAAAAACAAAGTTGAACAGAACAAGCTGTTTGTTTCCTAATCCTATCAAAAAGTTGCCTTAGCTCAATCTCTTTTGTTCATGTTGTTAGGGAGCTAGGAAGATTGTTGCAGAAGGAGATCAATTTCCTAAAACAGTTTCTCAGCTACGGAAAATACCAGGAATCGGAGACTATACGGCTGGAGCAATTGCCTCAATTGCATTAAAAGAGGTAAGTGACTTCTTGACGTTTGTTTGATCAAGAATGGGCATTTTCTAAGAGTGATTATATCAGGCAGTTCCAGTGGTGGATGGAAATGTAATAAGGGTGATTGCTAGACTAAAGGCTATTTCTGCCAATCCAAAAGACTCTTTGACTGTCAAGAAATTTTGGTGAGTTTTTGTTTCTCATGGATGACTGTTCTTTTATAACAAGATTTGAACGTAAGAGGACTGTTCTCCTGGTGACCTGTTGATCAAGGAATTTGTGGTCAGTCATTGTTAGATCTAAATTTGACAGTGGAGAATACCACTGAAAGTAAAGAAGTGAAATCCATGCATTCTTTGACTTATCACCTACCATTCTATTTTGGTGTAATGGTAAGCGACTAGCAATTCCTTGGACAACAGGTGATCAGAGAACACTACTCCTGTACTTAATTGATCTTCAAAGGGGAAGAACCTTCATCTGTTTGTTACTGCTGTTATTATACCCATTTTTTATTTTTATAAATAAACTTTCTTTTCTATTTACTGAAATCCATTTCTCTACTTAAACTATGGTTTATGCTTATCTGTGAAATTTCTCAGCCGAGCATAAATATTTTGCGATTTGATCGATTCAGACATATACTGATGTGGATTGGATTATGGCATTCTGTAAGCTTGTTCTAGTTGTAATACCTTTGGGAACTTATTTAGTTCTTACATTTGTTATAGATATAAAGGGTAAGGAAACCTTGTATGGCCAAATATTAGATGACAGTGCCATGTATTCATTTTGGTGGCATTTAAATTGGCTGAAAGTTACGAAAGGCTTGTGTGGTTTGGGTGATTATCAATGTTGCTGCTGTGGTTTAAAGGTGTCTAGTAACACCCTTTGGTTTGCAATATAGTCAATCTTGGTCCAAATTAAACACATTCTTCCCTTTTTCCCCACAAAATTCAGGAAGCTATCACTACTTTAAAGGGAATCAAGGAGATCTATAAAGTTAACTGCATTGTTTTCATTACATGTGCCACAGTTTCTTTGGTAAAAAATGAAGAACTGTATTTTGGACCTAGATTAACTAAAGTAACAGTTAAAAGAACAGGGGTAAAATTGATTATCAGCTCAAACCACAGGGACCATTTGTAAGTCTCAGCCTTAAAAGTTTGTCAAATGCTAACTTATGTTATCATCACTTTTTGATTTTCATGTTTATGTGAATAGGAAACTAGCAGCCCAATTAGTTGACCCTTTCCAGCCTGGGGACTTCAATCAGGCTCTAATGGAGCTTGGTGCAACTTTATGTACGCCAACAAGTCCAAGCTGCGGCACATGTCCTGTATCTGACCAATGTTGTGCATTGTCAATATCTATGCATGATAGTTCAGTGGTGGTTACAGATTATCCGGTTAAGGTGGTAAAGACCAAACAAAGACATGATTTTTCTGCTGTGTGTGTTGTGGAAATATTGGGAGATGAGGAATCATCAAACGGACACCAAATCAACAATAAGTTTCTTCTGGTAAAAAGGCCAGATGAAGGGTTGCTTGCTGGCCTCTGGGAGTTCCCATCTGTCTCATTGGCTGGAGAAGTTGGCTTGGTTCCTAGGAGAAAGGCAATTGATCAATATTTGAATAAGTATTTCACACTCAACCCCAGAAAGACGTGTGACATAGTTTCCAGGGAACATGTGGGAGAATATGTCCATGTTTTCTCTCATATTCGACTCAAGATGTATGTGGAATCGTTGATTCTATGTGTTGAAGGTTTGATATCTCTATCTCTCTCTCTCCCCCCCTCCCTCCCAAATTTTTACTGTACAAACTACAAATAGCTGTTTTAAAACAAACTTGCATTTTATGTATAAGTTAAACCTATATTTTGTATATTGATTTAGTATACTTTCTGTGCACAAAAGAAGATAGAAAAAGAAAAAAGGAATAATTCCACTTTTCATACACATGTAATAGCCATGACAGGAAACAACAAGTACCAATCTTGCTTTGTGTATCTGGTATTCACATCGTAGTTTGCTTTTCATTAACATGAAGGTGGGATGAATGACCTGGTTAGCATGCGGGACAAAGAAATCGTGCCTTGGAAATGTGTGGATGCTGAGGTTCTTTCAAACATGGGATTGACATCTGGTGTAAGAAAGGTGAGCTGATAATTTTACTCACTAAATGTTCTTGACGTTGACTAGTAAAGTAATTGCAAAGAAACAGTTTCAAATAATTTTGGTTATGCTATAGCTCTTTATTTTGAAGGGAAGTGAATGGAGAAAAATGGTTTTTGTATTTCCTTTTTAAGAAAAATCTATATTCGACTTTGATAACCCAATGCATATGGAGTAAAAAAGTAGAACATAATTTGTGTTTTCAATCAAGTAGTCCCAATAGAATATAATTTCATTAGTCATGATAATAAACGTCAATACTGCAATTCTTTTCCTTCTTTTCTACATTTATTTATTTCGAATGACGATGGTTTTCCCGTCTATTGAAATCTGATTTATACTTTCAAAGAGTGCTTCTGTGAGAGACATTCTTGGCTTTACTTTTTGATAGTTTACACTGTCAAATATATTCCTCTAAAACTTACCCAGGAAGTTGAGCACAAATTTCTAGTAGCCAGAGCTATATAAACTTGCAGATCTATAGAAACTATTAGCACCCTATCCAATCATTATGATGAAACATCAATTACACATTATGTATCGATTATGACATGAGTTTTACCCTCTAGTGGTTATTCCGGTGCAGGTATACACTATGGTTCAAAAGTTAAAGCAAGAAAAGTCGTCTTCTGATCCTGATTTGGACATCAAGAAGAGAAAAAGGCCTTCAATAAAGTAGAATGTTTCCTCAGCCAGGACATGCTGTGAGGGGCAAATGGAGGCTTAGTTTCTGACTTTCTCTGCTAAAATGCATTATATTTTTGGCCAGCAACGTGGAGATACTATATGAGAGCGGGCAGGCCACCATAGGTTAGGCTCTTAAATCTCATTCATTTAAAAATGAAAACTTTTGAAATACTACTTGTGTACACTGCGGATCAAATTTGTATGAAAAAGGAAGAACAAGCCGCCAGTTTTTTAGCAAGACACTATAGTGGTTGACTAAAAGTTTTGATTCTTAAATATACTTGCATGTCATGTTCTTAGGTGCTGGGGGTTCAATTCATTTATTAGATAGAACAATAGCCTGAGTCACATTTACTTGTGTGAGCAGTTGGATTGCTCATTACAATTTTAATGACTTGTTTCAACTCTATCAATTAGATCTATTGCCAAGTAAAAAGTCGATGGAACTGTATTTGCCATCGGGGGAACACATCCATTGAAATCTATATCTTACATTGGATGAATTTTATAGATATGACTCTGCCTCCTGGCGAAGCTTAACTGGAAGGTCCTTAAGATATTGGTCTTCTTTGTGTGAAACTTTTTACAGCCAAGTATCTCAAGGGGATTGATTATGTGAAAGTTAAATCCATTTATTCCTCTCATCGGATAAGTATCCTTCAAGGAAACAATATCCTTGAACAGGGCGGCATGGGAGATTTTGCAATAACTGGAATAATAATCTGAGCTGAAAATGCTCCAGTTTGGATATCTGGTTTAACATTGAGTGATCTAGAAATTTACTATCATGCGAAGACACTGATGTGGAACTTTTCGAAACTGTCAGAAGACCAGAATGAGTCACTTAACTCGTTGATTTATTCACTGGCTTGCCATTTCTTTCGGGATCTTATCATGACAAGGAGGAAAGCTCACATTCGCTGAAGTTGTCCCAGAGTGCTCAAGTTTTGGTATGTTTAAGTCACACTGATGGCCTCAGCTAGAAAATTTCTATTTCAAGTTTCAGACAAGAACACCTGCTCTTTCCACTTGCACCAAATTTTGCTTGTCCGCAAATCATGATTCTAATTTTTAATCCCCATCCACGAAAATATAAGTTTAGCGTTGTAAATTAAAGAAAAGTAACAATAATAAGTTGAATTCATACTCTTCAATTTAGAGAAAATATTTCAAACAGTACCCGAACTTAGGCCGACTCCTAACTTCAGTACCCGACTATACAAAACTATCACTTTGGTACCCCAAGTTTGAAACCTGACCTAAGAACGGTACACGCCGTTCATGACGGCGTTAACTAGCTAACCACGTGGCATATTTTGAGGGGTAATTCGGTCCAATTTTTTTATTTATTTATAATTTAATTAAAAAAAATTATGAGACCAATTTTTTGGTCTCACCAACAACACTTGTCCCTACGAGAGAGAGAGAGAGAGAGAGAGAGAGAGAGAGAGAGAGAGAGAGAGAGAGAGAGAGAGAGAGAGAGAGAGAGAGAGAGAGAGAGAGAGAGAGAGAGAGAGAGAGAGAGAGAGAGAGAGAGAGAGAGCTTGGTGCTCTCTGACCCGGACACCAGCCGCGACCCGAGAAAGAAACCAGACTGGAGGGACGACGTCTGGCCACCCCACGACGGCGCACAGTCACAATTCCCTTCGTCTTTGCGTCGCCTACGTCCCTGTGCCTTTGGATCACTCATGCATTGAACAGAGAAGGAGCAATGAAGACTGGAAGCTCTGAAACTTCTCCGGCGAGCTCTGCAATTCCCAGCGATTTCGACCACCATTTTGGCTACTTATGGTATGAAATCTCATCTCCTCGTCATGCCCAACAAGCCTGTGCAATTAGTTTTTGAATTTGATCGGGTTTTAATGACTTGGTTTCTGGGTTTGGTCTTGGGCAGCCCTGTTCTTGGACACCGGCGACATTTCCGGCTGTTCTCGACTCATTCCTGCCTAGTTTCTGGTTCGACTGCTTCTCTGGATGAGGCATGGCCCTGCGTGGGAATTAAACTCCGAAGATTTATGGGTTGTGGTCATTGAGGCTTGAATACTAGTTCATCATCGAGTTCTCCCCTGAGTTTCCAGCAGCCCCACATAGCAAAAATGGTGGCCCTGAGAAAGAGAACCCGAGCCCGAAAGCCACAGATGGCACCATCTGTTTTGCCTTAGACCCATTCTTCTCTTCCTAGTTAATGGAATGTTTGCTTGATTGGTTTTGAGAGCTCTTGTATGTTCAAGTGCTTTGAAATTTTCCAATCACAAGCTGACATAACCCAAATGAAGGAGACGAGGAGAAGAAGAAGGGATCTGCTAAAGAGAAGGTTCATTAACGAAATGACCAAAATACCCCTCTAAATTTAACACGTGGATTGTTAGTTAACACCGTCATGGACGGCGTGTACCGTTCTTGGGTCGGGCTTCAAACTTGGGGTACCAAAGTGATAGTTTTGCATAGTCCGGTATTGAAGTTAGAAGTCGGCCTAAGTTCGGGTACTGTTTGAAATATTTTCTCCTTCAATTTATAATCCACACTCTATGTTTCATTTTATAGTATCGTAGTATCACATATTTACAATTCACACTACAAAAGAACAAAACTTAAGATACTAAAAAAAGAAATATGAAGTGTGGATTTCACTCTCCTAATTTGCTTGACACTGTGAGTTCCCATCTAGTTCAACGACAGTCTGTAAGGAATATTTTCTTTAGGTTTCGGAGCATACTTACATCATCCATATCACAAAAAAGGATATTTTAGGAGCACTTTAACGTGTCCTCATCCTAGGAAGAAAATCCATTTCCTCTCACCTCACACGATAAATATAGAATTTCACCTTCCAAAACAAGTACATTGTCTACTTTGACACCAAAATTCTGTCAAAATCTTCAGTCGTATTGAGTTGAGTGTTGGAAAGTGTTGGAAGCTACTTCCTTAAGAGATGGTTTGAGCTCCGCTCTTTTGAATCAACATCTCAGTATTTGGGTGGAAGGTGATTGTAAGCTGCTTATTAACTGCATTCCTAAGAAGACCCCCCCTCCTTGGCGGATCAAGCTTCTAGTGGATGATACTGCTTATCTGGCAGCCAAGTTCCACTTCATTAGATTTCGACATGTTTTTCGTGAAGCCAACTTTGTGGCTGACAAGCTGGCTGGTTTAGGTTTTCGTAGTTCCACTCCTTTGGTCTGGTTCCATTGTCTCCCCGTTTCCGTGTCCCCAACGTTCCATTTGGATTAGCTTGGCGGGGGTTGTTGTCGTGGCTTTTCTTTGTAGTTTTCTATCCTTGGAGCAAAAAAAAAAGGTTTTAGGTCGATATCACTCGGCCTTCTTTGACCTCGGTTTGTTGCTTTGCTCTGTAGATCTGGTATCAAGAACATAACATATATTATAGGGTTGCTTTTATGGCGTGAAAATGGGCATTGTTTTTTTTGTTGGAATTTGGGAAACATTGTGCGTTGAGATTTTTGGTCGTATCTCTCTTGATCTTGTGTTTGTGGATGCGGTTCTTACTGCCTAATGGTAATGGCCCTTGGTCTATAGCCTATAGGTTAGGATTTTTAGTACTTGTTTTAATTTTTTCTATCTGACAAGTTAATGTAGATTGGCTCGTTTTATTTACTGTTTTAAGTGACTTTGAGATTTACTATAATTAGACAAGTGAATGGCAACATTGTATATCATTCTCAAAATGCTCAAATTGCTCGTGCATTCAAGATACTCAAACACTCCATATTTTATTTTTTACTATATAAATTATAAAATAAAAAGCGTAAATTTCACTCTCCTTTGTAAAATAAAATTTGGAGGGAAAACTTCAAAAGAATCGGAGGGAGAGGCTAGAAACGTAGAATTTTACAAAAAAAAAAAAAAAAAGCCCCTCAATTTAGAACAACGTGCAACGCACGTGACACTGACCGATGTAAAAAAATTCGACGGAGAAAAAAGGATTTCGTGTCGGATAATATTGAATTTAACCCTAGATCAAAATCCCAAACTGAAACAAACAGTTGAAGCTAAGCTCTGTCCATCCCCACTCGGAGATTCTCTTAACTAACTCAAGCCCAGAACTCCCAGGAAAGCTCTCTCATTGGAAGCCATGGACAATCTCCAATCCAATTACATGGACGAAGACGAGGAAGAAGACGAACAATCCAAAACCGCCGCCGCCGCCGTCGCAATGACCGAGCTCGTTGAGCCCGCGACGACAGCGGAGCCCGCAAACGACGACGAGCCCAATTCGGAGCCCATAATGAACCCACCGCCCACCGACCCGCTCAACGAGACGGAAGCCTCCGAAGACCTCTCCGAGTCCGTCAAATCCCTCGAAAACGACGTCGACGGCGACATCGAAGACGAAGACCCGCATCCCAAGAAGCAAAAGCAGCTCTCTTCTCTCACCGCCATTGCCTCGGCGGCGGCGGCGACCACCCCGCCCGCTTCTTCGGACCCGGACCAGGCCCAGTTGCCCCAACCCGCACCCGAAGCCAACGGCAACGGCAACGGCGCTCTCCTCCTCCCGGCGCAACCCTCCAAGAAGTCCACCAAGAAGAAGAACAACAATGTGTGGGTCACCAAGTCGACCCGGAAAGGGAAGAAGAAGACCAAGCCCAGCACCAACAACAATGCCCCCGGAGAGGACAAGGTTCTCGTCACTCCGGTCACCAGATTCCCCGACAAGACCGACGACACGCCGGAGATGACTATCTGCCTCTCCAAGGTCTACAAGGCCGAGAAAGTTGAGGTCAGCGAGGACCGAATGAGTGCCGGGAGTACCAAAGGGTATAGAATGGTTAGGGCCACCAGGGGAGTAGTGGAAGGTGCTTGGTACTTTGAAATTAGGGTAGTCAGCTTGGGAGAGACCGGCCACACTCGCCTCGGCTGGTCCACTGACAAAGGTGACCTTCAGGCTCCGGTTGGATATGATGGGAATAGTTTCGGTTATCGGGACATTGATGGGAGTAAGGTGCATAAGGCTTTGAGGGACAAGTATGGCGACGAAGGGTATAAGGAAGGTGATGTTATAGGGTTCTATATAAATTTGCCGGATGGGGGTTCTTATGCCCCCAAACCTCCGCATTTGGTTTGGTATAAGGGGCAGAGGTATGCTACCGCACCCGAAGCCAAGGAGGATGCTGTCAAAGTAGTGCCTGGTGAGTGCAGTGTTAATGTTTTCTTCCAGTGTTCAAGCCTTTCATTATCTCGGTTTTAATTTTATGGCAGAGCATTGTGTTTCTTTTCTTGCTAAGAGATTCTGTTTCAGTGATGAATATGCTAGTACATTCCAATAGATATTTCTATGCTTTTGACTGCTGGCAGCATAACAGAGTTGAACTAAACCTTAGCATTATACTGCCTTTGCTACTTATACAATCATCTTCTGTGGAACACATTAGCCTGGAGACTTGGTAGAATTTTGGGGTAACTTTACTCTGTGAGGCAACAGTGAAGAAGAGAGAGAAAGTGATCTTAGTGCATTTTAGCATTACCTTTCTCACAAAGGGGAAGAAGTTTATAGGCCAAAAATCAGCAGTTAGCCAAAACATTTCCGAGACGTAAGTTCTCGTCTCTCTTTCTCCCCCATTATTTCAAGACTCCTCTACAGGAAATTGAAACCAGGTATAAAGAATTTAGGTCAATTGGCAAATTTGTGAATGAGGAATTTGGAGTCATGAATTTGAGTATTGACTATGCAGAAGCCGGTTGATCTGCAGTGCACTGCACGAGTCTACCCTCTTTAGAGAAGGATCTTTGGACTAGTGGCTAGGTACCGAGAGAGGTCATTACATGTAATTAAATTCACATACGATACTCACAAGTCATGCAGACATTGGCCAGTAGAATGTCATATTTAATTACAATTTTAATTAGAGCAGTCAACGATGCATTGTAGTTCAATGGAACATAGAATTAAAATTGTATGACAACAAGTTAAATTGTTGTGTCAGGGCTGGTATAGTCTGATGAAACACACCTGGACCTGAGTTTATCAATTTGTTTCAAAACTACTCTCCTTATTATCCTTTGTGTATCAACTCATTGCTAGTCCTATGTAGCGAGCAAAATATGATTGCTTTTGGATCTGAGTGCAAAGTTGATCAATAGCTTTGTAGTAGTTGAACAATGCTTCCCTTCTTCACCAACACACTATTTAAGTGTTCCTTTTCCCTGAGATAAAAAAAGACAGACTTTTTTTTGTTGTGATCCCAACCGTGTATCCTACTTGTTTTGTGTTTTATCAACTCATATTGTGTGCAAAAGTATAATTGATTTGAATATAAGCAGACAACATGTACATTTGATCTGAGGTTATCTATAACTTGCTGAAAATGTCACCTCTTCCACTGACCTGCGATTTCATTGCTTTCTCAGAGTTTGACGAGCATTTTCTTGGAATTCAACTGCAAAAATGTTTCTATCTGCTTTTTGTAAAATTGACTTGCTGTTAAATTGTATGTTTTATTGAAAAATAACCATTGGAGTGATTATTGATTTGTTGTGCAGGAAGTGAGATATCTTTTTTCAAAAATGGGGTATGCCAAGGTGTTGCTTTTAAAGATCTATATGGTGGTCGTTACTATCCTGCTGCTTCAATGTATACTCTTCCCCATCAACCAAATTGTGTGGTCAAGTTCAACTTTGGTCCTGACTTTGAATTCTTTCCAGAAGACTTCAATGAACGTCCAGTGCCCAGGCCCATGGTTGAAGTTCCTTATCATGGGTTTGAAAACCGTGCTGAAAATGGAGTGTCCAATGAGAAGAACAATTAGCCAGACAGCAGTGTGCCTTTCGACCATGAACTAACGAAGAAAACCTTTTTCATGGATTTAGGAGACGGCAATGAGTGCACAATTCATTTGTAATCTAAATTGTTGCTAAAGTCAGAAAATGAAAAATCACTGTATTCTTGACTTCTATCTGACAGATGCTGCTTGAAAAATATATATTGAGATTCCATAAGCCTGATTTTCTGATTATGGTTGTTGATACTTTAATCTCCATTACTGGTGCTTACTGCTTTTGCATCTTTCGCATATGAGTTTGTTATAAGCAATGTTATTATGTTTTAATTCTCAATCTCTTTGCACTGGTTGACTGGATGCACTTTTTTCCAGATTATTACAGGCTAAACCTAGCTGGTTCAGAAACTATGCCATTATTTCACTATTTCTTTGCTTTCTGTTTAGAAGTTTTATGATCTTTCAACTTTTGTCCTTTTGCAGTACCCTAGCATGCCTCACCTCTGCCTCGTTCTGGAATTGGGAACTGGTTAATGTGGATAATTGTGATTGTTGTTGGTTGGCAGGATATGGGATGCTGAAATGTTAATTTTTCTGTTCCTGGGACCTAAACCGGAAGGTCTCTCTCTCTCTCTCTCTCTCTCTCTCTCTCACACACACACACACACACACACACACACACACACACACACACACACCTCTGCCTTGTTCTGGAATTGGGAACTGGTTAATGTGGATAATTGTGATCGTTGTTGGTTGGCAGGATATGGGATGCTGAAATGCTAATTTTTCTGTTCCTGGGACCTAGACTGGAAGGTCTCTCTCTCTCTCGCACACACACACACATCTATGTTGAAGAAATTTGATAATTACAACTTATCATGACCTCTGCTGCATCTTATGGGTTCATATTGTAGTGAGTTGCTTGGAAATCTCTCTCTCTCTCTCTTCTATGTTGAAGAAATTTGATAATGACAACTTATCATGACCTCTGCTGCATCTTATGGGTTCATATTGTAGTGAGTTGCTTGTAAATGGAAAAGGGCATAGATCAATACAGCAAATTCATGCCTTAACTATAATTCTTTGTACACTGGATCTATAAATCTTCACAGAAGTTTGTTTTGCTGAAATTTGTTACCTATTTGGATGTTCCTCCTGTGACAGTGGGTTCCTACCTCGTTGAAGACTGAGCATTTTGTAGAATTTGTGAACTTCAACTCTATTCTAGAGATAACAGGACATGATTGATTAGCATCTATAAGAAATTCTCTGTTTGACCATATTGGATTGAGGATGACACTCTTCCTTTATTTTCCAGTGTGTCATGTTGTTTTGGACTCCCAATGTGTAGTAGATTATCAGGTTGCACTTTTATTTCCATGGCAGCCTTGTTGGAAAACTAGTTCCTAAAGGATAATTTAGGGGTTATGGCCATAGGCAGACTGTTGAGAATGCCATGGGGTTATGGCCATAGGTGACATTTAATACTTAAGGCTAGAGTCAAGACATCTTTGAGGTTCGCTTGGCTTCCCAGAGTTCATCATGTAGTCTAGGCTGAGGATATATTAGATCATTAGTTTAGTTGAGCTTTTGTTGAGTTTGGCTTATATTAGGGTTGAATAGTGACCGTGGATAGTACTGAATTGGATCTTGATAGCTGTCGATACGTCTAGGCAAATTTCATTAAAACGATTGTTTGGCTCTAGCAGTTTTGACTGAGAAGCCCTAGTCAAGTGCCATGAGGGTACTTCTGACCAAGTCAGGGCTATGTGCCCAGTCTACAGAACTGATTGGTACAGTCAGATTGAATCTTTAGAAGACATGAAAGAATGAGTAGACTGTAGCGCTCATAAATGACATCAGCCTTTGGGGAGTCAACTGACCCTCGAGTAACTTGAGGTCCAAATTCAGAAAGAAATGCCAAGAGTAACAGCAGTATCTCACTTCTATTTATCCGTTACAGTAGCTTATTTTTGAGGTGCTGTTTTAATGAGAAGAGAATTTAAAGCTTATGCTCCAAGTTGTGATGGAAGAGGGAGATTTCCTGTCTTCCTCCTCAACTTGGGCTCCGCTCTGGGGAGCTCCATTTTTTGTGTATGCATTCTGAGTAATCCTTGTCTATTATGTTTCTAGTATGTGACGGTAAAGCTCAACGATTAATTAATCCTGTTTTGATGTTTATTTGCATTTTTTTGTTCCTTTTGCTTTAGCTTTGTACACTTTTCTGCGCACAAACTTTGACCCACTTGGCCTGGGACGGAGCTTGTCTCACTGTAGCTAGTTAGTCTCACACTTTCACCACCTAGGCAAATGCTGAGAGGAGCATATGGAGTTACATGGAGGTAAACTTGAGGTCAAGGGAGCTTGGCTTAAGCAGTCAACAAGTTTCAAGGCTTCAGTGTATTTGAGGTTGTCAGGGTTGCTAGAGAACTTGAAAAAACTAGCCATATAGGATTTTAAGTGTTCTTCTTTGACCCACAAACCCTGTAGTTCAGTGGATTTATGTGAGAGAAATTCAACTATAGACCCTTAGGTTCACTAAATCTGTTTTTGTGCATTGAAATTTTTTATTGCTGTTTTTATGATAAATAGGAGTTCGATTTTTCAAAACTTAATATTAATAACTTGAACTTGAAACTTGGCAGAATGGAATGGTTATTTATGTTCAGTTGAACTTGAACCATTATATCTTTGGGAGTCAACTCTCAACATAATCAAGGAAGGATTATCTTAGATTCGTAATGAAACTGCTGTGAGCTGCAGTGGGAAAAAAGAAAATAGACCATTGCTTAAAGAGAGTTCATTGGGTTTTCAGTTTTCACTAGCTCTTGGTTCAGTAACCAATGAGTTTGTGAAGTTATGTTGAATGTAGAAGCTGATTATTGAAGAACGCTCCATCACATTAATACATTGGTTTAATCTTGCAGCTCCTTTTCTAAGTTGATTTGCTGACTCTGAGATCGTAGTTCTGTAGAATGTTGACTAATAAAATAATTATCCATTACATAATGCTATGTAGTTTCCTCGGTTGCGTGAAGTTATTAAGAGAATAATCACTCTTAAAGTTAATGATAAAATCACATTGTAGGAATTGCTATACTGAGGCTCAACTTACTCTGATCAATTTATGGTCTACTACAGTTATGACACCGTTTTTTTTTTTTTTTTGAGAAAAAGTTATGACACCGTTTATTATGCTGCCCCTGTATGCCAAAGATTTCAGATAAGTGTGACTTTTCTTGATTTCTTATCGTGCTACACGTACTCACTTCACATTATGCATCACATAACAGTTCAGAATATTGCCAGGAAAATACATGATCAAGGTGTTTATGTATTTTCAGGTACCACTGAAAAAAAAATAAAAATAAGCAAAGCCGACACATGGGTTTCAGTTTCCACTTCTAGTGCAGTGGAGAGTTGAGACCTTGAAAAGACAAGGGATGGAGAGGTTGATGTCTCATGGAAGGGAAAAGAGTTGCATCTTTCCTGAATAAGGGTCGCTTCTTGATATGCTTCAGAGTTTGCTTAGCATAACATGCTCGGAAAAGAGGTGAAGCTCTCTCTTTGATCTTAAGGATGATGAAGAAAATAAATCTGAAAGACACAACAATGGCACAGACAGCAGCCAAATCCCACCACTATGATTGATCTGGTTGAATACCCAGCAGAGTTTTGAGCATGTCCTCGCCTTTCAGCTTCGGGCCGTTGGGTTGAGAATCAAACTCACGGCCAATCAATCCGTTCTTGTATTCTCCCTGCATACCCAGTATAATTTGGATAATTTCTTTGTTTTGGTAATGCTTGATATCTAATTTTAAGATGAACTTTTTACCAAGAACTACAAAATAGCACTATTATTTACCAATAGCAGAGTCTAAAACTAATATCCCATGCGGCCAACAATTGCAACAGCCTGTTAGCCCATCCTAAAGAAAAACACTCAAATATTACAAAATTACCAAACATGCCACTCTCCCAAAATCAGAACATATCCAAAATCCAAACAGTCCCAAAATCCAGATCCCAAAATCAAAACCGTCCCCAAATCTAGATCCTCCCTAAATTGATATAGGGCTCAGGCGAAGCTAGGTGACGAAGCAGCCCGCCAAGCTCCGACGAAGCAGCCGGCCAAGCAAGGCTACGAAGCTAGGTGACGAAGCTCCGGCGAAGCTAGGAGACGAAGCAGCCTGCCAAGCTAGGCAACGAAGCAACCGGCCAAGTGAGAGGCGAAGCGAGGCTGTGAAACAACTAGCGAAGGGAGGCTACAAAGAAACATGAGACGGGAGGCTTTTTTGCTAGACAATGAAGAGAGGGCGTGACCCCAGCGGCGAGGCTTCTACGATACTAGGGCTTGAAGGTCAGTAGAGAAATTTGTAGCTTTAGCTGAGAAATTTTGGTTGAGAAATTTTGAGGGTCAGTACCTTCAACCTCATGTTGTCACAGGTTTTGGCATGAGTAAGCTATAATGGATTGTGTGTTCAGTAGCTATAGTATGATAATTAGTTTTGTATTGAGGGTCAGTAGCTTTAGTTTCTTATTGCGGGTACTTTCTTATTGGATTGGTGGTGTTGTGTAATGCTTTAGTTTTGTGTTTATGGTACTTTCTTATTGGATTAGAATGGAGCTAATGAAAGCAATGCTGAAGTGAGCAAACGCGAGAAGGCCAGGCTAGTATACTACTGGGGGCCAGTACACTACTGCGGATCAATACACTACTGAGGGTCAGTATACTACTGGGGCTAGTATACTGTTGGGGGTGACATACTACTAATCCTCAGTACACTACTGCTTGTATGTGGAAGCAGCAAAGCCAGAGATAAATGATAGTTTCCAAGTTTCATATTGTAATATGTACAAATAGTTTTTGGAATTATTAAATAAATGAGTTGTTTTGAAGAAAAACAAAGATAGAACGTAGAGATATTCTTTTTTCACAATGTTACTGACATTCAGCAGTGTTAATTCACATTATCCAAATCACAAGGGCAGTTTCATAATTTACTTGTTAGTAGAAATAATTAAAAAAGGGAAAGAATCTGACCGCAAGGAATAATACCTTGCACATGGGCCTTGCACACTGGCATATGTGAATTAACAAAAAACAAGTTTGCTGATGGTAATTTATAGGCTAAAAGTGTAGGTAGGGGTAATTTGCTATTTTAAGATTAACAGAAGATTCAAATTTAAAACCAAGAAATTGTCAAGACAAGTAGATAATACAGGTCAAAGTGGAAATTGTTAGCGCTGTTATTTCGGGAAAAATTCACCAATGGTGTCTGGACACTTAGGGGACTTTCAGAATGATACCTGAACTTACAAAGTTATCAATGTGATACCTGGACTCATTTTTTCGTATCAACATCATACCTATGACCAATTTCTGTAACGGCTCCGTGACGGAAATTGGCCGTAGGTATCACATTGATACGAAAAAATGAGTCCAGGTATCACATTGATAACTTTGTAAGTTCAGGTATCATTCTGAAAGTCCCTAAGTGTCCAGACACTGTTGGTGAATTTTTCCCAATTTTGCACGTGAGTCACTTAATGAAGACAAAATGACCGATTTACCCTCAAATTCTTTCTTTCTTTTCTTTTCTTTTTTTCTTTATTCTTCTTTCTTTCTTTCTTTCTTTCTTTCTTTCTTCTTCTTCTTCTTTTCTGGTTTCTTCTTCCCCTGATTTGAATCATCAAGATTCAAATCATCTTGCTCGTCCGATTCCCACCGCCGATCGCCGATCAAACACCGTCGCTGCTTCTCAATCCACCTTCATGCACCACAGATGTTTCTGGTTCCCTCAGCTTCAAATCCTATAGCAAATTGAAATTGTGGATTGAGGCTTCACCGTTCACTCCGAGTTCATCCCCGCCGCCGCCGCCAATGACTTGACCACCACCACTCTCGTTCTCTCCTCCGACCCCCTTTTATACACCATTGATCAGAAACTCAGACCCCGCCAGCCCTGCACTCTCAAATCACACCCCTCCATCCTCTCCTTCTTCCCGACATGCAACACCACCTCCACACCATCCTCACCTGCAACTTCATCGGTTTAGCCGACAACTTCGGCCTCTAGCCCAACTTCGATCAGAGGCAATTTTCGGCAGACAAAGATTAACAACTTCGGCCTCAACACCATCCTCACCTGCAGAAAATTCGAGCTGTTCTTATTCACCAGCTTCGCCGCTCTGCTGCTACCCACCATTGTGCCTCGCCGATTAGTAAACAAAGGACTCGGAGCCTCCACCATCGAGAAATTGAGGCTCACATTCTGCGTGTCCTGCGCGGCCAATCGACGACCTTGCTAGGCTGGTCGTATCCAAGCCGGTCCTGCATGTCGTAGAATTGAATGGCGGTGTGGGCGACGAGCCTGATACTGCTATCCCTGGGGCCTTTGGTGGTGCAAACCTTGCTGTGGCTGTCCTTCAGGCCGGTGGCCCTTAGAATGTGGCCTTGAGCCTCTACGATTTCGCTAGCGGTGGAGGAAGAAGCAGTTCTTATCCCCAAACCCAATCGAGATGAAGCGGAGGATGACGTTGTTGTGCGGTGGTGGAGGTTGTTGTGGTCAAGTCATTGGCGACGGCGGCGGGGATGAACTCGGAGTGTGCGGTGAAGCCTCAATGCACAATTTCAATTGCTATAGGATTTGAAGTTGGGGGAACCAGAAACATCTGTGGTGCATGAAGGTGGATTGAGACGCAGCGTCAGTGGGAATCGGACGAGCAAGATGATTTGAATCTTGATGATTCAAATCAGGGGAAGAAGAAACCAGAAAAGAAGAAGAAGAAAGAAAGAAAGAAAGAAAGAAAGAAAGAAGAATAAACAAAAAAAGAAAAGAAAAGAAAGAAAGAATTTGAGGGTAAATCGGTCATTTTGTCTTCATTAAGTGACTCACGTGCAAAATTGGGAAAAATTCACCAACGGTGTCTGGACACTTAGAGACTTTCAGAATGATACCTGAACTTACAAAGTTATCAATGTGATACCTGGACTCATTTTTTCTTATCAATGTGATACCTACGGCCAATTTCTGTCACGGAGCCGTTACGGAAATTGGTCATAGGTACGACATTGATACGAAAAAATGAGTCCAGGTATCACATTGATAACTTTGTAAGTTCAGGTATCATTCTGAAAGTCCCTTAAGTGTCCAGACACCGTTGGTGAATTTTTCCCCTGTTATTTCTTATAATGTCTATTGCTATGTAATATTATTGCTTGGTACCTGCAGCGCCCATGCACCATAGTTCAGATATGAAACTGGATAGCGCCAAACGGGTTTGGGAAGGTCAGGCATGAAGCAGAAGAATCCGGCAGTCATCATCATGATTCCCTAAATGAACATGGTAACCAATGACAGTTAGAGCCTCAATCGTGCTTTATAAAGATGAAAAATAGGAAGCTATACAAGTTTGATATGTTCTGACCAAGTATCCTGCTCCAATTATTACTCCCATTAAGTAGTTCGGAACAAGAGAAGCTATGATCATCATGGAGCTTTCTACCGCTGCAATGGCGCTGAGAAGATCAAGGCCCATGAACACATAGTTGGAGAAATGAGAATGCTTTTCCACCATGTAGTAAGTTATAGTTGAGGATGCAATTGACATCAAAGCCAAGAATGGGAAGGAAGAGAGGAAATTTGACAGAGTAATTAAAGACAGCAACTCCATAATGCCCACTGAGCCTTTCTCTATGAAAAACCTGTTCGAAGAACAAAAGCAGAAAATGGACTCACCAAATGTAATTTCGAATCTACTTCTCTATTAAGAAATCACATTTAGAAATTACTTTTACCTTCATTTCTTCAAGGAAGGATGGGAAGCCTCCAATGGACATGAAAGTCATGAAGCCAGAAATAAATCCAGCACAAGCTCCTCTTGCAAATATTGAAGTGTAATTTGTTCCCAGGTCATAGAAAATTGTGCCAACGCAAAGAGATAAAAGTATGTAGACGATGATTCTCACCCAGTATAATACCCCATATCCCTAGACATGTTGAGGAAAGATTTCTGTGTCAATATTGAGAGTTGCTTCCACCACTTTGCTTGGCTTCCACTCCTCTTTTCTACCCCAAGTCCTTCCTGTAAAACAAGTTTTTCATTATCATCGTGGCCATACCTTAAGAGTGCAAGCTGTAAAATAGTAAACCTTATTACCATGGACGATATTTCTCGAATCCTGATTCTTGTTGCATACTCCGAGCGTCTGTACTGGTCAACAAGCATTGCTTTTATCTCTGCTAGCTGTTGCAAAGTTCATTGAAGGTTCTGATGATTTTGGGATTTCCTGTATTTCAAACAACAAGAGTGTTCTATTATGAGGTGATGAATGATACCAACTAACAAGGTGCTTAGGGTTTGTTTGACAGAATAAGGTGAAGAACATGGCCGGACAGCCAAATCTGTTCAGTAAAGCGGCAAATAAGCAACACTAGTAGTTTGATGGAAGAGTTTGAGAAAAACATATATACACGTATTTTGTGAGAGGTGTTCATTGTGACTTCGTCGAAGTCTGAATGAATACAACGAAGAAAGTGATCAGAAGGCATGGAACTCCAGCTTTAGCAAAGAACTGTTAAGTTGAAAGTTATTAGTGAGATTTAGTCATACACAATGTTTAATACTTCATACTAGTAGAACGCATACCTCTACTGCCATTTTTGCTTGACCAGAATAAACTGTTTGGCCACTAGAAAGCAGAACAAGATCATCAAACAAAGCAAACACTTCACTACTGGGCTGATGAATCGAAGAAATGACAGTTCTGCCATCTTTAGCAATGTATCTGAGGGTTTGAACTACGAAGAAAGCTGCAGCACTGTCGAGGCCACTGGTAGGCTCATCGAGAAACAACAACCTTGGCTTTGTGAGTATTTCGAGTGCAATGCTCAGCCTCTTCTTCTCTCCTCCACTTATGCCCCTCAAATGCCAGTTTCCGATAAGCCTGTGAGCACAGTCTTGCAGACCCATATCGGTAATTGTGGCATCTACAATGTCATTGACCTCTGGTTTGGTCAGACTAGTTGGGAGCCTTAGATGAGCCGTGTGTCATGGTTTCTCGTACTGTTAGGGTTCCCAACAGCACATTTTCTTGGGTCACATAAGCCTGAAATTTCAAATTAGCCAAGATTTTGTGGCTCGAAGTTATTTGATATCTGAAAGGAATATCGAAAAGTATGAGGGTAGGGTTGGTATGAACTTTACTTACAGCAACACCATAGTCATGTCTCGTCTTCTTCCCATTAAGAAGAACATTTCCAGTCATGATAACATTTCGTGACAGTCTACCTACAAAATTTCCAGTTAATTTATGAAATGTGTATCAGTTTCATTTTCAGTTTTTATTTTTACTACTTTCGAGAAACACCATCGCTATTATTTATAGATGAAATGATGTAAGATATATCATAAAGGGCAAAACTTGTCACTTCTGTCCCGATGATAAAGTCAGCCAGAGTGAGCAAAATATGGAAAATATAAAGCAAGTGATGCAACAACCCCAAAAGACCTAATGAATGAAATAATTAAGAAGAAAACTACCATCTTTTCACCATCCACACCACTACGGAATTAATGAAAGACAGATGCTCAATTGATTCATTTCTTAGTTCTGAAAAAACAGATCAACGTGTTCCTTGATAATGTTACTCCTTACTAGGAGCAAACAAAGAAGCGAGTACTCTCAGAACAAAAGCCTCTGATTACGTATATATTTTCGAATGTGATCATATATAGAACCCTAATTAAGCGCTCTCTGTCTCTCTCGTGCTTGGAGGAACATGCAGGTTATTAATGGAAGCTCTGCTAGATAGAGATAGAGATAGAGACATGCGCAGCAGAGAGTTCATCAAGTCAAGGGGTCCAACTCGAAGAGATTTCTAAGCGAGGTGGGTAGGCAGGCAGGTTATTGAATGCCATTCCATCTATGTTAAAAATTAAACGCTTTTCACTGCTTTCCAACAAGCCCAACATCAAAGAATCAAGGTCCCTCTTACGAACCAACTCTATATGAGTATAAATGGTATTATCAACTCCATATATATATGTATATAACTGGGATTGAGCTTAAATCAAATACAGTTTACAAAAATATCACGTTGGAAATAAGCTACTTATTAAAGAGATTGACGAAATTAATTAGTGCACACGTGCATGGTTTATCTAGGGTTACAACAACTTCTAATAGAGAGCATTAATAACATTAATGGAAAATTAATCTCTTTCAAATCATAATTGAGAATTAATTGGTTTAATTGTTCAAAACTTTTGTACGTACCGAGTAAAAACAAGGATTTTTGTCCATTTACTCTATTTTAGAGATTTTTTTCCCACTTACCCCATTAAGTTTTTTTAATTATCTCTTACCCAAAATAGTCTAAGGAGGTAAAAAGTGAAACTTTTGAAACCTAGGTTACCGCCTAGTTTCTCGGGTTTCTGTATACGCTGCACGGAGGAGAGGGAGAAGACTCAGTCTTCTTGCGACCATGAATATCCTGATCTGGAATTGTCAAGGTATAGTGAATCGAAGTACTCGCCATGCTCTTAAACTTCTCATCCAGAAGCACCAGGCGCACGTTGTTTTTCTTAGTGAAACTCATTGCACCAAAGAACTGCACCAATCCCTCCCTATGGCTGTGGGGCTACCAAACATTGCTCATTTTGTCGGGTTGGGCGATCTAGTAGTCTGGCTCTTCTATGGGATGATTCTGTATCTGTTTCGGTACGATCGGTGAACTACTTTTTCATCGATGCTGATATTAAGGGGCCGTCTGATGTGTAGTGGTGCTTCACAGGTTTTTATGGACATTGAGAAACGGGTCAGCGCCATTTATCTTGGGATCTCCTTCGTTCTTTGGCCAGACACTCGTAGGAGAAGTGGGTGGTGGCAGGTGATTTTAATGAGATCCTAGGGTTAGGGGAGAAATCTGGAGGACAGATTCGGAGTCTACAACAAATGGATGCCTTTCGTCAAGCCCTTTTAGACTACAATCTCACAGATTTAGGGGCAGCAGGGGGACTCTTTACTTGGAGTGACACACACACAAAGGAATGTCTTGACAGGGGTGTATCTACACCTACATGGATATCAGAGTTTGGATTCTCTAGAGTTATTAATCTGCATCCAAGCAGATCAGATCATGTGCCTTTACTGTTGGAAGTTCGGAAGGATCAACCGGTGCATTTTCGTGGCAGACGAAGGTTCCGGTTTGAAGAGATGTGGTGCTCTGATGAGTCATTTTCATAGGTGGTGGAGGAAGCTTGGGCTATACCACAAGATGGTGGTCCGATGGTGCAGTTATGCCGGAAAGTTAAAGACACGGGGAGCTTTCTTCTAGCCTGGGATCAGACTACTTTCAAGGGACGCAAGGAAGAGTACGTTAGAGGCTGTTCGTAGGCAACTGGATGTGCTTCTTCAAAAACCATTTGATCCTTTCGATCAGACTGAAAAGCTTTGGTTGTTCCAAAGGCTGAATGAACTGATGACTATGGATGAAACATTCTGGAGACAAAGATCTAGGGCCATTTGGCTCAAGGAAGGGGACAAAAATTCTAAATTCTTCTACCGGCGAGCCTCGAATCGCAAACAGAAAAATAAAATCAAAGGTTTGTTCGATAAGAATGAGGTATGGCAGGAAACTTCGGAAGGAATTGAAGTGGTAGTAATGAGGTACTTTCAACAAATCTTTGCCAGGCAAGTACCGGACCTAGAAGCTCAGGACCATGTTCTACAAACTCTGACCCCTAGAGTTACGGATAGTATGAATCAGATCTTGTTGGAGCCATATAGTACTGTTGATGAGGTGAAGCGTGCCCTATTTCAGATGCATCCATCTAAGGCACCTGGCCCGGACGGTATGTCACCCTTCTTTTTTCAAAAATATTGGGATTTGGTGGGAATGGAAGTTAGTAGAGCAGTTATCTCTTTCTTGAAGACTAAAGAGATGCCTCATGATTTAAATTTCACTCATGTGGTGCTTATCCCAAAGGTGAAGGAAGTTCAACATATGTCTCAGTTGCGTCCAATTGCCCTATGCAATGTCATTTATAAGATAGCTTCAAAAGTTTTAGCCAATAGGCTCAAATATTTCCTCCTGGATATTATCTCCCCACAGCAGAGTGCATTTGTACCCGACAGGTTGATTTCAGATAATACTCTGGTTGCATCAGAGCTAGCTCATTATATATATATATAAGTTGAGTAGAGGACATGAAGGCTTTATGGCTATTAAATTGGATATTAGCAAGGCCTATGATCGATTGGAATGAGATTTCTTAAAGAAGATCATGATCAAGATGGGGTTTGATGTGCAGTGGGTGGAGCTGATAATGTTTTGTCTATCTACTGTTAGGTACTCTTTTATGATTAATGGAGTTCCTAAAGGTTTTGTCACACCACATCGTGGGTTAAGACAGGGTGACCCAATTTCACCGTATCTTTTTCTACTTTGTGCCGAAGGCCTTTCTGCTCTTATTTCTCATTCTGTATCTAATGGACAATGGCAAGGGCTACGTGTGTGTGATGGTGTTCCTTCTGTTAGTCATCTCTTTTTTGTAGATGATAGTATGCTATACTCTAATGCCTCTCCCCAGGATTGTTCCTTGATTCACAATATTTTGAACATTTATGAAAGGGCATCAGGGCAGCAGATCAACCTACAGAAAAGTAATGTGGTTTTAAGTGGTAGTGTTCCTCCTCACTTGAGACAATCTATGGCAGCTACTCTTGGTGTTTAGTTAGTAGAGAAACATGAGAAATACTTAGGGGTACCAACGGTTGTGGGATGTTCTAAGCATGACACCTTTGCCTACATCAAAGACAACTTGTCTAAGAAACTTACCGGTTGGCGTTCTAAATTACTGAGTGCTGCTGGGCGTGAGATCCTCATAAAGGTGATTGCTCAGGCAATGCCTCTTTACACTATGAATTGTTATCTACTTCCTCAAAGTTTAATTTAGGAACTTCATCAATTGTGCGCCCAATTTTGGTGGGGCAATCCTGATGAAAAGAGAGGTATGCATTGGCGTGCTTGGGATGAACTCTGTAAACCTAAAGCCTGCAGAGGTATGGGCTTTCGACATCTATTTGCTTTCAACCTAGCAATGCTAGCAAAGCAGGGCTGGAGATTGATTCAAAATCCACTCTCGCTAACTTCTAAACTGTTGAAAGCAATTTTTTTCCCTCATTGTAATTTTTGGGAAGCTGAGTTGGGGTCGTCTCCCTCATATGCGTGGCGGAGCATAATTCATGGTCGGGATATTTTGCGGGCTGGTATTCGACGATATATCGGGGATGGCAGGTCCAATAGTATTTGGAATGATCCTTGGTTACTGAATGAGAATTTGCGGCCTTTCTATACTCCAAGGGTTCAACTAGTTTCTGACCTCTTATCGTCTCCGGGTACGTGGAACTTTCCTTTTCTTACTGAGTTGTTTCCTCCACATATTGTTTAGAAAATTGTAGCACTACCTCTTAGTGCTCGGGTTCATAATGATCGTTGGATTTGGAGTGGTGACAAGAAAGGTGTCTTCACTGTTAAATCAGCATATGATGTGGCAAGGAGCAGAGTCTTGGAAGAGCTACCAGGGTCCTTGGCAAAGTTAAGATCTGTGTATGGAGAGCGGCCTCAAATATTCTTCCCACGAGAAGTAGGCTTAGTGAATGTGGTATTGATTTAGATACCCAATGCCCTTTCTGTGATGAAGAAGTCGAATCCCCCCTCCATGCCCTTCTTGACTGCAGCCATGCTGAGTCGTTTCTTCAATTAGCTCATATTCAATCTTCAAATCAAGCAACAAGTATCATTGATTTGTTAGTGTAATACCCTGAAAAATCCAAATTAAATTCCGGGGATTTTTAGTAATGATTTCGTGGTCATGGGAGAAAGTACGAAGCTTTGAGGGTTGTGAAATTAGTTCGGACGATTTTATTTCGAAAACGTACGTTATTTAGGGGCACGCGAAAATCGACTTTTTATACCTACGGAATTTGGGAAAACTTCCTTCATGAAAGTTGTAGAGCTCGTCGATACGATAGCGTGCATATGTGGAGCGCAAAAATCGGAGCTCGTATGAATTAGTTATGATTTTTTGAAAAAGTCCCAAATTAGTATAAATATTGGATTTTTCCGAAAAATTCAGAAAAATCCGAAAATTTCTGCAACTTCTCTCTCGGCCGGAAATCGGCCTTGATTTTCATTTCCCCATATCTTCCTCCTCCGGCCACCAATCTTCACCAAACTTCTTCCATTGGCTTCGTATGGTCCTTGCGCACCTGTCTGTGGTGACCTTGCACGGCGGCACGGCCTGTAACGGCGGCGGCAAGCTCGTTCCGATTTGAGTTCGATTTGAGTCAACGCCGGTTTTCTCCTAGCTCCGGCCACCAAACCTTCCGATCCTTAGCTCTATGAACTCGCCTCAACCTACTAATCATCATACCAGAAGGATCGCACCTGGAGTGACCGGATTCACGTTCGTCGGAGCTCGACCGGTTTTCGATCGAAAACTAAAACCTTTCGATCGTGATATCTCGAGCTGTAGTGCATCGTTTTGATTGATTCTTAAACCAGTGAGTTCGTCATGATGTTATTAACAACTCTCCAGAAGGAATCGAGGCCTGAAATTGAAGTTTTTATGTCGGAATTCAAGCTCGCCGGATTCTGGAAATTTTCCGGCCACCGAAGCTTTCGATCAATATATCTCGAGATGTAGAGCTTCGTTTTGAATGATTCTTGAACCAGTGAGTTCGCCTTGATGTTCTTAACAACTCTCCAGAAGGAATCGTGGCCTGAAATTGAAGTTTTTACGTCGAAATCAAGCTCGCCATTTTCTGCAATTTTCGCTGGTTTCTGGAAATTTTCCGGCCAAGTCAACTGTTCTAGGCAATTTTCGACCACTTCCGATCATTTTCAGACTTCATGCTAGTTAGGAAAATGGTTAGGCTTGATGAGATGAAGAGGAGCAGCCTGGCCCCGACACCATTGGCGGTGGTCGGTGGCGGCTCGGTCCCTAACTCCGGCGGCCCTTTCCGGCCATCTCCGGGGGTCAAAAATGTGATTTCTTTACATTTTTAGATTCTACATTTCAATACGATCGTTTGCATATATAATTCATAATTTTTGGATATCGTATGATTTAGTTATGAATTTTACGATTTCGATCAATTTCGATTGTTCGATTAATGATCTGTGAAGATCGGACCGTCCGATGGACTTGTAGTTTTGATATGTTGATCGTATGACTATCCCATTGACCTTGTGTGGTCATGGGCGAAGATCCGACCGTTGGATTTTCGTATAATTGTGAAATAGTGATTCGGAGTGCTATTCGTGAGAATCCGACCGTCGGATTTTCATGAAATTTTGTGGAGATGTTTATAAGGAAGATTCAGGAAGATCCGACCGTTGGATCTTCGTGATAATTTTGGAGGATGATCCTAAGGGCGATCCGTGAGGATTCGACCGTTGGATCATCATATAATTTCGATCTGACCGTTGGATCGTCGTTTAATTTTGTTTATGAGTTGTTGGCTAAGTTAAGATCATATTGGATTAGGTGATCGACGGGATGATTTGGCGGACGATTCGTAAAATCGTGGTTGTGCTGTTAAGAAGACGCAGCTGGATTAGAGGTGAGTAAACCTCACGTGGTTCATATTACAAACCAAGTACCTTTAATTAATTTATTTTCTGAGGTAATTGTGTGAAAATATTTATGGAATAAATATTTGTTTTAAATCATATGGACTTGATCAACTACGGTCCATTGGTAAGTAAAATGATTTTAATTATACAAAATGAATTTCACGATTTTTGTGCTTGATTTATAGTTGGTATTAGTGATTATCCCTGAACGGATGATTACGTATATATATAATTACGTGATTATATATGGAATGGTGTGACATTGAGGTGTGTGTGGAATTGCGATAACTTGGTTATGATATGATATTGTCTTTGAAATTGCCATGATTATTTATGATAATGCTAACCGATAAATGTGTGTGATAATCATGTTGACCTTCTGAGTTGAATAGAGGGTAGAATTGTAGTGCTCTGAGGACAGGGGGAAAGTCCGAAGAACGCCGGTTAAATAATAACCGAGATGTAGTGCTCTGAGGACAGGGGAAAGTCCGAAGAACGCCGGTTAAATAATAACCGAGATGTAGTGCTCTGAGGATAGGGGGAAAGTCTGAAGACCGCCGGTTAAATATTAACCGAGATGTATATAGTTTATTTAAACCTTGGCTGAGGTGACAGGTAACGATGTAGTTAGAACTCTAACGTATGGTCAAGATGGACCAAAGTAGTAATATGTGGGGTTGAGTGTTTTTAGGACCAAGGGGTGGTTCGTGATTTGAGGATTGTGAAAATGTATCCCTTGTGGAATTCTGTGATTGAATTTTGTCTCTTTGCAGACGTGTTATTGTTGGTTGATTATGTGAGTTAAATGATTTGAAATTTAATAAATCAACAGTTCTTTCTTGTTTACTCATACGAGCTGTAAAGCTTACCGGGTTTGGTGTTGTTGCAATCCCGGTACACTATTCAAATTGTGTAGCGGGTAATTCTACAGGTCAGGAGAATCGAGAAGGTGATCAGGCTGCTTAGAGTAGTGGTATTTGAGTTACAGCTTTATTGTGAGGTTGTTATGCTCATTGAGCTTACATTTAAATTTGGAGAGAGTGTGTTGTAATATTAAACTCTTGAGGATTTGGTTTATGTATTAGTGAGTGAGGCGAGGTGTATTTATTTCTGAGAAAAAAATTCAGAACGTTTATTTGATTAAGTTGTTTATTTCATGTTTCGGATTTGAATTTATTATTCAAAATTCGGGCCGTGACAGTTAGTCTCTTCTTTCTCCCAATCTTCCACTACTTTTGCTATGCTTTTGATGATTATTTGGGCTACATGGAGGAATTGAATGCAAAAGTGTGGGATGGGGATGTTCAACTTGCCTCTGAAGTGGTGCCCATTACTCTAGGTTGGTGGGAGGAATATAGGGCAGTTCATGGTTCAACAAAGGTACCAAGACCGATAAGGCATGAACTGTGGAAGAAGCCCCCTGTGGGCTTGGTGAAACTTAATGTTGACGCTGCATTTGATAATGTTACAGGTTGTATTGGGGTGGGTGGGATATTTCGAGATTCCAGGGGCTCTTGTCTAGGAGGATTTAGGCACTCTGTATCAGTCTCAAACTCAGCTAGGCATGGGAAGCTCCTTGCTTTGCTGTATGGGGTCGAGCTGCCGGTTGCCCATCATTTTGTTCCCTTGATGGTGGAAACAGATTGTCAAGATTTGGTCACTGTGATTGGGAGCTCTAGCTTGAACTGGACTGAGCTTGGTTTCTTGGTGCATTATCTTGAGGAGTTATTGAAGGCTGCTTCCATTCTTCCAATGCCCAGGTTCGTTATGTTCACCGTAGTGCAAACAGGGTTGCTCATACCCTAGCTCAAGAGGCCAAACATGGTTCTTTTTCTTTGAATTTTTTCACTGTAACTCCTCCAAGAGTGGAGGAACTTCTAACCTCGGAATGTAATGACATTTGACGTCAATGAAGTTAATTCATTCTCCTTAAAAAAAAAAAAATAAAAAAAAAAAAAAAACACTCTAAGGAGGTCTTCCTTAATACCCCATTAAGATTTTTATTTTATTTTTTAATATCATTTTACCCTCACCTTTGTTACTTAGAGAGAGAGAGAGAGAGGGGACTTTGCCCCTTCACCGGCTGCCAAAATCTGGTCACCGGTTGCCGGAATCCGGCTAACCTTCGCTGGAATCCGGTCACCGGTCGCCGCCTACTGGACTTTTCTGAAAACCTCACCGGAAAGGTTTATTGCTCCCAATAGACATCTATTGCCCCCATAGAGGGGCAATAGACGTCTATTGCCCCCTAATAAGACTTTCAGTGGCCAGAATAAGAACTAATTTCCTTAGATTTAGACAAATAAAACTTTGATTACATAAAAAAAAAGAGGAGATTACATCAATTCAAAACGTCTATTGCCCCCCAATAGAACTTTCGGTCATCGGAATATGAATTAATATTCCTAAAATTAGACAAATAAAACTTTGATTAAAGAAAAAAAAGAGGAGATTACATTAATTCAAAACGTCTATTGCCCCCTTAATAAACATCTATTGCCTCCAATAGATTTTTAATAGACATTTATTGCCCCCCAATAGCCCTCTATTGCCCTCATATTTTCTAAGATAAATGGTCAAAACCCCAAAAAATATATCTTGATGGTCAAATAACAATATCACCAAACTTGACTTTCTTGAACACATGATGTTTGATTAAAAGATACATTATCTATTGGAGAAACTACACCCACCTCCTTGACCAAACTCTAAAACACAAAAAACTCCACTACATTTGTTTTTAGACACTTAAGGACATTTTGTCTTTAGCAAGTTTCACTTTCTCTTCAAGTTTTTATCTTTCCTTTCAGTAAAAAGAAAATTGACGGAGCGTAGTGGGCCCATGCTTTTGAATTTGTTTGTTTAACCATATTACAGGTATAAATCCATCCTCCATACTCGAAGGTAAACAGTTATTTTTACTATTCATAATTTCTATCGTTGACAGACTAGAGTTACTTGCTATTTGTAAGAATACTAGCAAAGAATTAAAAACAGAGAGAGAAAAGTTGAGAAAACTGAAACTCTTTAGAGAAAATCTCAAATACACCCAACTACTGGGATATTATTTATAGACTCCAAACTAGAATATATAAGCTAGAGGAAGATATTGATAATCTCTTATATGTTCTAGAAATAGAACAAAAACCTCTAGATTATTTGAGCATTGGTTAGATCCGCACATCACTGGTATCAGAGCTTGTAAAATAGCTCAAGGAGAACCCCTCCTGAATGGGGACAATGTCAGAATTGTTATTAGAGAAAATAAATTCTCTATTGAAATCTTCTGATGAGAAATATCAGAAGTTGTTACTAGAAATATCTAGATGTCAAACTCATCTAGAAAAATTACCTGCTATAATCCACCAATTGGAAAGATTGGAAAACAAACTGGATTATATCAAAGAACTTCCAAAAACGGAAGAAGAAAAGCTGACAGTCGTCAGTAGAAAAATCAATGAACAGCAAAAAACGCTAGAATCTATGAAAAATATACTGAAGGACAAGAAAGGGCCTACAGTAAAAAAGAAAACTAATGGATTCAAGCCATTAGAAAAACCAGACACAAATCGTGTTCCAAGCATGATTTTTCTGGAACCATCTACTAGTCAGACTAGTATCCGGTATGAACACCCGGAAAAAAGAGAAATGAAAATGTTAAGCATCTTTGGAAAAAAGAAGGGAGTACAGCTCCTAAATGCTGAAGAATTCGAATTCAACGAAATTGAACAAGAGGTAAAAAACTCATCAATCCCAAAATTAGATTTTAAACAAATCTACAAAAGGGGAAAGTTTGATCTAATGGATAGCCATTATTTTAAACTACTGGAAATCACAACCCCCGCTACAGCAGGTGGAGAGACTGATCTTCTATTAATCACTCCTTCAGAAGTTGCTAGAGCTCAAGCAAAAAAATATCAATTTATGCATATTGGAGCAGTCCAAGTAGGCATAAATCTGCTTGCACGTGAAGGCATAAACTGTTCGGTCCTATGTGTTCTACAGGACAACAGGTTAACAGACTTCCAAGCTAGTTTGTTGGGAACACTCGAAGCGTCCTTATGTGATCAAGTAGCGTATTTCAACTGCTTCCCCAACTTCACCACCAGCTTGAAAGATGCAGCTCATTGTCTACGACTGAGAGTCAAGACAGATGGCATATCTATGAAAGAAGATATGCAAGAACTTGCTATAGTATATAGAATATACTATAAATTGATGAGTACTACAGTAGCCCCTAAGACAAGGATAACGAATATCCCAGGTCTTACTACTGGATTCCTCACCAATCAGAAGAACCATTCACAACAGATCCACAAGGTTACTTGGAATGAAGTGACTTTTCCTCTTGAATGGAAATTATCCGGTCCAAAAAAGCAGCCGGAAAGAGCAAAAGCAAAAATCTACGAGAGTAGAAAAACTGGAGAAATCAGCCTTAATTTTGACAATCACAGAAAAAGTGATGTCTGTCCTGAGAATCTCAGGATAAACAAGAATAATCTTCTAAGAAGAAGCTATAGCACTAGGGAAGCTAGTGTCAGTGGTATAAAACCCACTATTGAAGAATCAATTTCTGAAGAAGAATTGGAGGCTGATCTGAACAGACCAGTCAATATGTTCAGAGCTGAGAGGCTCTATGAACTCTATAAAGAAGCTGAGAATTGTGAAAATTCTGAACGATTAGAAAAACTAATCAAGGAAATGAAAGAATTCAAAATCAGAAAGACGAGAAAAGTCTTTCCTTATCAGGATATTGAAATGGAAGAAGGAGAAAGCTCCAGAACTTTCATTAGCAGAGAAAAAGGGAAGGTAAAACTCCCATTACAGAAAGCCCCCACGGGTAAAAAAGGAGAAAGAAATTCCCAAAGATTTGTCCCAGAGGACAATCTGCCTAGAGTTCCTATCACGAACTACGGCATCTGGTTAAATATAGATAAGAGTCTAGATAAAAGAAAAACCATTGACCAATGGGTAGATAGCCTGATGATGGCTTCTGCACTCACCCTTGGCAAATTTGAAGCACCAGATTTGCAGGTGTACTATGAAACTACTCTTACTGGAGTAGCAAAAAAGTACTACCTATCTTTCAAAGAAACTGCAAGAGGAAGAGACTGGCTTGAAGAGATAAAAAATTCAAAATCTCCGTATGATTTTGCAGTACCCTTGTACGATCAGTTTTGTGGAGATCTTTCAAATCTGAGTGAAAAAGCCAAAGAAACGGCAAAATCAAATATCTATGCTCTCAAGATCTGTGACATGAGATATTTCGAAGAATACCTGAATGAGTTTCAGGAATATTACTGTACAATTGGTGAACTAGAGAATACTGATCTAGTTAATCTGTTGCACAGGAAACTCCCTGAACCATGGAGAACAGCTGTGAGAGAAAGCATAGCTGAAAAACCAATTGAAAGATTTTCAGTTGGAGGAATTGCAGACAGAATCCGGCAATTACTGAAGGAGCAATGCAAAGCCAATCTTAGAGCTAAGATGGCCAAGAAACAACTCAAAGGAGTTGAAAATTTTTGTTATGGAATACTGGATATGCCCACAAACTGGGGATGTCATGAATCCAAATTCCACAGAAAGAAGAAAAAAGAAAAATATTACTCTAAAAAATTCAAAAAGAGTAATCAGAAAAGAGATTGGAAATTCAATAAGAGTTCCAATTACAAGAAACAAAAGGATGAAGATCCTAAAAAGAAATTCTTCAAAAAAAAGAAGAATACTCATCAGCATAAACAACCAAGCAAGAAAGCTTGCAGATGTTGGTTATGTAAAGCTGAAGGGCACTATGCCAATGAATGCCCTGAAAAGGGTAAAAGATCTACTAAAGCTCTCTTCGAAGAATATGAGCAAATAATAGAGGTAGCAAACATGAAAGGCTACGAAATAGCCTATTCTGATGATGAAGATGATGACAGGTCAGTCTACTCTGCCTGGTCTGAAGAAGAAATTTCATCAGATGAGTCTGAGATCGATTCTGAAGTAGAGTACTTCGAATCCAGACAAATGAATGTTTTGAGAATCAAAAATTGGGAAGAAAGCAAGACAGAACCTTTCATGTCTTCTTATCAGGTGAACCCTGGTACATTCGTTTGTGACTACTGCTTATGTCATGAAAAAAATGGTCTCCCTATGTTTTGTGAAGAATCCAAGAAGACTTATCATAAAGAATGCTTCATAGCTGAAGCAAGAAGAAAAACCAAAAATGGTCTTGTTAGCCAGTTGGTTGAGCAGGAATATGAAGAATATTTCGCTGAGCAAAAGGCGAAAGAAGTTGAAACTCTGTTCCAGGAAACCATGGAACCATCTTCCTTGAAAAAGGAAGAAATCATCGATGAAGAAAAAATCGATGAAGATATTGAACTGGTTGAAATACCAGAAAATGTAGAACTGGTGAAACCACCAGAAACTGTTCATCTCTTAGAACGACAAGAGGCTACTGAAACATGGGATCTACTTGGCCAACCATCAGGCAAGTTTGATTATAAAGTCAGATATGACCCTCCGTTATGGTTCAGTAATCCAGACATCAAAGAGATAATTCCTACAAACTGGGATGATACAAAACCTTCTAGTTTTGATAAATCACCTCATTCAGAAAAAGTTCCAAAAGAAGAATGCAAACCATTCATTCCAAAGGAACAAGCTCAAGAAAATGAGCTTCATCAATCGAAAGTCGTCTCTACAAGTAGATACAGCAACTATATAGAGATTGGACTCAAATTCCCTGATTACAGAAAATATCATCTACATGCCTTTGTAGATAATGGATCAGGTTTTACAGTTGCAAAAAGATTTGCAATTCCAGATGAACTCTGGAGAGAAGATAAGAAAAAGTCTGCTACTGGTGTTACATTTGATGGAAGCCATCTCACCATGAAAAAAGTAGCAAAAAATGTTCATATCACCATTGGTGGAGGAACATTTATCATCCAGAATGTTTGGCAATCTGAAGGCCAAGGATCTGATTTCTTGTTGGGAAATGATTTTATTCTCCAACAACGATTCATTCAGGATGAAGAAGCGATAGGCTTCAGGAAAGGAGAACGGGTGTTCTGGGCAGACCGCCTCACACAAGCCAGAACTGTGGTCGGTCCCGGTTTTACTACTCAGTATCAGAGGTCGCAACAGAATAGTGGTGATCTTACCCCCTACAAACCAAAATTCGAACCCATACTCCAAATCAAGCAACAAGAAGAATTACTTGTTGAAGAATCTTCTGAAGAAGAAGAAGAAAAAGAAACTAGTGAAGATGAAGAAGCTAGTTTCATCCATGAGCATAACCTCAAGCACTTTCAGAACAAGCTTGAGTCCCAGCAAATTCCCACTCTTGAAAAAATCAAGAAAACACTAGAGCAAAATGTGGATACAAATCCTCAGAAGTTTTGGGAAAAAGACCCAGTGGTCTGTGAATTGAAATTGCATGACATGAATGCTATCTGCCATGTCAAAGCCATTCCTCATTACAAAGAGGAAGATCAAAAAGAATTCAGAAAGGATATTGAAGATCTCCTGAACAAGAGATTAATTCAACCTTCCACTAGCCCTCATCATGCTCCAGCATTCTACGTGAGAAATCATGCAGAAAACCTACGAGGAAAAGCTAGAATGGTCATTGACTACAGAGATGTCAATAAAAAGACTGTCAAAGACGGTTATCAAATTGCTCAAGTAAGAGTATTGATTAACCAGCTCAGAGGAGCCAAAGTCTTTTCGAAGTTCGATGCAAAGTCGGGTTTCTGGCAAGTCAAGATGCATCCTGAGAGCATACCTCTCACTGCATTTGGAACACCACAAGGCCATTACGAATGGCTAGTAATGCCTTTTGGTCTAAAGCAAGCTCCCTCAATCTTCCAAAGAAAGATGGACAACATCTTCAAGCATGTGGCAGAGTTCTGCGTCGTTTACATAGATGACATCCTAGTCTTCTCCAAAAACAAAGAAGAACACATGAAACACCTCCATGAGGTAGTAAAGCTGATAGTTCAGCATGGAATCATCCTAGGTGAAAAGAAAATCTTCTTTATCCTTGATGAAGTTGATTTCCTAGGAATAAACATCAAAAATGGAGTAATAAAACTCCAACCTCATATTCTTGAAAAGATCTGGAAGTTCCCAGACAAAATTCCTGATGCTAAGAGTCTAGAGAGATTCCTTGGTGTCATAAATTATGGGAGAGATTTCATCCCTAAAATCTCAGGGTTAACAGCGATGTTATCTCCTAAGACAAGTTCCAAAAGAAAATGGAACTTCACAGAAGATGATGAAAAAATCGTGAAGCAGATAAAAAATCTCTGCAAAAACCTCCCTCCTCTGCAACAACCAGAAGAGAATGATGAAATTATCCTCCAGACAGATGCGAGCGATAATTATTGGTCCGGTGTGGTTCTGGCAAAAGCGCCTGGAACTAACATTGAAAAGATCTGTAAATTTTGTAGTGGCAAGTTCAGCCCTGCAGAACTAAATTATCCCACAGGGGAAAAAGAAATTTTGGCTGTCAAGAAAACGATTTTAAATTCTCCAGCTTTTCTTGGAAAACCCTTTACTGTCCGCACCGATTGTGCCAGAGTAAAGAATTTCAAAAATTTCAAACTTGATAAAGCTGCTGATAGAGGAAGATTAGCAAACTGGCAATTATTTCTTAACCAATATGATTATAATGTTGAATTAATTGCAGGAAACAAGAATTATCTTCCAGACGCATTGACAAGGGAAATGGCAATGTTCAGCCAGAGAGAAGACGACGAAGGTCGTAATCCCAGAAGGAGAAGGACTGGGAAAGAACATGAGCTTCAAGAAGATCCTATGGAAACCAAAGAAAAGGTTCTTAAAAGGTTTCTGCTAAGTCCTAAAGGACTAGCCTCAACTGACCAATCCCAGGGTAAAGGATTGGCTAGCCCGTCTCAAACGGCAGACGGTAAAGGCTCATCAAGACTGTTGACGGCTGCTGCTTTGCCAAAAAGCAGACCAACTCCAACTGGAGTCATAAATGTTTTTAATTATGAATTAAGAACTTTTGATACTCCTGTGTTCAGAACTGGCAGGAGACTAGCTTATCACCAGAAGGCAATCTTGGATAATCTCTTATTTGCCTTTCAAGAAAGAAGCAGTGGTCTAATGTTCCCGGCACTCTTTGCACTAGCTGAAGAACTATATGAGAACGCCAGACCACAATTTGAAGAAAGTCATATACAGCAGAGTGCTGTAAGAAAAGAAAAAATTCTCTTCCTTGAAAGTCCAGAAAGTGCTAGAGTTCCTGTCATGGCACTTAATGAATCAGACTGGCATGAATTCCATAGTCTGATAGGAAGACATAATCCAGAAGACCTAGTTCCTCCAACTCTCTTTATTGTTTCAAGTCCTTATGTTGGAAGATACCTGGTTAATGTTCAGAGTGAACATCCGCAAGAACACAAGCTCTGGCTTGTTGAAAATGGTTTTGTCCATAATCTGTGGACTAAAACAAATGATGATCTAAAAGGTTTGCCGCCTATCATTGTCAATACAGTAAAAAATGTAAGAAAAAATGACTGTATGCTTCGACTGAAGTTCAGATCCACTCCTCCAGAATGGATCCAGAAGGCAAACGGTGAAGTTGAATATATTCCTCCTTATCATTATGTAAGAATTATTCAAAGGAAATATCTTCAACCAGCCTGTGTAGGATACAATGGCCCACCAAACTCAAGCATCCCGTGGATGAAGGCCATGACTCTAGAATATATCAAAAAGATCATCTCTGAGGATACCTACAATACCTTCCTGGCAGCAGGAGAGAAAATTATCATCACTGCTTACGATTATCCTGACGTAGTCAGCAGTGACTTATTCCTATCTCTTACCAGAAAGGAGATAGACTCGACACTGGCATGCTTACGATGGGTGGAAAAACTTGAAACTGACAACCACTACAAGATGTATGTTGATACAGATGTCGAAGACAATGCAACAACAGTAAGGATGGCCCAGGCAGATAACGACTCGTTTGTCCTTGGTCACAATTCAGAAACCGACGAGAACATGTGAAGCAGCAGGTGTAGAAAACACCGAAAGTCCTTTTGGATTTTTCCCAAAAGTGACTTTTGCTTTTCAAAAAGCAGGTGAAAAACATTTCACCTAAAGGAATCTGCTTTTTCCCCGGCCGACCTCCACCAGCAGGAGCACTAAGGAAAGCAGGAAATCACGGAGTCGTTCTGTACATTTTGTTGTGTTGAATTGTAATTTGAGTTCCACTCCCTATATAAGGAGCTTTAGCTTCCCTTAGAAGGCATTCGAAAAAGAAAACATCAGTCTAATATTCGAAAATTGAGCAGAATCAGATTCTCTCAAAAATAAGGAAGCCATAGTAGCAGCAGTAGCAGGTTTTATATAAATCTCTTTATGCAAGTGTGCATCTGATTCCAAGTAAGTATTTGTAATCAAGTTATGAGTAGCTAAGCAGCTTCTAGCTGTTTGCCCAAGAGTGAGGCTCTGGGTTCTGTATCTGTATTTATGTTTGAATAAATAAATTCAGTTTGTGCTCAGTACCCCGTCACAAAAACATTTTGTTGTTTCTGCATTTATGTTTTGGTAACAGTAGCAGTTAGTAAGCAGTAGCAAGCTTTCTATTTTATTTTAAAAGCTGACTCTTATCATACTAAGGCAGCAGTGATTCCGCCCTGATAGTAGCCGCTTAGACAGGAAGTCATTAGGCGAAGTTGTGGCATGTTGAAGGCTAGTCCTTAGGCTGATACTGTGTTTAGTCTGGAAAAGTAAAATATAAGTTGATACTGTGTAAAGGACAAAAAGAGGTAAAAGGAGAATAGTGTGTGTCCTTAATTGTATAAGGGAAAAGGTTGTGGACTTTGTTGTCAAAAAATCTTTTGTCTAGGAGTGCTTTGTAGTTAACCCTTATCTATTTAAGCCAAAATGGATAGGACAACCAACTAACCAAGGCGGCAAGGCTCCTCTACGTTTTATATTTTAATATTATGAATCAATCTAAAGTAAAAGAGAGATAGAAAGAAGCATCCCACACACTTGTAAGTTGTAACCAAAAGCTGGTCACTTGGTGGTCTGTTGGCTTTGCTTTAATTGCCAAGTCTGCGAGGTCCCAATATATATAGATTAGCATCAAAAGCAACAACAAACACTAGTAACCAAGAAAAACAAAGAAGCATCTTACACACTGACAGATCTTTTGGTCTCTAGTGATTGATATGAGCACCATCAACACTAGGCAATGTATATATTATTAGAGATTGAAGAAGAAGAGCAGGACAACACAACAGCAAAAAAATCATGACTTTGGAATCGACGCGTGGTTGTTCCTGACAAACCAATATTAAAGATATAAGAAGAAGAGCAACATGAGTGTCCTCAGAATCTCTCCTCCGACGAGGACTTCTCCGATCTTATCGCTCTTGCAGGTCTTTCGTCTCCAAGGTCATGACAAATTTGGAAACCGAACCTCGACGACGGCGCGGAGGGGAGATATAGAGGAGAGAGAAAGAGAGACGGCGCCAAGCCTCGACTACGGCACAACGGAGAGAGAGAGGAGAGAGACATTGCTGAGGAATCAGAATCGGGTTTGAAGTTTCTGAAAGCTATCCGAAGGATGAAGTCGAAAAAGTTCGAGAGAGTTGCTCCGGCGAAGCTAAAAAGGTCGGACAAATCGGAGAAGGATGAGATGAAGGGCGGGGAGAGAGAGATCTGAAGGAGATATGAAGGGGTTTATTTATTTTGGTTAAGGACAAAATTGTCATTTGGCTTTATATTGAGTAAGTGGGAATGAAAATTTGTTGCTGGAGTATGTGAGATAATTTTAGCTAATTTTGGTGCTTTGGGTCAAAGACCCACAAAACAACTTGTTTTGTCAGTCAAAACTCGAAAAATTGCTCTTTAATTCTCTAAACATTTAGAAACCCTAGCAAAATTTAACCAGCTTCACTCCAAATGACTATCTACCGGTTTATACATCCATCGAATGTGTTGTATTTCTAATATTCATCATTTTGACGCTTTCTAGAGAGAGAGAGAGAGAGAGAGACTGGCCTGCTAAAGCATCAAGAAGGGTTGATTTTCCAGAGCCAGAAGGACCCATAATAGCCAGGATCCTACCAGGCTCAGCAAAACCAGTGAGGCCATCAAGCAATCTTCTGGTGTGTCCTCGATTAGTGCTATTTCCAATACCAAAGTTTGGAAGCACAACACTCACATCTTCCCACACCAAATACATCAAGCCATTATTGTCACCTTCACCATCTCTTCTTCCGCCACCACCATCATCACTTATATCTGAAGATTTTACAGAACCAGCTCCACTATATTCCTCTAACTCCATAGCTCGCTACCATATATCCAAAAGGCTATTCTATATAGCACACGAGGTTTTAAGCCTGAATATAAATAGGTCGGCATAGTTCTCGATCATAACATAATATGATTACTGTTCTTGCTGTCATTTATTTCCATGGGGGCAGTAAAACTAAATATGTGGCAAATTACGGATAAAACTGGTCCTAGTTTGGTAATTGATGCCCACTTTGTAGTCAGTACCGGTATTAGTTACTATGGGAAGTAAGTGAGTAATAAGTATGCAGAAACTGTGCTCACCAAACTACCATTATTACTTAACTTAAATATAGGAGGTCGAGATGCACATGTTTACATATATATATATATATATATATATTTACATATATATATATATATATTTAATTATAAGGGAAAATGTCCCTTATAACTTTCTTTTCATTATCCTTGGGTGAAAAATATGTTTTTAATCTTGAGACGCGATGGTAGACAAATCCACTTTAAATTGATTTCTACTTATAGAAAGTATGTATGTCACGCAGTAGTACCCTTTCTTTACATAACGGTTCATTCTTTCACTCTTTATTAACACAGTGCTAACCACGTGGTGTGGTGTGTTGGTCGAGCAGTCTAGTCTGGAACCCCAAGGTCTAGCGTTCGAATCCTATCTCCACCCAGTGGCCAGCAGATTTGAGGGACCTAGGTTGATTAAACACCAAAGGTTCGTGCGTCTGCGGTGCAGTGATTAGTCTGGCTACGTTGGGATACACTGCATAAGAGTGTGTGTGTGGTTACTATTGTCGTCCAAACCTAAAAAAAAAAAAAAAAACAGTGTGCTCGATCATCGAATAATGCTCTTGTCCTTTGTCCAAAAGGACTAAATCTAGACTTTAGTTTGTTATCGCCATATATTCTACCTGAAATCTCGAAAAAACTCAAATAGATGATCGACGTAATTGTTAAATTAGTTAAAATAAAATTTTTGAAAAATTAATTTAGAAAATGAATGTTTTTATATTACATTGTGTTAGGGGATGTGTACATCCAAAAGAAAGTATCGACGGATGTGTCTAAATCATACTTAGAGGCTTCATTCAAATGTATTTTCCATCTTCCTGTATCAATCTCTAAGGCCAAGTTAATGCACTCATTTATAGCTAGAAAATGAATGTTTTCATATTACATTGTGTTAGGGGATGTGTACAACTGTACATCCAAAAGAAAGTATAGACAGCAGGACGGATGTAGGGGTCATCATGGGCCGGCCCTACTCTAAATTTTAGGGCTTAGGGTCGGGCCGGGCTGGGGCTTAAATATGCTAACTCTTACCAATCTGAAAGGCCCGAGCCGCTAGGGTTGAAAGGGCCATGTCACGCCCTGAATTTCGAATAGAGAAATTCGAATCAGAAAATCGATAACTGAACCAGCACAAGAAAACACTTAGAAAATTCTTCATTTAAATTAAGCGATAAAACAAACCGAGCTCACCAACATCAATACGGACTCATTCTTTAGAGTCACATATTAATTTACAAAGAGTTTACAAATTAAACTGAACGACAATTCAATAAGTAAACACACTTACTACATAGCGGAAGAATAAAACTAACGCACACTTCAACGTCCAAGCTACAACAACAACCAACCCTTAGCTTCGATGACTGTTACTCTGACCTGCACAATAACCCCTACACCATGGAATAGTGCACCGAGTTGAAACAACAAACCGGGTAAGCTTTTGAAAGCTCGTATAAGTAAACCTAAATAACCCCAAAAACGCATTTCCGACTCGAGGACAACAATCAACACAATGATTAATTCCAACAACAAAATCCTTTTCTTTTTCTTTTTAGGAACACACATGTCACAACCGTGACAAATCAAATCATTCTAAATGAAAACTGGTAATCCCTGCATAGAAATTTAGTTCAGGAAATCACTAATAGTATACAAACCAAAACCAAAGTAATCCCTGCATATAGTTTAGTTTAGGAGATTACATTTAAAATCAAACAATTAGAATGAAACGGAAAATAGATAAAGAAGTCAAAGAACTCACACTAAAGTCGATGATCAGCCATCAACTCCAAATAAATGATCTCACAACATGACTCGTTTTCAAAACTTGACATCCTTACGCCTTAAGTAGGTAACATGTCACGCCCCTGATTTTTAACACAAATAAAAATCTATATACAATCCCATAATTATACATGCGTGATCGTTCAGTCATCAATATCATCAAATACCTGAAAACTTTTTCCCTTTAAACTACCCACATATTGATGCACCGAACCCACTATGTCAATATTGACCCTCTCCACAGAGTCATATATTACATAAGCTTACGAATTAAATTGTCAACAACAAAATAAAACGTAATTGCTCCTCAGAGCTTACTACAACAGAAGTCTAAATAACGGTAAAGTCACAAAATTTGCTTCCTACCGTTTAGCTGCAGGTATGCAACCCCAACTTCAGCCACGATTATCCTGACCTGCAGGATTAACCCCTACACTATTTGAATGGTGCACCGGGTTATCACACAACAAACCCGGTAAGCTTTTGCAAGCTCATATGAGTAACTCAAAAACAATTCACACCAAAATCACGGGATGAACCCCACACGTTTCAATTGAGAAACCAATCACATATTATTCTCTTAAAGCACGAAATAAAGGAGAACAACTCACACTTTAATTTCCTTCAAAATCAAAATAAAAGAAAGCAACTTAAACCTTAGTTTCTTTCAAATCGAAACATAGAATGATTTCTATCAATCGTACCAAATCGTACCATAGAAAGCAACTCACACTTGAATTCTATCAATATAACATAGAAAGCAACTCACACCTTGATTTCTATCAATTGTACCATAGAAAGCAACTCACACTTGAATTCTATCAATATAACATAGAAAGCAACTCACACCTTGATTTCTATCAATCGTACCAAATCGTTAATAAGGAAAACAACTTGCCCCTTGTCCCCTTAAAAACCGTTGATAAGGAAGCAACCCGCATCCTGTTCCCTAAAAACACGTAATGTCATGAGTTATCAATAACCAATTCCTATTACCCCATGAATTACCTATATGGCAGACAGACTAGAGCTCTAACTGAAACGTAACCACTCGTCCGGCTAAAAACGTGATTATATGATATTCTGCCCAAGGTCATAGACCTTCGTTCCTCGGGCCGCACAGTCCCTTGGAGCAAATCATTAAGCAGTTGCACTGGACTCAAAATCATTACACAAATCTCAACGCTTTTGAAAATAATCAAAATCAACATTTCCATAATCATTGTTTTTCGAAAAGCCACAAAACAATAAAAAGTATCATTTCATGCATATTGTTTTCATACTCAGGAATGCCTACTAATACCAACTATAGTTTACAGTTACTAAATAACTCTCAAAATAAAGGTATTCCGTTCATTAATGAACATTGTGAGATTACTCACCTCGAAACTCCCGCTGCGTCTTCAACCAAGAACAAAGCAGCCAATCCCCAAAACAACCGTCCAAAATACTTTGTCAAGTACCTAATCACATACGGTTTCCACTCAGTAACAATTCACAACCGATTTAAGTCCGAAACCCCTGTTTTGAACTAAAATCCCCTAAAGTGGCGCCAATCAAGGCAAAACCACATCGAGACCTCCCAAAGTCTCCAGAATACATCCACGATCGATATGACCAAACCACAAGTAATCCTCACGGATCGAATAAATCAACCAGTATGAAATCGTAAAAATCATAACAATTTCATACGAACTCCAAAATATGCGTATTATATATCAAAACGCCCGTATTGACGAGTAGAAAACATATAATACCAGAAACAGCCCCATACATGGCCGGAACACCTCTGGAACGCCGCCACAGGCAATGGCACACCGCCAGCGGCCAAAACTCAATATTTCACAAAACTCCCAACATCAAAGTTCTTCATCTAAGCATGCTTGTGAACTTTTATAACTAGCTTGAAGTCAGAAAACAAGCATAAAGGGTCGAAAACTACCTCACAACCTTTGAACAGTAATCCAAACTGAGTTGAACCAAGTTTTACGTGAATCGATCCAAACAACTACCAAGGATCGATCATGGAGGCTGCTTTGAGCTCCCCAAGCTCAACTTGAAGCCCCGCCGACGTCGGAGATCAGAGAACCGATCGGGTCCGAAAACACTCAACTGCGCTGCCTTGCAAAGTCGCCGTGGAGGAGAATCGGCGCTAGAGGACACCAGAGGGACGACCAGACGGAGGAGACGATCCTATCTGAAAAGTTTCGTTGCTGGAGACCGCCGCAATTCTCCAGAAAAGCCGGGTCGGGTCGCCGGGTTCGGGTCAGGTCAATCGCGGGCGAGGAGAGACAACGGAGCGTTTATGTTTTTTCCGGAAATGGTAAATGTGAAATGTAAATAGTAAGTTTCTGAAAATGGAAACTCCTATTTATAGAACTTTCCCAAAACTTCAAATGCTCATAACTTTCACATACGAACTCTGATTGATGTGTTCCGCATGTCCACGAACTCGTATCAACGCGCTCTACAACTTTTGTGAAGGAAGTTTTCTGAGAATCCCAATGTATAAAAACTCAAACTTCACACGACCCTCTAAACTGTGAAATTCGAATTCCATCTCACATACAACTTAAAGCACAATACCGAATATCCGTACAACTGGTCCATTATTAATTACCAAAATTACATAACTAAAATCCAGGTCATCACAGTCTACCCTCCTTAAAGGAATTTCGTCCCGAAATTCATGCTTGCTCATCAACAAACAACTGTGGGTACTTCGCTCTCATATCCGACTCCAACTCCCAAGAAGCATTACCCTCATCATGGTGACTCCACAATACCTTGACCAGGTCAACTTCCTTCCTTTGAAGTTGCTTTGTTGACCTATCCAAAATACGAATAGGTTCAACAACAAAGGTGGTATCCACATGTACCTCAATCGTGCCATAATCGATCACATGTGACTCATCCTAGACATACTTCCTCAACATAGACACATGGAACACATTATGCACACCAGACATACTAGGAGGTAAGGCAAGCCTATAAGCCAAGTGTCCTACCTTTTCCAGAATTTCGAAAGGTCAGACAAACCTCGGTGATTACTTCCCCTTCTTGCCAAATCTCACCACACCCATCATGGGTGAGACCTTCAAGAACACATGATCACCCTCTTTAAACTCAACCTGTCTCCTTTTCAAATATGCATAACTCTTCTGTCTACTCTGTGCTGTTCGGATCCTGTCCTTGATAACTGAAATCTTATCAGTGGTCTCCTGCACAATCTCAGGACCCAATAACACCTTATCTCCTGCCTCTGCCCAGCAGATTAGAGATCTACATGGCCTACCATACAGGGGCGCATATGGTGCCATGCCAATACTGGAGTGATAACTGTTGTTGTAGGAGAATTCAATCAACGGCAGATGATCCTCCCAACTTCCCTTGAAGTCCAACACACAGGCTCTCAACATGTCCTCCAACACCTGATTCACTCTCTCAGTCTGCCCATCAGTTTGAGGGTGAAATGCCGTACTCATATCTATTCAGTTCCCATGGCCTTTTGGAAATAGCTCCAAAATTTTGAAGTAAATCGAGCATCATGGTCAGAAACAATCGATACGGGCACTCCGTGAAGCCTCACGATCGCCCCTATGTAAAGCTCGCACAACGTGTCAACCAAATATGTCATTGACATAGGAAGAAAGTGCGCCGACTTCGTCAAACGGTCCACGATCACCCACACTGCATCGTGAATTCGTTTGGACCTAGGTAGTCCAGTGACAAAATCCATTGAGATCTGCTCCCACTTCCATACGGGAATAGGTAACGACTTCAACATACCTGCAGGTCGCTGATGCTCAGCCTTCACACGTTGGCAAGTAAGACACTTGGAAACATACTCTGCCACATTCGTTTTCATTCTATTCCACCAGAATTGCCTTTGCAAATCCCGATACATCTTAGTGCTTCCAGGGTGCTCAGTATATCGCGATCGATGTCCCTCACGAAGAATCTCTCCCTTGAGGTCAACACGATCCGGAACATACAACCTATGGTTCATCCGCAAACCACCATCCGTTCCCACCGACCACTCTGATGGAACGCCAATGGACGAATCCGCAGCTAACTCTGCCAACTTCGCAGGTGAGAACTCTTCCTCTGTTTGACCCTGAATGATCCTGGAAATCAGGGTAGGCTGTACCGTGATACTTCCAAGGAAACTCCCATTCCCAACTTCTACTTGTACAAGATCAAACTCAGATGCAGTCTCCAATATCAGCCACTCTTGAACCATAACAGAAGCAACAATACCTCTGGGCTTTCTACTCAAAGCATCCACCACTACATTGGCCTTCCCTGGATGATACTCCAAGGTGAAATCATAGTCCTTTATGAGCTCCATCCACCTTCTCTGTCTCATGTTCAACTCCTTCTGAGAGAACAGATACTTCAAACGCTTATGATCCGAACAGATACTTCATACAAGTAATGCCTCCAAATCTTCAAGGCAAAAACAACTGCAGCCAACTCCAAATCATGAGTGGGATAATTACGCTCATGCACCTTCAACTGTCTAGAGCCATAAGCGACAACACTGCCATGCTGCATCAACACACACCCCAAACCCTGATGAGACGCATCACTATAGATGACTAAACCTCCACCACTTGTGGGAATAGTCAACACTGGGGCTGTGGTCAATCTTCTCTTCAACTCATTAAATGCTCGCTCACATTCCTCAATCCACACAAATTGGACATCTTTCCTGGTCAACTTGGTCAAAGCTGAAGCAATGCTAGCAAATCCCTCAATGAACCTCCGATAATAACCTGCCAAACCCAGAAAACTACTTACCTCCGTTACCGTAGTGGGTTGGCCCGGCCCTAGTTCATCCCTGCTTCCACCTTAGAAGGATCCACAGAGACTCCATCCTTTAAAATTACATGACCAAGGAACTTGACCTCCCTTTGCCAAAATTCACACTTCTCGAATTTCGCAAACAACTTCTTTTCTCTCAAAATCTGTAGCACAGTCCGTAGATGCTTATCATGATCTTCCAACGACTTAGAATATACCAAAATATCATCCACGAACACTACCACGAATTTATCCAAGTACAGACTGAACATAAGGTTCATTAAGTACATAAAGGCAGCAGGTGCATTTGTTAGACCAAAAGGCATGACAACAAACTCGAAGTGTCCATACCTAGTCCTAAAAGCAGTTTAGGAACATCATCATCCTTCACCCTCAACTGGTGATATCCAGATCTCAAATCAATTTTTGAGAATATAGTAGCTTCCTTAAGCTGGTCAAACAAGTCATTAATCCTAGGTAAAGGGTACTTATTCTTGATCGTCACCTTATTCAACTGCCGATAATCCACACACAACCGTAGTGAACCATCCTTCTTCCTCGCAAACACCACAGGCACACCCCAAGGAGAAGTACTAGGTCTAATGAACCCTTGTTCAAGTAAACCATCAATTTGATCCTTCAACTCTTTAAGTTCTGTTGGTGCCATCCGAAAAGGTGCCATGGATACAGGTGCAGTACCTGGTATCACATCGATAGCAAAATCCACTACCCTCCTTAAAGGTAATCCTGGTATTTCCTGAAACACATCACTATACTCGGAAACCACAGCAATCTCTGCCAAAATCGCAGCACAACTCACCGATTCTACATGAGATAAGAATCCTGCCCTCAAAGCAGTATCTGACCTAAGACACCGATAATGAAACACCGGCTGTCCAGGCATATGAAATGACACTACCATTTCAAAGCAATCAATCATAGCGTGATTTGGCCTCAGCCAATCAACACCCAAAATAACATCATACGTATGATTTGCTAACACAATCAAAGTCGTGGTAAACTCCCTACCACCAATCAAAATCGGGCATGCATCACAAAACATACACAACTCAAGGGAAACACCAAGTGGAGAAATAACACTCAAGGGTCTAGCAAGAGGCCAAGGAGTCAATCCTAACATATCAACCACAAAACTAGATATGAAGGAGTGAGACGCCCCCATATCAAACAGCACCCTAGCAAGGAAATCAAATAAGGATAATGTACCTTCCACTCCGGTATTCTGCTGACTAACAGCAAACACCCTCGTATTTCCTTGGGGTAGTTGCCTCTTCTGGTTCCCTTGTCCCCTACCCTGCTGCTGGGTACAATCCCTGGAGAAATGCCTCGCTTGGCCACAAGTAAAGCACGCCAAGTTCTTTGGTTTGTGCAAGCCTTAGTAGTATGGCCAAACTCTTTACAGTTGTAGCATCTCAAGGGTGCTCCCTGCCCAACAGGTGCAGCCCTAGCAATCCTAGCAGGTGCAGCCCTAGTCGGCGCCTGCTGATTTGTCTTCTGCCGCTTCCAGAATCCACCTCGATTCCTAGATGCCTTACTGCTCCCCGCAGTTGCCTTTCCCTTTCTATGGAAATTCCTCTCGGCCGATTCTTGTTCCTGGAAAGTCAGGTTTTCCTGCTCAATGGCCATAGCCTTAGCGAAAATAAGCTCCACAATTTTCAATTCCAGAACAGCAACATCGCGCCGGATCGAAGCATCCAGTCCCCACTGAAACTTCATAGCTAAGCTCTCAGCATCCATCTGCCTCACAAAGCGATACAACCTTGAGAACTCAGCCTCATACTCCCTCAGACTCTTAGTCCCTTGGACTAATGAGATAAATTCCCTTTCCATCTGCTCCCTCGCTGAAGGCGGAAAGTACTTCTTCCTGAACAGTTCCACAAAACCGTCCCAGGTCATGGTGGACACATCCATCACTCTATGTGTGCCATTCCACCACACCCGTGCATCGCCTTGGAGCATAAATGTGCCAATCTTCCTCTTCTCGATATCGTCGCAAACGACCATCTCGAGGTAGGTCTTCATGTTTTCGATCCACTGATCTGCCAACATGTGATCCGTACCTCCCTGAAATGGGGCTCCTCCAACCTCGATATCTCTTTTGCTAACTTTGACAAACGAGTGGGATCTACAACATTTACAACCTCCGCAACAGGTGGAAGAGGCAGCTCAACATTTGTTGCCTCCACATCATTCTCGAACATCTCCTCAACAGGAGGAGGAATCCTGCCCCTACCTCTGGCTCTACCGCTGCCTCTGGGTCTACCTCGACCCCTAGCTCGGCCTCCTTGAGAATCCATCACCTAAGGAGCATAACAACCTATGATTAATACTTGTACAACTTCCAACCACAAATATAAGTCAATATCATGACTAAATCAACCACCATACTACGTCAGAAAATACAATTCTATCCCCTACCTAAACAAGAGTTAAATCTAAAGGTCCTCATTCCTCAAAAGATTATAACTCGTAGAAGTTACCTTAAGCTCCTACACTTTGTTCACTGAGCCAACACTACCCTGACGACTCACATTCCAACGTTCACTGCATACCCAATGACTATATCAATACCGAAGAGCATCAGATGGGGATCCGCTGCAGACGGGCCATCACTCGAGGACTATTGATTGTCACCAAATATGCACCTTACACTCTGATACCAATCTGTCACGCCCGTGATTTTTAACACAAATAAAAATCGATATACAATCCCATAATTATACATGCGTGATCGTTCAGTCATCAATATCAAATACCTGGAAACTTTTTCCCTTTAAACTATCCACATATTGATGCACCGAAGCCACTATGTCAATATTGACCCGCTCCACAGAGTCATATATTACATAAGATAACGAATTAAATTGTCAACAACAAAATAAAACATAATTGCTCCTCAGAGCTTACTACAACGGAAGTCCAAATAACGGTAAAGTCACAAAATTTGCTCTGCAGGTATGCAACCCCAACTTCAGCCACGATTATCCTGACCTGCAGGATTAACCCCTACACCGTTTGAATGGTGCACCGGGTTATCACACAACAAACCCAGTAAGCTTTTGCAAGCCCGTATGAGTAACTCAAAACAACTCACACCAAAATCACGGGATGAACCCCGCACGTTTCAATTGAGAAACCAATCACATATTATTCTCTTAAAGCACAAAATAAAGGAGAACAACTCACACTTTAATTTCCTTCAAAATCGAAATAAAAGAAAGCAACTTAAACCTTAGTTTCTTTCAAATCGAAACATAGAATGATTTCTATCAATCGTACCAAATCGTACCATAGAAAGCAACTCACACTTGAATTCTATCAATATAACATAGAAAGCAACTCACACCTTGATTTCTATCAATCGTACCATAGAAAGCAACTCACACTTGAATTCTATCAATATAACATAGAAAGCAATTCACACCATGATTTCTATCAATCGTACCAAATAGTTAATAAGGAAAACAACTTGCCCCTTGTCCCCTTAAAAACCGTTGATAAGGAAGCAACTCACATCCTGTTCCCTAAAAACACGTAATGTCATGAGTTATCAATAACCAATTCCTGTTACCCCATGAATTACCTATATGGCAGACAGACTAAAGCTCTAACTGAAAAGTAACCACTCGTCTGGCCAAAGACGTGATTACCTGATATTCTGCCTAAGGTCATAGACCTTCGTTCCTCGAGCCGCACAGTCCCTTGGAGAAAATCATTAAGCAGTCGCATTGGAAAATCATTACATAAATCTCAACGCTTTTGAAAACAATCGAAATCAACATTTCCATAATCATTGTTTTCCGAAAAGCCACAAAACAATAAAAAGCATCATTTCATGCATATTGTTTTCATACATAAATCTCAACCCACCAAAACATATATATTTCACGTAAATATATATATATATATACGTAGTCATCCGCTCAGGAATGCCTACTAATACCAACTATAGTTTGCGGTTACTAAATAACTCTCAAAATAAAGGTATTCCATTCATTAATGAACCTTGTGAGATTACTCACCTCGAAACTCCTGCTGCGTCTTCAACCAAGAACAAAGCATCCAATCCCCAAAACAACCGTCCAAAATACTTGATCAAGTACCTAATCACATACGGTTTCCACTTAGTAACAATTCACAACAAATTTAAGTCCGAAACCCCTGTTTTGAACTAAAATCCCCCAAAGTGGCGCCAATCGAGGCAAAACCATATCCGAGACCTCCCAAAGTCTCTGGAATACCAAACCACAAGTTGATCGGACGCTCGAATCCTCACGGATCGAATAAATCAACCGGTATGAAATTGTAAAAATCATAACAATTTCATACGAACTCCAAAATATGCGTATTATATATCAAAACGCCAGTATTGGCTAGTAGAAAACATATAATACCAGAAACAGCCCCATACATGGCTGACACATCGCCGGAACGCAGCCACAGGCAGTGGCCCACCGCCGCTGGCCAAAACTCAATATTTCACAAAACTCCCAACATCAAAGTTCTTCATCTAAGCATGCTTGTGAACTTTCATAACTAGCTCGAAGTCAGAAAACAAGTATAAAGGGTCGAAAACTACCTCACAAGCCGTGAACAGTAATCCAAACTGAGTTGAACCATGTTTTACGTGAATCGATCTAAACAACCACCAAGGATCGATCAAGGAGGCTGCTCTGAGCTCCCCAAGCTCAACTTGAAGCCCCGCCGACGTCGGAGATCGGAGAACCGATCGGGTCTAAAAACACTCAACTGCGCCGCCTTGCAACGCCGCTGTGGAGGATAATCAGCGCTAGAGGACACAAGAGGGACGACCAGACGGAGGAGACGATCCTATCTGGAAAGTTTCGTCGCCGGAGACCGCCGCAGTTCGCTGGAAAAGACTGGTCGGGTCGCCGGGTTTTGGTCGGGTCAGTCGCGGGCGAGGAGAGAGAACGGAGCGTTTTTGATTTTTTCGGAAATGGTAAATGTGAAATGTAAATAGTAAGTTTCTGAAAATGGAAACTCCTATTTGTAGAACTTTCCCAAAACTTCAAATGCTCATAACGTTGACATACGAACTCCAATTGACGCGTTCCGCATGTCGACGAACTCATATCGACGCGCTCTACAACTTTCGTGATGGAAGTTTTCCAAGAATCCCAATGTATAAAATGTCAAACTTCACACGACCCCCTAAACTGTGAAATTCGAATAATTATACGTACGAAAATCATTTCATCTCACATACAACTTAAAAATAAAGCACAATACCAAATATCGGTACAACTGGTCCATTATTAATTACCAAAATTACATAACGAAAATCCAGGTCATCACATAACATACATCACTAAAGCGATAAAAATCATATTATTTCGACTCACCCATAATATGAAAATCAAGTCCCTCTTGGACAATGAAAGAAAGAAACAACTTGAAACTCTCTTTTAAAAATGCGTATTCATGAGTCCCCAAGACCACATGTTACTCCCAAGTCATACTATGGCAGACAGACTAGAGCTCTAACTGAATCATAGCCTGTCACCACCGCTGAGGTTCAAACCTACGATAATAATGGCCTCTGTCACTAATTGTGTCCTGGATCCGTAGATCCGAAAATATTTAAAGTCCCACATGCCTCAAAACATTACCAAACTCGACTACTCATTCAACATAATAAGTAACAGTTTAAAACGATATTCTGAATAAATCACAATTCACACATATCACAATGTCACACCATCAACATATATATTTCACGTAAATATATATATATACATATATATATATATATATACACGTGGTCATCCACACAGGAATGCCACTAATACCAACTATAGTTTACAATCACAAAAGCATTGAGACACTCATTTTTATACTTAAAATCCATTTTCTATACATGTGAACCGCAGTCCTATGAATCGTAGTCGATCGAGTTCATATCATTTATAACAAATATTCATTTCCAAAAATAATTTACAATTTATCACATAATTCCGAACAATAAGTAAATCTGTTCATAAATGAACTACGTGAGATTTACTCACCTCTGCATCCCGTTGCGTCTTCTCTAACAGCCAAGATAAATTATCAGACGTATTGTCAATCACCAAAAGAAAGTACAGCATCGATTCAGTACATGAATCACCAAAAACAATTAAATTTCGAAGCTCCCAAAACAATCCAAAAAATCCGAAAGTGACGCCAATCACGGCGAAACCTCATTCGAGACCACCCAAAGTCTCCGAAACACTTCTACGGTCATTGTATCAAAACTACAAGTCGATCGGATTGCCGAATCCTCACGGTTCGAAAACTGGTTGAACCGAAAACCCTAAAACCCTAACATGCTCATACGATCTCCAAAAATTACAAACTATATATCGAAATGCTCGTATCGATGAGTAGATCGTAATGACGGACATAAACTATCCCTGAGGTGGCTGGAAGCCGCCGGAAAACGCAGCCACATAAAGTGGCAGAGCCGCTGCCGACCTCCAAATTGGGTTGCGAGACCTATGTCAAACTCTTCCTCTCAACATGCACATCAACATTAGTAACTAGCACAACGTCTGAATCAAAGCCATTTGACAGGAATTTATCTTGAAAAATTTGAAATCCGAAGAACCATAGATTCCCAATCTTCAAAATTCGATCTCTACAAGTTGAATCATTGCAAGCCACTTGGAAGAAAGCTTCTACGTCCTCTGGGCTCCATAAGCCCCCAAGAATCGCCGGCTATAGTGGCCGAAATCGTAAGTTCCAAATTAGCCAAGAAAGGCAGCGCCACCACCACTTTCCGGCATTGTAATGCCGTCTACAGCTCAACCCAGGCAGTGAAACTTGATAGAGTTGGAGAGGGGAGTGAGTTGAAGAGAATGGGACAAGCGGTGTGGCCAACGGTGGCTGGAGGAGGAAGAAATCGCCACCGAAAGTCGGCTGGGCGATCTGGGGTCAGGATCGAAGAGAGAGAAAAAGTTTCCCTTTTTGGAAAGGGAAAATCGTCCGTGAAGTACTTGACATTTTCCCCATTTTAAACTTTAGTACCTCAATTTCAGAAAATATCATAACGGTACCTGAGGTTCTGACCCCGACCGAAGATCGGTACCTGGTGCCATTACCTCCGTTACAAAAACTAACAGCTGGCATATTTTGATCATTAAATGACCAATTTACCCTTTTTTTTAATAACCTTTTTTTTCTCATATAATAAAAAAAAAGCTTTTTTTATTTTATTATATATTTTTTTATATACAAGAATGCCAAAGTGAAAGGGTTAGGAGGGTCGTAGGTGGGAAGGGCTCAGGCGGCAGCGGCGAGAAGGTTCAAGTCGTGGTCGGGCACCAGCAATTTCAAGGTGGCGCAGCAGCACAACAACACTCTAGCAGAGTCGGTGAGCAATCATCCATCAGCCACCATCACCATCACCGCAACAGCACTCTAGCAGAGTCGCTCGAGAGGCGGGAGTGGCTGGCTTCGATAGGAGGTGGCGGAGGAATTGGAAAGCCATCATTTATCAGCCACCACCACCACCACCACCACCACCACAACCACAACCACAACCACACGACCTCATCCCCAAACTTTGTGATTCAAACAACACCCGTAGCAAATTTCAACCCATAACACCACCAAAGTGGTTAAAGGAAAACAACCTGAGAAGATTTCCATGTCGATCACTTCGATTTCCCGAAAGACAAAGCCAAGTCCTTGAGCAAGTCATTGGGTTTACTCCTTTGCCGGGTTTAAAGTTGGGTTCAACTATGATTCAATGCAGAGCAAGAAAAAAGAGGAGCTACTAGAGAAGATGGTGGAAGAGAATGAGAGGATGGTAGGTCTGGTGACGGAGCTGGTTCACCTGAAAAACAAACTCGGCTGCTAGGATCATTGTCGCAGAGGGTGGAGTAGCTGGAGAGGGCTCTCATCAATGAGAGATTTAAGGAGGAAGAAGAGGAGACATGACGCAGATTGCAGGGAAGGGTTCTGGGTTTGAATGGGACAGAGAGAGAGAGAGAGAGAGAGAGAGGGGAGGGGGGAATGGTAGGGAGAGAGAAAAAGAAAATAGAAAAAAATGAATTAGATAAAAAAAATAGTAGATTAAAATATGAAAAGACGAAAATATCCTTCATCGGTCAATTTTTGCAACGGAGGTAACGGCACCAGGTACCGATCTTCGGTCGGGGTCGAAACCTCAGGTATCGTTCTGATATTTTTTTAACGTGAGGTACTGAAGTTTAGGATGGGGAAAATGTCAAGTACTGTACGGACGATTTTCCCTTTTGGAAACTTTGATTTTTCTGATTTTTTTTATAGGTTTTTTCCTATTTATACTAAAATGGAAACTTTTTCCAAATGCCATAACTTCTTCATACTAACCTTGTTCCATATATCGACGAACTCTTATCGACGTGCTCTAGGACTTTTGCGACCCTCTAAATGACGTTTTCTGAAAATTAATTGTCTGAAAATAATTCCACATCATCTCCGAACTTCGTACTTGTGCCCACAACGACAAAATAATTTCCAGAAAGTCATAGGAAATTAATATGAATTTTTGGGGTATTACAGGCCGGGTTGGGCCGGCCTTCCGAATAGGGCCGAAATGGGCTTTAACAAAAAGAAATACATTATTTTTGTTTTGTTTTTTTTTTCCTCAAAATGTGGCTCAATGGTTTTATAGGTAATACAATACTCATTGTTTTTTGTTGATCATATTTAATATATGTATGTATATATATATATATATATATATACATACATATACATTGGAATTAACTTATAACATTTATAAATTAGTTAAGGTGGTTATATTCAATTAACTATCTTCCAAAATTAATTGTTGTTTAACAAAGGAAACAAAAATTAAAGAAAATAAAGCTTAGAAATGGTACCTGAACTATACCTCAATCTTATCAATGGTACCTGAACTTCAATTTTGATCACAACCAGTACCCGAACTTTTCGATTCCATTTTAAATGGTACCTAGAGCCATTGCCGATCACTATTCTGACTAAAAATGGCATGGGAGGCGATCATAGTGATGATTTTTGATGATTTCGAGGTTGCGATCATATATAGTGATGATTTTTTGGTACTAGACTTGCCTTGAACTTGTTTTTTTTGTTTTTTGTTTTTTTAGATTTGGCTTTTTTGGCAGGAATAGTGATCGAAGGTGGCCTTAGGTACCATTTAAAATGAAATCGAAAAGTTCAGGTACTGGTTGTGATCAAAATTGAAGTTTAGGTACCATCGATAAAATAGAGGATAAGTTCATGTACCATTTGTGATTATTCCCAAAAGAAAAACATATATAAAAAATAGAAAAAATAGAAAATAATTAAGGGTTAATTGGGCGGGCTTAAAAGGCCGGGCTTCATTTGCATGGCCGATACCCTACCCTATTTGAGAAAGGGTTGGGTCGGCCCACCCTAAAGCAAGGGCCGGGTCGGGCTTGGGCTGGCTTAGGACCAAAGGGCCAAATGATGACTCCTAGACAGATGTGTCTAAATCATTTATAGAGGTTGAAATGTATTTTCGATCTTCCTGTATCAATCTCTAAGGCACAGTTCGTGCACTCATTTATAACTAAACGAAATAAATTAATCCATTTTTATGACATACGTATTTTGAAAGAACGAAATAATACTATGAGGGCCCCTGCTGCATTCTTCTCCAGAGTCGAGAGAAACATTTTGCTTCCTTTTGGTGTTGTTTTAAAACTTATGTTCATCTCTATATACTAATACTCTAAACAATAGATTGCAAGATTTCATAACAAAAAATGTGGTAACAAACATTCATATATGCTAGCTGGTCTGATATATATGAAGTACGAAAAGAATTAGTTAACAGCTCTATTCCCTCAATGCCAAGCACTTTGTATAGTCTTGCATTCAAGATTATTTGATGACCAAGAAGAACTCATAATGAAAGTATTGGGGAGTGATCTGAATCCAAGCAAGCGCACTGATAATGTAATTTAGACATTCAACCTACACCTAATCTGAAATTAGATCGAATGGAGAAGTCCAAACCCTAATTAGGAAGGTCTTAACTCCACATCTCAACACTTAAGAGCAAGTTCACTTGTTAGGTCACTGGGTCTGACACTGTTCACTTTTTTTTTTTTATTTGTTTCCACATGTTTAATCTGGGTCACTGAGTCAGTTCCCAACCTACAAACTGACCCAGAGCTACCCACACTTAGCGACCAAGTTTTTTGTGAGGAATTTATTTTTCTCAATAAATTAATGTCACATTCTATTAGGACTATATTTCCTCACTATATATCATTTTCTATGATGAATATTTTAGTTCATCACTAAAGGTGATAAATTGGTCTCTGAAGCGTCATGATATTAATGAGGAAATATGAGACTTATGTGACAAATTTTTTCATCACGAAAATGACATTTAGGGAGGAAATTATAATTTTGTCGTTATTTTTTTGGAGGTAAATTGTGTAAGACCCGCCAAATTTAATAGCGACAAAACTATGATTTCCTCACTAAAAGTCTGTTTTCTATGAAGAATTATTTCCTCGTCAAAAGAAGCAATTAGCGAGAAACTAACACTATCCTCATTATTAGTTTGGCGGAGAATTGTGTAAGACCCACCAAATTTAACGGCGACAAAATTATGGTTTCCTTGCTAAAAGTTTGTTTCTACAATGAACCATTTCATTGACAAAAGAAGTGATTAGCTAGGAAATAACACTTTCCCAGTTATTAGTTTGGCGGAACAATGTACAAGACCCGACAAATTCATTGGTGACAAACTATGGTTTCCTCGCTAAATGTTTGTGTTCTACGTGGAACTAGTGACCTAGCCTAAGGGAAAAAATAAACTTAAAAAAGCAGTGAATAATGTCTGACCCAGTGACCTAGTGATCATGACCCAGTGACTCAACGTACGGGTGAATTTGCTCTAACTTTCCGCAAATTTTCCAACTTAGTCTTTTGCTGGACAAAAGAAATATAATCTAGACAAGCAAACTATTGCTTAGTTTTAATTTTGGAATATAAGTATACTACTGTATGCCGGCCAGGGCACCTAGCCAGGAGGCATCTCAAGATTATTTGTACTCCATCAAGGAATCTCAAGATTGTTGTAGGAGAATGGAATTGTGTATATTATTGATAATAGGAGCCCTTTAAATAGGGAGTTACAAGGTACCCAAAAAGGTAATAGAATTTGATTACAATTGAATACCTAGAACACATTCCTATTACAACTCTAAACCCTAGTTTGTAGAGGCACACATTATGTCAATATCCTTCAACACTCCCCCTTGTCCTGCTCAAACTTGGTGATGACGCTTGGATTGTTGCCTCTTTAGAAACCTTGCCAGGTAACAAAAACCTTGTGGGACAAAAAAAACCCTGGTCGAAGGACAAAAAGAGCACAACACGTCCTTCACTCTTCGAGATCGAACATGTAGACATCATGCCTCCCCCTGATGTCAATATCTCCCCCTGATTGCTACAATCATGGGAGTTCGGATAACTTTCTCAATCCGATGCTCTTCACATGTTTCTTGAAGGTGGATTTTGGTAATGAATTAGTAAATAAGTCCGCTACATTATCCTCTGATCGGATTTGGTTTACTTCAATATTTAGAAATGCTTGTTGTCATTTTGATGGAGGGGAGGAGGAGCACGGAAGGTGGCATTTTGCCTTGTGGGGTCCGATCCCACACTTTCGTCATCTCTTTTCTCTGTAGGGATAGAATAAGCCCATATCAATCGTATCTCTCAAATATCGAAAGATTGTCTTTATACCAATCTAATGGCGTTGCGTTGGCGCGGGGCTATGTCTAGCCAACAAGTTCATAATAATTGAGGTGTCCGGTCTTGTATTGTGCTAAGTGCAATAATGCGCCTATTGTACATAAGTAAGCACTTCTGCTATTAACATGTCTTCGTCATCATCCCTGGGACGAAACGGATCCCTTTTAGGGCCAAGACTACAGACGACCATGGGAGTGCATTTTTGACTTTATCAAAATGCCTAAGCATCTATTGACACGGTATTCAAGTTCTGAATCTAGACAAAACTGTGTTCTCCCAAGGTCCTTCCTCTCAAACTCGGATTTCAGGTGTTCAGCGGTTTCCCTTAACTCTCAAGGGTTCCAATTATGTTTATCAACATAAACCGCGACAATTGCAAATCTGGAACATGTCATGGAAACGCGTGGGCATAGTTCATCATATCCCTTCCCAATCAAGTAGTCATTTTAGTGAGCATTTCAACCTCGTTGCAAATACGCTCCATGGTCTAGAGCCACTTGACTTGGGTAAATGAAGTCCACAAGAACGTTCATTATATTCCGTATCTAGATCCCCATAGAGATACGTAGTGGCCACATTTGTAACCTGCATGTTCAGTTATTTGGAAACTACCAAACTGATAAGGTAGTGGAGTGCAATGACATCCATTATGAGAGAATATGTCTTCTCGTAGTCGATTCCAGGGCGTTGTGAGAAACCTTGCGCCATTAGGCGAGATTACCATATCTTTTTCTCATCACGCTATCTAACGAAGACCTATTAATGTTAATAGGTTTAATGTTAGGAGGTGTTGGCATCTCAGGCCCGAAATCATTCCTCTTCGTTAGTGAATCCAATTCAACCTGGATCGCATCTTTCCATTTAGGCCAATTTTCTGTACGTTGGCATTCTTCAACAGAGTAAGGTTCGATGTCATTGGTCTCAATAATTCCACGTCCTCATGTACACTAGTGTAGTTCGTAGAGATCTCTGCATTCTCAGGAATTGGTTCTAACATTAAGGAGTCCCCCAACGATGTCTCTTGGATATAACCACAATCCAAAATATTCTCATGAGACAGATTTTGAGTATCAATGATCAATGGATCAAGTTGTGCCAAACTCGCTCTCTTCTTAGGGCGAGAATCCATTGAACTTATGGGTCTCCTACTCTCTCTAGCGGAACCCATGGCCTATGACGCCATTATGCCACCTTTGTGGCGTCACCATACCACCATCCATGGTGGTGCTGCCAGTACCCATCTTCTCTGGGTGGCACCATGTCCTCTTGTGGGGACATCAATCCTTGCAGGCATGTTTGTAGCAAGTATATGTGATCTTGTCACTTTTAGGGGATCAAGATGAGACATAGTGGGGACAGACCACAACAATTCCTGTCATTCCTGTTGAACATTGGCGTTCTAATCTCCCCCTAACGACAGAAAGACTGTCTCATCAAAGTGACAATTTACAAATCCAGCGAAATAGAGATCGCCTGTCAAAGGTTCTACATAGCGGACTTATAGTTGGAGACTCATGTCCAACAAATATATATATATATATATATGCATTCGTTGCAATGACTCATGTTGATGCGCTGTGGCGGTGCAATTGGCACATGAACCGCAGACTAAAATATGCATAAATACGAAATATTAGACTCGAACCCAGTCACTAGTTGTAATGCAAATAAAAGTTGAGTGGCTGCTATGAGTCGTAGACGAATTAGCATAGCTGCATGCGTTATTGCATAACCCAAGCGAAAAATATTGGTGCGCATTACCAAAGTCTGGGCTACCAACGTAGTCTTTTAATGGTGGCTTTTCCGCCAGACCAATTGGATGTGTACATGGGAATATGATACTTGATATCAATATCCAATGATATGCAATAGTCATTGAAAATTTTTGATGTAAACTCTCTAGTATTATCAAGTCAAATTGACTGGATGTGATGATCTGGGTAGTAAGCCCGTAGCCATATTTTATGAGCTAGGAGTGTAGTATAAGCAGCATTATGAGTGGATAATGGCACAACACGGGACCAGCGTGTTTGCGTATCAACCAACACCATAAAACATCTATACGATCCGCAAGTTGGTTGATCAAATCTACAGAATTCCTCAGATACTTTGTGAGAATGAAATTATTTCCTCAATCTCCTTTGCATAGGATGGTCTCAATCCTAAATAACAGGCTTTACAGAATGAAACATGGGCCTTATAATCAACCAATAAAGGTTTTGGTTAAGCCACAATGTCACCATAGACTTGAGAAGTAGAGAGAGGAGTTTATGGCGTCAATGCCATGTATTTGCCGCATGGGGTAGGCGGCGCCGGCCATGTATGGCCGATCTTTGCACAATCATGGCCCCATGAGGTGCATGTGCATCTCCTCGAACCAATTCTTGGTTCTGAAAATGGATGTCCGTGTAAAGTCTTTAATACACGTATCATCATGTCAAAGCCTATATGTGTCAGAATCCCATAAGTCGTCTCTCATGACATGGTTGGATTCAATAACTCGAATAGTGGTTGCATACAACCCACTAGAGCGACACATAAGTTTCTCTAATACTCGTTTATGTCCGTAGTCATTAGAGGTGATGCAAAGGAACTCCGTCCAGTCTCATAATGTGTTTCCACATGAAAACCATTGGCTCTTATATAATAAAGTTCGAATTAAGGTATCTCCAAGACATTAAGTAAAAGAATTGACACTTTATTAATAGCCAATGATTACATCAAAGTTTCCAAAATCTAATACAAAATAAAATCAAACTAAGACACATTGTAGTACTCTATCCGTTTGGTAACTCCAATCAAATATGACCAGGAAAGTAGAGAGAGATGTTGGTGGAGTGAGGCTCTCTTAAGTACCAATAATCTCAATCAATGACTTTCCTAGACATCACATTTTATTGGGTCTGCCACATAAGAAAGAGTTAATACAATTGCCATTTATTGACTAAGGCATATTGCCATTACAAAAGTTATTGGAAAATAAAAGGACTAATGTAATCAAAGTCTGCTGCATCCTTGTGCACTTCATGTTCAGCTTTGAAGTCCTCTATGGTGAGATTGGCATCTCCACCATCTTCTTCTTCTTCTGCAAGGTACACTTCTTGCTCCCTCAGGTCCCTATATGCCCTGTATCTTACAGCTAGTTCCTCGCTTGCCTTGCATTGCTTGAACCAATGCTCAATTGATCCACATCGATGACACTCATCATTGTAGTTGCCTCCCTTTAATTCAGGTGCACGTTGTGCATGTTGCGGGCATTCCCTAGGAGGGTTGGTCCCACCACCACGACCCATGGAGCCACCATTATGGCTAGGGATACGACGACCCCTTCTCCCACGTGTGGCATTACCACCACATGTATCCACACCAAACTTGCGGTTTCCTTCCTGGTTAGGGCGGTTATATGGGCCCATACGTCCCTCATGTCCCCCATTCTTAGGGTACCACTCCTTCCGCCCTCCTTTGGGTGCATTATAATTTGCCTCAAGAATGCTCTTAGTTCCAATGGGCCTTTAATTATAATTCCTCACGAGTATGTTGTCATGTTTCTCAGCTGCAGATATAACATTGATAAACTAATGAAACCTCGTGATCCATCCAGCATTGATACCACAATGGTTGAAACGGGGAAGGTGGAGAGAATTTTCTCAATTAGCTCTTGCTCTGTGACTGGTTGTCCACAAAACCTCAACATGGACTGTATGCGAAGAGCTTCTGAATTATATTCAGCAACAGACTTGAAATCAGCAAAGCGCAGGTTGTTCCATTGAACCTTCAAGTCAGGGAGGAGGGAATCTTGGACATTGCCAAAGCACTCTTCTAGCGCTACCCATAGCTCTGTTGCATTCTTGATCGACATATACTCCAATTTGAGTGCCTTGTCCATATGGCGTCTCATCAAGATAACTGTTTGAGCATGCTTTGTAGGTGTTCGTACGAACACAAGATCCGGGTTAGGTGCCTGGATTATGGGTAATATTCCCTTTGAAGTGAGATGGTTCTCAACATCGGTTACCCAACTATGGTAATCCGAGCCTATTGAGTCAAGCATGGGAAAGTCGAGTCTAGGTTCATTCGACATCCTGAAAATAAGAAGAGAAGATATATTAGTTTCGGAGTTAAACTTCCACGAAAACTAAAAACAATAAGATTTCCGAGCTATGCTACCAATAAATCAATTTCCAAGAATCTCTTTTGGATTAGACAAAACGATGATGTTTTAATATGGTCACAATTTGATGCTTGTGGACGCTCTTAGTCCAAGCAATATGAACACTCTTAGTTCATACGAACGCTCTTAGTTCGTTTAATTATGAACACTCTTAGTTCGTTAAGGTGAATCCCTACAATTCCGCTTTGTTAAATACTCAAAATCACACATGTTCATATATTCATATATTCCAAAATTCTGTAGGAAATAAAAGGAAATTAAAATACAAGAAAGCAGGAACTTTAATTGTAAAAACTTACTTGCTAATTTGAAGCTTTGCTTCACGATTCTTTATACACGCGCGTGTTGATGCAAGCGTGTAGCTAAATTAGGATTGCCTGAATCTGGTCAGAAATTGGCAGTTGGTGGGCTGCCCTTCTCCCTTCCTTTTTTCCTTTTTTTTTTTCACCTTTTTTTTCTTTCTTGGCCCAAGCTTGCTACCCCTTCCCTTTTTTTTTTTTTTTTTCTCTTTCTTCTTTTCTTTCATGTCTTCTTCTTCTTTCTTTCCTCTGTTCTTCCTCCTCCTAATCTGCAACGCAAGACTGGGCAGGTGGGAGGGAGGCTGCTGCAGGGAGGCCGGTGGTGCTGCTGCAAATCGGAGAGGCTGCAGGGGTGTGTAGGAGCGGTGTGCAGCGCGGGCTGGTGTGGAGGTGGCTGGAGGCTGCATGATGCGCGGGGGCTGCAGGAACCATGCAGGGCAGTGGGCTGCAACAGGGGCGTGCTGGGCTGAGGGCTGATGTGCAGCGCGGGCTGGTGCGGAGGTGGCTGGAGGTTGCAGGATGCGCGGGGGCTGCAGGCTTGCTGCAGGGAGGCTGCAGGGGCAGCAGGGCTGGGCGTAGGTGAGGCTAGGGTTTTCTGTAGGAGGTTGCAAAGCTTGCGGCAGTTTTCTTGGTGAGTGAGTTTTCAGCAGCTTAGGTTTCTTTCTTTTTTTTTTTTTTTTTTTTTTTTTTTCAGCTAGGGTTAGACCTCGTGCTGATAACGTGTTGTAGGAGAATGGAATTGTGTATATTATTGATAATAGGAGCCCTTTAAATAGGGAGTTACAAGATACCCAAAAAGGTAATAGAATCTGATTACATTTGAATACCTAGAGCACATTCCTATTACAATTCTAAACCCTAGTTTGTAGAGGCATACATTATGTCGATATCCTTCAACAAAAATTATTATTTTTGTACGTCTTGGAATTCAATTCTGAAGTCAAGATTCAAGAGAATAAATTCATTCACTATATCATACCATTGGTCATGTACAAAATGTTCTAATTTGTTGAAACAAAGTTGATATAGAAAAATTATTGTAGACCATATAATGAGGCCCTCAGCCATCCTGTATCTTTATTAGTTCGACTTGTAAGTTGCTTCCACCAAATTGAATCAGTTGAACAAAACTAGGTGAATGCGAGTATTTTCATAGAGGTCGATCACAAGTACTAATGGTGCTATCGAATTATTACCAGCAGCACTACATGACCATTTTACTTGTCACTTTCCTATTTTCTTTAACAATACTCGGAACGTTGGATCATGTTCCCCCAAGCAGTTTACTTCATTTCTTTAAGGTTCCGAGCTGTTATATGTATCAATACTGCCTTGGAGAGATGAAGCTCAAAACAATGTGTTTCAAATCAATGTCGATCTCTCCTCTTTGAGCTTCGGTTCACGACTGTCATGGCCTGATTTTCAAACACAATTAACAAACAAGAAAAAAAAATTACAATACACCGGGCTTGATGGTTCAGATATCGACATAAAATACTTGAATTTTTTTTTCTTTAAAACAAGCATACGACAATGTTCTAAACCCACTATGTCAATACAGACTTGTTCTTTAGAGTCATATATTATATTATACAAAATTGACGAATTAAGTTGAGGTTACAAGTTAATAAGTAAACTCTCCCTCAAAGCTTACTACATAGCGGAAGTATAATAAAAGCAAAATATCAAATTAGCTTCCTACACGTACAGTTACAACCGCAAGACCTCAGCCTCAACCACGATTACCCTGACCTACAAAGTTAACCCCTACACCATAGAATAGTGCACCAGGTTGCAGCAAATAAACTTAGTAAGCTTTTCAATCTCGTATGAGTAAACTCAAACACAATCACCAAGTAAAACACATGCTTATAATATCTCAATTCAAGATTCACTTAAAGAAATTCCACACATACATCAATACCAACTTTTTAACTCAAGGAAAACAAATCAATACAATGATCATTTTTAAAACACAATAATGGTAAACTCAGTGATGTATTCAAAACTCACACCGTAATCCTTGTACATAAAATAGTTCAAGAGATTACCCAAACTCAAATAAAATAAAATCCTTTTCTTCAAAGAAAGCATAATCCACCACTGTGGCATTTGAAATCATATGTTAACTCATCAAAGTCAAAACCACCATCACAGAAGACACATACTTCAGATATTTCAACCTAAGAATCAACGAAGCAACACTACATCCAACAACAATCATGCATCTTTTAACGTTAAAGATAAATTCAACACATGCATAAGCAAAACTGTATAACCAACCAAAATCTATACTCAAGACACCCATAGTAATCCTTGCCGAAAAAACTAGTTTAGGTGATCACTAAAATTACACCAAAATACACATTGTTATCCTTGCATAGGATTTAATTCGGAAGTCATATAAGCCACTCAAGTTAAGTTAATATGCTTTAACTTACAGGAAAGCACATGTTACCATAATGAAGTTTAAAAGAAACATAAGTCACCAGAGCGACGTTTCAAATCATCTGTTAACTCAACAAATAATCACAATTCTTTTCTCTAAAAAAAAAAAAAATACTTGAATCATAATCCTTTTCTCTTAAAAGAAAACATTTATCACGTACACTGGTGACATTTTAAATCATTTGTTAACTCAACAAATAATCACAATTATTTTCTCTTCAAAGAAAGCATACTCCACATCAGTGACCTTTAAAATCAGTTGTTAACTAAAAAATCAAAATCACAAGGCAATGTCAATATATCTCAGAAAATCACACTTAACCCAAAGGTCAATTAGTAATTCTTATAGAAAATCTAGTTTAGGTGATTGCTCTAACCCCACCGATTTGCACACAGTAACTCATGCGTAGAATTTAGTCCAGGAGATTACCCAGATCACTCAAAATCAAGTTCATTTATTTCAAAACAAAACATTTGTCACGTCTGTGACATTTCAAATTCTTGTTAAATTAACAATTCAATTTTGAAGTCAATGTCCCTCAAGACAATAAAAGTACACATACTTTATTCAGTAACTCACACCATAGTCCCCGCGTAAGATATAATTCAGGAAATCACAAATCCTCATCACACTAAATGCCACCAAAAATAATATTCTTTTATCTTAAAAGAAAACACAAGTCACTACAGTGATATTTCAAATTAATGTTAACTCAATAATCAATCTGAAGTCAATGTCCCTCTTGGACAATAAAAGAAAGAAACTCTTGAGACTTTTTTTAAAAAGGTATTCATGAGTTAGAATAACCACGCAGTTACCCTCATAAATACATTAGTAGACAGACTTGAGCTTTAACTCGATCGGGCCTTTCACCTAGAGGCTTGATTCCCAATTTGGTCGCCCTCGCTCGGTCACTATTGTGACATTCGGTAATCAGACCATTTGTACAACAACCAAAAAATGAGTTCGTCTACGATACATTAATGTACGATACATCAAGTAGACTAGTTTGATACAAAGATAGACTAATTTGAGATCAAGTCAAGCTAGTATATTTATACATGCATGGAGTCAGGTTATCTCTGTATCAAATCTAGTCTACTTGATGTATTTGTATATTAATGTAATGTAGAATTTTTCAAACATTTAAAGAGGCTACACTAAACCCAAAACATTTAAAGAGGTCACACTAGACCCAAAAGTGTCCCAACACAATTCAATATAACTATTTCACAATTGTACACTTTACAATTGTGTTTCCACAACTTAAAACAGGTCTTTTACCCATACATAAGTATGGTCGCCACAATGGATCCAAAACTCTATCAATTCATTGAACATCATAACAAAATTGCACTCTTTGCCATAATTGGTTTGACAATTCAAAACAATGTCAAAACAATATAAATGACTGCTTCTAAATATTGTTTTCACAACTCAACACCAATCTCAAAACAAAATAGAAATCAATTTCAAAATATTGTTTTCGCACCTCAATAACATTCACAAAATGATACATATTCCTCTCAAATATAATAAGTCAACAATACAATTATTTCTTTTTCAAACTTATTTGTTTTCCTCGGAAAATCAAATCACAAAAATAATAGTATGATCATAATCATAAAACATACTATTTCTACCTCACAATACAATTGCACCAAGATACACACACACACACACACACGTAGTCATCCTATCAGGAATGTTACTTATACCAACTATAGTTCTAAATTTATATAAACCGAAAAGCCTTTTAAATCGAAAATCAGTTTTGAGTTATTCATGAACCGTTGACGAACAAGTTCATGTATTTCAAAACCAAAATTTATCTTCAATAAATATAAATTCACATGCTAATGATTATACGCATTTATATACGTGTAATTATATCTAAAGCACTAGAAATAAGCCAATCCTCATGTCAATTAATATGTGATTAATTCATTTTTATTTATTTTGTAGAAAATAAGCGGAGTTGCGGAAACGTGAGAAAATGGTGCAAAATTGGAGCAAATTGGAGTTTCCGACAAAAGGACGAAATTGTCAATGCGGGTCAATATTGGTCAATGGCATCAAGGAAAAGAAAGGGAAGGAAAACTGATGATGGTACTGCTTGACGTCATGAGGCAGGATTTTTTTTTCCTCTTTTTTTTTTTTTCTAATTTCTTTCTTCTTCTTCTTTTCTTCTTCTAATTTCTTCTATCTTCTCAATGCGATTCCGCACTACTATTGGCGGCAATTGAATTCCGCTTCCTTGATGGCATTGTGTGATGACCTAGATTTCTGTTATTTAATTTTGATAATTAATAATGGACTAGTTGTACGAATAATTGTTATTGTGCTTTATTCGTAGGTTGTATGTGAAGTGGAATGGTTTTCGTACATGTAATTATTCGAATTTCATAGTTTAGGGGGTCGTGTGATGTTTTACTTTTTATACGTTGGGATTCTCGGAAAATTTCCTTCACAAAAGTTGTAGAGTGTGTTGATACGAGTTCGTGGACATGTGGTTCGCTTCAATCGGAGTTCGTATGGGAAATTATGGCTATCGAAATAAGTTTCCATTTTAGTATAAATAGAGAAAATCAGAAAATATCTTGATAATTTTAATTTCCTTTTCCGGAAACCATCTTTCCTCTCTCTTCTCTCTCGGTCGACTCCTTCAAAGATGAAATCTTTCGTCTGACCCAACCCGAACCCGGCGATTCGACCTGGCCGGAACTCGCTGCTCTGGTGATCTCTGGCCGTGAAACTTGGTCAGCTGGTTCGTCTCCTCCATCTGGTCATCTCTGTGGCATCCTCTAGCAGCGATATCCACCGTGTACGGCGCAGCAAGGCGGCGCAGTTGGTGTTTTCGGACCCGTCTGGAAAACACAACTCCGGCGACTTTGTGGTTTTATGCTTCCTTGGTTGAGTTCAGAGAAGGCTCCCTGATCGATCTATGGTGTTTGTTTTGATCGATTTACGTGGAAATCGGTTCAACTCAGTTTGAGCAAAAATCCAAAGCTTGTGAGGTAGTTTTCGACTCTTTATGCTTGTTTTCTGACTTCGAGCTAGTTATGAACATTCACAAGCACGCTTAGATGAACAGTTTTGATGTTGGGAGTTTTGTGAAATAGTGAGTTTTGGCCGGCGGCGGTGCACCACCGCCTGTGGAGGCATTCTTGTGGCTTTCCAGCCATGTAGGGAACTTTTTTGGTATTATATATATTCTACTCATTGATACGAGCATTTCGATATATAATATGCAAATTTTGGAGTTCGTATGAAATTGTTATGATTTTTACAGTTTCATACCAATAGATTTATTCGATCCGTGAGGATTCGAGCTTCCGATCGACTTGTGGTTTGGACACATCGATCGTGGAAGTATTCCAGAGACTTTGGGAGGTCTTGGATGTGGTTTTGCCTCGATGGCACCACTTTGGGGATTTTAGTTCAAAACAGGAGTTTCGAACTTAAATCAAATGTGAATCATTACTAAGTTGGAACTGTATGTGATTAGGTACTTGATGAAGTACTTTGGACGGTTATTTTGTGGATTGGCGGCTTTATGCTTTATTGAAGACGCAGCGGGAGTTCGAGGTGAGTAATCTCACAAGGTTCTTTATGAACAGAATTACCATTATTGTTTTGTCGTTAATCATTTAACTGCAAACTACAGTTGGTATTAGTAGGCATTCCTGAGCAAATGACTACGTATATATATATATATATATATATATTTACGTGAAATATATATATATCCTTGTGGATGATTGTGATGAATAATATGCATGATGGTGTTCATATTATTGTTGAATGTGACTTTTCAGGAAACAATATTGTGGAAAAAGATGTTTTCTATTGTTTGGAAAGTATTGATCTTGAAGTTACATTTTTGAGTCAAGCATGACTCATTTTAGATGTATTGGTCTTTGTACCAAGGGTCACAGATGGTGAGCAGGGATTAGGAAAGCCGAAACTAGATGTTTGTAACGTTTTTAGGTTGGGTGCTACTTACTTAGCTTTTGACTTTAAGACCAGACATGGTCTAAAAAGATTATATGTGACAGATGGTGACAGGTTGCAGACGATGACCTTGATGTTTGATTTCATGACCAGACGGGGTTTGAAGATCATGTGTCACAGATGGTGACAGACGGATGGTGACAGGTCGTAGATGGTGATCTTAGTGTTGATTTTGAGACCGGACGGGGTTTGAAAACCACATGTCACAGATGGTGACATGTCGCAGATGGTGACCAAGGCAGGAAATAGGTAATCACGTTCGTGGTCAGACGAGTGGTTACGATTTCAATAGAGCTATAGCCTGTCTGCCATTATAGATTATGGGGGTAACGATCGAGGTTGCTGGAGACTCATAAGTATGTAGTTAAAGGAGAATTCCTAGGGTATTATTCTTTTATTGTCTAGATGAGACTTGAATTGCTTCTTGATGGTTAAGTTAGCAAATAGAACATTGTCACAGCGGTGACTTATGTTGTCCTTTCGGTGGAAAGGATATGTAATGCTAGAAGGAATCATAGTTGCATGGTTTCCTTAAGCTAATGTGTGTGAGTTGTTGATTGATGTTCATGAGTTACTCATACGAGCTTTCATAAGCTTACCGGGTTTTGTTGTGTGAAAACCCGGTGCTCCATTATATTGGTGTAGGGGTTAATCCTATAGGTCAGGGTAATCGTGGCTGAAGCTGAGGTAGCTTGTTGGCAGCTGAACGGGTAGGAGGCAAATTTTGTTGTCTTTGCCATTGTTATGACTTCCCCTATGTAGTAAGCTCTGAGGAGCATTTACGTTTTCGTCACGCCTCGAATTTTGAATAACAAATTCAAATCCGAAACATGAATAATAACGAATACAAATAACGTCCTGAATTTTTTTTTTTTAACCAGCGTCTCACAAAACATAAAACAAACCTCGCAGCAAACTATCTCTCGAGTCAAATATTACAAAACCACCATAAATAAAAGTTACGCTCAAAAGAGTCTATAAAACACACCAAAATAGACCAAGTGCTAATGTCAACCCCGCTGCCCTACTCAGTTCGCTCTCCACCCTGATTATCCTGACCTGCAGGATTATCCGCTACATCATTTAAATAGTGTACCGGGATTGCAACAACACAAAACCCGGTAAGCTTTTTGCAAAGCTTATGAGTAAATAAGAATGAACGGTTGATTTATTAAATCACAAGTCCTTTAATTAACTCAAGTAAACATCCAACAATCTCAACATCCACAAAGAAATATCAATCCGACATACAGGAAACAACATGGAACACATTTCCACAATCACCAAATCACAACTCTCGCCACTTTGACACCTAATCACAACTATCGCCATTTTGGCACCACATTAGAGCTCTAACGGCCTCGTTACCTCTGACACCTTGGCCTAGGGTCAAGCAACGGCACCTCCAGGTTAACTCAGTAACCCGCGAACTTTGGACTATTTCATGTCCTCAGAACAATATATCCCCGTTATTATTTAACGGTCGAACTTTGGACCTCCCTGTCCTTAGAACACATACACTCCGGTTATCATTAACCAAAGATCCTTGGACCATTCGATCCTCGGAATCCTACATTCTCTACCTTCTATTCAACTCACAAAATCAACATGTTATCACCAACATTTATCAAAATATTAACAACATGATAAAATCATTTATCAACATTCATCAACAACATATTAAAATCATGTTATCACAATTCCACACCTCAATGTCACACCATTAAATATATAATCATGTAAATATATATATATATATATATATATATATACGTAATCATCCACTCAGGAATGACCACTAATACCAACTATAGTTCACACGTAGTAAAACCAAGAAATTCATTTTTTTATATACTTTAAAACTCATTCCTTAAAACAATTTTTTACACATAACAAATAATTGTGCAATAAGGAAATTCAGTTCGTAAATGAACCATGTGAGATTTACTCACCTCTAAACTCCCGTTGCATCTTCTTACAGCTCAAAATACTATTCACAATCGTCCGCTAACAAATCCGTCAACACCTAATCAAAACGATATTTAACTTAATGCACAATTCAAGAAATGCACTTATACGAAGATCCAACGGTCGGATCTTCAACCGTGACCACCCAAAGTCATCTGGACAGTCCTACGATTATCATAGCAAAACTACAAGTTGATCGGACGGCCTGATCCTCACGGATCACAAACCGAATGATCGAAATCGTAAAATTCATAACTAAATCATACGATATCCAAAATTTAAGTGTTGTATGTTGAAATGATCGTATCGACATGTAGAACACAAAAATAGGCAGAAAATGCCCTTGAGGTGGCCGGAAGTGGCCGGAAATGGTCATTGGAATTAGAGGCAGAGCCGTTGCCGACCACCGCCAACGGCGTCGGGGGTAGGCTACTCCTCTTCGTTTCATCGATCTGAGAAACTTTCATAACTAGCACGAAGTCAGAAAATGAGTGGAAGTGGTCGAAAATTACCAAAACAGTCGTGTGTGGTCGGAATTTTTCCAGAAACCGATGATGCTCCGACGAACGAGAAAACCTTCACTTCAGGTGCTGTCCTTCTTGGAGCTTGATCAAGAGGTTGAGACGAGTTCAACAAGCCAAGAAAATCGAGCTTTGGTGGCCGGTAACTCAAGATATCGCCGTCGACCTCAAATAGGACCAAAACCAAAACAAGCTTCCCGCCGCAGCTACAGGTCGTTCCACGGCGCAAGGCTGCCACTGGCAGCTGCACAAGGTCCAGGCGAAGCTAAGGGAAGAAGTTTTGTGAGGATTGGTGCCGGAGGAGTGAGAACGACGCCGGAGAAGAAAAGCTCTGTTTTCGGCTCGGAGAGAGGAGAGAGAAAGTGAACGGTGCGGCCGACAGAAATGGAAACCCTAAATTTGGAAACTTTCCATTTATATATATATATATATATATATATATATATACCCTAAATGGAAATATTTCCAAACGCAATAACTTGTTCATACGAACTCCGATTCTTGCATTCCGCATATGCATGAACTCGTATCGACGGGCTCTACGACTTTTGTGAAGGAAGTTTTCCCAAATTCTATACGTACAAAAAGTCGATTTTAGTGATCCCCCTAAATAACATTTGTTTCGAAAATAAACTCATTCGAAACCAAATTTCTCATACAACAACATACGAAACATGCCCAAAATTCATATATCATATAATTGAACAAATATCGAATTACGAAATATTTAACTGAGAATTTCAGGTCTTCACAGTTTTATTTTGTGATGACAATTTAATTCATAAGTTTTGTAATATATGACTCTGTGGAGTGGGTCAATATTTGAAATTGTGGGTTCAAGGCATCAATATGTACATGCTGTAAAGGGAAGATGTCTCCATGTATTTTGTATTGATGGCTGAACGATCGCACATGTATAATTATGGGATTATATATCGATTTTTATTTGTGTTAAAAATCAGGGGCATGACACACTGACCCCATTTTCCTCTCTTCTTCCTCTGTCATGCCCAGACTACTCTTAATTCCAAGACCCATTTTTTCTTCTTCCTCTTCATCAGCTGCACCACCAGTCCACCACACCACAAAAAATTCCTTCCTTCTCCATTTTTTTCCTTCTTGCCTAGAACACACCTGTCCTCACCAAAATACCATTCCCTCCATTTTCTTCTCCTCACCAAGATCCACCTCACCAAAATTCCATCTTCTCAATAATTTCACAAAATTCAATGGGAAGCACTTCAAGCATATGGGGTTTAATCACCACTCGGGTAAAAAGGAGAAAGTATAATCCCAAGACTTGTTATGTATGCTTTTTAGCATTTGTATCTTGTCTTGGTTGTTCTCCCTCTTCTATACCTTTCCCTCTTTTATTTGTATGAAATTGATGGAATTGATGATGTATATATTTATGGGTAGTGAGTAGAAATTTTGTTGGGGGTTAGGGTTGTGTGCCCTAGCCCAAATTTGATGTAATGGATGTTTAATTTAATTTATATTTAGAATTTGTTAATTATTGGATTATTGTGTTTTGTGATAATTGATTAGAATGCATGCTTAGGAATTGTCAACTCTTGGTTATGTGTTTTAATAAGTCTAGATTAAAATTTTGGGGATGACATCCTTAGATTTTAGAGCTAGAATCCTGATTTAATATTCTTGGGAAGTACAAGCATGGTTCACTACATGATTAGCTTGATCGCAATTATGGTGAGGTTGGTTGCCTAATTCCTCGAACTCTAGGCCTCTTGTTGTGAATTAGTGACCCTTGAACCGACTCTAATTCATGTCAAGTGAGTTCCTACGAACCTTGAACCGGAGTCGGAATACCATGAAAGGGAATTTCGGCCCTTGAGCCTTGAAAAGCCTTGGGTACGGCTTCTACCATCTTTAATAAATTGCACGTAAATCAAATTAGTATCGAGAACATTGAATTAGGGTTAGGATTGATCCCTGACTACCAATCCCATATCTATATTCTTTTTTTTTTTGTTTTCTTTCCTTTATTTAATTTAGTTGTTAATTAAAGTTTCTATTTAAATTCTTGCACTTTAGTTATTATAAATTTAAATTACTATTTTCAGTGACAATTTCTATCATTAGTCATCACTAGGTCTTAGTTTTGATTAAGCTTTGGTGCAAATCAAAGCCGAGCATTGCGCTAAGGCTTGGTGCCTTAGGGTAGCATTTTTATATATTTTTCTTTTTCTTCTTATTTGTTTGCTTAGTGTCTTTATTTCCGATTACCCAAGGATTGTAGGTTAGCCACTAATCCCCGTGGTACGATAACTTTGGGCATAATACTTTCCTATCTTGACAACGATATGTACGCTTGCATAAATGTGTATCCAAGTCAGCTGACAATCAATTCAAATAAAAAAATAAGGTGAACTTCATTCACTACCAAAATAACGTGAGATTTACTCACATCCAAATCCCGCCTATGTTTTCACACACAAGACGTGATAAAGCACACAATAACAACTATGTCAAGCACCTAAGGAAAATAAGGTCTCAATTTAATACATAATGAAGTGCGAAAGCATTTAGAGTTTGAAACATGCACTTGAACTATAAACCGAAGATTAAGCCAATTGAGATGAAACTTCACCCAAGATAACCTAAGGTCTCTAAAACACTTCTAGGGTCAATTTGACAAAATCAAACAGTTGGATCCTCATAAATCGGAAACTGAACAAACTGAAATTATATTTAACCTAACTTTTCCAAATGATCGAGTTTTGACGAAACAAACATATCTACCTGATCATATCGACGAACAGAGGATAACAAAGTAAAAAATTACTCCAAAAGAGGCCAGACGCGTTTCCTAATGTATTTCAAAATCAATAAGATCCGAACCAGTCAAATTGAAGAGGATAACAAAGGAACCAACTTTTGTACTGACAATAAGGTCGATTTGGCCTCGATCGAGCTAGATCTCAGTTGGAAGGTCGCGGTGGCCAGAATTTCTGATCCAGAATCCAAGCTCCACAAGTTAATTTGATCTTCAAGGTTGGTATGGATGGGAAAAGGAAGAGGAGAGCTACAAAACCCAGTCGTGTTTGAGCTCAATCGTCGTCGAAAATGGCCTGAGCAACCACACCAACTACCCGCTGGGTTTCAAGCCATGCTGCTTCGTACACGGTGCAATTTAAGGGAAGTGAGAGGAGGTTGGGTTAGGTAGAGGAGAGAGAAAGAGAGAGGAGGAAAATGGTGGTAGTGGTGTTGCCATGAGACGTTGGATGGATAAGATGGGTCTGGGTTGGGTCTGCGGCAATACTGGTCCAGGTTAGGGTCTTTTGGAAACCTTCTGAAAATTTCTATGATTTTCTAACGAAAAGGGCAAAAAAATGCGAACCATATCTGACGTTCGTTTCATTAATAACTTTGGTATCTTAACTTACAAAAATGTCACATTGGTACCTGATGTTCACACCCCAACCCAACATAAGTACCGGAAACCCATTTGGCCGTTACGGCGTTTGCCAGGTGCAAACTTTGAGGGGTATTTTTGTCCCTTATAATTGATATTATCCAAAAAATTATTTAAAAATAAAAAATTTGCTGTGCCAAATCTAGACCATCCATTTTAAATAACAGCTTGATTGTGACTGTTGGATTGGATTTGGATATATATATCATATGGGAAATTCGTCCAAACAGTGTCTGAACTTTTCCAGACTATTAATTTTCATACCTATATTTCAAAAAATATCAACATGGTACCTGATGATTTAAGCCCGACCCAACTTCCCTACCTAGCAACAGTAAAATCATTAACTCTGTTAACTTTTGAAGGATATTTTCGTCATTTTACTATTGATGTTTTTCGTCAGTAAAATCGTTAACTCTGCTCATCCGATCATTAGACCTTTTAGTTGAGATCTTAATTAGATGAAGTACTGAGATGGATGTATACAGAGTCCAAGTCAACTAAACAAACAATAATACTAAAATGAAAAAAGAGCTTGTTTTGCAAAAGTGATTACACACATTGTGTAAACAGCTAGATGCTGTTATTGGTTTGATGTAAGTCATGTTTTAAGGTATTTGTCTCCAACAAAGTGTTTGCATATGTCCAAGTTATATAATCGTAAGTCGAGTACTAAGATCTGGTATAGTTTCAAGTTAAGTTGCTTAAGACTTGGGTTTTCTTTGGTTTATAGGTAATCCTAAGATTTTTTATTTTTTCATCTTGTGGATATCTAGTTTTGTGTAGAATTCATGGTAAGTTGCTATACTTTGTGCAATCAAGGGAATTTGGTATGATATTGGTTTTTATTAATTGTGAGATTGATATCGAAGCCAATGGCTGCATGCTGTTACACTGTGATAGTTATACTTTTGAAGCTTGCATCCAAACTCCCAAACATATAAATCTCTTTCTAGACCTTTTTTTTTCCGAGTCATTATCCTAAATCTCTTTCGAGTCTTGATACAAAGATTAGTTGTTCAATTAATATATTTTGGGTGCACTTGGATTAATATATATATATATATATATATATAAGAATTTAGAAGGAAGATACTAAAATATAATTTGAGCAAGGGTGGTTCTAGTTGGACCTCCAAATTTGATATTTAGACCTCCATCTTTTTTCAATTGTAAATATGTTTTGTCAACTCATATGAAAAGACAAATAAGGACAAAAAGAGAAAAAGAAAAAAAAAAACAAATACTCTTCTTATTAAAATTCAAAATTTTGTTTGGACAATCGAATTAATACAACATTCAATTTAATTGTTAGTTGATGTTGATGCAGAATTTCCTTATATTATCTATATGATTTTATAATTTACTTAAAACAATTAAGTAAAAATAATTAATTTCTATATGGCTCCCTCATTTAATACAAAAGTAATATGATTTTGAATTTCTTTTAACTAAATTCATTGAATATTTTTGTGTAGTTATTACTAATTAAGATCCAAAGTCAACTCCTTTAAATTAGATTTAATCAATATGTATTATTTAATTGAGAACCAAATCTTTAAAAACCATCCACATTGCAAATCAAAGGAAAAATTTATGATTTGGATTAACAAAAAAAAAATCTTCTTTTTAAGGACAAAAAAATCTACATAATTGTCTATTTGTTCGGCCCCTCCAAGAATAACTTTCTTGTTCCGCCACTGAAACTACCCAAAAATGAAGGTTGCTCCCTCACAAAATTTTTCGTGGTTGAATTGATAGAGGTAAAAAAAACAATAAATTATTAAACATTTTTTTTATACTAAAAGACTACAATTAGATTTGGAAGCCTCTAGGGCATCCACAATTTACATTGTCAAACAATAAGGCTCTTGAGGCCTCCGGAGGAACCCTATTGGTCAAAGTAGAATTCCAACCATCATGATGCCCCAAACTTGCTATGACATCTGCTACAAAATTCACTTCCCTATAAATATGTTTGAAGCTCACCGATCTAAAGCAAGTAGTTATAGCATGGATATCATGCAGAATTTTAAGCAACCTCCAGGGTTGAATGCATCTGTTGACTGCGTCAATGACTAACTTGGAGTCTCCTTCAACTTTAATTGTTGTATACCCTTGGTCACAAGCACAGAGTAGTCCGTCTCTCATAGCATTGGCCTCCATTACCGATACAGTGGTGATACCGACATTTTTTGTAGTTGCAATCAGGGGTTTGCCTTGGTTATCCCGGATTACGAAACCACCAGGTACAGAGGTTCTGGTCACAGATCCATCAAAGTTTAACTTAACACAATGGGCAGGTGGAGAGGTCCACTTAATAGTGGTTGGCTGGGGTTGAGTTAAATTCCTCTCTGCACGCCCGTTAGGATTGGATACACTATGAAGAACAGCAGCAGAAGCCGCCACCACAGATCTTGGGTTTATTTGGACATTTTTGAAGATTGTGTCATTCCTCGCTTTCCATATTTGCTAGCAAATTGTAATTAATTTTGCAAGGGTTTGACTATTAAAGGAATCAGAAAACACAAGTTCATGAAAGACCTTTAAATAACCATCATTCCAATTCAAGGAGGAGGACAAACCTGCCAATCTCCAAAATTCTGTAGCAAAGTTGCAGTTTCCGAAGAGATGATTTGCTGTTTCATTGTCATTATTACATAAAGGGCAAGAGTTATCCTGTATTACACCAAACATGGTCAATCTGTTTCTTGTTTTTAGTCTACCTCTAAGGAGAAGCCAAGCAAACATTTTTATTTTAGGTAGAACATTGAGCTTCCACATTTTTGTTAAGAGGGTTATTTGGCTATGTTTTTCCTTGTGATTAAGCTGAAGCCAAGTAGCTAATTTAATGGTGAAAAGCCGAATTGAGGAAGGTCCCCAAACGAACTCATCTTATTGCTCAGAAGTAGGGATAGGGATTCCTGATATTTGTTTCACAATATGATGTTCTATTAGTTGCAACAGCTTACCTTTGTTCCAAGTTTTGTTGCTTATGTAGTCCTCCACTGTTTCATTCCAATTGATGAGGTGCTTCTGATCCTCCGCAACATAAATGTGCAACGGATGATCAAAAACCCAGTTGAAAGTCCAAAAGTTTATCACTTTGCCATTCCCTAGTATCCATCTTATTCCTTTCATAATGAGATCTCGAGCATCTAAGACCCCTTTCCAAGCAAACGAGTAGGATTGCTTCTTTCTTGCCTGAAAGAAGGATGTGTTCCTTAAATACTTTTGTCTCATGATCTGCGCCCACCAATTATCTTTGTCAGTAATGATTTTCCAGCCTAATTTAGCAAGAGATGCATTATTAAAGTAAGCAGAGGGTCTTATGCCCAAACCCCCCAAAGACTTTGGTTGACATATTTGTTCCCAAGCTGCTGGTGGACACCTCGTATCCGAGCCCCAGAAGAAGGATCTAGCCTGTTTGTTTATATTATCTGTTACCTTCTTTTAACACTTGAAGCATGACATGGAGTGGTTAGGCATACCTGCAAGATTTGACTTGATTAAGGTAAGTCTACCAGCTCGTGAAAAGGTTCCTTTCTTCCAGCCAGCTAATTTTTGGGAAATTCTCAGTAATAACTCGTTAGTGTTAATGGGGTCTTTCCAAAAAATTACATTATGTATGCCAAGGTACTTACCACTAGTAGTTTTCTGCTTAATATTCATGATATTTGCTATTTCATTCCGGAGAGAGCTTGGAACATTTTTTGAACAATAAAGTGAGGATTTTCGAAAGTTGATTTTTTGACCTAAGGCTTCAGAGAAACTTTTATGACCTTTATTATGTTCCTGGCTCCTTTGTTTGTAGCTTTAACAAAAAGAAGACAGTCATCTACAAACATCAAGTTAGAAATCCTGGTACCACATGGAGATGATAGTAGCCCTACTTGAGACTTATGGTTTATAGATAAATTGTTCATGTGTCGTATAAAAGGTTCCATTTTTAGTATGAATATGTAAGGGGATAGGGGGTCTCCCTGTCTAATGCCTCTTGATGGCTGGAACCAACATGCTGGTCTTCCATTAACTAAGACTGAAAAAGAAGCAATGGATATGCAATTCATGATCATGTCAATCCAACTATCATGGAAGCCAAAATGTTTGAGTCACTGTGTAATATAAGACCACTTTAGTAGATCATAGGCTTTTTCCAAGTCCACTTTTGCTCCCATGGCACCTGTTCTACCATTCTTTCTCTGGAAATCAAAGAAGCTTTCATGTGCAATGAGGATGTTGTCCTGAGTTACTCTTCCAGGAGCAAAAGCTCCCTGGTTTCTGGAGATACATTTACCTAATAAAGGCCTTAGTCTATGTATGATGATTTTAGTGATAATTTTGTAGGACACATTGCAAAGGCTTATGAATCTGAAGTCGGTCACCTTTTCAGGGTTGTCAATCTTAGGTATCAAGGCAATATTAGTGTGGTTTAAGAGATTTAGAGGAACATTATTGGAAAAGCAAGCTTTAATCATAGGGATAAGTGTAGTTCTAACCTCATTCTAGTAGTTTTGGAAGAAGGCCGCATGTAGTCCATCAGGTCCCGGTGCTTTGTATTGCCATGATTGCTTTAAATATTTCTTCCTCAGTGACCTGCTGTAAGAGCATATCATTATCCTCATTGGTAATACAAGGTTGAATAATGGAAGTGAAGTGAGCAATAGAATTTTGACTAGCGGTAATATCAACAGTAAAACATTTTTTAAAATCTTGAATTAGCGAGTTTTCAATGTCCTGGTGTGTTGAAACCCAAGACCCATCATTCCTTTTCAATTTGGTGATATAGTTCTTTTTCCTTCTAATGTTGGCTTGAGCTTGGAAGAATTTTGTGTTTATGTTTCCCAAGTTAAGCCAATTGGCCCTGGCTTTTTGGAACCAGAAGAGTTCCTCATCTCGGTAGCATTGCGCAAGTGCCGTTCTCAGCTGGTGATCTTCTTCCTGCAAAAACATACTATCAGGTGAGAGCATAAGTTGTTGTTGGATAATACTGCTTTCATTATTTAAGTCAGTAATCTTCTTAAAGATATTTCCATAAACATTTTTATTCCAAACTTTTATTTTACTGATAAATTGATTGCACACAACAAAATAATTAAGAAAAGGGTTAGTTTCTAGGGTCTGTTTCCAAATTCCATCTACTAGAGGTTTAAAATCTTTGTGGGAGAGCCACATGGCTTCGAATTTGAAGCCTCTGCCATTTTGCTGGACCTTATGCTTTAGTGTTAAGCATATTGGTCCATGGTTGGAACCAATTATTGGTAAATTTTCTAGGCTAAGATCAGGGAAAGTATTCAGGAGAGCTGGCTTAGCACAAGCTCTATCTAGCCTTTCAAAGATAACAGTCTCATCTTTGTGGTTATTCATCCAGGTATAAGGAATCCTAGAAGCATTGATAGAGAGGAGGTTTGCTTGGTTCAAAAAATTAATAAAATTGATCATATATCTAGTCACATCTTGGTTGCCACCAAGTTTTTCAGAGGTATTCATGATGATATTGAAATCACCAATCAGAATCCATTTTTCATTGTCTGGTAGACTAAGTCCAATAATTTCCTCCCATAACTGGGATTGTTTATCTTTTTGGGGATAAGCGTAAATGAAAGTAGTATACCAGTAGCCATTTGTTATAGGGTCTGTAATCATGCAGTGAATATATCTATCATGATGCTGAATAATATCTATCTTAGCCATTCTAGTTTTCCACAAGATAAGCATACCACCACATTGACCATTAGCAGACACAACAAAGTAATCATCAAATGGCATCTTCTTCAATTTATTTAGGATAGTACAGGATGTTCTAGTATCCATGATAAAGAAAACATCTGGGTCTAGAGAAGAAGCATAAAAGAGGGATTGTGCTACGAAACCCGACCAAGCACTCCCTCTGCTATTCCAGCTTACTAACTTCATGGTTTTTGGATTTTAGGAGAAGAGGCATTGTCCTCCCCATCAGCTTCACCAGCATCAGCCATGCTTTGATCCTCATTTTCTTCTCGATTGCGTTTCCTGGAGCCAGAGCTCATTGCCGAGCTTTCCGCCTTAGCAAACAAGGCCCTCTTTCCATTGATCATCTTGATCTCATATTCATTCATGCTGTCATCTTCCTCAAAGCCAGATGCCCTAGCATCATTAAAATTTTCAAACTGCACATTTGGCAACCCAAAATTAGCATTATAAAAAGCAACTGCATCCTTAGGTGAGTATAACTCCTCTGTCAAATGGTCATAACAAGTCGGAGTATTATACAGTTTTGCAATTTCAGGGATAGAAGAATAAGATAAGATAGAGCTGAAAGAGGTAGAACCGCTCACCACCTCCTCACTTGAGGATGAGCTTCTAGCAGCCCCAGCAAGCCTCTTTTTTCCCTGAGCTTTGAAAAAGCTAGCAGTTTCCTTGTCACTAATCACGATAGTTCCTTGCCCTTTGGCAGCATCCTTGAAACTTATCCCCAACTTGATCAGAGCTTTCCTAGTGGCTTTTTTAGGTGTCATAACCTCCTTTCCCTTTCGAGTTTAGACCTTAAACTTCTCCTTACTTTTGTCAGCAGCATTATCACTTGTTTCAGTATCAGTAGGTTTACTCACTCTATGGTTCTTTCTTCTCACCGGAGTCCAACTAGGAGATGGCGGGTTGGGGTTGGCCTTGGGGCCATCAGCTTCATCAAGACCGACATCAGTCTTTGCCGGTTGTGGGAAATAGATCATTACTTTCTCTGTTGCCAAGTTTCTTATTTTCGAGTCAACCTCCATTCCTTCAGGCTCAACATCCTGATCCCCTTCTTCTTTATCAACCATGACAAAGTGCTTTTCTTTCTTCTTATAGGGACACTTGCGAATAACATGTTTATGACTTCCACATTCAAAACAAACTTCAAATATAGCTTCATAAGAAACATAAATCTTAGTAGGTGGGCTTACCGGAAGGGAAAATCCCCTTCATCAGCCTCTAGGACAACCAAAACCCTTTGCGTGGGGTTTTGAGGTCAATTTCCATACAGATTCTAGCAAAGATTTCCTCTGTTCTCTCATCCAGTTTAATGAAACAGCCAATCACCTGAACAATTGGTTGGATTGCCTCCTTGCTCCAGAAGTGTAGTGGAAGATTTGGCAGCCTGATCCACAACAGCAAAGTCTCAATTGCATCTTCACGAGGGTTGAAGGAAGGTGACCACTTCAGGATACGGAATATTCTGCGCTTGACAAACCATGACCTGTTCTCAAGGACCAAATCAACATCTTGCAGGTAGGTGAACTCGAGGGAGAACCACCCATTAGCCATTTGAGTCAGCTTCCCTGTCCCTTGCAGGCAAGACCATATTCTATTGCATTTCCTAGTTATTTTCCTAGGGGAAACCTTCTTGCCAAACATTTTGGCTAGGAGACAATAGTTGTTGAGGTGCTCCTTATTGGTAATGGAATGCCTAGGAATAAACACCTGGGTTTGACTGCTCTCTACCACTATACAAGTACCACCAATGTTAGCTACAAAAGGCGGTTCATTTCTGTTTGGTCTGGGATAGGGATTGAAAGTTGTGGGATTCCTTCTAGGGGGGCTGCTTTGGACTCGGGTGTTGGGGCTATAAGCCATTTTGAAGCTATTTGGAGTTCTAAGTGCAACACCAATTTGTGACAGTGACCAGTGTAAACCCAACACCATCCTATAAATAGTCATCCAGGGGAGGGGTCACGAAGACGAAAGGTTGGAATCAGCACAGATATTCAAGTATGCATGGTCTTGAGAAGACACAAAATCCATTATACATCTAGGTAATATGAGAGAGAATCTCGTAGGGTTGCTTGAGGCCTAAATCAAGCGTACCCGGAAGAGGTATCGTCTCGTAAGATTTAATCTCGACCGTATTAATGGTTTAGCGGCGCTAATAAAACCGAGATAATCATTAGCTAAAGTAAGAGGTGATTTGAGAATAGAGTGGCGTACCTGATTAATGTAGATACTCGAAGCAAGTTCCAAGTAGATCTAGCTCCTACCCAGCCTAATAGGATCCACCGAAATAGGGAACACCATGAGTGTGATTCTTGAGGATGCATTCGCTGAACTATTGTTTGCAGAGAGAGAGGTCCAGGCCAAGGAGTAGCTAATTTTTCCAAGGGAGGAAAGGGTCCAGGGAGGAAGGTAGATAGTATTTTCAAGGAAAAGGGATTCATGTTTGGATCTGGTTTCAAGTATGGTGGGGGTTGAGTTAATGGAATTTAGAAGCTTGGGGACATTTGGTACTGGATGGGAAAAGGAGATTTACCAAATGGTGGTACTAAAGCCTGGCCATGGCGGCCACCATCCGATCCCCCTTGCGGCTGTGAATCTTGCTTGCACAAAACCCTAGCAGAGCTCTAGGGGAAGAAAAAGAAGTGCGTGCAGCGCGTGTCATATTAAAGATACAAATTTAATTGTTTAAAGGTGTTTTGGTAAAATTAAGGAGGCACTAGGCCAAAAAAGCTAACAGACAACGGGCCAAAATTGTTGTGTGATTTGGACAATCTATGTTGTGTATCGGAGAGTTGTGTGTTGAAAAATGGCACAATGGTGGAAAACCGTTGTATGAAACACAACCAGTTGACATTTTCTTCATTATCAGCGTTGTACCTTCCTTTGACAAATGCCAGGCACAGTTCGCTTGGCAGGTGCATGCGTTAGACAAAAAAACTTGTTTCAAGCTGTTGTTGGAAAGCCTAGTCAGACAACGTATTTTTTTAATTTCACTGTCGTTAGATTTCTCCTCACACTTAAGTTCTAGAGTATGATTGTTGTGTGACTTGAGTTTGGACAACAGAATTTAGTTTTTACAGTTGTGTGATTGTAAATGAGAAGACGTAGTTTTTGTAAAACCATTGTGTGATATGTAAAATTGCGTTGAGTAGATGACCCAATTTTGTGTATTCAGACAATTTGGATTGCCATTATATAAAATTGTTGTGCGATGCATAATAGTGATCCATTTTACCTAATGAACATTGATCAATTGGAAAGAAAACACATTGTAAATCAATCAAATGAGTAATCCAGCGCATTCTATATACCTAAAATGTTAAAAGAGAGCATTTCCCAATCATCCAAGCCAACATTCAAAGAAGAAAAGTATTCTCATACATGCCCATCTAATTGAGACATTAAAAGCTTATACAAATACATATTGTTTCAAAACATGCCTCTTATAAAGTCTGCATTGATGGTTGGCAAATTGCTTGAACAAATTCTTTAGCATCTTAGCTTTCCTGTATTCTCGACTACCAAAAATGACAACCTTTAACTCATTGCTACTTGAAGTTCTGCCCTCCAATGCTATCTGCAAAACATATTGGAAGAGTACATTATGAAGCAATTGAAATATGCAACTATACAAGAAAGTGCACACCTTTATAAACGTCCCAGAAAAATATGCAAGTAGTTAGGCCCAATCGTACCCATTAGAGTAATGGAATCACAATGACAACAGAAAAGCAAGACAAAAAATTTGGTATACTTATCAACATACAAAGTCATGGCTTAAAAAATTAGGATTCAAAGAAGATACTCATGTTAGATCATAAAACTTCACTGCTACTAAGAAAGAAATGTAAACCAACTATCAGAGAACAACATTCAATAATATTCAGGGAAGAATAAAAAAAATATATTGCTGAATGCAACATTCTAAGAAGAGATAGTCCACTATTGCCTCTTAGTTCACTTTGAAGTTACTCAAAGACTAAGCACTACTAACAAAATTGAATCAAACGACGGCTAAAAACTGTCATCAGATATGGAGGCAAACTGTCGTTTATCGAGGCGCCGTCTGATGAAGGTCGATTGTAGGGAACAGTCGTGTGAAGGGCTCGGCAGCATGGGGGCAGCCTGTTGACAGCATTAGCTGTTTCGTGACTATTCTTCAGACGACGGGCGACTTTAGAAACTGTTGTGTGATTGCAATTCAGAGGTCGCTTTGGTTTATGCCCGTTGTGTGAGTTTCATTCAGACGATAGTTTTTATTTTTGGGTCATTGTGACTATTGTGCACCTACGACAGTTTTTTTGTGGTTATTGTTGTCCTAATAGAATGATTCAATGCATTGTACATGTTGAAACTGAAATAAAAAATTATCAAATTAACAGTAGCTGATCAATATATAGAAGAAATTGTTATAATCCACATCATGCACCAAAATAGATTGTGCAAAGGCAATCTTTCATCTGCAAAAGGAGTACCATAAGAATGCTCAAATACCATAACAAAAGCATGTAATTCATATTGTTTATGCAAAAAAGTACTATATACCTCCAAGGCCATCCTTGTTACCAACTATGAAGGGTATATTGCTTGCTTATATTCTTCAATCTCAAAAACTCGGGCAGTTCCATCATTAGATACTGAAACAAGGAAGTCCTTGTTGGCAGATACAGAGAGAGATTGAATGGGTTCACTATACCCATTGAAGGTTCTTACACAATCACCAGAGAGACTATCCCATAATCGGACCTTCCCATCCGCAAAACCTGTTGCTAGGTACCTAGATACCCCAAGCCAGGCCATACAAGGAAGATTTCTTCCATTAGACCAGTTGCAGAGATTTAAAATCTGAAGTATGACATCCAACAATTGACATTTAATGGAAGCAAACAAGCTGGTGACCATAATAAATTAGATAAAGAAAAAGATAACCAAATGGTGATAATCATTTGAGATAATGTAGAGATGAAACTCTCACAGAGGTGGTCACATGTAGAATGGGGCAACGAATGTTGCAAATCCCAGATGACAAGCTTGTTATCCATACCTCCTATTGCAGCCCAAGGGAAACTACATACACAATTATTAAGGCATGAGTACAAAAGTAGTGAACTCAATGAGTTAAGAGACACAGCTTGAAGAGATTCTTCTAAAAAAAGTCTCTGCTACATACTCATGTAAAGATGCAGATGTTGGAATAATAAGTGATAATCAACACAACTCAGAATAAACGGAGAAAGATTAAACGAAACTTTTCTGTACTAAATTACAAGCTCGAAGCAAGTATCAATGTAAGACCCCGGAAATTCATTATTAATTTCTAATGGTTTCCAGGAATTAATAAAGTGTTCGTTGATATGATTTCGTGGTTCGAGGGTGGAGTCAAATTATTTTCTGACGAATAATTATTCGAAGTGCACCTTTTAGGGGGGTTATGAATTTTGACTTTTTATATGTTTAGATTCTATGAGAACTTCCTTCACGAAAGTTGTAGAGTGCGTCGAAACGAGTTGGTGGACATGTGGAACGTGAAAATCGGAGTTCGTATGAAGAAGTTATGGCCATTTGAAAAAGTTTCCATTTTGGTTAAATAGGAAAAAAATCCGAAAATATTAGAAAATACCAACTTTCCATTTTCAGAAAGTTTTTCCTCTCCTCTCTCCCGACCCCGGTTTCGCCTTCTCTCTTCGCCGGCCGATTTCTTCACTGCTTGTCCACCAATTGATGAGATTCTTGAGGGGTTTTTGCTCACCTCATCCTCCTCTAGATGTCTGTGTAAGGATTGCAGCTTGGGTAGAGCTGTGGACGACGCTACAAGGCCGGAAAGATAGGCGGCGGCGCTGCAAATCGTCCAGATCGGAGCTGATGATTCCGGCCACCATACACAGTGTTTCTTTAGGGCTTTTGGAGCCAGAGGACGTAGATGCTTCTCTCAAGATGGCTTGCAACGATTCAAAGTGTGGAGGTCGAATTTTGAAAATTGGGATTCTAGGGTTCATCGAGTTTCAGAGATTGCAAGGTAAATTCCTGCCATATGACTTCGATTCTGACTTTGTGCTAGTTCTGAAAGTTGTAATTGGAGTTGAGATGAAGATCTTTTGTGTTGGATGTTTTGTCAAAATTTTGACTTTGGGCCGGCGGCGGTGCCGGCACTATGGTGGTGTTTTTCGGCGGCTTCCGGCCACCCCAGAGACTGTTCTTTTCCTGATTTCGATCTACTCATCGATACGAGCATTTCGTTATGTAGTTTATAATTTTTGGAAATTGTACGAGCAAGTTATGAATTTTCAAAGTTTAGGGTTTTCTGTTTGATCGATGTTCGATCCGTGAGGATGCGGTCGTTCGATCGACTTGTAGTTTTGATTTATTGATCGTAGAAGTGTTCCGAAGATGTTGGATGGTCTCAGATGAGGATCGGACTGTTGGATCATCATGTAATTGTGTTTTGTGAATTGTGTGATTTGTGTTGTATTGAGTGTGACCTTGATGTGATTAGGTGATGATTGACAAAATTGTGTGAGAGGAGTTTGGATGATTTGTGCTTGTCTTGGTTTGTGTGAAGACGCAGCTGGATTTGGAGGTGAGTAAATCTCACATGATTCATTTACGAACCGAAATTACTTTATTTATATCGTAATGGATTGAAATGTTTTATGGAAATGAATATTTGTTTTAAAATACACGGACGTGTTCTTCTACGGTCCATAGGTAAGTAAAATGTATTTAAACTATAAAAATGAATTTCTCGGTTTTCTTTACGTATGAACTATAGTTGGTATTAGTGGTCATTCCTTCGTGAATGACTACGTAGATATATATTTACGTGGAATATATATATGGATGGTGTGGCATTGTGTGAAGTATAATAATTGTGATTTTATTCGGATTATTATATTGGAGCATTTACTCTTGTCGGAAATGTGAATTGTTGATTTTGTTGTGTGGAAAGAGTATTTGAAGTTTTGATTTGGTTTTAGATTGTAAAACCGAGTATTGTAAGAGTACCTTGTGTTGTGGGGTAACAGGGTTGTATGCGTGCGGTCATGGTGGTAACTGGGGTTACTGCATCATAAGTACGTAGTCTGTTGTATGTGTGCGGTCCTGGTGGTAACTGCGGTTACTGCATCATGAGTACGTAGTCTGTTGTATGTGTGCGGTCCTAGTGGTAACTAGATTACTGCATCAGGAGTACGTAGTCGGTTGTAGGCGTACGGTCATGGTGGTAACTGTGGTACTGCATCATGAGTACGTAGTTTTCGGAGAATTTTTCTGGTGTTCTTTCTTTAGTTTATATATGAGATTTGGACTATGATTTCTATTTGGTGATTTTTAATGTAATCTCCTGAACTAAGTTATATACAGGGATTACTGCTTTTTGAATTGTATGATTTTAGGTGATCTCCTGAACTAAATTATATGCAGGGATTACCGCTTTTTGAATTGTTTGTTTTTAATGTGATCTCCTGAACTAAGTTTCTATGCAGGGATTACTAATTTTACTTAATTCAATTGTAAGTGCGGTTGTGGTTTGAGATTTGTAGTGAGTTGTAAAATGAGTCATGAGGTCATCATTTTGACAAATGCTTTATGTTGATGGAAAGTGAGTGTGATTTTTGTAGATTTGTCGTTCAAATGGAAAATGATTTGAAACGTCAATGAGGTGACAACTACTTTTGTTGAGACAAATGAAGGATGGTTTTGTATCTTTGGTTGTGTTTTATGGAGTTAAATGTTGTTGCTTTAATTTATCTCACAAGTTGAGAAATTATAAGCATGAGTGACGTGAGTCATTTTGCTTGAGTTTACTCATACGGGCTTAAAAAGCTTACCGGGTTTGTTGTTTGCAATCCCGGTGCACTATTCCATGGTGTAGGGGTTATTGTGCATGTCAGTGTAATCATCATCGAAGCTGAGGTTTTGTTGCTGTCGTAGATTGGACTTAGTATGGTATTTTGGTTCTAGTCTTCCACTGTGTTGTGTGAGTGGAGGGTGCGTTTACTTATTGAATTGTTATTCGGTTTAATTTGTAAACACTTGGTGATGTAATATGTGACTCTAAAGAACAAGTCGGTATTGACATTGTGAGCTCAGTTTGTTTTGTTGTTTAATTTAAATGAAAAAATTTTGTATGTGTTTTTCTTGTGATTGTTAAGTTATCGCGTTTCGGATTTAAATTTATTTATTCAAAATTCGGGGCGTGACAATCAGAAAGCCTGATCTGTCAGGCATTAGTTGATGCGTCAGACAAGCTTGAATTAAGGTTGAAACACCCAATAAAGAACTAGTTGATGTATGTATAAATTACATTATATTACAAGGAACGGTGGATCTATGTGAATTAAAGTTAGTTGCTAACTGGACACACCAGTGCAAAATTCAATTGTTTCTGAGCAATTGTTTCTCTCACATTCTAAATCCAAAGAAACGTAACTCTGACATGGATAGAGCATATAGTGGCTACCCTATGTAGTAATAATTATAAACTTTGTGTATAACACATTTCCAATTGAAATTAACAATTTGACCTAGCTTTTATTAAGTCACTACTGATAACACTGTAATGACTAAGAATGCATTATACCTGTCACAAACACGTAAAGAGCATTACAAATAGGAAGTAACCACAGAAAGACAAACTCTTACTCGTATGACCAGTAAATGTATGCATGGAATCATCAGCTCATCTGAAAACAACAAAAAAGTACAATACCAAAAAATCAAATTGACTAGAGAGCAAGCGAAAGAAAAAGATCATAAATAAGGAATTGTATGCCAAATGATGATGTACCAACTGCTTGGTCATCTGCATCAGGAAGATCTACAGCCACCAAGACATGATTGAGAATTAACTTAGCAAACACAGAATACATAATTCATACAGAGAGAGAGAGAACAACTGAGCACCTTCCTCATCGAAATTGAATTCGTAAAGGATGTCAGCTTCATCAATGTAAACCTCGCCTTGGTCATTATCTTCTTCTTCATGAACAACATGACTTGAAAAATGAAAAACAATGAAAAACACAAAACCCATCAGTCTAGTATTTATCAAATGCATGGAGGAAATGGAAAAAGAATACAACACTGTTGTGGATCCTATCATAAACCAATAATCATTAATGAGCATCTAAACCTAGCTAAAGGCTTTTCAATCTCGGAAAGTGTAGAATTTCTAACAAATAGAAACAAAATTGACGAGGACAATGAAGAAGTGAAACATAAGTATGGACCATAAAGAACCTACAGGTTACAGCACATGATTACCTCAATCTAATAGGCTACCTGACCTTCTATTGGCCACATATAATCACATTTCCTCTCTTAATGAAACTAAAAAGAATCCATACAGTAAGATTGTAACATGGATATATTTATCTTTGCTAGAAGGGTATCCACTTTCTTTTTGTTCTTTTTTCTCTGAGAAAAGGTTTTTATGTTAACAATACATGCGTTGCTCAAATTTGGGGTATCAGATCAGTAGATTTTTGTTTCCTTCTGTTCTCAGCCATACAAATATCTAGCAAAGGATCATGAGTTACAATTAAAACATCTTTTTTGCCACATGATGCTTTAGAATATCAACCAACTTTCACATAGTTGATTTATATTTCAAAGAAAAATCACGTAAACAGCACACACCATGAATGTGAGAACTTGTGTTCTATTATCACTACTAAGTTTTGTCATACCTAGGTGCCAATGAGCTTCACATCTTTGTGAGCCATAAGACCATTCTCAGAAAATACATAATCATAGTCACCCATAACTGCAAAGACAAAGGTACAGTTAATAGATATAGTCAATGGAATTTGAAAACAGTAAAAACATAGCTATTTATTTAGCCACGATAGCCCTCAAATCTAATATCAATAAGATGTTTAAGAGTAAGAGGAAAAGGAAAAGAGTACCAACCTATAGCAAATTGTGTTGTAAGGCATTCTAAACGCTAATCATAGATGGAACAAAACAATTGCAATTGTACTTAAACACATAGAGATATAAGTTTTGCATAGATCCTTAGGTATGGGGAGTAAAGCTATAACCATTGAAACTTTTTGATCATCAAGGTCCAGTAAAAACAAAGATCAGAATTCAAACAATGAACGAGTACTATATATCTATACCTGACTGCTACTATAGTTTGAAGTCAGTTCTCCATTACATAGGATTAAATATTGTTGACTCCCTATACTAATAGGGTTTTATCGTTTCAGTCCCTGACCTTCGAATTTCACCTAAAAAGTCCCTGAATTCTCAATTTCCTCCCAATTGGTCCCTGCCGTCAAAATTTTCATTTAAAGTTGCCGAAAATGTCTATTATGCCCTCACTTACTTTTTTTTTCAATTTATTTTTTCTCCTTTTTATTTCTTTTTTTCATTTCACCTCTTGAAGGTCTGTAGATTGGAACCATCTTCATGAGGAGATCAAGAGAAGGAGGCGAAAGAGCTGGAAGAAGAAGAGGTAAAAAGAAAAAAAAAAAAAAGAGGAAGAGAAATTTTTTTTTTTTTAAGTAAATGAAGGTATAATAGACTTTTTAGGAGAAGATAACAGAGTTTTTGACGGATGCTTGACGGCAGAGATCAATTGGGAGGAAATTGGGAGTTTAGGGACTTTTTAGGTGAAATTCAAAGGTCAGGGACTGAAACGATAAACCTTATAAGTATAGGGAGTAAGCAGTATTTAGACCTACAATTAAATATAATACATCTAAAGTTGTTGATTACATTAAAAATGAAGAAATATATTCATGTCTTTCCAAGCTGCTTCGCTATCTTAAAAAGGTTGGATCCTCCCACAATGCCCATTGTAACAACCTGAAATCCAACAAGGATATAATCATCCACTGAGACACTCACCACCCAACCCCTCATAAAAAAAAGAGCCCCTGCATATATGTAAACTTCTAGACGAATAAGTTATGTACCTTCTTGAGTTCTCACATGAATCCTAACATTTGCGGAGTAACATCCTAGCATTCCAATGAAATGTATGAATTAGAGATGTTTTAAAGAGCGTGTACATACATATGAGTACATCCATATTGAATCAGATAATTATTGTTTAAGATCCCTACTTAAAAATAAAAGAGACTTAGAGGAAACTAAAACTAGAGATGTCGTACCTTTCTGGGAGCAGTGAGAGTCCCATCAACATCAAACAAGGCAATCACTCCAGGCTTCATAACCGCCATTTACAGTTTGCCACTTCTCCTGCACACAAAATTCAGAATAACACAATGCTCAACTTAAAGTCTAGATCTTTTGATCAAAGAATTGAGCTTCAGCTTGTCCAAAATGGACCCTTTGAATCGAACACTAGAATTCGACTTTGGAAAATAACATTATGCAATTATAAAGAACCAATGCCCAAAAAACTAAGCAATAAAACAGAAAACAAGTATCCACCCAGATGTTGAAATTAAATTGGGACGTTTACCTTTCGGGTGGCAATCAACTTTCACCGGTACCGTTGCAATGGGATTCTTCATCACCTGTCACCGACTCGATCTTCTTGACCCATTCATGGGGTCGAGGAGCTCGAGATTCTTGTTCTTCTGCTCATATATAGAGAGGCCGCCTTGGATTATGTAAGAGAAAGAGGACTTGAAGAATTGGAGAAGAGAGGGTTTCCAATCTAGGCTCTCTCCGGTCTATTTTGAAGCGATAGTGATGGGATGAATTCACCATCAATCCTATGAGGCAAAAACTGGTTTAGTTGTCGGGGAGAGGAGAGAGGAGAGAGGAGAGAGGTCCAAGGTTTCAAAATGATGGATTTGGGGTCTAGGGGTAGAAGATAGAGGGAAAGAGGAGAGAGGAGAGAGGTCTAGGTTTTAGATTTGATGGATTTCAACACCATGTAGAACAGAGAGATATGGTTGAAGTGAGGAGGCACTGATAGTTCATAGTTGTGGGTTTTAGTTATGGGTCTATGTCTGTGTTGAGAGAGAGAGAGAGAGAGAGAGAGAGAGAGAGAGAGAGTATGTGTGTGTGTGTGTGAGTGAGGCATTGTCGAGAGATTGAGGAGCTGCGGGTATTTTTGTTATTGTTTTGCTCGAGTGTTAGGGCTTCAAGCCTGGCTATATCAATTTGGACAGAGATTCACACAACATGATTTTATAAAAATGTGGTCTGAATGCAGCCATTTTAAATTTGGGATCTGTCTCCAATCAATTTGCCTTCCCTCTTTAGGGAGGTAGAGAAAAATGGTGGTGGGAAATCTCCCTCCTTCAGCCAAACATATTGATCAGACCACAGTTTTATTATTTTTCATCGTATGATTAATATGTGTTGGGGGGGAAATTTGGGGTTTGAGATGGGGTTTGGCACCACTTACATGGTGGGAAATTTGCCACTCAATTTTTTAAGCGTCACACAACGGTTTTGTCCTTAAATGCCTTCTAAACTAATTCATAAATCCCTATCAGATGACAGATTTTGTAAAAATGACGTCCGAAAAAATAAAAATTAATCAGACGACTGAAAAGTATGATGCGTCGTGTGAGAGGCGTCGTTTGATTCAATTTTTGTAGTAGTGAAGCTACATGGTGCAGGTGTAATAGATATACCTTAATGAGCATAACATATCCTTGATCTATCATGAAATAAAAGAGGATGAGCCTAGAAGACTGATCTCTCAAACACCTCCACACATGTAATACATAAAACTACTAAACAAAGTAAATTATAAATTTCTCTAATCCCAAAGGCTTCAAAGTTAGCAAGTGCTTCTAGAAACACCTAATTCTACCTCTTACACACATAATAAGAGATGAGATAAAAGATGGGAATAAAACATGATAAGGTCTGAGTAGGAATACTTACCTCATTGAAACCATGACGGGCCTCAATCACAAATGTGGAGTAGAGAGAAAATGGTAAATCTGTGATTGGACCAAAGATGTAAACTTTCATTACCTTTGTAATCTGATAAGAATATAGATATATGTATGATCTACCTAGAAAATTATTGCACTGAAAATACCAAAGGGATTGCTTATAAATTCTCAGAACTTTTAAATCTATTAGCACTCATGTATGTACCTGTTCCCAAATCATCACACAAGGTAAAAAAGCAAGGGTATGCTGTATTTCATTGTTGGCATTGAGGCCAGTTAAGAGAAAAAAAATGTCTTGATTTTTGCAATACAAAACTTATTAAACAGTGACAGTGCATCATCAAGAAGATCCCCAGTTTTCCACAGAAAGAATCCCTATTATTACTAACCTTTCAAAACCAAGGCAAAATTTATAGAACAAAATTGCTGAGTCCATAAGTAAGGTCAGAAATGAACAAAATGGAAGTTGTTGAAAGTCAAGAAGAAACATCAGTTAAGATTACCAAGTAGAACTTACGGCAATAATAATCACTTGCATATACTTTATTTCAAGACATTTAGTATCAAAAACCAAATTCACATCCATTTTCTTCACGAAACGAATCTCAGACACAAACAAATAACATTTGAATCAAGATTCACTCTAAACAAAATCTGTACAGTAAAACAATGTGAATGATACTTTACTTCACAATTCCATTGTTCTGTTTGGTAGACAAAATTTAGGGATAACAACTACTGTTATGCTCTGGTATAGCCCTTCAGATATCTGATCCCAAAAAAAAAAAAAAAACAATATTAGCTCATTTCAATGCAAAAACATTGCAATGGCCTGGATTTTTGTTTTAATTTCTTGTATTTTTCGTGAAATTAATAAAAGTCTAAGCTGATACAAATTATCATTTCGGTGCCTTATTCTTATGCTAATTGAGAAATAGAAATTATTTCGGATAATTATTCACTCGGAATGCTTCGATTCAAGGGTTGACTTTCTATACGTTACGATTCTATGAAAACTTCCATCACGGAAATAGTAGAGTGCGTCGATACGAGTTCGTGGATATGCGGAACGCTAAAATCAAAGTTTGTATGAATAAGTTATGGCCATCGGAAAAAGTTTGAGTTCTTCTTTCTTTTATCACTTAGGAGCCGTGCGAGATGAAAGTCTCATGCACGGTTTTGAATGAGAGAAAGAAGTGAGTTAATATAGAAAAATTTGGGAAATTTTTCAGAAAACCCTAAATTTCCAAAAAAGGAAATCAGGATCTGAGTTTTCTCTCTCTACCGCCCTCCGACCCGTTTTCTTCTTCCAGCCATATCTTCGCCATCTAGCCACCAATCTGGCAGCCACCGGTCTCATTCGAGCTGCCTCTTCATCCTCTTCAAGTCTGTGGTGGTGGTTCACGACGAATCACCGCCTGGACAACATGCAACAAGGGCGACAACACTTTTTTGGTCCGCCGTGAGTTCTTAATCCTCCGGCCACCTTTGGCCACACCACCAGTTGTCTTCCCAAGTGGCTTGAACGAATTCGCAGCCAGGATGAAGAATTGAAGGAAATCGGAAATTTGGGATTTTCTGATATCTTGAACTTTCAAGGTAAATTCTGGAAAATCCCTTGATTTCTGGACTTCATGGTAGTTATGAAAGTTGCTGTGCATGTTGTTGGAAACATTTTGGCATAGGTCTCATGACCCAATTTGACGGTTTCTGACAATGCGTGGAGCCCACGCTTAGCCACTGCCGGCGGTAGGTCCTGGCAGTTTTCGAGTGTCTGTTTTCATGGTTGTTATCTACTCATCCATACGTGCTTGTTGATATATTATGAGGTCAAGTTGTGACCATGTGAAGCATGCTAGATTTACGTAGTTTTAGTTTTCTCGGTTTGTGTTTCACGAGGATCCGACTGTTAGATCGTCTTATAATTTTGAGATATTGATCCTAAAAGTGTTATGGAGACCTTGGGAGGTCTCGGATGAAGTTTTGTCTCAATTGACGAAATCTTCGATTTTTTGTTCAAATGCTCGGTTCGAACCGCAACCGCTTTAGTTTTAATCGAGTACTAAGTTGAGACCTTATTTTATTTAGGTGATTGATGAAGTGTATTCTGTACTTTATCTTGGCTATAAGAGAAGACGCAACATGATTTAGAGGTGAGTAAATCTCACGAAGTTCATTTATGAATGGAATTACTTTATTATTAGAAGTTATTTATTGAATTATGAAATCGTTTTAGGAAATAAATATTTGTTTTAAATTATATGAACTTGATCGGCCACGGTTCATAGGTAAGTTAAAATTAGGTTTTAATTGAAAAAATGATTTTCTCGAGTTTTGCGATTGTGAACTATAGTTGGTATTAGTAGCATTCTTGAGTGGATGACTACGTATGTGTGTATGTGTGTGTGTGTGTATTTACGTGAAATATATACCTTGATGGTGTGGCATTGTGATAAGTATAATAATTGTGATTTTATTCATATTATTATTTTGAGCATTTACTCTTTTCAGGAATGCAATATATCGAGCAATTGTTGATTTTTATTGTGTTGAAGAGTACTTTGAGTTGAGTGTAACATTTTGGGTCATGTGAGACTTTTAAATATTTTCGGTTTAAGGACTTATTGTCACATTGGTGATCGAGGCAAGGAAATTAGGAACCACGGCTTTGGCCGGGTGAGTGGTTACGATCAATTAGAGCTCTAGTCTATCTGCCAATATACTGCATGGGGGATAACTTTGTTAGGCCTCATCAAAAAACCCGATGATCAAGTGGGCCGATAGAGGCCCGCGGGCCCGTTAAAAAGCCCGCCTCAGTGGGTAGTGGGCCGGCCCGCAAAAACCCGGCCCGGCCAGCCAAAGGCCCGCTAGGCCCTGCTCATAAAAGCCCGTAAAATATTATATATATATATATATATATTGTGTGTGTGTGTGTGTGTGTTTATATATATATGTAGATATGTGTGTGTGTTTATAAATATATATATATAGACACATATAGATATATATTTGTGTGTGTGTTTATATATATATATATTGATATAGATATATATGTGTGTGTGTGTGTTTATAAATATATATATATATACACACACATATAGATATATATTTTTGTGTGTTTATATATATATGTGTGTGTGTGTGTGTGTGTGTGTGTGTGTGTGTCGGTGTGTGTTTATAAACATATATATGGAAGGTTGTAGAATCAGTGAGAAAAAATGGCTAGTTGGGCCTTCTGTTACTATCTTCTTCTCCTTGAGCTTGCTATTCTTTTTTGCAATATGTGAAGCTTCCAAATGTATATATATAGAAAAGATATATATGCATTACCGCATAATAAATATATATATATATATATAGATATATGTGTGTGTGTGTGTTTATATATATATATATATATCAATATGTGTGTGTGTGTGTGGAAGTTCTTATACTTCTATATAAAATATGTGCTAATGTGCATATATATATTCTACATATCGGTTGACCAATCCGATCAGATTCGAAAATATGATGAAATTGGCTAAATTTTTTTACCACACTCACAATTTATTGTAATAAACTCATCCAACGGTCGGTTTTTCCATTTTCTTTGAATTGATAGGGGTTGCTCTTTGGAGTGTATGATAATAAATATAGGTTTATAAGAGCAACTACGTTTGACCTAGTTGATCGAATTCGAAACGAGAACCAAATTGGCTGGATTTTCTACAACCACCATAAAACATTACAATCTCTCCATCGAGCGGTTGGTTTCTCCGAATTTATTTTCTACTTCATGGTTGCTTTAGAATAAACCTAAATAATTTTAAATGCAATGTATAAGTCATATAACTATAGGAATAAAATTGGTATAGACCAATATGTTTGTTATTAAAATTAACTTTTTTTTTATCTTATGTCCACGCACATCCATTGATGGAATATATACAAACGTGATGTGAAAAAATAAGCAGGTTTCGCGGTTGTCATGGCATCGGTCAACCAATAAAACGTATAAGTGACTACGGTTGACCAATCCGATCGGATTCAAAAATATGGTGAAATTAGCTAAATTTTTTACCACACTCATAATTTATTGTAATAAACTCATCCAACGGTCGGTTTTTCCACTTTTTTTGAGTTGATAGGGGTTGCTCTTTGGATTGTATGATATATAAATATAGGTTTATAAGAGTAACTACATTTGATCTAGTTGATCGAATTCGAAACGAGAACCAAATTGGCTGGATTTTCTACAACCACCATAAAACATTACAATCTCTCCATCGAGCTGTTGGTTTCTCCGAATTCATTTTCTACTTCATGGTTGCTTTAGAATGAACCTAAACAATTTAAATGCAATGTATAAGTCATACAACTTTAGGAATAAAATTGGTATAGACCAATGTGTTTGTAATTAAAATTAATTTTTTTTTTATCTTATGTCCACGCACATCCATTGATGGAATATATACAAACCTGATGTGAAAAAATAAGCACGTTTCGCGGTTGTCACGGCATCGGTCAACCAATAAAACATATAAATGACTATAGTTGACCAATCCGATCGGATTCGAAAATATGGTGAAATTGGCTAAATTTTTTACCACACTCATAATTTATTGTAATAAACTCATCCAATGGTCAGTTTTTCAATTTTCTTTGAATTGATAAGGGTTGCTCTTTGGAGTGTATGATATATAAATATAGGTTTATAAGAGTAACTACGTTTGACCTAGTTGATCGAATTCGAAACGAGAACCAAATTGGCTGGATTTTCTACAACCACCATAAAACATTACAATCTCTCCATCTAGCGGATGGTTTCTCCGAATTCTTTTTCCATTTCACGGTTGCTTTAGAATGAACCTAAACAATTTAAATGCAATGTATAAGTCATATAACTTTAGGAATAAAATTTGTATAGTCCAATGTGTTTGTAATTAAAATTAATTTTTTTTATCTTATGTCCACGCACATCCATCGATGGAATATATTCAAACGTGATGTGAAAAAATAAGCACGTTTCGCGGTTGCCACACCATCGGTCAACCAATAAAACATATAAGTTACTACGGTTGACCAATCCGCTCGGATTCGAAAATATGGTGAAATTGGCTAAATTTTTTACCACACTCATAATTTATTGTAATAAACTCATCCAACGGTCGGTTTTTCCATTTTCTTTGAATTGATAGGGGTTGCTCTTTGGAGTGTATGATATATAAATATAGGTTTATAAGAGTAACTACGTTTGACCTAGTTGATCGAATTCGAAACGAGAACCAAATTGGCTGGATTTTCTACAACCACCATAAAACATTACAATCTCTCCATCAAGCGGATGGTTTCTCCGAATTCATTTTCCACTTCATGGTTGCTTTAGAATGAAACTAAACAATTTAAATGCAATGTATAAGTCATATAACTTAAGGAATAAAATTGGTATAGTCCAATGTGTTTGTAATTAAAATTAATTTTTTTTATCTTATGTCCACACACATGCATCGATGGAATATATACAAACGTGATGTGAAAAAATAAGCACGTTTCGCGGTTGCTATATGTAGCTCTTTGGAGTGTATGGTGTATAAATATAGATTTATAAAAAATTAGTGTCTTTAAAAATTTATTTATCAATAAATTAGTATCTATATGTAAATATAGATTTTTTTGGGTACAATATAGTTATATAGATCTGTTATCTTTGTTTGTATTTGATCATTATCCTTTTAATTTCCAAAGCTTGATTAAAAAAAAAATACTTGTGTCTTTAAATATTTATTTATAAATAAAGCCCGCAAGGCCCGGCCCAAAAAAGCCCGCAAGGCTCGCTTTATATGGACGGGCTTGGATCCTTTGATTTTTAATAAAGCCCGGCCCGGCCTGCTATGAAGGAGAGGGATTGACGACCCCTAAACTTTGTGTTATTGTTCTCATGAGTACATGTTTGTAAAAGAGAGTTTCGGGTGGTTCTTTCTTTTATTGTCCATGAGGGACTTGGTTCTTACCAAATTGTGGAGTTGATTTTGGTTACTTAATTTATTCTTGAGTTGCATGTGGATTTGTTAAGCATATGTTGTGGAGTCATTTTATTTGGGTTTACTCATACGAGCTTAAAAAGCTTACCGGGTTTGTTGTTTGCAACTCAGTGCACTATCCCATGGAGTAGAGATTATTCCTATAGATCAAGACTGTGATAACCTGGATTTTCGTTATGTAATTTTGGTAATTATTAATGGACCAGTTGTATGAATAATTGTTAGTATGCTTTATTCGTAGGTTGTTTGTGAAGTGGAATGGTTTTCGTTCGTATAATTATTCGAATTTCACAGTTTAGGGGGTTGTGTGATGTTTGACTTTTTATACGTTGGGATTCTCGGAAAACTTCCTTCATGAAAGTTGTAGAGAACGTCGATATGAGTTCGTGGACATGCAGAACGTGTATATCGGAGTTCGTATGAGGAAGTTATGGCTATTGGAAGAAGTTTCCATTTTAGTATAAATAGGGAAAATCTGAAATTTAATTTCATTTTTCCATTTCATTTTCTGGAAACCTTCTCCTCTCTCTCAGTCGATACCTTCAGTATCAAAGATTTCAGACTGACCCGACCCGGACTCGGCCGACCAGACCCAGCTTTTCCGGCGATCTCCGGCAGTGAAACCTGCACAGAACGACTCGTCTCCTCCTTCTGGTCGTCTCTGTAGCATCCTCTTGTGGCGATAACCACCGTGCACGGCGTAATAAGGCGGTGCAGTTTGGTGTTTTCTGACCCGACTGGAAAACACAGTTCCGGCAACGTCAAGGGTTCAGGCTTCCATCTTTGGGTTCGTGATAGGAGCATTTTAATGTGATATTTTAATAGTTAATTCCTCACATTTTGCTTAGTTAATTTCTTAACTGAATCGATTTTTAATTCAATTTCTATTTTTAGGTACATTGGAGTAGATGAAGGTGAAATGAGCGTTAGGTCCATAATTACCTGGAAATGATGGAGAAAAATGGAAATGTACTAAAAGATCAATTTTACACATATTCCTACTCCGGCTAGGAGAAACCAAGCCAAGCAAAGAAGAAGGAGCGGCCGCCTGACCAAATGAACTTCAAATGAGCTGAAACCTTCCAGATCCATTCTAGACACCCAAAGGAACATTTCATATGAAGAGTACAAGATCCAGATAGAAGTGGAAGGCCTTCAAACAATCAGTCCAATTTTCTGCAGAAGCAAAACTGGAAAACTAGACCTGTGAGCAGTCCAGCAGAATTTCTGGCCCAACCACATGGATTGAAGCTCTGAAAATTGATCAGGATGATCTACACTCATAGAGGAACATTTGATATGAAGAAATCGGAGGCCCAATATGAAGTTTTCATGGAGAAATAATTGAAGGAATAAAGGGGCAGAAACTGACCTAAAACCAGCTCAATATTCACATGTTCATGTTTCCTACCCACATGAAGAAAGCTAGATGCTTTTCTCTTTTTCCTTGAATATATTTTTCTTCTACAATCTCTTTAATAGATCATCATCACTTCCATGTTGCTGCACCTTCATGCTTTGCTTTCATTTCATCATTTCTCTATCTTTTCCATATTTTACAAGTGAACTTAGATCCACTTTCATTATTTTTCTTCCACTCATCATTTCACTCTTCTTTTTTCTTCCCTATTTAAACACCTTCTCCTCTCACTCTCAATCACCAATTCCTGAATCCAAAACACACATTCCTTGATCCATTTTCATCTCCTTGTCTCTCCATTTCCTTTCATTTTCCTTTCCACCCTCTAGAGCAAACCACTAGTTCAAGCAAGGCCAAGGGAGAAGAAGAATTGCCGTGAGCATCATCCTCCATCATCATCCTTGAAGCTTGCTTTTGAGATTCAAGAGACTACATCCTCAATTCGTTCATCTCATCTCCATCTCACGGTGTAATCCGATTCTCCTTTGTAACCTTTGCTTTGATTTCGTTGGTTTTGTTCTAGTTGACATATATGTATGAACAAAGTATTATTTCTGGAATTTTTATGATTAATTGATATTTTCAGATTCATATCATTGTTCTTCGAGAGTTGCTTATGTGGGTTTGCTTAATTAAATTTGCGTTATAAGATATCCTTTGTGTATTAATCTTATTTAGGTCGACACTTATAGGGTTTATGCATAATTGTTGCTAGGTTTAAGAACATGAAATCGACTTTTCGTTTTGTGTAAACTTAAATCAAAGTAGTAAAGGTTTTGTACAAAGATCGAATTTAATTAACGAGGATTGCAATTAGGTGGACTTTTCCATACTAAGTTGTACACTTGAGTTGATAGCCTTTCTCTATGTGTAATGCATTAAACATGTTGTGATTAACTAGCTTTCTAGTGCTTGAATGCATGTTTGATAGGATTGATCTAGGTGCTTTCGCTTAGGTTAATTAGCATTGAAAAGTAAAATATGGGAAATTGTTTGCTTTTAACGTTTCACATGATCAACTCCTTTCTCATGACTTAGATGAACAATATTAGGGTTTGAATCAATTTTAATCATATGTTTCGATTTTGATCTTTGTTCTCTCATTCCATTCGTATTTTTATGTTTTTGCATTTTAATTATTTTGTTAACTTAGTTTTATTTTCGAAAATCCAAAAACAAAATCCCCCCTTTTTTCGTAAATAATGTTTATAGTTGTGAATATATTTGTGAATATTATACTTTGTTTTAATTTTAATTGTTTAATTGTTTGACAATGACAGGTGTACCCTCAATCCCCGGAATAGAACGATCCCTATTTGCTTATACTACTAACGATATTTTCAGGGTTAAATTATGCGCTTGCTTTTAGCGACATCAGTTCGTGGGAGGCTCCTTGATCCATCTATGGTGTTTGTTTCGATCGGTTCACGTAAAACTTGGTTCAACTCAGTCTGGATTACTGTTCATATTTTGTGAGGTAGTTTTCGACCCTTTATGCTTGTTTTCTGACTTCAAGCTAGTTATAAAAGTTCACAAGCACGTTTAGATGAAGAACTTTGATGTTGGGAGTTTTGTGAAATATTGAGTTTTGGCCGGCGGCGGTGCGCCACCTCCTGTGGCGGCGTTCCGGCCACTTAAGGAACTGTTTTTGGTATTATATATGTTCTACTCATTGATATGAGCGTTTCGATATATAATATGCAAATTTTGGAGTTCGAATGGATTTGTTATGATTTTTGCAGTTTCATACCGATCGATTTATTTGATCCGTGAGGATTCGAGCGTCCGATCGACTTGTGGTTTGGTCACATCGATCGTGGACGTATTTCGGAGACTTTGGGAGGTCTCGGATGTGGTTTTGCCTCGATTGGCGCCACTTTGGGGATTTTAGTTCAAAACAGGGGTTTCGAACTTAAATCAAATGTGAATCATTACTAAGTGGAAACCGTATGTAATTAGGTACTTGACGAAGTATTTGGACGGTTATTCTGTGGTTTGACTACTTATTCTGCATTGAAGACGTAGTAGGAGTTTCGAGGTGAGTAATCTCACAAGGTTCTTTATGAACAGAATTACTATTATCGTTTTGGCGTTAATTAATTAACTGCAAACTATAGTTGGTATTAGTAGGCATTCCTGAGCGAATGACTACGTATATATCTATTTACATGAAATATATATATCCTTGTGGATGATTGTGATGAATAATAATATGCATGATGGTGTTCATATTATTGTTGAATGTGACTTTTTAGGAAACAATATTGTGGAAAAAGATGTTTTCTATTGTTTGAAAAGTATTGAGCTTGATGTTACATTTTTGAGTCAAGCGTGACTCATTTTAGATGTATTGGTCTTTGTACCAAGGGTCACAGATGGTGAGCAGGGATTAGGAAAGCCGAAACTAGATGTTTGTAACGTTTTTAGGTCGGATGCGACTTACTTAACGTTGACCTTAAGACCAGATAGGGTCTAAGAAGATCTTATGTCACAGATGGTGATGGATCACAAATAGTGACAGGTTGCAGACGGTGACCTTGATGTTTGATTTCATGACCAGATGGGGTCTGAAGATCATGTGTCACAGATGGTGACAAGGCACAAATGGTGACCTTAATGTTGATTTTGAGACCAGACGGGGTCTAAAACCACATGTCACAGATGGTGACTGATTTGATGCCTAAAATGCAACTTACGCGCAACAAGGACACGGTCATCAAAGAATTGGGAAATATTTAAACCCGGAAATATCGTACCTCGGGGATCTTGAGCTAACTCAAATCCAATGGTTTATGGGTCACAAAAGTCACTTGCTAAACTAAAAGAAAAATTGTAAAATGGCTAAGTGAGACACCAAGTCTCACACATGCACGGCTTAGGTCTCCCGAAGCCAAAAAGTAGCCAAGAACTAACCAAAATAAATTGGTAGGCTCAAAGCCTTATGGTACTTACAATGAAAAATGTGAGCAAATATTTGGGGGAATTAATTTTTGGTTTTGGAAATTAAAAACTAGGAAATTAAAATTTGCAAAAAAGTAAAGTGCTAGAAATTTAAAGGTTTGGAAAACAATGGACAAAATTTGGGTACTAAAGCATCCACTCTAGCAATCATTTACCGTAACAACACAATTTTGGCACACAACAAAAGGGAAATGGCGCAATCCCTAACTCTAAGCCGGATTAGGGCCTTAGAGTGATAATGCAAATCCGGACTAGGGCATTCACATTCTCATAGTACAAAAAATAATGTAAATCCCGGTTAGGGCATTCACATTCTCATCGCACACACATTAAGACCGGACTAGGGCTCCTAACATGCGTAAAATGGCATTAAGTCAATTTTTAGAGACTAACAATTTGCTCACGACAACATGCTCATTCATAAAATCAAGCCACTAATTAAATGAATTTCATAATGAGGACAAGAACTAGTCATAAAATTGGCCAAATTCTATAACAAATTCCCATCGAAAATTACGCAAAGTCATGAACAAAAACCACATCACACTTTCATTAAGCACCAAAAATTAATGTCATTACATGGTAAAAATTGCTAGGGCATCAAGCCCTAGACCCAAATAAGAAACTACTCACAATCCATCAACATACCCACAAAGAAATTCATCAATTACAAGAAATTAAAGCAAGAAGAGAGTAAAGAAAAGAGAGAGACCAACACTAATCACAACAACACTAGAGAGTGAGCATGACTAGCTTGGAATTACACTCTCTCTTGTACCTATAAATCTGGAATTATGAAGAATTGATGAACTTTGGGTGAGTGATGATGAAGAATAGTTGAGAGGAGAGGGAGTGCTGGTAGAGAGAATAATGGGTAATTGAAGGAATCTGTGGTGCGGCGCTGGAAGATGCCTGGTGGTCGAAGGGGAAGGGGAATCTGATAATTGATGGTTGGGTGAGAGAGTATATCCCCGTCCGTCGGCTACTGTTGGAGGATGTATATATATATGGATCATTAGGTCGTGGCTAGTGTGAGGAAGAGAGAATATATGATGGGTTAATTAAGGTTTGTGGCTGCAGATCGCTGAGAGTGAGGAGGGAGATAGGACAGCCACGTGGCATCATGGGAGTGGTCAAGAAGGAAGGAAGAAATGGGCACGTGATGGTAGCAGACATGCTTAATTGAAACCAAAGCTTAATTAAGTGTAAAGTTTAATTAAACTAAGGTCTAATTAAGTAGGGTGCTGCATGCTAATGGTTGGAGGTCAACGTGCTTATTAATTAATCAAGCTAATGATTAATTAATACAACCTTTTCTTTCTTTTCTGCAATTTTCTTCTTCTCCTCTTCATCCACAATCTCGAATATTTCCATATATATTGTCAAGTGACTAGTCGGGTTTCGCTTTCAAACTTGCATTGACCATGGTTGATCGTGTCGACAACTTTGTCTTTTCGTCGGTAATCCTAATTAGCTTCACTTTCGCACGATTTCATCCGAAATCCACAACTCTGCTTATTTACTGCAAAATAAATAAAAATGGATTAATTACATTATAATTAACTTAAGGATTAACTTATTTCTAGTGTTTTAGATACAATTACTGAAAGGACCCGACCCAGGAATCACCCCAATTACCTGGATACGAGCCTGCGGGGCCCACGTTAAGCGAAATCCTACCGAAAATTCAGCAGAACCTCCCCTAAATATGGGCTACCCAAAAATTTCACAAACCTGGATATGATCACAACATTAACTTCTACTCAACCTACAATATCATATTTACAATCCAAGCACATATATTACATCCGGAAAGTTCAAATCCCATCATAACCTCCGTAAGCAACCACAATCCGAACAACATCATCCAACACATTCAAAAGAAAAGGCTTATCAGAGCAACACTAAAACTAAGCCAATATCATACAAGGTAGGTTAAGTAATAACCTACGGACAAAAACGGAAGCGCTGATTTCCAAAGTCCTTGAGCCTGGACACAATCTCGGCTAATCTGAAATCTGGGCATTTGAAAACGAAGGGCCCAGGGGAAAACATATAAAATCCATTAGAGTGAGTGGACAAAACCGAAACGAGAACCAAAACAATTTATGGTATGCTTCCCCATTTCTCTTTTTAACAAAACCATCATGCAGCGAGACTTCATGAAAATTTCCAACTCAATCTTTTTCCAAGAACTCATTTGATTACTAGGAAGGACTGCTTCCTAGGCATCTCATGCCATCGGGGAGGGACTGGCACCCAATGACTCATCGGAAGGGACTGCCAACCGGATAGGAGGCGGTGATTAGTTGGGACTGCCAACTAGCCACAGGTAGTAGACGGGACTATCGACTAACTACCTCAAGTCATCTGGAAGGGACTGCCAACCAGATGACACTTCGGATGGGACTGCCAACCGACCTGTAGTCTGGACAGGACTGCCGACCAGACTATTACCTAGAAGGGACTGCCAACTAGGTAAGATACGCATGCGCCAAAACTGGCCTCCTTGTCAATTGTTTCATTTTTAATCCTTTTCTTTCCATAAAATCACATTTCCAAGTTTAATACCATGTTGCATGCATTATTTAAATAAAATAAAGGTCCACTCACGAGTGAGTCCCGCAGCTAACCCTGCTGCCTGCCTGTGTCCTCCTCGCTCGAGGGCTCAGTACGTCCTGTCACAATAGAATAGGATATAATTAACCATATAATGAAATACTCTCAAAAACAACTCATTTCCCTCGGAATAGGCATCCGTTGTTCATAAATGGTTATAAAACTCCCACACTTAAATTCGGAATTAAATTCTATAATTCCTTACAATCTCAATGCCCTCCAACTCATACTACTCAACCGATTTTTAATTCGATTTCTCAACCGTTCAAAGACTTCACTTAATCTAAACCTTCACAAGGACCATTCGATAGCTAAATCAATTTAATCTCACTTCCTTCATCACAAAATACCACCAATTTATCATAAAAATCCTTTCCAAAAATTTCCACATTCTTTCTTAATTTTTCTCCTTTTCAAGTTCACAATTTCAACTCCAAAAATCTCCAATTCTCTCTACTTCCTAACAAACAATTCATAATAGCCCTTTACCAAGAGTTTTCACCCAACACTACAAACATGACAAATCCATCAACCATGTTCAACATCAAAATCCAACAAAAACTCAATATCCAACAATATCAAGTTTAACACAAAACTCAAAGTTTAAAACCTATACCAAACAACCTATCTATTCCAAAATCAACTTCATAACCCACACAACCATTCTACACCTGCAGCAGCCACCAAAAACAAGCAGAAATCTCCAGAAAAATCAAACAAGAACCCAAGAATTCGAGAGTTACTGTTCACGGTACTGTTCACAATCTCAAACACCTTCAAATCTTCCTCCACCGATCAAAACGAGCTGCAAAAAGGTTAGGAACACGTTCAGTACTTCCCCAACAACCAAAACCCCCAAAGAATCAGGCCGGAAATCTCCGGAAACCGGACATCAGAGCAAAAATCCATTTTTTCCCATTTCTGCAATTCTCCTCATATCTCCAAAACCAAAGCTACCCAAGGTGAAATACTTACATAGCTAGAAGGAGAAGGAAGAGAGGATCACGCCGTGCCCAAGCTTTCGTCCTGAGGTGGCCGGACGGCGACGGAATCGCCGGAGAGAGGGAGAGCAGCGACGGAAGAAAAAAAAGAAAAGGGGGGGTGACTCGGGTTCTACCCGTGCTCTCTCTCTTTTCTCTTTTTTTTCTAATTCTTTCCCTTTCTCTCTCTTCCATCTGTTTTATTCCTTCCTTACTACAAATAGAAGCTCACAAACAAAAGCCATGCCAAAAATAGAAATTTCTATTTTTGGTCATAACTTTTCCGATATAATTCCAATTTAAACAAACTACGTGTCCACGAACTCGATTTTTCGTATTCTACGACAATCTCAAATAAATTTCCTAATTTACCAGACTAAAGAAAAAGTCACTCCTCGGTCAACCACGGTAAAAAAAAGTAACTAATAGGTACGGGGCATTACAATTACATGCATAGAAATGCGTGTAATCAGTGACCAAGACAGGAAATAGGTAATCACGTCCGTAGCCGGACGAGTGGTTACGATTTCAATAGAGCTATAGTCTGTCTACTATGATAGCTTATGGGTGTAATGGTCAAGGTTGCAGGAGACTCATAGGTATGTAGTTTAAAGGAGAGTTCCGATGGTATTCTTCTTTAATTGTCTTGATGAGACTTGAATTGCTACTTGATGGTTAAGTTAGCAAATAGAACATTGTCACAGCGGTGACTCATGTTGTCCTTTCGGTGGAAAGGATATGGAATGTTAGAAAGAATCATGGTTGCATGTGTTCCTTAAGTAGATTGATGTGAGTTGTTGATTGATGTTCATGAGTTACTCATACAGGTTTGCAAAAGCTTACCGGGTTTGTTGTTTGGCAACCTCGGTGCACCATTCAAACGGTGTAGGGGTTAATCCTGCAGGTCAGGAAAATCGTGGCTGAAGCTGAGGTAGCTTGTTGGCAGCAGAACGGGTAGGAAGCAAATTTTGTTGGCTTTGCCAGTATATGACTTCCACTATGTAGTAAGCTCTGAGGAGCATTTACGTTTTATTTTGTGATGACATTTTAAATCGTAAATTTGTGTAATATATAACTCTGTGGAGCGAGTGTATAATAACTTGGATGGTTCAGTGCATCAGTAAGTACTTGTTTTAAGAGAAAGATGTTCCAGGTATTTGTATTGATGACTGGACGTTCACGCATGTATAATTATGAGATTATATATCGATTTTCATGTGTGTAAAATCAGGGGCGTGACAAAGACAACCACGGTTGAGTCCGAGGCGTGTAGTTGCAGCAGTGTTAGGTTTAGAGTTGCCACGCCCCTATTTTCAAGCACAATTATAAACAAATAACAATCACAAATACTCCAGGCGTGATGGTTAAAATACTAGGAAAATTTTTCTTTAAAGAACAGCAAGTAAAGATGTCCAACCCACAATGTCAATATAGACCCGTTCTTTAGTGTCATATATGACATTATACCAAGTTTATAAATTAAACTGAAATAACAATTCAATATGTAAACAACCCCACTAGACTCACTACACAGTGGAAGACTAACAAGTGCACACAACAAATAAACTCCTAAACTAATGACCGCAATGGCAAGGGACCACAACTCCATCACGTTCATCCTAACCTGCAGGATAGACCCCTACACCATTGAATAGTGCATCGGGTTGAAATAACAAACCCAGTAAGCTTATGAAAGCTCGTGTGAGTAAAGTGTGAGTAAACTCAAAACAATAAAGAAGAAACTCAAACATCTCAACCTAACAAAATTGTTATACAATTATTACAACAAACATCCAGTTCATATCATATCATATCATGCTCACGTACATTAACTAAAATTCTAAAACTCACATGCTTTGACTCTCAACTGATGCAACTAATTTCACAAATGTAAAACTAACAATCAAACTCCAATGATGTTTTAAAACATTAAAAACTCCAATAATCCAAAATCATCCTCCATTTATCTCAACCGAATCATTGTCACCTCAGTGACCTTTCAAAACATTAAAATCTCAAAAACCACTTTTCAAAATAACAAAGCACTCAAAATTCAAAATTTAGTAAAAAGTAATCCCTGCATATGAATTAGTTCAGGAGATCACATCAAAAGCACATTAAGTAAATCATAGTAATCCCTGCATATCGTTTAGTTCAAGAGATTACATTAAAACCAATCAATTCATAAAATAGTAATCCCTGCATATAGTGTAGTTTAGGAGATTACGAAAGGAAAACAAGCAATTCATTAATAAAAGTAAACTAAAAATCAATACCATTCATTTACTAATAACACCAAACACCACATCAACAATCTCAACAATAATCCATATCCTTTTCACAACAATCACCACATCAATTATCACTACCTTGGTACTACTGTATAGATTATCACCACTTTGGTTATCGCCATTTTGGTTATCATCACATGATATAAAAATTCACCACTCTCAAAACAATATCGAAAACCTTTACAAAATATTATTTTCATACCTTGACAGTATCACAAATCTTACATATAATCCTTTCAAAACAGAAATCAAACAACACTGTCACTTCTTTTCTCAAAATCATTTATTTTCTTTAAAATCACCTCGCAAACCAATAGTGATCAAGTCACGTAAAACAAAAGCTTTTCACTTCACCAAACAATTTCACTTTCAAATATACTTCACAATCTACTCAACAAAAAATCATTTCTAACAAATCCTTATTTTTACTTACCCATGAACCATTGATGATCAAGTTCATAAATTTTAAAACAAACATTTATTTGCAAGAAAATGATTTTACATTTAATGATTAATTCTACTAAAACTATCACATAACATATTCATCACCCAAAACAATGAGAGATTTACTCACCTCAAAATCCCGCTGCGTCTTCACACATAACCGAGACAAGCATAAAATCATCAAACTCCGTTCAATCACCTAATCACGTCAAGGTCACACTCAATACGACCCAAAGTACACAAGCATTTAAATTCGAAACACATGAACTATAAAATTGAATAATAAGTCAATCGAAGCAAAACTTCATCCAAGACCACTAAAGTCTCCGGAACACTCCTACTATCAATATGTCAAAGCTACAAGTCGATTGAACTACCGAATCCTCACGGATCGAAAACCAAGACAATCAAAAATGGTAAAAACCCTAACACATTCATACGAACTCCAAAAATTATGTATTAAATATCAAAACACTCGTATCGACGAGTAGATGATATATAAAACCAGAAACTATCCCTTACATAGCCGGAATGCCGCCAAATCGCTGCCACAGGTGGTGGCCTGTGGCGGCGCACCGCCACCAGCCAAACTCAAAACCACAATAATCAAACCATCCAGAAATGTTCATCATGAAGAGTTGAGCAACTTTCATACCTGAAGCTAAGCCTAGATCGGTCTAGATCATACTAGATCAAGCTTGCAAGATAGATCAATCTCTGCCATCTAATCAAGCTCCAAATTCGTTCTGCACCACTGATATTCAAACCTTGATCTTTCACTCCACACGCAAAATCGTCATTCCAAGTAGGTATGGAGATGATCAAGAGGAGGATGAGATTCTAGAAATGAAAGTTTTGAGCTCAGCGGTCGCCAGAGGTCAGATTTCTGACCGGGTTCCGAACGGCTTGGCTTTGGGCGCTTCGATCTCCACTTTCCGGAGAACCACCGTGCAAACCACTACCACCGGGTGACACGCGAGGCTAGTCTGAGTCGGCCTTGGCTTGTCCTATCGCCAAAGGTAGTCGGAAAAGAGAGAACGAGTTGGGTTAGGTCGGGTCGACGGGTTTCCGTCGGGTCTGAGGAGAGAGAACAGAGAGAAGCCAGGGGAGGAAAATGGAAAAATAGGAAATTCTGGGATTTATGAAAAAATCTCAGACTTTTTCCTATGAGAAAAATGCAGCTACCGTCCCCAAACTATGTTGCCAAGGCCAATTTGATACCCGAACTCTCAAAAGTATCAATGTGATACCTAAAGACGTATTTTGACATCAACGTGATACTTCCGTCAAAAATATCTAACTGCACCGTTTGTTTGCGAACATAGCAAGCATGTGGGCCAAAAAAAAAAGCGAAATGACCAATTTACCCTTTTTTTTGTTAATTCACTTTTTTTCTTTTCATTTCTTTTTCTTCTTCTTGTTCTTCTTGTTCTTATGGGATTTTGTTCTAGCCAAACAGCCGCATGCTCAGCTTCTTCTCCTCCGGCCAAGAAATCAAAGAAAAATGGCTTCTGCATCTTCTTCAACCTTAGTCTTCTTCTTCTTCTCTTTCTCCTCTCCTTCTCCTCCTCCCAAAACATCACCAACACTGCCATCATCCTCTCCAATTCCTGCTACAAATCCATGTTCTTGGCACTCAACTCCCGGCGGATGGACCCAAAACGAAAGTTGGGTGACATGATAAAAAAAAAAATCAAATCTTTCTGCACCCAGAAAACTATTCTGGGCACCCGGCAGACGCCCATGTCTTCTTCTCCGCCAAAACCAATCTCCTTCTTCTCCGCCCAGCAACTCTACTCTTCCGGCACAACCAACTGGGAAACCGGTTCGCTGCACACCAAATTCTGGCTAACCTTAACTCCACCAACCATATTCTTTCTTCACAGAAATCGTCACCCATTCACTGATAGCACCTTCGTTCATCAAACCCCTTCCTCCGCCGCCACAGCCTTAACGTCCTCCTCATCCACCGCCGCCGTCATGTCAGTAACAACAGCAGCAACAACCAATGGGGGACTATAAATTGATCAGTCAAGTAGTCATAATCACTGAAACAACGTAGTATAACTAATAGATGCACACAAACAATGGCTACTCGGTATAAATAACAAAGATATAAACATCAAATTTATTAATCGAAACGATATAACCCAATACATCTTCACTGATCATCAAAATAACACACCTACTAGATCTATTATCACAATTCAACTACCACCTCAAACGAAACTGAAACATTTAAACACACTTACAAGCAGAGCTTTTCACCATTCCTAGCACCTCCGGAAATGCGAAACTGAAAACTCTGTCACTGATTCCCAGCCAAAATAGACGCCTCCTCCACCAGCAATAGCACATAAAACTCATTCAACAGTAGCGGATCATTCCTCATCGTAATCAAGTTCCAAAGGCCTCATACTCCTCTAGAAACCCTCTTAGAGCATGACTGATCAGCTCTACATCGTCCACCATCATCGAAAACCCAGCCAGCTTCGTCCTGATCTCATCAATCCTCCCCACATACACATTCACCATGTAGCCTCCATTCTTAATCATCTGCAAATCTGACCTGTAGTTCATGATGTTGATATTCGACATCGATGTGAACCGCCGCTCCAGTGTTAGCCACAGGTCCCTGGACATGTCAGAGCAGATGATGTGCGGCAGCACCGACGAGGACAGCGTGGCGTTGATGATGACCTTGACTCCGGCTTCGTAGCAGCGCCAGAGCTTGAACTCGGAGGTGAGCTACGAGGTCGGCTGGCCTCGGGCGTTGAGGGAGAATTTGTCGGGGGTTTTGATGGAGCCGTCGACAAATCCATGGAGGCCGTGGGCGTTGAAGATGGTGGTCATGAGATGAGACCAGATGAAGTAGTTTGTGGATTCGAGGCGGATGGACATGAGATTGCATATGGATGAGAGGAGGACGGCTGGGGTTTCCGAGTCCCGGTAGGAGGAAGCGGCAATGGTTTAGAGAGAGCTCACAAATCCACAAATCCATTCCCAGAAAATAATCAATTGTGATAGAAAGGAGTGAGGATCAGATTGGGAAAGGGAGAGAGAGAGAGAGAGAGAGAGAGAGAGAGAGAGAGAGAGAGAGAGAGAGAGAGAGAGAGAGAGAGAGAGAGAGAGAGAGAGAGATCTTTTTTTTTTAATTAATTAGTAGAGAAAGACAATTTTACCCTTGATAAAAATATAACAGACGGCGCCGTTAGAGATTTTTGACAGAAGTATCACGTTGATGTCAAAATATGTCTTTGGGTATCACATTGATACTTTTGAGAGTTCGGGTATCAAATTGGCCTTGGCAGCATAATTTGGGGACAGTAGCTAAATTATTCTTTTTTCTTATTTATAGAATTTTCCCCAGTCTTCAATCGCAAATAACTTTCCCATACTAACTCTGATTTTCGCATTCCATATATGCACTAACTCGTATCGACGCGCTATACAACTTTCATGAAGGAAGTTTTCGGAGAAAATCAACGAATAAAAAGTCAACCTTTTGACCCCTCGAAAATAAAACGTTTCGAGAATTTATTCGTCTGAAATACTTTCACTCCACCCCTAAACCACGTAACGTAAAACAGCCTATTTAACAAATTTCAGAAAATCATCATAAATTAATAATGAATTTTTGGGGTATTACAAGAACCTATTTTGTTATTGTACTGCTGTTTGTAGTATGCTCTTAGCGAGCGTTTACATTTTCCTTTGATTCTTTCTAGTTTATGTAAACACTTAGTGATATAATATTTGACTCTAGTGCTTGAGTCTGTATTGACATTGTGGATTCAGTTTATTTTGTTGCTTAGTTGAAACGAAAAAAATTCTAAGCATTTAGGCATTCTGTTGAGTTATCACATTTCGGATTTGAATTTCCTTTATTCAAAATTCAATGCCTGACAAACATATTCTTCAATTAGTAGTAAAAAGCACCTCAGAGGGAGTTGGACAATTACCATTGTAAAACCAAAGAAGATGACAGTTATTGAGATGCAACCTCTCTCTGACTTCATGTTCTACATCTCAGACATGTACTATTCTACATGCTCTAAATTTGTACTCATAGATATGTAAACCCAGGTAACATGTCATGAGGGAGTTTAAACTCCCATTAATAAGCATAAATGAACTAATGGAGTAGACATGACACCTTTTCCCCTTAAAAAGGTCATGGAAAAATTCACAAGACTCCCTCACACCAAGGCTTACTAACATGTCATGAGGGAGTTCAAAAACTCCCATTAATAAGCATAAATGAAATAATGGAGTAGACATGACACCTTTTCCCCTTAAAAGGGTCATGGAAAAATTCACTAGACTCCCTCGCACCAAGGCTTACTATGCTTCCAATTTCTATCACTGATAGTCAAAATACCTACACAAAGTAAAGTTTTCATATATTTATACCTTCATTATAAGTCAAATCACCTTTCAATTGAATATTAGGAAATGAAAAGTGAACGATCAAAATTATAGCCTATAGGATTCCAATGTTTGAAAATAGGACTTTTGAAAGTAAACATATAGCCATACTGAACCTTCACAATTACTCTTCAAATTCTACAATTCCACAAACTATTCAGTGTTTGTACTAACAAAACATCAGCTACTTTCTGCTCCAATCATACATTTGAACACCAACTGTAGGAGAAAAGTGAAGTAGCACAAAGCCGTCACGCGACAATTTGAATGCTCCTAACTGCAGAAGACACCAAATTGACATGCTAAAAGTAGCACACAATTTAACCCTGCAAAATGTAGTTGTCAGTATAGAATAAGTAGGGATCGTTCAAGCCGGGGATTGAGGTTACACCTCTAATTGCATAAACAAATAAAGAATTAATAAAAGTCTAAAGTGTTATTTAAAAATAAAACAAAGAATATATATAAGTTAACGCAAATAGGGGGTTTTAGGATTTTTAAATTAAAAATTAAAAGAAACAAAAATAAAACTGTAAAATACATATACAATGGGTGAAACGCAAGGAACAAAGATCAAAACCATAAGCTTATGAAAGAAATCCGGTTACAATTCATATAGTTGGTTATCTATGTCATGAGAAAGAAATTGACCATGTGAAATGCAATTAATCTAAGTGAAAGCACCTAAATTAATCCTATTGAACATGTAATCATAGTATAGAAAGCTAGCTAATCAAGAACACATTCAACACATGAAGAACAAAGAAAAGATGTCAACCAAAGTGCACAACCTAGTGTGAAAAAGTTCATCTATTTGCGATCCTCCTTGATTGATTTTGACTTTTGTCCAAAGCCTTTACTACTTATGAGTCAGGTTCACAAAACTATTAGGTGAATTGCTTACCTAAATCTAGCTCCAATTACATACATATATCTTAAGCGTGCACTCAAAGAACACATACATAAAAAAGTTTTCTGTAAAACAAAATCAATTAAGCAATCTCACAAAAACCAAACTATAAAGAAATCACAACTTTTATTCAAACATAGAGACGAGCTTTAAACTTTTCCCTTAACATTATATGTTAACTAGAAATCATTGTTCACGAATTCAAACAAAGAAAAAACAAAGAGTTTAAAAGGAAAAAGATCGAATTACACCATGAAGGGATGTATGAAGAACATTTGTAGATGATGAACACTTGAAGAACTTGAAAGCAAGGCTTCAATATCACGGCACAAGGTGGAAGGATGGTGGCTAGGGAGGCTCACGGCTTCTTCTTCTTCTCCTCTTTGCTTGAAGACGCAGAACTCTAAAGACTAGAGAATGGAACAGAAAATTTGATGTGTGAAAAGAATGAAAGAATTGGTGCGACTTGACATTAGAATGGTGTATATTTATAGAGGATGGTAAGCCTTAGTCTCCAAGTCTTTTGGATCCTTCTTTTAATTTTTAGGAATTATATGATTGATCCACACATTTACAACCAATCAAATAAATCCATGTAAGCTTTTTTGCGTCAACCGACCACTGAGAAGTCTCTAAAATCTTGGAGAAGATATATTTTCCGAAATAATAAGGGATTTTTCTAATTTTTATCTTCTAATTTCGTTCAAATAGGAGTGTGAGCAACAAGCAACGTATCTGGACTTGATTCCATTCTTTCTCTATGTTGTAATCCCTTAAAACTCTCCAAGGATGACGTCAAATCCTTCTAGAATCCTCTATGCACAGTACATGTGCAATATTATTTGAAATATGGCGTTTCCGATGTGATTTGGGCCTCAAAACAGAAATTCCAGTCAAAAGTCAGATTCACGCGCAGCTTGACCTTCCTATACTAAATTGGCCATAACTTCTTTTAGAAAAATGATATTGATAAGCCGTAAAAAGTTATAGACTCTAGACATTCGAGATTTCCAACAATATAAAGATCATCATCTAGTTCATCCTGAGATGCTCTCAATGCTCTGTCGAAGTTACCTGACTTGCACAGGCAGATTTCCTAATTTGGCCTTTCATGCGTCTTTTCTCCTATTGATCTCAGGTTTCCTAGCCCCATCAGGACTCATTATGTCTTTAGGGCTCGTAGTCAAACAAGGACTTTTCACATGAAATGTTCTTGAACCTTCCAGAATTTTCTTTTGCTTTCCTAGTTCAACTGGGACTCCTTGTGTCATTAGGATTCCTTTCCCTGGTAGGAGTAGGTTTCCTAGTCCAACTAGGACTCTGCATTTTTGCCATTCTTCTTCATTTCTCCGAACATGTTTCCTAGTTGATCCAGGATTCCTACTTTGACTGGAATTCCTAGTCGGACTAGGAATAATCCATTTCTTCATTTCAACTCATTTTTGCGTCCCTTGTGCCTTCTGCTTGACATTTCCAACATCTCACATCCTTCTCGGTGCCTTTAAGCTCATTTCCTTGGCATTTACTCCAATGTACCTAAAAAATAGAAACTAACTTAAAATTGATTAAGTAAAGGAAATAACTAAGCAAAATATGAGGAGTTAACTATTAAAACGTCGCATTAAAATGCTACTATCACAAATCATCACATTAAAATCAATAAGCAATGAGATAAGGCATTACAATTTCCAATTAACAATTATCAAAATTAAGCGTTAAATACCAAAAATTAACACACTTGCCTTGTTGAATCATCAAGCAGAGCTTGCCTTGAACCTCTTGCTAAGCCTACTAGTTTCTGAATTATAAGCATATTTCTCAACAAAAGTCGTAGTCAGATTAGAGCAAGTGCTTTTTATCTTCTCCTTGGCTCTTTCAAGAAATGAGCTCACATTGGTCTTATTTCCTCATCATTAGTAGGCAGTTTAGAATCCCAATGTCTGGACCACTAATCCACTCCACAATGAACCTGCAAGTTATACCTATGCTTCTTCAGCACAACCTAACCAAAACAAACAACAATAAAAACACTATGACATCTTCACAAACCCACAACTGAAAAAAGGGACAGAGAACCAAAGTGCTCACCATGGTAGAAGCGGCGGTCATCGCGTTAAAACAAACAACGGCGCAGAAGACTAAGCCATTATTTATTTTCTAACCCAGGACCTCACTGCGTCGACAAATCAAGTACCCACAAATCCCCAAATCCAGTAGCCTACAAATCGAATAAACGTGAAACCCCCCAAATTGAGTAGACCACAAATCCCCAAATCGACATTGTAAACCCAGAGATCGAAGAGCCCTAATCTCTAGTAGATCAAAGAACCTCCTCCTTCTTTCCAGTACGCATAATCCTCCTCCTTCACAAATGGAACCTGAGTGAGAGTTAAGTCAGGATAATAGAACCCTAATCTCGGCTGTGATGTGTGTAGGCTAAGGTCATGATGTAGATGGAGGAAAGGATTATGGAGACGATAGGGAGAGAATAGCGATATGGGAAGAGAGAGAGTAAAATGCGAGAGAAGATGATGTTTTGAGGAGAGATGGTTTTGAGGAAACGACCATTTTTGTCTAAGTGGCTAGAGACAAAGTCAATAGCTGACTTGGATACACATTTACGCAAGCGCACGTATCGTTGTCAAGATAGGGAAATATTATGCCCAAAGTTTATCGTACCATGGGGATTAGTGGCTAACCCACAATCCTTGGGTAATCGGAAATAAAGACACTTAGCAAACAAAAGAAAAAGAAAAATAAATAAATAAATAAAAATGCTACTCTAAGGCACCAAGCCTTAGCAATGCTCGGCTTTGGTTGCACTGAAGCCTAATCAAAACTAAGACCTAGTGATGACTATTTACAATGAAGTAGGAAATGTCACCGAAAATGTAATTTGCATTTCTAACAACTAAAGTGCAAGAATTTAAATGGAGAATTTAATTAACAACTAAATTAAATAAAGCAAAGAAAAGTAAGAAATGATATAGATATGGGATTGGTAGTTAGGGATGATTCCTAACCCTAATTCAATGCTCTAGATGCTAATTTGATTTACGTGCAATTTATTAAAGATGGTAGAAGCCGTACCCAAGGCTTTTCAAGGCTCAAGGGCCGAAATTCCCTTTCATGGTATTCCTACTACGGTTCAAGGGCCATAGGAACTCACTTGACATGAATTAGAGCCGGTTCAAGGGTCACTAATTCACATCAAGAGGCCTAGAGTTCGAGGAATTAGGCAACTAAGCTCACCATAATTGCGATCAAGCTAATCATGTAGTAAACCATGCTTGTATTTCCCACGATTATTAAATCGGTGTTCTAGCTCTAAAATCTAAGGATGTCATCCCCTAAATTTTAATCTAGACTTAATAAAACACATACCCAAAAGTTGACGATTCCTAAGCATGCATTCTAATCAATTATCACAAAACACAAGCATCCAATAATTAACAAATTTCATATATAAATTAAATTAAGCATCCATTACATTAAATTTGGGCTAGGGCACACAACCCTAACCCCCAACAAGAGTCTACTCACTACCCATCATAATAGACTTCAAATTACAACATCAAAATAAAAGATAAAAGATAGAAGTTGTGGAAAACCACAAGGAGTGGGTTTGACAATGGAGGAACCAAGCCAAAACCCAACCACCTAGAGAGTGGTTTCCACACTACCAAACTTAATCCTTGAAGATGGAGAGCCCCTTGAAGTCTTGTAGTGAAATTTCTCTTGAGTTCTCAAAAGAAAAATAGAGAAAATATAAAAGGGAGGTGGTTGATGGGAGAGGGCAGCAGCCCTCCCCCTTTGAAAAGTGGAGTGCGGCGCTGTTGGTCTGCTGGGAGAAGGGAAAATTCAAATTAAAGGGTGAGGTCGTGGTTTTTAAAGAGGAAGAATAAGAGAGTTTTTAATTGTGTGGCTGTTCATGATTGCAAGGAAAAATAGGAAGAGATAGAGACATGTGGCAATCGTTGAGAGGAAGGAAGGAAAAGAAAATGGAAATAAAAGAAAGGAAAGGAAAAGGCTGCACGTGGGAAGGAGAATGGATCAGCTATGCTGACGTCATGATGACGTCAGCAAACTTCAATTTTTTTTTTCCTTCTTCTTCTTCTTTTTTTTTCTTTCTTTTCCTCAATTTTTCTTTCTTCTCTTCTTCCTCAATGCACTTCCACACATTATCAGAGATGGTTTGATTCCGCTCCCTTGATGGTGTTGACTACGGTTGACCCTCGTTGACTTTTGTCCTTTTGTCGGAAACTCCAATTTGCTCCAATTTCGCACCATTTTCTCTCGTTTCCTCAATTCCGCTTATTTTCTACAAAGTAAATAAAAATGGATTAATTACATATTAATTGACATGAGGATTAGCTTAATTCTAGTGTTTTAGATATAATTACACGCATATAAATGCGTATAATCACACCCCCACACTTGAACTTTGCTTGTCCCCAAGCAAACTAAATGTAAATTAATTGCCAAAAATCTATTAACTCAAACATAAAGAAAGTGTGGTATTAGCCTTTCCAACCATAATCGTCAGAGAACAAATTATGTACATGACCATGAAGTAGATGTAAGCACAACATAAGATTTTTGAATTTGTGAGGCAATTAAGAAGCACATGTAATAGATGCTCAAGTATATGCATGTGTTGACCATGTGTCATATCAATCCACCACAATCAAATAGGCATATAGAAGACCCGATATAACCCGCTAAACTCACATAGGTTCACTACATATTACCGCTCAAGTGTTTAGGGGCTATATTCGTTTCACTCAAAAGCATTTTCACAACACGCGTCACCATATGCTTGCTCTTTGATCTCATCTCCGCTAGGTAACCCACAACATTCAAGATTAAGAGGTTTTTTATTTGGTTGTAATGGGGCTAAAGGCAAGTGGCAATAAGAAATAAAGGATAGGGAAAGACAAAGTCCATGAAAATCGGTGAAGCAACTCTCTCTTGTAGAGATTTAAGACTTTGCTTACAAATGCTAACTCACTCACTCTAATCCCAATGTACAACCCACACTATACTACGTAATACTTTTTCCTTTCTTTCTTTCTCTCTCTGTTTTTTTTTTTTTTTTTTTTTCACACAACTTCTTTTTTTTTTTTTGAACTTTCTTTCTATTTTCACAACTTCTTCTTTTTTAATTTTTTTTAATTTATTTTTTTTTTTGAGAACTTTCTTTTCTATACAAATCACTCATCTCCACACTTATTCTGTTGTAACCTCACACTTTTGACTTTTTCTTTTCTTTTGAAGCACTCAAACATAAAGTCATTCTCTCGAATCGCTTCACCAACTACCACGGAAGGGTAGGATAAAAGTGTTTAGGCTAGGTAGGGATTTGTGGTAGTAATGAATAAAAAGGCTAAATTATAAATAGGCTCAAAGTGGCAATTTAGTGGTAAATATTTTTGGGCACATGCTTCTTTGGCCATGGTGGTATATAGTCCTAATGCCTCCATCCTTTCTATCATGTCGCAAGCTAAAAGTAGCATCGAGAGGTCTCAAGCAAGTTCTAGATACGCAATGTTATGAAATTGTACACACATGAAAGAAAAAGTGAATGAACAATGCATACACTATGGATATTAGGCTCAAAAGCTCACAAATAAGGCATGCAAGTTAATCGAATAATCTATATGCTTCTCTAACTATGATTAACGAACCTAACATAGGCTATATGCACACATATAGTCAAGCATAGATCACATATGCACTCAATTACAAAACAAATTCAAAGTCCTAGATCATGCTTAATCTATCCACAATCATAACAAGTTAAGTCCATGGCTCGTCATTGGGGTTGGAAAAGGCATTAACCACTAAAATATAATTACATAAAGCTAATCTAATTTTAATTTTAATTTTAATTTTTTTTTTAAGTAGGCACCCGAGCCCTCACCCCCACACTTAAAACCAACATTGTCCTCAATGTTGTAAAGTGAGCTCGAAAGCTAAATCAATGTCGGAATTAGGCATGAGAGTGAAGTCCGGGCGAAAGCACAAAAATTAACTATGAAAATAAAAATATAAATGCGGAATAAAGTTACGGAAAACCCCCTTTGTTGACCCTCCATTGCTCACGACCTTCGGAGAAGACTAAAATAAGACACCAACTTCAAGGCACAAGGCCTTGACTTCCTTAACGTATGCTCCATAATAGCTCAAGGTGCTCAAGAAAGATCGACTCCATAGAGAAATATATAGTGTCCAAAGAGCAATGTGTCACAAATAGGCCACCAAAGAATAAGGACAAGGTCCTCCATTAAGATCACAGGCTTTGCCACCTCCAACAAACCTCACAACATCCATATAATGACCTCCATTGAAGAATCGAAGTGTAAGAAGTCCAACCACCCCTAGTGAACACAAACTAGTGAGTGCAGAAAGCTTCCAGCAATGACCTTTATATCTTCAAATGCCCATATCTCAAACTCAGAAAGAGATAAATAAGTGAGACCACTTGGAATGGAAAGTATACTCAGAGAGCTTTCTATCCATATAAAGCGAGATACCTATCTCCAACTGAGATGAAAACCAAAACTGGTCAAAATTGCCGATATGTCATGAAGACTTCTTCTGACCCTCAGTCACCAACACAGAAATATCTGAAGCTCCAGTGGTGCAAAGAGGGTGAGACCAACTGGATATAAAACTAGACTCATGAAGCTACCTTTGGTTAAAATTTCACGTGAAAATTAATTATGAGTCAAAAATCGTTGGCCTCCAAACTCACTGATCTGTTCTGCAGTTTCTGCTGTGCCCTGTTTCTGACCTCTGTCACTTGGAACACAATATCTGAAGCTAGGAAGGTTAAAATCAAAAAATTTTTCTTCTGTGTATAGAGGACATGTGAATATACATCCCTGAAAAATTTTAGCTCCAAATAGCTTGATATATAGAGGGTATAGATTCTCAAAATCACTCTACAGTAGCTATTTCTGTTCTGACCCTCATGCATTGACCATCAAATAACAGGATCTCCAGTGACTGAAAGTGGCTCAAATTTTGGCACAGAATAGTAGACATATAGGAGAATAGCTTCAGAAAATTTCAGCTCAAAATAACATGTATAATAGAAGCTATAGTCACCCAAATTCAACTGAATTTTCAGGACAGAAACTGCTCACTCCAGAATTCATTCTCGTTCACATTTTCAACTCCATACACCTCCCATCCTCCCAAAAATGACTCAAAAGCTTTATTCAAAACAAAAATAAGCTACAAAAGAAAGAAATACTACCGATGATGTGCTAGGGTTGCCTCCCTAGCGAGCGCTTTGTTTAAGGACTTCATTGCCGGTCCATAAAATGTGAGCTTTGTTAAGGTGGATACTTCTCAAGTGCGACCACCCTATTGTTAGGGGCTAAGGGACTCCTTGACATGTCATAGAGACAAGACCAAGAGCTATCCATGAAGATTTCAATGGGTGACCAAAAGTGTAGCTTCTTAATCTTCCTCCTCTTCTCTATTTTTCTTCTATAAGCCAACCTTGTATTCTCCTTCAAAAGTGGTGTAGAAATGATGCTCATAGGAACAATAGGTGGTCGAAGTTCTTGAGAGTGATGGGGAAGGGTTAGTGCAAGTGCTCCTTTTCCTTTCCAATCCATCACCTCATTGTAGAAACATTGGTCACTAAACGGTGGATTGAGAGGTAAAAGTACCTTAAGCTCAATCTTCTCATTAAGTACATAAGTGCTCAACGTTCTACTCTCCACCTTGGGAAGCTCATGATGGATCTCCATGGATGTGAGAGGAGAGAAAGTCCTTGGCTCTTCAATTTCTTTATCATCACAAGGTATTGAAGGACTTTCTTCCTCCTTGGGAATATCGGCCTCAACAATTAAGGGAATATGGTGTAAGTCTTCATGCTCCACATCCTCCTCACTAAACAAGTTATCCTCTTCTTCGGAATCATCTTCATATTTCTCTTCTTCATTGTGAAGATTAGATTTCCAATATTGCACCGGTTCCTCCAAAGTGTAGTCTCTCAACCCACTTGCTTCAAAATTTCCATAACCAAGCACACTTTCTTGTACATGAACATCACCCTCTTGATCATGAAGAGGCAACCCTTGCTCATGATGCTCAAAATATACTCCTTCTCTTGAATTAGGCTCCACTTGATCAAAGAAAGAATCTTGCTCATGACAAATGGTGAATGGTGGCTCTTGCTCAAGACTAGGCTCAAGTTGCTCATTGGAATGTGAAGTCATTTCTTGAGAAGCTTGCAATTGAGCATTAAAGGCTTCCAATTTAGCATGCAATCGAGCTTGGGAGGCTAGACATTGAGCTTGGGAGGCTTGCAATTGAGCATTGGAGGCTTCCAATTGAGCAAGTTGTTCTTCAAGTGATGGCTTCCTAGGCTCAAAAGCTTGCTTTTGTGGATATGCTCCGGGTACACATGTCTCTTTATCCATCCCCATCTTGTACTCATACTCTTGCATAAAATCCGGGTATTCAAATCTCAAAGAACACTCAAATGGTGAATGCCACGGAGAATTACACAAGGCACAAGCTTGGTTGTAATAAGGCATAGGACTCTCGGCATATGTATTCCATTCTTGATAACCTCCACTATAAAAACTTTGTTGCTCATATCTCCTACGATCATCACATCCATAACTCCATCGATCCATATCTCAAGGTGATAATAAAAATAAGTACCTATGGATTCCCAAGAGTGAGATTAGTAACCAACAATTAAAAAGAAAATAGAAAACTAAGCACAAAAAACATAACAACTAATTAGAATAACAATTTTTTTTTTTTTTATAACAAAGAAACAAAAATATGCCAAAGTGACCTAGAACCGATTTACCTAGGGATTAAGGCTATTAAACCATAATCCCCGGCAACGGCGCCATTGACTTGGATACACATTTACGCAAGCGCACGTATCGTTGTCAAGATAGGGAAATATTATGCCCAAAGTTTATCGTACCACGGGGATTAGTGGCTAACCCACAATCCTTGGGTAATCGGAAATAAAGACACTTAGCAAACAAAAGAAAAAGAAAAAAAAAAAATGCTACTCTAAGGCACCAAGCCTTAGCAATGCTCGGCTTTGGTTGCACTGAAGCCTAATCAAAACTAAGACCTAGTGATGACTATTCACAAAGAAGTAGGAAATGTCACCGAAAATGTAATTTGCATTTCTAACAACTAAAGTGCAAGAATTTAAATGGAGAATTTAATTAACAACTAAATTAAATAAAGCAAAGAAAAGTAAGAAATGATATAGATATGGGATTGGTAGTTAGGGATGATTCCTAACCCTAATTCAATGCTCTAGATGCTAATTTGATTTACGTGCAATTTATTAAAGATGGTAGAAGCCATACCCAAGGCTTTTCAAGGCTCAAGGGCCGAAATTCCCTTTCATGGTATTCCTACTCCCGTTCAAGGGCCGTAGGAACTCACTTGACATGAATTAGAGCCGGTTCAAGGGTCACTAATTCACATCAAGAGGCCTAGAGTTCGAGGAATTAGGCAACTAAGCTCACCATAACTGCGATCAAGCTAATCATGTAGTAAACCATGCTTGTATTTCCCACGATTATTAAATCGGTGTTCTAGCTCTAAAATCTAAGGATGTCATCCCCTAAATTTTAATCTAAACTTAATAAAACACATACCCAAAAGTTGAGAATTTCTAAGCATGCATTCTAATCAATTATCACAAAACACAAGCATCCAATAATTAACAAATTTCATATATAAATTAAATTAAGCATCCATTACATTAAATTTGGGTTAGGGCACACAACCCTAACCCCCAACAAGAGTCTACTCACTACCCATCATAATAAACTTCAAATTACAACATCAAAATAAAAGATAAAAGATAGAAGTTGTGGAAAACCACAAGGAGTGGGTTTGACAATGGAGGAACCAAGCCAAAACCCAACCACCTAGAGAGTGGTTTCCACACTACCAAACTTAATCCTTGAAGATGGAGAGCCCCTTGAAGTCTTGTAGTGAAATTTCTCTTGAGTTCTCAAAAGAAAAATAGAGAAAATAATGGAGAAAATATAAAAGGGAGGTGGTTGATGGGAGAGGGCAGCAGCCCTCCCCCTTTGAAAAGTGGAGTGCGGCGCTGTTGGTCTGCTGGGAGAAGGGAAAATTCAAATTAAAGGGTGAGGTCGTGGTTTTTAAAGAGGAAGAATAAGAGAGTTTTTAATTGTGTGGCTGTTCATGATTGCAAGGAAAAATAGGAAGAGATAGAGACATGTGGCAATCGTTGAGAGGAAGGAAGGAAAAGAAAATGGAAATAAAAGAAAGGAAAGGAAAAGGCTGCACGTGGGAAGGAGAAGGGATCAGCTATGCTGACGTCATGATGACGTCAGCGAACTTCAATTTTTTTTTTTTTTCTTCTTCTTCTTCTTGTTTTTTTTCTTTCTTTTCCTCAATTTTTCTTTCTTCTCTTCTTCCTCAATGCACTTCCACACATTATCAGAGATGGTTTGATTTCGCTCCCTTGATGGTGTTGACTACGGTTGACCCTCGTTGACTTTCGTCCTTTTGTCGGAAACTCCAACTTGCTCCAATTTCGCACCATTTTCTCTCGTTTCCGCAATTCTGCTTATTTTCTACAAAGTAAATAAAAATGGATTAATTACATATTAATTGACATGAGCATTAGCTTAATTCTAGTGTTTTAGATATAATTACACGCATATAAATGCGTATAATCAATAGCCTTAATTAAGTTGTTAAAGGCGCGCTCTTTTTTCTTTTGTATTCATAATCAGACAATACATAGATTAAGTTAGGTTGTCTGATTATGTATACATTAAATTTGAGTTGAGGTTTCAAAGAGAGAAAGTTCCCGCTATGTGTAATTACAGTATAAGTTTTGGCGCTAGAGATAGGCATTTCTCATTCAGACAACATAAATAAGTAATTTATGTTGTAGGAGCTTATAATCATCACATATATGTCAATCAAAATTTGGAGGCACATCCAAACATTCCCAAAATATCTTCCTTGATCATACAACACAAAGTAAAAATATGGTGTATGACATTTTGTAAGTTACACTCATATAATGAATATAACTATTCTGTTGTATTATGTAGTACAAATTTAGAGCCAAATTTAAGTCAAGGTAGGAAGGAAATGTGCATCTCAATTTTCTTTCATTCACAAAATAAACCATTATTGTAAGTGTTGTGCATTTACCTTTTAGCTAAAAACTTCTGAATTTTAACAGCCTTATACGACGCAAGTTTTTTAAATGTGTTGTATGATTCACTTTCCCTCATCACACACAATATTTTTTTTTCGTTGTACAAAAAGTGTTGTATGTTGAGATTATTGGCCTAGTGAGCTGTATTGAAGGAAGAGACTCGCTTTTCGATGTATTTGATGTCCAATGAGTAGACCTAAATCTACGTACCACCATGAGCGTAGCTAGCCTAAGGCGAGACGGGTCAATTGACCCTTCTTAATTTTTGGAAAATCTTTAATTAGTCTTGTTATCTATGAACCTTAATGGAATGAAATAAAATTGACCCTTCTTAATTTTTGAAAAATCCTTAATTAGTCTTAATTTTCAAAATTTAATACAAATTTATCTTAGGGTTTTTGTCAATTTACCCCATTTCTATAGATTTTTTTCCCACTTACCCCATTAAGTTTTTTTAATTCCCTCTTACCCAAAGCACTCTAAGGAGGTCTTCCCTAATACCCCATTAAGAATTTTTTTTTTAATTTTTTTTTAATACCATTTTACCCTCACCCCTTTGTTACTTAGAGAGAGAGAGAGAGAGAGAGAGAGAGAGAGAGAAACCATGACTTCGCCGAAGTTCGGTCACCCACCGCTGGATTCAAGCCAATTTCGTAGGAATCCAGTCACCAGTAACCGTATTCAGGCGAAGTTGGCAGGAATCCAGTCACCGGCAGCTGCCCACCGGACTTTTCAGAAAACCTCACCGGAAATGTTTATTGCCCCAATAGACATCTATTGGCCCCCAATTTAGGGGCAATAGACGTCTATCAGCCATGTATTGCCCCCCAATAAAACTTTTGGTTGTCAGAATATGAATTAATCTCTCAAAATTTAGACAAATAAAACTTTAATTAAAAAAAAACGAAGAGATTACATCATTTCAATAGACGTCTATTGGAGGCAATAGAAGACTATTGCCCCAATAGAACTTTTTATTTTTCCATTTTTTTCCCTTTGGGCCTTCTGCCCCAATTTTACCACAAAAAAATAAATAAAGAAATTGATATGGGCACCTAGAGAAAAGCTCTGGGCACCCAATCGGATTTCAAGACCTTGAACGTGAACGACACCGTTGCCGATCTTCTCACCACCTCGGAGCTTCCATCGTGAAGTTGACCGGAATTGGAGACGTTGGGTTGCTGGGCCTTGTTGATCAGAATCAGACTCAAATCGAAATTGGGGCTGGACGAAGTCGGAATCAGAATCGCGATTGGGCCTTACAGTTGAGTGTCTTCGCTGCAACCAGAGAAAGCTCCGATCTCTTCCTCCAAGCCGGAGTCTCCATGGCACGGCAGTGTCGACGCCGTGCTGGGAGAGAGAGAGAGAGAGAGAGAGAGAGAGAGAGAGAGAGAGAGAGAGAGAGAGAGAGAGAGAGAGAGAGTGGCAATGTTGTAGTTTAATAATTAGGCTTAGGGCAAAATGGTCATTTGATGTGAAATTGTGTAAGTGGAATAAAAATATGTTGCTGGGGCAAGTGGGATATTTTTTGCTCATTTTTGTGCTTTGGGTCAAGGACCCTTTATCTTAATTAGTCTTAATTATCCTTGAACTTTAATGGACTGAAATAATATTTTACACTATTAATACACTACATATATCCAATTAATACGAATCTTTTCAAGGTTCTCTTACTTTATTGATCGATATATGCCCATATGTGCATATTTACGATTCTTTGTTAATTAATATGCTAAATCGAAGTAACACATAGTTTTTACTATATTTATCGTTCATCTCAAATCCTAAAATTTATTCAACATGATTTAAGAGTCTTTCAATTTCTGCATTAGTACAAGAAAAATTACACTTAAATTTTCTTATACTAATTTTTTTTTTTAAGCAAAAGATTGTGTTATTTCTAGAGGATGATTGACAATGAGTTTAATTTGTTAGTTAATAAAGTTTGACTCTCCTAAGTGAGATTTTTTGCTACGTCACTGCGTACCACTATAGGTACTAACACATCTTTTTGTCTGTCAGATAACAGCAAAAGAGAATGTAATGTTCATTCTGACTTGAAATTAATGATATTGCGGCCCTTTATGGGTTTGATTAAAAAAAAAAATGTTATCTTACACATTCCATTCTATAAACTTTTCATATATAGCACCCGAGTGTAGTTCTGCTATAATGACCGAATTACGTCCACTATTATACTAAGAAACAAGACTCAATCCACATGTTTTTTCCTGACCATCTTGATATAACTTGGTCTAAGCCGGCTATGTCTTATTCTATGCATCTCTCTGTATATAAATATGAATATTGCTACTTGTTGCTATTAAAATGAAAAATTGGTCTGTATGGTTTGAAGAAAAAGTTCAATACATGTGAACCACATGATGCAAAGAATTACTTTTCAGTGTCTTTGTGAGAAAGTGAAAATTTGATGTCTCATAAGTGAATTGTATAAAATAACTTATACATACCTATGATTGTGAGGAGTACAAAGTAGAGTTGTGGCCATGTAATGAAAAAAAAAAGGAACAAAGAAATAAAAACAATAACTAAAAGCAAAACAATTGCCCAATACTATTTGGTCTAGTGGTATAAGTCTTCCCTTTGTAAGTGGGAGATTGTGAGTTCGACTCACAAAAAAAACTAGTCGTTGATATGATAAAAAAAAATAAAAAAGTACAACAATTCGCGCCAGGGCACAAAATAATAACAAAAACGAAAGGAAAAAACCATAACCCCTATTAAACATAGCCAATTAAGTAAGCAAAAAGTTGTCAGTACAGGTCTTGCAACAAATTGCTCTCTCAGTGATAAGCTCGCATGCTTTGAAATCTCTTTCACAATGTCATTAATAAATTGGGCTTCAGAAGATTGCCTGACATTTCAAATACGAAAAAAGCATAAAATGAACAACTTTTTGCCATAGATGTTGGATATGATATTGATAAGTATTTCAAAACAATTTTATTACAATAGTTCTAATTGGACTTCTAAATTTAAAATTTAGACCTCCATTTTTTCCTATTGTTATTGGACTTTGTCAACTTATATGAAAAGATAAATAAGGATAGAGAGAGAGAGAGATTAAATGTAAGTAGATTTTGTCAGCATATTCTTATAATGAGTTGAGAATTGTCCCCCAATCAATTAAACAAAATCATCAATTTCTTATAATGTCCCCCAATCTAATACAAGAGTAAATTTGGGAATGAGAATGAGTTCTTTCCAATATAGAATTTTCTTAAATCAACTGTCATTTATAATTTTGTATGGTAATTAAGAGTGAAATCCACAGGCTGCCTTCAATTTTTGAATTGGTTTCCTTTATTGTCTTTTATAAATTAAGTATGTTTTTTTTCTATCGAGTCATTTCCTTTATAATCTTACCAATATATTCTGTCATAGCTACACTGGATTGATCAACTTGGACACAACAAAATAGATTACCCGTATTCTCTTATCTATGGTACCACTAGCCTTTGCAATGACAAAGAATATGAAGAGCAATTGCTCTAATCAGAATTCTTCATGGTTGAATTGATAAAAAAAAAGAGTAAAAAATAATATAAACAAAATTAAAAAGACAGAGAAAAAAAAGAACAACAACAAATTGTTGAAGATATATATTTAATTGTTCAAGGGTGTTTTGGTAAAATTATGGAAGTGTACTTAGTTTTTTAAGTATTAAGTGAATTGGAGGTTTAATAAGTAGAATATGTTTGAATATCAAATTTGGAGATTCTAGAACCACCCATTTTATTATGATTATATACATATGTCATTGAATACCCTATGTTACCTCCATTAATGATTATTTCAAAAATGTCCATTTTCTTATGAGGTAGCATTTTCTTCCTCTTCCTTTGGCTTAAAATCTAGCTTTGTTCAAGTAAACCCTTATTTGTGTTTGGCCCAAACTCTAGGTTACTTGACCTAGTGGTAATAGGGTTAAATTAGAAGGATCTAGATTCCTATTCAATGTACGATTACTTTCCTTGTATTATTGAGATTCTATACATTGTAATCATCTATATAAAGAGGCCCCTATTATCAATGAGAATACACAGCGATTTTCTCTCAATTTCAATTTCTCTACAACACGTTATCAGCACGAAACCCTAACCTTGAAACAAATAGCCAAACCCTGATTCAAGAAGCTAAAAACCTTAAATCCGAATACAAAACCTTGAAGCTTTTTCTGCCTCCACCTCACACATTGAAGAACTCGATTCCAGGAATCCAGAACCGGCGGCGGCACCCTAAGAACTGGCCGGAAACCTACTGAACAGGCCACCGGAAGCTCCATACATCTTGCAGCAAATATTCCACCGGTTCACCATCTTCCGGACCTCCAATTTCCACCAAATTTTGATAGCAGAAGCCTACTGATCTGAAGTTTCAGGAACCGGAAGAAAAAGTTAAAAAACTGGCCTAAAAATACGTGAACCGGCCACCTGATCATCTGCGTCTTGAACTGGCAGAAAAGAAGAAGAGAAGAAAAGAAAGAAAGAAAAAAAAAGGGGAAAGGAAAAGAAGCCCAAGGAAGAGGCCCACTGATGCAGGCCCACTACCACGTCAGCAACAGGACCCACAACCACGTCAGCAGCAGGACCCACAACCACGTCAGCACAGGGACCCACTGCCACGTCAGCATCAGTGCCACTTCAGCCTTCCGGTCAACGCTAGTGAACCCCGGTCAACAACTTTTCCGGCGAGTTTTCCGGCCATTTTCCGCGTGACTTTTTCCGATTACTTTTTCCTGTCAAATTTTCCGGCGACCTATTTCGATGTATTTTTACTAAACGTTCCCTTTTTTTAGAGTTTTTAAATTTAATTTCTCTTCTTTTTCTGGGACTTACAACCTCTCTTCTTCTACCCCCCTTTCTTTATCATAGAGGAGATCAAATTAAGCCGAACTGTGGGGGTTCGTGCTCACTCCAAGCTTGGAGCTTGTAGAGTTCTCCAAACTTAGAGTTTGTTGAGATCAAACGATCGACCGCAAACATTATTGTTTCGATATAATCCAACCCCTCTTAGAATCGAATTTCTTGGAAGCGACTACTCTCGGAAATTCCTAATTTCTTGGAAGCGACTACGCTCAGAAATTTTATTTGTTTTCGTGGTAGCCTTTTTTTCGCTCTGAAACTAACCCTAATTTCTTGTTCTCTTGCAGAATGAGCAACCTGAACAAATTGGACTTTGCTCCATTGGGAATAACTAGCTCTGAATATCACATGTGGGTTCGTGATATCCGCCAGCATCTCAAGGCCGATGGAATCTTAGATATGATTCTTGAGCCTAGCCAGGACGTGCTAACTGTTGAGCAAGCTCAAGCTTTGGAAGCAAATAGAGCAGCCTTAGAGGCAAATAAGGCGAAAGCCATCATCCTAATGACTAGTCATATGAATGATTCGCTCCAGTATAAGTGTATGAATGAAGAAGACCCTCAGAAGGCTGTGGGTCTCACTCGAAGATAGATTTGGCAACGTCCGTGACTCCCTGCTTCCTGACCTAAAAGTGAGATGGCATAGCCTCCGCTTCTGTGATTTCAAGTCAGTTCTTGACTACAACTCAGAAGCAATTCGCATTAAATCCTTAATGGAATTCTGTGGTAAAGAGATCACAAATGCGATGTTGATTGAGAAGACTCTTTCTACTTTCCCCGTCTCTGCATTGATGGTTGCTAAGAACTATCGAATAGATGTTACTGCAAGACGAATCACAAGGTTTCATGAGCTCATTGGAGTAGTGAATGTGGCTGAAAAGCATGACAACATCCTTGTGAAGAACTATAATTCGAGATCCGTGGGAACAGAGCATATTCCAGAATCCAATTATAGTCGCGCCAAGCGAAACCCTAATATTAGGAATACATTTGGATGTTCTGGTCCATATAATCGCTCTACTTGGGAAGGTAACATCCAAAATAGGCTAACACGGAACCGAAGAGGTAAATGTGGAAAGAGAGAGGGAGGCAACGCCTCTGGCCATGTTGGTGGCGCCACCAACACTAAGAGCCATCTAAATGACGCTTTCAAAGCACCTCAATCAATGGAGTTTGAGCAAAGAGATGTATGTTCTCGATGTGGAGTGTCGGATCATTGGGCACATATTTGTAGAGCTCATGAAGAAATTGTCACTGCCTACAAAGCATATTGTGAAGCATGAGAAGCTCACTATATAGAACAAGAAGATCAAGAAGATGATCTAGAGTGAAGGGTTAAAGACTACAAATCTGGCTGGGATCAATAGATCGCCAATTCTGTTTAAGTCTTTATTTTTCCAAGAGATGTAATAGGCAACTGCCATATATTTTTGTAGTAAATGCCAATGGTTTAGCTTTTCTTCAAGGTAGGCTCACTTAAAGTAAGTGTGATGTCGAGGAAGGTTCTGAGATTAGTGATACTTAAGCGAGCCTTGCTCCATCGACATCTCTCTACTCACCTGTCACATTTATTTTGGAATTACCGAAAGAAGTTAGACGACTACCATTGTTTTGCATTAGCTATCATTTTGGATTAGATTTTGTTTAGTCAAAGAGACAATGATGTAACTCCGTTGGCTTATGAATAAAATTTCGAGTTCTTTATGACTCCATTTTGATTATGAGCATATGACTTTTGTGACTACGATGGCTGGGCCATCAGTATTAATGCAAGGACGTGGAATAGTCCAAGTTCCACTTGCCAAATGACACCTTAATTACTGTCACAGAAACTCTCCACGCTTCTAGGGCGTGTCACACCTATGAATATCTGACGGATTCCATGCGAAAACGCATGTAGAGAACGAAAATGAGTTCCTTTGCAATACCTCTAGTGATTGCAAATAAAGGCGCATCTTAGAGAAGTTTATGTGTCTCTTTAGTGGACTTTATGTCACTATTCGAGGTATTAAATCCAATAAAGTTATGAGAGAAGATCTCTTGGATTTAGACACATATTGGCTTTGTCACGACAGGATAGGTCATCCTGTTCATGATATGATGATCCGTCTACTAAAGACTTCACATGGACATCATTTCTTTCGAGCAAAACGAAGCATGAATCAAAAGTTGATTTCTGGATTAAGTGTGACCGATACAGCTGCCTAGGGCACCGCCTCCATCCACCACCAGCCTAAGGCTGGCGCAGTCCCTATCCATAACGCCATGGATAGCATCCATCATGGTGATGGCGCCCCATGTGATGCTGCAATCACCAACTTGCTTCAAATAGCGTTTCAGACACTAAGGCCTAACCAAAATACTCATTGGTTGCTTCTAAAGCCTCTCGCTCGTTTTACAAAGCCCGTTCCTTAGGGAAATTAGGACTAAGACCGTCCTATGCAAAGGAAATGAACTTACTCATTCTGTTCTTACATAGAATCCATGGGGATTCATTGGATTGATTCAACCAACTTGCGGACGCTTAAATATTTCTTGATGTTGGTTGACACGCAAACACGCTGGTCACGTGTTGTGCCATTGTCCACCTATAAATGCTGCTTATGCTATACTCCTAGCACATATCATATGACAACGGGCTCACTCCCTAGATCATCCTATTCAGTCAATTAGATTTGACTATGCTAGAGAGTTTACATCGAAAGACTTTCGATGGATATTGCAATGGGACTGATGTTGGACATCATATTCCCATGTACACACCCAAATGGTCTTGCGGAAATGACTTTGATGATAGTCCGGACATTGGCAATGCATACCAATCTCCTTATATCCACTTGGGGTGAATATTGCATGCAGCTATGCTAATTCGTCTATGACCCACACCACTCAATGTACCTCTGCGTTACAGATAGTGACTGGGTACAAGTATCGTACTTACACATATTTGAGTGCGTCATTTATATTCCAATTGCACCGCCACAGCGCTCTATGATGGGTCCATACAGACGAATGGGCAACTACGTTGGATTTGAGACTCCAACAATCGTCCTCCACTTAATACTCTTGCAAGGCAATCTCATTACTGCTAGATTTGCGGGTTGTCACTTTGATGAGACAGTCTTCCCGTAGTTAAGGGGAGATAAGAACACAGATGTTCAGTAGGAACGACAGGAATTGTCGTGGCCTGTCCCCACTATGTCTCATCTCGATCCCTGTTAAAGTGATGAGATCACACAAATATGCTGCAAACAAGCCTACAAGGAAGGACGTCCCTACGAGAGGACGTAGCGCCACCCTACATGGGGGTAGGCATGGCGCCAACGCCAAAAAGAGTGGCACTTTGGCGTTACAGGCCATGGCCCCAGCTAGGATGCGTGGGAGGCCCATAGGTTCGAATGACACTTTGGCACATTACAATCCTTTGATCATCAAGACTCAAATCTGTCTCATGAGAATCTTCCAGGTTAGGGTTATCGTTGGGAGACTCCTCAACATCAGAACCTATTCCTGAGAATATAGAGCTCTATGAAACTTACACTAATGTACTTGAGACGTGGGATAGAAACTCCATCATAATTGATGATGTAGTTGCGCATTTCGTTGTGCATGAGTTTATTGAGTCAGATGATATTGAACTATGCTCTGTTGATGAATGAATGACAACGTAGAGAAATTTGGCCTAAATGGAAAGATGCGAACCAGGTTCAGATGGATTCTCTAACGAAGAGGAAGGTTTTCGAGCTAGTGATGCCATCACCTCCTAACATAAAACATGTTGACTAATGGGTCTTCGTTAGAAAGCGTAGTGAGAAAAAGATATGGTAATCTCGCCTTATTGCACAAGGCTTCTCTTAAAATGCCCTGAAATTGACTATAATGAGACATATTCTCTCGTAATGGATGTCATTGCACTCCACTACCCTATCAGTTTGGTAGTTTCTGAATAACTGAACATGTAGCTTACAAATGTGGTCACTACGTATCTCTATAGGGATCTAGATATGGAATATACATAAAGGTTCATGGTGAACTTCATTTACCCAAGTCAAGTGGCTCTAGACCATGGAGCGCGTTTACAAAAAGGTTGAAACGCTCGCTAAAATGACTACTTAGGTCATTGCCCAAATCCACTTTCGAGAAACATGTGGCCAAGTGAACTAGGTTCGATCTGAGGACAATGTGGCAGACTTGTTTACTAAGTCATTGCCCAAATCCACTTTCGAGAAACATGTAGCAAGAATTGGCTTGCGGAAATTATCTGAACTCCCATGATTGTAGACATCAGGGGGAGACGCAGACATCAGGGGAGATGTCTACATGTTCACCTCGAAACGTGAAGGGTGTGTTGTGCGCTTTTTCCCCTTCGACCGAGGTTATTTTTGTCCCACTAGGTTTTTGTTACTCGGCAAGGTTTTTAATGAGGCAACGAGAGAAGCAACAAGGGGGCAACAAGGGGGAGTGTTCAAGTAAACCCTAATTTGTGTTTGGCCCAAACTCTAGGTTACTTGACCTTGTGGTAATAGGGTTAAATTAGAAGTGTGTAGATTCCTATTCAATGTATGATTACTTTCCTTGTATGATTGAGATTCTATACATTATAATCCTCTATATAAAGAGGCCCCTATTATCAATGAGAATACACAACGATTTCCTCTCAATTTCAGTTTCTCTACAACAAGCCTCAGTTTTTATTTTGTTATTCTTTTGTATCGTTTGAAAATTAGCAATTGGTTAACTATTTGAGGCACATGTTAGCTAATCTTCCCTAAATAAATTTGTTTTACCTTTCTTAATTTTGCTTCTAGAGCGATGACATGAGTAGTGGCGAAATCAGAATTTCATATTAGGTGGGACCTAATTTTTGTCGTTTTGTTGCTGAAATAGAAATAAGAATTTTATAATAAACGATAGAGATAAGAAAAACTTATCATATCTCTTAATTATACCACAAGTAGGTTCGTTATGTCCACCAACATCTCAAGGCCTAAGGAATCCTGGAAACAATTATTGAGTCCAATCAGGACGTGCTAACTATTGAGCATGCTCAAGCTTTGGAAACAAATAGAGCAGTCTTGGAGGTAAATAAGGCGAAAGCAGTCATCCTAATGACTCATCATATAGATGATTCGCTCCAGTACGGGTATCTGAATGAAGAAGATCTAGAAGCCTGTGGGTCTCACTCGGAGAACGCTTTGGCAACGTCCGTGACTCCCTGCTTCCTAACCTAGAAGTGAGCTGGCATAATCTCCGCTTCTGTGATTTCAAGGCAGTTCTTGATTACAACTTGGAAGCACTTCGCATTAAATCCTTAATGGAATTCTGTGCCAAAGATATGAGAGATGCGATGATGATTAAGAGAACTCTATGTACCTTCCCCATCTCTGCTTTGATGGTTACTAAGAACTATCGAATCGATGTTACTATAGGATAGATCACAAGGTTTCATGAGCTCATTGGAGCCATGAATGTCGCTGAAAAGCATGATAATATCCTTGTGAAGAACTATGATTCAAAACCTGTAAGAACAGAGCCTATTCCGAAGCCCAATTACAGTCACGCCTCTAAGGGAGGGCGCTAAGAGTGAAACCCTAAATCTAGGAACAATTATGGATATTTTGGTCCATATTCTCGCTCTAATGTGGAAGGTAACCGCCAAAATAAGCAGACACGAAACCAAAGAGGTCAACGTGGAAAGAGAGAGGGAGGCAACACCTCTGGCCATGTTGGTGGCGCTACTAATACTAAGAGCCATCCTAATAACACTTTCAAAGCGCCTCAATCAAGGGAGTCTGAGTATATAGATGTATGTTCTCGATGTGGAGCATCCGATCATTGGGCACACATTTGTAGAGCTCGTGAGAGTATTGCCACCGCCTACAAAGCGTATTGTGAAGCAAGAGAAGCTCACTATGTGGAATAAAAAGATCAAGAAGGTGATCTCGAACTAAGGGTGGAAGACTTCAACAGATCAGGTCAAGATCAAGAGACTATCGATTTTGAATAAAGTCTTTATTTTCCAAGATATATAATATGCAATTACCATATTTTTTGTACTAAATGCCATTGGTTAAATTTTTCTTCAACTAGGCTCATTCAAAGCGAGTATGATGTCTACGAAAGTTTTGAGATAAGTGGTATTTAAGCAAGCTTTGGTCCACCGACATCTCTCTACTTACCTGGTCATATATATTTTTTTTTTTTTGAGTTACCAAAAGAAGTCGAATGACTACCTTTGTTTCGCATTAGCTAGTTTCATATTAGATTTTCTTTATGGTTAAGAAACAATGAGTTGGCTTATGAATTAAATTTCGACTTCTTTTCATTATGACTCCATTTGAAATTCTGAGCATATTACTTTGTGACTATGATAGCTGGCCCATCAGGATTAGTTTTAAGGGTATGGAATGGCCCAAATTTCTCTTACCAAATGACACCTTGATTACAATCACAGAAACTCTCTACAGTCCTAGGAAAAATCGAACCCTATTGAGCTATACGAGCCAACGGATTCCTTGTGGAAACGCATATAGAGAACTACAAAGGAGTTTCTTTGCACTACCTCCAATGATTGCTAATAAAGGCGCATCTTAGAGAAACTTATGTGTCTTTCTAGTGGATTTTATGTCACCACTATTTGAGCTATTAAATACAATAAAGTTATGAGAGAAGATCTCTTAGATTTAGACACATATTGTCTTTGTCACAACAGGATATGTTATCCTAGTTATGATATGATGATCCTTCTACTAAAGACTTCACACAGACATCCATTCTTTCTAGCGAAATGAAGCAAGAATCAAAGGTTGATTCCTGGACTAAGTGTGACCGCTGCCACTGTCCCTAGCGCCGCCGCGGTCCACCATCAGCCTAGGGCTGGCATAGTCCATATCCATGATGCCATGGATGGCGTCCATCATGGTGATGGGGCCCCAGGTGATGCTGCAATCACCAACTTTGCTTCCAATAGCGTTTAAAATGCTCTGGTCCAACCAAAATCCTTATTGGTTGCTTCTAAGGCCCCTCGCTCGTTCTACAAAGCCTGTTCCTTATGGAAATCAAGACCAAGACCGTCCTATGCAAAGGATATGAAAATACTCATTATGTTCGTACATAGAATCCAAGGGGATTTTGTGGACCGATTCAACCAACTTGTGGACATTTAAATATTTCATGATGTTGGTTGACGCGCAAACATGCTAGTCATGTGTTGTGCCATTGTCCATTTGTAATGCTGCTCATACTACACTCCTAGAACATATCACATGAAGGGCTCACTCCTCAGATCATCTCATTCAGTCAATTCAACTTGACAATGCTAGAGAGTTAACATCGAATACTTTTGATGATTATTGCATTAGGACTGATGTTGGACATCATATCTCCATGTACACACCAAATTGTTTCACAGAAACGACTATGATGGTAGCCTGGACATTGGTAATATGCACCAATCTCCCTATATCCGCTTGGGGTGATGCAATATCACATGCAGCTATGCAAATTCGTCTACGACCCATCGCCACTCAATCTATCTCTGCGTTATAGCTAGTGACTGGCTACCAGTATCTCATACTTACGCATATTTGAGTGCGCCATTTATGTGCCTATTGTGCCGCCACAGTGAACTAAGATGGGTCCTCACAGACAAATAGGCAAATACATTGGATTTGAGACTTCAACAATCGTCTGCTACTTAATACCCTTGCATTGAATAAATAAAGAAATGCTACATCAAAGGTGACAACACCAAGCATAATCAGCAACAACATACTCTCCTCAAGATCAAAGTGAACCAGGTTCAATTGAGGATATTGTAGCGAACTTGTTTACTAAGTTGCTGCCTAAATCCACTTTCGAGAAACATGTTGCAAGCATCAGTTTACCAAAATTGTCCAAACTCCCACGATCATAGTCATCAGGGGGAGATGCAGATATCAGGAGGAGATGTCTACATGTATGGTCTTGAAATGTGAATGGTGTGTTATACTCTTTTTCTCCTTCGACTGAGATTATTTTTGTCCCACTGGGTTTTTGTTGCTCGATAAGGTTTTTGACGAGGCAACGAGAAGAGTATCACGTTTGGGCGACATATGGGGAGTGTTTAAGGATATCTAATTTATGTGTCTGGCCCAAACTCTAGTGACTTGTCCAAGTTGTAATACGGTTAGTCTTACAGATATCTTCTGAGATATCCTAATCATTGTACGATTTAGTTTTTTTTTTTTTTTTTTTTTTTACAAAAGGAGTGTTTTATCATTTGTCTTACGTTCCCATGCTTAATCTCTTGTTTTTTTGGTCAAATGATGATTCATTAAAAAGCCCAAGGCCAGAAATACAAATAGTAGGCCAAGCCATAAGCAAAGCCAACGAGCAAAGTTACCAAGTCAAGCCAAAGCAGAAGACAAGGGAACCATTGATAAAAGATAAAAGAAACACAAGAAAACTGGAGAGTTAGTAAAATGTATTACACCGTTTCCCATGCTTAATCTCTACTACAATAAAATGAAGTCTCTAAAAGCTTCATCTAATTTTGTACTGCCACAATAAATCCTGTTAATTATATGGAAGAGTTAGTCTAGTAAAAATCAAAATAAAATACATTAAGAAATGGTTCTGCTCTCACGCCGCCCTTGGCATCTTAGCACCTTCCTCCATCATCGATGGAGAGCTATTCCCATCTCATTCTCATCGGATTCATTGAGTGAGGCTATTGTCCTCCCCTTCAATAGGCCATGGCTTGGTTTTTTGCCTACGACAACCTCCGTCTCTCACTCCCAACCTAACTGTGGAGCCACATTGCTATATGTTCTTATGGGGACAGCAAATTGATCTGTTACTCTGCCTTTCTGGACTGAGACATCAAGGAGAGTTGGACGTCCTCGACCAAATCGTGCTCGTTTGAAATTGGGGTTGACCAACAGAGGTTTTGGTGTGTTGGAGGTCTTGCAGATGGCAAGCGGCTCAGGTAGGAAACTGCTAGCGACGAAGCAAGGATATAGCTTCTGGAAATGGTCGGATGTCGGAGCCTGGAACAAGGTAGTGCTTAATTGCGCAATTCGTTTCGTGGAGATGGTGGTCAGTGCGGGTGTCCATTCTTGCTAGAAATGCGACTCCAAGGGCCAAGGTTGGGTGACAGAGCTCCGATTTGTAGGTGTCGTGGTTAGAATAATGGTAGTTGTCTCGGCAGCGAGCTTTAAAAAGGCGATGGTAGCTTTGGTGACGGCTACGGTCAGATTGGTAGCAGAGAAGAGGTGGCTCAATGGTGCCAGGGTGCCCAACCTAAACTCTAAGTGGGAGCCCAAAGCAGGGTGGAAGCTTACTTGGCTAAGGGCTTGGATGTGGGCTCAAAGTTGGACTTGGGCTCTTTCATGGGTCAAACTGATGAACTCTAATTCTCTAGAGTTTCGTATATGGGATCCCGAGGGTTTAGATCCAATAGAATATGTTTATTTTAACATATGTGGTACTAACGAATCTTCTAGAGTAGTACTAAAGGAGGGTTCAAGTTAAAGGAGGGTTCAAGCTATTCTGTAATGGCGGAGTACTAGATGTTCAATGAGTGGACCTATCTCTATGTACCACCGTGCGTACTACCACATCTTCTTGTTCTGTCTATAGATGACAGCAGAAAGGTATGTAATGACCACTCTAGCTTGAGGCTAGCACAAATTTCTTATCGTTCATTAACACTCCACAATGTTATCTAGATGTGTTACATTATGATTGTAATCAACTCTATTGAGTTTTCTATTATATGAAGATGATTCTCTTATTCAAAAAATAATAATAATAATAATTAAAGAAGTAATACAGAAGAGAGAGAGAGAGAGGCGTGGAAAAACTAAACATATTGTTGCAGTTATGCCATCATCCCAATACATTGGTTCATTTTTTTTAATTCAAACCCAAACCCAAAGGGCGGGCATCAATATATTCATCACAAGCCAGAATAGGCCATTACATACCCTTCCGCTGTCATTTATAGACAGACAAGAAGCTAGTGATAGTACCCACAAGTGGTACATACATATAGTCCTACTCATTGTACATTTAAATACGTAGAGATAGCGGATATCCTCCTTCGGTACTACTCCAGAGATGCTAAAGAGACATTGAGTGCACAATAGTGCATTGGTTCCTAAATACAAGGAATTTATTGTAAAAGACAAGCAGAAACATAGAAAAGGCCTAGGGCAACCCTAGTCCAAAATAGTAGGCCCAAAAGCATCCAAAGGAAAAGTCCAAGCCCATCCGTCCGTCCGTAGTCTGGCCCTAGCCCATCCGTCCTCGATGACGTGTAGTTTGCCACAATCCCAGCTGCCTGACGACATGCCGTACGTCACAAACCCAGCAGCACTGCCCGACCTGCTCTGCCACGATCCATGCCACGCCGATCTACGCCACTGCGACAACTCACCGCTTCGACCTAAACCACCACACCTCACGCCGCCACAACTCATGTCGTGCCTCACGCCATCTGAAAACCCGCTGGTCTTGATCAGCACACCCCGCCGCCAATTGAGATACGGCCAGAAAAACCCCAACCCCGAGCCGTCTGGAACCCCAAGTGCACCATCCATGGATTATTCTTAGCTAAATCGGATCGAAAGCGCGTCCAGCAGCAACCCCAAGATGATGGCAAGGCCCGGAGGCCAACACCAGTAGGAGAGCTGCCGGACGAGATCGAATATTGGAGTGGAAAAAAACCGGACTTTGGGTTTTAGGGTTTCTTGAAGAAATAGTTTAAAGTAAAAGCGAACGATCCAATACATTGGTTCATTGGTTAATTGCGATCATAATTTATTAATTTAATTAATTTATTAGTTTAATGATAAATGAACCTTTTTTTTTTAATTTAGAAAGAGTTCTATGTTTTTTTTTCCTAGTTGAACTACATAACAGTCTAGTTTGATTAAATTTTCTATTCCTAGTTGGATTATGTTCCTAATCCTAGTAGACATATTGACCATCCATAGATTACTTGAAACCATTCCTCGCTTACGGTATTAAAATGTGATGGAAATTGAGCGCCTTTTGTATTATCCAAGTGAAAATGAAACAGTCATTGAATCACGTACTGATATGAAGAGATTGAAGGTGTAATGAATACGTCTACTGAAGATGATAAAAATGTTAACAAAAGAGGCATTTCAAGTAGTAATAACCTTGAATAAAATATACCAAATCTGCTAAAATTAAGGATGAAGTTGTATTCGGTTTAGATGCAAGAAAAAATTAAAGGACTATATATAAAAGTATATTTTGAGAAATAGCTAAATTAGCCCAGTACCGTTTGGTCTAGTGGCATAAGTCTCTCTTTTATAAGTAGGATGTCGTGAGTTCTCATGATAGACTAGTTGTTGTATATGAGTTGTTTATTTGATAAAAAAAAATAATAATAAAAAAAAAACTGCTTGAAGTTCCTTAATACGTATTATAAATTTTTATGTGCTATTTTTTAATGTATTTAATTAATTATATTTTTATATGCTATTTTTTTAATGTATTTCATTAATTATTAATTTATATAATGGTTGGGTCCTAAAGGATTTCTTAAAAAAAATATTAACTTATGCATATAGTGAGGTTACTATTTTAGTACACTGGCCAGGATAAATTTATTATATAATTGAGATTATAAATCTATGGGCTAAATACTGTTTAGTCCCTGAACTTTTACTGAAAAAACACTTCAAGCCCTCGCCTTTTAATTTGACATGTTTACTCCATGTTCTTACAGTTTTACACCTAATAGGTCCATTCCGTTAGACTCTGTTAAATAGTACCGTTAACTCTCTATTTTAAGAATAAAATTACTATTATAGCCTTGACTTTTTCTTTCTTTAATATTTTTAATTATTTTTTTTTTCTCCTCTCTTATTTTTTTCTTGTGATTCGCACTAATAAAATTACTAATTTTTTTAATTATTTTTATTCTTCTCTTTTATTTTTGCTTTCTTTAATTTTTTGTTACTTTTCTGTTTTATTTATTTTTCATTTGCACCAATAAATTACAATTTTTTTTAATTGTTTTTATTCTTCTCTTTATTTTTTTTATTCTTCTGTTATGACTAATTTTATTGGTTATTTGGGTGAGCCAGAGAAGAAAAAAAATAATCATAACCAATAGGTCCATTCTATTACACTCCATTAAATTGTGCCGTTAACTCTCCATTTTAAGGATAAAATTATTATTATAGCCCTGACTTTCTTTTTCTTTAATCATTTTAAATGGTTTTTATTCTTCTCTTTTATTTTTTTTCTTCTGATTCACACCAATCCCTTTATAAAGATCATACTAAAAACTATGACTATTTTTTTCTTCTCCGGCTCACCTAAACACCCAATAAAATTAGTCATAACAAAAGAAATAAGGGAGGGAATATAATAGTAATTTTTATCCTTAAAAGAGAAGGAAAAATAAAAGAGAAGAATAAAAATAATTAAAAATTAGTAATTTTATTAGTGTGAATTAGAAGAAAAAAATAAAAAAGAAGAATAAAAACAATTTAAAAATTTTAGTAATTTTATTGGTGCGAACTAGAAGAAAAAAAAATATAAGAGAAGAATAATAAAATTTAAAAATTAAAGAAACCAAAAATAAAAGAGAAGAATAAAAACAATTAAAAAAATTAGTAATTTGTTGGTGCGAATCAGAAAAAAAAATAAAAGAGAAGAATAAAAATAATTAAAAAAATTAAAGAAAGAGAAATCACTGCTATAATAGTAATTTGATTCTTAAAATAGGGAGTTAACAGTACAATTTAACGGAGTCTAACGGAATGTACCTATTGGGTGAAAGACTGAAAAAACAGGGAGTAAACATGTCAAATTAAAAGGCAATGGACTGAAGTGTTTTTTCAACAAAAGTTCAAGGACTTAACAGTATTTAGCCGTAAATCTATCAAATATCCATTTATCGAAGTTTTAATGTATTTTGTTTATAAGTTTTTGTTACACTCTGCAAAAGCACGGTCATAAGATTAATAGGCATTATATACTCCGAGATTATATATTACGGCCTTATGATGGTTTTCGTTAACAAAAGAGAAATGGAAAAAAAGAGATGGAGTTATGATAATTAAGAATAAATAAAGCCAGTAAACACTTAATTAATTATGTGTGGAGGCTAGAAAGATACTGGTTCAGGAGAGTCCACCCTGACAAATTTGCTGCTTGGTTTAGAGCTGTTCTCCATTTTTGTACTTTCTCTGAGCTCACGGATGAATTGCGTTCATGATTAGCAAGTGCCTCACCAAAAGTGCCTTGAACGTTTCGTACATGCGAGGGATCCACTTTGTAAAAGACCGGTCGAACCAGTTGTTTTTTTGATTCTTTACACTCAATAATCTTGACGAGTTCATCTAGACACCACTTGGAGGATGCAAAGGTTTCAGAGAACACGATGATTGAAATTTTTGACTGTTCAATTGCTTGGAGAAGCTCTCTTGATATATCTTCCCCTCTTGTGAGCTCCTCATCCATGAAGGTGTTGATTCCCCTCAGACGCAACGCGTTGCACAAATGGGCTGTGAAATTGTTGCGTGTATCCTCCCCTCGAAAACTCAGGAAGACTTGGTATTTCCATGGATGCGTGAAAGAAGAAAAAGAAAAACGAGGAGGAGGAGCAGGAGGAGAGGCTTCAGAATTAGCCATTATTTAGATCAATAAACAGCCTGTAGAGGAGTTCAGAGACTTTATAGAGGAAGCAAATTAATTATAAAAGGGCAGGAGTAGTCAATGTCAATTCTGGACGCAAATGCGAGGAAGTTATTAATGTTATTGACGCGTTTAATTTCACAATCCTGGAGCCGGCAATCAAGACTATCAAGTTGACCAAGACTAACCCGCCAAAAAAAAAAAAAAAGTTGACCAAGACTGCAACAGTCCGAGTAACTGGGAGGAAGATTCTGCAATGAACCAATATTTTTGTAGACCAACCAGATGTCGTCAGGTTTGCCCGCGTCAAACTTGCATAGGACAGGGAAGATGAAACTGTTATTCGTGTTGTTACCAGAGGGCTTTTAAGGAAGAAGGAGAAAGACATGTGCATCGAGGAAGAGAGCTGGTTTTCATAGGACTTTGGCTACTATAGCCGAGCGCTTCGCTTCTTCCTCTACTTATCCAACAATAATTCAATTCAAATGCAAATGGGTTGTACGTTGTTGGGTGCTAATCACTATCTCAATCCAAAATCCAGTCAAGTCTGCCTCTCTCTCAAACGACCTCCGCGTGCATTACCAATACTGCTCCTCATCTCTCTCAATCAAAACTTTCTCTTCTTTATAATCTGGGTTGTTACAAAATCCGACAACATTAGAATTACGTATACGTGGTGCGACGACGATAATCAAATAACTACCTGGTTCTTTTCTCAAACAATCCCCACCCACTTTTTTTCATCCTGCAAACTGAAACACTCTGCACGTGGTACATCTCTCTCTCTCTCTCTCTCTCTCTCTCTCTCTCTCTCTCTCTCTCTCTCTCTCTCTCTCTCTCTCTCTCTCTCTCTCTCTCTCTCCTACTTTCACCTTTTTTGTAATATTTTGTTTGTGAAAGCCCATTGCTTCAGTTCCATTGAATTCTAATTTGGTTGGGCAATGTATATAAAACTCATGATCACTCAAGTACCCAATTCCAATTTACTTGTATTTCATCCACTTGCTCATAGTTTTATTCAGAATTGAGGTTTGGATTGTTGTGGGTTGTAGTTAGTTATTCCGGAATTAGATTGTTAAGAGTTTGTGCTTGCTTTTATACTATAGTGTGCAATTCTGCTCTCAACTATTCCTGATTATGATGAAATTTCCATTCTAAAGAATCTTTCAGGTTTGCTCATATGCTTGATTTTGCAAAGAGGATATCTTGGTTTCATATTATTTATATTGGGATTGTGTGGTAATGATTTTTTATGCTTATGCTCACATTCGAATTCTAATGTTCTTAGCTCAACTGTTAGGATTATATTTGTTTAGTAGAGAGAGGTCATGATTTGGACTCCAAATCAGTTCAAACTTGAAAAAAGGATGGATGATACTAAATTTTTTTCATTTGTTGGCAGGATAGTAGTTTTAGGTTAATCTAGAACTTTGATTGCATGGACTCCTTATAATAAGTTGCAAATTTCAAGCGATGCTGGTTGCTAGTTATTCAGTAGCAAGCAGCTTTGGAGGACAGTAAAATAAGGTCAACTCACGTTTTACAGCCTTGGAGGCTTGGATTGGAGCATTAGAATTTGAGATTTTAAGATGCAGTTGAAAGCTCCTTTTAGTTGTATCTTGTATCTTTCATATATCAGGTGCGGTTAATTTTTGAAACTGGTTTAGGGGAAGTTTTTTTCCCAATTTGTTTAGTCAGGTTGTTAGATTCTCTGGTTATGCATGTTAAGTTTTCAGGTCGATTGGCAAAGTCTTCAGGTTGCTACTTCACCTCAAATACCTGCAATTCCTCAAAACAACCTGCAAAAAAACAAAAAGGGGGTTTTAATTTCCTCATTGTTGTTAAACAGAAGATGTGTCCCTATACACTTGTGTATTTTCTTATTATAGATTAAAAATATGGTAACTTACCCAGCGATGGTATCAAATTACCTTCTTCTTCTTCTTCTTCTTTTTTTTTTTTTCAATTTACCACTGAGATGCCATTTTGGTCATACACTTCCATTTATTTTTTGGTTTTGAATGGAAAAACCTGAAATCATGAATCCTGTTTTTTAGTTACTCAATTTTACTTTCATAATTTTATTCATAGTTTAATATTTACTAATTACTACTATATGGTTTGGTTCTCAGAATTTGTTAGGGTTGTGTTGTCACTAACAGTGTCATTTGATTTCAGGTTGATAAAGCTTTTCTGAAGAAGCTCAAACTGTTCTAGAGGTAATTTTTTCAACTTAGGTTTCATTTTGTACTTAGGTTTCATTTTGTTATTAAGATTTGGTTGTATTCAATTTAATTATGATTTGTATTCTTGTAATACCCCGAAAATTCAAATTAATTTTCGATGAGTTTTTGGAAATGATTCCGGGGTGTGAGCACAAGTACGAAGCGTAGAGATGTTGTGGAATTAGTTCGAACAATTTTCATTCGGAAAACTAAATGTTGTAGGGGAGGTCAAGGAAGTTGACTTTTTATATGTATAGAATTTGGGAAAACTTCCTTCATGAAAGTTGTAGCGCTCGTCGATACGATCGCGTGCATATGTGGAACGCAATATTCGGAGTTCGTAGGAATTAATTATGATTTTTCGAAAAAGTTTCCAGTTTTGTATAAAGCTTCCATTTTCAGAAATTTTCCAAAAATATTTTCTTTTCTTTCCCATTTTGGAAACTCAGTTCATTTTCTCTCTCTCGAGCCGCGTCGGCACCTCTCCCTTCGCCGGCGTCTATCTTCCTCTTCCGGCCACCTCTGAGCAAGAAACCACGTCCAGCAGCTTCGCCTCACTCCTCTGATGCCGTCTGTGGCAGCCTTTCACGGTGGCACGGCCTGTAGTGGCGGCGGCAAGCTCGTTTCGATTTGGGTTCGATTGGAGTCAACGCCGTTTTTCTCCTAGCTCCGGCCACAAAAACTTCCAATCCTTGGCTCTGTGAACTCGCCTCAACCTGCTGATCATCATACCAGAAGGATCGCACCTGGGGTTACCGGATTCAAGTTCGTCGGAGCTCGACCGGTTTTCGATCGAAAACCAAAACCTTCTGATCGTGATATCTCGAGCTGTAGTGCATCGTTTTGATTAATTCTTGAACCAGTGAGTTCGCCTTGATGTTCTTAACAACTATCTAGAAGGAAATAGGCCTGAAATTGAAGTTTTTACGTCGAAATCGTGCCTCGACGGTTTCTGCATTTCTTCGCCGGTTTCTGGAAAATTTCCAGCCACCTTCAAACTGTTCTAGGTAATTTTCGACCACTTCCGTTCATTTTCAGACTTCATACTAGTTAGGAAAATTGTTGGGCTTGATGAGATGAAGAGGAGCAGCCCGGCACCGACACCATTGGCGGTGGTCGGCGGCGGCTCTGTCCAAACTCCGGCGGCCCTTTTCCGGCCACCTCCGGGGGTCAAAAATGTGATTTCTTTACATTTTTAGATTCTGCATTTCAATACGATCGTTTGCATATATAATTCATAATTTTTGGATATCGTATCATTTAGTTATGAATTTTACGATTTTGATTAATTTCGATTGTTCGATTAATGATATGTGAAGATCGGACCGTCCGATGGAGTTGTAGTTGTGATATGTTGATCGTATGACTATCCCAGATCCCAGTGACCTTGTGTGGTCATGGGCGAAGATCCGACCGTTGGATCTTCGTATAATTGTGAAATAGTAATTCGGAGTACGATTCGTGAGAATCCGACCGTCGGATTTTCATGAAATTTTGTGGAGATGTTTATAAGGAAGATTCAGGAAGATCCGACCGTTGGATCTTCGTAATAATTTTGGAGGATGATCCTAAGGGCGATCCGTGAGGATCCGACCGTTGGATCATCATATAATTTCGATCCGACCGTTGGATCGTCTTTATTTTAGAATCCGACCGTTGGATCGTCTTTATTTTAGAATCTGACCGTTGGATTTCAGTATATGTGTGGTTTATGAATGATTCCTAAGTTAAGATCGTGTTTGATTAGGTGATTGACGGTTTTTACTTGGGCGAACGAGTTTGGTGTGATTGTGTTAATTTGAAAACGCAGCGGGAGTATCGAGGTGAGTAAACCTCACGTGGTTCATATTACGAACCGAATAAATTTAATTACTTTATTTTTGGTCGTATTTATGTGAAAATGATTTTGTGTATAAAAAGGAATTTATTGCTTTATTGCGTGATATCTTTGGTTGATATTAATAGACGTTTCTGTGTGAATGTCTATGTACATATTTTATTTATGTGAGAAATATATATGTATTGATGGATTTTTGTTGAGGAAACCATATAGTGAGGTGTTGAGTTTTATTGTTTGAGAAACAATAAATTGTTGATTGGTTGAGATATATTGATTTGTGGAAATCAATAGGTCACAGGGGTGATCATGGCATCTGTTAGTGAACCACGCTCTTGTACCGAGTTGGTGGTTACTAATAGCATTAAATCGTGAACCACGCTCTCGCGCCGAGTTGGTGGTTACGATCAGTTAGAGCTCTAGTCTGTCTGCCAAATGTTGAGTGACCTTATGAGGGTAACGGGGAGTGACTCATAAGTGTATATATATAAATGAGAGTGAGAAAGTGAAGTGGTTTTGTGGTGGTGGTTGTTGTGATTGTTGGTTGTTTTGGTTGAGTTAAAAGGAATATGATTTGAAATTTAATAAATCAACAGTTCTTTCTTATTTACTCATACGAGCTGTAAAGCTTACCGGGTTTGGTGTTGTTGCAATCCCGGTACACTATTCAAATTGTGTAGCGGGTAATCCTATAGGTCAGGAGAATCGAGAAGGTGATTAGGCTGCTTAGAGTAGTGGTATTTGAGTTACAGCTTTATTGTGAGGTTGTTATGCTCATTGAGCTTACATTTAATTTGGAGAGAGTGTGTTGTAATATTAAATAACTTGAGGATTTGGTTTATTGTATTAATGAGAGGTGTGAAGTGTGGTTGTTTGTGAGAAAAAATTTCAGGACGTTTATTTGTAATTGTTATTATTCATGTTTCGGATTTGAATTGGTTATTCAAATTCGGGGCGTGACAATTCTTATGGATTTTGTGGCAATTTTGGTTGAAAGAACAGGGAATGGTACTAAATGTTATCCCCTCAAGGTATGAAATCCTGGATCCATTTTTTTTTTCTTTTTATTTCATATAGGTAGGAACGCAGGCGATAATGAAAACAAAGAAGTCTACAATAGCTTCTTACTGAAAACTTTCTTGAGTTATATAACAGTAGATAGGCACAGATTGTGGTAGCTGTCAGAAAGTCATATATTTTCTTAGTGGAACCAAATTGTTTATATCAGTGATATCAAACAAAATTAGACTGACAGGAGATAGAAAATTTGGTAAGATGTCTACAAGTATCAGGTACACTTTATTTGGCTTCATTTTATTGACTGTTTCTATACTTCCTTGTGGGTGCTTCTTTGTTTAATCCTTCTTACAATTTGTTCTAATTTTTCTTTTCAATTACTGTAATTGTAATTTTCCCCTCTTTCTCTTGAGTGGGTGAGTAAATCTCTTATTCAATTTTTTCATTCAGCATCATCTCATCAAGCTTTGCATGTAGCCTTGTGGGTTCTTTACTTTCTGTATTACCAATTTGGAGTTAGCTCTATACTGCTGCTACTAATAAAATGAAATTGAAAAACGAAACTTTTGCACCGGGAGCTCTTAAAAGTTTACATTTTGACTCGTTGGATAATATCAGAGTATGTAGCATGTACATAGTACACATATTGTAGCTACTGCTCTCTCATTCTATTGGAAAAGGATTCTCTTAGGATTGCAATATTTCCTAAAAATTTGTGGTACCATTTGTTTGTTTTCCGTTTTTTGCTTTCTGTTCAGCGCACTTCTATGTTGGTTTTGATAAGAACACCTTTTAAATAGTTTAACAGTTTAGTGCAGAAAAAATACGCTAGAATAGACCACCTCTTGTTCGAGCCACTTAGAAAAGTGATGATCATCTCCATTTAGATATGCAGCTAGAAACATTGATGCATATTCTCTCTTCGTTATAGAATTTCATTCTAGGTTAATTGTTAGCTAGGTGGATGGGAATACTCGTAAAATAACGCAAGAAAAGTACTAAGAATAGGTATTCCACCTAAGAAGCTAGTCAATACATGCAATTGTTTTCTAGGTTAAATGCATACTGCACACTGCTTGCTCAAAGTGCCGTTCATGGAGCAATGGCAGGGTTCACAGGCTTTTTAGTTGGGTTTGTAGTTATCCTCTCTCTTACAAGTTTGTTTATTGTCACACTTGAATTGTGGAAACTTCTATTTTAACTGCGTCATCTTAGTATGTATCATTGTATCTCATTCAAAATGTTGCTCTCAGAGTTTGAAGTTAAGACTCACATATTGATCTGTTTTTTAGTTTTGATATACAACATATTACCGAGAGCCAGAACCAGGTTGTGATTACCGATAGGATCTAGGCCACAACTCCTTTCTTTAACCAACCAACCGAGCTTCTTGAACCCCAAAGACGCTGATGAAGTCCAAAAAGGGGAAGAGCCTCCAACTCAACTGCTAGATGGGGAAAATTGTAAAGCTAGCAAGTACTGAAACATTCCTAGCATGGCATGAAAACACAACTGTTTTATTTGAAACCTTCTGTTAGAATCATAAGTATTCAGATCTTTGGTTGATGCCCTACTGACCCAGAATGTTGATGGGAATTCACATTTTTGACTGCCAGTATCATCTATGGAGCATAATTGTTTGCTGTTGTATCAGATGAATTCAATTCACCATGCCCTACCGAAGAGATTTCTGCTTAAAGTGTTCATTTGGTAGAAGCAAAACTAGCATCTCTGAATGGGATTAGCAGAGTCTACTTAAGCTTCACCCTTGCACGAGTTTGTAATTACTTAGGTCATTGCATATTTTTGACGAGTGCTGCTACTGGCCATTTGTTCTGTTGGATAGTTTTGGGCGTTTAGCATTAGATAGTGGTTTGGATGTTTAATAGGAGCTGCTATGCCATCTGTTTTGTTTCATTTTTATGCTTTCATCTTAAAATTGAGTTAAGTAGATTCATCTTTTACACATTTCCTGCAGTGCGGTAATGCAATTATTTCATTGTATCTGCACAGCCATACCAAACTCAGCCATAGTGGCATAGTCATTCATTGTTTTGCGATACATCATGTGTAGGGGTTGTTTGGAGTTTCTGATTGTCTTCGTTCATTTCAAGGAGGTTTGTAATACATCATGTACCTTGCGGACTAACTACTTCATATGTATTATGAGTTATATGATTTTATATGTCATGAATGATTCATTCTACTGTGCGCTAGTTTTTCAATCTTCATACTGCTTGCACTGGTAGATTTTTCTTGGTTGAAAAGAAATTCGAAATCATTATTCTAGTTCTGCAGTTGAAATTTAATGCTTACATCCAAATGTTGAAGCTTAAACTCAATGTATGGGCAGAACCAAGTTTCATAAACTTGTCATTCATATAGCTAATGTGGGGCAAGACAGTGATCTAGAGCTTTTGTGTGCGTGCATGGTGGAATTGGCAGACCACAATGCCATGCAGTCTTTCATGGGGAAATAATATGGAGCTCAAGGAGGTGGTGAGATTGAGCAGTGTAATTGAATGGTTGGGTGAAGCTGAATTTCAAATGAAAAAAAGACATGATATACTTAGAAAGTTTCCATGCATTCAAAATTAGGTACAAATGATAAAATCCCAAGAACAAAGTATACTGGTGGCATCTTGATAAGAGCTGAGTCTTCTAGCCGTCCCGGTCACGCATTCAAATTTACGTACAGATCATAAAATTCCAAGAACAAAGTAGACTGGTAGCATCTTGTTGGATAATCAAAGCCGAGTCTTACACTAAACAAAGCACACTGATACAGATTATCAGTAAACTAAAAAATTACGTACTTGAAAGTTTCTTGTTTTACATGTCAAACCTCTTCAATAGTGTCCATGTGCTCGTTCAAAAGCTCCTCTTCAATAATAGGCTCCAAGTGCTTGCTCAAAAGCTGGCTGAGAAAAGACAACAAATTAAACACACAACTCATAAAAATTGGGTGAACGATTGCATTTTACTGGAGAGAGAAAATGAAGATGAAGTGATTACCTGACCGGGATGGCTAGAAGACTCAGCTCTGATCACCATCCAGTAGGATAAGGAGGCCAAAGCCTTATTTGAATAATTTATGCAAGTTCAGGCCGTCTTTAAACATGTCATCTGTCAATCTTTTGCCTATCAACATCTCAAATAGCAGGATTTTATAGCTATAGATGTCGCCACTTGCTGACACCTCCATTCCTTTGCCATACTCTGAACTTCATTTCCAAATGTACAAAATAATAAGTATACAGCCTATAAACTATCATGTTTGTATGCATCCCCACCTGAAGTCCTCGTCTCTTAATGATTAGACTAGGCCAAATCTAGGACCTAGATGCATTCTTTGACAACCCAAAGATCACATTCTAGAATCTAGATCAATAGATCACCTTCTAGCATATTTATGTATGCAACATGAAAAAGAAAAAAAAGAACAGCAAGCTTTAATAGTTCTAGCAAGCTTTGACAACAGAACAGCAATATAGTTGGATGTCAAATAGGGACATTCATAAACACATTGGGCTTCTCCCAACCTACTATAAAATCCGGATGTCAAATAGGGACATTCATAAACACATTGGGCTTCTCCCAACCTACTATAAAATCCCTCTATAATATATTGTACTCTTCAAATAACTTCTATCACAATCAGACCCTCAAAAATCCATAGTCACAACTGAAATACACCATTTCAGGTTATTAGAAGAAAAAGAAGCTCAAACCTTACTCTTTGATACTTCCAGCTACACTCTTGCCAAGTCTTTCTTTGAGATAACTTCAGTTATCCACGACCTTAGATCACAAAAAGAAAAAGAAATAAAATATAAATTAGTAAAAAGAACTATAAATCTAAAACCACCACCTGGATTGAACAAGACCAATTATACAAAAAAAAAAAAAAAGCAAGAACTTCTACAATAAGGTACCTCTAAGAAGCTTATAACAAGAAACGGAAAACGGGAAAAAATAATTAAAAAAGTCAATGGCTTACATGTAAACTGGTTGATTTGATCGATTTCAAAATCTTGACATCACAGAGATCCACATTAGTCCCCTGCTCCAATTGTTCTAGAAGAGCTGGTGGAACTAAAGACGGGGTGGGGAAAGAAACCTTTTGATAACGTATTAACATATCAACAATTTGTATGCAAGAACAGCATGAACAAATACAGAGGCTCAAACAAAATCGGGTCCCCTATTTACTGAATTCCATCCTCAACTCTTATGCCCAGAATAATGTATTTCTCCAATTAGTTTGATGAGGCATGCTGAATGAAAAGAAGTGTTCCAACCCATCAACATTTCATTCTCTATATCAGACTAGCCTTACAAAGTTTATTTAACTCAAGTATTGACAACAATATCCCAGAGATAAAAGTAAGATACATGATCTTCAATTTTCTAGATGAGTAAAAATACATATGTTTTGATATTCAAACTGATTCCAACGTAAAAAACTAAACATGGGTTTGTAACTTCCCGCAAGAAATTACAAACCTTAATATTAATATCACTGCAAAAGTGCAAGCCACAAAAACCCAATTTAAGATGAAACCATTTTCACAGACAGAATCAAATTTGGTGAAAACAAGAGGTTAACACTCCAAAGCAACCTTAGAAGCAGTAGTGAAGAAACAGCAGGGAGATTTGGTGAAGTAGCACTTATCTTAGTTAGCACCTGCAGTCACAACCAGTCACCTGTGAGCACACGTAATTTCATATATTAGAAGCTAACAACCCACCCAGACTATACTCGTAAGAAACCATAGACAGGTCCAGTCTTGCATTCTCAAGCAATTTCCAAATCCCAAACAGGAATTTAAAGATGCTGAAAATTTACAGCAGAAGGATCCAATTCACAATGAATTGATGCTTGGTTTCAAAGAAGATGATATGCATCCACAAAAGGCAGCAAAGGAAAAACAAATATGCCTCAAACTTGGACTGGGACTAACCTCAAAACTTTCTCAGTGTCTGGGTGATTCTTCTTCTTCTTCAGAGTAAGATCAAGGACTCAAAATCGATCAAACCTTTCACCCCGTAATCACTGCAGGCAGAAGAGAACATTTCAAGACAGTCAATGATATGCAATTCTCAAAATTCCGAATACAAACAACCTCTATAATTCTAGACACAAACAAACAATCAACACTTTCGGTCAAACCATAATGTAAACTATATTTAGCAAAAAGGCCAACAGCACATCAAGATCATACACCAAGGTCTAGCTGAACCAATAACCTCAAACCACATTCCAAGCTAAGCAATTCTCATAAAGCAAATCAGCATCAACAAGATTTGCTTTAAAATTAGAGGAATAATCCTTCTGATTCTACTAATCACCAAAACTAAAGTTAATAAAACAAACAAAATTGAATAAAAATTTGCCTCTGGACCTTGCTCTGCGTCCTGATGACTCTGACTCCTCCACCACCGTCGATTACAATGACTACTACTACGACTGCAGGTGTTGGGCTCGCGTCTTGAAAACTTGGTGCGTGTTCATCCTCAGATAAAAAAGAAACCCCAAAATGAATTCCCAATTTGGGTTTTACCCATTAGCTACAAATTGAAATGGAGAGAAGGAATACCCATTCGTGCTGAGCGAATTTGCTTTGCTCAGACTTTAGGTTTGGAAGATGTGGTGGTGCAGCATGGAGGCGAAACGGCAGTGGGCGGAGAGGGCATTGGAGTGCGATGAAATCATAACCCAGGCCAAATTATAAAAGCGAAATGCCATGGCTGATGGAGATCAGGAAGGAAAGTGAGAGGACTGTGGTGATGGGAAGAGTAATGAAATGAATCTGATAGCTAAAATGGGGGAGTTGGAGGGAAGTGAAATTGCACAGGCTGCTGAACGCGGGATGTTGAAATGTTAAAATTGAATGCCTTTTCCAATTCGTTCTTATAAGCAAGTAATTTTTTTTTTTTTTTTAAATCACTAGCATTAAGACTTTTAAGTTAGTATGCTATTCGCCTGGTCAGTTTACTGACTAAAGAATTTATATTCAATAATTCTTAGATTTACATTCAAGGGTGGAAAATAAAACACCTCAACTTAATAATAATTCTTTTTACTATTAGATTTACATCCAAGGGTGGTTGAGCATTATTTTCTTAGTCAATAACTGACCCGGTGAACATTTTCGTTAAGAGTTATATGATTGTCACTAAATTGGGATTTTGATTATACATTGGTTCAGTTGGTAATTAGTTAATTACCTATCATTGGATGAGATAATTGTAATACTTTATGTTTATTCAGTCAATTTTGTTTTCAAATCGACTTCGACTTCAATCATTTTGGTCTACCATAATTTTATAATAGTACTATAATTACACATTCGATTCCTCTAAGAATAACCTCGTCCAAACTTATTATTAAGTTTGTCACCGAAGTTAGTTTTGTAACTATTAGGTTGACTGATGCCGTATTCGCCAACAACCATGCTAATAATTTCAAACGACATGTGTAACTACTTGATCAATACATCTAAAAGGTCATAAATGAAATTTATCAATTTGGTTATTAGAAAATAATATCAATGTGCCTACTAGTGTTGTATAACGTGTTCATTACATATAAGAATATGTGGACTCTCAAAAGTGACAACACGATGAAAGCTTAATTTGGAGAAGCCGACCGTTGGATGAGAGGATTACATTGTTTTATGGATGTGGTGAAAAATTCAACCAATTTAATAATAGCTTCGATTTTGATCCACTTGGTCAACCATAATTAAATTTATAAAACAATATCTATATATATTAGGTTCCTCAAAGGGGAACCCTATTGAAACATATGGATACGGAGAAACCGACCACTAGAAGAGATGAGTGCAATATACTATGGTTTTTGTAAGAAAATCAACCAATTTCGTCGATGTTTTGATTTCGATCCACTTAGTCAAACTAAAGTTAGTTTTATAACTATTAGGTTGACCAATGTCGTATCCACCAACAACCATGGCAATAATTTCACACGACGTATGTAGCTACTTAGTGTATACATCTATAAGGTCATAAAATAAATTTATCAATTTTGATTTCGATCCACTTAGTCAAACTGAAGTTAGTTTTATAACTATTAGGTTGACCGATGTCGTATCCACCAACAACCATGGCAATAATTTCACACGATGTGTGTAGCTACTTAGTGTATACATCTATAAGGTCAAAAAATAAATTTATCAATTTTGATTTGGTTTTTAGAAAGTAAGATCAATGTGCCTACTAGTGTTGTATAACTTGGTCATTACATGTAGGAATATGTGGACTTTCAAAAGCAACAACGTGATGAAAGGTTAATTTGGAAAAAAAATTCAAACATCTAATATAATTACTGAGATTACATAATAAATCTCGAACCCTTTAAGCAATCTAATATATAAATATTTTTTAGTTATGTCGAAAAGTATACCTTCCATGAGCAACAAGGTGGAGGAAATAGAATTTATGAAAATTGACCGTTGGATGTTATCATGATAAGAAGATACAATTATGGTCAAAACTTCAGCTATTTTTGTTCACTCCAAGCTTCAAAGGACAAGGGCATCATCGGATCGTACAATTGACAAACCGTTCATTAGATCTGACAAGTACAACATTTTAGACTTCAGGTTCAAAATTCAGACAGTTTCGTTCCACTCGGTCAACCGATTAAAGCTTAATAACCCTTTTTTTTGTTCACTACAAGCTTCAAATGGCAAGGGCGTCATCAGATTGTACCCTTGAGACACCGATCATTAGATGTGCCAAGTACATTATTTTAGGCTTCATATTCAAAATTCAAAAAATTCCATCATAGTTATGACGTCGATCTGTTCGGTCAACCGATTAAGGCTTAATAACCCTTTTCTTGTTCACTCCAAGCTCCAAAGGGCAAGGGCGTCATCGGATTGTAACCATTAGATGTGCAAGTACATTATTTTAGGCTTTAGATTCAAAATTCAAAAAATTTCGTCATAGTTATCACGTCGATCCGCTCGGTCAACAGATTAAGGCTTAATAACTCTTTTTCTATTCACTCGAAGCTTCAAAGGGCAATGGCGTCATCAGATTGTGTAGTTGACAAACCGTCCATTAGATATGACAAGTACATCATTTTAGACTTCGGGTTCAAAATTCAAAAAATTCCGTCATAGTTATGATGTTGATCCGCTCAGTCAACCGATTAAGGCTTAATAACCTTTTTTTTGTTCACTCCAAGCTTCAAAGGGCATGGGCATCATCAGATCGTACCCTTGAGACAACGACCATTAGATGTGCCAAGTACATTATTCTAGGCTTCGGTTTCAAAATTCTGAAAATTTCGTCATAGTTATGATATCGATACACTCAGTCAACCAATTAATGCTTAGTAATCCTTTTTTTGTTCACTCCAATCTTCAAATGGCATGGGTGTCATCAGAGTGTACCCTTGAGACACTAAACCATTAGATGTGACAAGTATATTATTTTAGGCTTCAAGTTTAAAATTCTGACAATTCCGTCATAATTAGTATGTCGATCTGCTCGATCAACCTATTAAGGCTTAATAACCATTTTTTTGTTTACTCCAATATCTTGTTTACTCCAAGGTTCAAAGGGCAAGGGTATGATCGGATCGTACCCTTGAGACACCAATCATTAGATGTGCCAAGTACATTATTTTAGACTTAGGATTCAAAATTCAGAAAATTCAGTCGTTATAACGTCGATCCACTCGGTCAACTGATTAAGGCTTAATAACCTTTTTTCTGTTTACTCCAAGGTTCAAAGGGCAAGGGCATGATCGGATCGTACCCTTGATATGACCATTAGATAGGTTTCAGGTTCAAAATTCGGCCATTTTCATCATAGTTATGCCTTCGATACACTTGGTCAACCAAATAAGGCATATAACCATATTTTTATTAACTACACACTTCAAAGGGCTAGAGCATCAATGGATACAAGGCATGGGACACCGACCATTGGATATGCGAGTTACATTATTTTTAGCATGCAGTCTGAAATGCATTCAATTTGATCTATGTTTTGACTTCGATCCCCTAGGTCAACTGAATAAAGCTTTATAACCTAATTTTATTACTGCTATGTGGTAAATACATTGACAAAGGGGATTAAAGTCTAAACAATTAAGAAACTAGATAAATAATGTAATTCTCACATCCAACGGTCGGTGTCCCAAGTCTTGTATCCGTTGATGCTCTAGCCCTTTGAAGTGTGTAGTTAATAAAAATATGATTATCATGCCTTATTTGGTTGACCAAGTGTATCGAAGTCATAACTATGACGAAATTGGCCGAATTTTGAACTTGAAACCTAAAATAATATACTTGTCACATCTAATAGTCGGTGACTCAAGGGTACGATCCGATCATGCCCTTACTTTTTTAACCTTGAAGTAAACAGAAAATGGTTATTAAGCCTTAATCGGTTGACCGAGTGGATCAATTGTCATAACTATGACCGAATTTTCTAAATTTTGAGTAGGAACTCTAAAATAATGAACTTATCACATCTAACGAACCGTGTCTTATGTGCATGATTCGATGACACCCTTACCCTTTGAAGCTTGTAGTTAAAAAAAAAAAGGGTTATTAACTCTTAATCGGTTGTCCGAGTAAATGGAAGTCATAACTATGACAAAAATTTTTGAATTTTGAACCGGAAGCTTAAAATAATGTACTTGGCACATCTAATGGTCGATGTCTCTACTGTATGATACGATGACGTTATTGCGCTTTACAGCTTGTAGTGAACAATAGTAGGGTTATTAAGTCTTAGTTGGTTAATCGAGACGATTGACGTCATAACTATGACAGAATTTTTTGAATTTTGAACCTGAAGCCTAAAATAGTGTATTTGTCACATCTAATGGACGGTTTCTCAAGTGTACTGTAAGACCCCAAAAATTCGCTATTAATTCCTAAATGTTTTCTGGAATTAATAAAGTGTTCGTTAGTACGAGTTCGTGGTTCGAGGGTGGAGTAGAAGTGTTTCGAACTTTTATTCGCTCGAAATGTTTTGATTCAAGAGTTGACTTTTTGTACGTTTTGATTTTGTGAAAACTTCCTTCATGAAAGTCGTAGAGCGCGTTGATACGAGTTCGGGGACATGTGGAACGTTGAAATCGGAGTTCGTATGAAGAAGTTAAAGCCATTGGAAAAAGTCTCCATTTTGGTTAAATAGGAAAAATTCCAAAAAAATATCAGAGTTTCCATTTTGGGAAACTTTTCTCTCTCCGGTTTCGCCCACTCCTTTCGCCAACCAATTTCTTCACCGTCCGGCCACCAATTTACAAGATTCTTGAGGGGTTTTTGCTCGCCTTGCCCTCCTCTAGTGGTTTGTGGAAGTAATCGAGTGTGGGTCGAGCCGTAGCTCGAGTTACAACGCCGAGAAGAGGCCGAGAGGAAACCGGAATCGCCTCCAGTCGCCAGCCTTTGTTCTCCCAACTCCGGCCACCTTTGGCCGTGGTTCCAAAAGGAATTTTGCACTTCAAGGGACGTAGATCATTTTCCCCAAGTTGGGTTGCATCGATTTGAGCTGTGGTGATTGATTTTGCATGATTGGGAAATTAGGGTTCATCCAATTTGGAAATTTTGTGAGGTAAAATTATACTTATTGGCTTATAATTTGACCTTGGTGTAGTTATCAAAGTTATAATTGGAGTTGAGATGAAGAACTTTCATGTTGTGAGTTTTGTCAAATTTTGACTTTGGATGGGCGGCGGCGCTGACATTGTGGTGGTGTTTTCTGGATGCTTCCGGCCACCCCATGGACAGTTTCTGTTCATGATTTCGATCTACTCGTCGATACGAGCATTTCGATATATAGTTTGTAATTTTTGGAAATCATATGAGCATGTTATGAATTTTTAAAGTTTTAGGGTTGTCAGTTTGATCGGGGTATGATCCGTAGGGATTCGGCTGTCCAATTGACTAGTAATTTTGATAGATTGATTGTAGAAGTGTTCTAAAGAGGTTGGATGGTCTCGGATGAGGATCCGACTGTTGGATCGTCGTATAATTGTATTTTGTGAATTATGTGCTTTGTGTTGTATTGAGTGTGACCTTGATGTGATTAGGTGATTAACGGAATTGTGTGAGTGGAGTTTGGATGATTTGGTGCTTGTCTTGGTTTTGTGTGAAGACGCAATAGGATATGGAGGTGAGTAAATCTCACGTGGTTCATTTACGAACCGAGTTATTTAATTGTCGGAATTGATTGATAATTGTAAATCGTTTTCAAAAATAAAGATTTGGTTGAAACAATATGAACTCGATCGACTACGGTTCATAGAGCTACGGCTCATAGGTAAGAAAATGAATTTAAGTATAAAATGAATTTCTTGGTTTTAAATTGTATGAACTATAGTTGGTATTAGTGGTCATTCCTGCGTGAATGACTACGTATATATATATATATATATATATATATATATATATATATATATATTGATGTGTTATTGAGTGATGAGATGTTGGAATGGATTGATTATTATTCAAGCTTTTATTTCCGTACGTAAGATGTTGAATAATGAATTGTTGAACATGTGGTGTGGAAGTTATCCTGTATGTTGCGAATTTTGGATGACGTAGTGACCGGTATGAGGGAATCGGATACTCTAATCTTAGGCGAATATCGGATGCCATAACCCTAAGCGGGTGACGCGTTACAATTGAGACAAGTGTATCGGATGCCACAACCCTAGGCGGTGACGCGCTACGATTGAGGCGAGTGTATTGGATGTCATAACCCTAATCGGGTGACGGGCTATGATTCAGTTAAGCTCTAGTCTGTCTTAGATTTGGAGAAGGTTTATGAGGTTCTTTCTTTAGTGTTTACGTGAGATTTGGATTTCCATGAATTCAATTATTTGTTTTAATGTAATCTCTTGAACGAAGTTATATGCAGGCATTATTGTCTTTTGAATTGTTTGTTTTAATAGGGAAAAAGATACAAACAGTACCCAACCTATGGTCGACTCCGAATTTCTGTACCCAAATTTTCAAAACTATCACTTTGGTACCTGAAGTTCGGACCCCGACCCAACTTTAGTACCTAGAACACTGTTAGCTGTTACGGAGTTAGTCAACTGTCAAACTTTGAGGGGTATTTTCGTCCTTTCACCAAATTTCTCCCTCAAGCTCTCTTCATCTTCTTCTTCCTCCAAACTCTGTCATCATCTTCTCCAGACCATAATTGGAACAAATTAACTTCATTTCTTGGATCTGATCAGGCATCACCCATTTTCTCTCTTTTTTTCTTTTCTTTGGGCTGGGTCACAATTTTTTTTTTGTTTTTCTTTTCTTCCACTCATTCTCTCTTCTTCCTTTTTGTCTTTTCTCTCTTCTTCTTCCTTCGCTTGCTGGTAGATCGAGGGCGGGCGCTGGTGGGCAAGCTGTTGGCTTGCTGCGTTGGGTGGGCTGCGCAAGCTCAAGAGCAGGCGCGGGCTGGAGGGCTACTAATGCTGGGGCAGTAGCTCGGAGGGAGATGTACGTGCAGAGGGTGGGGCTAGGCGATGCGCAAGGCGAGGCTGGGCAGTGCTCGGCCTGGTGTGCTGGTCTGGCCGGCTGTGGAACTTTGCGGCAGGGGTTGCGGCCGGGGGGGGGGGGGGGGGGGTTGGAGAGGAGGAGGCGCGGGGCTGCTGGAAGAAATTTTTTTTTTTTTTTGGTCGTTGATAATGGTTAGAGAGAGAGAGAGATAGAGAGAGAGAAGAAGAGGTAAAAAAAAAAACAATATATATATATATATATAAATAATGAATTAAATATGAAAAGACGAAATTACCCTTCAATATATGCCACCTGTCAGACGCCGTTACTGAGTTAACGGCTTCAGGTACTAAAGTTGGGTCAGGGTCCGAACTTCAGGTACCAAAGTGATAGTTTTGAAAATTTGGGTACAGAAATTCGGAGTCGGCCATAGGTTGGGTACTGTTTGTATTTTTTCCCGTTTTAATATAATTTCCTGAACTAAACTATATGCAGGAGTTGCTATGATTTGAATTGTGTGATTTTAGGTGATCTCTTGAACTAATTCTCTATGCAGGGATTACTAATTTTTACCGAGTGTGATTGTATGTTTGGTTGTGTTTTGTGGAGTTAAATGTTGTTGCTTTAATTTATCTCACAAGTTGAGAAATTATAAGCATGTGTGACGTGAGTCACTTTAATTGGGTTTACTCACACGAACTTGCAAAAGCTTACTGGATTTGTTGTGTAGTGAGTTGTGATGAGTGTGTTTACTTATTGAATTGTCATTCAGTTTAATTTGTAAACTATCTGTAATGTAATGTGTGACTCTAAAGAACAAGTCGGTATGTATATTGTGAGCTCAGTTGTTTAGTTGCTTAATTTAATTGAAAAATTTTCTAAGCGTTTTCTTGTGCTTGTTGAGTTTTTGCGTTTCGGATTTGAATTCTTTTATTCAAAATTCGGAGTGTGACATGTATGGTCCGATGACGTCCTTGCTCTTTGAAGCTTGTATTGAACAAAAATAAGATTATTAAGCCTTAACTGGTTGACCGAGCAGATCGACATCATAACTATGATTGAATTTTATGAATTTTGAACCACATCCATAAAGCAATATAACATACTCATTCAACAGTCAGCTTCTCCAAATTAAGCTTCAACCGCGTTCTCACTTTTGAACAATACACATCTTTCTATATGTAAGGAACAAGTCATACAACATATAAATGACATAATGGTATTTCGTGGTACTAACCAAATCAAAATTGACAAATGTTATTTTTAACCCTCCACCTAGTAGTTACACACGTGTGAAATTATTGGCATGTTTCTTGTTGGATATGGCATCAATCAACATAAGGGTTATAATGCTAACTTTGGTTTGACCAAGTAGATCGGAGTCGAAATATCAATGAAATTGACTAAATTATTTACATATAGCATAGAATATTGCCATCATCTCATCTAACAGTCAGTTTATCCAATTTCAAATGTCTTGATGGGGTTTCCATTAAGGAATCTAACATATCAATACCGTTTTATAAATTTAACTACAATTGGCCATATAATATATTTTGTATGTACGTGTCTTGGAATGTAATCGAGGATGTATCTTTTGTAATATAAAGTGGCAATACCTTATAATATATTTGATGGGAAACCTCTATCTTGCTTTCAATTATGCTTATACGTACGACGTGTCTTCTTCTGGATATATTGTCACAATTTACGGACATTATCTCTTAAACCTATGACAGAAATCATCTTAGATGCTGAATTCGAATTTGAAATAACTTGTCTTCATTTTATATTTGTAATTAGAGTTGTAGTCTCCAATTTGATATTTTTCAAAACCAAAGATGCAGACAATAAAAAAGTCAACTAATTATATTGAAATGGAAGTTGCAATCACCATTCGAAATTGAAAATGGCCTGTTCAACAGGTTCTGAATTTGAAAACTAGTTTTCCAAAAATATTAAGGGTTTGAAATAGAAGTTGCGATCACCATTCAGAAATTAAAATGCTCTGTTCGGGAGTTTCTGAATTTGTAAAATTGTGTTTATTCGGCATTTCAACAACTATATATGGCCATTGTATTGCAATATTTCACACAATACAACAAAAACGTATTACTTATTAAGTCAATGTCATCAACTTGAACATAAGAAGCATATTAATGACCAACGAACTCTCGACTTCATTTAACAATTTAGAATAAGTGGAAACTCTCTACATTGAATATTCATTATCATTAAAGTACAAATTTACTAATTATTTGTAGGTAGTTTATGCAAGACCCACATAATACACATATTGAACTATCCAAAAAGAATAACAAAAAGGACTATTGTACTTGGATGTGAGTTGCCAACCCTTGATGATCAACATATACTTCAGCCAAACACAGATATGTGGGAAGATTATTCTACTGAAAAAGAAGACAAAGAAAATGGATCCGAACTTTTACCATCTACTTATCATATTGGAAGTTGAAAACGATATTTCTAGCTCAGGTTGTTCATCAAGTGTAGATAACTGAAATTGAAAGCCAAATACTGATAAGAAGTCATGTCAAGAACAATGACAAACAGTGTATAGATCTCTAGTTTAAAATTTTTCACTATTCACAATAGATAAGCAAATCTGCATAACATAAATTTAGTTCCTCAGCCATTATAAGTTACACTTGTATGTAGATACTTATCCAGGAAAAAAAAAAGTGAACACTACAATTAAGTGAATGCATTCAATGTGATATATTTTCTACTATAATAAAGGAAAGGACAATGTATAGGTCTATATGTTCAATAGTTACAACCACATACATGTATCCACCTAAAAGTAGAAAGGAAAGGACACAGAACAACTTGAGAAATAAGTAAACGATTTTGGAAATACGTGAAAGGAAGTGAAATAGACCATATTGGAAAACAATTTCGAACTGATCAGAGTCTACAAAAATTAAGTGAAAAGGCAGAAACTGGCAGTTCATAGGAAGACATAACTTGTGGGATTTCATGAACTTCCATTGTTTTGGCATGATATTTTCAGAAAGCAAGAATAACACCTTAGGTATGACTTTTGAGTAATTATAAGTGCATCAGGTGTATGGGTAGTGAGACTGAGTATTGACTATATTGTTTCAATGGTAATTCAAAGCTCGTCTAGCATGTGTAGAAGAAATCCATGATGAGATAAACACCTATGAATCCACTCTAAATTAAAGAGCATCTACATACCTTCTCTTTATTCAAACTCGTTTTCTCAGTTTTAATTTCATGTTCACTACTTTATAAACCTAAATTACGACCACCACATGAGTTTTCTATAGAAAATCATACTAGTGAGAAAGATAAAATGACACTAGGTTCAACCCTCCTTTCTGAAAACTTTCCTTTCCTTCAGGTGTCTGTTTACTTCGATTTGAATCCTGCAAAGATTCTACTTGGTCTTTACTAAAAAGGTATTACAACTCTTATATCACCTATCACATTCACCTAGCAAATGAACTTAGAGAAAACACATAGACCAGAGAACCTATTTAAAGTTACCAATTCCGAGTTGAACTGGGTTGTTAGTTCCCTAGTGAGTTTCCCATAATAATACAAGTCAATGCAATTGAAATGAAAACTGAACCTTTGTCGTTTTCAAGGCATGGGATTATTGGGGAAGCATTAAATTTTGGGCATGATTATTCGTTAATTAGGTTCATTTTGTAAGTTCTTGTTTTTGGTACACATCTTCCACTAGTCTTTCAAGTATATTTGATCGCTCACATGTGACTTTTACAAGGAATCACACAATTAAGTTGCACAAGGAGTCTAAATCAGATACATACTTCTACATTCTGAGTAATGATGAGCGATCCGGTTCCACATCAATTTATGATTAGTTGATTACATACAGTACACAAATCATTCAAATAAAGCTAATATATATCAGGATATTGCAGACGATTCAAAATGTACTTCTTGAGATTTCTCAAATACTTCTACCAATTTCTTCAAAGCCTCTTGATCGCTAAGTTACTGGCTAGTACCTACTCTAAAAACACAATACAATAGAAATATGAATATCAAACAGAGAGGAAAAGTGAAATAAAAATAAAGTTAGAACCTTTACTTTCTCCAAAGATAACCAAATACAGCAAAATCAAGAAGCTATATATTGGATCAAACCTGCAAAGACTGAAGCTTTAATACAATCTCATATCTAAATAAAGCAATCGAAGCTGCTTCATATCAAATTACAATCTCATTAAAGTAGCCTATTTCAGTTATAAAATATGAAACAATAGTGTCGCATTCTAGCATCACCTTCTCCCCTAAACCTGATGCATCATGAAAAGACGTAAGTAACATCAAATCGGACAACATGGCTTCCATTCCTACTGTGTATAGATTCTCTTTAGACTAGGGAGTACCCTCGACAGATAATAAAAGGACCCTAAGAAGATTTATATAGCCAAATCAACCATGCTAGTCATGTAGATATGCAAAAATAAAGCTCCCAACCCCACATGCATTCATATACAAACAATTGAACTTTAAATAAATAAATATGTGTGTGTGTATCCAGCAAAGACAATTGCAAAAACTAGCCCTTGATCATCATAAACTGTAGTAACTCTTCCTTGTACATGTACAGACCCCAACATAAGAATTGCGAATTAGAAATCTTAGGGAAAAGGCAGGGTAAGATAAGGAACACTACCCACAATACCCATAGGTCACGTCTATACTTGGCACTTCTCAGCCCACTGATCCCAAAGCATGACAGTTCTATCAAGAGAACCAGAGATAAAGCTTTCCTTGTGAGAACACAAGCTAAGTGAGACAACCCTAAAAACAATATAAAAAGATATTTCATCAGTTACACAAACATGTACATTGAATAGCACAAGTCATTTAAGTAAAACATGCCAATCATTTTAAACCAGATCATGGTCATTGAAATAGTGCAAGTACCTATTGTCATGCAATGAGAGAAGCCTTAGCATTTCTATACATTGACAATCATATAATGAATTATAAATCTTTTAGAAACCCACACATGACAGAGACAACAATAGGAAATTGAAGTGAACAAAAACTATAACAAACTTTTCAACTTAGTCATCGAATCAAGAACAAATAACACTACAAAGAATGATATAGATCTTTGGAAAATACCACTCCAGCACAATAGCAAGTTTTAAAAAGAGAACAAACAACAAAACTGAAGTAGTCTTCTACTGTCTTGAACCAAATCCTCCCACCATAAACAAGTACCCAGACCAACAATTTTTCAGCTGTTCTGTTTCATGTGCATATTGGCTATTCAAGCATTAGCATAAAACATAATCAATTACCGTTGCCTAAGAATGTGCTGTCTCATCTACCAAAAATAATAAAGAAACTTCTCCAAAATCAAAGAAGCAACCAACAAATAATGCTTAGAATGCCAAGTAGTTGTTTATATCCAGCCAAATTGTTCAAGCATGATTAGAGTAAATAATATGAAACAAATCCAAAAGATAATAAAAGGATGCAAACCTCAAGATTTGGGACCAGAATATCAAAATCTATTGAACCTAGATCGTTTCCTACATCAATCCCATCATGATAGTTCTCCATCGACACAACAGTAAAACTAACAACAGATGCCGCCTTTTCTGATACATCACAATTTCTGTAAGATCAACAATTAAACAAACAGTAGCAGTAAATACTTTTGGCCCGACTTGTAATTCACAATGAACAAGTGTACATGAATTTAGAGCAAAAGAAAACACTAACATGTACAGTGATGATCTGGGATATAATACTTCACCATTTCCATCTCTTAACATAAGATTAGAAGAAGTAAATCAATCAAGTAACAGTGACTACAATCAGGACCGGACGATAAACAATGACTTGAAAAAGCCAAAAATGAAGACCTAGAACGCTTAATACCTCTGGTGCTCTTCAACTCTTTGTAAACAAACCAATTTGGTTCCTGAAATTCTAAGACCGTCCGTTCGCAAATAGGCTTTGCATTGTTTGAGTTTCAAAGAATCTAAATTACTCCCTTGTGCAAAACACAATGAACAATTTAGGGTTTAAGGTCCTTAATCGAGCAAACAAAACTCAAATTCCAATGATAATAAAGTAGGAATGTTGAGAAAATCAAAACGAGAAAGAGAGAGAAACCATTAGGATGTGATGCCCCGGAAATTTGTATTTATTTTCCGAGGATTTTTCAGAATCTAAATTGTGGTTATTGGACAATTTCGTGGCTCGTAGGCGGAGCGTGAGTGTTTCGGAGAATAATTATTTGAAGAATATGGTTTTAGGGGGGTTGCGAAGGTTGACTTTTTATTCGTTGGGATTTTCCCAAACCTTCCTTCATAAAAGTTGTAGAGCGCGTCGATATGAGTTCGTGGACATATGGAACGCGAAAATCGGAGCTCATATGAAAAAGTTATGGCTTTCGGGAAAAGTTTCCGTTTTAGTATAAATGAAGGATTTCCGGAAATTATTTCATAATTCCAAGTTTCCTTTTCCGGAAGCTCTCTTCCTCTCTCTTCTCTCTCAATTGATACCTTCAGTATCAAAGAAACCGGGCTAACCCGACCCGAACCCTGACGATCCGACCTGGCTTTTCCGGCCAACTCCGGTGACCTCTTCCGGTGAAACCTTCCAGATCGGTTTGTCGTTGTCGTCCGCTCCTCCCTGTGGTATCCTCTAGCAGTGATTCTCCTCCACAGAGGCGCTGCAAGTCGGCAAAGTTTGAGGTTTTCTGACCCGGCAGGAAATCCTTGCTCCGGCGACCGCACAGCTTCAAGCTTCCTTCTTTGGGTTCGTGGGAGCCTTTTGGATCGATCTATGGTGTTTGTTTGGATCGATTTACGTGGAAATCAGTTCAACTCAGATTGAGCAAAAATTCAAAGCTTGTGAGGTAGTTTTCGACCCTTTATGCTTGTTTTTTGACTTCGAGCTAGTTATGAAAATTCACAAGCGTGCTTAGATGAACAACTTTGATGTTGGGGGTTTTGTGAAATATTGAGTTTTGGCGGTGTTCTGGCCATGTAAGGGACTGTTTCTGGTATTATATATCTTCTATTCGTCGATACGAGCGTTTCGATATATAATACACAATTTTTGAAGTTCGTATGAAATTGTTATGATTTTTACAGTTTCATACCGGTCGATTTGTTCGATCCGTAAGGATTTGAGCATTCGATCGACTTGTGGTTTTGGCATATCGATCGTGGAAGTGTTCCAGAGACTTTTGGAGGTGTCGGATGTGGTTTCGCATTTATTGGCGCCACTTTGGGGATTTTTGTTCAAAACGGGGGTTTCGGACTTAAATCAATTGTGAATTGTTACTGAGTTGAAACCGTATGTGATTAGGTACTTGACGAAGTATTTTTGGACGGTTGTTTTGTGGTTTGGTGCTTTGTTCTGTATTTAAGACGCAGTGGGAGTTTCGAGGTGAGTAATCTCATAAGGTTCATTATGAACGGAATTACCATTATTATTTTGGTGTTAATTATTTAACTGCAAACTATAGTTGGTATTAGTAGGCATTCCTGAGAGAATGACTACGTATATATATATTTACGTGAAATATATATATATATATATATATATTCTTGTGAATGATGTGTGATGAATAATATGCATAATGATGTTCATATTATTGTTGAAGGCGACTTTTCAGGAAACAATATTGTGAAAAAAGATGTTTTCTATTGTTTGAAAAGTATTGAGTTTGATGTTACATTTTTGAGTCAAGCGTGACTCATTTTAATGTATTGGTCTTTGTACCAAGGGTCACAGATGGTGAGCAGGGATTGGAAAAGCCGAAACTAGATGTTTGTAACGTTCTTAGGTCAGGTGTGACTTACTTAACGTTTGACTTTGAGACCAGACGGGGTCTGAAGATCATATGTCACAGATGGTGACCTTGATGTTTGATTTTATGACCAGACGGAGTCTGAAATCATATGTCACAGATGGTGACAGGTCGCAGATGGTGACCACGGTAGGAAATTGGTAATCATGTCCTTGGTCGGACGAGTGGTTATGATTTCAGTCAGAGTTCTTGTCTATTGCCATTGTACATCATGGGGGGTAGCGGGGTTCTTGTCTGTTGCCATTGTACATCATGGGGGGTAGCGGGGAGCTATCTGATGCTCATGAGTACGTGTTTTAAAAGGGAGTTTCGGAGATTCTTTCTTTTAAATATCCGGGGAGGACTTGTGTATCATATTTAATTGTCAGAGTTTCAATTATTATGATTTTGTCACGGGGTGGCTTGTGTTAATTTGAGAATGTGTTTTAAAAAAGAGAGTTTTGGGGATTCTTTTTTTTAAATGTCGTGGGAGGACTTGTGTATCATATTGAATTGTCAGAGTTTCAATTAATATGATTGATGTCACGGGGTGATTTGAGTGGTTTCTTTTGGGAAAAGAATGTGTTGTTTGTGGAAAAATAGGGTGTGTGTTCCTTTTTACGAGTTGATGGGTTTCCTCGTTGGGTGAGTTGTGCATATGTGGTTTGAGTTACTCATACGGTCTTGCAAAAGCTTACCAGGTTTGTTGTATGGAAACTCGGTGCACCATTCAAAAGGTGTAGGGGTTAATCCTGCAGGTCAGGGTAATCGTGACTAAAGCTGAGGTAGTTTGTTGGCAGCACAGCGGGTAGGAAGCAAATTTTGTTGGCTTTGCCATTGTATGACTTCCGCTATGCAGTAAACTCTGATTAATACTTACGTTTTATTTTGTTGTTGACAATTTAATTCGTAAGGTTTTGTAATATATGACTTTACGGAGCGGGTAAATATTGACATAGTGGGTTTAGGGCATTAATATGTTTTAGTTTAATGGGAAAAATGTTTCCAGATTTTGTTATTAATGGTTGAACGATCACGCATGTATAATTATGAGATTATATATCGATTTTTATTTGTGTTAAAAATCAGGGGCGTGACAGAGGAAGCATATGACTTTGTTGCAGAGAGACTCGTCATCAAATTTGTTGCAGAGAAACCACATCAATGATGAGGTTGCTCAATTCGCAAATTGGTCTGACTCGTAATTCACTTCCGACCCGTCTAAAGCCCGGGAGAGGACCTACCAAACGCCCAAACTAGATAAGTTTTCACAGTTTTGATGAAGGAGATGCCAACCCAGTTGTAAACCTCATCCCAGATGCCAAAATACCAACCCCTCCCCCGTTTTACCATCACGGCCCACAAATCTCGTTTGGTTCACGGAAACGAAAGTAATTCTTTTGTCTTTCCCATGGGAAGGGAAATGAAATTTCCTAACAACTTTCCATTCCGATGTTTGGCAACGTAAGGAAAGTTATCAGGAAAGTTATTAAAAAGTTTGTAAATAATGTAATACTAGCCTTCCTGCACGCGCGATGCACGTGCTGAAGGGCCGCGCTCAAGCATGCGTATTGTCCTTCCTTTTTTACTACGCATATTTGAAATGTTACTCATGAGTGCAATATAATTTCTATGTTGCATATTACCTAACTCTTACCCCATACAGATATATTATAAAATATTGTATATATCTTTAGCAATCCATTGTACAAAAATATGCGCTGGTATATACAAATATATATAATTTTAATGGTTGGAACCCAGTAGAAGGATAGGTCTTCCTGCCTTTAAGTCTACTTATGATTGAAATTGGTTAACTACCACAAAATAAAAACATATTTAAAGGAAAAGAAGCAGAGCTTAAGAGTTCATATTGTGCATGCTTCTTTTTGATCCACTCTTTCAAATAAGCTCACTGAGATAATAATATTCATTTTTATTGATTTTCCCATGCACCAACCACATCAAAAATAAGGAAACACGCCTCCTAAAGCCCTCATCTCTTACAAACTTTTTCTTTTGTTGAGGGCGACGATCTCGTACCATTCCTACAAATAGAAAGAATTACACAAAGTTACAAGTTGTAATCCAAAAATATTCAATCAACTATGTACGTTTCTAATCAATAAAAATGTTGAAATACTTATGAAGACGATCTATCATTTGTATTTGAATCAAGCAAAACTTCTTTAAATACGACATTCTTCGTAAATACGCCATCTTCACCAACTATGGATCCTTTTTTAACCAAAACTTTTGTGGTTGACTCTGATACTCCTCTCGACAATGCCACATATAATTGTCCATGACTGAAAACATGATCTGGGAGGTAAATACCTACATGTGGGATAGTCTGGCCTTGAGATTTGTTTATGGTCAAACAAAAGCTCAGTTTAACTGGAAATTGCTTTCTTGTTAGTTGAAATGGTAGCCTAACATTTTCTGCACTTTTCAAAGGAATTCTAGGTAGAAAAACTCTAGTCTCAGCAAACTGTCCAGTTAGTATCTCAGCATCAATCATATTTTGGTACGAACCACGACACAACAATCTAGTACCATTACATAATCCAAATTTAGGGTCAATATTCCTCAAAAGCATGATTGGAGCACCTGCTTTCAAAGTTAACTTGTGGGGTGGCAGCCCATTTGCGTTATTGAGTTCAGAAACTCTGGTTGGTACAAATTTCTGATGTCATCTTCAACAGAGTCAAATGAGTATAATGTAATTTATTCACCTGGAAACATATTGATTATCTTTTCATTCAACACGTCCACATCATCGTTTATAGGAGTAATCAATGCTCTGTCAACCATGTATTTTGCATCATTTACATGATCACCCAAATTGGGGAAAACTTCATCAATAATTAGATTGATGGATTGGTTACTTTCCCATGGAACCACCATGCATTATGGTAATCTTATCATTTTGTAATTGATGACTTGTTCACTCCCATAGCCAACACGAAGAAGAAACTCTGCAAATTGGTGGTCATTTATGGATCTCATATTCCGTCTCAGTCTCAATATCTTTATCTATGCCCAAAATGTTGATTTCACAATGGAGGATTGAATGAGTTCAGACTTCGTTCCTTTAGGAATAACAGGGAGGACTTGACGAAAATCTGCCCCAAAAATTATTATCTTTCCACCGAATGGTAAGTCGACATCCATTATGTCTCGAAAAGTTCGATCAAGTGCTTGAAAGATATGTCGATGTGTCATAGGTGCCTCATCCCAAATAATTTCAGTCGAATCTTGTATCAGTTATGCCAGAGCAGACTGTTTACTTATGGAACACATAGATGACGCATCTACATTGAGTGGAATCTTAAATTTAGAGTGAGCTGTCCTCCAGCCAGGCAGTATATTTGTAGCTATTCCAGATGATGCTGTGGCTAAGACTATATGATTCATTCTCAGTAAGTTTGCTAGCAATGCACGATATAAATATGTCTTCCCAGTTCCACCAGGACCATCAACAAAAAATAATGCACTTCTTTTTATCTGAATTGCATCCATGATCGTGTTAAAGGCGATCCTTTGGTCTTGATTAAGGCGGTCAGTTGCATCGATGTCTTCTTGCGAGATATGTATGGAAAGTTTGTCTTCAATACACCTTGGCATTCTTGAATTTTCTTATGGCTCCCTTGTCATTTCAGGAAGGTCAAAATCTCTAATGTTCCTGTTAAATTGTTCAAGTACTCCATTTAAATCTTGTAAGAGCCTGTTTCGGTTTGCAATATCACCAGATGAAGGATAATCTTCCACCATAAAAGGAAAAAATTCATCCCACAATGTTCGAACACCGATTGGCTCATTGTACACCAAATTTGTGATGAATAATCTCCTCAAAGTTGGTGGCAACCTAATTGCAGAGGCCTCTAACAAACATTGTCGGATACTATTGTCATTTTCTAGCAAACCTTGTTTCTCTACTGCTTGCTTGAATGTTGGTTGTAGAACACCATTAACAGTAATCTTGGACCTCTTACACCATTCTATACATCGCAACCGGTTTGCATTTAAGAGTTTCTATATATTTTTATTTTATATTTTATTTTGATCGGAGTCTTTTCTTTTACTTTAGTTATCTTACGTTAGAAAGGAAAAAAAATCTCTTTTTTATGAGTTAGAAGAGAGAATAAATAGTCACGTCAAAAAAAAAAAAAAAAGAAAGAAGAAGAGGTAAATCGTTCCCATCCACCGGTAGGAATACTTTTTTTTTTTTACTTTCTTTTTATCTTTGTTTCCGCACGTGTTCATCCATGTGTTTTCATGGTCTGTTTTCTTTGTTCTCACCATCACTTGTTTGTAAGCTCCTAGTCTTCCAAGTTTGAAAAGGCCCAATTGATTCCCTTCACCTAATCATGAAATATTTCATTCATTTCCCTTTGGGTTCGATTTGGTTGATATAACCAACCATGATTTCTGTTTTTTTATTCTCTCTCCCACCATGAATTCAACCCCGCCCTTTTTCTCATTTATACCCACCTCGTCCCCTCCCCCACGATCACCCATCGGAACTCTGCTATGGTTCCTCCATTGAAAGTGGCATTAAATCCAGGTTGCTGCTGAATCCGGAATGGCAAACCCAACAACAATTATATGGTCATTTCGGGGACCTGACTGACCACCACCACCACCACCTAACTTTGTCCTCCTCCGCCGCCAACGGCAACATCGACCGCGTCCTCTTCCAAGACCTAGTCAAGATCATCACTCTCGTCCAGTCCCTCATCGTAAGCCTACCGAATCCAACACTAAATTTCATAGAGTTGAAGTTTTCCATCTTCTAATTTTCAATCTGATTATTCAGGATCCAAAAGCCAGCAGTTCATTTACGGGGCGCGGTTTAGTCACCTACAACAAAACACCTTCGAGAGACTCCTTATCCAAGAAAGGTAGATTGATTTTTTGTTTGTAAGTTGTGAATTTTGAGGGTGTATACTTGTTGGCTAATTTGGAATAACATGCTGGAAATTTTGAGGTTATATGTTGGTGCTTTGTTAAACAACACTTTGCCAATCCCAAATTGCTTTTCCAAATTTGTTTAATCATGTAGTATTGGACTAAAATGTTCTACATTGGCAGCAAAATTAAAACGAAGTATATTGAAAGAAAAGGCAGAACCAATAAAGCATGTCATTATCAAACCTTAAATAAGGCATGGCATTATCAAAGCTTACAATAGAGTACATGATCAAAAATAGAAGAAATATATCTAAATGCTATCTTCTGTATGAGTAAGCATTGACAGAGAAGGTACGGCTTCCTCTTTCTTTGTTATGTGATCTGATTACTTTGTTATCCACCACTTTAGTAAAACTTTCTATTGTAGTACAATAAAATGAATAAGGCCAATATGATTAAACTATGCAGGTGAGTGTCCCTCCTTATGTAATTGAGTAGTAATGCAAATTGAATTGGAACTGATGTGATTCAGTTTTTGCACCCATGTCGAAGCCAAAGCCAATCATTCATCTAAATAACCTGAAAGAACAATATATATTTAGTAGGAAAAACAACAAAAAGAAACCTCTAGAACCTTAAGGAAGTAATAATGTAAGAAGAATAATTTAGTCCGATCCTTTTTTCTTTTTCTTTACCCCTTGAGTATTGGATTTGAACCGTTATAATTCACCCCCATAACCCGTCAAGAAGGCCAAGCCAATTATTCATTTAAAGAATCTGTGTAGAAAGAACAGTCTATAATTTAAAGAATCTGTGTAGAAAGAACAGTCTATAGTCAGTAGCAAAAGGATAAAAAAGAAAGTAGACATAGTTTGGAATGAGGAATGAGAAAATTCATCTCATCCGTACTTGTGGGAATAGAGGCCTGTTGCCATATTCGAAATTTATGTCTCCCACTCCATTGTCTTCTCGTTTTCTCTCTCTCCTTAGTTGTGGGAATTTGGGAATTCGCATGCCTTTAGAAAGTTAATCACAATAACCTGCGTACTAAAAACTGGTTAGATATTGAATAACATTAGTTATGCATTGAAATTTGTTTATATTTTCATTTTGTACGCAGAAGCCAGAAGGTGTGCAACACGTTAAAAAGAAGGGCTGGGCATTGGTCGAGAGATTACCAAAAGATGGAAGGTTCAAAATTGGCCTTGTGGTTTTCTTTGTGACTCACCCCCAAAATCAGTTAAGAACCTCTGTAAAAAAAAAAACAACAACATATATAGTTAGCAGCAAAAACAAATAATGACGCGCTAGCTACAGTAAAAAAGGTCTTCATAGATATAGTTGGTACCTTCAAATGGTTGTGTTTGCAGTGAGAAGGAGGATGAACGTAATTGCTTAAATTTGGGCATAGAGAAATGAATTGTGGCATTTAGTTAATTGTGGATATTTGTAATTCACTTGTACTTGCAGTTGAAACTTGGACATGGTCATAAATCAAGGAATGTGTATATGTTGTTTCTGTTTTTTTTTTTTTTGGATTTGGATGTGGGAATCACTTATTGATTTCATTATTATCTGCCTTTTGTTTGTTTTTTTTTGTTTTGTTTCCCTAATACATGGCTTATCTAGTCGGAATGTGGCCAAGGTTTGACCTTTTTTCTAGCATGTCTGATATGTTTATTCCAAACATTATCTAAATCCATACGTTTGGTTTACTTGTATGCCCTTGAAAGAAAAATATTTTAATTTTAACCAATGTAATAAACGAAGGTCAATTGCTAGGATTTTAGAAAATTTAACCTTAAGGGTTGTTTGCTTAATTAATACTAATAATAATAAGTTGTGAGTAATAAATGCAAGGAAAAAAGAGTTGAAAGTGATTCATTTGAGATTTGGAAGGAACCACTTTCCCCCTTATTTTCCCTTCCTCAAGAAATGATTTCTTTTCCTTTTGAATCCCAAATGCAGGAAATGAACAGTTCCTTTCTTGATGCTTAATTCCTTTCTGCGAACCAAACGTGGCAACAGACCCCTACCAGTCAACAAAAAGTAACCAATTCCTGAGGATGTTAACTGGCCACGTCAATGGGGCCCCTTTCATCTACAAATGTTTTGGTTCATTTCGGCCAGCCTACTCCTATCTTAGATTCTAAATGAAACCGCTGTGAACTGCAGTGGGGAAAAAGAAAATAGACCCACACAAGTTCAATCCCCGCTATCAACAATCTCTCATTTGGTGAGCAATCTAGAAAATGTTCTGTATAATTCCATACCCATGGGTTGGGCTGAGACACTGGCCAGTTTCGTAAGTCCTGTTGGGTTGAGGTCGTAGGTTTGCCCTGACCCTGGTAGTGTAGGGAAGCCTCCCTCTTACCTAAATTTTTACTTACCAAAAAAAAAAGAAAAAAAAAAAAAAGAAAATAGACCATTGCTTAAAGAGAACTCATTGAATGTAGAAGCTAATTATTGAAGAACGCTCCATCACATTAATACATTGGTTTAATAACTTATAATTTTGTAGTTCCATTTCTAAGTTGATTTGCTGACTTTGAGTATGGTCATTTACACCGTCGGTGCATAGAATAATTTTCAGACTTTTTGAGATCCTAGTCTTGTAGAATGTTGACTAGTTAATAATAATCCATTACGTAATGCTATATAGTTTCATCGGTTGCGTGAAGTTATTAAGAGAATAATCTTTTTCTTAAAAGTTAACAATGATAAAATCACAATGTAGGAATTGGTATACTGGCCTCAACTTACTCTGTTCAATCTAGGGTCTCCTACAGTTATGACACCACCGTTTATTATGCTGCCTCTGTATGCCAAACATTTCAGGTAAGTGTTACTTTTCTTGATTTCTTATCGTGCTACACTTACTCACTTCACATTATGCATCACATAACAGTTCAGAATATTGCAAGGAAAATACATGATCAAGGTGTTTAAGTATTTTCAGGTACCACTGAAAAAAAAAAAAAAAATTAAGCAAAGCCGACACAAGGATTTCAGTTTTCGCTTCTAGTGCAGTGGAGAGTTGAGACCTTCTTGAAAAGACAAGGGATGGAGAGGTTGATGTCTCATGGAAGGGAAAAGAGTTACATCTTTCCTGAATGAGGGTCGCTTCTTGAGATGCTTCAGAGTTTGCTTAGCATAACATGCTCGGAAAAGAGGTGAAGCTCTCTCTTTGATCTTAAGGATGATGAAGAAAATAAATCTGAAAGATACAACAATGGCACAGACAGCAGCCAAATCCCACCACTTTGATTGATCTGGTTGAATACCCAGCAGAGTTTTGAGCATGTCCTCGCCTTTCAGCTTCGGGCCATTGGGTGTAAGAGAATCAAACTCACGGCCAATCAATCCGTTCTTGTATTCTCCCTGCATACCCAGTATAATTTGGATCATTTCTTTGTCTCGGTAATGCTTGATATCTAATTTTAAGATTAACAGACGATTCAAATTTAAAACCAAGAAATTGTCAAGACAAGTAGATAATACAGGTCAAAGTGGAAATTGTTAGCGCTGTTATTTCTTATAATGTCTATTGCTATGTAATATTATTGCTTGGTACCTGCAGCGCCCATGCACCATAGTTCAGATATGAAACTGGATAGCGCCAAATTGGTTTGGGAAGGTCAGGCATGAAGCGGAAGAATCCGGCAGTCATCATCATGATTCCCTAAATGAACATGGTAACCAATGACAGTTAGAGCCTCAATCGTGCTTTATAAAGATGAAAAATAGGAAGCTATACAAGTTTGATATGTTCTGACCAAGTATCCTGCTCCAATTATTACTCCCATTAAGTAGTTCGGAACAAGAGAAGCTATGATCATCATGGAGCTTTCTACCGCTGCAATGGCGCTGAGAAGATCAAGGCACATGAACACATAGTTGGAGAAATGAGAATGCTTTTCCACCATGTAGTAAGTTATAGTTGAGGATGCAATTGACATCAAAGCCAAGAATGGGAAGGAAGAGAGGAAATTTGACAGAGTAAAGACAGCAACTCCATAATGCCCATTGAGCCTTTCTCTATGAAAAACCTGTTCGAAGAACAAAAGCAGAAAATGGACTCACCAAATGTAATTTCGAATCTACTTCTCTATTAAGAAATCACCTTTAGAAATTACTTTTACCTTCATTTCTTCAAGGAAGGATGGGAAGCCTCCAATGGACATGAAAGTCATGAAGCCAGAAATAAATCCAGCACAAGCTCCTCTTGCAAATATTGAAGTGTAATTTGTTCCCAGGTCATAGAAAATTGTGCCAACGCAAAGAGATAAAAGTATGTAGACGATGATTCTCACCCAGTAATACCCCATATCCCTAGACATGTTGAGGAAAGATCTCTGTGTCAATATTGAGAGTTGCTTCCACCACTTTGCTTGGCTTCCACTCCTCTTTTCTACCCCAAGTCCTTCCTGTAAAACAAGTTTTTCATTATCATCGTGGCCACACCTTAAGAGTGCAAGCTGTAAAAGAGTAAACCTTATGCTTTACCATGGACGATATTTCTCGAATCCTGATTCTTGTGCTTGTTGCATACTCCGAGCGTCTGTACTGATCAACAAGCATTGCTTTCATCTCTGCTGTTGCAAAGTTCATTAAAGGTTCTGATGATTTTGGGATTTCCTGTATTTCAAACAACAAGAGTGTTCTATTATGAGGTGATGAATGATACCAACTAACAAGGTGCTTAGGGTTTGTTTGACAGAAAACGGTGAAGAACATGGCTGGACAGCCAAATCTGTTCAGTAAAGCGGCAAATAAGCAACACTAGTAGTTTGATGGAAGAGTTTGAGAAAAACATACACGTATTTTGTGAGAGGTGTTCATTGTGACTTCGTCGAAGTCTGAATTAATACAACGAAGAAAGTGATCAGAAGGGTTTCTTCGACTTGGGCATGGAACTCCAGCTTTAGCAAAGAACTGTTAAGTTGAAAGTTATTAGTGAGATTTAGTCATACACAATGTTTAATACTTCATACTAGTAGAACGCATACCTCTACTGCCATTTTTGCTTGACCAGAATAAACTGTTTGGCCACTAGAAAGCAGAACAAGATCATCAAACAAAGCGAACACTTCACTACTGGGCTGATGAATCGAGGAAATGACAGTTCTGCCATCTTTAGCAATGTATCTGAGGGTTTGAACTACGAAGAAAGCTGCAGCACTGTCGAGGCCACTGGTAGGCTCATCGAGAAACAACAACCTTGGCTTTGTGAGTATTTCGAGTGCAATGCTCAGCCTCTTCTTCTCTCCTCCACTGATGCCCCTCAAATGCCAGTTTCCGATAAGCCTGTGAGCACAGTCTTGCAGACCCATATCGGTAATTGTGGCATCAACAATGTCATTTACCTCTTGTTTGGTCAGACTAGTTGGGAGCCTTAGATGAGCCGAGTAAGTTATGGTTTCTCGTACTGTTAGGGTTCCCAACAGCACATTTTCTTGGGTCACATAAGCCTGAAATTTCAAATTAGCCAAGATTTTGTGGCTCGAAATTATTTGATATCTGAAAGGAATATCGAAAAGTATTGAGGGTAGGGTTGGTATGAACTTTACTTACAGCAACACCATAGTCAAGTCTCGTCTTCTTCCCATTAAGAAGAACATTTCCAGTCATGATAACATTTCGTGACAGTCTACCTACAAAATTTCCAGTTAATTTATGAAATGTGTATCAGTTTCATTTTCAGTTTTTATTTTTACTACTTTCGAGAAACACCATCGCTATTATTTATAGATGAAATGATGTAAGATATATCATAAAGGGCAAAACTTGTCACTTCTGTCCCGATGATAAAGTCAGCTAGAGTGAGCAAAATATGGAAAATATAAAGCAAGTGATGCAACAACCCCAAAAGACCTAGTGAATGAAATAATTAAGAAGAAAACTACCATCTTTCACCATCCACACCACTACGGAATTAATGAAAGACAGATGCACAATTGATTCATTTCTTAGTTCTGAAAAAAAACAGATCAACGTGTTCCTTGATAATGTTACTCCTTACTAGGAACAAACAAAGAAACGAGTACTCTCAGAACAAAAGCCTCTGATTACGTATGTATTTTCGAATGTGATCATATATAGAACCCTAATTAAGCGCTCTCTGTCTCTCTCTCGTGCTTGGTGCATACAGTGGGTAACATGCAGGTTATTAATGGAAGCTCTGCTAGATAGAGATAGAGATAGACATGCGCAGCAGAGAGTTCATCAAGTCAAGGGGTCCAACTCGAAGAGATTTCTAAGCAAGGTAGGTAGGCAGGCAGGTTATTGAATGCCATTCCATCTATGTTAAAAATTAAACGCTCTTCACTGCTTTCCAACAAACCCAACCCCAAAGAATCAAGCCCCCTCTTACGAAACAACTCTATATGAGTATTATCAACTCCATATTTATGTATATAACTGGGATTGAGATTAAATCAAATACAGTGTACAAAAATATCACGTTGGAAATAAGCTACTTATTAAAGAGATCAACGAAATTAATTAGTGCACACGTGCATGGTTTATCTAGGGTTACAAACATACAACAACTTCTAACCGAGATCATTAATAAAATTAATGGAAAATTAATCTCTTTTTTTTTTTTTCCACCCAAATTAATTTCTTTCAACTCATAATTGAGAACTAATTGGTTTAATTTTTTTCAAAATTTCTGAACGTACCGAGTAAAAACAACTTGCTTTGTCAATCAAAACCCGAAAAATAGACGGTATTGATCTTTAATTCTTTAAACATTCAGAAACTCTAACAAAATTTAACCAGCTTCATTCCAAATGACTATCTACTGTTTTCTACATCCATCGAGTGTGTTGTATTTCTAATATTCATCAATTTGACACTAGAGAGAGAGAGAGAGAGAGAGAGAGAGAGAGAGAGAGAGAGAGACTGGCCTGCTAAAGCATCAAGAAGGGTTGATTTTCCAGAGCCAGAAGGACCCATAATAGCCATGATCCTACCAGGCTCAGCAAAACCAGTGAGGCCATCAAGCAATCTTCTGGTGTGTCCTCCATTAGTGCTATTTCCAATCCCAAATTTTGGAAGCACAACACTCACATCTTCCCACACCAAATACATCAAGCCATTATTGCCACCTTCACCATCTCTTCTTCCGCCACCACCATCACCACTTATATCTGAAGATTTTACAGAACCAGCTCCACTATATTCCTCTAACTCCATAGCTTGCTACCATATGTCCAAAAAGCTATACCATATATCACACAAGAGGTTTGTTTTAACTTTTAAGCTTTGCATATAAATAGGCCGGCATAGTCCTCGATCATAACATAATATGATTAATGTCCTTGCTGTCATTTATTTCCATGGGGGCAGTAACTAAATATGTAGGAAAATTACAGGTAAAACTGGTCCTAGTTTGGTAATTGATGCCCACTTTGTAGTCATCAGTACCGGTGATTAGTTCCTATGGGAAGTAAGTGAGTAATAACTAATAAGTATGCAGAAACTGTGCTCACCAAACTACCATTATTACTTAAATACAGGAGGTCGAGATGCGCATGTATACATATTTAATTATAACTTTCTTTTTTTTCCATTCTTTTCTTCAAACTTGGTGAAAAATATGTTTTAAATCTTGGGACGCGATGGTAGACAAATCCACTTGAAATTGATCTCTACTTAATTTTGGCAGTATTTTCAATCTTTATTAACACGGTGCTTGATCATCGAATAATGCTCGTCCTTTGTCCAAAAGGACTAAAACGCCGCATATCCAAACTTAGGTTTGTTAATTATCGCCATACATTCTAGCTGAATTGCCACTCTTTATTCATTTTAATTTTTAAGGTTCGCATTTAACGATTATCTCAAAAAAAAAAAAAAAAAAACTCAAATAGATGATAGACGTAATTGTTAAATTAGTTAAGATAAAATCTTAATTTATTAATTTAGAAAATGAATGTTTTCATATTACATTGTGTTATGGGATGTATACATCCAAAGGAAAGTATGGACGGATGTGTCTAAATCATTTTCAGAGGCTTCATTGAAATGTATATTCAATCTTCCTGCATCGATCTCTATGGCCAAGTTCATGCACTTATTTATAGCTACAATGTTGGATATCAGCGGAAGCGTAAAGTAAGAAAACTTAATTTGGGTAGGGAGATATGATGCTTGAATGATACGGGTACAATATAGGAGATGTACAGTCCAAAAACATGTACAGAGCTCCTATACAGAGAAATGGAGGAGACTCTCAAATTACCTGATAAAAGAACTCACTCTTACAATACTTCTACAAAATACTCCTCTATGCACTACTCAACTAGACTAGCCTACTTATATAGGCCTACACTAGACATTGTCATAACTAAGGCAATTACAATAGACATAAGTACTTGACAACTAAAATTCTGTAACTCCCATAACCACCATAACCGTCACATTATGTCACAATTATTCAAATCATAAAAACTAGCTCTCATAATTCTAAATTATTCATAACTTCCAACATCCTCCCTTAATTCAGAATTACTCTATCATTAAGGTGACTCTTCAGCTTCTAGCCTTAGTCATCAGTGATGTTGACAATTTCTGACGCAATCGGAAGTAACCTGGGTTTACAAGCAATAAACCCTAAAAAGATAAATCTGGTTCTACCAGAGAATTTGAGAAGAATTTCTCATTTTATTAAATTTGATATGATAAACTGATTTTAATACAAAACATGATGGTGCTTATATAGGCATCCAAGACCTAAAATTATAATCTAGCAAGAAATCCTAAAGAATCCAAATTTAAAAGGAAACTAAAAACCTAAAATAAAAGAATTCTAAAACAAATGTAAAACTAGCCTAAAAATATTAAATCCCGAATCGGATAATTAAGATGATATATTTTGGCCCTAAATATTCCCATTCTGGAAAGGTATCATGCGTCTCAAATGAACATTCTGGCCAAAAGTTGACCAAATCTGATTCACAATCAAAACTTGACTTTTTGTACGATTAACCCGAAATGTCCAAAACCAAATCTTCTTGAATATTCCAGCGGCTAATAATCTTATTACGCGTGAGTTACCTATTTTCCAATCACTCTTCTTGATTCTACGCCGCTTCTTTGCTTTTATGGTTTTCCAACTAAATCGGGCCCATTCTCGTCCTACATCAATTTCCTCCATTGGATCGATACTCATTCTTTGATCCACACTTTCTTATGTATTCTGGTTGTTGCGAATTCTTTCTTCTTGCTCCATTTCCAACTCAACTACATCAAATTGCATTTATGTGATTACTCCATCAAGGTGGTCAACATGTTCTCAGAGAGAATATCTTTTTGCAGTAAGCGCTGTCACTTTTTCCTTGAGCGCCATCAATTCATCAAAGTTGAAATCTACTACATAGGTTTCTTTCTCCAACTGCGTATACTGCAAATCAATAAATGCTGCTTCATTTTCAGCTTCTTTCTTGGTGGCTTTCCATGATCCATTGAAGATGGATGCTTTGTAACGTTGGTATCAATTTCACACTTGTATCTGGGAGCGTGAGAGGAACCATCAATGGTTATCATGAAAACAATTTCAGGCAAACTCAACTTCTTGACCACTTCTTGAAACACTCTTTTGAGTGGAACAACAATATTTGTTGGCATCTTCACGAGACTGCAAAAGAGAGTATTAGTATTGAATAAACATAATAATATTCATCATGCATGCGAATTCATTATGCATGCAACTTCATTATGCATTCATGATGCACCTCTTCATCTGGCACCATTATGCCACAAGGGAGTGATTCAACAAAGCATCTTTGTGCCTCCAAGGAGTATGCAATTTTCTTTTGGCACCTATGTGCCTCCTTCATTCAGGGACTTTAACTCTAACCTTCTTTCTTTCTCTCATGGACTTTTACCTTACACATTCTCTTCGGGACATTTATCCTACATCTTCTTTGAGCAACTTTTACCCTTCCATAAAGACCACATTGGTCTTTCATCATTCTTCAACTCTTCTCCCTGTTTCACTTCTTCATACCTTTTCTCTTTACTCCCCCTCTCACACTTTTTCCTCTCTTTTTTCATCTGCACTCTCATTTTCTCTTTCTCTCTATTTTTTTTTTTAAAATCTCCTCTTTCTATTTTTCTCTCTTCCACCTTTTTCCCTCTTCTTTGCCTCTCATTTCTCTTCTTTGTCTCTCTCACAACTTTGTGTTTCCTCCCTTTTTTTTTTTTCCCATCCTTCAATGTCGATGCCCATCAGCAATACTTCATACACCATAGATTTCTTCCACCACCTTGCAACAATAACCGCAACAACCAATGCAAACACACCATAAGATTGAGCCTTCGGCTCTGATACCACTTTGTTGGATAATAGCGGATGCATAAAGTAAGAAAACCTAATTTGGGTAGGGAGGTATGATGCTTGAATGATACGCGTACAATATGGGAGATGTACAGTCCAAAGACATGTACATAGCACCTACAGAGAGAAATGGAGGAGATTGTCAAAATACCTGATAAAAGAACTCACTCTTACAATACTTCTACAAAATACTCCTCTACACACTACTAAACTAGACTAGCCTATTTATATAGGCCTATACTAGACACTGTCATAACTAAGGCAATTACAATAGACATAAGTACTTGACAACTCAAATTCTGTAACTCCCGTAACCACCATAACGGTCACATTATGTCACAATTATTTAAATCATAAAAACTCTCATAATTATAAATTATTCATAACTTCCAACATACAAAAAATAAATTAATCCTTTTTTATGGCATACGTATTTTGAAAGAAAGAAATAATACTTTGAGGGCCCCTGCTGCATCCTTCTCCAAAGTCCAGAGAAACATTTTGCTTCCTTTTGGTGTCATAAACTTATGTTCATCTATATATACTAATACTCTTGACGCAGTCGGAAGTAATAGAATTTACAAGCAATAAACCCTAAAAGACATAGTTTTGGAATCCACCAGAGAAAGATAGAAAAATCTCTAATTTTTATTAAATTTGATATCAAAAACTAATCTTCATACATATCATGATTGTGCTTATATAGGCATCCAAGACCTAAAATCATAATCTAACAAGAAATCCTAAAGATCCAAATTTAAAAGAAAACTAAGAACCCCAAAATAAAAAGAATCCTAAAATAAATGTAAGACTAGCCTAAAAAAGATCAAATCATGAATCAGATAATTAAGATGATACATTTTGGCCTAAATCTGATAGGGCTCACTCAAGTGAGTCTTGAAGATCTCGTCGTTCCATTTTGGAAAGGTATCATATTTCTCAAACGGACATTCTGGCCAAAAGTTGATCAAATCTAATTCACAATCAAAACCTGACTTTTTGCACGAGTAACCTGAAAAGTCTAAAACCAAATCTTCTTGAATATTCCAGCGGCTAGTAACCTGATTATGCGTGAGTTACCTATTTTCCAATCACTCTTCTTTAGTCTACGCCGCTTCTTTACTTTTATGGTTTTTTTGGCTAAACTGGGTCCATTCTCATCCTACATCATTCTCCTCCACTATGAAAGAACTCGCCCTTGCGTTCCTCTTGAATAAAAAACAAGAATAGGTAGACAAGAAACTAGACAAAAAAATTAGACAATTGAACTTGTGGATTATTGGCCAGGTCTTTTGCATATTTTGATGGCACAATCATAAACCCAACACCATAGATGAGTCTGTCATATGCATTTTGGCTTTCATAGGCAACATCAGCAGATTCTTCTTGGCTCTCAAGGTTGCATTCTTGAATGACATCGGGTTCTGAATGATTTATTTCAAGATCCAAGTCTTCATCATTACAAATAACCATGTCTTCATGAGCAATTTCATCTTTAACATCTTCTTGATCATCATGGATGATTTCTTGTGGAGCTTATTCCATTAGAGAATTTTCTGGCTTTTCTTTAGATAAACTATTAATCTCAACGGGCAAAGAAAACGCTTTGGACTTTAACTTCTTCTCAAAAACCTTAAGAGGGTAATTCTTGATCGAAAAATCTCTAGGTAGAATTTTTTTGCTAAGAAGACCTTTCATCTTGAGCCATGTCCGAACACGCTCTTTTCCTTTCCTCTGACGAGAGCTTTGAAACTGATCCCACCAAAAAGCAACATCTTTCTTCAACTTCCGAGAAACCATCTTAACTTGCTTGTGTTCTGGAATCTCCATGATCTCAAAGAATCTATCTACTTTAACCTGCCAATCCAGAAAATTTTTCACGCTCATGTGACCAGAAAAGCAAGGAATATCAGCCTTATTAGAACCTCAGAATCATAATTAATATCACCTCCACCTCCATGTGGAGCTCTAGCACGTTGTCTTTCTCCGCCTCTGTCACAGTTGTTGTTGTTGTTGTTCGTTCCTTCCAACAACACATGAAATTTTGTCGTTTGAGAGTTCACGGCAGCGGTCATGTGAGCAATCATCTGAGCGGTAAGGGCATCCAAATCCACTCTTGTAACGTCACCCATTGCTACTAAGGTAAATAGGAGAGACAAGGAAAACCTGGCTCTGATACCACCTGACGCAGTCAGAAGTAACAGGGTTTAAACCCTAAAAGATATAGTTATGGAATCCACTAGAGAAAGAGGGAAAAATCTCTAATTTTTATTAAATTTGATATCAAAAACTGATCTTCATACATAGCATGATGGTGCTTATATATGCATCCAAGACCTAAAATCATAATCTAACAAGAAATCCTAAAGAATCCAAATTTAAAAGAAAACTAAGAACCCAAAAATAAATAGAATCCTAATTAAAACAAATGTAAGACTAGCCTAAAAAAGATTAAATCATGAATCGGATAATTAAGATGATATATTTTGGCCTAAATCTGATAGGGCTTACTCAAGTGAGTCTTGAAGATCTTGTCGTTCCCATTTTGGAAATGTATCATGCGTCTCAAACGGACATTCTGGCCAAAAGTTGATCAAATCTGATTCACAATCAAAACCTGACTTTTTGCACGAGTAATCCGAAAAGTCTAAAACCAAATCTTCTTGAATATTCCAGTGGCTAGTGAGTTACCTATTTTCCAATTAGTCTTCTTGATTCTACGCTGCTTCTTTCCTTTTATGGTTTTTCGGCTAAACTAGATCAATTCTCATCCTACATCAACTCTACACAATAGATTGCAAGATTGCATAAGAAAAAATGTGGTAGCAAACATTCATGCTAGTTGGTCTGATATATATGAAGTATGTGAAAAATTAGTTAACAACTCTATTCCCGCAATGCCAAGCACATGTGTATAGTCTTGTATTCAAGATTAATTGCACATGACCAAGAAGAACGTAATGAAAGTATTGGAAAGTGATCTGAATCAAAGCAAGCACATTGATAATGTAATCTAAATATCCAACCAGGGCCGGCTCTGTGAATTTAGAGTCTTAAAGAAAATATTAACTAAGATTTCATAGTGTCACTGAAATATGAATCGTCTTGCATTTTTACATACAAAGGTGCTAATCATACTTACATAATTAAATTTTCCAACAATATATTTTTGGGATAATGACCATTTACACAATTTTTGGGTTAATTAACCCACTTACTCCACTAAGAGATTATTGTGCCACTTCCTCCATTTAAAAGTAAAAAGACTATTTTAGACAAACTTTCATTATAAAATTAAAATCATGCCATTCTCTCTCTTCTCTTTCACGAATTCACGCTGACGACGACCCCTCTCTCTCTCTCTCTCTCTCTCTCTCTCTGTTTCTTCTGCTTCCCTAGCCCATCGCCGGAGGCCTGAATACTTGCCACCGGCGCTGGTCCTCCTTACCGTCCCAGTTAGCGATGACTCTCCTCCTTCGCCGCAGTCCACGGCTCGGATTCCCTAGTCACGTGTTCTCCTCGTGGTTCAATTGCGGTGGCTCTTGATGATCACGGGGCCGAAATCACTGTCGTTGTCGTCCTCGTCTTTGAAGTAGTTGAGGGAGGCGCCGCCGCGAAGTCCTTGGGAGGCGTTTAGGGAGCGGAGGGAGGGAGGAATCGTCGTCGTAGACGAATGTGGCCTATGGGTCGGGTTCTTGGTCCGTAGAGCTCTTGAAATTTCCTCGTCGCTACTGTTTCTAGTCTCAATGGAATTCAGAGTTGGAATCATCATCACCGTGGAGACTATAGTGGAGTAGGGGTCGGGTTTCGGCGGGATACTTCAGGTCTGACAAGGAGTGCCAGTCGAATCCATTTCTGAGAAGAAAACACAGTGGGCCATTGAGTCATCATTGTGAGAAAGGCTTCTTGGAAATTCACAGAGAAGAAAACCCAGTGGGCCATTGAGTCATTAACATATGTGGTGGAAGATCATTGGTGTTATGTTCCTCTAATATATGAATACTTGTTATATGCTTGGTTGGGTAATTTTTTGACTTGCCCAGCAAACTTTTTCAAAATTGACTTGGTAATAATAACATTATTGAGGGGCAATAATGTTTATACTGGGGGCAATAATCATATTACTGGGAGGCAATAATTATATTATTAGGGGCCAGAAATGTTTCTACTGGGGGGCAATAATCATATTATTAGGGGGTAGTAATGTTTCTACTGGGAGGCAATAATCATATTTTAAGGGGCTATTGGGGGTCAATAATAATATTATTAGGGAACAATACTATTCTCCCGTGACTTATGAGATCTCATACGAGCTTTTTGAGAACTTCCGGCGACCGGAGTCCGGCATGGTCTCCGATAACTTCTCTCTCTAAGTGACAAAGAAGGAGAGGGCAAAATTGTCCTGAAAATAAATAAAAAGTAATAAAAAAAAACTTAATTGGGTATTAGGGCAAAATATATATAAAATATTGTGTAAGTGGACAATCTCTTAAAGTATTTGGGTAAGTGGGGTTAATTAACCCCAAAATTGTGTAAATGGTCATTATCCCTATATTTTTCAATAGATATCATAGTGTACCACTTAATCTCTCTTGTGGCATAGTAGACCAAATGTAAGAAATCCTCTTGTTCAAGTGTCACACCCCGAATTTTGAATAAAGGAATTCAAATCCGAAACGCAAAAACTCAACAAGCACAAGTAACACTTAGAAAATTTTTCATTTAAATCAAGCAACTAAACAAACTGAGCTCACAATGTCAATACCGACTCATTCTTTAGAGTCAAATATTGCATTACAAAGAGTTTACAATTTAAACTGAACAACAATTCAATAAGTAGACACACCCACCACTCTCACTACATAGCGGAAGACTAAAACCAATAAACTTCTATGTCCACACTACGGAAGGTACACCTCAGCTTCGACAACGAACACTCGATATTTTAACCTGCACCGGGTTGAAACAAGAAACCCGGTAAGCTTTTGTAAGCTCGTGTGAGTAAACTCAATTAAAATGACTCACGTCACGCATGCTTATGATTTCTCAACTCGTGAGATAAATTACAGCAATAACATTTAACTCTGCAAAACACAACCAAACATACAATCACACTAGGTAAAAATTAGTAATCCCTGCATAGAAAATTATTTTAGGAGATCACCTAAAATCACATAGTTCAAATCATAGTAACTCCTGCATATAGTTTAGTTCAGGAAATTACATTTAAACAAACAATTCAAAAGGCGGTAATCCCTGCATACAACTTAGTTCAGGAGATTACATTAAAACAAACAATTCAAAAGACAATAATCCCTGCATATAACTTATTAGTTCAGGAGATTACATTAAAATCAAACAATAGAAATGAAGAATGAACATAAATAAGGAATCAAACAGCTCACGTGAATAACAAAGAAAACCTTTTAACTTGAAGAAAATAACTCACACCAAAATCACGAGGAATCCACCAATTCAATTTAAGGAAGCAACACACACTAATCCCAAGGAAAACCTTTCAACTCAAAGAAAAGAAACGCACACCATGATTCCTTAAAAACCAACATTCTTTTCCCAAAAGAAACAACACAAGTCACCCCGTGACAAAATCATAAGAAATGTTAACCTAACAAATCAATATGAAAATCCGGTCCAACCTGGACACGTTGGCAGACAGACTAGAGCTCTAACTGAATATATTATAACCTGTCACCTTGGCAGAGGTTCAGCCTTACGATAATAATTGCTTGAGGTCACAACCTGCGACCCCGGATCCTTAGGCCAACCTGACCCTTAGATCAAAACATTTAAACGAGTCACACTGGACCCAAAATGTTATTCAAATCACCAAAAGGAGAAATCACAACCTGTGACTCCCACATCTTCAAACACTTTTCAAAACAATAGAAATACCATTTCCCACAACATATTGTTTCCCGAAAAGTCATACCCCAAAACAATATATGAACTCACTCACTCACAAATATCGTTTGCATCACAACAATTCTACCAATACATATATATTTCCGACTTAAGTAAATGTTCAATTCAATAATCTACATATCACAATGCCACACCATCCAGATGTATATTTTTCACGTAAATATATATATATATATATATATATATATATATACACGTAGTCACTCACGCATGAATGACCACTAATACCAACTATAGTTCATACGTAATAAAAGCAAGAAATTCATTTTTACACTTAAATTCATTTTCTTACTTGTGAGCCGTAGTCGATCGAGTTCATATTATTTCAAATAAATCATTATTTTTGAAAATAATTTATAATTATCAATCGATTCCGACTATTAAATAACACGGTTTGTAAATAAACCATGTGAGATTTACTCACCTCTAAATTCCTGCTGCGTCTTCTTAACAGCTCAAAACATGATTCACAATCGTCCGCCAACTCAAACCGTCAATCACCTAACCAAATACGATATTTAACTTAGCGCACAATTCATAAAACACACTAATACAAAGATCCGGATCTTCACTCGTGACCACACAAAGTCATCGGGATAGTCCTACGATCATTATATCAAAACTACAAGTCGATCGGACGGCCAAATCCTCACGGATCGAACTGAAAACCCTAAACTTTGAAAATTCATAACTTGCTCATACGATTTCCAAAAATTACAAACTATACATCGAAATGCTCGTATCGACGAGTAGATCAAAATCAGGAAAAACTGTCCCTGAGGTGGCCAGAACCTGCCGGAAAACACCACCACAGTGGTGGCACCGCTACCGGCCCAAAGTTAAAATTTGACAAAACTTGCAACACAAAAGATCTTCATCTCAACTCCAATTACAATTTTTATAACTAGCATAAAGTCAGAATCAAAGCCATTTGGCCGAAATTTACCTCGCAAGGTTTGAAACCCAAAGAACCTTAGATTCCCAATCTTCAAAATTCGATCACCATGAGTTGAATCGTTGCAAGCCACCTTGCGAGAAAGCTTCAATGTCCTATGGGCTTCAAAAGCCCCCAAGAATCATCTCCTGAGGTGGCCAGAATCGTGAGCTCCGATCTGGGCGATTGCAGCGCCACCGCCTATCTTTCCGGCCTAGTAGCACCGTGCACGGGCCAACCCATGCCGTGAAACTTCCCAAACTTGGAGATGGGACTGAGGCGAAGAGAATGGAAGAAACGATTCGTCGATTGGTGGCTGGAGGAGGGAGAACGAAGCCCGCTGGGCGAAACTGGGCTCGGGACCGAAGAGAGAGAAAAGTTTCCCATTTTGGAAACTTGATATTTTCTGATTTTTTTCTTCTTCTTATTTTTCCTATATAGCCCAAAATGGAAACCTTTTCCGATGGCCATAACTTCTTCATAAGAACACCCCAATTCTTGCGTTCCACATGTCCACGAACTCGTATCGATGTGGTCTACAACTTTCGTGAAGGAAGTTCTCACAGAATCTAAACGTTTAAAAAGTCAACCCTTGAATCGAACATTTCGAGTGAATAATTTATCAAAATAATTTCCGCTTCACCCTCGAACTATAAAATCTCACTAACAAACACAATGAATTTTCGGGGTCTTACATCAAGAGTCAATCCAAATACCCAAGTTAAATCAATATTTTCATCGTCTTCTTTTTCAGATTTCTAAATAATTTTTTTACTATCTTTGGACCTAGTTGAATGAATACATGTTTTTACCACAAAGCACATTTTATCATCTTTTTCAGTTTTTCTGCCATCTTCTTCTTCTTATTTTTTCCTTTTCTTTTGGGCTGGTCATGTGGGCTGCCCCCTACAATACATATGTTTGACTTTTTCCTTTTCTAGCTTATATTTAATTTCTTTTTTGGGTTGGGCCCCTGGGTTAGTGATTTAAGCGTTTTTCATTCGCCTATCACGTAACAATCAACAAGATCATCAAAGATGGGAAGTATTTATGTCCCGGTTTATCTTATCTCAGAGATTATGAGCTAGCTAAGAATCCTATGGTTCTAGGTCACAGAAAATGAGTTGCGGAAATAAATAAAAATAGAAAACATGCTAAACAAGGCACCGAGCCTCATTTAAGCATGGCTTTGCATCACACAAAGTCACATACATGGCTTTGCACCAAGCAAGGCCTAGATAGGGCCGTGAAACACACAAAAGTGCTTGTAATTCTCATGCCCACATGGATTTACAAATGAATGGTAGTGGGAAAGTCACAATGTTTTTGGATTTTCATAAATAATTAATAAACTAACTAACTACGACATAAAATTAATATAGATAGAAGTATGGGATGCATCACATCAAGGGTCACCATGGAATTCAAGGTTCTCCACACAAATCTAAATCATATGGAATGATGATGATTAATTCAAATGATGCTTCAAATGTTTTGTCGGATTTCCATTTAGCATTAAGAGGTCGAAAAGAATGCTAAATTGATTGTCATAAAATGGTAGACAAACCCTAAGTAAAAACAAGAAGAAGAAAGAATACTTAGGTTTTGGCTACCCTACACTAGTCTCAAACCTTATGCCTTGTTAGGGCCATAAGTGCTCAAAACTAAATGCTTTAGGTTTCAACAATCGATTGTAACACACTTTAGCAACCATCACCACAAATAATAAGGTCGAAAAGAGTACTTGTGATAACAATTACCCTACCCAACAATTCCAAATACTATTCCGACAATCAAGGGTAATAATACTCAAAATTGGGAAATTGGGTGATTGGAGAACCACAATCTAAGAAATTCATATGGAAATAGAGATATCCAATTGGAAAATTCCACCATACTCATGCCATAATCTAAATTGAAATATAAATTCTCCAATTTAATATTCCAATTCCAACACACTAAACATAATTAAGGAGGGGAAAACCTAAATCATACATCTAGAGTGAAGAAATTAAAGCAAGATGTTAATGTAGGTGACCGAGGGGTCTAATTAACGATAAATAGAGAGAGAGAGAGAGAGAGAGAGAGAGAGAGAGAGAGAGAGAGAGAGAGAGAGAGAGAGAGAGAGAGAGAGAGACAACATGTATAGTGGTTCGGCTCCCGCCTTAGTGGGAAACTACGTCCACTTAAAAGCTTAACTAGTGTGTTTGAGTCTTGTGGCCCAAAGGGATTAGAAAAGATGTAATGAGATGTTGAGTAAGTGGGAAGGAGTCTCCTTTTATAGGGGAGGGAGGCTCCTTCCTTTACATGTTTTCCAATGTGGGATGCTAAAACCACTATTCTAGTGTAGAAAGGCCTTTTATGGAGGCAACTTGGGAAGGCTGGGAATGTGGCTTCCTGGCGAGGTATTGGCCTCTTCCGACTACCGTGGCGTACGTAACTTGGACATCAGGCTAAAGGATGCATATCTCGATTGGCCCCACCATGGCTTGTGGCCCCCCCAAGAGGGTGTTACTTATGCTTGGTGACATAGAAAATAGCCTTGCTGGTAGAGGTATCTACAAGTCCCCAAGTAAGAGGAGCTTCTTGGTTGGGGAGTTATACACATGATGTCATCCAGCGTAAGTAACGTCCAAGAAGCGCCTAGCCCTTACAAGTCCCCGAACTCCGTAAGAAAGAAATGACTCGTTATCCTGCACAACAAAGACAAAAAGCACACACATGCATAATGCTTGTAGTATTGGGCAACAAATGTGAGTTTCATTGATATGCGTTGGCATATACGAATGTACGAGGTGCATGATACATGTTGATGTGTACGTGTAAATGGCACTGAGTATGATCGGTTATGACGTACAAACTCGAGAACACGTATAGTTGCGTGAACATATCACAAATAAGCATATGAAAGGGCGTGGTGCTCGTAAGAGAACGAACGAAGTCGAGTTGACGAGGTTATGCTCGGTGTAAGTTTCATGAGTGTTGTGAAGGAAAACGTTTGTAATTCGTGAACGATGAATACGCGAACGCCTGTATTTGTTTGGTTGTCACTCGTATTAATGGAACGCGAAAAGAATTCGATTTATTGCAAACGAAAAATGGTAGAAGAATTAAATGTTCCATTAATGTGTACCATGTCGAGGGGATGTGAGTATAAAGTTTGGGAATGGCGGAAGGCAAGACCGTGAAAATCTCAGAGGTGCTGGGAAGGCGTGAGCGGGAAGCTCGGGGGTGCCGAGAAGGTATGAGCAGGAAGCTCTAGGTTGCCTGGAAGGCATGAGTGGGAAGCTCGAAGGTTTCAAGGAAGGCATGAGCGGGAAGCGCGGGGTGCCGCGAAGGCATGAGTTGAAGCTCCTGAGCGGGAAGCTCAGGGGTGTCGTGAAGGCGTGAGCGGAAGCTCGTGAGCGGGAAGCTTGGGGTTTCCATGAAGGAGTGAGCGGGAAGCTCTGGGTTGCCGCGAAGGCGTGAGGGGGAAGCTCTGGGTTTCCGCGAAGGCGTGAGAGGGAAGCTTTGGGTGTGTTGCCCTGAGGCGTAACCGTTGCTAATTGTGTTAGGCTGTATGTATAAGTCCCCGAAGTCCCTAGTAAAGCAAGGTTTTCTTGCGGGATTGATACCAAAGCGTAGCTTTGTGCCGTATAACGAGCATAATTAGTGCAAGTGCGTCGTCCATCTAGAATTTGTCGGAGCGAACGCTTATGCCCTTTTGGGTGGGCCCCTGCTAGGCCCTCTGAGGAGTCCCCCACTCTTGGCTATAGACATTCGTATGGTCGAAAAATTGTTTGATGAGGGGAGCTGCGTATAAGCAGTGGATGTGTGTTAGGTTGCGAGCCTAATCTTTGATACCCAAGTGTCGGAGGTTAATCGGTCCCTTTACTCTATCCCGGAGGAGAAAATTTTTAACTACAACGCCGCGTAGCGGTCATTGTCATTATGAGGCATTGCCTTACCGCATGGAGGTTGGTCGTAGACCATAGACTCGTGGAGTCTAGACCCATTTAGGTCTCTTTCTCGTGGGGAGAGATTGAGAAAGTATGGTGCCCGAAGGCTAGACTATATGTTTATATATAGAGTATATGTAAAGTTTGTAATTGTATAAACAATGACAAATAAGTATAGCAAGTAATAATTTATGGATTTTATGGCCATGTGACATGCATACTAGATCATTGCAAGTGTGATGGGTGTCCAAATAAAATTTTGAGAGTAGCTTATGATGAAAGCTATGAAGCATTGTGAACCTAGAGCTTAACTAAAGCATGTTGGATATGTTTGAGCGAGTTAGGTTGTGTTTGAGAAAGTTGGGTGTAGTTGAGCAGGTAGGCACTGTGCGAGCATGCGGGGAGTGGCCCAAGCAAGTCATGGCCATGCTCAATACCCAAGCGAGTCGTAACCCAAGCAAGTTGTTTATCCGAGCATGTTTAATTAAGTCATGAGTGTCACAAGCTTCTAGATGTGGCATAGTTTGTTTGAGTGACAAGTTTATTTAATTTTGCATTAATTTAAATAGAAGCATGGCATGTGTAGCATGTACTTGTAGCGAAGTTGCTAATAACATTTTGTGTAGACATGCTTAAGGATCATGGAGATAAATATTTGAAGCATGGCATTGGCATGACACTGGCTCACATTCAAAGAGCGTAAAGGAAGATATAGTTACTTATCTTATGCCGATTTGGAGCTAGTTGGAGTTGGAATTGATGTAAGTACCCAAATCATGTTGGAGTTGTCCAAGCATGACGCTCCATTGCTCCTGCAAAGCATCGTAGTAGGAGGCTTGTTAATTGAAGCGGTACTCGGTGATTGTATCTCCTTAACATAAGGTAAATGATTAGCAATTTGGACATATAACTTGGCCATGAGAGTTAGTTGTTTATATATGCACTAGGTGAGGAGTACGAGGACCATTGCATTTAGAGTTGTACTACCATGATTGAATTGATCACATGGGGAGTGAAAGATCACATATAGAGTAGCAGTGCAATGTAATTGTACTTTTATATAGCAAGTTATATGGTAAAGGCATGAACCTAAAGTGGTGTGTCTTCCATAGGATAGACATGGAAAGCTACATCAATATACTTGCATGGGGAGGCAACAACTTAATGAGTGCAAAGTCATGTGGGTCGATTAAGGATGTGCCTATGATTCATATTTATGGTGACCAAACCATCTGTAAGGCAATAGAATGCTTTTGTGCGTAAGAAGAACTAGTGTAGCATGTGTTTGATGTGGCATTAATTTGGGTTGTAGCCGACCATTCATACATTATGACAAATAATGCTTCAGTTCTATCTCCTTTGTAAGTGTGCAGTATATTTTAGTATATAGAGTGCTTGTGAGCTGTGCATAAGGCAAGCAATTTTAGTCTTTTGAGATAAAGTCATTAATTAAACATAGATCTGTTTATATGCACGTCAATTTAACAATTGGGCCCAGCGAAAAATGACTAGTTGACCTCCTCAGCTAGCTCGTTTGTGGGTTAAAACTATATATATGTATGGTTATACATGTATAGTTCACACGCCTCTCAGCCTATGCCATATGCATAATTGATAAAGAAGTTCCAGCCTATAATTATTAATTGGATACTTAGCTCAACACTCTGTGTGTGTGTGTGTATATGGCCATAATTGATGGAAACGGCGCACACGGCCAATAATATAAACATAAATATATGTGAAGTGTATGTGCGGACAGATGTCCCATGCGGCAAAAGTGTATGTGGCCATAAATTATGAGATAAAGCAGAAGCACGTGGTGCTTTAATAGTAAGGAGAAGATTATATATGGAGGAACACTTAGGTTTGCCGTAGAGATCGAATTGCTATATGGCTGGGTATAGTGAGTATAGCCCACAGCTCTGACCAGTGGCTTGAATGTTTGGCGGTGTGCAGCGGAAGTTGCCTATTAGTTGACGGTGATGAACCCATCAGGTTCAGTTGGCGGATGCGATCCCAGCAAGTTCAGCGACTCCGTATAGTTTAGTTAACAGTGACCAACCCATCAAGTTTGACGACCTCGTCAAGGTCAGTTGGCGGACCAATTTTTGAATTCTGAAGCTTGACATTGGTGTCTGGCGGTAGTGTTTAGCGGTTGGCAGAGGATAGGAGTTGCCATGGGTGTCCAAATCAGATGTGGATGATCGGCAGATTGAAGTTCCGTCAGGAAAATTGAAGCTCCGCCAGGTCCGCTGGGAATTAAAGCTCCATTAGGACGGCTAGAGATTGAAGCTGATGCCTCGCTGATGCTTGGGCTAGCGGTGTACAGTTCAGCGGGGGATGGTTAGCGGTAGGTGTTCGTCAATTGTGTTTGCCGCTGGTGGAGGCTAGCGGTGTCACTAGAGATGCTCGTTGACATTGGTGCTACAGCTTGGTGGTACAGCAAGCAGAAGGGTGTGGACGTTAAGCGGATCTGGCGGAGCTGTAACGAACCAAAAGCGGTACCTTTCTTCGCGGAGATTTTGTCCACCACAGAATTTCGAAGTTGGAAGCTGGCAATGAAACTTAAGGGCTAGTGCTTGGCGGAGGTTCACTAGCGGTGGGTGCCTAGCAGGACTCTTTAGCGGAGACTCGGGGCTTTGCTCAGCGGTGTTTTGGAACTTTGGTCAGCGGAGGGTGGCTAGCAGGTTGGCAGAGGATGGCCAGGAGCTTGCTTGTAATGGCGTGCTAGGCTGGGCGTTGGTCTTACATCCTTAGTGGAGGCTAGTGGATGGATGCCGCTGGTGCTACTGTGGCGTGCCAGCGGTAATTTTTTTTTTTGTTTACCACCGCTGGCCTTGTTGTGCAGCTTTTGGCGCTACTGCTTATGTTGGGTGGTTGCACTTGATGCCAGGCTTTGAAATTGATGCTAGCAAGATACCACTGGTGCAATGAATAAGTGAAGCCTGGCGGTGCTGGGTGTCTAGAGTAACTGGGCAAAAGATTGTTGTTTTTTTTGGGCTTACCGCTGAGTAAATTCTGCCATGGGTTGGATTGGGCTTACCGCTGAGTAAATTCTGCCATGGGTTGGATTGGGTTTACCACTAAGTGAATTTCCGCTAAGGGATGATGTTGACCAAACTTGGGCACAAGTTACCGCCAAGTAGGGCTGGGCTCGGGTCGGGCCGGGCCCCAAAATTAGTGAGACCGAGACCGAACCTGAAAATGTCGGTTCGGGCCGGTTCGGTCTTTTTGTAAAATGAAAACCGACAGAAACCGAACCCATTCGGGCCGGTTCGGTTTTCGGGCTTTTTCGGGCCCAAACATTTATTTTCAGTTTTCCACCGAAAAACAAAAATGAAACATTTTTTTTTCCTTTTCTAATGCCCAACACCACATCATTGTATATGTTACATGTGATCAAGATAAAGATTTCATTTAGCTACAAAATCAAAGGCCACCAGCAGCCACGGGGCCCCTGGATAGGTCTCTTTCTGGCAACCTAATATAAGGTGTGTCACTGTGTTGTAATATAAAAATTGTAAAGTATCACAAGAATATAACTATCCTAATGGAAACTACAAGGGAACCTTTCTAGGTTGTACATTGGAATGTTTTACAAGTCATCCTGCAAAGAAAAGAGAAAGGAAAACTTATGTAAGGAAAACTTTCGGGTCGGTTCGGGCTTTCGGGCCCTGAAAATATGGAACCCTAGACCGAACCGATTACATGAATTCGGGTCGGGCTTTAGACCGAACCGAAAATTTCTATTCTAAAACCGAACCGAATCGGGCTTTTTTCCTCGGTTCGGGTCGGGTCCTCGGTCTTTCGGGTCCGGACGCCCAGCCCTACTGCCAAGTTAAGTCAATGTTTGCAGTGGGGAGCTGATGATAATCCAAGAAAGTTTAATGGTGATTAAAGAAGTTAGGTGCTCAGTGAGCGATCAAATTTGACGACTCAAAAAGAAAAAGAAAATTCTTTGAGCTTCGTTAAGCTAACTTAACACATGGTAAATGACGAAGCCATTGTATCGGCTTCCCACAGACGGCGCCAATGTTAATGTAGGTGACCGAGGGGTCTAATTAATGATAAATAGAGAGAGAGAGAGAGAGAGAGAGAGAGACACACACACACACACACACATGAGATGTATAGTGGTTCGTCTCCCGCCTTAGCGAGAAACTACGTCCACTTAAAAAGCTTAACTAGTTTGTTTGGGCCTTGCGGCCCAAAGGGATTACAAAAGATGTAATGAGATGTTGAGTAAGTGGGAGTGAGTCTTCTTTTATAGGGAAGGAGGCTCCTTCCTTTACATGTTTTCCAATGTGGGATGCTCAAACCACTATTCTAGTGTAGAAAGGCCTTTTATGGAGGCAACTTGGGAAGGCCGGGAAGGTGGCTTCACGGCGAGATATTGGTAGCTTCCACTACCGTGGCGTAACTTGGACATCAGGCTACGGGATGCATGTCTCGGTTGGGCCTCACCATGGCTTGTGGGCCTCACCATGGCTTGTGGGCCCCCCAAGAGGGTGTTACTTATGTTTGGTGACATAGAAAATAGCCTTGCTAGTAGAGGTATCTCATATGAATAAACATCAATTTTATTAATTCCTCATCCAAACCATACAAAACTAAACTTAGGTTTCAAAACCATAAAACCATAAAACCATGAGAGGTCACACACAAGTATATATCAATAGACATCAAACAACACCATAAGCAAGAAATAAGAGAGAGAGAAAGAAGAGGGAAAGAGAGGAGAAATCCATGAAAGTTAAGGCAAAGCTTGTCATTAGCTATTGCCATAACTTCATGGCTTTTCTTGCTACCCTTATGAAGCCATCTTGTAGAGATGGTGGCCTAGATACCGAAACTGTGTGTGCCTCCTCTTTATGCAAGCTTACATGTGAACAATGGGGGATGAAGAAGAGAAGAAGAGGTGAGAAGGGAGAGAAGTCCCAAATTCGGCCAAAAGGCCTGGGGTGTAGAAAAATGGGTCTTAAGCTTCTGCAATGTGTGTGCAAAGGTGTTTAAATACCCCCTTGGGTTCTAGGGTCAAGATTGGACTTGTACCCTATATCCAAGGGCTCAAAAACAAGGAGAAAATGCAAAAAAACAAAAGACTAAAACAACCTAATAAAAATGTAGAGAATTAGAAGTTTAAAAAACATTTCGGAAAACATAAACAAAATCGAAGGGCAAAAGTGTAAGTGAGTGTGTGCCTAGTGTGACCATAAATAAAATATCTTCATCCACATGTATGATGTGAGTGAGGTGTGTGGTCCACTAATTATTATTGTTATTACAGTCATTTTGAATTTGAAATTTGAATACAAAGATGTAATACAAATGGGCTTGGATCTTCACTTGTGTGCTTCTTTAGTCTTGGGCCTTGGACTTCTTGCTATTGGGCCAAGTTGACTTGGTTGACCTGATGGTCAACTAGTTGACTTTTCTTCCTTTAGTCGGAAGTTGACTTTTTGCTCAAATTCGCTACTTTTTTCATCTTTTTCCTTTCTTGACCATAATTTCCTACAAATGAAGAAAACAAAGTAATACTACAACATAATGCTTCAGTATTGCTAATTTCAAGGTAATTAGGGCTAGAAACACACATAAATTGTGTATTAATCAGTTAGGTTATGCGCCTGCGCTGCTACTTTCTGTTTCTTTCATTCGTAGCTTTTTTTTTTTTTTAGCTAGGCAACATAATAATTTTTTTGAGGCCTATAAAATTAGAGGCCTTAGGCTTGGGCCCACGGCTGCCACTTGGTTTGGTAATTACCAAATGGACTGAATACCAATCGATGTTTTAGGATTGGTAAACCGACTTTTTGATAATCGAGACTGATAAAACCGAAATCGAAAATTGCCGAAAAAGTTAGCTTGGTTTTGGTAAATACCGAATCTACCGATTATGTAAATATTAGCTTTATATACTATAGTTTTTAATACACATACATGTATATTAAGATATAAACATAAAAACTTTGATAATAGTATGATTATTACTACGTATACTACATTAATAGTACATGTACTTTAAGTAACTTGATCCAAGATGGTTAAATAACCTAGTTTTATTGAAAATGGTTAAAACTTCATGTCATATGTACAAAAGAAAGCTATAATAAGTAGATGATGCAAAGTTTACGACTTTAATATTGAAAAATCTAGTATTGTTCATTCTAATTTATATTGCAAACAATTAGTTGTTCTAAAGTTGGTAATACCAAAAATCAAAATACCGAATGTGGTAGATATAATTAAAACCAAAAATTTTGGTTGGTAATTGGTAGCTAAATTTTGAAATTGAAAGGTTTGGTTTTGAAGTTGGTGATACCTATAACCAATTCGAATCGACCGAGTTACAGCCCTACTTGGGCCTAGTTTGCCTAGGATGAAGGTCGGCTCTGCATCTAACCTAAACCTAATCAGAAATTAGATCTAATAGAGAAGTCCAAACCCTAATTAGGAAAGTCTTAACTCCACATCTCAACACTTAACTTTCCACAAATTTTCCAACTCAGTCTTTTGCCGGACAAAAGAAATATAATCCAGATAAGTAAACTATTGCATAGCTTTTATTTTGGAATATAAGTATACCACTGCATGCCAGCTAGGACACTAGTTAGGAGGCATCTTAAGATTATTTGTACTCCATCAAGAAATCTTAAAATTATTGTTTTTGTACGTCTTGGAATTCAATTCTAAGTCAAGAATTAATCATACCATTGGATCAGGTACAAAATGTTCTAATTTGTTGAAACGATGTTGATATAGAAATTTTTTTGTAGACCATATACTGAGGCCCTCAGCCGTCCTGTATCTTTATTAGTTCAACTTGTATGTTTCTTCCACCAAATTAAATTAGTTGAACAAAACTAGGTGAATGTGAGTAATTTTGTTGAGGTCACTCAATAGTATTAATGGTGCTATTGCAGTATTACCGGCAGCACTACATGACCATTTTACTTGTCACTTTCCTATTTTCTTTGACGATACTTGAAGAGTTGGCTCATGCTCCCCCAAGCAGTTTGCTTCATTTCTTTAAAGTCACGAGTGGTTATATATATCACTACTACCTACTTGGAGATGAAGCTCAAAACAATATGTTTCTGATCAATGTCGATCTCGTCCTTTTGAGCTTGGGTTCACGGCATTACAAATCCACCGCATAAATAGATGGCACCGAAACTGCCTATGCCTTGTACCTCTGTCCGAGGGATGTCATATTACAAGTCTACTATTTATGATTGTGTTAACTCAAACTCACACAAGCCTGTACCAACTTCAGGGAAGGTATTATATTCAACAATGGTTGTATGCTAAGATATTGATATTCATACTATGGGAGCCCTTCTAATAAGAACCACTAAAATGAGGACTAGTTGAATACTTTCTAATCAATGGTTTGGGAGATGCACTTTTCGATACTATTACAAATAGTCATGCGGGACCTAGGATGAGCCGTGGGGTTCCGCACTGGTGTTCACCGGAGTGTTGAATAGTGCCCGGTTAATGTTAACCACTGGGTTAATGTTAGCTGTGGGGTTGGTGGGATGGGGGTTGGCAGATTGATCCACTTGCTCCTCAGTGTTTCCCTCGTTATCGTTAGTCATGGTGATTGTTGTGGTGGGATGACCTTTTGTTCAAGGATTCCCACAGACGGTGCTAATGTTAATGTCTAAGATTTAGCTACCGCCAAATCTTGGTTAACACTAGTCCAATGGGCGGACCGCTACTTGTGGTTTTGTCAGAGCTTCCGCTATCTGTCACGCAAAATACAAAGGGCGTCAAAGGGAGACCGCGCTAGGCAGTCTTCTCTTCTCTGATGCCTAAGTTAGTCAATGTATTTGTATTGACAAAATAATAGTAAGTAGTAAATGTATAATTAATGAGGAGAGAGGTGAGAACCTTTTATAGGTGGGGAAGAGGCTGACCTCTTCCATGTTTTCGATGTGGGACTGAAGTGCTTCAGTTCCCAACTTCTAGAGCTTCTGATGCTATCTTGGTGCGGCGCATGGTGGCTTTTCAGTGATGATCTGGGGGTGAGCCAAGGCTCTATTGATAGCATGTATTGCTGTGTTTCCGTAGATTACACCCTTGGTGGTTATTGGTATCGCTGGCGGTAGGATGAGCGTAGATCATTATAGCTAATTATGCTTGGGAAATGCCTATGTAAGTACATAGGGTATGGGGAACAAGTTATCACCATACTAGTAAGGGAGCCTCCCAGGCTCTGGTCGGAGCCTCCTAGGCTCTTTGCTCAACTCACCCACAAACACATATTAAGCGGGGATGAGTACTACTAGGCTAGCTAGCAATAAAATAAAATGACTGAGGTATGGTGGAGTAAAATCATACAAAAACCGAAAACCAATAAGACTTCCCCAAAATTTCGTAGATAAAAGCACTTGTACAGTTTCCAACCGTACTCCGTAAATCTCATGATAATCAAATAAATCAACGACGTGTCCCACACGCCAAAAGAATATTCTCAAATCCATCACAAATAAGCGAGAACTAATAGATGAATATACTTTCCTCGAAAATACCAATTTTGAAAACCTTTCAAAAATCTCAAAATCAACAAATAAAAATTATAATGTTTGATTTGGGAAATCACCTCAGAAAATAATTTGTCGAAAATCAATATAAATGATAAATCCAAATCCGAGCATAACAAACTCATATCCGAAATTCATAACGGAAAATCCAATCAATGCCAAAATTATAATCCAAAACCAAATAATGTGATCGATAAATAAACGATAATTAAATACGTCAATAATTCAGAAAAATATTCGCATGCGTCATTTTAAATCAAAGGTCCACTCACAATATACGGCTAATGTGGCACCCAAGCGTAAAGATCCTTGTCCAGCGATGGGTCAGTACCTCGTCCTGTACAAAATTTTATTCCGTAAACAACAATTCAATAATTAAATACGATTCTAAAATGAAACCTAACAAACCCTCGTAAACCAACATCTCCATTTCTTCTTGGATTCAACCTATACTTCACCACTACGATCGATTTGTCGATTAAAGTATTCCATAGCAGAAATGAGGGAGATCCAATGATCAGATTCCCGTAAATCGATAACCGAAACTCCACACTTTGGAAAAATCACAACTTAAACCCTAAACCCCAACAACTTTTTCAACTACAACATGGATCAATTTTAAGTCTAAAGGATGGAACTTATCTCGTAAGCAAAGGGTGGATTTCAAAACCCTAGAATTTCTATCCTTCGATTCGTGGTCCACACTTCAAACCAAGAACCGACCAAAACCCGAAAAACGGGGACGCTGTGTTCTTCTTCTCCTTGTTGCACCTTCCATGGTTCAAACCAAGCCACCAAAAGCCCTAGATTTGAAGAGGACGATAAGAGCTTTCCAACGGTACCTGCGGCATCAAAATTCGTCGCCGGATGGAGGAGATATCGCCAGAAGAAGATGGATAGGTCGGGGAGAGAAAGAGAGAGAAATTGACTGGTAAGTTTTCGAAAATGGAAACTTACCAGAGTAACTCCTCATTTTGTAGAAAAATTATCATGAACAGTAACTTTTAAAATTTTGACCATAACTCTGATTTGAGTGTACCACATGTCCATGAACTCGGCTTGACGTCCTCTACAACTTCGGTATCCCTAACGAAACAAAAGTCAATTTTTTGTGCCCCTAAAAGTACCGAAACGAAGTAAAAAATAACCATAGTTGTCATTTACCGTTTGAATGACTAGTAAACTGGTAAATCAAGATACGTGACGTAAGATCCAACAAGAGATTCGCAACAGGACTAAATATCCTCGTGGAATTTCCCGTAAGGGATATGCTGGATTGGAGGAAGAGTTGGTTAGTATACACTGTTTTCTAGCCTTTTAATTTGTAGTTTTTCCCATTACTGGTGCAAGCTCATTAAATGTTACACTCTGTAGGATGAAGATTGATGAGGAAGAAATGGATAGGGCCACATTATGGATTAGAGGATGACAAACCAAGGATGGTGGTTTCAAGGATGAGAACACAAAAGAGACTACTGAAAAAATAGCAAGTCCAAAAAACCAAACTGTCTAAAGCTGTTACAAGGTTTGCGATGGATGATATGGTTAATTATATTAGAACTTTTTTAATTAGGTAAACTTGAAGATGATAGGAGCATATTTATGATGTTTTAATAGTTAATCTTTATATTTTGCTTAATTATTTCCTTTACTTAATTATTTTTTAACTTAGTCTCTATTTTCTAGATACATTGGAGAATAACAAGGAAATGAGCTTAAAGGCACATGAGAAGCATGTACGACATTGAAAATGACAAAGGCAAGGCACAAGGATGCAGAAATGAAGAAATGAAGTATTCATGATCCAATTAGAAAAAGGAATCCTAATCAAAGTGGGAATCCTGAGTCAACTAGGAAACTAGCTCGGAGAAAAGATGAAAAAGGGTGAAAATTGCAGAGTCCTAGTTGGACTAGGAAATGTACTCCTGCCAGAAAAAGGAATCCTAATGACACAAGGAGTCCCAGTTGAATTAGGGAAGCAAAAGAAGGTTCTAGAAGGTTTAAGAACATTTCCTGTGAAGAGTCCTTGTTGGACTAGGAGTCCTGATAAGGCTAGGATACCTGAGAGCACTAGGAGACTAACTGGCTTCAAGATTACTCAAGAATATTCTAGAAAACTTGGGATATTGTTGCTATTTCTGGTGAGAATACGGGAACTAAGTATGAAGCGTGATGGAGAGAGAGATAGTGACACAAGCATGTATAGTAGTTCACCTTGCCCATGAGGCAAGGCTACGTCCACTTATAGATTCCACTAGAAGTGAGGCCAAGTAGCCTTTATAATGATACTAGTGTAGGGATCATGGATCTCAACCTTCTCTAAGAAGGGGAGGACCCCTTTTATAGCTAAAGGAGGTCTCATTCTGTTCTACATTTTTGATGTGAGACACAATGCATATATTGCTTCTCTTGAAACCTTTTGGAGAGCATGGAAGGGTGGCCTTCAGGCAGGATATAGTCCAACCTCCACCATGGCGAGGTAGCTCGGGTGTTGTTCTTCCAAATACACGCTATAGGCAGGGCTGGCCATGTCACCAGGATCACCTACGAGGTTGTTGCTTATGCTTGGCGGTATGTGATATTGTGATGCCCCGAAAATTCGCATTTATTTTTTGAGGATTTTCCGGAATCTAAATTGTGGTTATTGGACGGTTTCGTGGCTCGTGGATGGAGCGGAAGTGTTTCGGATGAATTTTTATTCGGAAAGTATGCTTTTAGGGGGGTTGCCAAAGGTTGAATTTTTATACGTTGGGATTCTCCAAAAACTTCATTCACGAAAGTTGTAGAGCGCGTCGATACGAGTTCGTGGACATATGGAACGCGAGAATCGGAGTTCGTATGAGAAAGTTATGGCCATTGGAATGAATTTCCATTTTGGTATAAATAGAAGTTTCCCGAAGGAGAAACTTACTATTTTCACTTATTTCCTTTTCCGGAAACCATCTCTTTTCTCTCGCTTCTCTCTCGGCTGCACCTTCAGAATCGAAGATATCCGGCTGACCCGACCCGGACCCGGTTGACCCGACCCGACTTTTCCGGAGAACTGCGGCGATCTCCGGAGACGAAATTTTCCAGATAGGATCGTCTCCTCCGTCTGGTCGTCCCTCTGGTGTCCTCTAGCTCCGATTCTCCTCCACGGCAGCGCTGCAAGGCGGTTCAGTTTGTGGATTTCGAACCTGGTCAGAAATCCTTGTTCCGACGTCGGCAAGGCTTCAAGTCTTCTTGGTTGAGCTCAGAGCAGCCTCGTCGATTGATCCTTGGTGGTTGTTTGGATCGATTCACGTGAAACCTTATTCAACTCAGTTTGGATTACTGTTCACGGCTTGTGAGGTAGTTTTCGACCCCTTATGCTTGTTTTCTGGCTTCGAGCTAGTTATGAGAGTTCACAAGCATGCTTAGATGAAGAACTTTGATGTTGGGAGTTTTGTGAAATATTGAGTTTTGGCCGGCGGCGAAGCGCCACCGCCTGTGGCGGCGTTCCGGCAGTGTTCCGGCCACTTAAGGAACTGTTGTTGGTATTATATATGTTCTACTCGTTGATACGACCGTTTCGATATATAATATGCAAGTTTTGGAGTTCGTTTGGAATTGTTATGATTTTTGCAGTTTCATACCGATCGATTTATTCTATCCGTGAGGATTTGAGCGTCCGATCGACTTGTGGTTTGGTCACATCGATCGTGGATGTATTCCAGAGACTTTGGGAGGTCTTGGATGTGGTTTCGCCTCATTTGGCGTCACCTTGGGAATTTTGGTTTGATTTAGGATTTCGAACGTTATTCCTTGTGATTCGTTGACTGAATCAGAGCTGTAATTCCTTAGGAGGTACGTGACGGGGTATTCTTGGACAGCTATTTTGGGTGGTTTGGCTGCCTTGTTCTGTATTGAAGACGCAGTAGGAGTTCGAGGTGAGTAATCTCACTAAGTTCATTCACGAACGAGAATACCCTTATTGTTTTAAGAGTTATTTATTAACTGCAAACTATAGTTGGTATTAGTAGGCATTCCTGAGCGGATGACTACATATAGATATATATTTACGTGAAATATATATGTTTTGGGTGGTTTGTGGTTTTATGAAAACAATATGCATGAAATGATGCTTTTTATTGTTTTGGGTTGTGACTTTTGGAAAACAAATGATTTGTGGAAATGATTGATTTCGATTTGTTTTGAAAAGCGTTGAGATTTGGGTATGAAAACAATAGGCATGAATTGATGCTTTTTATTGTTTTGTGTTATCGCTTTTCCGGAAAACAATGATTATGGAAATGTTGATTTCGTTTGTTTTCAAAAGCGTTGCGATTTGTGTAACATTTTGGGTCCAGTGCGACTCCTTTAATGTTTTGCTCCAAGGGACAGTGCGGCCCGAGGATCGAAGGTCTAAGACCTTGGGTAGAATATCAGGTGATCACGTCTTTGGCCGGACGAGTGATTACGTTTTCAGTTAGAGCTCTAATCTGTCTGCCATATAGGTAATTCATGGGGTAACGGGAATTGGTTATTGATAACTCATGACATTACGTATTTTTAGGGAATAAGGTGTGAGTTGCTTCCTTATTAATGGTTTTTAAGGGGACAAGGTGCAACTTGTTTTCCTTATTAACGATTTGATAGAAATCAAGGTGTGAGTTGCTTTCTATGGTACGCTTATGGTACAACTGATAGAATTCAAGGTGTGAGTTGTTTTCTATGTTTTATTGATAGAAATCAAGGTGTGAGTTGCTTTCTATGGTACGCTTATGGTACATTTGATAGAAACCAAGGAGTGAGTTGTTTTCTATGTTTCGATTTGAAAGGAAATTAAAGCTTGAGTTATTCTCCTTTATTTCGAGTTTTAAGGAATCAAAGTGTGAGTTGTTTTCCTCGTTTGGCGTGAGTTGTGCATGTGTGTTTTGAGTTACTCATACGGACTTGCAAAAGCTTACCGGGTTTGTTGTGTGACAACCCGGTACACTATTCAAACGGTGTAGGGGTTAATCCTGCAGGTTAGGATAATCGAGGTTGAATCGGAGATAGCACCCTTGTAGCTTTACGATAGGAAGCCATTTTTATGACGTTACCGTTGATAAGGACTTCCGTTGTATAATTAACTCTGAGTAGCATTTACGTTTTATCTTGTTGTTGACAATTTGATTACATGCATTTCTATGCGTATAATTGTATCTAAAACACTAGAAATAAGCTAATCCTTAAGTTAATTATTATGTAATTAATTTATTTTTATTTATTTTGTAGAAAATAAGCGGAATTCAGGAAATTATGAGAAAATGATGCAAAAATGGAGCAAATATGAATTTTCGACAAAATGATGAAATTATCGTAGCGGTCAAGTGTGGTCAACGCTAACAAAGAAAAGAAAAAGGAAACAAATAGTGACTAATTAATTAATCAATCTATGATTGTTTAGTTAATTAAATGATTAGCAATGAACCATTTGTTCATTATGCAGCACATGCATGTGCCCCTCTTTTCTTTTGAATTAACCATTTGGTTAATTTATTGCCATGATCAAAAGTGCAACACGTGTTCTAGATATCATCCATCTCTTTTTACTCTCATCACCACCAGCCACGTTCCATTATCTTTCCTCTTGACCACAAAACACCGAACCACCTCTCAATTTATATATGTTCATACTATATACCAACGGAACAATTCTTAGATTCACCCCTAAAGTGAACCTGCTTGTTCACCCCTCTCCAAACCTACCAATCAGAAATAGCCACATATATTTTGAGTAAAAAAATAAATAAAACTCTAATTTAACTCTTTATAAAGAAATAATAAAAAAATAAAAAAAGAGTTCTAACTCAATTAGGAACGACATTCCCAAATCCATACTGACTTTTGGCGAGGACGAAGAGCAGAGAGTCTTGAAACCTAGCGACGTCTCAGTCAATCCATGCTGATTGAGCTGCACCTATGGATACCATCTCTAACGAACATATTACGCTTGGACAGGAGGTAATATTTATATCAACATATGGTTTCGATCAATTCATATGGTTCAATGAAATCATGATTAAGCTTTGATATTTGTTTATATCAACAAATTGGTTTCGATTAAGTCATCTCTTTTTTTTTTTTTTTATTAGTCGATTGAATATGGTTTTGTTGATTATACATATACATCTATATGATTGAAACCATTCAGTACACAACGTAGTGGTAGAACAGTGCTATAGCTTAACTTTTTTACTAAACTTGTATTGTAATTTATATCATTGATCAGTTATGATTCTTGTGTTTCTTTTAAACGATATTTTGATTTCAATGCTGTATAGAGTTGGAATCCAATCTTAGCGCTAGTACCCAAGTATCAGTTTATGGCACAGTTCTAACATTGCAGAATGGCTTTTCTTTCACTCAAATGCTCCAGGTAAATTGCCTAATTCAGTTACTATTAGTTATTTTTACTGTATTTCAATCACTTAGATATTTTGAACTATATTTTGTTCATTGAATCATATTTGTTCTTCACAAAGAATGAGGGAGGCAAAGAGAAGCCGAGAAGTTGCAGATGTGCAGAAAATCACTGTTTTGTTTTATGTACCGGGTTTTATTTGTAATTCCAAGATATCCATGGATTTACGAAACCATCATAGTATTGTGTTAGTACCATTTATATTGTGTTAGTGCCATTGATATTGGGTCAGAATGGATCAAGTGATTCATTCATAAAGTACCTAAGGTTGGCAGAAGGTATTTATTCTTGCTGTCAGCATTAGTGGTTATCAAAATATAAGGATCGACCGCAAACCAATATTGGTGTATCCAAGTAGACATACTGAAATTTATTTCTAATGCTTCCAAAACTTTTAGTGTGCTTATAAACTCAATCACTAAACCACAACAAAATCTTAAAACTTAATAGAATTGTTGGTTTTGGTTACAAAAACTTCTCAGTGACTTCATAAAATATTTGTAAGCTTCTTATTCGACAATTCATATCTAAGATGATGAGCACTGCTAGATTTCTCATCATTTCCACATGTCTTGTTCTTGACATACTGGTCTCCTCTGCTAACTTTTCTGCCTCTTTCTCTGTTTCAATGACTTGATCAAAGCAAATGTATCTTCCAAATGCCGACTTGTTCATCGCCTCATACACACATGTGCTTCTACCAGTCTCATCACATTCATGGTTGCTAGCACGCCACTTTGATACATCTCTTGGGCTCTTACATAATAATACATTCACAAGAAAGTGATTTGAATTTGGTTCAAGTTTATGAAAACAAAAGGGTGTTGGTGAATAATGAAAAAATTGTAGTCTATTGTCATCCATCAATGAAAAAATGGCCGGTATAAGGGCTTGAAATAAAGATTACCTTTGAGATATGCAATTGTTGTTGTTAGGTTTGTAGAGCAAAATTCAGAGCCAATAATGAGACCTGGGCAGATTGTAGTCAGATTGTATTGAGCTTTTACCCAGTTTCTTTGGCTAATGTCCATGCAGCTTTCTTTGCTCTAAACTTTCCCAAAGCATACCACAGGTCCACAGCTGCCATATTTCAAACCCGAGTTAAAAATACTGGTAATATGCTAATGAACAAACAACTGTTGCTTCGTTTTTGGGAGAATTTTGACCTTTTTTATCTATGCAAAGTGACTCATTGCTCTAGCAGTCATGGTTAATAGAATCATGATCAAACTTCCTTCTTTACTAAGAGCATTCAAATTTCAAGTTTCCAACTACAACACCATAATTAAAAGATCGTTTAAAAGAAACACAAGAATCATAACTGATAAATCATATAGAGTACTGTATAAGCATAATCAAAGAGTTAAGCTATAGCACTATTCTGCCACTATGTTCTGTACTCAATGGTTTCAATCATATAGCTATATGTATAATCAACAAAACCATATTCAATTGACTAAAAATATCAAAAAAAAAAAAGAGATGAATTAATCGAAACCATATGCCGATATAAGCAAATATCAAAACTCAATCATGAATTCATCAAATCATATGAATTGATCGAAACCACATGCGCTGATCACATATATAAATACTACCTCTGATCCAAGTTCAATATATTCTTCGTTCTTGTCAGAGATGGTATCCGTAAGTGCTGCTCAATCAGTATGGATTGACTGAGACGTCGCTAGGTTTCAAGACTCTCTCTATTTTTCATCCTCGCCAAAATTCAGTATGGATTTGGGAACGGCGTTAACTAACGTCGTTCCTATTTGAGTTAGAACTCTTTTTTTATTTTTTTAAAAAGAGTTAAGTTAGAGTTTTAATTTTTTTACTCAAAATATATGTGGCTATTTTTGATTGGTAGGTTGGGAGAGGGGTGAACAAGCAGGTTCACTCAGGGGGTGAATCCAAGAATTGTTCATATCAACGGGCTTCTTCTCTCTCAACCTAGCAGGGCCACACACCCCAGACCCGAATTCTCTCCTCCTTCTCCAACAGTGCCGAACCCACCTCCTCTCTCCCTCTCTCTCCTCCATTTTTTTTAAATTAATCTCTTACCATTTTCTCTCACCCATCACCTCACACTCTCTCCTCTTCCCTTCTTCATTTGTTAATTCCAATCTTTTGGGATTGGACACTCAAGGCCTCAAGGGAATCATCATCAAGAGTACCACACCTTAATTTGGGTAGTTGGGTGAAGAAATTGCTTGATTCATACTAGCTCATAGCTAGAAGTGAACAAGCTAACTCTCCCCTCTCTTCCTTATTATCTATTTCATAATTTTTATATACTTTTGTTGATGGATTCTTGTATGGGATGTGAGTAGTTTAATTTTGGGAGTTAGGGTTGTGAAGCCCTAACTCATCTGCTTGTATAAATATTGATGCTTTAATTTTAATAAATGCAATTTTCATTGTGTATGCTTTAAATCCGAATGTATTGGTCCTTAGAAGCATGTTTCTAGGCTTTGTCACCCTTTGAAATTATGTTGTGGGCAATTGTGATGAATAGATTGATAAATTGACAACTTTGTTAATCTTGTTGCATCTAGGATTTAAGTGTGGTAACCATTAGCTAGCTTAATTGTAGCTAAGCTTGCTTGGGTCTCTATTATCTTGCACTCTAGGCCTCTAATTTTAGATATTGCTGCCTTAACCGGTGTAATGCCTAAGTTAGAGAGTTGATTGTGGCCCTAACCGGCATAATCGATACACCGAAGGGATAATTGGTTTAGTAGCCTTGACCAGTACTAAATACGGGACTTAACACATATAGGAAATGCATGCATTTGTGAAATTGACATCGATATTTGCAAGAGAGTTAGTGTGAATCACCCGACACTCCCATGTTCCCATTAATTTGAAATCCGAATTTTAATTTCTTGCTTGATAATTAGTTGTTTGCTTTTATTTTAGTTTGCATTTAATTTAGTTAATTCTCAATTCAAAACTCCCAAACAAAATTCTACATTCCATTGTGCATAACTCATTTGGGCTACAACTTAGTGGCTTTGATTAGGCTTAGTGTGAGCTAAACCGAGCATTGCCGAGGCTTGGTGCCTTGTGAATATTATTTTACTTTATTTTTCATTGTATGCTTTTAAGTTATTCTAGCGCCAATTACCTCGGTTAGGTCCAACACCTAATCCCCGAGGTACGATAATCAAGGTTTTAATACTTCCCTTACTTGACAACGATTCGTACGCTTGCGAAGAGTTTATGAACCAAGTCACAATTTAATTCGTAAGCTTATGTAATATATGACTCTGTGGAGCAGGTCAATATTGATATAGTAGGTTCAGGGCATCAACATGTACTTGGGTTAAAAGGGAAATAGTTTCTAGGTATTTTGTATTGATAGCTGAACGTTCACGCATATGTAATTATGAGATTATATATCGTTTTTCATGTGTGTAAAATCAGGGGCGTGACAGATATAGGCGGTATGTACAAGTCCCCCAAGTCTCCGAGTAAGATGTGCTTCTTGTTTGGGGAGTTTAAATATGATGCCGCCAAGTATGAGTGACGATCTTGTTGAACACCATACCCACACTAGTCCCCCAACTTCGTAAGCAAGAAGGGACTCTTTGGGTAGGCTGGTGCCACGGGGGCCTTATCATTGAGCTAGTACCTACAAATAAGATAAGAGTATGCAAAGAGCATATTGATTGCGCTAGGGAAATCTAAGTGACATTTGAGTCAAATGCATCGAGGTGCATGTTACACATTTTGTGTATGCACGTATTATGTAGTGGTTGACATACGAGGTATTAGTCAAAAATGAGTATAACAAAGTGCATATGATGCATAGATGTGTGATGAACACGATGACACATACATAATGATTTGTATTTGTTGTATGTATATGATGCACAAATGTGTTAGGTACAGAAGTGTTGTTACTCGCCGAGTCTCCCCAAGTCACAAAGTTAGTAAAATGGAAGTTTGGACTTGGGTTATGCTCGACGATGCTGGTGAGGCTGAGCATAAAGCTCCGATGTTGAAGTAACTATTTGCCATACTAGCGAAACTATGGCGTGACCATCATAGTCCCCCGAGTATGGGTTAAAGGAAGGAACTCTAAGTTACTTAACCTGAACGTATAAGCCATAACTTGATTGTTTGGCTCATGTGTAACGGGAGTGTAAGAATTCAGTTCACTCATGTCGAGCGGGTGATAGGTTGTGTAAGTTTTGTCCTATGGTCTTATTAATGGGATGTAAAAGGAATTTAATTGTTGCAATCAACAATAGGTGAAAAATTCAATATTTCCATTAATAGACCATAACACAAAACTCACATGTATCGTTGAGGCATAAGTGTACGTAATGTTTGCATATGCCCTAAAAGTATAAGCGCAAAGGTCAATGATAGTCCTGGTCGGGTACTACCTCCACTTGTGAAAAGTGGTATGTATAAGTCTTCCAAGTGTAAAGCACCTAGAAGGATGTGTGTACTAGGCAAGCATGCAAGGGCAAGCAAGTGCGTGATATGTGTCATTGTATTGGAGCATAGTAGGTCATGTGGTAAGGGAAACATGACATGTAGCTGGTAGGCCAGCAGCTATGTTAATTGTGACCATGGTTTAGATAATTATAATATGTATGTGTATCAATATATAGCATGCTTTGGGTTTGCAGGGCAAAGAGTAAAGATTTGAATTTTGAAAGCTTATCCTGTTCTCTGGTTTTGCTGAATGGTTGTTCTGCCATCAGCGTAAAACTCAAGTGCTTGGAAGAGTTGAAAGGTAGTTGTAGCTGGGTCTGGAGCTAGACCTGTAAATGGACCGAATCGACCTAAATCCAAATTCGTTTACTTTAAAAAAGATTCGATCCAAAGCCGCTCCGTTAACCGGCGGATCATTGATAGCTAGATCCAAACCTGTATCCGCTGGATTAACAGATACCCGATCTACTAATCCGACCTGTTTATAATTTCAAATATTTTAAAAATTTAAATAGTAATATTAAATTTATATCATTATACCTCATAAGATATTAATAAAATATTAAAACAACATGAAAAGTATCACCAAAAGTAGAATTACGTTATCAAAATTTTTAATGATTCTTGGAATCTTGGGTGGTGGATTGTCTCTTAGATTTCTGCAAAAAAATTGTATTAGAAAATCTTCATGTTACCCTGTACTTTGCTCCAAAAAACAGTTCAGTCCCTCACATTTTAAATTAAACAATTTAATCCTTATTCTCTCTAATTCTCACACAACAGGTCCTAGAGTGACCACTATACCCCTCACTTTTTTTTTTTTTTTATATATTTTTCTCTTTTTTTATTTCAATTTTTCCTGTCTCTCTCTCTCTCTCTCCCCCCAAATTCTTCTTGGACCTCGAGTTCATCCACATTAATGGCAACCCATTTTCTGGTCAGGGTTTAGGGTCGATCGGACTCCCACCTCTCTAATAGTAGAGCTCAAAAACAGTGTCATAAAAGCAATTCGACTACTCCAATCTTGGAGTCAAGGGCCTCGTCGACTCAGGTCTCTCCTCCATCCCCCAAATATTTATCCTGACAGGACCCGCCCCGACTTTCACCCTGAAATCCGAGGTGGCCCTGTGGGGCCCACGTTAGGGATAACTCTACCAAAAATTTGGCAGAGTCACCTCTAAAATGGACTACCCAAAAACCTGTAAAACACACTAAACACTTCAAGCAAATCAACCTTATACTCCTGGAGCCACCCTGCTCCCAATTACCAACAACTCCACTTTCACAAAACACAAATTCAAAAATACACAGGGATATAAAAGAAGAGTAAAGGATCAAGCGATCCTACACTGCGGAAGTAGTGACAACTATGCCTCAAATGTCATGTACGCCCGACCTCCACTAATTTGCCTGCAAACTGGGCATTAGAAACCGAAAGGCCCAGGGGAAAGTAGACAAAAAACGTTAGCGTGAGTGGACAAAAATAAACAATTTAAAGGAAAAAGGATTTCATACTTTCCCACATTTATTCTCTTTAACAACCGATGCACGCAACAATTAGAAAAAAATACATTTAGCTTTAAATCCAAGAATTCCAAAACGATAAATCGACCAGCCTCGCTAGTCACCACATTCGAAAACTATATCGTAAAACCGAAATCTCATTTCTCAAGAAAATACGACCATCCCCGCTGGCTACAGTGAAAATCGGACTAGCCCCGCTAGTCAAGCAACGATAATATATGGGGAAGAAGTTTCACCATACAAAAGAAGGGAGCCTTATTGGCTCGGGTCGGAGTGTCCCACACTCTAGAGCATCCCATGCTCTCCTCTACTCGCCTACGAACACATAGTAAGTAGGGAGGAGTACTAATAGGCTAGCCAGTAATATAATATATATATATAACGACCCTGGGTATGGTGGTTAAAAACCGATAAATCAATAAAGCTTCCCCATGTCCCACGTATAAAGAAAACACGGGTACGATTCCCAACCGTACTCGGAAATACTCAAAGAGTCGTATAAATTAACAGCGTGTCCCACACGCTAAAGAAATAAGTAGATTGTCAATGAGGCATTCCCAATGCCAAAAATCGAATAAATAAACAAGAATTTATTCCATCGAAATCCCATTTCGAAAATCTTTCAGAAATCTCAAATCGACGATTATAAAGATAATATAAACAGTATAAATCTCGAAAATCACATCGAAAATCAATTCGTCGAAAATCAACATCATTTATAATTTCGAATCCGAGCATAACAACTTAATAACCGAAACTCACAACCGGTATAAATCATAATTACTCGTGAGAATCATTACTTAAAAGCAAATCCATGAGATAATTCGCAATCAACTTTATATGCTCGGAAAAATAATATGTTGATAAAATAGAACATGCTTTAATAAATAAATGCATGCATCACTTATTTAAAAACAAACGTCCACTCACAGTACTATTGGGCAACCACGCAGACGAGTTCCTTCATCTAACCGTAGCTCGCGACATTGCCCTGTACACAATTATATTTCCATAAACGGCAATCCGATAAAATAATTACGAACTTAAACGAAATCCGAAAATCCCTATCTCCAATACTTCTCAAATTCAACCCAAATCTCTTCCACAATTCTAATTCCTCAATTTACATATTCCATAATGAAAACGAGGGAAATCCGACGGCCGGATTTCCCATAATTCCACCACAAAACTCCAAACTTCGAAAATTCACAAACAATTCCAAACTCCTCCAAAATTCACCAAACTTCATATATAAGCTCTATGATAATTATAGAATTTAACTAGCTAAAAATTAAAATTTATAAACTACCCTAGCCGCCGCTACCGCCGCCCACAGTGGCGGCGCCGCCGCCACCATCTCCGATGGCCACCAAAATTTGACAGTAGCACCTTCTCAACACACTGATTCAACTTCTCAACTACAACATTCCCAAATAACAATTAAAAACGGCCGAAATCGATCAATGAACAAAAACCCAGAAATCCTCAAGAACCCTAGAATTTCAATTCGTCAATGAACACAACAAATCGTGATACAAGGCCATAGGGGAAATGATCAGTGATGAAAACCGAACCTTCGACGCCGGAATGAGGACCGGAGGTGGCCGGAATCGCCGGAAATCGGCAAAAGCACCCAACTGCCACCGTAGCTTCCTCTGCTCCAAATCGAGGTTTTCCGGGCAAATCGTCGTGAAATACCTCCACAGACGTGACAAGGGGAAGAAACCGAGCTTGGGGGTGGCCGGATTGTGTCCTGGGTCGGCCGGAGGAGGAAGAAACGGGAGGGGGAAAGAAACCGGCCGAGAGGGGAGAAAGAGTCGGGGAGAGAGAAAGAGGGAACTTACCCGGTTGGGTAGGTTTCCAAATATAGAAATCTACCAACAGTAAATTTCCATATATATATACAACTTACCATGAACAGTAATTTTCACATTTTCGCTTATAACTTTTGCATACGAGCTCCGATTTTTACGTACCACATATGCACGCGCTCGGTTTAACGTCCTCTACAACTTCCATGAAGAACATTTTCTCAAATTTTGACCCGAACAAAAAGTCAACTTTTAGGGCCACTAAAAGTATCGAAACAGAATAAAAAGTGAAAGTAATTGTCGTTTACCGTCCAAATGACTAGTAAACAGGTGAATTTAGGTTCGGGACGTTACATATCCACCCACCCGTAACATCACACCAATTCGAGCCCACAACCCGACCTGACGTCCAACCAATCCCTACCATCAACCTCTCCGACCTCCACTCTGATCGCCGCTCCGCCATCGTTGACCCATTTAATTTTAACCAACACAGAGTGTTAGATTTGAACAATTCAAGATCCAAGCAGGTTCAGACAACTCCGGACACAACAAACGACGTCCCCGCCGCCTCCTTGCTCTTCACGACGTCATTTAGGACACTGGTGTGGAGAAACTCAACTAGATGGCTGGAGTGGGAGGCCCATTGGGCGGAGGAGATATTAAGGTCGAAGGAGAGATATAAAAAAAGGAAGTGAGGGGTATAATGGTCACTCTGGGACCTGTTGTGTGAGAATTAGAGAGAATAAGGATTAAATTGTTTAATTTAAAATGTGAGGGACTGAACTGTTTTTTGGAGCAAAGTACAGGGTAACATGAAGATTTTCTAATACAATTTTTTTGCAGAAATCTAAGAGACAATCCACCACCCAAGATTCCAAGAATCATTAAAAATTTTGATAACATAATTCTACTTTTGGTGATACTTTTTATGTTGTTTTAATATTTTATTAGTATCTTATGAGGTATAATGATATAAATTTAATATTACTATTTAAAATTTTAAAATATTTGAAATTATAAATAGGTCGGATTAGTAGATCGGGTTTGGATCTAGCTATCAATGATCCGCCGGTTAACGAAGCGGGTTTGGATCGAATCTTTTTTAAAGTAAACGAATTTGGATTTAGGTCGATTCGGTCCATTTACAGGTCTAGCTCCAGACCCAGCTACAACTACCTTTCAACTCCTCCAAGCACTTGAGTTTACGCTGATGGCAGAACAACCATTCAACAAAACCAGAGAACAGGATAAGCTTTCAAAATTCAACTCTTTACTCTTTGCCCTGTATTGATACACATACATATTATAATTATCTAAACCATGGTCACAATTAACATAGCTGCTGGCCTACCTGCTACATGTCATGTTTCCCTTATCATATGACCTACTAGGCTCCAATACAATGACACATATCACGCACTTGCTTGCCCTTGCATGCTTGCCTACTACACACATCCTTCTAGGTGCTTTACACTTGGGAGACTTATAAAAAAAAAGGAAGTGAGGGGTATAATGGTCACTCTGGAACCTGTTGTGTGAGAATTAGAGAGAATAAGGACTAAATTGTTTAATTTAAAAGGTGAGGGACTGAACTGTTTTTTGTAGCAAAGTATAGGGAGTAACAAGTATTTAATCCAAAATAATATTTTATTATTACAAAAAGGGACCTGATCATTAACGGATCGGATTGATCTTGTTGAGAGAAAATTGCACACAGTGAGCGTAAATGTCACCCAACATAATTTCACTCGTATTCATTTAGTGAATAGAGTTTTTATTATTTTGGGTTCGACCCATTCAAGACAGAATGTGTCTCTTAATTACGATCCCTTGTTATAGGGAAACACCCTTTGATTCCATTTATGAAGAAACCAATTGTGGATGTGTGTTTGTTTGTTTTTGCGGCTGCACCCAGATATTTGAATGGGTTGCCTACGTACCATTGGAGAGGGATCAAGCCACTCGTAGTTCAAGAGTTCCAATGAGTGGATGACTCATTGGAGGGCTTTGATTTTGGAATTAGAGTAGTGTTTGAGACGAATTTGGTTTAAGTGGACCAGGGATTCGATTTTGTGTTTAGGACGCGATTGCATCTAGATAAATTTGATCTAGATTGCCTACATACCCTTTGCGGGATCAAACCACATGTAGTTCCGGCATTTGAGATTTAAATGGGTAGATGACCCATTTATTTTGAATTTGTGTTTGGGAAAGTGTTTAAAGTCCTTGAATTTGGTTTGGACTTTATTTGTGTGATTTGGGAATGAATTTGATTTTTCTGGTGTTGGGAGAATTTGACTGGAGTCAGTGATTCATTTGGGACTGGCTGAATTTGACTGGTGGAGTCAGGGATTCTGTTTGGAGTTGCGGTTGCATCTAGTGGGTCGCTAGACTGCCTACATACCCTGTAAAGGGATCAAACCACTGTAGTTCATCATTTGGGATTTTCGGTTTTATACCAATTTTTACTCAACGGGTGTATATTTTGAACTCGTCGAGAAAACATATTTTGGTGAACACCCAATTTTAGTTGAGTGTCCACTGATTTAAATTGGGCACCCGAACGTGCCGAGCTTCGTCATGGGCCCTGGATTTTGTAATGGGCTTTGTGCCACCAAACTAACTGGGAGTAGAGCTTCTAAACTTGTAGCAGAGCCCAATATGACTTGCAATGCATGAATTGATTTCCACACCCATTAGTCCACTTCTACAGCCCGGTTGAGCCCAACTCATATCTTCAATTTCTTTCCCTGTTCGCAGTGTTAGAGCTCTTGATGTCGAACCCGGCATCGGTGAGGCATTTAACCATAATTCAATTCATGCTTTAATTAAATGAATCACCGACTCATGATTTGATGACAGCACCCTGTATTTTCAAAACCATGCTTTGAGATTTTACTTCCATGTGTACTGATCAAATTTCCATGGCTGCTAGTTAATCACTATTTTGTCTTCTTGCATCATTATTCCACTTTTTTAATGGTCAAAGTGAGAAGAATAAGGCAGAATTATGATTCCCCAAGGCCTCTCACGTTCAAAGCAATTTTGCAGCAACTTTGACAATGACAGCTTGGATATACGCATATATGTATATCTTAAATCTCGCCTTCTATTTGATCAGCTTTCCACCGCCAAAAATTTCTTCACATGGGACATTATTTGTCACCTTATGCATCAAAGCTCAAAGTTCTATTGCTTTTGTTTTTTTTTTTTTCAACACCACCGCTTATCTTCTTCTGTTGCTTCAAAAGCTTGTCTACCATGATTAATTATTATATGACTTATTGTACAGGTGACAACTCAAGCCACACATTAATCATCAAAGTAGATTATTAGTTTTGTTTTCTTTTGGTTGAGAAGAGTCTACGTAGTAGACATTGGTGTTGGACTACGAATCTGGAAGTGCCTTGTTACTTGTTCTTCTTTTTTTTAACTTTAAATAGGACAAAGCTGGAGCAGAGCATCCTCTGGGAGCCATGGTTTCAGATCGTCGTCTTCTCCTTCTTTTCCTTCCAGACCAATTTCTTTTTTTTTTTCTTTTCCTTGCCATCCTTTAGAATCCTCCGTTTGAGAGCCTTTTGTGAACGCCGTAGGTGCAAGCGCAGGCAAGGATTTTGGCAGCAAGTAGAGGCAGGAACTTTGACAGCAACAACCATTTCATCGCCGGGATTTGGTGGAGAAGGTGAGTCCCATGTTCTCAACAAGAAGTGGGAAAGCTTCTACCTCACAGCATGGTTTCAGTTTTCTGATTTGTTTCCTCCTCGCTTACAGGTTGCTTGAAGGACTTCCAAGAGAACATCAAGGGTAAGTTTTCCTCTCCAGCACCAACTCTGAAGATTTTTGCGGTTTGTCCTGCTTGGTCAATTCTTTGTGTGGCTTGTTTGCAGGTGGTGCAAGGCCATTTGTTGTGTTGCGGTGGAAAGGAAGGCAGGAGATAGAAGGCTTTTGGTGGTGACCGTTGTTGGTTTGCAGAACAGATGACATGACATTCCACCGATTGGTCATACACTCGTGGATACACATGTATCATATACGAGATTGCGACCGTTCGGGGATCTCCATAGCTCCAGTGACAAGAGATACTGCACAGAAAAAATGAAGTAGCATGGTAGATCAGAGAGGCCCCAACCTTTTCATCGTTGGCTTGTCGGCTCCTCCTTAAAACTGCTGAACACTTCTCTTCTCTGCAGCAGGGCTTCGTCTCTTTCTTGATGTATTTCCTGTGTTGTTGCTTCTCTCCAGCCTTTTCTGCTCCTCCCTTCGTTGCCTCTCTGCTGCCCCCCTTCACTTGTTGTAAAGAGCCTTTATATAGGCAACGTAGAAGAATAAAGATCATGCGGGTTAACCATAACTCTTTTTTTGAATTTGAAATGATCTTCAGATGACGATAACCATTCCCATATTCAAACTTGTAACTGTGGGAACTATCCACAACTTCCAGTATGGAATTTGAATTTTGAAAGCTTGATACAAAATGAGCTATCTGATTGCTACTTGAAAGAGAAGTCCACAAGTTCAAATGAACGTAGCTTTTGTTGTCCTTGCTGGATAGATAATTTGAAATCTCACCCATCTTGACTTGGTCTTGGATTTGCAAGATAGGAAGATTATCCAAAGTTCTGAATTTGAATTTTGATGCCTTGAGTATCAATCCACGTGATCATGCTTCGGAGATAATTAAGCTAAACCAATTTGAAAGTTACTGGACTCTCTCACTTTTGCGTCGAACCAATTTTCTCATTTTGGGTTTGTGAATTTTTTTTGTCTCAACAGATCTAAATCCGTATTTGATCCGTTAAATAAACGGATTAACGGATTCGGATCATTAATGGATCAAAATTTTCGATCCAAACTCGTCCAATAGCCACAGATCTGGAGCAGGTCCAGATAAAAATCCGGTCCATTTACAGGTTTATCTGGAGCCCTCTGTTTTTGGTGAGTGCCCGGAGAAGAGCATGCTTCGGGTTGACGCATGTTTCCCAGTTGAAGATGATACTGGACAGGTTACAATAGTGCGGTACCGGAGGAGACCCAAGTCTAAAATCTGGGACTCAATGGGTTTGAACGAAAATTTCTTCGTACTGAGATCGAAGATGCAGGCGTTGCCTAACCCAGGTCTCGGATTGTTGATATATAGCTGATGAGTCTCGAGCCAGCTATAGAGCTGTATGATGAGTCTCCAAGTTTGTTCTTCCATAGAAGCTTGTTAGCGAACCAGATGATCAACAGGAACTGAGGTAACCAAAATGAAGAAATTTTTGAGGTCATCACTGGGATTCGAATAGATGATGATCTAAGTTGCTAGTATGGTCACAAATACAAGCTGCCGGGATGGTGCTTCTGGGTTGGGTGCCGACGGGTGGGATGTTTGTTACCGGGAGGAGGTGAGGCGCTGGCATGATCTCTCACAATTAGCTGCCGGCATGCGAACCCAAAATTTACAGCAACACCGATAGATTAGGTGTCCAAACCAACTTCTCGGGGTGCCCAGAGTAGAGCCATTCCTTTCCTTTCCTTTTTTTTTTTTAAACGGTGAATGTTACCGAGACATCGCTGATTAAACCAAGTGAGGGGAGTGGGTGGGAGGACGTCCCTGATCGACATAGGATGCCGGCATGGTGATACTTGTAGAGCGATGGTGGAGAAGACAGAAGAGCCTAATATTGATGATGAGAAGAATATGGTCCTGGGGGTTTGAGTTCATGGCTGTCCAAATAAGGTTTGGCTAGTGAAGATTTATGTGCCCGCTGACTTGCTGGAGGCCTAAAGAAGAGTTTGGCTTGGTTGTAGAATTGAGGGTACGGGGTCCTGTGCGTACCCGCTGACTTGTGAGTCCTGCGTGCCTCTGACTCGTGAGACTCTCGGAGAAGAGTGGAGCATAGAAGTCAATGGTGCGAGTATGCACGTACCTGTTGAATGATGAAAGTCTCAGAGAAGTGTGAGGCTTAAGAGTGGAGGGTGCAGGGTGTGCACGTACCCGCTGACTCGTAGTACCTACTGATGCCTCAGAGGTAAGGAGAAGAGTGATGCTTGGGCCTAAAGTTGAGGAGGGTGCAGGGTGTGCACGTATCCGCTGACTCATGAGTCCCGGAGAAGAGGGTACGGGGTGTCGGGAACGTAACTTACCTGTTGACTCGAGTACCTGCTGACTTGTCGGAGGCTCGGAGAAGAGTGATGCTTAGGTGTAGAGGGTGGGGTATCCTGCGCGTACTCGCTAACCCATAGTACCCACTGACTCGTCGGAGGCCCAGAGAAGAGTAAAGCTTGGGAGTAGAGGGTGGGGTATCCTGCATGTACCCGCTGACTCGTCGGAGGCCCGGACCCAAGGTTGGAGGCACCAACCCTTGTTCTAGTGCCAATGTTTCTAGTGAGAATACAGGAACTAAGTATGAAGCGTGATAGAGAGAGAGATAGTGACACAAGCATGTATAGTGTTTCACCTTGCCCATGAGGCAAGACTACGTCCACTTAGAGATTCCACTAGAAGTGAGGCCAAGTAGCCTTTGTAATGATGCAAGTGAGGGGATCATGGATCCCATCCTTCTCTAAGGAGAGGAGGATTCTCTTTTATAGCTAAAGGAGGTCTCATTCTATTCTACATTTCTGATATGGGACACAATGCACATATTACTTCTCTTGAGGCCTTTTGGAGAGCATGAGAGGATGGCCTCCCGACAGGATATAGTCCAACCTCCACCATGGCAAGGTAGCTCGGGTGTTGGTCTTCCAAATACATGCTATAGGCAGGGTTGGCCAAGTCACCTGGATCACCTGTGAGGTTGTTGCTTATGCTTGGCGGTATGTGATATACGCGATATGTATAGCGGCAAATAAAGAGACCCAAGTATACTAGGATTTCTTGGACGCAAAAGGCAGGGATTCTAATTGATTTATGAGCGTTTGCAGTGAAATATAAAGAAGGTTCTAGAAAGTGACTTTTTGAAGATATCTTGGAGTGTTTTAAGGGATTACAACATCTAGGAAAGATGAAATCAAGTCTAGATACATTCCTTATTGCTCACACTCCTTGTTGTCTGCAATTAGGGGATTTAATTCTGAAAATATAGTTATAAAATCAGCAAAAATATCTCCCTTGAAGATTCATGGTTCAATTCTACTTGGTTTTTGGAGGATTCTCATTAGTTGGATGACGCAGAAGAGATGACGTGGATTTATTTGATTGGTTTAAGTTGTGTGAACCAATTAGATACTTCCTCGAATTATTAGAAGAATCCAGAAGACTTGAAACTCAAGCCTAGACGTCCTCTATATATACATCCCATTCTCAATGTCTAGGGCATCAATTCTTTCATTCTTTTAGCTCAGAAAAATCATATTTCATTTTCCAGTCTTCATTGTCTACATTTTCAACCAAGGAGAAGAAGAAGAAGCCATGCAATACATCCTCTTCCTAGCCACCATCCATCCTTGTGCAGTCCTTAGAAGGTCACTAGCTTTCAAAGATCTTCAAGTTCAACGTCTCAAGGCTTTGTCATTCATCTTTCACGGTGTATTTCATCATTTTCTTTGTAAACTCTTTTGTGTTCTTTGTTTGATTTGTTAAATTATGAATTCCAGTTAACATAATGTTAAGGGAAAAGTTTAGAAGCCGTTTATATGTTTTCAAATAAAGTTGTGATTTCTCTATATGTTGATTTTTAGGTTGCTTATGTGACCTTAATTGATTTTGGTTTGCAGAAAACTTTTATATGTATGTGTCCTTTGGTGGCCAACTTAGAATATATTCATGTAATTGGAGCTAGATTTAGGTTAACAATTTACCTAATAGTTTTGTGAACCTATTTTTGACATGCTAAAAATAGCGCTCAACTTAACCCTGCAAAATGTAATTATCAGTATAGAATAAGTAGGGATCGTTCAAGCCGGGGATTGAGGGTACACCTGTAATTGCATACAGCAGTAAAGAATTAAGATATGTATGACATATAATATTTACGAAAATTAATAAAAGAATATATATACATGTAAATGTAAAATAAGGGGGGATATTAGGATTTTAATGCAAACAAAAATAAAATAAGTATAGAAATCGTAAAACCACATATACAAGGGTGGAACACAAGGAAGAAAGATGAAACCCACAACCATATGCAAGAAATCCAATTACAATTCCTATAGCTAATTATCCATGTCATGAGAAAGAAGTTGACCTGTGAAACGTTAGTAAGCAAACGGTTTCTCATATTTTACTTTCCATGAATATTTAATCTAAGTGAAAGCACCTAAATTAAACCTATTGAATATACAATCATAGTCTTGAAAGTTAGCTAGTCAAGAACAGATTCAATGCATGAAGAATAAAGAAAGGATGTCAACCAAAGTACTGCACAATCTAGTATGAAAAAGTTCATCTATTTGCAATCCTCCTTAATTGATCTCGACCTTTGTCTAGAGCCTTTACTACTTATGAAATTGGTTCAAAAAACTATTAGATGAATTGTTTACCTAAATTTAACTCCAATTACATGCATATATTCTAAGCGTGCACCCAAAGAACACAAACATATAACAGTTTTATATAATCCAAAATCAATTAAGCAATCTCACATAAGCAACATAAAAACCAACTATAAAGAAATAGCAACTTTTATTCAAGCATAGAGATGGGCTTCAAACTTTTCCCTTAACGTTATGTGTGTAACCAGAAATCATTGTTCAAAATCAAACAAAGAAAAACAAAAGAAGTTTACAAGGAAAAAGATTGAATTACACCATGAAGGAATGAATGAAGAACTTGAGACGTTGAACAATTGAAGATCTTGAAAGCAAGGCTTCAATGGCTATGGCACAAGGTGGAAGGATGGCGTCTAGGATTGCTCACAGCTTCTTCTTCTTCTCTCTTTGCTTGAAAAATGCATAACACTACACCAAAAACTGCATCACACAACGGTGATCACACAACGGAAAACAAATCCTCTGTTGTCTGTTGACAACAATTGAATCATACAACACATTTAATAAATCTTCGTTGTATAAAGATGCTCAAATTCTAAAACTTCTAGTTAGGAGGTGATGACACAACGGAAAGAAAGATTATCTGTTGTCTGAATGAAAAAAAAAGACCGGCATATTTCCCTCCTACCATTGAGTCAAATTTGGCTCCAAATTGTACCCTAGATGCCATTAAATTGGACAACAGTTTAGTTACTTCCGTTGTAGGAGTATACCTGCAAATCATCATACAATGGTTTTTAATGTTTTATTGTGCAAGTGAGTACCAAAATTTGGAAATGGCTCCAAAATGACATTCATTCCCCCCAAAATGAGAAAATCCGGCTGCAATTGTTTGTTATGCTTGCAAGTTCCAACAACAGAATGAACTATTTCTGTTGTGTGAATGAGAGATGACTAGCCTAAGCGCGAAACCTAATATTTTGATTGCAGAGGCAGGAAATTTCCATCTTTCATTCCCTTAGCTATGTAACAAATCAGACAACGTAAACGTATCTATACGTTGTCTGTCTGACTTAAAAAAAAAAAAAAATTGCCTTAGGCAACTCGAGGGCACACTTAATGCCTTGGCCATTTTTCATGTCTGAGAGAGAAACCCCGAGCTTTTCTTCACTTCGAGCAAAATCTGGAGCTTTTCTTCATCATCTTCTCAAAACACTTAGCCATCACAAATCACCATCTTTCAAAGTTTGGATTTAGATTCTATTCGATTTGGGTTCTACTCGATTAGGGTTCGAGTTGGGTTCAATTTGGGGGTTTTCATTCAGCTGAAATGAGGGATTTGGGTTCTGACCAATCGAGTTGGGTCTACTCGATTAGGGTATTTCTTCTGCCCCAGAGAGAAGATAAATCTCATTCTTTGCAAGCTCCAGACGGGGTATTTCTTCTCTTCTTCTCTTATTCTCTTCTCTCCCAGAAGCCTCAACTCCTCTTCAAGGCTTCAACATCGTGCCTTGGCTCCGACACCTTCTTCCACCAAATCCGTTCACAGCCACCAAACTCTAATCAAAACCTCATAATGCCGTCGTCTTCTCTAGTTCTTGAAAGTCTACTCGTTTCTGGCCAAACCCCAACTCAACCCTAAAAAGAATCTCCATCGAAGTCTTCGCTCGAATCCGAGACAATCCATGAGCCAAAAGCAACACCTGCGAAATCAGTCAAGTTCAGTCAAGTTCCGAACTTGGTCTCATATTTTGGTTCGTTTCCTTAAGGTTTAGATACCCTCTTCTTCTTGTAAGATTCTGTAGTTGAGCTATTTACTCAGAGAGAAGATGGGAGTCAAGGACAAGAAGAAGAACAAGGAGCTTGCCCAGAGAAATTTAGAGCCTGTTGAAAAGGGTTCGTCGCTTTAATCTCTTGCACTTTGATTCAAGTTTTGTTTTTGATTCGTTTTGCTGTTTGAATTGACTTGAATGCTCCTGGGATTATGTAGAATGAAGTTAGTAGAGAAAGGGTTTTGGATTTTAGAAAAAAAACCAATACATGAATGTGTGTAATTGATGTCCATTATGTAGTAGACAGAAGACACTTGGATAATTCGGCCTAGAAAGTTAAAGTTTTGCTCTGTAGGTTTATGATGAGAAGAGAATAAAGTATAAACAAGTTGATATTGTGTTGAATTGTTTCCAGATAAAAGTTCAGGACCTTCAGAGATGAGAAAGAGAAAAAGAGAGAAGAAAACAATGGTGATTCGAGAAAAGTTGTTCAGATCTCTATTGAAGGTAAAGTGGAGTTCTAGCTTTGTTAAATGTTAACTTGTTAATTACTTGGTCAAAATTTTTCATTCAAAATGAACTGAATGCGGTTTGCTCTTGTCATTTCACTAGATAACTCGACCAAAGCGGCCAATGACAAGAAAAAGACAAAGAAACTGAGGAAAGGAAAAGGAAAGAAGGTGAAGAACAATCAGGATTTGGATGATCCCTCTAATACCGATGGTTTTGATTAATTAAATGGTAAGCTTCTTTAGTTGTTCTTGTATCATAGTATACTCGCATATAAACCTCATTTATTGTGCAATCTGTTCATGGTGTCCCCTAGTGAACAAAATTTGGTAATGAATAATGAACATTTTCAAATTTCCTATGCCATTGCCTGTATCTGCTATATTTGGCTTTATATGCAATTTGAGGTCTTGTACTTTTTTTTCTTGTCTCAAGTTATAAAAATAAGGCATGAATGCCACGGGAGTGTCAACAATAAAATCGTTTTCTACTTTCAACTCAATTAACTCAATTTTATTTTTATTAGACGATGAAGCCGCAGATGATCAGAGCCAATTTGAAGTTCAGGGAGAGACTACAGGAAGTGCTGAAATGGTGCTCAATGAAGATGATTGTAAGAATACTGAACTCAGAAACTATGAAAGAATGTCGCTTTGATTTCTTATCCCTGCAAATCAGCAAGTGGTCACTGAATAGGATGTTAAAAGCAGTTGAAGAGGGAAGTACTAATTGGGAAGAAGGATAAGATATATGGTGGCAGGTTATTAGCGAGTTTGCAGTTGTTTGTTAGAAATGATGCGGATGAGTTTAGTGCGGTTTTGAAGCGTGGATCGAATCCGAAGATATTGATCACCACTTGCTGATTTAACTCTTCTGTATGTATTGGTCTTTTACTTGTTTTCAATTTCATTTTAGCTTTTGTTGGTTACGGAACTGATATATTTTATGACAAGGTGATTGCCAATGTGTGCTAAGGTTTATGTTTTTTGTTGTTTTGGTGGTTTTCAGAGGGGTCCTGCTTTTATAGAGGAACTAGTTTTGGTGATCCCAAATGCGCAGTACTATAAAAGAGGCACTTATGACTTGAAAAAGGTACCATTTCTGTCTTTTATATCAATTTGTTTTTCACTTTTTCAATGTAACAAACATGGAGTTCAAACAGTTAATATATGTAATCTTTTTCCTTGTTGCAGATTATAGAGTATGCAAATAAAATGGAATTCACTTCTTTAATTGTTGTTCATACCAATCGCTGGGAACCAGGTTGGTCTCTCAGACTTTGCTTCTGATGTCTTTAACTTCTAAATTCTGTGTGAAATGAGATCGTCCCCATATTTTCCCTGTTGTTTTTTATCTGAATTCAACTACTGCAATCATTTTTCAGATGCTCTCCTAATTATTGGCTTACCTAATGGACCTACTACCCATTTTAAGCTCTCAAAGCTTGTTTTACGGAAGGATATCAAGGTTCGTTGCTATATGTTGCATGTATCAAAACAGTACCATCTTTATACTGTTTTGCCACATATTGCGATGAAATGTTTTTATTTTCTTCAGTTAGTGAAAAGAGGAGTCACTAAGATTAAAAATCTTGAAAGAGTCCAAAAGAATAAAATTCTGCAAAGTATTAATTTTTCATCTCTGGGGAATTAATGTAGAGTGTGTTAACTGTCATTTTCTTTCCTTATTCTTTATTTGGCATGCCTGCAGAATCATGGAAATCCAACCAGTCATGAGCCTGAGCTTGTATTAAACAACTTTACAACACGCCTTGGTCATCGTAGTGGGAGGTTGCAATCCTTAACTTGTTTAAAATGCTTTCTCACATTATATTAGATGCATTTTGGACTTTTTGGTTCAAATACACCTCATCACACTGTGTGGTAATTTCTTTTTTTTTTTCCTTGTACAATTAGTTTCAAGTGGTTTCTTATGTAAGGATGGATTATCTTCAAGCTCCTAATGGTTTTCTTCTTTCACCTACTTTCTTCATAAATACAGTCACTTTCCCCTCAAGAACCAAATTTTCGTGGTCGGTGAGTTGTAACTTTCCGCAACCAGCGAGATTTTATATTCTTCCGGCATCATCGGTGTGCCTCCTTTGCTATTTTTAGTTCTTGCAGTGATCCTTTCTTATACTTGTGATCTTATATACTTTCCTTTGTTGTAGAGCTTTTTGTTTACTGATGATCATTAATTTCTATGTGTTCAGGTACATTTTTGAAACCAAAGAGACTAAACAGGCTGAAGTAAAGGGCAAAAAGACCAAGGATTCCAAAGCTGACGCTATTACTGAAGCAAAACCATTTTCGCGCCTACAGGTTGGTGTCAATTATTTATTTGTTCCTCTTGCATTTGCTTTCTTGTCTCGATCTGGTTTGGCCCAGGGCCCTGGCTGAATTTCCTCCACCACTTGAAATGTCCTTATGTTTCATTCTTGGTCCATTTATGTGACATAGGAAGGCAGGGTATTGCCACATCTACCATAGCATGCAGTTTACGTTTATTTCTTTATTCTTTATTGTATCATTTATAAATGTAGATCTTAACGGTCTTTCCTGTCTTAAACACTCAGGAATGTGGTCCTCGTTTTACCCTTAAATTGACCAGTCTGCAGCACGGGACATTTGATCCTAGAGGCGGGGAGTTTGAGTGGGTTCACAAGGTAATCCACTTATCAGTCAATTCATTTCAGTATATTGGTTTCATATCTTTATCATAAGAAAATATTGAAAGATACCCATATTGTTAGTCAATTGTTTGCAATTTTCTCTGGTATATATGGTGCAGCTGCTGCAACATTTAAATATGCTTTTGATTACAAACCATCCGGCATCAACTGGTACCCTTCACAACTAGAGGCTTATTATTAATTTGTTAATTTGACTTTTTCATGTTAAACTGCATACCAGAGATCAATGGAAACTTTGATTGATTGGATTGATAGTGAAGTGAACATGAGCAATACTTATGTACTTTTTCGAACTTATGCTCCTGTGCATTTCAGGTTTGCTCTATCATTTAAGCCGCTTAGTCTCATTGGTAGATTACGATTTGCTTATTTGTCTCATTAATTAAATGTGTATAATGTTCAAATGTACCTCTATCTTAGCTGATACAATCACCAGTCTGACTTATCTATCAACATCGAATTATTATGACATGTATTGGTAATTTAGTATTTGATAAGTGATGGGAAACCTTGTGCAGGATTTTGAATGGTGAAGATGTAGATATAGAGGAAACAGTTCTTCGCACTCCAATATCCAAATCCTAGAAGAACCATTCAGATTTGTTCTACTCAACACCACAAATAAATAGGAACATTCCTTCTAGTGCTGCAATATGTGCTAACTTGTGAAGCTTCACAACAACTTTGGAGGTGATGCAAATAAGAATATAGTGCACAAGAAGCTTGGTAAAGTGACACATGAAGGTTTTGTTGAAGTGAAAAGATATTATATCAGCTTTTGATTCATGTGTAGCTAGTTAGGAATGCTTTTCTTCTTTTATTGTTGGCTTGAAATTTAGACAATTTTGTTTGGGAAATACTGCCTTTTGCAGTTTTATGTACAGAATGTTAGATATTATGATGGATTGCTTGATAGATATATTCACTGTTCATTGGGTAAAATGGACCAAATTAATGCACAAATCAATTCAGAGAATGGATGTTTGCAGCAATCATACAACAGATTTTCAGAAATGTCAACAAACGTTGTCTGAACAAAAAAATTCTTGGTATTCACACAACGCATTGATAGCTATCACACAATGGATTTCAATAAGTAACGTCGTGTAGTTTAACTCATTCATAGCTATTACATAATGGATTTCAATAAGTAGCGTCGTCTAGTTTTAAGCTCATACAACAGAAAATACTAGAACACAGTTGTCTTACTTTTAATCACACAACAGCTAAACTCCAAAACCGTTGTATGAAAATTCAACCCACAACGGCATAAAAGCAAATTCTGTTGTGTGAACTGCTGCGCATCGGTGCGTCCGGCATCTGTCGAGTTCTTGGACAACGGTGTTAAGAAATATACGTCGACTGACTTTGTATCATACAACGGTGAATTCACTGTCGTCTGATTTTTCATCAAACAACATCGAGATAGACGACGGTGAGTCTTTAAATCAGACGACGTTTTTTCACCGTCGTGTGATGCAATTTTTGGTGTAGTGTAACTTTGAGAACTAGAGAATGGAGAGAATTTTGGCATAGGAAGGAATGGAAGAATTAATAAGGCTTGATGTTAGAATTGTGTATATTTATAGGGGATGGCAAGCACCTTAGTCTCCAAGTCTTCTGGATCCTTCTTTTAATTTTCAGGAAATTATCTGATTAGTCCACACAGTTCCAACCAATCAAATAAATCCATGTATGCTTTTCTGCATCAACAAACCAATGAGACGTCTCTAAAATCTTGAAGATATATTTGCCAAAATAATAAGGGATTTTTCTGATTTGTATCTTCTAATTTCGTCCAAATAGGAGTGTGAGCAACAAGCAACGTATCTGGACTTGGTTCTGTCCTTTCTGTATGTTGTAATCCTTTAAAACTCTCCAAGGATGATGTCAAATCCTTCTAGAATCCTCTATGGACAGCACAAGTGCAATATTATTTGAAATATGAAGCATAATTTTGTCCAAGGGCTTCTCGATGTGATTTGGGCCTCAAAACAGTAATTCCCGTCAAAAGTCAGATTCACGTGCAACTTGACCTTCGTGTACTAAATTAGCCATAACTTCTTCCACAAAAATGATATTGATAAGCTGTAAAAAATATGGAAACTAGACATTCGAGGCTTTTCAAAAGATCATCATCTAGCTCGTCCTGAGCTATTCTCAATACTTTGTTTTATTTGACTAACTTGCACAGGCAGATTTCCTGATTTGGCCTTTCATGTTTCTTTTCTCCTTGTGCTCACAGGTTTCCTAGCCCCATCAGGACTCCTCGTCAAATAAGGATTCTTCACATGAAATGTTCTTGAACCTTTCGAAATCTTCTTTTGCTTTCCTAGTTCAACTGGGACTCCTTGTGTCATTAGGATTCCTTTTCCTGGCAGGAGTAGGTTTCCTAGTTCAACTAGGACTCTGCATTCTTCACCATTTTTCTTCATTTCTCCGAACATGTTTCCTAGTTGACCCAGGATTCCTACTTTGACTGAGATTCCTAGCCGGACAAGGAATTCCTTGTTGTACCAGGAATACTCCATTTCTTCATTTCAGCTCATTTCTGCATCCATTGTGCCTTGCCCTTATCATTTCCAATGTTTCCTCTGCTTTTCATGCTCTTTTAAGATCATTTCTTCTTCATCTATCTGCTCCAATGTACCTAAAAATAGAAACTAAGTTAAAAACCGATTTAGTTAAGGAAATAACTAAGCAAAAGATGAGGAATTAACTATTAAAATGCTCATATCAATTTCATAAGTAGTAAAGGCTTTGGACAAATGTCAAAATCAATTAATGTGGACTGCAACTAGATAAGCTTTCTTATGCTAGGTTGTGCACTTTGGTTGACATCATTTCTTTGTTCTTCATGCATTGAATGTGTTCTTGAGTAGCTAGCTTTCTATGATTGCATGTTCAACATGATTAATTTAGGTGCTTTCACTTAGATTAATTATTCAAGGAAAGTAAAATTTGGGGAATTGTTTGCTTACTAACGTTTCACATGGTCGATTTTTTTCTCATGATATAGATAATTAACTATAGGGATTGTAATTGGATTTCATTCATACGATTGTGGTTTTGATATTTGTTCCTTGCGTTCCATCCCTCGTTTATGTATTTATTTTTGTTTCTTTTAATTTTCTACTTCAAAACCTAAACCCCCCCCCCCCCCCCCAAAATTTACGTTTTTATCTATATATTCTTTTATTCTTTGTTTTATTTTTGTAAATTATAGTTTATACATAGTTTAATTCTTTATTTGTTTATGTAATTACAGGTGTATCCTCAATCCCTGACTTAAATTATGTGCTACTTTTAGCATTTCAGAAGAAAAAGGTTGTTGCTGGCGAACTGAGCACTAGTGGAAGTGATGATGTCTTGACCTTAGCATTGGGGACTCCTGAGCATTAGGGTAGAGTGTGTAGAGTGGGAGGTTTCATCAACCCCAATGCTTATTTCCACCTCTCTAAACGGAGAAAGGAGAGCCTAGAAGCAACTGTTAGAGTTAGTGTGTAGAAAATACTGTAGGAGAAAGAGAAGATAGTAGAGGAGGCAAGGGAAAAGATAATTGAGGAGGCAAAGGAAAAGATTGTTGCAAATGAACGGGCTTTTTGGTAAGCAAAATTTGCAGAATTTGAAGCAAAGCTTAATAGAAAAGAAGGAGATGGGAATTGTACTTGTGATCATGGACATGTTTCTGGCCAAGGAAGTTGTTCACGCACAGCCAATGAGATTGCTCAAGAACAAGCAAAAACATCCTTGGAATCTAAACAAGCCATGAAATGTGTGGAAGGAAAAGCAGTTATGGGTGTTTTGATGTGATTGAAAAAAGGGCTTCGCGTAGAAGGAATGTTTCCAACAATGTGGTGAAGAATGTATCTCTCTGCTCCAAGGTGGTAGAGAATGAGTTCACCAACTTGGTTGACAAAGTAGTTGTCGATCAAGCATTGCCTTAGAATGTGAATGAGACTGTGGAAGAAAATGCTATACCAATAGATATAAAGGAGCCATAGCAAGAGGAGGGGGCAAAATATGTGGATTTGACATTGCATGAACCCACAAAAAGGTAAATCGAAAATAGTTTACACCAATAATGATACAATTAATACGAGTATATATATATATATATATATGTATATGTATATGTGTGTGTGCACGCGCATGCACACACTTGTTTATGAGCAATTGTTCTTTGTGATTTGTCAGTTAAAGACAGCTAAGGTTGACTGCAAGTTGGCATTAATTGGGTTCCATTGACCACATTGTTGCTTATACCACTGTTATGGAGGGTAATGATCCTTCTAGTATAGTTCATGGTGCTCTACTAGGTGTGGAGGGTAATGATTCATTGAAGTTGCTATGTATGTGGGGTGAGGATAAATTCAAAGAAGGGCGTACCATCTCCTTTTTCATGGAACCTGAAGTCTTTGGATGTTCCTGCAAGCATGAGGGAAGTCACTGAAAATTGCATTGCTGTGTACCAGAGGTATGAAAGATATGGTTTTTATGACTTCTCCCTAATGTCTTCATAACAAGTATAGTTGCTGAAAGTTAATAACTTGGTGTAAATGCTTGATAGGTACCTCTATGCGAAATTGACTGCTTATAAAATGGTGGACATGGTTACATTTGTTGATCCTTCACATTTAGGTGCTATAGGGTGTGGGAATGGAACTGCTAGGGTCCAACACGTTAAAGATAGGCTTGTAACTGCTAAATCGGGGCAAATGTTCATGTTGCCGTTTAACTTGAGGTAAGTCCAATTAGTTTTCTTTTTTTGTTTATTCTGTTAGCAATTAATCTCAGCCCTATTGAGCATATATAATTTGAGGTTTTCTATTGGAACCTCCAAATTTACTCATTTGACCTCTATGCTTTTTACACCTCTTATCAAGTTTTCAAATACTAAATTTACTCACTAAACCTCACTAAACTTCCTCAAATAACCTCACTCATATAATTTGCAAACAAATTATTATCTTTAAAATAAAAAAGGAAAATGCTTAAGACCCCAAAAAATCTATACCAAATGATGTGGCATCATCATCTTAATCCTAATAATTTCCAGCATGTCTTTCAATTAAATTCTTTTTGATCTAAAATAAAAATCAACAATTAAAATAAAATAAAAATTATTTTGATATTATGTTTATTAGAAAAATGATAGTATCTATTAGGATTTGGTTCTCAGAAAAACTTCTCCAGAAAAATCAAGGGCCAGTCAATTAGAAATTCTAATAGTTCCAATGGCATGATGTTGAAATACGGTTCCTTGTGCCATGTTCCCTTCACATCCAGATTAAATTCATTTGGAGGATGAAGAAAATATTGCAGTGTAGTACTGTAGTGGAACCATTGTATTGACATGTTATCAGAAAAATTTCAATGGTTCCCATCACCCAATTATTGGCTTTCCGTTTGGTCCTCGGCCAGTCAACTTAGGTGGTCATGGCCCTCATGGCATGCCATCGCCAGGTCAAGCAGTTCTCTTTGCATTTGTTATTGGTACTCGTGGTTGATTGTTTGCCTCCTATTCTGACTGATTAGGGATTTTGGTTTTTGTAAAACGTATCAGATCGGTGTTTTGAGATATTGATTAGGTTAATCTCATCATGTCTTTTATTTAGATATTTAAATATGGAGGTTATTATTATTATTATTAGCCTAATTTAAAAATAAAAAATAATTAGATATGGAGGTTATTATTATTATTTATTAACCTAATTTAAAAATTAAATATAATTAAATGTTGAAAATTGATCAATTGAAGGTGATGACGTGGTAAATCCACATAGGACGCCACATAATTTGGTATTAGTTTTTTGTAAAACTTTTTGGGATATGTAGCACTACTCAATAAAAAATTTAGTCATTTCAATGATTTAATCACTCTATAAATCTTAACTAAATATACATTTCTTAATCAAACTTGAGTTTTAAGTATTAATGTCTAATCAAATAAGAAAATGCCATGAACTATTCTATTTTTTTTTCTATTTTAGCTGTGCAAAAAAAATGAAAAAAATCATTTGTTTTTATTCTAAAAAAAAAATCACTTTTTTTTAATGTTTTTTTTTTTCTGTATTTTTTGTACCACATGATTAATTATTTAAATTTTTTAAATTTTTTTTTAAATGCTAGTTTTTTTTTTCAAATATAATGGATTGACTTAGATTTAGGTCATAAATCATAAGAGGATTTATTTTGTTTTCCCTCACCAATATGCGTTCAACATTTATATCATACATTTTTATGTCACATGATCTTAATCATATTTTTAATTCTTATTAAATATATATATATACATATATATGTATATATATACAGGCGGGTTCTGAAGCGAACGTCCGCACTTCGCTAAAGTGCGGACGCCGGCGCTGCAGCCCAGCTGAGGCGTCGACGGCGGTGCGAATCGGGCCGGAAGCATCCCAGACGGCTTCTGGGCACCGTTCGAGGTGGGAGGAGGTCGGGGTTGCCGGTTTCTGGGCAGCCACCTCACTTGCAACTGCAGGTTCTGTGCAGCACCAGAAAACCCGTCGCCGGCGACTCCACTCGACCGCAGACCCCTCCGCACGACCCCTGGCCTCCCTCCGGCAAGCCGCGCCGCGCCGTCGTGGCCTGAGTTGGGCTGCAGTGCCGTCGTCCGCACTTTAGCGAAAGTGCGGACGTCCTCTTTGGAACGCGTCCGTATATATATATATATATATATGAATGCTTTAATGAGTATGTAGTGAAATTGGAAAATGAAAATAGATAAGGAAAATAATAAGAAATACAATATAATATTATTGAATTTGAAAGTCTATATAAAATAAATATAATATTTTTTGGTAAAATTATTGTCCTTAATAATAATTTTATAGTAGGTTATATATGTCATTTAATAATTCATAATAGAGTGAGGTCAAGTGAGCATATTTGGAGGTCCCAATAGAAACTCTCATATAATTTTAGTTCCAGATATATGATCATTTTGTATGCATGCATTTAGTGATCATTGCATGTTGACAATTGTTGATCCGGACCAAGAAACTGCCTATTTTATAAATCCACTGAAAAGATACTTACCCACCGGAGATTGAGTGTCTATTGTGGAAACGCAAGTCACACGTATTCCTCATACATGTTAAGATTAATGAAATCTATTTAAGATAAGCTGTTCCCTCCTTCAATTTCATATTCTTGTCTTGGTGTAATGCAATGGGTATGTTTAATGTTGCAAAGAATAGGAAAGGCGCCCGGAGTAGTGTAATGTGGAAAAATTTGGCTGTAAGTTTCACCCAAGTATTCAATAGAATTTGGTTCATTTGTTTTTAGGGCATTCCTCCTAGCAACAAGGAGTGTGGGTGCTTTTAATGCAAATATGCAAAACTCTACTTCACTAAACTAGATTGGAATGATGTTGGATATCACCGATGGGTGAATGACATCGAGAATCACCTCACTACCAATGAGATTCTGTGAAGTAGAGCTCACAGATCAAGATTTAATGAGAAAACTCTCTCAACCTCCCCTGTTTCTACATTACTGGTTCGAAGCAATATAGGCTTGAATATAATGCTAAAGAGAATCATGAGGTTTTATTAGCTTGTCACTTTGTAGGGCCATGTCAGTTGCTATGAAACATGATAATATACTCGTGAAGAACTATAATTAAAGATCGATTGGAGCTGTGTTTATGAGGCGAATTATAGTGGCCCACCTAAAAGAGGGTGGAAGGAGCAAAACCCTAAGGTAAAGAGATATATATCAATATGGACGTTGAGTTCATATCATCGCCCTAAAAGGAAGGAAACCGCTAGAATAATGCGCTGACAAGTGGCAACATTAGCCAGCATGGGAGAGGCAAAGCCGGCGCCACAGGCCGTAGTGGTATTGTTACGTCCCGAACCTAAATTTATCGGTTTACTATCCATTTAGATGGTAAACGTCAATTACTTTCACTTTTTACTTCGTTCTGATACTGTTAGTGGCCTTAAAAGTTGACTTTTTGTTCGAATCAGTTTTGGAGAAAATTTTCTTCATGGAAGTCGTAGAGGACGTTAAACCGAGTGCGTGTATATGTGGTACGTAAAACTCGGAGTTCGTATGAAAAAGTTATGAGTGAAATATGAAAATTACTGTTCACGGTAATTTAGTATATATATAGAAAATTCACTGTGGTAGGTGTTATCTACCCCGATAACTATTCTTTCTCTTTCTCTCTCCTCTCCCCTGATCTCTCTCTCTTTCCCGTCGGCCTTCTTCTTCTTCCCTTCATCTTGTCATCGTCCGGGCACCTGACTGCGTGTCACCGGGCATTTTGGAACCCCCTCTCCATCCTCTACATGCCAACAACCGTGGGTCACCGCAATTTGGCCGAGTCTATCTGAGATCAACACTATAGCAATCGGGGTTTTCTAGCAATTACTGCTAATTCCGGCCATCTCCGACCACCAAACCGGGTCTAATAGAAGCGCCTCGAGCCATTGACCATTTTCCCTCAAGCTATTACCTCCAATTCACAGCATGGAGGAAGAATCGAAGAAATTCCCAATTCTAGGGTTTGAAATTTTTGGGTTTTCTTCACCGGCCGATTTCTACTGATTCAAGGTAAAATTGGAACTTGTTGTAGTTGAGAAAAGTGTTAGGCTTGTTGAGATGTTGTTGTACATGAAATTTGGTGGCTGGAAGTGGAGGTTGCCGCTGGCACGTAGGCCCTACGCGCCGCCATTGTGGGTGGCGAGTGGAACTGTGTAGGGCAGGATTTTAGCTTCTATTGTCTAGCTAGATAATTATTTGTGCATTGTAGATTCCGTAAATGTGTTTTGGGTGGAATTGGAGAAGTGTGGTTATCGATTTCAATTTCTCCGAAGTGTGGAATTTTGTTAAGTGAAATATGAAAATCCGTTTATCGGATTTCTCTTGGTTCTGCCCTAAAATCTTTAAATGAATGAATCGACATTAGTGGTGAAGATTGGAGGTGTTGGGGCATAAAGGCGATGTTAGGTTTCGGTTTTTATTTACCATAAATTTTATTTTCCGTCCTATAAATTATTGGTTTACGAATGTTATATTGTACAGGACGTGACGAGGATTCCCACGAGGAGAGTTCGGATCGACGGCAGGCTTAGCCGTATACTGTGACTGGACGTTTGATTTTAAATAATGCATGCAATTATTTTCTTAATTAAGAATTTATTTAAATTATCGTTTTAAATTATTGAGCATATAAATCAATTTTTGGATATTGAATTATTTATCGATTGGACTTTCGGATTGGAAACTATTATACTCGAATTTAGACTTGTGTTTTTATAGAATTTTGATAAGTCTTTCCAAGGTGATTTCGGAATTATTTTTATTGACTAGTTCTCGCATATTGATTTATAATTTTGAGAATATATGTTGGTGTGCGTGGTCACGTCATTGGTTTTTATATTTCTTCTTGTGAGATATTGGGGAAGCCTTTTTGATTTTCGATTTTTCGTGGTTTAAACCCGCCGTTCTTGGGTCGATATATTTTATTGCTAGGTAGCCTATCAGTACTTCTCCCTGCTATGTGTTTGGGGGTGAGTTGAGCAAAGAGCATGGGAGGCTCCCTTTTTTTTTTTGGTTAAACCAAGGTATCCCCCACCCGTAGGTAAGCACTAATCCCTCTCGAGCCAGGTCGGACCCCGTTTAGGGGGGAAGCTCTCCCAATACTGGCTGCTCAGGAGGCTCCCTTTTTATCGTATGGTGATAATGCTTTCCCCATATTCTATATTTATTTTGCTTTTTTTATTTATCAGCGGAGTTGGTTTGAGCTCACGAATTTATTTATGTTGCGAGTTTATACATATAAGTTTATAAATGTTGCATGCATTAGACTTTTAAAGGAATAAATGTGGGAAAGTAGAAAATCTATTTTCTGTTAATTACTTATTTTTGTCCACTCACACTAACGTTTTGTTTACTTACTTTCCCATGGGCCCTTTGGTTTCAAATGGCCAGTTCGTAGCGTAGCTGTCCGGCTTAGGAGTTGAGGCTTAGCACCATCACTGCCATCTATCATATGTAGGTTACTAGCTAACCTACTTCGTGTATTATATTTCTTTGTTTGTAGACTGCTCTGATAACTGTTGAACTTTTGTTATAATGATTGAAACTTTGAGTGGTTGTGAACTTGAGATATTTGGACTTATTTGAAAAATCTAAATTGTGGAATTGCGAAGTTGGAGTAGGGTGGCTCTAGGAGTCTAAGATTAATTGTTTAGAAGAGCAATTTTGTTTCCACAGGTTTTAGGTTGTCCACTTTTATGGGAAGTTCTGTCGAATTTTCTATGAAAGTGGGCCCCGCAGGTCCATCTCAGAGTTTAGAGGGGAATTCCGGGGCGGGTCCTGACAGGTATTGCCACCAACATCCTTAAGGGACGTTCCACCAACATCCTTAAGTGACGTCCTAATGCACAAGGTGTATCTCAATTAGAGGGTGAGATATGCTATGGATGTGGATCGTTAGAGCATTGATTTAAGCACTGTAATGTTAGTGAAAAACGAGCTGCACAATGCAAGGTGTATAAACTATAAAGATATGAGAGAGCAAGAGTCTTATCTCGCAGCTTAAGGAGACGATAGAGATGGAAATGACGCCAATCTTACAATTAAAGACTTCAAATCTAGCGATAGAAATATGGATTCTGTAGATTTTGTTTAGCTAGTCTTTTTCCAAGAATTTATGTAATGGCATTTGCCTTAAACAATTATCAATAAAGACAATGGTTATAACTCTTTCACAACTAGGCTCATCCAATTAAGTGTGGTGTCTAGGAAAGTAGTTAAGAGAAGTGGTACTTAAGCAAGCTTTGGTCCACCGGCATCTCCCCTCACTTTTCTAGTCATGCTAATTGGAGTTATCAAAAGGATTAAGTAATGACAATTAGTCGAGTATTGATTATAACTATTTGGATTAGATTTTGGTTTAGAAACTTTGATGTAATCGTTGGCTATTATTGAAATAAAGTGTCGATTTCTATGTCCTGAACATATTCTAATTTGAGCTTTATTTAGGTATGTTTTCCGAAGAACTTGAGTGTCTCACAGATAGTGCTACTATGCACACCATACTTCTACAAAGGCAATTACTCCTTGAGATGATGCCTTCTCAATCATTGATATACTCAAAGTGAGTGCCAATTTGAACCCTGCATCGAATTATAGTATGAGTAAGTAGGGTATCATTCTAAGCCGATGATTGAGGGTGCTCATATCATTTAAACGTCAAAGAAAGAAGAATTAATTACAAGTATACAATATATACCAAAAATTACAAAATATTAAGGAGATTTCGAAAGTATTTGTATTTCTAATCTAAATTAACTACTTTATAATGATCAATCAATCCATGAATCAAAATAGATAAGGGGTGATACGAAATATATATGATGAAGTTAACAATCATTAACACGAAAACGAGTTTTCTAATCATAAATCACGGATCAAAACATGTGAATGAAGAAATCAATCAAGAACAAAGATGAACACATACAAAGTTCTTTTTACTTTCCTTAATTAAATTAACTAGATAAACGCACCACAGTTAACCCTATTTAACATGCAATGCTAGTCATAGAACGCTGCTCACTAACAAAATATATTTAACGCATTAAACATTTAGAAAGTTTGATTCATTTAAGTCAAGAACACAAGTTGGAACACCATACAAGCATGCAAGACTCTTCATTGATTTACCTAAGGAATTATAGGTTTTCCACTTAGCAATTAAGACCTAGAACGCTAGCATATCTTAATCTGGATTCAATTACATGCTCAATATTCTAAGTTTGCAACCAAAGAACACAAAACACATAAAAGGTGGGATTGAAGCACAAAATCAATGAACTTAAATCATCACATATCAAAATCGCAATTTATGTCTTTTAGAAACCTAAAATGTTTTCATGCTTCATGATTATTGGAAACTAAACATCAAAACATAAACTTTATTCTCACAAAATATCGAAACATCCATTTAAAACAAATACCTAGAACGCTAGTATAATTGTTTTGAACGTTACAAAACAAAGAAACCAAAAACAAAAGATAGAATGACATGGTTACACTTTTGAAAAACTTCAAAGACGCAAGACGATCTTTAAAAAGATGGAGGACGTTAATGATGACTACGGCAAGGATGTTGTCAGGACCCACCCCGGAATTACCCTCCTAACTCGAAGACGGACCTGCGGGGCCCACTTTTGGGAAAAATTCGACAGAACTTCCCCTAAAAGTGGACAACCCTAAACCTGTTGAAAACACTTCTAAGTGTAGTAATTTCTAGGCTTGAAGCCACCCCGCTTCCAAGCAACAATCCGCAAATTTCCAAGTATAAACTTCGTACTACACAAACAAAACCATTTACATAAATTACAACCAGCAAATTAAATCTCTCGACTTCCTCCAATGTATAAATCCACCCTTTTAAAATAATCAGAGCAATCTAAGAACACACTCGACATACGATACATAAAGTAGGTTAACAAATAACCTACTGAGGATAGATGGCAAAGGTGGTGCTAGCCTCCACTCCTAAGCCGGTCAGCAACGCTGCGATCTAGGCAATTAAAACCAAAGGGCCCAGGGGAAAGTACATAAAAACGTTAGCGTGAGTGGACAAAATAAATAAGTATAAAGGAAGAAAAGTTTATACTTTCCCTCAAATTTACATTAAAAAAATCTCGATGCATGCAATGTTATAAAACGTATTTCTTTAAATTCAAAACTCGTGAAAAACATACCAGCCTCGCTGGTTAAACGAAAACGGATTAGCCCCGCTAGTCAAGTAAAGATAAAATATGGGGAAGAGATTTCACCATACAAAAGAAGGGAGCCTCCCAGGCTCGGGTCGGAGTGTCCCACACTCTGGAGCATCCCATGCTCTGCTCTTACTCACCCACAAACACATAGTAAGCAGGGAGGAGTACTAATAGGCTAGCTAGCAATAAAATATAGCGACCCAGGTATGGTGGGTAAAAACTATTAAAATTCAATAAATTCTTAAGGCTTCCCCATGTCCCACGAATAAAGGAAACATGGGTACGATTCCCAACTGTACCCGGAAATTCTCGTAAAGTCGTATAAACTAACAGCGTGTCCACGCTACAGAAATAAGTAGATTGTCAATGAGGCATTCCCAATGCCAAAATCGAAAATCGATAAATAAACATGGAGATTTACTCCAACAAAATTCAATTTGCAAATAAAGTCTCAAATTGACGATTATAAATATAATATAAATGGTATAAATCCGGAAATCACATCGAAAACCATTCGTCGAAAAATCACATCAAATATAAATTCGAATCCGAGCATAACAACTTAATAACCAAAGCTCACCACCGGTATAAATCATAAATACTTCACAAAATCATTATTAGAAACAAATCCACGAGATAAATCGTAATCAAATTCCTATGCTCGGAAAATAATATGTTAATTAAAAAGAACATGCTTTAATAAATAAATGCATGAATCACTTATTCGAAAATAAAAGTCCACTCACAGTGTACGGCTAAGCCTGCCGTCGGTCCGAACCCTCCTCGAGGGAATCCTCCTCACGTCCTGTACAATATAACGTTCGTAAACCCATAATTACTGGATGGAAAACTAAATTATGATAAATAAAATCAACCCTAACATTATCATTATTTGCCCAAAACCTCCCAATCTTCTTCACTAATATTATTCCCTTAATGTATGGGCTTTAGGGCCGAATCAAGGAAATCCGGTGGATGGATTCCTCGCAATTCAATTAACAATTCCACCATTGAACAACATCAAAATCCACATTCATTCCATCTCCAATTCTATCCCAAAGCTGCTATTACGAAACTAGATGTATAATTGACTAATTATATCAACAACAGAAGTCAAATTCCGGCCAAACACAGTCTCACGCGCCACCAACAGTGGTGCCACGCGCCGGTACCAACCTCCACCACCGGCTACCAAATTTCATATACAGCAACAATTCAACACACTGATTAATCTTCTCAACTACAACATCCCCAAATTATACCTGGAAATAGTCGAATTCGACCGGCGAAAATAACCCAGAAATTCAAGAACCCTAGGTTTTCAATTCTGCCTCTACACGTCAAATCTTGATTCGAGGCTAGGGCGAAATGATCTCCGTCGAAAACCAAGCCTTCGACGCCGATATGGTGACCGGAGGTGGCCGGAATCGCCGGAAATCGGCAATAATGGCTAACTGCTACTGTAGCTTTCCCCGCTCCAAATCGAGCTTCTCCTGCCAAATCTCCGTAAAATACCTCCACAGACGTGACAAGGGGAAGGAACTGAGCTTGGGGGTGGCCGGATTACGTCTTGGGTCGGCCGGAGGAGGAAGAAATCGAAGAGGAAAGGATCGGGCCGCAAGGGAGGAAGGGTCGGGGAGAGAGAAGAGAGAGTTACCGGGGCTAGGTAGATTTTCCGAAAATGGAAATCTACCAACAGTAATTTCCATATATATATATATATATATAAATTACCATGAACAGTAAATTCTACATTTTTGGCCATAAATCTCACATACTAAATCCAATTTTTACGCACCACATATGCACGCACTCGGTTTAACATCCCCTACACCTTTTATGAAGAACATTTCCTCAAATTTTGACCCGAACAAAAAGTCAACTTTTATGGCCACTAAAATATCGATAAAAAGTAAAAATTGAAAGTATTCAACAATTACCGTCCAATTAGTGAGTAAATCGTTAATTCTAGATTCGGGACGTAACAGATGTGTTGGAGATGATGGAGCTTTGCTTCACGGCTTCAATGCTTGAACAGTGGAGAGGATCTAAAATTTAGAGAGTAAAGGGGAAGATGGCGTTATTTGATTTAGGGTTTGAGAGATTTTTGAGTTGTGGAAGGGGTGGATGTGTATGGAGGGAGAAATGGCTGAATGGAGTGAAGGAAGATGACAAAAAAGTCAAACATAGGTGTGTATATATATAGAGAAGCTTTAGATCGACGTCAAACCGTAGCTCTCCGTCTTAAATTCTAATTCACTTTCCTTCTTTGTGTTGATGTAGATTTCTTCTTGAATTTTCTCATTGGTCCACATTATCATGGCTGCAATATATCCTCAAAATCAGATCAAATATGGCGTAGAGATCTTCCCAAACTCGTCCCAAAAGATATTTACATCTAAACTCTCCTTATTGGCGCAAAACAGATTTCCGGGCAGATTGACCTTCATGCACTAAATCGGCATATTTCCATTCTGAGCTATCCTTAGGGCTCTGTCGAACTTGACTGATCTGCACAGACAGATTCCTAAAAACTCTCCCTCGTTGGGATTTCCGAAATCTTCTTGAATTTTCTTTATTTTTTCAAGACAAAGACCAAATGGAATTGATTTAGGATTTCTCCAAGACGTCAAGAAGGGTCTAGAAACTCATGTGCAAGTCACATGCTTCAATCTTTAGGCCAGGCTTCTCAATTGGACAATTTCAAAGCTCATTCCTTCAATTGCCGAAATTTCTTATGCATTCTAGAATATTCTTGAGCAATCTTGGGTCATCTTGAAACCACAGCATCTCCTAGCCTCACCAGGTTCCCTAGCAGAATCAGGACTCCTAGTGTCATCAGGTTTCCTAGTCAAACTGTCATTTCTTCATTTCCGAACATCATTTTTCCAAGCTCACTCCTAGTTGCATTAGGATTCCTACTTCAACTGGGATTCTTTTTCCTGGTAGGATTAGGAAAGCTTCATTTCTCCATTTCTTTCCCATTTATGCGCCACATTCCTGGATATCCTTCATTTCTTTCATTTCTAGCCCTTCTTAGCTCATTTCCTGCGTTTGGAGCTCAAATGTACCTAATTACAACAAAGTAAGTTAGAAACTAAGTAAAATGTAGGGAAAATGATATTGAAAACATAGAAAATATTGGTTTGATCAATCTTCTGTGACTACAATGGCAGACCCATCTGATTTGATACATAGCCGAGGACTGGCCCAGTTTTTTTTGTCAGACGACACATTGATAAATGTCACTAAAGCTTTCTACGCTCCTAGGGCTGGAATACCCCTTTTGAGTTTTAGAGATATTAGAGCTAATAGTTTTCATGTGAAAACACTTAGTAAAAATGGGAATGAATTCCTTTGCATTACCTCTAATGACTGCAAACGTAAGCACGTATTTAAGAAGCTTATGTGTTGCTCTAGTGGTTTATGTAACCACTATTCAAATTTTTGAATCAACAACGTCATAAGAGTTGACCTTTGGGATTCAGACACATATTGACTTTGACACTACAGGTTAGGACAACGTGAGCGTGATATGATAATCCGTCTATTAAAGACCACATGGACATCATTCGAGTGAAACGAAGCAAGAAGCAAACATTGATTCATAGAGAAGCTTGTACAGCCATTATGCCACCATTCATCGCCACCCGGTGCCGCCTTTGCGTCCATTGCCAGCTGGAAACCTTCACCGCCATCATCCCCCTATGGTGAGCACTCGGACAATGACACTATATGTGGGGCCATGCTTACCTTCTCCGCTTCCAAAGTTGATTGCAACTTCATGGCCCAACCATAATCCTCATTGGTTGCTTCTATGGCCTATCGCTCATTTTACAAAGCCTGTTCCTTAAGGAAATTAGGAATGAGACCATCCTATGCAAAAAGTACAAGCTTTCTCATTATATTCTTACATTGAATCTGAGGGGATTTTGTGGACCGATTCAACTAACTTGCGGACCATTTAGATATTTTATGGTGTTGGTTGATGTGCAGACACGCTGGTCACTTATCGCACTATCATGCACTCGTAATGCTACTTATGATAAACTCCTGGCCCAGATCATATGGCTAAAAGCTTACTACCCGGATCATCTTATTCAGTCAATTCGACTTGATAATGCTAGAGAGTTTACATCGAAGACTTTCGATGACTGTTGCATATGATTAGGGATTGATGTTGTACATCATATCCCCATGTACACACCCAAATGGTCTCATAGAAAGCCACCATTAAATGATTATGATCGTAGCCCAAAACATTTGTAATGCACACCAATTCATCTACTACCCACCACCACTCACCTTTCTTTGCGTTACAGCTAGTCACTAGGTGCGAGTCTGATATCTCATACTTATGCATATTTGTGAGCATAGTTTATGTGCCAATCGCACCGCCATAGCGCATCAAAATGGGTCATAAGCAACGAATGCATATATATATATATATATATATATATATGCGGATTTCACTTTGATCAGACAGTCTTCCCATCATTAGGGGGAGATTAGAACGTCAACGTTCAACAGAATGATAGGAATTGTCGCGGCCTGTCCCCACTATATGGTGATTAGACAGTCTCATATACCTGGTGCAAACATACCTGCAAGGATTGATGTCCCACCAAGAGGACTTGGCTCCACCCAGAGGAGCTGGGCACGGCGCCACCGCTATGGATAGTGGCATGGTGATGCCACAAGGTGGCATAATAGCATCACAGGTCGTGGGTTCCCCTAGGGAGTGTGGGAGACCTATAGGTTCGATGGATTCTTGCCCTAAAAAAAGAGCGAATTTGGCATAACCTGATCCATTGATCATTGATACTCAAAATCCTTCTCATGAGAATATTCTGGATTGTGGTTATGTCCAAGAGACATCGTTGGGGGCGCTTCAATGTTAGAACCAATTCCAGAGAATATAAAGATCTATAAAACTACACGAGTGCACATGAAACATGGGATATTAAGACCAATAACATCAAACCTTGCTCAATTGAAAAATGCCAACGTAGAGAAAGTTGGCCTAAATAGAAAGATGCGATTCAGATTGAATTGGATTTAGCAACGAAGAGGAAGGATTTAGGGCCTGAGATGTTAAAAAGTGTGATGAGAAAAAACAGATTATATACTCGCTTCATGGCACAAGAGGCTTCTCACAACACCCTGGAATCAACTATGAGGAGACATATTCTCCCGTAATAGATGTCATTGCACTCCACTACCTTGTCAGTTTGGTAGTTTCCAAATAACTAAACATACAACTTACGAATGTGGTCATTACATATCTTTATGAGGATCTAGATATGAAAATATACATGAAGGTTCCTGATGGACATCATTTACCTAAATCAAGTGACTGCAGATCACGACGTGCATTTGCAATGAAGTTAAAACACTCACTAAGTGACTACTTGATTTGGAAGGGATATGATGAACTATGCCTGCATGTTTCATAACAAGTTCTGGATTTGCAATTGTCGTGGTTTTTGTTGACGAACATAATTGGAACCCTTGATGAGTTAAGGGAAACCGCTGAACATTTGGAATCCGAGTTTGAGATGAAGGACCTTGGGAAAACATAGTTTGTCTTGGTTTGGAACTTGAGCACCGTGTCAATGGATGCTTGTGCATTTTGATAAATTCAAGCCTGTAAGCATCCCATGGTCGTTCATTGTCTTGATCCTAAGAGGGATCCATTTCGTCACAAGGATGATGACAAAGATGTGTTAGTAGCAGTAGTGCTTACCTGAGTACAATAGGCGCATTTTGTACTTAGCACAATGTAAGACTGGACACCTCATTTGCTGTGAACTTGTTGGCCAGAAATAGCCCTGGGCCAACTCGACTCCATTGACTTGGTGTAAACACAATCTTTCAATACTTAAAAGGTACAATATTTTAGGCTTGTTCTATCCCTATAGAGAGAAAAAAAAAGGACAACAAGATGGAATCGGACTCCATAGGCCATAAGGCCGTCGCTACCAACATGAATGGTACTGCCAGTGCCAGTACCGCCACCACCTCCACAGGTGGGCGACGTCCTTCCTCACTCCATCAAAATCGCGGTGATGTTTTGATGAGTTTTGCTGAGGCCGGGTATCTCTCTAACTTGCACAAAGATCATTCCCAAACTAGTTATTTCTTTACTATGAGGAGCACCACGATATCTTGGAGGTCTACGAAATAGACCCTTGTCACTACTTTTTTGAATCATGCAGAGATTATTGCTTTTCATGAAGCAGTTCATGAATGTATATGGTTAAGATCCATAATTTCACATATTCAAAGAATTTGTGGTTTGAGGTCAACTACAGATGAATCTATGTGCATTTACAAGGATAATGAAGCTTGCATTGAACAAATGAAGCAAAGTTTCATCAACGGCGACAACAACAAGAATACATCGCCTAAGTTCTTCCACAATCAGCAACAACAAACACTTCTGAAATTCGATTTGAGGATAATATGGCTAACTTATTTACTAAGTCATTGCCTAAGTCCACTTTCAAGAAACATGTGAAGAGTATTTGTAGATACCTCTACTAGTAAGACTAGTTTGCTATCTCACTAAGCATAAGTAACACCCTCTTTGGGACACCCACAAGCCATGGTGAGGCCCAACCGAGACATGCATCTTGTACCCCTATGTTCAAGCTACGCTACGGTATCCGGAAATCGCAAATCCGTCGCCGGGAAGCCACCTTCCCGGCCTCGCCAAGTTGCCTCCACAATATGCTTTTCTAGACTAGAATAGTAACTTTGAGTCCCACATCTAAGAAAATGTAAATGAGGGAGCCTCCTTCCCCTATAAAAGGAGACTCCTTCCCACTTACTCCACATCCCATTACATCTCTTGTAATCTTGTTAGGCCGTAAGGTTCGACACACTAGTACACATTCAAGTGGACGTAGTTTCCCGCTAAGGCGGGAGACGAACCACTATACATCTCGTGTCACTCTCTCTCTCTCTCTCTCTTAAGCTAACTAGAGATCCCCAACGGATCCAAACGTTAACATTGGCGCCGTCTGTGGGAAGTCAACACATTGGCTTCGTCACCTTTCATGAGCTAAGTCTGCTTAGCGGAGCTTGAAGAGATTTCTTCCTTCTTTGAGTTTATGTTTGAATTAATGCTGCTTGGCGGCAACTTTTGCCAAAACATGATCAACATCACCTCAGCGGTAAGGAGCTGATCAAAACACCAACATATGGGACGGTCAAGGCCTGGTCAACGCTGATCAAACACCGGTCAACGCCAACCATCTCTAGTCAACATCAGTCAACAGAACAGAGTGTCCGCGGCGACATATTCCTCCAGCGAGGCTAGCATGTCCGGCGGCGACATTTTCCGCTAGCGGGTCCGGCCGTGACATCTTCCGCCGACTTATCCAGCGACGAGATTTTCCGCTAGCGGATCCGGCGGTGACATTTTCCGCTAAGCAAGTCCGGCGGCGACATCTACCTCCAGCGTGTCCACGGTGACATATTCCTCCAGCGAGGGTGGCGTGTCCGACGGCGACATCTTCCGCCAGTGTGTTCGGTAGCGACATTTTCCGTTAGCGTGTCCAGCGGCGACATTTTCCGCTAGCGTGTCCGGCGGTGACATCTTCCGCCAGCTTATCCAGCGACGAGATTTTCCGCTAGCGGGTCCGGCAGCGACATCTACCGCCAGCGTGTCTGCGGCGACATATTCCTCCAGCGAGGGTGGCGTGTCCGGCGGCGACATCTTCCTCCAGCGTGTCCGGCAGCGACATTTTCCGTTAGCGTGTCCAGAGGCGACATTATCCGCTAGCGTGTCCAGCGGCGACATTTTCCTTTAGCAGGTTCAGCGGCGACATTTTCCCCTAAGCGAGTCCGGCGGCGACATCTTCCGCCAGCGTGTCCGCGGCGACATATTCCTCCAGCGAGGGTGGCGTGTCCGACGGCGACATCTTCCGCCAGCATGTCCGGCAGCGACATTTTCCCTTAGCGTGTCCAGCGGCAACATTTTCTTCCAGCGTGTCCGGCGGCGACATTTTCCGCTAAGCGAGTCCGGCGGTGACATCTTCTGCCAGCATGTCTAGCGGCGATATTTTCTGCATGCAGGTCCAGCGGCGACATTTTCCTCTAAGCCAGTCCGGCGGCGACATCTTCCGCCAGCGTGTCCGGCAGCGACATTTTCCGTTAGAGTGTCAGGCGGCGACATCTTTCGCCAGCGTGTCCGGCAGCGACATTTTCCGTTAGCGTGTCCAGAGGCGACATTTTCCGCTAGCGTGTCCAGCGGCGACATTTTCCTCTAGCAGGTCCAGCGGCGACATTTTCCTCTAAGCGAGTCCGGCGGCGACATCTTCGGCCAGCGTGTCCGCGGCGACATATTCCTCCAGCAAGGCTAGCATGTCCGGCGGCGACATCTTCCGCCAGCGTGTCCAGAGGCGACATTTTCCGCTAGCGTGTCCAGCGGCGACATTTTCCTCTAGCAGGTCCAGCGGCGACATTTTCCGCTAAGCGAGTCCGGCAGCGACATCTTCCGCCAGCGTGTCCAGCAGCGACATTTTCCGTTAGCGTGTCCGGCGGCGACATTTTCTGCTAAGTGAGTCCGGCGGTGACATTTTCCGCTAAGTGAGTCTGGCGGCGACATCTTCCTCCAGCGTATCCGGCGGCGACATATTCCTCTGCTAGCGATGCTAGGACAACTCCAACATATTTGGGCACTTAATCAATTCCAACTCCAACTCGCTCCAAATTGGCATAAGATAAGTAACTATATCTTCCTTTACGCTCTTTCAATTTGAGCTAGTGCCATGCCAATGCCATGCTTTTACTACTTCTAAAGCATGCCTACAATCTATCACACTTGATATGCTTTTACATGTCTCCATGACCCTTAAGCATGCCTATAACACTTTGTAGATTTAGCAAAACCACTTGCTATGCCTTACATGCAACTCCATGCTTTAAATATTTAATCTCAATGATCCTTAAGCATGCCTACGAAAATACAAAATGTTATTAGCAACTTTACTATAAGTACATGCTATACACATATGCCATGTTTCTATTTTAATTGCAACCCAATTAAATAAATATGGGTCACTCAAACAAAATTTTATTACTTGCTCTATTTGTTTGTCATGTTTCATACAAGTACAAACTTTACGAGTCTATGGTCACCGCCAAGCGGTAGGGCAACGACTCATAATGACAGTGACCGCTACGCGGCATTGCAGTCAAGTTTCTCCTCCGAGAAATAGTAAAGGGACTAGTTAACACAGCCTACGGCAGCCATTGATCCGGCAGTTAACCCCGACGCTTGGGTACCAAAGATTGGGCTCGCTACCCAACACCCTCTGCTCCGTGCAGCTCCCCCTCAACAAACAATTTACTGACCATCTGGAGGTCCATCGTGGCTGGGGAGTGGGGGACTCCCTGGCGGGCCTAGCAGGGGCCCACCCGAAAGGGCAAAAGCGTTCGCTCCAACCAATTCTAGATGGACGAAGCACTCGCACTAATTATGCTTGATATACGGCACAAAGCTACGCTTTGGTATCAACCCGCGAGAACACCCTCCTTGACTGGGGACTTCGGGGACTTGTACATACAGCCTAGCATAATTAGCAACGGTCACGCTCATACCTCAGGGCATCACCTTCGAGCTACCCGTTAAAGCCTCAGCGGCATCCTCGAGCTCTCAAGCTCTCGCCGCAGCGGTACCGCCGAGATGTCATGCTCACGCCTTCGCGGCACCCTTGAGCTTCCCCTCACGCCTTCGCGGCACCCTTGAGCTTCCGCTCACGAGCTCTTACCACTCACGCCTTCGCGGCACCCTTGAGCTTCCGCTCACGAGCTTACCGCTCACGCCTTCGCGGCACCCTTGAGATTCTCTCATGAGCTTTCCGCTCACGAGCTTACCGCTCACACCTTCGCGACACCCTTGAGCTTCCGCTCATGCCTTCCCGGCAACCCCGAGCTTCCCGCTCATGCCTTCCCAGCAACCCCGAGCTTCCCGCTCATGCCTTCCCGGCAACCCCCGAGCTTCCCGCTCATGCCTTCCCGGCAACCCCCGAGCTTCCGCTCATGACTTCCCGGCACCCCGAGCTTCCGCTCATGCCTTCCCGGCACCCCCGAGCTTCCCGCTCATGCCTTCCCGGCACCCCCGAGCTTCCCGCTCATGCCTTCCCGGTACCCCCGAGCTTCCCGCTCATGCCTTCCCAGCAACCCCCGAGCTTCCGCTCATGCCTTCCCGGAACCCCTGAGCTCCCGCTCATGACTTCCCGGCACCCCCGAGCTTGCTGCTCATGCCTTCCCGGCAATCCTGGAGCTTTACACTCATGTCTACTCGACACACTACACGTTAATGGAACATTGAATTTTTCTACCATTTGTCGTTCACCGATTGCGACAAATCAAATTCTTTTCGCGTTCCATTAATACGAGCGACAACCAAACAAACACAACCGTACGCGCGGTCATCGTTCATGAGTTACAAATGCATACCTTCGCGGCGCTCATGCAACTTGCATCTCGCGAGCATAACCCCGTCAAACTCGACCTCGTTCGTCTCCTTGCGCGCGTCACGCATTTATCATATGCAATTCATTTGCTCACACGACCATATGCGCACTATTACGTTCATATATGCCAACGCATATCAATGCAACCCACATTTGTTGCCCAATGCAACGAGCATTCTACATATGCCTGTTTTTTGTCTTTGTTGTGCAGGTTTACGAGTCCCTTCTTGCTTACAGAGTTCGGGGACTTGTAGCCCTATGTTCAAGCTACGCTACGGTATCCGGAAATCGCAAATCCGTCGCCGGGTTGCCACCTTCCCGGCCTCGCCAAGTTGCCTCCACAATATGCTTTTCTAGACTAGAATAGTAACTTTGAGTCCCACATCTAAGAAAATGTAAATGAGGGAGCCTCCTTCCCCTATAAAAGGAGACTCCTTCCCACTTACTCCACATCCCATTACATCTCTTGTAATCTTGTTAGGCCGTAAGGCTCGACACACTAGTACACATTCAAGTGGACGTAGTTTCCCCCTAAGGCGGGAGACGAACCACTATACATCTCGTATCACTCTCTCTCTCTCTCTCTCTCTCTCTCTCTCTCTTAAGCTAACTAGAGATCCCCAACGGATCCAAACGTTAACAGTATTAGAATGCATAAATTATCTGAAATCCCTTGATTATTGTAGTTACGGGGAGATCTCGACATCAGGGGGTGATGTCTACATGTTTGATCTTGAATAGTGAAGGGCATGTTGTACTCCTTTTCTCCTTCCCGAGGTTATTTTTGCAGCATAGGTTTTTTATTACTCAGGCAAGGTTTTTAATGAGGCAATGCTAGAAGTGCCAAGATGTCAAGGTGACATCATGTTTGGACGGCACAAGGGGGAATGTTGAAGGATATTCAATTTATGTGTGCCTTACCAAACTAGGATTACTTTTCGTTGTTGTAATAGGAGAAGATTGTTCTAGATTCCTAGTCTTAATTAGAATAGGATTCCTTATACGCAATGGTTACGTACTTGTAAAAATAAGCAAACCGGAAAAATGCAAGTTAAGAGCGATGTCTCTCAAAACCCTAATGCAGCCTTCTCTAGGCTGCTTTCAGGGAGGTCCTCATCCCTCCACATCATCGCTCGTCTAGATGAACGTGCCATTCAGATTTCTTCCATTCTTGTTGTGAGGGATGGTGGATTGTGAGTTGCTTGGCAGCCTTGGCTGCGATTGTAGGTTTGTGCAGCTTCCGGCCTCGACCAAGACGGGGAAGGCTTCTTGGCCAATCCTGTTTTCTAGGGTGGAAAGTTTGGATCAAGGTAAGTAGACACCTTTCATCTCGTCGGGCTTGGCTGACATTTGACAATGGCATTGAGATAGCTCTGCAATTGATTGTGTTGGTAGTGATGCTGGATTTAGGATTTGCAGGTGCTCTGGTTCTGCAGACACCGGCAGTGCCGTTGGATTGGTCGAACATTCGGTGGTTTATCAGCCTAGGCTTGCTGCAGTTGTTAGAGTTGAAGAGGCCGCCGGAGACAGTGGGGATCTGTATCGGGGTGCCCTGTTCTTGGGTGTCAAGATCAATATGGTTTGGGCCAAAATCCGAGCCCATAAATTGGGCCTACATTTCCTATGGGTTTGGATTTGGGACCCAGGAGACCTTCTACCTAGTTGCTGGTTAAGTTTTACTACTTGTAATATTTTGGGTGTTCTGCGTTTACTCTTGGTTAAATTGATCATTGCTACATTTTATGAAGAGTCTCAGTACAATCACGCTGTGAGTACCACAATTGAGTGCTTGGCATGTAGTATGTTTTAGGCTAGGATGAATTTAGTTTTGACTTGTTTACCAATTCCTTGCATAGCCGAATTGCCGATATTGATGATTTCCTCTACAAATCTCAAGGTCATGACAATGGTGCTATTCTTGGTAATTATCTTGAGGAGGCTGGGATTTTATCTTCAGTTTTTGCTAAGTTCTCTATTGGTGCTTCAGAGCAATGTTTTATTGTAAAATGACAAATTATTGGTGTAGTACACCTTCTGGTTTGTTCTCATTTAGCTCTATAGTCAAGCCGAATTTGACTTTTGTATGCTCCCAATCTCATATGGGATGCCCTCTTGAGCGATTTCTATCGCTAATTCAATGAATTCTGTTCTTTAAAAAAAAAACATGGTTACGTACTTCTATCCTCTATATATAGACTCCTATTATCAATGAAAGATACAACTATCCTCCCAATTCTCTCTACTATTCTCTCTGCATACCATATTCTTAAACAAAATAAAGTTGAGAAGTTAGCCTTTATTTTGCTTCCTTAAAAAAAAAAACAATAATAATAATAACTAGAAGGACTAAATAATAAGATTTCTTTTACACCAAGCTCTAATATTTATCAATTGACAAGTTCATTCCCCCCATTAATTAAGGGACAGAATAGAATGTTCGTAACTAGATTGCATATAGAAATATAAGAATTCCTTACTCATGTTTTAACAAGCTACATATTCATTATATTATAATAAATAACCTAAGAAAGTCCTCAGAGTTATGCTTCAGTTCTTTTCCTCAGTGATAGGCTGACCTGCAAACCAATAAAAAACTAGAGTTAAGAGAAAAAAAGGACAGTAACATGGGAAGTCCTCATTGTGGAAATGGAAGGAAGCCCTTATCAGTTTAGTAAATAGGATAAAAGATGAAAACAGAGGAGACTTGCAACAACAACTGTTGTTGTATAAGCAACAACAACTGTTGTTGTATAAGCAACAACAAGAAGAAAAAAAAACAGTAGCACATGGAACAGGATACCAAGTTAGTTGCAACAATACAAATGAAGATGAGAACTAAAGCAGTCAAAAATGAACCAAAAAGATTCAGACATCAATACAAGCAAAGGTAATGTTATGAAAGAAGATTTGAAGCCACAATTGGTTATTCTCTTTTGCCAACTTTAGGTGAAACTTTGTTACTCAACCAAAAACAAAAAGAACCTGAAATAGTGACTAATATCCCCCGGGAACACACAGATAAAAGGCTTGATAATGTAACAATAATAAATTTGTCATCATCAGTTGGATTTTGTATCAATAATAAATTTGTTAATTGCCTCTCTCAGAGGAACTTTTTGTGATATCCACCAATTTACTTGGTTTGTTTTGTGACCTTATTGTTTGCAGACCTTATTTATTTTGGTATTGTGAAATATTTTTTTGTTGAATCATATTATATTTTTATGAGACTTTATTTATTTATTTATTTTGTACAGTTAGTTTTAAGGTTAATTAGTTATTTTAGTAAAAAGGAAAATAGGAATTTTAAAATAGCTGTTACAAAGAGGTTGTGTTTACTTAGAAGTCTAAACGATTATGGTTCTTTCATTACTTGAAATTAGACTTATCAAGGGTTATTTGGCGCTGATTTCATAGAAAAACATTAAGAATCGAATTTATGGAGATTTTTCAAAGTTGACATAGAGGAAACAGGTTTTCTGCTGACAGAAGTTAGGAACGTGTAACAGTCATTGTTTGAAAAGCCAAATGCTTTTTTTTAGCCGTCATATATTTTCTGAAAAATTTCTCTTTGTGTCTTCTTTCTGGGGTAAAAGTTTAATGAATTTATCATTTGTAGTTATTTTTATAAAATTCGTTAACCATCGGAACCTAGCTGTTTAGGTGGAGAGGCTTATTTTGGGTTCTATTTTGAAGACAGCTTTTGGGGTTCTGAAAAAACTGATTTTGCTTCCAAATTTTTATCATATGCTAAATATTGAGCCTTAAATAGACTTCTAAAATTTCAACGAGTTTCAGTTCATATTGAATCCCGTAGAATTTTTGGAAGAGTCATTGTTGGTGAAGGTTCTGTTTCCTGGCAGCTACTTGGCTTAATATTTGTACTGTAGATACTTGAGCATGTCTAGTTTAATCCTGTAAATTTTTCAAGGGTTTTTTTTTAATGATTGTAGTAAGTGAGATTTTTCCTTTAGACGTAGGTCCTGCCAGATTGCTTTTACCATAGGTTATAAGGTTCTAGTTCGTGTCTTATTTTGAGTTTTTGTTTGTTTTAGGCCAAGAAACCGCAACTTAGGACGTTGTACCAGTTGCTTGCATAGCTCGCGTAGTTGAGGTAAGTAACTTTTGTTTGCTCTGGAACCATGATAAATATATTATGGATGCTATGTTACCATATTTATTATACGCTTATGCTTTGAGTGCAACATTTTTGTTTCTGTTGTGATTGCTTTGGCTTATACTAGTACATGTGCATCATGCAAAATGTGATAAGTTTTGAAAGAGATTTTCACTAGGTACTCTCTTGGCATATCAATACCAGTAGGCTGTCTGGGGAGAAATCTATTCTGTAAGTGCAAGTTATGCATTGTTCTGTCTTTGCAGGTTCTGCATTGTCTGTTATATGGCCCACATAGTGGGTTCGTCATCGACGGGTGACGTCTGTCTCCCACCTTTGATAAATTTGGGTCTCACTAGTATTGTGTGTCTAGAGGAACCTAGAAAGTTCAGTTTGATTTGTTTTGAGTGCACTCCATGTATTATGCATTTTACTATATAGTATATAAGTGTGGAATGCTTCCTATTTGTTATACGTGATGTGTTATAGTTACTTACTGAGTTTATATCTCATTAGTAATTTGTTATGGTTCCAGGTACTGAAGAGGAATTAAATGCTTAGAAAACTTGGTGGCAGCTAGTGGTTGTGTCGGCATCCCTTAGAATAAAAGTTTTAGTTTCTTGTTTAAGATTGTTCTAAACTTTAGAGTTGAGCTTCCGTTACTTTTTATTTTATTTTAATATTTTATTTTCAATTTAACTAAAGTACTGTATTTTGAAGCTTTTCTTTATATCATTTTGACTTAAGAGAAGTATAGTTTTCACCTCCAAATTTTGGGGCGTGACACTTTTAGCAATTCAGTTGCCAAACAACTAAGAAGCAATTATGTTGCCAAACAACTAAGAATAGGTTGTTAACGACTTATACAGTTATAGGAAAACAACTAGAATGTCATTGCTAACAATTAGTTACAGGCTCTGAGAAATAAGAATCAACTCTACATGGTTGTCTTTTACTGCTGTATATAAGCAATTTAGATTCAAGTCTACTGACCACATCTTGATGAGCTCCGTGAATTTCTTTTATATTTTCACTTGTTGCTATGTACTAGAAACACAGCAATGGGATATATATGTACCGTATCAGAAACGCAGAAATCTAGATCTCCCCCCAATTTGTGTGTTACCATTCTAGTTTATTGCCTCTATAGTCTAGATCTTTGAATACTTGGAGATGAATGAAACTAGTTGTGTAGATGGCTACCAGCATACTAACATAAATCGGTGGCTAATGAGAAAATCTGGCTTATGATGCGTGGCTGATTAATATTACGTCTTCCAGTTGGTCAGAAGCTGGAGTTCTTGAGTACAGACTGTAATGCCCCATACCTTAAATTCTTTTACCAGTTACATTTAACCATGGTTGTCCAAGGAGTGATTCTTACTTTCCCCCGGTAAATTAGGAAATTCTTTGTGAATGTCGTAGGTTACGAAAAATCGAGTTCGTGGACATGTAGTTTGTCTAGATCGGAGTTATTACGGGGAAGTTTTGATTTAATGATTGAAGTTACTAATTATTTTTTAAAATTTATTTACTGGCTTCTAAAAGAGGAAAGTGGTAAATAAGAGGAGAGAGAGTGTGAAAAATAGGGACAGAGAGCCCTCCCCTGTTTCTTTTCTCTTCTCCTCAGACCGAACCCAAATTCCGGCGAAATCACCACAGCCAGACCTTGTTGGACTCGTCGCCGGCCATCGAAGCTTCCTCTCTTCATCCTGCTTCATCTCAGGTACATGATTTGCATTGGGTAGCCTTGATTTGAACCAATTTGGGGAGGAATGCCGAACGGGTTTGGGAATTTTTTGATTGGGTTTTCGATTTCCGGCGGTCTCCGGCTGGAAATCCTTGTGATTTTGGTTCTCTGTGAAGTGTTAAACATATTTCCAACCTTGTTGTAGCTTGATTTGGCCGGAGGAAGTTGGATTGATGATGAACAGTAGCCATCAGATTTTCCGATTTTGGAGTGAATTTCTGACCACTTCTACTTAGTTTTGGTTGTTAATTATTGCAGGTATAAAGATTGTTGGGTTTGTTATGGTGATGATTTTGGGCAAGATAGGTTGGCCGGATTTGGGGTTTGGAGTGATGGCGCGTGAAGCCACGCGCAGCCACTGTTGGTGGCGTGTGGAGGCTCCATTAGTTCATTAAAAATGTTTTGTTTTAGTTGTTGAACTACATTTATTGTTGGAAGCCCTTGGTTACCACTGTTTTTGCATATTTTGATGTTGGATGTGGTTTTTAGGGTGATTAAGGTTATAAATTTGGGTTGAGAACTTGTTGTCATAATTTTCGTGGTGAGTTGAGATCGTTGAGAGATTGGAGAAATAAAAATGGATTTTAGAATGTTAAGAGAAATTGTTATTTTGGAAGAAAATATATATATATATATTTTCTCTCTCTCTTTTTATGAAAAAAGAGGATCAAAGGGTTTCATTCATGTCCCCATGGTGACTCGAACTCATGACTTTGTACATAGGTAGTGGGTGCTCTAACCACTGAACTAACACCACTTCGTCAAATATATTTTTTCTTTACTTTGTTGACTAATTGTTGGTGGTAAAATTAGAGATGGAATTGTGAATTGAAAAGAGGAAAAGTTAAGAAAGAATTTGGAAATTTTTGAAAGGAAATTATGTTATAATTTGGTGATCAATTATGATTAAGGAATCGAAATTAAATTGATTAATTATCGAAACGGTCCTTGACTCCTTGTGAAGTTTAAAGATTAAGCGAGGGCGTTGAATTGTAAGGAAATTTCCGTATTCAAGAATGTAAATTCCAAATTGAAGAGTGGGATTTTTAATAGAATTTATGAGTAATGAATACTAATTCCAGAAGGAATGAGTTTTGATTTTGAGATTGTTTCCTCATTATGGTTAATTATATCATGCCCATTTACTACAGGACATACTGAGCCCTCGAGTGAGGAGGACACGGCAGGCAGCAGGATTAGCTGCGAGACTCACCTGTGAGTGGACTTTTATTTTATTTAAATAATGCATGCAGCATGGTGTTAAGTTTTTATTGGAATACTATTTAAGTTCATGTGGTTTCAAGAAAGAAATGGATTTAAAGGAAAGAGTTGGCAAGGAGGCTATCTTTGGCGCATGAGTATATTACCTAGTTGGCAGTCCCTTCTAGGTAATAGTCTGGTTGGCAGTCCCTTCCAGACTACATCCCCATTGGCAGTCCCTTCCGGTGAGTCACCTGGGTGGTAGTCCCTTCCAGATGACATGAGGTAGTTAGTTGGCAGTCCCTTCTAACTACCTGTGGTTAGTTGGCAGTCCCTTCCGATGCGTCATCTGGGTGGCAGTCCCTCCCAGATGGCATGAGATGACTAGACAACAGTCCTTTCTAGTCATCAAATGAGTTTTCTTGAAAATGATTGAGCTAGAAACATTGTGAAATCTCGCTGCATGTCGATTTTGTTAACAAGAGAAATGGGGAAGCATTCAATTAATTGTTTCATAACGTGTTTCAGTTTTGTCCACTCACTTTAACGGATTTTAAATGTTTTCCTCTGGGCCCTTTGTTTTTCAAATGCCCAGATTTCAGATTTGCTGAGATCGCGTCTGGGAACTCGAGGCATAGGAATCAGCTTTTCCGTTTTTTTCGTAGGTTATTAGTTAACCTACCTTGTATGATATCAGCTTAATTACATAGAATTGCTCTGATAACCCTTTCATTTTGGTGTACGTTGGTGTTTGAGAAGTTGTTGTGTTGATGGAGTGATATTGGAATTTTACTTTTGGAATGTATATAAGAATGTATATAAGAGTACAAGTTTAGTTTTAACCATTTCCAGGTTTTGTAAACTCTTGGGTAGTCCATTTTAGGGGAGGTTTTGCCGATTTTTCAGTAGGATTTCACCTAACGTGGCCCCGCAGGCTCGTATCCGGGTTTCGGGGTGAAACTTGGGTCGGGTTCTGTCATGGACTGGTTCTTAGCATAATACCTCTGTTTCGTCCCGAACCTAGATTTATCGGTTTACTAACCATTTAGACGGTAAATGTCGTTTACTTTTAATTTTTACTCCATTCTGATATTTTATTTAGTGGCCCCAAAAAGGTCAACTTTTGTTCGGGCCAGTTTTTGAGGAAGTTTTCTTCATGAAAGTTGTAGAGAACTTTAAACCGAGCGCGTGTATATATGGCACTTAAAAATTGGAGTTCGTATGTGAAAGTTATGAGAGAAATACGAAAGTTACTGTTCATGTTAAAAATGGGGTATAAATAAGAGATTTTACTGTGGTAGGTTTCCAAAAACCGGAAACCCACCTCTCCCTCTCTCCACTTCCCCGAACTCTCTCCTTTCCCTTTCGGCTTCTTCTTCCTCCCTTCGATTCCACGCCGTCCGGCCACCAATCGATGTGCAACCGGCCACCACAGGAGCGCCTCTCCCCCCTTTGCACCCTAGTAGCCTTAGGTTATGGTGATTTGGCCGAGAAACCTCGAATCGAAGCAAAAATAATCACAGTTACAGTTTGTCTTCTTTCGGCAATTCCTCCATTTCCGGCCATATCCGACCATAAAACCAAGTCAATTCGGGGCGCCATGAGCTGGTGATCATTTTCCCTCAAGCTTCTAGCTCCAATTTACAGTGTGGAGGATGAATTGAAGGAAATTTCAAACCTAGGGTTTGAAATTTCTGGGTTTTTCTTCACCGGCCGGTTTCACCTGTTTCAAGGACAGGAGGAGGATTCCCACGAGGAGGGTTCGGATTGACGGCAGGCTTAGCCGTACACTATGAATGGACGTTTGATTTTAAATAATGCATGCAATTAAATTTTTTTAAGTTAAGAATTGATTTAAATTACCCTTTTACTTATTGAGCATATTATCCGATTTTTAAATATGGAATTATTTGTCGTTTGGATTTCGGATTGGAAGTTGTTATGCTCCATTTTAAACTCATTATTTGGAATAATTTTCGATGAATTGTTTTCCGAGGTGATTTCCGGAATTGAAAGCAAAATTTATTAGTCAATTTTGAGTTTCCCAAGAAATCTTCGAAAATGGGATTTTCGTTGGGATTTATGGATTTACTTTAAGCTCACATATTGATTTGTGAATTGAGAATATTTTTGGGTGTGCGGGGTCATACCATTGGATACTATATTTTCTTCTTGTGAGATAATGGGGAAGCCCTTCTGTTTTCGATTTTCAAAACCCACCATACCTGGGTCGTCATAGTTATTGCTAACTAGCCTATTAGTACTCCTCCCCGCTTACTATGTGTTTGTGGGTGAGTAGAGCAGAGCATGGGATGCTCAAGAGTGTGGGATGCTCCGACCCGAGCCTGGGAGGCTCCCTTTTTATCGTATGGTGATAACGCTTTCCCCATACTCTTTATTTATCATTGACTAGCGGGGCTAGTCCGGTTTTCACTTATCCAGCGGGGCTGGCTTGGTTTTACAAGATGCTCGAATTTAAGATAATTATTGTTTTTGCCTTATTGCATGCCTTATTGCATTCTTTTGTCCACTCACACTAACGTTTTATTTACCTACTTTCCCCTGGGCATTTGAACTTTGGTTTCAAATGCCCAGTTCGCAGTGTTGCTATCTGGCGTAGGAGTTGAGGCTTAGCACCATCATTGCCACGTATCCTCTGTAGGTTATTTATTAACCTACCTTATGTATTACATTTTATTTTCCATAGATTGCTTTGATGACCTTGGGAGGCTTTATTTAAATATTTGTATAATTATGGAATGTGTCGGAGTTTGTGTAATTTCGAAGAAGTGGAAAGATTAGAGCTGTTGGGTTGTAATATATAAGTCCTTATGATTATGCACTTAGACTTTTATGCTCGGTAAATTGTGGGTTGTTTGTTTGGGAAGCAAGGCGTATAATTTTTCTGAAAAGTAGGCCCCGCAGGTCCATCTTGGAGTTTAGGGGGAAATTCCGGGGTGGGTCCTGACAACCTCATATTAGGAAGTACAAGGTCATGCTAAATACTGCACTAATAAGATGCATGTTTTCATGTGATTGCATGTTTCTGAATGTATGCTATGATATAGCGATGTGAAAGAGAAGTTTCTGAGGTTCAGAAAGGTTCATCTGAGGCTCAAAGGTTCATCTGATGAATTTTTCAAAGAATGTCTTACGCGACTGTCATGGTCGTCTCTTGTTCATTCGAGGCATTCAGAAGATGTGCCGCGTGGGATAGCAATGCTTGAAGGTTCTCTTCCTGCTTAGTGAACTTTTGAAGCTTTCGTTGTGTATTTGGTATCTTTACTTAGGCAGTGCACCTCCTTATTGGTGCTGAGAATAAGGATTATTTGTTTCATTGTTTTGACTTAATACTGGTGATTTGTACTTTTGCAGGTTATGTGAGTAATGCTAATTGCGAAATTGAGAGAGTCGAAATAGCAAATCAAATAAATGATCAAACTATTGGTTTGGTGGGTTTCTAGATGACCACCACGTTTTTCATTTTTTACTACCTATTGTGGGCTATTCATGTAGCTAGCCATGTTGCAAACTTGATTTGATTTTTAATATTGCAAATTTACTACATTCTCATATGCAGATTGTATTGGTCAAGAGACAAAGCATGCATTAAGTGCTTGTCTGACAGCTATGTCGTAAGATTATCCCTGTATAAGGGATCAAGTAGTACGTCGAAGATCATCACAATTAACTCATTTAAGAGTTCATCGGTGTATTTCATGCACTGTCAGTGTATGAGTACTTGTAATATGAGTGGATGTAAAAATATATAAAGGAGTTGATTAGATGAGTGACTGTTATTTTTTTAGAGATTAAAATAAGCGTCAGTGCATACAATCCTCTCTAATAAGATAGCAGTAGCAAGTCTTCCAATTTCTCTCTTCCTTTGCTTTGTTATTCTTGCTTCTTTTATTAGTGTGAGTGAGAGTGTGGTGTGATTTGTTTGTTGGATCCATATCCTCTCCTTGGCTTAGGCTTGTCCAAGGACGCCTTGACTTTAATTATGAACCATAATTACAAATCCAAAGGGTCATACAATGACACCTCAGCAAAATAGCTTAAATCATTTAAGAGGATAGCACCCATAACCAGCGTTTGTTTTGGTGTTTAAACGTTAATTCATCCCCTTTTCCCCTTCGTCCATAGACTAAAAAATCGAAAATTTCGCCGATATTTCGGCGAAATTATCGTTTTTTTGAGGCTTCGATATTTTGGATGACTTCCATTAATATTTCGTCCGATATTTTCGAAAATTCGCGATATATCGCGATATTTTAGAAAATATGCGATATATCCGAAATTTTAGGGAATATTCGCGAATATTCCTCAAACAAAATACAAGGAAAAGCTTGACAAAGTTGGGATTCGAACCTGTCTCCCCCAGTATCAAGTGCAAAAACACCCTAGCCAACTCGACTGGGATTCATTTTAGTTCATCTATGCTTTTTTTTTATTATTAATAGTCGTTTTAATAGAATAAATTTACTAATTTCTTTAGACAATTAATGTAAACCTCTAACTTCTAAGATATAGTTTTAACAATTATAGATTTTTATTTTTTTGAATCTAACATTCCTAAATACTTTTGACATGTTGTAGAAATATTAATTCATTTGTATTTATTGATTGAATAGCTTTACAACTTTATAAAATTTCTAATTAGAATTATATATTCTAAAAGTACCAAATATTATACCGGCAACTTCAAACATTTATTCTAAATTACTATAATTCACTATGAAATGAAGCTTGGTCACCGTTTTTTTTTTTTCTTTCTTCCCAATATAATAGATAATTGATCAAATAAGTAGTTCACAATGTTTCACTTAAAATTTCAATGATATTCTCCCAAATTTCCATCATTTTTTCAAAAATTTATCGATATCGAAACTTTCTCGATATTTCCATCGAAATTTCCATTTTCCGAACTATCGATATTTCCTCGATACTCGATATTTTAGTCATTGCCTTCGTCAATTCATCTGTACTTCTTTACGATCTTTGCCTCCACGGTTTGTGTTCATGGGAAGATTCAATCAGCAGCTATTACGTCGTCATTTATGTCCCCAATTCCAAATGCAACTCTAAAATCGAATCAGTTATATGATCTGGGTAATTCTGATGCCGCTAGAGTATAAGATAAATGAATGGGTTGAATTCAAAAAAAAAACCAGATGATAGACATATGTCTGGTCTATACTCTCAATCCTCATCATCAACGCTTTTGTTTCTTTAATTTTGGGATTATGGATCCATATTGCAATCAGATTATTTCTTCTTCCGAATTGTTGGTTGCGATTAGTTTTGGTATTTTCTGGGATTCAAAAAGCATATTTCAGCTTCTGCATTTGGTCTTCGGAGGATCAATTGTGACGAATCCATATATAGCTTCAACTGTGAAGAAGACTTACTGTACAATTGAAGCTGTCATTGAAGAACATGCTTTTTGGTGTTACTGTTGCAGTAGGAATTGATAAAATTGAAGCTATATATCTGTGATTGAATCGAGCAGCTAGAATCAGGAATTGAAACAAAAATGAAACCCAGCTACATTTGGTTCTCCTTTTTCCGCCATATGGCTTTCATCCCATTACTTTAAGAAACCATCCCAGATGACAAAAATACAGAGGCCTTCATTGACAGAAGTATTTCAGCTAATCATACAATTCCTACCCAAAAGTAAAGTCATTGAAGCAATTATTTGGTTCATGCTTGATTGACACAATCATTTAAAGTCATTTAATCATCAGACCCGTATGAAGAAGAGTGACCTGACATGGGGAGGTTAAAATTTCTGGAGGGGAGAAGATGAAAAGAAAAATAAGCAGAGACAAGGAGACGGAGGAAAAGAAGAGAAAACTAAGGACGTTAGCATCAAATAGCTAATTTGTTAGAGTTTTAAAATTAGGTGTTGATGTGAACTAATAATACCCAACTATATCTACTTGCTGTTGGGTATTACAGTAGTGGCGATTATTCTAAGATTAGGGAAGCTCTTGAACAGTGTTTGATGGTATATATGGTATTTAGATACTTGATTTGATTACGTAACATACTGCATGAATATGAATATGTACTTTGAAACCTCGATCACTTGCTCTTCGTATGTGAGATCGATCTTTATTTAAAAAAAAAAAATTAACATAAAGTAAGAAGGAGATCAGCTATGGGTGTCAAACGCCAATTTGAGCCTTGCAAAAATGTTGAAAATAAATTTGATTCATGTAGTTGCGAAAACTGACTGCGGGATCTCTTTCTTTATCAGAGTATTAATTGATTTGGCTTTCTCTAGATATAAATGATTACATTAACTGCTTATGGAGTTGTATGTAGTTGATCCCTAATATAAAAAAAATCATACCTCAAGTGTCATCGTTGTTTTTGCTTCCCTAAATTCCTTGAGAGTGTTTTAAAGTTCTGAGTAATGCTCAGCCACTCATGCCAATTATATTCCCATTTGATTGGAACGTAGATGCTGTGATTAGGGATAGGTGTTGCTGCAACTGTTGTTCGACTGATTGCTGGTGGAATTGCTGCAGCGGTGGCTCGGAAGAAGTGATCAAACCCTTCACCTATCTGCCAACTATATCAGATGAACATGCACTTTTCTGTTGCCTGACCTATACCTAGTCCCTGTTCATAAAACTTTACATAGATCTGTCAAATGAAGGCTAGATTATATATACCAGCTTGTTCCTGCGTTTTAAAGAAGTATGCATCTTCATGATGATGAGTTTTCAGTCTTGAGTTCATGACGTGGTGTTATGCTCTAAAAATCTGTGCAACTTGTTTCTCTATCTGTCGAAGACATAACATGTGCAAGGAGTCACTATCGCCTTTGACCTGGGCAACAGCCAATGAGCCAAGGTGTAGATATTTTCATGATGACAACTCTCTATTATTAATTTTTTTTTTTTTTTTTTTTTTTAGGGAATAGGAGGTCAAGCCCTTTATTATTAATAAATAATTGATTTTTTTTTTAAGAATAGATAATTTCATTACTTATCCATAGTCAGAAGACATGTACATCAGATGCTTTCTTATACCAAAATCATAAATGGCACAAGCCGTCAAGCAAAAGACAGATGATCCTCACTGTTAATACATACGCTCTATTATTGAGCCTAAAACAAAGAAAACAGATCCTTACTACCTACCTCCCTTTGAACAGTAACCTAGTCACCTAAAGATCTCAATTGGTGTACAACTAGAGGAACTAAGATGCTAGTAAAAAACTATACTTCTAGTGTTAGGCACGGAGGATTAGAGGGACCTCCACCCCTAATTGCCAAGCTGCTAAGTAATGGATGAGGGTGTCAAAGCACCCTCAATATAGGCCCAACTAACAAATGGGTCAAAGACCCCACAATCTCCTTGTAACCCATTTACAAAGCAAAGTCCAAGAGCCCAAGCCTAGAGATGGGAGAAGGAGAAGCAACCTATAAGCACCATCACCTCGTTGGGAGGTCTTCCTCCCCTACAGGACATCGCGCGCGACGGAATCTACGTCGCGGGCGATGTCCGATGAGCTTAGAACACCGCTGCTGTGATCGACAACGAGGTTGGACTTCAACCACCAAGTCCTCTGCTAGGAAGGACTAAGAACCACCAAGAAAATGATGATTGTCACTGCAGGGAAGAACAACTACGCCGCTGAAATTGAAACAAGAACGCAGCTGGGATAACTCACGTTGTTATTAAGGATGACAACTAGAAGACTCGTGTCGCTGGATTCGGCTCACGGCCCAAGGGTGGCGACAAGCATTGTTATGCTAGCAACAAGAGCCGCTGGGATGGCTCTGAACGCCAGAGAAAAAAACCTTGTGCGGCTAGGGTTTTTAATAATTGAAAATTTTTTAAGTGCTTTAGTGTTTGGCATACATCTATTTTGGTGCATATTTTGGACCACTGGATTAATAATATATCCAATGGTCCAAAACATTTAAAATGTGGTAACGGATTTACCCCAAAGTTAAATCATTAGTAATTAATTATAGATTCTTTTTCTCTAAAAAAGAAAACAATTACTTTAAAAAAAAAACCAATTAAGGAGACTTTTATTGCTACTTAACTACATCATTAATACTTTCATCAACCAATTATAGCTGGATGTCTATTTTAAGTAATCTATTATGAAATGAAATAATTACTTATATGATGACATTATGTTGCCTGGTAGATGTGGATATTTAATTCTATTCGGGTATTTATTTCAGAATAACTCTTTATCAACAAGAAACATTAGGTCGCCACTATTCTTCATATTCACATATTCTTCATATTTACTACTTTTAAGAAAGAAAAGGAGAACCAAGGATCATGATCACTGAATTCCCACAACAGTGTTAATCTTAGGTGTGGTGACCCGAGAGAGGGGTCCCACAACGCCGCGACCCCCAGCCACTGAGAAACCGACATGTCACGAATGACATCTCGATAACTCATCAACCCGAAATCACAAGGCCTTTTGGGTTTAGACTGTTGGTTCACAAAACACTTTCTTGGACGAGTCGTTCTAGCAACCAAACAACACATTTTCAAAAGCGGAATTTGAAATGGGCTAAGAGTTTTGGGCTTGCAATCAGAGCCCAATTTGGAGAATCACAAATCACTAAGTAAATACAAGTATGAGAGACGCGCTCCAGGGTTGTAGGTCTCCCGAGATTTTGTAAACGAGTAGGAAATAAACAAACAAGTAAATTAGTGAGAAAGTAAATAAACAAGTTACTTCAAAATCTGGTAAAGGACCAAAACCATTTCTTGATAAAGTCAAAAAGAAATCTGCCAAGCCGAGCCATGTGCCTCCTCTGTATGCTCCCCGACCACATACTCGAAACCTGCACACTATTGTAGGGGTGAGCATTCATCCTCGCATGCCCAGTAGGGGCCGACCCAACCATGCTAGGTTTGAAAAATAGTAATAATAAACGAAAATATTTACTACATAATATTGTGCACGTTTATCGAAAATACTTTAAAAAGAGGCAACCACAAACATTTATCTCTTTTATAAAACATATGCAGTATGTTTCACACAATTTGGAGCTCCGAGATACTTACCTGCCGGCTAAACTCAAATAAATCGGTGACCGACCTGGTTCTTCATCCTTCGAGAACCGGCCAACTACTCTATAGTCCTTGTGACTACAAGTAGCAAAAGTGTCCATTTCCTGGCCCTGAGTCTCCTATGACTGGTTCATTGTCTGTACTCACTCTTCCTCGACAAACATAGGAGCACGGCCCCCTCCGGAGGTTCACGGTTATCGACACCGTGGGATCCCTAGGAATCTACGCGTCTAGGTCCCATTCACTCTAAGGTCACAAGTACAAACATACAATGGGGTACAGTATCTCAACAAACAAGTCTAGCCTCGATTTTCGTAATCAACAAGTATCAGTGATGAAAACATAGGTATCACGAGGCATCGACTAATGAACAACCAAAAACGTATTTATAGGCAACATACTATTTTACTAGTGCATTCGACACATAGAAAACCCTCTAACAAGGAAGGGACAGCTCACCCTACCTGGATATGGAGTGCTTTCCCAAACTTAGCTTTGTTTCCGACTTTCGATACTTCATCCAATTTCATGTGCACACGCTCGAGTCCTTTAACAAAAACTAAATCCAATAAGTACTCAATTCATAACTCATTTGCTCAATTTCTTTATGAGTCACCAATTTATCTCTAACCAATAATTAATTGCAACCATTCCTGAACAGTTCACTTAACGCAGTAAGCTCATTCGAGAGATGGTGATCACACTTCTTTCCATGTTAAAATTTCGATCAACCGGTTTGACCTCATTTTATTTAGCTTTTAAACCTTAAGCAATTAAATATCAACCACTATTCTCAAATAATCCAAATGATATAGCATTTAAATCATTTGGAATATGGTGACCATACTTGACACATTGACCTTCATTTGTTTAACATTTCTACTTTAAGGAAACAAATGATAATTACCATTCCCGAATAACTTTGCCACTTTAAGTCATTCCGGGATATGATAAGATTAGGATATTTTAAATTGTACCTTATCAAATTTGGCGCACTTGACAAATCAATTTATTTGCACTTTCTTTAACAATAACCAAATTATCTATTTCCATAACTTGATTAACCAAGACAACATTTATGCCTCGCATTACTAAAACATATGGCTTTGAACAAACCCTTCACTATTTCATCAACATCGTTTTCTTTCCAAAGTTATGTTAACCAAAGTAACTTCATTCTAATTTCATCACGTTCAGCACATACCAAGGTCACCAACAATCAAAGTTTATAATATATGGAACACAATAATCATAAGATCACCAAAACAACCCCATTTCAGTTTCAAACTCAATCAACTCATTGATAACCATTTCGAACATAACATCCCTACTTTCCAATTAACCCAAGCCCTTACCAAGCCTTCTTTCCCAAACTAGAAGCCAGTTCGCCATTCCTGCAATCCAGCTCCAACAATTGTTTTGGATACCCTACGGATACAATAAGATCAACAGTCCAACTCTTAACCAAATTCATCCCAAAATAGAGTTCTTGAATCCTTACCTTCCTAGTTTCAACTGAAATTAACCCAGCAGCTCTCTCTCCTCCAAAGCTTCAATTTTCCAGATTCCACAAACCTCACATTCCAAATCAGAGAGCAGTGAATTAGGCTTTTCGATTCACAAAGACTAATGGCATTATCCAAAGGTAGAGGACGAAATATAGCTTACCAGACGAAAAAGGTAAGCCGGTGGCTCTCACGGCGGTGCTGGGTGGCTCCGGTTGAAATCAGAGGTCTAGGTGAGGGGCTATTCTAGACATTTAGGCACTTACTACATCCATGGAGGTCGGGTAGCCCAGGCATGGCTGGAAATTGAAAAACGACGACATGCAAGGCCTTGGGTTCCGGCGAAACTCGTACTTAAATTTTCTGGCTTCGATGGGTGGCGAAACTTCTGTGTTTTGCTCCTCGTTGCTTGCTGAGTCAGGCGGTGGCATCGTTGTGGCAAGGTGATGGTCAGAAATCGATGAAGGTCGAGCAACAGTGGCGTCGCAGCCTTGGGTTGTCGCGCGGGGAGGCTGTCGGCGATGCATGTAGACAATAAGATTCAGGCTTGGGTTGGATTTGGATGCTGGGTCGATTGGTGGTCGTGGTGACAAGAACGGGTGGCCGGAGATGGCATTTCTGGCGGCTGCAGAGGAAGAAGAGAGAAGGAGTGCGAGAGGTCGGGGAGAGAGAGAGTTCGGCTGAGGGAGAGAGTGTGGGCTTCTAGGGTTTTCTAGTTGCCAACTATCTATTTATACTCATGAGTGTGGAATGACTATTTCACCCTTACGACAAATTATAGAACTCTCCTAGCTAAATGCTTTCGGTTTTGGGCTCGTAACTTTTCTTTTATTCATTTTTCGTTGTAACCTTTCTAAGTCACTTCTCAACTTCGTCTTAGGCCCAATACACGATTTCGTAAAAACTCAAAATCCAAAACTTTGTCACAACTCGATGTATCGTCCTCGAAACTTCAACAAACGGTCGCCTCACTAAACTTTCGTAACCTTCTAGGCCCAAATGAAAGAATTTCGGCCCAAACTTAAATCATAAGGCCCAATAGGTGGTCTCGACACCAAAACAATCTCCAAAAACGATTCCTTCTCTTAAATCACCTTGTGCAAAAATCTTATTTTCGAAAAATAAAATAAAAAATTACCTTCTAAAAATTAAACAAAATTTTCTAGGGCTCACATTAGGAATAGACTAATTGACCGAGAGTGCTCTTCTAGGGTTTGGTAGATGGCTCAACCTTTCTACTCTACCTGGTCGTCGTCTAATGGCTGCTTTGAAGTCAGTCCGCCTGGCTTTGTTTCTTGCCACCTCCTTCTGGGTAGTGCTCTTTATCGTTGGGGAGGCTCTGGGGGTGGAGTTCGTTCGATCTGAAGGTGTGATGGGAGTCTCAGATTTCATCTAGGAGAGGGAGATGGCTGGCTGGGTGTGGGTCGGAGATATGGCGGCGTTGTCGAAGGCGCCAGGATCTCCATCGTTGAAGGCTCGACTCAATGGGGTTGGATTGGGCGAACTCGATCCTTGGATGATCCATTGTTCGGTGGAGGCTACTCTTGAAGGTTGCATGTGACAGGACCTGCCCCGGATTTCACCCTGAAATCTGAAGAGGCCCTGCGGGGCCCACCTTAGAAGAAATTCTACCAGAAATTTGACAGAACTTCCCCTAAAAATGGACAACCCAAAACCTGTAGAAAAACATTTAAACTTTTAAATCATCCATCCTTATTCTCCTGGAGCCACCCTGCTCCCTATATCACAACATCTCCCATTTCACAAACAATTCTGAACTTAAGAATATTAATCTCAAGAGTTATCAGAGCAATCTATTTCTTAGGCTTACAAGAAGGTAGAATACAAGATAAACGACCAATACTTTTATAATGCGGAAGCTATGACAGCTATTCCTCAACCCCAAGTACGCTCGACCTCAAGCTAAACTGGCCTGCAAACTGGGCATTTAAAACCGAAGGGCCCAGGGGAAAAATATTTAAAAACCGTTAGAGTGAGTGGACGAAAAATAAGTACTTTCGAATGTATAAGTAAAACTTAATGCTTTCCCAAGTTATTCTCTAAAATCTCGCATGCAGTAACAATCTTGGAAATACTTTTAATCATCATCTTTACTGCAACCTCTTAAAATCTCATCCTCAATCCTTTTTAAAACATCATTTTCAAGAGGTTCGTTTGATGACTAGAAAGGACTGCTGTCTAGTCATCTCATGCCATCTCGGAGAGACTGCCACCCAAATGACGCATCGGAAGGGACTGCCAACCGGAACAGGAGGCGGTGGATAGAAGGGACTGCCAACTAACCACAGGTAGTTAGAAGGGACTGCCAACTAACTACCTCATGTCATCTGGAAGGGACTGCCAACTAGGTGACGCATCGGAAGGGACTGCCAACTGGGATGTAGTCTGGAAGGGACTGCCAACCAGATTATTACCTAGAAGGGACTGCCAACTAGGTAATGCATGCATGCGCTAACTGATAGCCTCCTCAATAAACTGGAAACAACCTCTTTCAATTACTTGCCTTCGGAAAGAAACTCGATATTACTTCAATAAATCATTAACAATTCACCGAAAGCATAACTCAGGATTATCTCGCTAACTCAAATCTCAATATCTCAATAAATCCTCGAAAGCATAAATCAAATACTCTGTAAATCAATAAATGATTTCAGAAAGAAAACTCAATAATTCAATCACGCTCAAATATTTGCTAAATCCTTCGTACTCGTAAATCCTCATAAAAACTGATATTCGAAATCAATAATTCTCAAATATTTTCTGAATCAATCACTTCCCGAAAATCATTTCCCAACTCAATAACTCACAAATAATTAGCTTGAAAATCTATTGAAAGCCCTCGGGAAGGAAATCCACTAAAAATCCCGTAACTCATAGAGCGTAATAAATCTCAAGAAATCAAGCTCATAAAATCATAATACTCAATAATTCAAATAATAAATTAAACCTCAATCGGAAAATAATAATATACTGCATGCACATTTAATTTAAAATAAATGTCCACTCATAGTACTATTTAGGCGACCACGCTACCGGTTTCCTACGTCGAGCAGTAGCTCGGCACGTCGCCCTGTATACAATTATAATTCGTGAATAACAATCCGGAATTTAAATACGATTCCCACATCAAATCCTCATAAATTAACATTTCTATTTCTTCTCTGATTAAACCAAAACTTTATCATTTGTACCAATTCTTTAATTGAAGGTTCTAGGGCAGAACCAAGAGAAATCTGGCTGTCGGATTCTCGTAATTCAATGATTGACAATCTAAACTTCGGAATTACACAATCAATACAAAACTCCTTCAATTTCCACCAAACTTCACATACAAGCTACTCAACATTTATAGGATTTAATTGGGCTAAAACAGGAATTAAAAACCAACTCCACGCGCCATCCACAGTGGCGGCGCGTGGGGCCCACGCGCCGATAGCCACCACCTCCGATGGTCACCAAATTTTGGCAGCACCACCTACTCAACAGTCCAAGCATTTTTCACAACTACAACAAGTTCCAATTTTACCTGTAGGTGATCGAAAATGGCCGGTGAAGTTTTTCCAGAAAATCGTCGATTCGACCTCCACACTTGAAATCATGGATCAAGGGTAGGGGCGAAATGATCCTTGGCAAAAACCAAACCTTCGACACCAGTTTGGTGGCCGAAGACGGCCGGAATCGCCGGAAATCGATGAAAATCCCGATCTGCTACAGTAAACTTCACAGCTCAAAATCAAGCTCCTCCGGTCGAATCACTGCAAAACACCACCATAGACGTGACAAGGATGAAGAGGCGAGCCTGCTGGTGCCCGGATTCCGTCATGGGTCGGCCGGAGAAGGAAGAAATCGGAGGAGGAAGAATCGGACCTAAGAGGAGAAAAGATCGGGGAAGAATAGAGAGAAAACTGGGTAAGTTTCCAAAAATGGCAACTTACCACAGTAACTTTTTATATTTATAGAAACTGATCATGAACAGTAACTTTAGTATTTTGGCCATAATTTTCGCATACGAACTCCGATTTTTACGTACCACATATGCACGCGCTCGGTTTAACATCCTCTACAACTTTCATGAAGAATATTTTCTCAAATTTTGACCCGAACAAAAAGCCAACTTTTAGGACCACTAAAAGCACTAAAACGATAGTAAAAGTGAAAGTAAAGATCGTTCACCGTCCAAGTGACTAGTAAACTGGTGAATTCGGGTTCGGGACGTCACAGCATGGGATTTGATTTTGATGATTGGGGTGGAGCAAGTGTTCGCTTGCCCCTTACCAGAGTTGGAATCAATTTTGCTTTACTATGGTTACTTGTGCGCTGGTTATACCAGGTGTGGCGGCAACAATGGCAATTGGGGTGGATTTTGTTTCGACAACAATGGTTTTCTGATGGCGGCGGCGAGGGGTGCTTATGGTGCAGGTGTCAGTGGTGGCAAAGTTGATGGCTCTGTTGGGTTGGCTGCAATGGCAAACCCTAATTGGGGTTGGGCTTTGCTTTGGCTTTCTGTTTTGGGCTTGGGGCCTAGGAGTGGTTGGGCCTTGAACTTGATGAGTTGGCGGCTTCATGGGCTTTTGTTTTGCTCTACCCCTTTGGTGTGGGGTTGGTTGGATTGGGGCTCTAGGGCCCTTAGTACAATTTAATTTCCCCTTGGGTCGCAAGATCTAGTTGCTCGGTTGTACTTTTATTTACTCTGCTTCTGAATTTCTAGGTTTTGTTAGAATAAAGGTACTTAATTGTCCTTAAAAGGTGGGTGTACTTGGGAGTGCGAGATTCTATTTTTCTTAGAATAGGTCTTTTCTATGTCCTAAAGGACGACTCTTTCTGTCGGCCCCTCAGGGATGTGTCATTTCTGGTACTGTTTTTGAATTATAAATTTGACTGACCTCATTCGATTAAAAAAAAAAGAAACATTAGGTCGACCCTGAGAGTGTCTCACAACAATGAAGTACCGATCTGAAGAACCGAAAGTATTATGAGGACTAGTCTGGACAATTTACCCACTGATCCGCATGATCAGGAAAAAGCAGATGGAATTCTCTAATGCATCAAGGAGATTGTCGATGTCCTGTGGAATGTGTAGCATTTGCGCAGATAGGATTTTTTAATTTTCTTGCCTGTTATCTCTACTAATATAAATAGATGCGCTCTTTTGGTGTCAAAGGGTTTCATCAAATTTTGAAGTACCCGTAATACCCTTACATAACATAATTATCAAATCAATAAAATATAAATAAACAAAAGTGTAAATGAAAAAAGTAACTAAACCACAACTATTATATATCCCAAAAAAAAAAATTACTATTCTTTTTAGTCGACCCATTTCATTAACTTCACAATATCATTAGCGAGAAACACGGGTACGTTGCTAGTCTTGTTTAAATGCATGTTAGACTCTAGGTAATGGCTATTGATTTAAAATATATAAATTTAGAGTAGTTTTAAATACACACCTCTAATTACTGAATACACACTCCTTACTGAATACACCACCTATTTAATTTTTCGTTTTAATATTTTACTAAATACACAACCCAAAGTACCTAAAATATCCTTAATCTCAAAAACTATGAAGTATCCTATTATTTGACTGTATTAAGGCTACTATTTAATATAATTAGTCAATATTAGCATATTGATGTTTTGTAAATGACCCTACTAATTACTTGTGTTAGATACTGGGAAATCCATAAAGTTTTTTACCTATGATGTTTTATATTAGATAATAAATTAACTAATCATAACTTTTAGAATGAAAAAAAAAAACTAAAAAAGTGGGAGTAAAGAGACTTATTTTAAAAATATTCAAAGCCATTTTTTTTTAAATCAGGGAAAATGTATACTCATCGCAAGCCAGAATAAGTCGTTACATACCATTCTGCTATCATTTAAAAGCATAGACAGACAAGAAGCTAGTGGCAGTACCCACAAGTGGTACGTACATATAGCCCTACTCATTATACATTTAAATTCATAGAGGTAGCGGAGACTCTCCTTTGGTACTGCTCCAGAGGCGCTAAAAATACATAGAGTCCACACAAGTGCTTAGCTTCCTAATATAAAGGAAATTATTGTAATTAGACAAAACCAATTAACATAGGGATGGGCCTAGGGCCAAAAAACTCTAGCCCAACTTATTTAGTTCAAGGCAGATCTAATGAGGAGCCCACGAAAACCCCAACAGGCCCCATCGGGTCCAGGCCAAGCCTTCATCTCCACACACCTAGCCAGCGAACAGTTCAAGCCTTGCTCGTCCGACCATGCTACGCCTGCTCTGGCATGATCCCACCGCCACAACGTAATCGCCACGACCCAAATCACCTGGAACACGCCACCACACTGATACACTCAAAGTGAGTGTCAATTTAAAACCCTGCTCAAATTCTAGTATGAGTAAGTAAGGTATCGTTCTAGCCGGGGATTGAGGGTTCTCCTGTCATTTAAACGTCAAAGTAAAGAATATTAATCACATGTATACAATATTTACGAAAATTACAAAGAATTAAAAGGGGGGTTTCGAGATTTGTTTTATTTACTAAACTAAATTAACCAATTTAAAATGATCAATCAATCCATGAATCAAGAAGAGATAAAGGGGACGGCAAAGATGCATGATGTAGTCAACCACTATTAACACGAAAACAGAACACCAAAAAATAATTCATGAATCAAAACATGTAATTGAAAGAAATCAATCAAGAACAAAGATGAACGCATATAAAGTCCTTATTACTTCCCTTGATTAGATTAACTAGATGAACGCACCATAATTAACTCTATTAATCATGCAAAGCTAGTGAATTCCCTAACAAAACACAATCAATGCATTAAGAACATGTGGAAGTTTGATTGATTTAAGAAGAACACACAAGTTAGAACGCTAATCAAGCATGCAAATCTCTTTGTTGATTTACCTAAGGAATTGTAGGTTTTCCACTTAAGCAATTAAGACCTAGAACGCTAGAAAATCTTAATTTGGATTCAATTACATGCAAACCCTAATTGTTGCGAACCAACTAAGATAAACACATAAAAGGTGGGATTGAAGCACAAAATCAACAAACATCCAATAACACATAAAGAAATCGCAAATTATTATATCAAAATCCTAAAACGTTTTCATGCTTCATAGTATTCGAAAACTAAACATCAAAACATGCTATTTATTCTAACAAAAAGTCGAAACATCCAATTAAAACAAAATCCAAGAACGCAAGTGAAATTGTTTACATGGTTACAAGAACATAAAACCGAAAACAAAAGAATAGAGGTCATGGAATGCAAGAAGGTCTTCAAAGGTGGTGGAGGGTGATGAGGCTCACGGCAAGGATGTGTTGGAGATGATAGAGCTTGCTTCACGGCTTCAAGTCTTGAACAATTGGAGAGGTATCGAAATTTTGAGAGTGAAGGGGAGGAATTGCGATTTTGATTCAGGGTTTCATGATATTTTTGTGTTGTGGAAGAGATGAACGTGCATGGAGGGAGAGAGATGGCTGAATGGAGTGAAGGAAGATTTCAAAAATGTCCAACATAGGTGTGTATATATAGAGAAGCTCTAGACGTCAAACCCTAGCTCTCCGTCTTCAATTCTGATTATCCTTCCTTCTTTGTGTTGATGTAGATTTCTTCTTTAATTTTCTCATTGGTCCACATCATCATAGTTACAATATATCCTCAAAATCAAATCAAATATGGAGTAGAGACCTTCCCAAACTCGTCCCAAAAGATATTCACGTCCAAACTCTCCTTATTCGCACAAAACTGATTTCCGGGCAGATTGACCTCCGTGCACTAAATCGGCCATAACTTCTTCTAGAAAATTTTTATTGACAAAACATAAAAAGCTCTGGAAACCAGACATCCATAGCTTTCCAACCATATAAACATCGTAATTTAGTTCATTCTGAGTTGCTCTCAGGGCTCTGTCGAATTTGACTGATCTGCGCAGGCAGATTCCTAAAAACTCTCCCTTTTTGGGATTTCCGAAATCTTCTTGAATCTTCTTTATTTTTCACGGCAAAACCCAACTATAATCAATTTAGGATTCATCCAAGACATCAAGAAGGGTCTAGAAACTCAAGTGCAAGTCACATGCTTCAATCTTTGGGCCAGACTTCTCAATTGGACAATTTCAAACCCCATTCTTCAATTGCAGAAATTCCTTGTGCATTCTAGAACATCCTTGAGCTATCTTGAGTCATCTTGAAGCCACAACATCTCCTTTCACCACCAGGTATCCTAGTAGCATCAGGACTCCTAGTGTGATCAGGTTTCCTAGTCCAACTGGGACTCTGTCATTTCTTCATTTCCGAACATTATTTTTCCGAGCTCACTCCTAGTTGCATTAGGATTCCTACTTCAACTGAGATTCTTTTTCCTATTAGAACTGGGAAAACTTCATTTCTCCATTTCTGCACCTCATTTCCTCATTGCCTTCATTTTCGACTCAAAAGTACCTAAAAACAAAAACTAAGTTAGACATGATAATGTTAAGAGAATAATTAAGTAAAATGTAGAGAGAAATGCACTAAAAACATATGAAATATTCGTCCAATCACACACCCAGCATCACCACAACTTGCCTAGATCCAGCGCCTGCAATCCACGCCGTCGTAGAAAGGTTGTCATTCCCAGAAGGTCGCAGATCTAGAAAGCAGCAAATTGAGGTCCTGATCCCGCCCGCGTAGCTACCGCATCATGGAGATTTCACGCCAAACCTGAAGCCAAGACCAACCTGCAAAAACCTCAAGCAATACCCCTCATAGGAGCTCCCTGAAAACGCTAGTATGCATCCCCGACCGACAGCAGACCATGCAGAGTCGGCAAGGCCAAAGGCCAGCCTAAATGCCCAGGTTGTTGCTGGACGAGGGCGATCTCCTGGTCTAAATCCGCCGCCGACCTTAGGGTTTTGCTCTCCACCCGCCTAGAGAGAGATAGGGCGATTGGTCATAAATATTAATTCAAAGTCATGTATAGAAATTTGTTGTGTTTATCTAACTATTTTAATACATAAATAATTAAATAAAGAATGATATAAGGAAAATAATTTATTTCTTCTAATACATAGATGTCTGTTTTGATCATTTAACTTACCTATACAATTTTATTTGAAATATAAAATAATATGAATTTATATTAGGGATGTGTATTTAAAATTTTTCATAAATTTATTTCAAAAAAAAAAAGAAAAAAAAAGATACTTATACTTTTTGCTAATTTCCCACATTTGCAAAACCATTCGATTCGTATGGAGTAACCGAAGGGAAGGAGTTACGAGTCGTAAATCTAGCGTGCAGTGTCCTTTTATTTTTCGGCCTTCTATTTGCTCTTAGTCCTCATTTTGAAATTATAGTTTTTGATGAGTGAAAAAGAGAATTCATTTTTAATTACTATTCACTAATCCAATTTTGGTGCTTGCTTCCATATAGAATATAGCTTGCATGTTGCATGTTTGTCCCGATTTGACGATAATGCGAGCAATATACGAATAATTACACGTAAGAATGGGTCAAACTCATGCCTCCAGATGTACTAAAAATGCAGCACACATGCACCTATCTTAAACCCAGTCCTACCACCTATCACAATTATCTAGTTATTAGTTGGAAGATAGAAAAGATGAAAACTTTCACAAAAGTGCCATGACTTGAACATTAGAACCGCTCTATTTACTGTACCAGCTTAGCTAATTTAGGTGTGGACACACACATATACACAAGGGAAAGGATGAGTGTCATGCTCATAATAATGGTCACATTTATTTCCATCACTTTCCATCCAACTGTTTGAACGAACCCGGTCTTTTCAATCTTGAATCACACAGCAAACCCATTAACTGCATCGTCATCTTTCTCTCCCCTCATTGATTCCTCATGCCCCCTCTTTCCCCTTTGATATTATATATTACCAGCTAGCATTGATAGTTTTAGTTGTTTGTTGTCTGTTAATTAGTGTGAGTTAGCTTCAACCACATTTACATGGAGACGTCTCCAAATCTTCCTTCTTAACCTCACTCTCCATTTTCCCTTCCTCTTTTGGGCTTAATCCTCTTTTAGTTAGCTCATAATTGATCGGGGAGTAATCTGATATGGAGATTGAGGCGGCGAGAGGCGGTGGGGGTGGAGGCGGAAGAGGTGCCTACTTGGTCTGGGAAGATTTAAGCGTGGTGCTACCAAATTTTTCAAACAATGGACCAACAAAGAGGTTGCTCGATGGTCTTAGTGGGTTTGCTGAGCCTGGTAGGATCATGGCTATTATGGGTCCTTCTGGCTCTGGAAAATCAACACTCCTTGATACTCTAGCAGGTTCTTCATCTCTCTCACTCTTCTCTCACTGTCCACAAACACTGCACATGTAGTTATTATATGGATTACCGATTCACCTATGGAATTCAACTGTTTACCTCTGGTGTTTATTATATCAAAGGTGTAATGCCTTTGCCTATCAAATAATTTTTTTCTTTTTCTTTGGAATGGTTATGGGGTTGGGTTAGAACACATAACCATGGAGTTATTTTGGTGTCTTTAATCAAAGGAGCGCCCAAATTTTCTGGAATGGTTTGGGACAACATTAAAAACAAACTTTTTTTTTCTTTTTTTTGAAAAAAAAAAAATTTGAAGTAATTTTTATTAAAACAGAGCTTTAGTCAAGCTCCCTCAAGTACAATGGCAATGAGAACTGAGATCCAAATAGGATTTGGGTATATACACACACTGTAGGTGAAAATCCTGCCTTTGTAAAAAGAAAAAGAAAAAAATTGTTTAAATTAATTTGGTGATTAAGAAATTATTTTTTCATGAATTTGGCACTTTTTCCAGAAATTATGTTGTTAGTGTGTTTTAGATATATTTTGGATCTGGATGTTGACATATCAGTAAGAAAAAGTTTGGCAAGGAGTAAGATTATCCCCTATTCCTGGTTTTGTCCAATTTGAGGCTTGAGGCATTAATCTTGTCCCACATTTATGCTACTGCCATCAAGATCCACCTGTAAGCAATAAATTAGATTAGATATACAAAGTAGAAGTATTTCAATCCAAACAAGGCACAGTTTGACTGAATGGTAAAAAGCCTTTTACCAATTCCACCAAACTTGTTGGCTTATTGTACAACTCTTATAATTCATTTAACAAGGATTGGAAGCAGAGACAGAGACGACGACAAAATTGAATGCTGAATGACTGGTTTAACTAGCAGGGACCATTCTCTCCCATTCCTAAATGCTAACATGGGCTTCTGAGCTGCCCATTTTAATGGTGATGAAGGTGGCACTTGACCAACTTCAGATTTTGTTATGGTTTTTCTTTCGTTTTTTGGTTGAATATAGTAACTATTCTCTCAATATAGAACTACCAACTATCACTAACTAAATGGTTATAATTTTTTAATTTTTTAATTTTTATTTTGTGGTACTAAAACAGGTAGGCTGTCAAGAAATGTGGTCATGACTGGAAGTATACTTTTCAATGGGAAGAAGAAAAGACTAGCCTATGGTGCTGTTGTAAGTATTAATTCTAAATCTTAAGAAATAAATAAATATATATATTTATTTATATTTATGATAAGAAAAAGAATTTATTTTGTGTGAGAAAAATGAAAAATATACAAAATTTGCTCTCGTTGAGAGTCGAACTCAAGACCTCCCGCTTACTAAACGGGTGCTCTAACCAACTGAGCTACGAGAGCGAATTGGCAAATTCTTTATTTCTTAATATTAAATGTTTCAGTGAGATTCAAGATAGAAAAATCACTTCTTAATTAACTCATAAACTCTCTGCAATTCCAGGCTTATGTCACACAAGAGGATGTATTGTTAGGAACACTGACAGTTAGAGAAACCATTACATACTCAGCATACTTGAGGCTTCCAACTAGTTTTACCAGAGAAGAGGTCAAGAGCATTGTGGAAGGAACAATCAATGAAATGGGCCTCCTTGACTGCGCAGATCGCTCTATTGGAAACTGGCACTTAAGAGGCATTAGTGGTGGTGAGAAGAAAAGAGTGAGCATTGCACTTGAAATTCTGACAAGGCCTCGCATATTGTTCCTTGATGAACCTACTAGTGGTCTGGATAGTGCCTCGGCTTTCTTTGTTATTCAAACACTCAGAAGCATTGCTCGTGATGGGAGAACAGTTGTTTCATCAGTTCACCAGCCAAGTAGTGAAGTATTTGCACTTTTTGATGACCTCTTCTTACTATCTGGTGGTGAAACTGTTTATTTCGGAGATGCAAAGACGGCTATAGATGTAAGATGGCAAATCTAGCTTGACTCTCAACGCAAATTCTTGATCTTGGTGATTCTTGTTGATTTCATTTTCGTTTTGTAGTTCTTTGCTGAAGCGGGTGTCCCATGTCCTAGTAGAAGAAATCCCTCTGATCACTTCCTACGCTGCATAAACTCAGACTTTGACATTGTAACTGCCACACTGAAAGGATCTCAAAGAATTCGTGTAAGCATTATTTCTAAAGCACCATTTTTGTATCACCACCACCTATAACTTTCCACATTTCAAATGAAATAATATGCAGTAAATCCTTCATTGATTCTCAGGGTTATCAATTTTATACTTCAGTAGTAACAATGAAGTTTACAAACAGAGAATGTAAAAAGAACCACATCCAGAAACACTAAAATTGAATTTTACAAACAAGAACCCCACAATTTGAAAAACATTATCAATTGACCTGATTGTGTTAGAATGATGTCACTGTTTGTCACTTTCCCACCCAGTAGCCACCAATGCAAGCCATTTAGTTTGTGGTTTTGTTTTCTCTCTTCCATTGGTTTGCGCATTTTTTTCCAATATTTTTTATATCTTTTTTTTCATACTTTAAGGTCAATTTGTGATTGACTTGTATTAGGATGTCCCGACATCAGCAGACCCCCTCATGAATTTGGCAACGGCAGAGATCAAAGCTAGACTTGTTGAGAAATACAGGCGTTCAAAGTACGCACATAGGGCGAAAGCTAGGATGCAGGAAATATCAGCAATTGTAAGTCTCGATGCATTTCATGATGTTAGAACTTAGAAGACCCTCATCAAAATGCAATCCCTTGCTTCTGCTTGTTTTCTGCTATTACAAATCAAAGTTTGATGCTGTGTTTTAAAAATGGAACTTTCTTCAGTTTGTTTTAATTGAAAGTGAAATTAGAATTTTCTAGATATAAACAATTTAAACTTCTTTCGATGTCCTTGAATTTTTCTTAATAAATGTCTAGATGAACATTTTAAACATACTATTCACGAAATACCAATGTAGCAGGTTGCGCAATTATGTTCATTTTGGCTTTAGCAAACTCTATCTTACAATTAGAATGCCAGAAGTTATAGTTTTAACTTCTAATAGTAATGAAATTACATTTAAGCGTATATGAACTAGTCCATATTCTGCAGCAAGATCATGTAGATGACATGAAAAGTGGAAGTCAAGCAAGCTGGTGGAGGCAACTTTCAACCTTGCTCCGAAGATCATCTTTGAACATGTCTAGAGATGTCGGCTATTACTGGTTAAGGATATGCATCTATATAGTCGTATCAGTATGTGTTGGTACTATCTATTTCCACGTTGGCACCGGCTATACTGCAATCTTTGCACGGGCAGCTTGTGGTGCATTCATAACAGGCTTCATGACATTCATGTCTATTGGAGGTTTCCCATCCTTTATAGAAGAAATGAAGGTAGGCTAATATAGACACAGGAATACTTCTGTAGTTACTTGGAGCGTTTTCTCATACTTTGTTTATTCTTGTAACAGGTATTTTATCGAGAAAGGCTCAATGGGTATTATGGAGTTTCGGTGTTCATCATATCCAACTACCTGTCTTCATTCCCGTTCTTGGCTGCAATTACTCTCTCTACTGGGACTATCACTTACTATTTAGTGAAATTTCGGACGGAATTTTCTCATTATGTCTTCTTCAGTCTCAATATATTTCTCTGCATTTCTGTGGTAGAGAGCCTCATGATGGTGGTAGCTTCTCTGGTTCCCAACTTCCTCATGGGCATCATAACAGGAGCTGGAATCATGGTAAGTAGATACATGAACTCAAATTTTGATCCTATTTTCCGTTTCTGTTTCCATCATCAAGTCTAAGCATCCTTTTCCAACTGAATGGTTGTGTATGCAGGGCATCCTGATGATGACTGCTGGTTTCTTCCGCTTACTGCCGGATCTTCCCAAGCCATTCTGGCGCTACCCGATTTCATTTCTCAGTTATGGCTCATGGTCAATTCAGGTAATTCCTTGTTTACCGTGTATTTGCAAAAGATTTCCACAAGGCACCATACCATCGTGGTCTGATATGTCATCTGATGTATAATCTGTTGAAATGATTTGACAGGGAGCCTATAAGAACGACTTCCTTGGCCTTGAGTTCGAGCCCATGCTCCCTAGCCAACCAAAATTGTCGGGCGAGTATGTGGTCACACATATATTTGGTATTCCATTGGAGCATTCCAAGTGGTGGGACTTGGCTGCTATTGTTGCTATTCTTGTAACGTACCGGGTTCTCTTTTTCTTAATTCTCAAGTTCAAGGAGAGTGCATCCCCATTGTTTCAGACACTCTATGCAAAGAGAACACTACACCATCTTGATAAGCGGCCTTCCTTCAGAAAAAATCCCCCATTCCCATCCAACAGGCACCAACCTCTTCACTCACTATCTTCTCAAGAAGGTCTCAACTCTCCACTCAATTAGAAGCAGCTTATAAGTAATACTGAGAGGTTTATATGCAACAATATATGCTTTGCCTCTATTGCAGTGTAATCTCTTCGAACATGCAGTTTATGTAATTAGTCACTTTGGCTTAGGAAAGTTCGTTTCGAACAAAATAGGAAGTTTCTGGTGGAGTTTTATTTGCAGAAACTGTTTATTAATCTTTTTTTTTTTTTAAATGTGATTGATATCATATAAGGAATAACACAATACATGGGATATTTATATGGAAAATGATGTTCGGACTCAATTAAGGATTAATTTTGTGGCCTCAGTCACATCTGGCAATCCATGTCACACCCATGTCATCATTCTTTACCACATTATATTTTACAATATATATTTGTTTTTGTCCAAATGAGTTCATTGAGCTCAATTCAAAGGATAAGATTTGGAAGACAATATATGGTCAGCCATTCCTAACTAGCCTCTCTCAAGGTCTAACACATTGATATAATATTTTCTTATTTTCTTTCACTACTTTGTCAACATTAAGACCCCGATTGGTTGTTAGGATGTCAAAATAGGAAAATAATTTATTTTCCTTTTCAAACCGATATGGAATTGAATAGCTTTTGGTATTTACATGTGGGTGTTTGAAACATTACTGGAAATTAAATTATGGAATTTATTTTTCATTCCTATTGTAGTGTTTGGTAAGTCATAAGAATAAAATATAAAATTTGTTTAAGAAAAACCAAAATTGGGAGAGAATTGAGTCGTCATTTCATTGATAATAGGGGCCTCTTTATATAGAGGATTACAAGTATAGAGATAGAGTTATACATGGAAACATAATCGTACATTGATTGGATATCTCCTAAGATTCTCCGAGAATATCTCTAATATAAACCATATTTCAACTAGAGCAAGTAACCTCGAGTTTGGGTCAGACACATATTATGGATTTACTCGAACACTCTTTCTTGTGTCGCCCAAACGTGGTGCTCATCTCGTTGCCTCATTTAAAAACCTTGCCGAGTAACAAAAACCCTGTGGGACAAAAATAACCTTGGTCAAAGGGGAAAAAGAGCACAACACACCATTCACGTTTTGAAACCATACATGTAGACATCTCCCCCTGATGACTACGGTCATGGGAGTTCGGATAATTTCAACAAACGATGCTACCAACATGTTTCTCGAAAGTGGAATTTAGGCAATGACTTGGTGAGCAAGTCTGTCACACTGTCCTCAGATCGAACCTAGTTCACTTTGATCTTGAGGAGAGTCTGTTGTCGCTGATTATCCTTAGAGTTGTCGCTTTTGATGTAGCCTTGCTTCATTTGTTCAAAATAAGCAGCATTATCCTAAATGCTCGTAGGCTCATCTGTGGTAGACTTCAAACCACAATTTTTCGAACATGCATAATTATGGATCCAATCCATACACATTCACGAACCACTTCGTGAAGAGCAATGATCTTTGCATTATTCGAAGATATAGCGACTAGGGTCTGTTCTGTAGACCTCCAAGATATCATTATTTTTACCCATGGTGACACTTAACCAGTTTGGGAATGACCTTTGTGTGGGTTAGAGAGATACCCAATATCAGCAAAACCTTTCCAAAACATTTATCATTTTAGGATGGGGATAGTGAACGCAGGCCAGTGTTGGCGGCCTTCCTGGTGTGTGATGGGTCCGAATCCATCATCTCTCTATAGGGATAGAACAAGCCATATCAATTGTATATCTTATGTACAGAAAGATATCTTTTACACCAATCCAATGGCGACTCGTTGGTGCAAAGCTATACCTTAGCTAACAAGTTCACTGCAAATGAGGTATCCGATCTTGTGCATTGAGCTAAGTACAATAATGCGCCTATTGTACTGAAGCAAGGTACTTCTGCCCCTAGCGTATCTTCGTCATTATCCTTCAGACGAAGAGGATCCATTTCAGGATCAAGACTACGGACGATCATGGGGGTGCTTGAAGGGTTGACCTTGTCAAAATACCAAAGCATCTATCAACACGATGCTCAAGTTCCAAACCGAGACATAATCGTGTTCACCCAAAATCCTTCATCTCAAACTCGGATTTCAAGTGTTCAGCGGTTTCCCTTAACTTTTTAAGGGCTTCTAATGAAGATCATGTCCAACATGAACTGCGATAGAATCCGAAACTTGTTATGGAAACGAGCGAGCATATCCCTTCCCAATCAAGTAGTCACTTTAGTGAGTGTTTCAATCTTATTGCAAATGAGCTCCGTGGTCTAGAGCCACTTGACTTGGGTAAATGAAGTTCACCATGAACCTTCATGTATATTCCGTATCTAGATCCCCATAGAGATACGTAGTGACCACATTCGTAAGCTACATGATCAGTTATTTGGAAACTACCAAACTGACAGGGTAGTGGAGTGCAATGACATCCATTATGAGAGAATATATCTCATCATAGTCGATTCCAGGGCGTTTTGAGAGAAGCCTTACGCCATAAGGCAAGATTGTCATCTCGTTTTCCCATCACGCTTTCTAACGAAGACCCATTAGTCAATAGGTTTTATGTTAGGAGGTGTTGGCATCACTGGCTCAAAAACCTACCTCTTCGTTAGAGAATCCAACTTAACCTGGATCGCATCTTTCCATTTAGGCCAGATTTCTCTACGTTGGCATTCATTCATCAACGGAGAGTGGTTCGATATCATCGGACTCAACAAACTCATGCGGAACTACATCATCCATTATGATGGAGTTTCTATCCCACATCTCATGTACACTAGTGTAATTTTCATAGAGCTCTATATTCTCAGGAATAGGTTCTGACGTTGAGGCGTTCCCCAACGATAACCATAATCCGAAAGATTCTCATGAGATTGATTTTGAGTCTTGATGATCAGAGGATTGGAATGTGCCGAAGAATCCTTCGAACCCACAGGCCTCCCACGTATCCTAGCTGGGGTCATGGCCTGTAACGCCAGAGTGCCACTCTCTTTGGCATTGGCGTCATGCCTACCTTCGTGTAGGGTGACGCTACGTCCTCTCGTAGGGATGTACTTCCTTGCAGGCATATTTGCAGCAGATGTGTGATCTCGTCAATTTAGTAGGGATCGAGATGAGACATAGTGGGGATAGACCATGACAATTCCTGTCTGAGACATAGTGGAGACAGACCACGACAATTCTTGTCGTTCCTGCTGAACATCTGTGTTCTTATCTCCCCCTAAAGACGGAAAGACTGTCTCATCAAAGTGATAGCCGCAAATCTAGCGGTAAGGAGATCGCCTTGCAAGGGCATTAAGTGGTGGATGATTGTTGAAGTCTCAAATCCAACTGAGTTGCCCATTCGTCTGTAAGGACACATCATAGAGCGGTGTGGCAGTGCAATTGGCACATAAATGGCACACTCAAATATGCAAAAGTACGATATTTGTACCCAGTCACTAGCTGTAACGCAGAGGTAGATTGAGTGGCAGTGGGTCGTAGACGAATTAGCATAGCTGCATGCGATATTGCATCACCCCAAGCGGATATAAGGAGCTTGGTAAGCATTACCAATGTCCGGACTACCATCGTAGTCGTTTCCGCGAGACCATTTGGGTGTGTTCATGGGAATATAATGTCCAACATCAGTCCCAATGCAATAACCATCGAAAGTCTTCAATGTAAACTTTCTAGCGTCGTCAAGTCCAATTGACAGAATATGATGATCCGGGAAGTGAGCCCGTTGTTGTATGATATGTACTAGGAGTGTAGCATAAGCAGCATTACAAGTGGACAATGGCATAACACATGACCAGTGTGTTTGCGTGTCAATCAACATCATGAGATATTTAAATGTCCGCAAGTTGGTTGAACTAGTTCACAGAATCCCCACAGATTTTATGTAAGAACATAATGAGTATTTTTATATCCTTTGCATAGGACGGTCTCAATCTAATTTACCTAAGGAACGAGCTTTGTAAAACTAGCAAAAGGCTTTAGAAGAAACCAATGAGGATTTTGGTTGGGGTGAGCGTCTGAAACGCTATTTGAAGTAAGTTGGTGATTGCAACATCACCTGGGGCGCCATCACCATGATGGACGCCATCCATGGCGTCATGGATAGGGACTGTGCCAGCCCTAGGCTGGTGGTGGACGGAGGAGGTGCCCTAGGCAGCAGCGTCGGTCACACTTAGTTCAGGAATCAACTTTTGATTCATACTTCATTTTGCTCGAGAAAGGATGTCCATGTGAATTCTTTAGTAGACGGATCATCATATCATGACCAGGATGACCTATTCTGTCGTGACAAAGCCAATATGTGTCTAAATCCAAGAGATCTTCTCTCATAACTTCATTGGATTTAATAGCATGAATAGTGTCATAGAGTCCACTAGAGAGACACATAAACTTCTCTAAGATGCGCCTTTGTTCGCAATCGTTAGAGGTATTGCAAATGAACTCATTTCCGTTTCCCTAGGAGCGTAGAGAGTTTCTATGATAGTAATCAAGGTGTCATTTGGCAGGGGGAACTTGGGCTATTCCATGTCCTTGAATTAATACTGATGACCCAGCCATCGTAGTCACAAAGTAATATGCTCAGAATAAAAATTGAGTCATAATGAAAAGAACTCAAAGTTTTATCCATAAGCCAACGGAGTACATCATTGTCTCTTTGTGATGCCCCAGAAATTCGTAATTATTTCCGAGGAATTTCTGGAATCTAATTTATGATTATTGGACGGTTTTGTGGCTCGTTGATGGAGCGGAAGTGTTTCGGGCGAATAATAATTCAGGAAGCATCATTAGGGGGGCGCAAAGGTTGACTTTTTATTCGTTGGGATTCTCCGAAAACTTCCTTCAAGAAAGTTGTAGAGCGCGTCGATACGAGTTCGTGGACATGTGGAACGCGAAAATTGGAGTTTGTATGAAAACGTTATGGCCATTGGAAGAAGTTTCCATTTTGGTATAAATAAGGAATTTCCGAAAATCATTTCATAATTCATATTTCCATTTCTGGAAGGTTCCTTCTCTCCGTTCTCTCTCCTCACCCAGCGCGACCCGACCCAGACCCGGGTGATCCGACCCGAGTTTTCCAGCTTTTTCCGACGTTCATCGGCGACGAGACCAACGCAGATGTGGTCGCCGAAGTCTCGCCGTCCTCCCTTTGGTGCTCGAAAGTGACGGAAACAACCGGAAAGTGGAGATCGGAGCAGCTACAATCGACGCGATCGGGACCCGGTCGGAAGTACACTTTTCCGGCAACGTCTCGGCCGATCCTTCGTGGTTTTGGAATCTCCTCCTCCTCTTGATCATCCCTATATCCGCCTTGAGGGACGATTTTGTGTGTGGAATGAAAGATCAAGGTTTGAGAATCAGCGGTGCACAACTAATCTGGGGCTTAATTAGACTGCAGCGATTGACCGATCTTGCAAGCTTGATCTAGTACGATCTAGGCCGAACCAGACTTAGCTTCAGGTATGAAAGTTGCTCTACTCTTCGTGATGAACATTTCTGGATCGCTTGATTGTTGTGGTTTTGAGTTTTGGGCTTTTGGCAGGTGGTGGTTGTGGTGGTTGCACCGCCGACTGTGGTGGCGTTATGGTGGCCTTCCGGCCATGGAATGGTTAGTTTCTGGTATTGTATATCATCTACTCGTCGATACGAGCGTTTTGATATATAATACGAAATTTTTGGGGATCGTATGCATATATTGTGATTTTTACGGTTTCAGACCGTTTGATGCTTCGATCCATGAGGATCCAAGCGTCCGATCGACTTGTGGTTTGGACATATCGATCGTAGAAGTATTCCAGAGACATTGGGTGGTCTCAAAAGTGGTTTCGCCTCGATTGGGGTAGCGTTGGGGATTTTAGTTCAAAACATGGGTTTCAGACTTAAATCTTTTGTGAATTGTTACTAAGTGGAAACCGATTGTAATTAGGTACTTGACGAAGTATTCGTGGATGATCGTTTTGTGGGTTGCCTACTTTGTTATGTATTGAAGATGCAGCGGGAGATTCGAGGTGAGTAATCTCACAAGGTTCATTTACGAACGGAGTTACCATTATTGTTTTGGCGTTATTTATTTAACTGCAAACTATAGTTGGTATTAGTAGGCATTCCTGAGCGAATGACTACGTATATGTATATATATATATATATATATATAGATTTTTTTTTTTTACGTGAAATATATATATTCTTGTGAGTGATGTGCGATGAATAATATGTCCGATGATGTTCATATTATTGTTAAATGTGACTTTTCAGGAAACAATATTGTGGAAAAAGATGTTTTCTATTGTTTGAAAAGTATTGAGCTTGATGTTACATTTTTGAGTTAAGCGTGACTCATTTTAAATGTGTTGGTCCTTGTACCAAGGGTCACAGATGGTGAGCAGGGATTGGGAAAGCCGAAACTAGATGTTTGTAACGTTTCTAGGTCGGGTGTGACCTACTTAACGGTTGATTCTAAGACCAGACGGGGTCTGAAGATCAGATGTCACAGATGGTGACAGGTCGCAGATGGTGACCGAGGCAAGGAATTGGGGAATCACGCCTTTGGCCGGACGAGTCGCTACGTTCAGTTATAGCTCTAGTCTGTTGTCATTGTACATCATGGGGGTTAGCGGGGAGCTATCTGATGCTCATGAGTTCGTGTTTTAAAAGGGATTTTTAGGGATTCTTTCTTTTAAATGTCCGGGGAGGACTTGTGTATCATATTTAATTGTCTGAGTTTCAATTATTATGATTTTGTCACGGTGTGACTTTTGTTGTGATTTTGGGAATTACATATTGAATTGTCAGAGTTTCAATTCATATGATCTTGTCATAGATGGTGACAGGTCGCAGATGGTGACCAAGGTAGGAATGGGTAATCACGTCCTTGGACGGACGAGTAGTTACAATTTCAGTCAGAGTTCTAGTCTGTCTGCCATTATAGCTTATGGGGGTAACAGTCGAGGTTGCTGGAGACTCATAAGTATGTAGTTTAAAGGAGAGTTCCGAGAGTATTCTTCTTTGATTATCTAGACGAGACTTGAATTGCTTCTTGATGGTTAAGTTAGCAAATAGAACATTGTTACAGCGGTGACTTATGTTGTCCTTTCGGTGGAAAGGATATGGAAGGTTAGAAGGAATCATGGTTGCATGTTTTTCTTAAGTTGAAGGAATCAGTAATCTCCTTAACTAAGTTATATGCAGGGATTACTGCCTTTTGAATTGTTTGCTTTAATGTAAGTTCCTGAACTAAACTCTATGCAAGGATTTATATGATTTCTATGTTTGTTTTTAATGTGATCTCCTGTGTGAGCCCCCGAAAATTTTATTTAATTTGTAGAAGGTAATTTTTCGCCAATACGATTTTTCGCAAGGTGATTTAAGTGAAGGAATTAACTTTGGAGATTAATTTGGTGTCGAGACCACCAATTGGGCCGACAATTTAGGTTTGGGCCAAAGTTCTTCCATTCGGGCCTAGGGCGAAGTTGCGAAATAAATTAGGAGGTTTCCGACGAAAAACGAGAAAAAGAAAAGTTACGAGCCCAAAACCCGAAAGGAATCAGCTAGGAGAATTGTGTAGTTCGTCGAAGGGGCAAATTTGACATTTCTCATACGTGAGTATAAATAGAAATCTAGGAAACCCTAAAATCTCATTCTCTTCCTCTCTCCCCTCTCGGCCGCATCACTCTCTCTCCCCCGTTCTCTCTCTCTTTCTCGTCCTCCCACTGTAGCACCGGAAAACTCCCTCTCCGGCCACCACCTCGCAAAACCGTCCCCACAAATCGATCAAGCACCCAAATCCGACCCAAGCCCGACCTCTCTTTCTCATCTTCGCTCTCTGCCTTCGCCGGAGACTCCAGCTCCGGCCACCACCTCAACACATCTCCTCCACCAGTCGACGCGGCACCAGAAACCCGACCAAAACTGGAGCCTCACCGTCGACATGCATCACCTCCAACCTCCGCACTGGGTTTCTCGAAGCAGCAACACCACTGTTCGTCGGCTTTCCTTGATTTCCGTCCATAATCTCGCCACTTCGACACCACCATCCGTCTCAGCAAGCAACAAGGAGCAAAACGCAGAAGTTCCGCCACCCACCAAAGTCGGAAAACCGCCGTACGAGCTCGCCGGAACTCGTAGCTAGCTCTGCATGCCCTCGTTCTCCAACCTCCAGTCCAAATCGAGCTGGACTACCTCCCTAGATGTGATCAGCACCTCACTACCCACCTGTTCCCGAGACGCTGACTTCCGATGCCAATTAGGGCCACCGTACGCGCTACACGCGCCGCCGCTGGCGCGTCAACCACCGTAGCTCCGCCGCTCGCGACCGCTGGATCGTCTCTGTTAGGTAATTTACGTTATCCTAGTCTGGGTTGAAGCCTCCAACTCGATTTAGATTAAACCCCTAATTTCTGTTGCTCATATTGGATTGTGTGAGGTTTGGAGAGTCTGCGTTTTTGGGTTTGAAGAGGACAGCCTGGAGTTGAGGTTTCGATTGAGTGACCCTTGAAGAAGAAATGGTAAGGACACTCTGCAGTTCCTGTTTTGGATACGAAAGTTGGTGATGGTTGACTGTTGATTTTGTTCTACCTGTTAGGGGTTCGAGTGGGTGATGGTGTTTTGGTGCAGCCATGTTAAATCGACTTCCAGTTTTGGACAGAAGAATTGGTAAGGGTCTGGGTCTCTAGTTACCGAGTACTGTTGGTGTGGTGATGTTCAAATGGTTGTAACTGTGGCTTATCGATTGAAAGCATTGAGTTTGAATTGTTGTAGATTAAATGGTTGGAACCCGGTAAATTGCTTGATTGGTTAATGCCTCTTAAAGTTATCATTTACAATAAAGTATACTGTGGACAAGCTTGAAATGAATAAATGTGTGGAGAAGATTAGGGTTGTTAGTTAAAACGATGACGGAGTTTAAATTGTCATATTGTACAGTAAGTGGTTGTTGAAAAAGAAAATGAGGAACTTGAGTAATTATCAATGTTGAGTGGGCTTCGGAAATGAAAATGGTGGATTTTGCTTGATTGAGTTAAATTAGGGTATTGGATTAAAGTTCATGAAACAATTCACAAATGGAAGTACTCAAGTGGTATCATATCTCGGAATGAACATGTAAGCTAAATCATTCGAGAATGGTAAATAACCCCTTGTTTTCTTAAAGTAAAATGCTAAATAAAGGAAAGTGAAAGTGCCAAGTATAATCGCCATATCACGAATAATTCAAATGCTATATCGATCATTTGGATTATTCGGGAATGGTAAGTGTATTTGTTGCTTAAGAAAGGAATGCTAGACAAAGGTACCACCTATTTAATCCGAAGCATATTATACAAAGAAGCATGATCACCATATCCCAAACGGTTCAAATGCAATATCATTTGGATTATTTGGGAATGGATAGTAGATTTTTATGTTAAAGGTTAATTTAGTGGACTTTAAGGAAATTAAGTGAATGCCTTAGGTGCTCGATTGATTAAGTTAATGACGTCAAGTTACTTATTGGTTTACTTTTATTATAAAGGACTCGTGCGTGTGCCTTTGGAAGTGGACAAAGTGTCGAAAGTCGAGAACGAACCTAATTGTGGATGGGCACTCCAATTCCAGGTAGGGTGAGCTGTCCCTTCCTTGTTAGAGGTTTTCGATATATGTGGAATGCTATACTAAGATAGTATGTTGCCTGCAAGTGCGTTTTTGATTGTTCATTAGTCGATGCCTAGTGATACATGTGTTTTCAGAACTGATAATTGCTAATTGCGAAAACCGAGGCTAGACTTGCATGTTGAGATACCGTACCCTTGTATGTTTATACTTGTGACTTGAAAGTGAATGGGACCTAGACGCGTAGATTCCTAGGAATCCCACGGTGTCGATAACCGTGAACCTCTGGAGGGGGCCGTGCTCCTATGTTTGTCGAGGAAGAGTGAGTACAGACAGTGAACCAGTCATAAGAGACTCAGGGCTAGGAAATGGACACTTTCGCTACTTGTAGTCGGAAGTACTATAGAGTAGTTGGCCGGTTCTCGAAGGATGACGAACCGAGTCGGTCACCGTTGTGTTTGAGTTTAGCCGGCAGGTAAGTATCTCGGAGCTCCAAATTGTGTGAAGCATACTGCATGTGCTTTATAAAAGAAATAAATGTTTGTGGTTGCCTCTTATTAAAAGTATTTTTTGAGAAACGTGCACAATATTATGTAGTAAATATTTTCAAGTATATTATTATTTTCAAACCTAGCATGGTTGGTCGGCCCCTATTGGGCATGCGAGGACGAAAGCTCACCCCTACTATAGTGTGCAGGTTTCGAGCATGTGGTCGGGAAGCGTACAGGGGAGGCACATGGCCCGGCTTGGCGCATTTCTCTTTAGTTTTATCAAAAGGAAGGTTTTGGTCCCTTATCGGATTTTGAAGTAACTTATTTGTTTACTTTCTTACTAATTTATTTATTTATTTATTTATTTCCTACTCGCTTACCAAAAATTTCGAGAGACCCGTAACCCTGGGGCGCGTCTCTCATACTTGTTTTCACTTCGTGATTTGTTATTTTCCAAATTGGACTCCGATTGTAAGCCCAAATCTTTTAGCTCACTTTAAAATTCCACTTGCGAAAATATGTTGTTCGGTTGCTAGATTGTTTTGTGACTTTTGTCCATGAAAGTGTTTTGTAAACCAACAACCTAGACTCAAAAGGCCTTGCGGTTTCGGGTTGATGAGCTATCGAGATGTCATTCGTGACATGTCGATTCCTCATTGGCTCGGAGTCGCGGCGCTGTGGGACCCCCCTCTCGGGTCACCCCATCCTGAACTAAGTTTCCATGCAGGGATTACTGATTTTACTTAATTCAATTGTAAGAGCGGTTGTGGTTTGAGACTTATAGTGAGTTGTGAATGAGTTGTGAGGTCATCATTGTGACAAACGCTTTATGTTGAGGGGAAGTGAGTGTGATTTGTCATTGAGATCATATGAACTTGATGTTTGGTTGTGTTGTGGAATTAAATATTGTTGCTTTTTCATCTCACGAATTGAGAAATTATAAGCATGCGTGATGTGAGTCACTTTATTTGAGTTTACTCATCAAGCTTAAAAAGCTTACTGGGTTTGTTTTGTTCAATCCCGGTGCACTATTCTATGGTGTAGGGTTTATTGTGCAGGTTAGAATATCGAGTGATCATTATCAAAGCTGAGGTGTACGTTCGATAGCGTGGACGTGGAAGGGTGCTCTTAGTTTTAAGTCTTCCGCTGTGTAGTGAGTTGTGGTGGGTGTGTTTACTTATTGAATTGTCATTCAGTTTAATTTGTAAACTATCTGTAATGTAATATGTGACTCTAAAGAATGAGTCGGTATTGACATTGTGAGCTCAGTTTGTTTAGTTACTTAATTTAATTGAAAAAATTTCTATGTGTGTTTTCGTGTGTTTGTTCTCGCGTTTCGGATTTGAATTTCTTTATTCAAAATTCGGGGCGTGACATGAAAAATGACTATACTTGAAGAAGATTCTATATAGGCTTTCCCCTTACCTGATACTTCACCCCCTAATGCTGAAATCTCTGGTCAAGAAGCTCCAACTCAGGTATGTCCAGTATCTTCATATGGTAATCCAATAGAGTCTGTCTCTTCTACATATGTGTTACCTAATAGAACCACCCACAATCAACCAGCAAAAAGGTATGAACCTTCCATAACTGCTAATGCCAAATATCCAGTAGTTAACTTTGTGTCACACCATAGGTAATCCAAACCTTATGCATCATTTGTGAATCAAATATCCTTTGTATCTGTACCTAACAAAGTGCAGGAGGCTATGGGAGACCCAGAGTAGGCCAAGGCAATGGAGGAAGAAATGGAGGCATTAGAGAAGAATCACACTTGGGAACGAATTGTACCACTACCCCATGGAAAAAACCCGGTTGGATGTAGGTGGGTCTTCACTATGAAACATAATGCAGATGGCACAATAAGTAGGTATAAGGCAAGGTTGGTGGCTAAAGGATTTACTCAGACGTACGGGATTGACTATGATGAGACTTTTGCTCCAGTAGCCTAGATGAATACTGTTAGAGTGTTATTGTCACTGGCAGCAAACCTGAATTGGCCACTCCATCAGTTTGATGTTAAGAATGCTTTCCTTCATGGAGAGCTAACTAAAGAAGTTTACATGAACTTACCTCCTGGTTATATACCTGACATACCAGGTGATATTGTGTGTAGGTTGAAGAAGTCTCTTTATGGACTGAAATAGTAACCCCATGCATGGTTTGGCAGGTTTACTCAATCCATGAGACGCTTTGGATATAAGCAAAGCAATTCTGATCACACCTTGTTCTTGAAACACCAAAAGGGGAAGGTGACTGTGCTCATCATATATGTGGATGATATGGTGATTACAGGGAATGATCTAGCAGAAATTGAAAGCCTTGAGGAAAAGTTATCATCCGAATTTGAGATGAAGAATCTAGGTGACTTAAAGTATTTCTTGGGGATAGAGGTCGCCAGGGGGAGAGATGGTATCTTCTTATGTCAAAGAAAGTATGTGCTGGACCTCTTGGTATAAACAGGCATGTTAGATTGTTGCCCAATTGATACTCCAATTGAGCAAAACCACAAACTGGCAAAATAACCTGATCAAGTTCCAACTGACAGACCTCAGTACCAAAGGTTAGTGGGATGTCTGATTTACTTATCACATACTAGACCTGATGTAGCATATGCAGTTAGTGTTATGAGTCAGTTTATGCACAATCCAAGTGAAAGACACATGGATGCTGTAGTGAGGATCTTGAGGTATTTGAAGTCTGCACTAGGAAAAGGTTTAATGTTCTCAAAACGTCAACACCTTGATGTTAGTGGGTATACAGATGCTGATTGGGCTGGTTGTATCACAGACCGGAAGTCTAAATCTGGCTACTTTACATTTGTGGGAGGAAACCTTGTTACCTGGAGGAGCAAGAAACATAAGGTTGTTGCAAGGTCAAGTGCTGAAACTGAATATCGAGGTATGGCACATGGAGTGTGTGAACTCTTGTGGTTACATAATCTTCTCCGAGATTTGGGTTTTAAGCCTAAGTCAGCTATGCAGCTGTATTGTGACAACAAAGTTGCAATTGAAATTTCTCAGAATCCTGTGCAACATGATCGAACGAAGCATGTGGAAGTTGATCGACACTTCATTAAGGAAAAGCTGGATGCAAAGTTGATTACCTTTCCTTTTGTTCCCACTGAGGAACAATTAGCAGATATACTCACCAAAGCTGTATCTAGCAAGTTGTTCTATGACTCACTAGGCAAGTTGGGTCTTCGAGATGTTTATGCCCCAACTTGAGGGGGAGTGTTGACGTGTGAGTGATTATGTTGACACGTCAGTCATTATTAGTTGAAGCGTGAGTCATTTAGAGAATATGTGTATTCAATAGTTTCCTTATAGGAATTAGTTTCCTATACTAGATCGTACTAATGTGTAGTACAATAGGGTTGTATATATCCCTTACACAATTGTGAATAATATTGAAGAATTCTCACTCACAAATATTTTCTCTTTTTCCATCTCAATATTTGACTGAACCTGATTTAATATTTTGAGATTATGACAGTTGATCCAGAAAATCAATTTAATGGGTTGATGCATTAGATTTTCCCGTCAAGAGTGTGGAGCTAGGGAAAATGAATGGAGTGGTGTAGTGCAAAACCGTTCAACCACATTAGAACTTCACATGCCACTACCATATTTGTCGTGGTGTGATGAATTCGGTGAAAAAATAACTTTGCATGTTTAAGGTCTCCAGCCTTGGAGTTTGCATATAAATCAATGAGCCTGCTCAATGGTATGACATTGTTAAGACTGAGGTAGTGACCACTGGCCCATGTAATCGTTTCAATTTAGTCACGGTTTTTCATTTTTCAAGTAGAGAGAGAATGGTATTGTGGTGCTTCATAAATCGGAAACGTTTGAGGCAATCGGAGCAAGAATTGTTGTAATTTTAGAGACTCATTTGCCCTTCAGTATTTTCTTGCATGTACAATCAGTTTCTAGATTTAGGTATGTCTACATCACAAACCGGCAAAGAAGGAGAAAATTTTTACCTTTTGTTTGAGACGAATAACATGTGGTCAAAGTAAGTAAACGGTTGACCTTCACAATCCATTAAGGTGCAAATTTGGCAGGTCTAGTCTTAATATCCCCAGAATATACTATTGATTTTGATTCCAAAGTGAGATTGCAACAACGGATAGCATGGAGATTGTTTTTTTTAACGAGAATTGTAAGAACGCCTGCCCACAAAATGTAACCCTATGAAATGTGGTGAAAAACGGAAATGCATATTACCTTTTGTTGAAAAAAAATTGTTTGGTCACATGATATTTCTCACTTTGTTTTAATAATAGGATTAATTTCAGTTTATCCCCCTGAGGTTTGGGGGTGTCATCATTTCACCCCATCTACTCTCAATTTTAAATTTTTACCCTCAAAACTTTTCAATTTTAGTCTTCCATGTCCAATGTCTCATTCTCCATCCAATTTGGACGTTAAGTCTGACAAAGGAGCCCATTTTAGGGGTTAAAATTTTCATTTCAATAAAGAAAAAAAACACCACGACAAAAAAAAAATTAATCTTCTTCTTCTTCTTCAGTTCTTCCTCCTCTGATCTTCCTCCCCAAGGGCTTGCGACGGCGATTCTTCCGGTTTTTGTGACTCCATGAGCTTGACTAATAACCGTATATAGATTGATAGACTCGCAAGAAAACAAATAAATCTCAAAACCCTATTTCTTCTTCTTCCCCAAACCCCACATACCCACCACCACCCCATCTTCTCCCCATTTCTTCATGCACCCCCAAAATTCCAAAAACCCAGTTCGCCTATCCCACCAAAACCCAAAAATGGTGCATTTCATCACATGACGGACTACCGGATACCTCCCACCATAAATCTTTGGACAGACGACAATACGTCTCTCATGGAAGCCTTCATAAGCAACTCCGATCTCACCTCCTTCTAGGCCACCCAGCCGACCCAACCAGCAACCTAACCCGCACATCCCCTCCACCAGCCTTAATCTTCCGCGTCCACGACTGACTATCCTCGCCCTCCGGCTACGCAATCACTGGGATTTGGAGAAACTGATATTTGCTAGAGGATTGAGTTACTCTGCTTTATGAACTCGGTCAATTGAATTAGGAACAAGGTTGAAGATGACATGACTCGAGCGCAGGGTTCTAATGGCGCCAACCGAGTGGGTCTGCATCGCCGGAGTCTTGGATCAAATGGATTCGATCAAGATAGAAATGCCACCACATTTGTCGGATTTGAGGAAGCGAGCAATACGGCCGACGAGGAATTAGAGGCCAGCTTTGGTGTTGCGGGAGGTGGCCTTCTTGGCGACTCCGGAGCCAAGCGATTTGGGTTTGTGCGAGCTTAGAGAGAGAAGAGAAGATGGTGGGTAGGTATGGGTTTATGGAGGCTAGCAGAAAACTTGGATTTGAGGGAGGCAGTGATTTTGGTAGCCAGAGATCGAAGAAGAAGAAGATCAGGTCGAACAAGAAGAAGAAGATCAGGTCGAACAAGAAGAAGATTTGGTTGATCTTTGTTGTGGTGTTTTTTTTCCCTGAAATGACAATTTTAGCCCCTAAAGTGGGCCCCTTTGTCAGACTTAACATCCAAATTGGACGGAGAATGAGACATTGGACACGGAAGACTAAAATTAGAAAGTTTGGGAGGTAAAAATTAAAAATTAAAAATAGAGGGGATGAAACGATGACACCCCTAAACCTTAGGGGGGTAAACTGAAATTAATCCTTAATAATATTATAGACAGGAGTTCTGGCTTTCTTTTTACTATTTAGTTGGAATGGAGATTATGATTTTGATTTTGTTTCACCGTTGGGTTTACAATTTATTCTTTAATGAGATACCTTTATTTACTCATATACATATACAATTGTAATGGAGGGCATGCAAGATGAAATTTGGAGCATGAGCAAACCAATTAATACCAACTAATATGAGCATTCAATTATTCAAATCAAAACTATGGCTAGCAAACCTTTGAGATATATATGGCTTGTATTTTAGAACGGCACATATATAACGTACTAAAATTTGTGCCCAACATCAATAGCCAAGCATTCTAAGGCGGAACAAATGATCTTCATTACAACGATTAACTCCACTTAGTTGTTAAGCCTAAATACTTCACAATCAAACAACTTTAAATCAAAGGATAGATGAGCTTCTAAGGGCCAATGCACTCAATTATGGTACCTGTTTATACTAGGCATATCACATGCATTGCCACCTAAAGGTACACACCGTCGACTAGCTAAGAACCCCCAGACGACCAACCGAAGCGGCCATCAGGTATAACACCCAGTGGCCATGCCGACTGGAGCCACCCATAGTAGCCGGCAAGGCATGGTCAAACAGTCACTCATACCTTGAGGAAGACTTGCAAACTGTGCCACAGTGGACATCAGGGAAACCAAACTCCCAAATCTCACTACAAAAGGGCTCAAATACTTCCAAATCAGGTAAGTCCAAAACTCTACCTTTCTATGCCGTTACTTTGTCTATATATCACATCAGTATTGACTTAGGCATCGAGGGGTTTGAGACCGGCACCCCCTCCCCCCGGGTCTCCATCCTAACCTATCTCTTTTGTGGACATGATTGCGGAGCTGGATATCGATGATTCTATTAGTCTAAATAACCAACGGGACTACATGGAAACATTTGGTGCTAGAAGAAGGAGTGGATTTTGAAGAAACTCAGCAAGAAGGATATTTTGTAATATAGAGCTCATATAATCAAGACATTTGCAGAACATAAACACAATTGGATCTATGCAAATTTAGAGTTTTAGAAATTGTTTAGGGCTTAGGATGCAAGTCACTAGCTAGGTCACTGCCCAATTGTAAACTCTAGCCTACTAAATCAATCAGCTTTTTGTATATTTGTATTTTTTTTTTGTAATCAATGGTTGATTGTATTAGAAGATCCAAATGATCAAACCAAATACAAGAGGTATAAGACCCCAGCAAAAGAGGCACATAAGCCTAGAGGCACATAGGCCCAGCAAATGAGGCACAAAGTCCCAACAAACATGTAATAAAACCTACGATGGGTCTAACCTAGATACAAGACAAAAGCCCAAAGAAAAAACTAGCAAACCCTAGCCACATATCAAACTGCCATCAAGGGATCTGCAGCCACAAAATCCCACCACCAAATTAGAGCCATTTCTTGAACAGAAGCAACCATCGTAGAGCCATATCGCACCACCTCCTCCACTGATTGGAACACACATAGGGCTCAAGAACGCCCAAGAGAAAAGTAACCATAGAGGGCGTGATTGCTAAGACAATCTGAACAACCTCTTTAAAGTGGACAAAAATCCGCCAACGGGCGAAAGATTGCCTAGATGTGATGGAGAAGTAAGTAGATCTGGAAGCCACGACAGTCAAATTCATCCAAAAAAAGAATGAACAAAACTTAGCTAGATAAAGAAGAATCTAGTGGCTTGAGAGGAAATTTAGTTTGTGGAGATGAAGAATGAGGAAACGTGGAATGGAGAGAAGGTGAAACTGGTGATGAACAGAGAACTCTAAATTTGTATGGTGTCACTTTTATGTTTAGTTTTCCTTAATGAAACATTACTTTTATAGATCTTTTGCAGCAATTTAAGTTTCAGGTATCTTCTGAATTCACCAAGTTACTATCACTGGCCATGCCATATTGCATGTCACCGGCCAAGTCATTGGATTCAAGGGTAGAATTGAAATAAAAAATGTCATTAAGTGGATTAATTTAACATAAAGTCATAGACTTATGGACTGTTCTAACATAATGAATAACTTTGACCTGATTTATCATTTACTAACCTAAGATGGAGTTTTTATTTATTTATCATTTTGTCTAGTTTGTTTGCAAATTATATGAGTGAAGTTATTTGAGGAACTTGAGCGAGATTTAGTGAGTAAATTTAGTATTTGAAAATAGGTGTAAAAAGCATAGAAGATCAAGTGAGTAAATTAATTTAGTGGTTCTAATAGAAAAACTCTTTTAATAATCACTTGGATATAGAATCAGATCGAGTTAAGATATCAGACAAATTGCAATCTCGTAGTGATTTCATCCTTGTATTCATTCGGGGGACGGATCCACTTAGGGGCAGAACTATGTTCAGGTCCGGCGGGGTCCGGACCCCCCTCAAGTTTTTGACAGATTGCCTCAATACCAAGCGTTGCACTGATAAAGCTTTATAAAATTATTTTATCCCTTTCCCTTCCTCCCCCAAACCCAATCCCACACTACCACGTGCCACTTGCTAGGTAAGAGAAAGAAAACAATAACAGAAAGTATGTCCCCCTGATTACTATTCTATATATAATATTTTTTTGAATTGAAATTGGTTAACTAAAAATAATTAACAATTGGTTAGATTAATAAAACGAAATATATAATATGCAATAGATGTTAGGGTTTTAAATTGTTTTGAATGAGAAGTTTTCTGTCAATTTTGTGCCTCTACTTTTTATTTCGAGTCTGCGACTACAATGGTGTGGAACTAAATTTTCAAAAATTCATTCTCGATTAAACAGATATGATTTTATAAGATTTTATAGATTTAGCCTTCTAAAGCATTCAATTCTTTGTTTATGAGTACCGTGATGAAAAATAATCTACAAAAATGCTACATTTAACGTATGGTTAACTAAAATAAATAATTAAAATTATAAATCTAATTCTCTATTGTCAGACTCGGACCCCCCTCCCCAAAATAAAATTCCTAGTTCCGCCACTGGATCCACTGCCAATATAGTAAACATGATATTACCTAGCAGTTGAATTGGCTATGATGTATCTACGAAGGCAGACAAGATATTCGACGAAATGTCTGAAATGAACTTCTATGAGAACAATTGATCAAACAAATCAAAATAGAGTTGGAACTTGGAACTACACTCATCAGGAAGAAAGATGTCTGAAACTGGAAGCTGTGGATGCATCAATGGAGGATTTACCTTCCTTGTGGTGGAGTACTTGGTGCGAGTATGTAGAAAAAGGTTTTGACTTTGGAAAAGCAAAGCAAAGAGACTTGTCTGCATGTCTATATTTTCCCTGGTGGTTAGTGCAATAACACATCATTGAACCAAAAAGTAATCAGAATTAGGTATGAAAATAGTTTTTCACTCATTTAGGTAACGTCACCTGATTTGTAAATAGTTATTAATTAATAGCCTATTCCTTATCAAAAAAAAAAAATTACTAGCCTATTGCAGGCTTTGACAAATGAGCAGAAGAGGTTATGCTATAGAGGTCATTGAGTTCCAAGAATCTACATCTCTTCTATATGTGTGAGCCCCCACAACCATCTCTCTCTCTGTCTCTCTCTCTCTCTATCTTCTATGTGGAGGCTGTGTTTCCAAAATTGGTAGTTAGTAGTCGTTTGTGTAGTTATTTGCTATGAGCCTTTTCATATATGGTCCATATGCGCCACCACAAAAGATTCAAACCAACCAAACTTGTCCTTGGCACCAACCACATATATATATAGATGTATCTTAGTTTTCAAGTCTTTCTTTGATTCTGTGTTCATGTATCTTGAACTTCTTTCTCTTTCCTTCACTCAAATTAAGGCTCTCAGCCACCCCACCCCACCCCACCATGTCCATAATATTCCATCTGATATTTTTCATCTGGGTCCTTTTGACAGTCGAGTGTTTTGTGGGTCTTGGCTCTGCTTCTGCTTCATGGTGCCAAGACCACCACTATTTCCCACAACCCAGTAGACAATTTCAGCAGAAAACAGATAGGTTCTGGGAGTTCAAGGAGCAAACCAACAGCTGGGTTGAAGTTGAATTGCCTTATGATCTGGTGTCTTGTGTTAATGATAACTGTACTGTAGTGGCTTCAATTGGTCCAACCAACAAAAAAGAAGAAAAACCTGTAGAAACCCAATCTGAGGTTCCAAGATTGAGGGAGAGCTTGAAAAACAAAGTGGATGGCTATGACAAGGAGGATGCTTTGCCTCTGAGAAAGAGAGTTTCATTGACCAAAATGAATGATGCATCAATCTGGATCACTGGTCAAAGTGGGTCTATCTATGAGAGGTTTTGGAATGGGCTACAGTGGGTCATAGCCCCCCATGATTTACCAATATCTGGAGCTCATGCAATCTCTGTCTTCTTATTCAACCAGACAATTCTTGCTCTGTCTGAAGCAGGAATTCTCTATCAGGTACCAATAATGTAACCCAACTGATGCTCACATACGTGTTCAATACGATATACTCTTATTTTCCTGAATTCAATTCCAATATACCTTGTTATTGGTAATCTTCTTCCTGCTTGTTTACAAATTTTAATGAGGTAGGGAGGGGGATCAATCTTCAGACATGAACTGGTAAAACATTTGATCAAAAATCTTTTCAAGTAGTGCCTACAGTTGAAATGATTCTTTAAACTTTATCACAACAAACTATTTGATCCACTAGTTATGTCCTATGTCATAAGCAAACATAAAGATATATCATTCTTGTTAAAAAAATATGAGTCTTTTACGTCACAAACTCATGATGACAATCTTAAATCAACCTTTCACGCTTAAAAATATATATATATATATATATATATATATATATTTATACAAGTTTTTAAACTCTACTTTTCAGATGCAACTCAGTGAGAGCTCACAGCCTGTTTGGGTAGAGTTTGCACCTACACTCGGTCAAACCACAGATAAAGAAGGAGAACAAAGTTCTACGATCCTAATTAAGTCGGGGGTTGTTTCATATACTGCAGAGTGAGTATAATTTCACTTTTAGAGTGAAAATTTATACTAAGAAAGCATAATCGAATTCCTTCACCACAAAAGTTTAGAAAGTTGAGTATCTCCTAATAACTCCTTCGTTTCCTGCCAGGAGAGTATATTTCTGCACAAAAAACGGGACTCTGTTAGAACTTGGAGAACTTGAGCCTCTGAGGTGAGAACCACATATCCCAAGAACAAGCATCACACCAAATGCTGAGTCTTAAGTTTGAATTTTAGTCTCTATTTATTCTGTAGATGATGGGGAGACTCTAATTTCACTTGGACGTTTGTGCTATAAACATAGAACAGATGGGAAAATCATGGACAACCCCCTGGAGCAAATGTTGCAGCAATAGCCGATGCTGCTAGTATTAGAACAGATGTAATTTATACCATAAGGTAAGAAACTCTTACGATGTGTGCCTGCATATTTTCATTACTCAAAATATTGTAAAACTCAGTGAAGTCAATGAAACTTGATGTACCCTTCAATGATCGCTTCATGAGTTCCATAAATGCTGGAATGTTTTATTCCCATATTACAATTTACCAAATGCAGCATAATATGTAACTGTAAAATGCAGTTCTGCAGGTGATCTTTATGAATACGACAGGATGTCAAAACCATCTTGGAAGAAGCATATATGGAGAGAAGAAACAGCTCAAGATGCTTCCCTAATGCCACTAACCGGGAGTACATTACATGGCTTGAATGGAGACCATTCTATATCACTGTTTCTTCTAACAAAGGTGCTTCATTTTATAATATTTATCATTTTCTAAGTTTCAAGACAGATTCAGCTTTCATTAAAATGAAATAATAAGATAGATTTGAAGAATATGTATAGAAGGGAAAAGAATTCCAAGGTGAGTTTGCTCTATTGCTTTAACTAAAACTCCAATAACTATCTGGGAACGACTGATGATTCACGAGAATAAAATTAGTCATAACTATCAATTGGGTATTGAACCTCAGGATGATCAACTGTCATCTTTAATCTTGAATATCCAAAAGAATTTTTACCTTCAGATTGGACTACAATACATGCTCACACTATTCATTGAATAACAGTTATTTTCTATGTAGAAAAGCAGAAAATTTTCCTCAGTGCTGCTGTATGTTTAGTAGTTCTTAAAGATTTTACTTCAAGTCATCAAACCTAACCTATAAACCCAAATCTGGAAACCTTTACTAGTCTGGTGCCATTGTCTTCTTAATTTCTTTTAAAATTTGACACAACTCACAAAAATTTGCATATAAGCAGGGTGGTAAACTGGTGGAGAGACGATTACACCAAAGGAAGTGGAAATGGGTGGTCTTTGGAAGTCCAAAGGATCAACACCTGACATCTATAACACCAGTGCTGCATGATGACGCATATGAAAAAAAATTCTCACTGTTTTTCACTACATCTACTGGATCTGTTTTTGAATATCAAATACCAAAACAATCAGGTGAGTGCGGATTGAAAATAGTTAATTACTGAAAACTTTCTGTATCATGCACACAGAGGACTACTTTCCCTTATTAAATCTGACAAGTTTTGTTGTTGACATGCTAGAGCTAGGATTCTTCCCCACCTGTATTGTTGTTCAAGAAAATACCACATGACTGCCCCTGCATACTGTATTGTTTTTCAAGCACCAAAAACCTATATAACACACTTGGCCATGAACTTCTAAATTGATTCTGGGAATGGACTGATAAACTACTTTCAACTCAAAAGTCAACCTAAATCTTCTAGTGCACTCATGCTAATGTGGTCCTTCAAAGGTTGCAAGGAGACTGTGGTCTATATGAAGGTACACAACTTAATTTTGATTGTAAATGTTTTCCACATTAATGTAGGAATCGCTCAAGAGAACCAGAGTCCAGAAGCATGGGTGAACCATATGCATCCCATACATGCGAAAGTTGCCAGAGGTATTGCTGGTGTACAAATTCAACTTGGCAGAATTCTATTCCCACTGGATGATGCAAGACTTGCAGAACTGCATCTATCTGGCTTAGGTGGTGAAACCTCAGGTCCATCTCATCAGGTAATGTTCCGAAAGAAAGCGACAGTCAAGTATGTATGGTCAATACTAGATGCCCCAGAGACTGAAGGTTGGAATGCAGAGTACTGCACAGAACAGTGGGGACCCACAAATTGCATCACAGGGATAAAAGATGAGCGAAATGATCTTGGAATTGCAAGAACAGTGACGACAAGGCGAAAAGGAAGTCAGCCACAGCAGCATTACTTAATTCCAGGGCCATCGAGTACTGGCCGAGCAAAATCTTTGGAAGAACACAATTTACCAGACAACTGGATTAACTCAAATTTCCATTTGAGAGCGATGCATGGAGGCAGATCTTTTTTCCTTATAACAGATGGTGGTTTTACCTTTGAATATCTTTATACTGAAAATGTATGGATATGGCTGAGGCACGAGCACTCAACAGCTATTAAAGGTGCAGTAGGAAACTACAATGGAAGCTTGTATGTCGTTGACACTTACGGAAATTTGTTTATAAGGGAAAGGAGTGACAGCGAGCTAGCATGGATCAACTGCACTTCCTCGAGGAAAGGAAGGCAAGTTGTTGGAGGCCCTCCATGGGATGCAATGCCGGGTAGATCTATGAAAGCAACAGTAGAGGATGCACTCTTTTTCGTGAGCCGAAATGGCAGACTACTTCAGTTCACTGTAAGTTGAAAGTTCAGTCACCTTGAATTCACTTTGCCTGAATCATTAAGATAGTATTAAGATAGTGACTGTGGCTAGATTATTCTCTCAAGTCGAATGCATGTATTACACAATGATGTCAGTGAAGCAAGAGAAACATAAATTCATAATTGCTTTTTCATGGAATCATAAATTTTGTAATAGAGAAGTATAATAGATGACGAGTATATTGGAATATAAATAACCACTTCTAGCCATTAAAAAGAAAGAAGAGCCCAGAGAAGAAGAAAAAATTGTTTTTTAGCTACAATTTTCATAAATAATTAGAAATTCTCCAGTGGGCTACAAACTGACTTGTCTTCTGTAGGTTGCCCTGAGGAAGTTCAAATGGAAAGATTGCAGAAACCCTCCGAATACCAAGATTGCATCTATAGTTGACCAGGAACTGTTCAGGGAAAAAATAGTGTTTGTCATTGGGAGGAATGGTCGACTATATCAGTATAACAAAGTGACTGAACTGTGGCATGAGCATTACCAGTCTCAGCATTTGGTTCTATCAAGACTACCTGGAACTGCAATGAGGTCATCATTGCTTTCACTAACAGGTTCGTTGTTCATGCTATCAGTAGATGGTGGACTAGTTGAATATCACTGGAATGCAATGGATGGATGGAACTGGGTGGAACATGGAACTCCACATAAAGTTGTCACGTTGGTTGGTTCACCAGGTCCATCCCTAGAACGTAATCAACTGTTTCTAATTGGCTCAAATGGACATGTTTATTTGAGGTATATGGATCAGATGACATGGAGGTGGAAAAACTGCGGTTTCCCATCCCTGGGAAATACATTTGCTGAAGATGAAAGACAAGAGGAAGGAAATAACAAGAAGGAAAAGTTCTGCACCAATGAAGATCTTGCAGCTAGTTCAAGGAAGGATTCTGAAAAAGCTAACCACCTAAGCAGTGACTGTAATCCAGAGGTTAGTAACAAGCTGCAGTAATGGCTTTACTGCCTGATGTGAAGTTAATGATCTTTGGTTTAATCTTATACAGGTGGCACCGATACGACCAATTATGTTTGCTCAGGATTCAGTAATCTTTGAGCTGAAAGATGGCAGAGTAAGAATATACCATCATTTATCCACCTGATTCTAATCATTTTCCTAATAGAGAATCACAGTAATCAGCAAGGACATTACCATTACTGAATTTGATTTTTTTGGCAGTTGGCTGAAATGCGACAAATTGAGGGCACAAATTGGTTATGGTCACGAATCATAGGCACTCCAACGAGCTTATGCACAGCAAGTTACTGGACAGCCTTGGCATCATGAAGTAGCAGCAACAGTACACTTTCTGTAAAAATCACACTACAAAACATATAAAAGCCATATATACATATACACACACGATCACTGAAAAATTCCAGTTAGCTTTAGCTTTCTAGCCACCTTTTTGTACATAGCAGACAGAATAATATTTTAGGCCCCTTGGAAAAGTATCTTTGCTAAAAGTTGAGCAAAATCCATAATTGTATATCTGGCCATAATCAAACAAATGAACACCTAATAGATGAATACCGATGAACCATCAAAATAGTTTTGATGGTAATCAGATAGCTATATAATTTTGAACTAGCTTAGCTGGACGCCTGGACCTAACCCAACCAATTCAAAACCAATAAATGGTCTACAACGACGTGCGAGGCGACCTTAATCATTCAACTCAACCAATCCACCACCGTGGACGTCGAGCCTATCCTCAACCAACCAAATCTAAAAGCAAGTTCACTCGTGGATCACCAGGTCACCTATTATTCACTGTTTTTTATGTATATCTTCACTCCTTGGGTCACCCTGTGTCGCCCTGGTGACCTGCAAGCTGACCTGGTGACCTAGATCTTATTGGAAACTGTGCCTTTACCCATAGAGTGAAAATAAACACAAAAAAGCAGTGAATAGTACGTAACCTAGTGACCAAACGGGTGAACTTGCTCTAAGAGCATATGTAGTAGTAGGCACAGCCTACTATTTATTTTTTTAATTTTTTTTTGGTAATAGCACAGCTTATAGGTTGAAAATCAAACTCTAGGCATAAAGAGTGATACTATTCACAAGAATTGCCTTTGTCTTTATGTTTTTTTATGCAGCAATGGAAGACAATAAAAATAGGCAAATAAGAATTTTTAATATAAAATCTAGGGAAAATTCTCATAACCCCCAAAACTAGCAATATACTTCCCATACACCCCTGTAGACACAAGAAATTTAATGAAAATAAAATTCATTAAATAAATCGGTCAATCTTTGAAATTTTGACTAAACAAGCTTAGTTGGCACATGGGTCCTACAAAAGGCACACGTGGCTCATATGTCACCAAAATTATGTGAGCTTCGAGGATGACACATGTCAAAACATGAGTGATCCATTGATTGAATGACGTGGAAGCTTCAAATTATCGCTGATTGATTGTTGCTCGAGTTAAGTATTTAAAGCGGATCAATTGCATTCAACTTATTGATCTCGATGAAAATCAAGTATTAAATACAAATATCGATCAGATTAAATTGTTTAATTCTGATTGAAATCAAGTATTAAATTCAAATATCAATCAGATTAGATTGTTTAATTCTGATTGAAATCGGGCATTAAATCAAATCGAAATTGATTGTCATATTCCTTAGATAAAAGATAATTAAATCAATCAATTAAAACTAATTGATTTAATTACACAATTACGGAATGTGATTAATGCTATGTCATCGAGACGCCGATACTATAAATACTCCCTCTCAAATCAAGAGAAGGACTTCGGCCAAAAATAGAGAAGACACTCTCAAAATTTCTGAAGACTCCCAAGCTCGTGTGAAGAACCATCAAGCTGCCAAATAGCCGGTTCCTCACCAACCTCAAGTTAAAGCGTTCGTCATGTGTCAACTCTCGTGACCACCGTCCAACTCAAGATCAAGCGTCAAGCCCTTGAGTGAAATTCATCGTCGAAGATCGAATCAGAGGATTACCAAAGATTGTAACCCACACTTAAATTAATAAAATTATTATTTTTTGTACACATGTCTGCATCTTGTTTGCTTTCAGATTTCCGTGTTTACAAATTGGCACGTCCATTGATTGAATGACGTGGAAGCATCAATTGTGGAAGCTTCAAATTATCGCTGATTGATTGTTGCTCGAGTTAAGTATTTAAAGCGCATCAATCGCATTCAACTTATTGATCTCGATGAAAATCAAGTATTAAATACAAATATCGATCAGATTAAATTGTTTAATTCTGATTGAAATCAAGTATTAAATTCAAATATCAATCAGATTAGATTGTTTAATTCTGATTGAAATCAGGCATTAAATCAAATCGAAATTGATTGTCATATTCCTTAGATAAAAGATAATTAAATCAATCAATTAAAACTAATTGATTTAATTACACAATTACGGAATGTGATTAATGCTATGTCATCGAGACGCCGATACTATAAATACCCCCTCTCAAATCAAGAGAAGGACTTCAGCCAAAAATAGAGAAGAAGACACTCTCAAAATTTCTGAAGACTCCCAAGCTCGTGTGAAGAACCATCAAGCTGCCAAATAGCCGATTCCTCACCAACCTCAAGTTAAAGCGTTCGTCACGTGTCAACTCTCGTGACCACCGTCCAACTCAAGACAAGCGTCAAGCCCTTGAGTGAAATTCATCGTCGGAGATCGAATCAGAGGATTACCAAATATTGTAACCCACACTTAAATTAATAAAATTATTATTTTTTGTACACGTGTCTGCATCTTGTTTGCTTTCAGATTTCCGTGTTTACAACCCTACAAACTTATTTTTATTCCCACTCACACAAAACTTTCCACTTTTTCTTCCTACTTTTCAAAATCACTTACTATTCATCCCACGAATACCCCTCTCCATCATCTTTTTTTCTTATTACATCTTTATTATTTTGATAATGCGTGGTGGGCTCATCTTGAATTTATTTGTTTAGACTATAATTGCAGCTATACTTCATCCTCTATATTCAAAGGTAAGCAGTTAAATTTTACTATTCATAATTCCAATTTTTGACAGACTTGAGTTAGTTGCTATCTGTAACAGTACTAGCAAAGAATTGAAAAAAAAAAAAAAAAGAAGCTGAGAAAGTTGAAAAACTTTAGAGATAATCTTAGCAGAGAAACTCTCAACTAATGGGATATCATCTATAAATTGCAAACAAGAATCTATAAAATTGAACAAGATATTGAAGATATCTCATATACTCTTAAAGAGGAACAAAAACCTCTTGATTATTTGAGCATTGGTTAGATCCACACCTCACTGGTATCAGAGCTTGTAAAATAGCTCAAAAGGGGAATCCCCCCTAATGGGGACAATGTCTGATTTAATATTAGAGAAGTTGAATTCTCTACTGAAATCCTCTGATGAGAAACATCAGATCTTGCTGAAAGAATTATCTAGATGTCAAGATCATCTAGAAAAACTACCTGCTATAATCTACCAATTAGAAAAATTGGAAAACAAAATAGATTATATCAAGGAACTTCCAAAAACAGAAGAAGAAAAGCTAACAAATGTTAGTAGAAAAATCAATGGACAGCAAAAAACGCTGGATTCTTTGAAAAATATACTGAAGGACAAGAAAGTGCCTACAGTAAAACCAAAGAAAACTAATGGACTTAAACCATTAGAAAAACCTGAGAAGAATCTTGTTCCAAACATGATTTTTCTTGGACCTTCTACTAGTCAAACTAGTATTCGGTATGAAAACCCGAAAGATACAAGAGATGTCAAGATGATGAGCATCTTCGGGAAAAAGAAAGGAGTGCAACTCCTCAATGCTGAAGAATTCGAATTCAACGAAATTGAACAGGAGGTAAAAAACTCCTCAATTCCAAAGCTAGATTTTAAACAAATCTACAAAAGGGGAAAATTTGATGTGTTGGACAGCCACCACTTCAAATTATTGGAATTTACAACCCCCTCCACAACAGGAGAAACCGATCTACTGATGATCACTCCTGCAGAAGTTGCCCGAGCAAGAACAAAAAATTATCAATTTATGCATATTGGAGCAGTCCAAGTAGGCATAAAACTTCTACCTCGAGAAGGCATAAACTGTTCAGTTCTATATGTCTTACAAGACAATAGACTAACAGATTTTCAAGCTAGTCTGTTGGAACCCTTGAAGCATCTGTATGCAATCAAGTGGCTTATTTCAACTGCATCCCAAATTTCTCAACTAGCTTGAAAGATGCAGCTCACTGTCTCAGACTAAGAGTTAAGACAGATGGCATATCAATGAAAAAAGATATGCAAGAACTGGCTATAGTATACAGAATATACTATAAATTGATGAGTACCACGGTAGAACCTAAAACCAGGATATCAAATATCCCAGGTCTTACTACTGGTTTCCTCACTAGCCAGAAGAACCATTCACAATAGATTCACAAGGTTACTTGGAATGAAGTAACTTTTCCTATTGAATGGAAACTGTCTGGTCCGAAAAAACCAGCAGAAAATGCCAAAGCGGCAATTTATGAAAGCAGAAAGACTGGAGAGATCAGTCTAAAATTCGACGATCACAGAAAAAGTGACGTCTGTCCTGAAAATATCAGGATAAACAACATTCTTCTTAGAAGAAGCTACAGCACTAGAGAAGCTAGTGTTAGTGGTACTAAATACTCTGAAGAACCATCAGAGTCCATCACTGAAGAAGAACTAGAAGCTGATCTGAACAGACCAGTTAATATGCTTGGAGCACAAAAGCTCTATGATCTTTATGAAGAAGCAGAATGTTGCGAAAATCTTGAACGATTAGAAAAACTAATCGAAGAAATGAAAAAGTTCAAACCAGGAAAGGAAAGAAAACTCCTTCCCTATCAAGATATTGAAATGGAAGAAGGAGAAAGCTCCAAAACTTTCATCACAAGAGAAAAGGGAAAAGTAAAACTCCCTTTACAGAAAGCCCCTACGGGCAAAAATGGAGAAATAAATTCTCAAAGATTTGTCCCAGAGGACAATATACCCAGAATACCAATTTCCACTCATAGTATCTGGCTAAATCTAGACAAAGCTCTAGACAAGAGAAAAACTCTTGACCAATGGGTTGATAGCCTGATGATGGTTTCTGCTTAGCCCTTGGTAAATTTGAAGCACCAGATCTTCAGGTGTACTATGAAACTACTCTCACCGGAGAGGCAAAAAAGTATTACTTCTCGTTTAAAGAGACTGCCAGAGGGAAAGACTGGCTTGAAGAAATCAAAAATACAAAATCTCCTTATGATTTTGCAGTACCCCTGTATGATCAATTCTGTGGAGATCTCTCAAATTTGAGTGAGAAGGCTACAGAAACGGCCAAATCAAATATCTATGTTCTCAAAATCTGTGACATGAGATATTTTGAAGAATACTTGAATGAATTTCAAGAATATTACTGTACAATTGGTGAACTAGAGAACATTGATCTAGTCAACATGTTGCACAGGAAACTCCCTGAACCATGGAGAACAGCTGTGAGAGAAAGCATAGCTGAAAAACCAATTGAAAGATTTTCAGTTGGAGGGATTGCCGACAGAATCAGGCAATTACTGAAATAACAATGCAAAGCCAATCTTAGAGCTAAGATGGCCAAGAAACAACTCAAAGGAGTTGAAAATTTCTGTTATGGAATACTGGATATGCCAACCAACTGGGGATGTCATGAATCCAAGTTCCACAGAAAAAGAAAAGAAAAATATTACTCGAAAAAATTCAAAAAGAGTAATAAAAAAAGATTGGAAATTCAAGAAAAGTTCCAACTACAAAAAATAACAGGATGAAGATCCTAAGAAGAAATTCTTCAAGAAAAAGAAGAATAATAGAGTTAACCATCAGAATACTCAACCATGCAAGAAAGCTTGCAGATGGTGGTTATGTAAAGTTGAAGGGCACTATGCCAATGAATGCCCGGAAAAGGGTAAAAGATCTACTGCTCTATTTGAAGAATATGAGCATATAGTAGAAACAGCAAACATGAAGGGCTACGAATTAGCCTATTCTGATGATGAAAATGATGACAGGTCAGTATACTCTGCCTGGTCTGAAGAACAAGAATCATCTGATTCTGAAATAGATTCTGAAGTAGAGTACTTGGAATCTAGACAGATGAATGTTCTACATGTCAAAAACTGGGAAGAAAGTAAGACAGAAGTAATAACGTCTTCTTATCAGGTGAACCCTGGTACATTCGTTTGTGACTACTGTTTATGTCACGAAAAGAATGGACTTCCTATATTCTGCGAAAGGTCTAAAAAGACTTATCACAAAGAATGCTTCACAGCAGAAGCAAGAAGAAAGACCAAAAATGGCCTTGTCAGCCAATTGGTAGAACAAGAATATGAAGAATATTTCTCTGAGAAGAAAGAGAAAGAATTAGAAATTCAGTTCCAAGAAATTATGGAACCATCTTCCTCAAAAATAAAGGAAGAAAACATCGAGGAAGGAAAACTCGATGCAACCATTGAACTGGTTGAAATACCAGAAAAAATTTCCAGAAGAATGTAAACCATTCACACCTCAGGAACAAGCTCAAGAAAATGAGCTACAACAATCGAAAGTCATCTCTACTAGTAGATACAGCAACTACATAGAGATTGGACTCAAATTCCCTGATCATAAAAAATATCATCTACATGTATTTGTAGACAATGGATCAGGATTCATTGTTGCAAAGAGATTTGCAATTCCAGAAGAACTCTGGAAAGAAGATAAGAAAAGAACAGCTACTAGTGTTACGTTTGATGGAAGCCATCTTACAATGAATCAAGTAGCAAAAAATGTTCACATCACCATTGGTGGAGGAACATTTATCATCCACAACGTTTGGCAATCTGAAGGCCAAGGATCAGATTTCTTGTTGGGAAATGACTTTATTCTCCAACAGAGATTCATCCAGGATGAAGAAGTGATAGGCTTCAGAAAAGGAGAACGGGTGTTCTAGGCAGACAGGCTTACTCAAGCCAAAAGTGTAGTAGGTCCAAACTTTACTACACAATATCAGAGATCGCAACAGAATAGTGGTGATCTTACCCCCTACAAATCCAAATTTGAAACCATCCTCCAAATCAAACAACAAGAAGAACTACTTGTTGAAAAATCTTCTTCTGAAGAAAAAGAAGAAGAAGAAATATCTAACGCAGATGAAGAAGCTAGATTCATACATGAGCATAACCTCAAGCACTTTCAGAACAAGCTTGAGTCTCAGAAAATTCCCACTCTTGACAAAATCAAGAAACTACTCGAGCAGAATATCGATGTAGACCCTAAGAAGTTTTGGGAAAAAGACCCAGTGGTCTGTGAATTAAGATTACATGATATGAATGCTATCTGTCATGTCAAAGCCATTCCTCAGTACAAAGAGGAAGATCAGAAAGAATTCAGAAAAGATATTGAAGATCTCCTGAACAAGAGATTAATTCAACCTTCCACTAGCCCTCATCATGCTCCAGCATTCTACGTGAGAAACCACGCAGAAAACCTCAGAGGAAAAGCTAGAATGGTGATTGACTACAGAGATGTCAACAAGAAGACTGTCAAAGACGGTTATCAAATTGCTCAAGTAAGAGTACTGATCAACCAACTCAGAGGAGCTAAAGTCTTTTCGAAATTCGATGCAAATCGGGTTTCTGGCAAGTCAAGATGCATCCTGAGAGTGTTCCTCTCACTGCATTCAGAACACCACAAGGCCATTACGAATGGTTAGTAATGCCTTTTGGTCTAAAGCAAGCTCCCTCAATCTTCCAAAGAAAGATGGACAACATCTTCAAATTTGTTGCGGAGTTCTGTGTCATCTACATTGATGACATCCTCGTCTTTTCCAAAAACAGAGAAGAACACATGAAACACCTCCACGAGGTTGTAAAGCTGATAGTTCAGCATGGAATTATCCTAGGAGAAAAGAAAATCTTATTTATCCTCGATGAAGTTGATTTCCTAGGAACAAACATCAAGAATGGAGTAATAAAACTCCAACCTCACATCCTTGAGAAGATTTGGAAATTCCCTGATAAAATTCCTGATGCCAAGAGTCTAGAAAGATTCTTAGGAGTCATAAATTATGGGAGAGATTTCATTCCCAAAATCTCAGGACTAACAGCAATGTTATCTCCTAAAACCCGTTCCAAAAGAAAATGGAACTTCACAGAAGATGATGAAAAAATTGTGAAGCAGATAAAAAGTCTTTGCAAAAACCTCCCTCCTCTACAACAACCAGAGCAAAATGATGAAATTATCCTCTAGACAGATGCGAGTGATAATTACTTGTCCGGTGTTGTTCTAGCAAAAACGCCTGGAACTAACATTGAAAAGATCCGTAAATTTTGTAGTGGCAAATTCAGCCCTGCAAAATTGACTTATCCCACAGGGGAAAAAGAAATTTTGGCTGTCAAGAAAATGATTTTAAATTCTCCAATTTTTCTTGGAAAACCCTTTACTGTCCGCACTGATTGTGCTAGAGTAAAGAATTTTAAAAATTTTAAACTTAATAAAGCTGCTGACAGAGGAAGATTAGCAAACTCGCAATTATTTCTTAACCAATATGATTATAATGTTGAATTAATTGCAGGAAACAAGAACTATCTTCCAGACGCCTTGACCAGAGAACTAGCCATGTTCAGTCGAAAAGATGACGACGAAAGTCGTAATCCCTGAAGCAGAAGACCTGGGAAGGAACATGAACCTGCTGAGGATCGCAAAGAAAAAGTCCTCAAAAGATTTTTGCTAAGTCCAAAAGGACTAGCCACAACTGATCAATCTAAGGGTAAAGGATTGGCTAGCCCGTCTCAAACGGCATACGGTAAAGGCTCATCAAGACCGTTGATGGCTGTTGCTTTGCCAAAAAGCAAACCAACTCCAACTGGAGTAATAAATGTTTTTAATTATGAACTTCAAAAATTTGATCATCTTGTGTTCAGAACTGGCAGGAGACTTGCTTACCACCAGAAGGCAATCTTAGATAACATCTTATTTGCCTTTCAAGAAAGAAACAGTGGCATAATGTTCTCAGCTCTGTTTGCTTAAGCAGAAGAGCTCCATGAAAATGGCATGCCACAGTTTGAAGAAGTTCATACACAACAGAGTGCTGTTAGAAGTGAAAACATTCACTTCCTTGAAGATCCAGAAAGTGCTCGAATTCCTATCATAGCACTAAAAGAATCAGATTGGTTCGACTTCCATAATCTAATAGGAAGGCATAATTCCGAGGATTGTATTCCTCCAACTCTCTTCATTATTGCAGGACCTTATGTTGGAAGATACTTAGTCAATGTGCATAGTGAACATCCTTAACACAAGCTTTGGCTTGTTGAAAATGGTTTTGTCCATAATCTATGGACTAAAACAAATGATGATCTCAAGGGGCTGCCTCCTATCATTGTCAACACAATCAAGAATGTCAGAAAAAATGACTGTATGCTGAGACTGAAGTTCAGATCTACTCCTCCAGAATGGATACACAAGGCAAATGGTGAAGTGGAGTACATTTCTCCATATCATTATGTAAGAATCATTCAAAGGAGATATCTTCAGCCCGCCTGTGTTGCCTACAATGGCCAGCCAAATTCAAGCATTCCATGGATGAAGGCCATGTCACTAGAATACATCAAGAAGATCATCTCTGAAGACACCAAGAATACCTTCCTGGCAACAGGAGAAAAAACAATTATCACTGCCTACGACCATCCTGACGTAGTCAGCAGTGACCTTTTCCTATCTCTCACAAGAAAGGAGCTAGACTTGACACTGGCATGCTTACAGTGGGTTGAAAAGCTTGAAACAAACAACCACTACAAGATGTATGTTGATATAGATGTAGAAGACAATGCCACAACTGCTCGTATGGCCCAGGCAGACAATGACTCGTTTGTCTTCGGTCATAATTCAGAAACAGACAAGAACATGTGAAGCAGCAGGTGTAGAAAGCACCGAAAGTACTTTTGGAACTTTCCCAAAAGCTACTTTTGCTTTTCAAAAAGGAAAGGTGAAAAACATTTCACCTAGAAGAATCTGCTTTTCCCCGTCCGACCTCCATCAGCAGGAGCACTCAGGAAAGCAGGAAATCACGGAGTCGTTCTGTACATTTAGTTGTTTTGAATTCCAGTTTGGAGTCCGCTCTCTATATAAGGAGCTTTAGTTTCAGTTGTTAAGCATTCGAAAAAACTTCCATATCAGTTCTAGATAATATTCTCTCAAGAAGTAAGAAAGCCATAGTAGCAGTTTGTTCTTTCCTTCCCGTCTAGTGTGAAGGAGTGTGCTTTCATTACAAGTAAGTAACTGTAATCATTCTTATGGATAGCTAAACAGCTTCTTAGCTGCTTACCTGAGAATGAGGCTCTGAATTTTAGTCTGTAAATTATGTTTGAATAAATAATTTCAGATTACTCATCCACCTTGTCAATTATGTTTTAAATTTTAGTTTGATATTTTAAAAGGTTTATATCTGTTTCTACCTCTATTCCTGTACTATTTTTAGGCTTGAACTTTCTGTTTCTTAGAAAAAATTGCGTCAGCTTAAGATAGAAACAAGCAGTAGTGATTCCGCCTGTTAAAGTAACCGCTAGGCAGGGCGCCGTTAGGTGAAAAACTTGGGCATGTTGAAGGCTAGTTTTGTTTTTTTCAAGAGTTTGAACAGGTTTTCCTAAGGAAAAGCAAAGGTTAAACCCAAAAAGTCAGCATAGGACATATTAGGCACTAGTTTAGAAAAGACTATCCCTAGAGGTCTTTTCCCCTAAGATTTGTGTAAATGGGCACAATACAAAGTTGTTGGTGCAAGTGGGCAAAATACATGTGATTTCTGGGTAAACAGGAATTAACCCTAAAATCTATTTTGAAAAGATTTTAAATTAATTTTAGATACCACATGTCATTATATCTTTAAATATATATATATATATATACAGATCCTATCCAGAGCGGAGTTCCGCTTTGAAATTACGGAGTGAACTTCGAGTTTTAGGTCGCTTTTAAGTCGCATATTCACATCTCGACCGTTCAGTTTTTAGGTACTAGTGTATAGATGGTCTCTGCAAATTTTCAGCCAAATTGATGACCGTTAAGGCATTGATAACTGCCTTAAAGCTAGTACGGTTCAGGTTGGACAGATTCAGTTCGTTGATTGGTTTAAGCGAGTTAGATACCTTAACGATCATCAATTTGGCTGAAAATTTGCAGAGACGATCTATACACTAGTACCTAAAAACCGAACGGTCGAGATGTGGATATGCGACCTAAAAGTGACTCAAAACTCGAAGTTCACTCCGTAATTTCAAAGCGGACATCCACTATGGATAAAATCTGTATATATATATATATATATATTAGACTTTGAATAAATTGTTGGCCTATCGACACATGTCACGTGTCAAAGCTTCAATTATTATTATTGACAAAATATCTCAAATATTTTATATCATTTGTCAATCTCAAAATTTGCTGTGGAAAATAAGAAATAAAGAAAGAGATTTGAAGCTTAGGAAAAAAAATTTGTGTGAGAAATGAAGAATAAATACCGGGATACTTACTGTGTTAAATAGGGTAATTTTTATAAAAATTGTCAGTTACTTTTTTTTTAATATATAATTGTCAGTTATGTTTTTTCTTTTTAACGTTAGGTTGAATTTTCAAAAAAAAAAAAAAGCAACAATAAGAATATGAAAATATATAAATGAATTAGCTGCAGGTGGTGGACCCTACTCATTGGTTTGATAATTGTTTAGGCAAAGATTGCCTCTCTAATTGGTTGGGCAAGTGGGACCCATACCCAATCTTTGATTACCATTGATGCATCACACTTTCTCTCCTATCTACCAAAAGGCAGTCTATTAATAATCTAAAAGTGTCAGGACCCACCCCGGAATTACCCTCCTAACTCCCAGGTGGACCTGCGGGACCCACTTTTCGAGAAAATTCGACAGAATCTCCCCTAAAAATGGGCAACCCTAAACCTGCTGAAAACACTCCTCAAAATAATTTAAGTTCTACGCTTGAAGCCGCCCTGCTTCCTAGCAACAATCCAAAAATTCTCCAAATAAAAAACATCGAACTTCACAACCAAAACATCTTAAACAAATACAACCCCGTAACTCAATCGTTCAACAATCTCCCAAAATAAACCACTCTCTTACACACATAATTATACAAATGTATAAATCCACTCTCAACAAGTATTCAGAGCAATCTAAGGAACAGACTCGGAATATAATACAATAAGTAGGTTAATCAATAACCTACTGAGAATGGATGACAAAGGTGGTACTAGCCTCCGCTCCTATGCCGGTCCACAGTACTGTGATCTGGGCAATTTAAACCAAAGGGCCCAGGGGGAAAGTACATAAAAACGTTAGAGTGAGTGGACAAAATAAATAAGTATCAATAAAGATAAATTTATACTTTCCCACAAGTTTACAATATAAAGTCTCGATGCATGCAACGTTTATAAAACGTATTTCTTTAAGTTCACAACTCGTGCAAAACATTCCAGCCCCGCTGGATAAAATAAACCGGACTAGCCCCGCTAGTCAAATCATAATAAAAGATGGGGAAAAACTTTCACCATACGAAAGAAGGGAGCCTTATTGGCTCGGGTCGGAGTGTCCCACACTCTTGAGCATCCCATGCTCTCCTCTACTCACCTACGAACACATAGTAAGTAGGGAGGAGTAATAATAGGCTAGCCAGTAATATAATATATAAATAACGACCCTAGGTATGGCGGTTTAAAAAAAACCGTTAAATCCTTAAAGCTTCCCCAAGTCCCACGTATAAAGGACATACGGGTACGATTCCCAACCGTACTCTGATTTTCGTAAAAAGCCGTATAAATTAACAGCGTGTCCCACACGCTAAAGAAATAAATAAATCATCAATGAGGCATTCCCAATGCCAAAATCGTAATCAATAAATAAACATGGAGATTTATTCCAACCAAACTCCATTTAAAAAAAAATAAAGTCTCAAATATAAATTCGAATCCGAGCATAATAACTTTATAACCAAATTCTCAACCGATATAAATCATAATCACTTCATGGAAAATAATATTTAGAAGTAACTCCATAAGATAAATCATAATTATCTTTATATGCTCGGAAAAATACGTTAATAAAATAAAACAGGCTTTAATAAATAAATGCATGCATCACTTATTTAAAACAAACGTCCACTCACAAAGTACGGCTAAGCTTGCCGTCGATCCAAACCCTCCTCAAGGAAATCCTCCTCACGTCCTGTACAATATAACGTTCGTAACTTTAATTTCGGGATGGAAAACTAAATTGGATTAATTAAAATCAACCCTAATATCAACTTTAATTGCCCAATTTCTCCCAATCTTCTTCAATAATATTATCTCCTTAATATATAGGCTCAAAGGCCAAACCGAGGAAATCCGATGGATGGATTCCTCATAATTCGTTTAATAATTTCTCCATTCTTTGAATAAACACCAATATTCATATCCAATTCACCTCCAAATCCATTTCCAAGCTTCGATTAATCAACTAGACGTAAAAAGGATTAATTACAGTAACAACAAGTCGAAATTTCCGGCCAAAACGCCAACTCACGCGCCACCTACAGTGGCGGTGCGTGGGTTTCACGTGCCGGTGCCAACCTCCACCTCCGGTCACCAAATTTCAGGTGCAACACCTACTCAACACACTGATTCCACTTCATAACTACAACATTTACAAATAACAACTACAAACAGTCGAAATCGATCCAAGAACACAAACCCAGAAAATTCAAGAACCCTAATTCGATCCGGCCTCTACACTTCAAATCGTGTTACAAGACCATAGGGGAAATAATCAGTGGTAAAAACCAAACCTTCGACGAAGAAATGGGGGCCGGAGGTGGCCGGAATCGTCGGGAATCGGCAAAAGTCCCAAACTGCAGCCGGAGTGGTTTTGGCTTCGATCCGTGGTTTTCCGGCCAAATCGTGGAAAATCAAGGCTGCTGGGGTGCTCGGAGGGAGGTGGCGCTCCTCTGGTGACCGGTGGCACGCCGGTTGGTGGCCGGAATCGCCGGAATTTGATGGAAGAAGAAAAATGGCCGAACCGGAGGAAGAGAGATCGGGGGAGAGGAGAGAGAAAGAGTTGGGGTGGTTTCCGGAAATGGAAACCTACCCGGGTAAATTTCCTTTTTTATCAAAAGTTACCATGAACAGTAACTTTACAATTTTGGCCATAACTCTCGCATACGAAGTCCGATTTTTACGAACCACATATGCACGCGCTCGGTTTAACGTCCCCTACAACTTTCATGAAGAACATTTTCTCAAATTTTGACCCGAATAAAAAGTCAACTTTTAGGGCCACTAAAAGTACTAAACCGAAAGTAAAAGTGAAAGTAAAGGTCGTTTACCGTCCAAATGACTAGTAAACACGTGGATTTAGGTTCGGGACGTTACAAAAAGCTTATTGTTGCATATGTTTTAAGTCGCAGAAAGGCAAATGGATCATCAACCGCTATCAAACTCAATTACCAATAACCTAACTTTATATGTCACAATCATGACAGGGAGAAAAAGTCTTATGTCATAAATAAAATGTGTCAGCATAAGAAAAGAAACTGAACTAAGTTTCTTAGGTACTAGAGGAGAGAATTCATGCTCCCTAAAAATAATTTTGGACCAATCTAGTGATATTTCATAACAATATCAATGGTTTTTCTCCAATTCGTTGCTTGAAAAATGAGAAAACACAAGAGTATTGTATCAATTAATTTTTTCTTTTAGGTGAAATTTCAATATTATTCATAGACTCTAACAACACATAATGACAAAAAGTGTCACTACGTACCTATGTAATTGCACCAATTATCTATTTACAGTATATGTAATTACAGCTGAGGAGAACTCATGGTAATCTAGCAAGGAACATAATTCTCAGGGTTTTAGGCCTAGCATAATATATATATATATATATTTATATACTATGCCTTACTTAGTTCACATACTAACTTATTTAGAAGACTTGTTCCTTACATTTGGGGATTTTTCACCTTCTTTTTTTCTTCTTTTTTTGAGAAGGGAAATTCACATGTTGGCTTAGAGCAACTCCAACCTATTTTTCAAATGGCCTGATGGAGGCTCAACGAGTAGTTCTGGCAGATGAACTCATGTTCAACAAATCTGCCAAATCTACGTGGATTTAACATACCACCCAAGTCTATCAAATTAAGCAAATGGAAAAAGTAAGTCTTTAACCATTCACTCATCTCTGATCTCTCTCTTCAGCACATCCTCCTTCAACTAAATCACAAAATCATGATCAGAAGTGAGAGAAAGTGTTTTACTTCCTACAAAAAGTCCTCGGTCTGGCTTGGCATCAACAAAATTTGGCCTACTTTAGTTTTCAAGTTGAGATGGTTAGTTGGTTCAGGAAGACACATTAACTTCTAGAAAAATAATTGATTTGGCCAAACTTTAATTTCTCAACTTCAACTCCCACATTCTCTAGCCTCCTCTCTTCACTCCAAAATTACGGACTACCTTGTCGATGGTCACTGGAACCTGTCAGCTAATTTTGCCTTTTCTTATCCTGAAATCACTTTCGAAATTGTACAAATCCCTATCATCAAGGAGCTAATTGATGATTTAGTTGTATGGGAGGAATCCTCTTCAGGTGTTCTTTGTTCAAAAGATGCCTACAACTTTCGTTCTCCCCATGGGGTGGTAAGGAAGTGGAGCAAAGCATATCTGGCACATGGCGATTCAACCTCGAAAGACTCTCACTACTTGGAAGGCCACTATGGATGGCCTTCTAACTGATGACTTGCTTCAACGAAGGGGCGTGTCATGGTGCTCTCGTTGATCTTTCTGTCAAACAAGCTACGATTCAGTTAATCACATATTCCTGGATTACAGGATTGCTAGGGGCATTTGGGGTTAGCTTGCTTCTCTTTTTTATTATCAACGCGTAACCTAATTTTGTGAATGTGGAGGGAATATTTCTTAATGATATGGTGGCTTCTTTCATTACTCGACTTATGTGGTCCATTGTTTCTTGTAATGTCATCTGGATTTTGTGGTTTTGCCGAAATGATGTCAAGTACGAGAATTTCATTTTTCATGAAAGCAGTTTCAAGCAGTGGTCAGTTTCTTGCATTAGAGAGTCTGCTACCCTTGTGTTTACTTCAATCTCTACCCAATGCTCTATAAAGCCAGTTTTTCTTCTGCTTGGTGTTTCTCCCTTAAGGGTTGTTGCTTTGAATTACATTCAAGTGAGTTGGTCCCCTCTTCCTCCTCTCTGGGTTAAAGTGAACACTTATGGTTTTTTCCATAACTATGATCAAGCTAGCTACGACGATGTTTTCATAAACGAGGAAGGAGTCAAAGATAACAAGGTTGAGAGAATGAATTGTTTGATCTTTTATTAAACCCATTATGTGGTGTATATAAACAGATTACAATCGTACTACAACTATTGTGTACTACTGTACTACACTACATATACAAAGTAAGTACTTACAACAATATATTCCCTTGTAATCTATTCCTAATAGGAAACTATGACTCACGCTGACACTCCCCCTCAAGTTGGATCATATACATCAATCATGCCCAACTTGCTTAGTGAGTCATAAAACGCCTTCCTAGAAACCCATTTGGTAAGTATATCTGCAAGTTGCTCTTCAGTTGGAACAAAAAGAAAGCTAATAATTTTGGCATCTAGCTTCTCCTTTATAAAGTGACGATCAACCTCCACATGCTTAGTACGATCATGCTGCACTGGATTATGTGATATGTCAATAGTTGCCTTGTTGTCACAATACAAATGCATGGTACTTTTGGGTTTGAAACCCATATCACGTAACAGATTTCTCAGCCACATCAATTCACACACTCCGTGAGCCATACCTCTATACTAGGCCTCAGCACTAGAATGTGCCCCAACTTTCTATTTCTTACTCTTCCATGTAACCAAATTACCTCCCACAAAGATAAAGTAACTTGATGTCGATCTCCTGTCTGTAATATTTCCAGCCCAATCTGCATCTGTGAAGCCACAAACCTTAAAAATGTGATTATGTTTAGAAAACAGCACTCCCCTTCCTGGAGCTGACTTCAAGTACTTCAAAATTCTCATAACAGCATCCATGTAACTCTCCTTCGGGTTATGCATGAACTGACTCACCACACTTACTGCATATGCAACAGCTGGTCTAGAATGAACCAAATAAATCAAGCTCCCAACCAACCTCTGATAGCAAGCTCGATCAGTAGGTACCTGATCTGGATACTCAGCTAAACAATGGTTCTGCTCAATAGGAGTATCAACAGGTCTGCAATCCAATAAACCTGTCTCTGTCAACAAGTCAAGAACATACTTCCCCTGGCACAGATAGATTCCTTCTCTCCCCCTGGCTACTTCAATTCCTAATAAGTACTTAAGTTCACCCAAGTCCTTCATCTCAAACTCAGAGGCTAGATGTCTTTGCAGTCTATCCATCTCAACAGTATCATTGCCAGTAATTTCCATATCATCCACATAAACAATTAGAGCTGTTACCTTCTCTTGTTGATGTTTGAGGAATAAGGTATGGTATGAGTTGCTCTGCCTGTAACCAACCTTCCGCATGAACTGTGAAAATCTTCCAAACAAGCACGAGGTGACTGTTTGAGACCATACAGAGATTTTCTCAATCTGCATACAAAATCACCAAGAGAAGCAACTACATACCCAGGTGGGAGGCTCATGTACACTTCCTCGGCTAACTCTCCATAAAGAAATGCATTCTTGACATCAAACTGTCGGAGTGGCCAGTTTAAACTAGCAGCAAATGAGAGCAGAACTCGAATAGTGTTCATCTTGGCAACAGGAGCAAATGTTTCATTGTAGTCTATACCATACGTCTGAGTAAACCCCTTTGCTATAAGACATGCTTTATATCGATTTACTGACCCATCTGCATTATGCTTCACGGTAAACACCCAATGACAACCTACAGCCTTCTTGCCTTATGGTGGAGGCACAAGTTGCCAAGTATTGTTATTCTGCAACGCCTCCATCTCTTCATCCATTGCCTTCCTCCACTTTGGATCCCCCAATGCATCCTGCACTTTGTTAGATACTGATTCAGCAGATATTTGATTCACAAATGATTCATATGACTTAGACAACCTCCTAGTAGACATATAGTTGGCGACTGGGTATTTTGATTTGGCAGTGAGAGTAGGTTCATATCTTTTGGCTGATTGACCTCGAGTGGTTCTATTTGGTAACACATATTGCTCAACACTAGACTCACTACTACTAGTACCAATGGATGGACATACCTCGAACGGGTGATCTTCAGTACCAGGAAGCAGTGGGTCAGGGGTAGAAGTGATGGCAGGAGGGGCAGTTGTGTCTTCAACCTCATTCTCAGTGATTGAAACTGGTGCCTGGACGTCTGGAGCTTCTGCGGATGGAGACGGCGGCGAGCTAATAGTCTCAACTGGATCTGTCAAAATACCTCCTAGCTGTGTGACTTTTGCTCCTCCTTCAGATTCCTCCCCCTCTCCATGATACAACTCTTCAAAATATGAATTCTCCCCCTGAAGAGCTATCTCTGAAGAGGAAAAATAGCTCATGTCCTCAAAGAAAGTAACATCCATAGTGACGTAGTACTTTCTGGTAGGTGGATGATAGCACTTGTACCCTTTCTGATAGCCTCCATAGCCAACAAACACACACTTAAGAGCTCAGGCATCCAACTTAGACCTCTAGTGTTTAGGAATATGAACAAAAGCAACACAACCAAAGACACGAGCTGGAAGATTATGAAATGAAGGTAAGGAGACATGAGATGCAAGAACCTCAAACGGAATTTTTCCTTGAAGGACACTAGATGGAAGACGAGTGATAAGATGAGAGGAAGCATGTACAGCATCACCCCAAAGATACTTAGGCATATGAGCACTAAAAAGAAGGGCACGAGCCATATTAAGTAAATGACGGTTTTTCCTTTCGGACACTCCATTTTGTTCTGGTGTTTGTGGACATGTGGTTTGGTGAACAATCCCATGGGTTTGAAAAAACTCTTGGAAAACATGATTAACATATTCTCCGCCATTGTCAGAATGAAGGACTTCAATGGTGCTATGGTATTGTGTTTGAACAAGAGTACGAAAGGTTTGAAAGGCTGGAAAGAATTCATCTTTGGTTTTAAGAAGAGCAACCTATGACAGTCTCGTATAATCATCAATAAACAACACAAAGTATCTCATACCTGATACAGTAGGCTCTCTAGAAGGTCCCCAAACATCAGAATGAATCAACTCAAAAGGAATAATACTTTTATTAGAAACACTAGGAGAATAAGTAGCACGACGACTCTTGGCCAAAACACATGTTTCACAATGTAAAACAGACTCATCCACACCAATAAACAGAGTAGGCATGGTTTTTCTCATAAGACTAAAAGATTGATGTCCTAAACGGCGATACCACAACCAAATTTTACTTCGCTTATCAGAATTTGAAGTCAAAGCGGCGCCGGACTGTACTCCTGGTTTCTCCCCTGCGTATGTCTGATCCAGATGGAACAACCTGCCCCTCAGATAGCCCCGACCGATTATCTCCCTGGTAAGAAGATCCTGAAAAATCACATACATAGGATAAAAGGTTACTGAACATTTAGACTCAGTATTCAACTGTGGAACAGATATCAAATGATGAGACAAGTCAGGCACATATAACACATTATGAAGTTCTAAGGTAGGAGTAATACGAACTGACCCTGACCCTAACACAGGAAAATCCTCACCATTGGCATTGGTTACATAGGACACTGGCGGGGAAGACAAGTCAGTAAAATATAATTTATCATAAGTCATATGATCGGAGGCACCATAATCAATAATCCATGTATCAGAACCAACAAAGTTAGAAACCTTTAAAGCCATACCAATCTTACCACGACCAGCTATAAAGACCGTAGGAGCAGCCCCACCTACCGTATGATGATCCTGTCCGGCCACGCCATAGAAATTCGGTTCTTGGATCAACTGAACCGCAGCTGCCTTTGCCTTAGGACGATAACCTTTCTTTTTGGGGTACCTATTCAGCTTCCAACAAGTCTCTCGAACATGTCCAAGGTCATTGCAATAAGAGCATTGAGGACGGGGGCGGTTGGTGAAGCCTGGTGGAGGACCTTACTGATGCAAGGGAACGGAACTCTGCTGCTGAAGGAATGGTGCAGGTGACTTGGCCTGGATGGCTAGGCTAGACACTTCAACCTGTGCTTGTTTGACACTTTCCTGCTGAGACTCATCCTTACAAATATATGTGAAAGTTGTGTTTAGGCTAGGAGAGTTTGTCATTCTAAGTAATTCTCCCTTGGCACTGCTATGCTTCTCATCAAGCCCTCTCAAGAATACACGAACCCTTTCAAGTTCCTTCTCCTTCTGGCACCACACAAGATCTTCCTGATTCTTGATCTTGCAAGGTCGCTTATGATCAATTTCAGCCCATACATTCTTCAGCTTGGTGAAATACACAGCTACTGATTGCCCATTCTGTTGCATACTGGCAGCTTTGCACATCAATTCATGAACCTGTATAAAATCAGACTCATTTGTTTACATATCCCCCAATGTTTTCCATATAGCTTCAGCAGTCTCACACTCTTCTACCAACTGTAGCACATCTTCAGTCATAGCTTTGAATAAAATTGCCATCACAAATCCATCATCATCCTCCCACTTAGTATAGGCATCCACATCCTCCTCACTAAGAGCTTTGGTTGTTCCAGTCACATGCCCCATCTTGTGTATGCCACGAAGATGGACAGACATAATCTTCTTCCACGTTCGAAAGTTGGTACCATTGAGTTTCATACCCCCAAAAGAACCACCATCTGAACTTCGGACAGAAACCTCAACCTTTTAGACCTCATTGATCCTGGAACTCTATCCTTCACTGTCATCACCACCTATTGCAATAATACAATAGAGAAAAAACACATAAATCCCAAAGTACGCAGCGGAAATAAGAAGAACAGAAGGCTCCAAAAAATAATAATAACATTTTTTTTTGGCCTGTTAGAGTTGACTAGGCTGAGTGGGTTGACCGAGTTGAGATGAGTTGACTCACTGACTGAGTTGAGGCGAGTTGACCGATCTGATCTGGAAACCAAGGAACAATGTCGGCCTGAGCTGAGGAAGTTAACGACGGCGATTTGGTAACCATGACGATGCCGGTGACTGGGTCTGAACGGCAGAAGATGGTAGCGGTGACTGGGAGAAGGCGCGACGAGTTTGGGCAACGAGAAACCCGATGGTGATCTGGTCTGATGCTGGATCTGTTGCAGAAGACGGGTCGTGCGACGGAGATGAAGTGACGTGACCCGAAGATGAGGACGGCGATCTTCACAGATGAAGCAGACGATCTGGGTGCTTTGCAGCGACGCTGGACTTGAAGGACCTTGTTTTGAAAGAAGACGGCGATCTGGAAAGATGAAGCCGATCCTATGAGAGATAGATGTCAGAAGCCGATCTTGTGAGGGACAGACGTTAGTTGACGTCGATTGGAGATGAGACCCTAACAAAAAGGATTCTAAGACAATTTTCCTCTAATTAAGAGGGAAAAAAAAAAGAACAAAGAGACAAAGTTCTTTTCGGATCTTTGCTCTGATACCAAGTCAAAGATAACAAGGTTGAGAGAATGAATTGTTTGATATTTATTAAACCCATTCTGTGGTGTATATAAACAGATTACAATCATACTATAACTATTGTGTACTACTATACTACAATACATATACAAGGTAAGTAGTTACAACAATAAATTCCCTTGTAATCTATTTTTAATAGGAAACTATGACTCACGCTGACAAAAGGTCTGTTCATCGGTGTTTTTTCCTCTCATGTCTCAATCTCCAATGTCATCGACGCCAAGCTTTTAGTTGTAATTGCAGCTATTGAGGTGGCATGGGCTCGTCACTGGCACCTTCTTTGACTTAAGGTTGATTTGTAGCTGGTCATCCATTATTATCGCTATCCACAAGTTGTTCCTTGACTTTTGAGAATTCTTTGGTTGAACTACAGAAAGAAAATGCATCAATTGTGTTCGAATAAGCCATATATTTAGATTTTAGAGAAGGTAATGGGCTAGCTGATGCGCTTGCTAACTTTGACACCAAAAACATGGGTATTCATTGGTGGGATTCCGTTCCAGTGTTTCTAGCTTCAAAGTATGCAAAAGACTTGGCATCTATGCCAAATTATAGAACATAAGTTGTCTAGTAAGGTGATTAATTGCCTTTGTTTCACGTTGGTTTTCTTGGTTGTATTTTATTGTAATGGGTGTCCTTAGTAATTATGTTAAGGACACTCAAGACTTTTGTCATCCTTTAATTAGTTGTTGCTGCAGTTGCATATTAATTTGCATCTGCATGTTTCTTGTCTATCTTTCATTGCTTGCTTTTGTTGGAGAAGTTCTCCTCATTGTTATCCTTATAGAGGGGTATTGGTGTAGTCTCCCCCTTATTCTTGTATAATTTTTCTTCTTTGAATAAAATTTTGGATAAAGGGACAGATTACCCCCTATCTCGCTTCGTTAAAAAAAAAAGTGAGAGAAAAATCAGATTACAAAAAGAGATTGAAGAAAGTAATTGCAATCAAAATTCACTCCAGTACTCGAAATTTATAATTTCAAGCAATCAATTTTTCGATAGATGGATGGAGTCTTGGTCTGGATGATTTCAAGGATGAAGACGATCTTCTGTAGATCTGGACGAGATGGAGGAAAAGAAAAAAAAAGAAAAAAAGATGGAGGCTTGGTCATGAATTGATGAAGAAATTCTGGTAAACGAGAGAAGAAAGAAAAAAAAAACAAGGAAAGAAAAAGAATATAAAAGTAATGGGGTATTGGTCTTTATAGTTTATTGGCACCAACGTGGATTGGAGTTCAGAAGCTAAAAAGGGGGCCGTGACCACTTACCCAATTTTAGCTCAAAAATTGCCCACTTACTCCACCAAGAGTTTTTTAACCCTATTTATCCAATCTAACAGTGTTTGACAGTATTGCCCTCATTTTAATTAACAAATTACACTCATATATCTCTCTCTCCTCCCCCTCATCGATTTCTCTCTCTCTCTCTCTCTCTCTCTCTCTCTCTCTCTCTCTCTCTCTCTCTCTCTCTCTCTCTCTCTCTCTCTCTCTCTCTCTTTCTCTAACCTCGTCTCAGGCTCTCTCTCTCTCTCTCTCTCTAAGCCACCACGCCCACCACTCCACCATCGATGTCGGCCTCCACCGCCGCCACTCTGTCCCACCGTCGGACCACCAAAGATGACGCCATCCAACTCCACGATCCCAACCCCTCTGGGCTTCGCCGGTTTTGTTCGTCAGATGTCCGGGAAACTCTCCACGCCGGAATCGGGTCTGGGCTTCGCCAGTTTTGTTTGTCAGATGTCCGGGAAGCTTCGAAGCTCCAAGCCGGAATCGAGTCTGGGCTTCGCTTGTAGGTCTCGAACGACGTCAAAATTGTGGTATATTGGGGGGCAATAGACAGATTATTGCCCCCAATAATTTCTTAACTATGGTTAATTAATCACTGAAATTAGAGTTTTAATAAGTTTTATGTTGTTTTGAGTTTATTAAAGTACAATAATCTATCAATGATAGAAACTGGTGATTTTTGGAGTGGTCTATGGGAGGCAATAGACAGATTATTGCCCCGCAATAATGTCTTAACTGTGGTTCATTTATTACAGGTCATTTCAACAAAATGCTGCTAGATTCATTAACCAACATAATTAGGTTTATTGGGGGGTCATAAAAAGTTTATTGCCCCCCAATAATTTTTTTATAGATGGTCAGAAGTAACTCAGTTTGGTTTTGAATTAGTTTACAAAAGTACAGGTATTCAAATTCAATACTTGGTGAATTTAAGTCCACAACGAATTGATTTTTTTTCACACTCTCCACCTCACTTGAACCGCTTCACCCTAGGCCTCCCGGGTGGCCTCTTAACAAGAATAAATGCACCTAACAACAAAAGGATCACCCATATTCATGCAAAAAATAACAAAACAAATATATTATTGCCCCGCAATAAACAGATTATTGTCGCCCAATAATATATCAGAAATACCAAAACACATTAGAACCAGTCTTTAACACAAAGGAAAATATCACTAAACATAATTCTAGAGACTTTATAACAATTAAGACACATTATTAACCCCCAATAGGAAGATTATCGCCCCCCAATAATCTCGACTCCGGTGACGATTTTGCCCACAATTCCAATCGTTTTGCAACAATTCCGGTTGACCGTTTGCCTTCACACTGATTTGACTCCGATTGTAACGACTCCGGTTGCAGCCCGGGACCGGAGATACAATGAAGTTGCGATTTCCGTGATGATCAGTCACCGGCGAGAGAGACAGAAGCAAATCGAAGACGTACCCGATTCTACTAGCGGTCGTCGATTCCTTCAGAAGGTCCGACCCGGCCTCGCCGAGCTTCTCAGTGACGAGGACCATCGGCTTGGCGTCGAGCCTGGCCGCGGAGAGCACGACAACGAGTTTCGGCGAGGCAATGGCGAGAGCCGGCGTCGTGGGCGACCTACTGGAGGGATGGAGGGAGAGAGAGAGAGAGATCTGACGTCGTCTGGAGAGAGAGAGCTCTCTAAGTGAGAAAGAAGGAGAGGGCAAAAAAGTCCCAAAAAAATAAAATAAAAATAAAAAAAAGAATTAATTGGGTATTAGGGAAATAATCCCTTAGAATGTTTTGGGTAAATGGGGTTAAAAAAATGTTAGTGGAGCAAGTGGGCAATTTGGTGTCTAAAATTGGGTAAATGATCATTTCCCCGCTAAAAAATTAGGGTCCTTGACTAAATGCCTAAATTTAGACAAACATGAACTCACTTACTCCAGTAAGAGATTAGTATGCCCACTTACTCTATTTAAGTGTTAAATTACAATTTTATAGTGTAACAAGTAATATATTACAACTCTGCCACCCTGACATTTTCTCTCTCTCTCTCTCTGTTTCTTGATTCAAATCACACAGACTCTCTCACTCCTCTCTCTCTCTCTCTCTCTCTCTCTCTCTCTCTCTCTCTCTCTCTCTCTCTCTCTCTCCCTCTCTCTCTCTCTCCCTCCTCCTCTCTCCGATCTCTTCTCCCAGCGGAGTTAGACATCGACGTTTCGCGGTGGATCCTCGAGCTCCTTCTCCTTGACCGCAACAAGGAGATCGTCGCCAAGCAAGTCATCGTCACAGCGCCGCTCTCAAACTAGGACTGGGGGTTGAAGAAGACCATCCTCCGAACAATAAAGTTCTAAATCTTCGATGAGGCTTCGGTGAACGAAGCCATCCTCAAATCCTTGGAGTCGATCGAGGTTTTGGACAACAACCAAGGGATTCCGATCACAAACACCATGAGAGCGGCGTACTGCGCCTTGTCGACGAAGTGTGTGTGAAACCTTTAGTTTCTTTATGCTCTTTTCTTCATTAAAGCTAATTTAGTGACAAACTTTGGGTAGAGCAAGGGCCTTCGTACTACTCTATATCAAGGTGGTGTTGTTTCAATTGTGGTTGTTGCTCTGTGTGCTTCGAAAAGCTTTGGTTTTTGATGAGGCTAAGGAAAAGCATGAGGTCCCTCATTCTTTTTTGTTTTTTTTTTTTTCAATTATGCTGCGAACAAATCTCAGATCTATGTAGGCTCATACAGGGTGGCTCCTAGAGTGTAGGTCCCTCATTCTTCAGTTTCTAATAATCCTTGTTTAGGTAAATATAAAATTGAGAATATATGGTGTATGTTTCTCTACTAGTTATATGCTTGGTTTCGTAATTTTTTGACTTGCCCAGCAAACTTTTTCAAAATTGACTTGGCAATTATGATTTTAGTTGGTATAAATGTATAAACAAATGATTATTGGGTGGTGTATGGTTCAGTGTTTACTAGAATAGATTTTGCCAGTAATGATTGTTTTTTTAGGGCTAAATGCTGACTACTACCCTGTAATTTGGGTCTAAAATCAATCAGTCCCTAAACATCCAATTTCATCAAGAACACCCCTGCACTTTCAATTTTGATCTAATAGGTCCAATTTGTTAGTCTTTCGACAATTGAGTCATTTAACTTGTTGACGTGGCTCATATACGGCCTATGTTTTATGATGTGGTGTTGAGGTGGCCTGCATAGTCAATTTTGGAGTGAGTCTCATTATTAGAAATCTATCAAATAAATAGTTTTTCAACAAATAATCCAACTATAACTTGAACTCATAACAGAATATTAATGAATTGGACATATTAGATCAAAATTGAAAGTACAGGGGTGTTTTTGATGAAATTAAAAGTCCAAGGACTGAATTGATTTTGGACCTAAACCACAGGGTAGTAACCAGTATTTAGCCCTTTTTTTATTATGATTTGGTTGGTAATAATAAGATTATTGGGAGGCAATAATAAGATTACTGAGGGGCAGTAAATGTTTGTTAGGGCAATAATAAGATTATTGGGGGCAATAATAAGATTATTTATTTGAATAAACCTCCGAAAGCTTTCAAAATTCAAAGCATCTTCATTTTTCACTAATTATTGATCCACAATAAACTTGTTATTGGGGAGCAACAATATGTTTATTGGGGGGCAATAATATGATTACTGGGTATTATTGGGGGTAATAAAATCAGACGCCGGAATCCGGTAGCAGGATTCAAGATTCCGGTGACCGGTCACCGGAGTCCGGAGTCCGGCAAGGACTCCGATGACTTCTCTCTCTAAGTGACAAAGAAGGAAAGGGTAAAATTGTCCCAAAAATAAATAAAAAGGAATAAAAAAAATACTTAATTGGGTATTAGGGAAATGATCTCTTAGAGTGTTTGGATAAGTGGATAATCTCTTAGAGTGTTTGGGTAAGTGGGCAATTTTTAAGCCAAAATTGGGTAAATGATCATTTCCCCAAAAAATTATGTGTCATACAAGCTGTCATATTCAAATTTGGCATTTCAATTAGACATTTCTTGACAAGACCAGCCCCAGATTTTACCTTAGAAGAAATTCTGCCTAAAATTTGGCAGAATTTTCCTTAACAATGGACTACCCAAACCTATAAAACAAACTCAACACTTGTATTCCAAGCTCCAACTCCTGGAGCCTACCTGCTCCCATAATAACAACCCACGTATATATGGGTCATTGCCCTTCAATATCAATCATCAAGTTTTGATACAAACAAGTAATATTGAAGTAATATAATTTAAACCAGAAATAGATATATAATATGAAATAAATATCGAGCACTTCACTCGTAGCTTTCACCAAGTGGTTACTAACTGAGTTACCTCACTTGTAGAACTCACCAGACGGCTAGTAGGATCATGTCATCAGTTGTACTCATCAGACAGCCACTAGGATCATGTCACCAGTAGCACTCATCAGAAGATCAATAGAATCATATCACAAGTAGCACTCATCAAAAAGTCACTAGGATCATGTCACCAGTAGCACACGCTAGGCAGCTACTAAGATCAGTTCGCCACTAGTACTCATTAGGGACCACTAAATGGAAGATGCCGAAATGACTGACTACACTATATAACTCCTCACTTTAGCTTAAATATCTATAGTTTACTACCATCTCATGCTATCTGGAAGATACTGTCGACCAGTATCGGAGGGTATACTGTCGTCCGGAATACTCTTCTCACTCTATCTGTAGTATCTGAATAATACCTGACTAACCATCTCATGTCATCTGGAGGGTACTACCTACCAGTGATACATTGGAGGATATTGCCGACTGAATTACTAGAAGCTAATAGTTAGAGGGTACTGTCGACCAGATGACACATCAAAGGGTATTGTCATCCGAAAATATATTCTGGAGGGTACTACCAACCAGACTATTACTTGAAGGATATTGCCGACCAAGTAAGCTAGGCATGCATGCACTTATTAATATAATTACCTCCATAATTAACCTACTTAAATTCAAAACTCCAAACTCATTAACTCTCATAGGATTTAACTCATAATATTTCCAAAAGAAAATTTCTATAACTCGAAAGCAAATGTCAACTCATAAAATAGCATGCAATTTAATTTAAAAGCAAATGTCAACTCACGTGTTTAGTATTTCTCAAAGATTACTCAAATCTCAATTTAATACTCGCCAATAAGTTTATTTATTTCTCAAATCATAAATAATGTTCAAATTCAACATTCCCATCGGAAATGACCCTCAAACCATAAATTTAAGCTCAAGACGCAACTTCAAAAATCCTTTAGTTAATTCATCGTAAATTCCTGAAAATCTGATCTCTTATCCGGAATTGGCTCAAACTTCACTAGTTTCGTTAATTTAATAATTCAAACAACCTACAGAAATATCAGGACGATGCAATGGTCGGAAGGCAGCGGACCTGCCGGGTAGCTTTCGAGTTCGGTCAGACCTGGATCTCACTATCTCTCTCTCTCTCTCTCTCTATCTCTCTCTCTCTCTCTCTCTCTCTCTCTCTCTCTCTCTCTCTCCATGTGTGTACTGTCTCCAAGAAGGGGGGGGGGGTGCTCTCTACCAGGGATACCTCCCATTATATATAACATAACGTGAAATGTCAGTTTTGTCCCCAAAAATTTCAACGAAATAAATAACGTATTTTACTCATATGAACTCCGATTTTAGCGTGCTACGTGTCTACAAACAATTTTTGTAATTTATTCAAAATGTGAACCTATTAAAAATTTCGATCGTTTACCGTCCAAATGACCGGTAAATGGGTTTTCTCATTATGGGGTGTAATATTTCTATTGGAGATGTTCTTAGTCGTTGTTATTTCGACCCTGAAGTCACATTTGATGAAACTCTTATGTAACATCAAGGGTGTTTAAAGTCCTATTACCTATAGCCTCCTAAGACCTATAGCAACTGATGTTGAGTCGCACCCCCTTTTCCACCTAGCCCTAGAGCCAAAATAAATTCTCGTATTGTGCACCGAACTTCACTGATTGGAGTCGACTCATCTGCTTTTGGCAAATCGCAAAAGACCAAAAGGTATGTTGAAAAGAGTTTGAAAACTTGAGCCTAGAAGACCAAAGATCCCTTGAAAATGCAAATTAATATACATTCACCACTTAGCCTTTTCCCTAACTATACCAATCAACATGAAAAAAGGATGAAGAGGAGAAGAAGGAGAAAAGAAGAGATGGGCAAGGAGCCCTAATAGCCAAAGATACCATTGTCATCGATGAAGGGAACATTGAACCATTTTGTCCCTTCCAATCCAAAGTCACAACAATAGTTGGCTCAAACAAAATGTAAGAGGATGTCATATAATAAAGCACTGAGAATAAACCCCTACCAACTTTTAACAAAAGAAGCCAACATTAACCTTTGTTGTTAGGGCAAGTTGAACCTCCTTAACTTTTCTAACCCGAAGCTAATTAAATATGAACCTTGCATAATCACTGGAGCCATGAGTAGAATGCTAAGTTTGTTCATCCTAAAGCTAAACTAATGGTTGTGCTAATAATCCTTCCATGCATCATGCTCCCATTTTAGAGGAAAGTGATGATTCTTTACTTGAACGCAAACCCTAGTGGTTTGAAAAATCACTAAGGTTGAGTCTCAAAGGCCATCATATGACAACCACCACATTGTGGTTCACTGTGAACAGTCGTTGAGTCAAAGTGAACCAGAAAATGTCATAGACAAGTCTTACGAATTTGAAAACCACCATTGGAGCCCTAGAACTGCTCCTTGTACCTTAAAACGATCTCCTCTTCATAGGCCTTCGATAAAGAGATATGAGCTTAAGAATGTATGGGCCTGAACACCACAGCCCAAATTAGACGCAACAAAAATAAACAAAAATACTAGGCCCAGTTCCAGTCCCAAAAGAAACTATATGGGCACCGAGACCCCTACACCAGCGCCGAGTGCCTGTTCACCACCGCCGCTGTGAATACCAGCACACGTTGTGCCAGTGCCTAAAGGACAGCGACCAACCTGCCTTGTCATAGCCAACATCCAAGCTCAACAAGATTGATCGATCCAACCACAACCCGACCATTCCAAAAATGTAGAAGCTCATCTGAATTGCAATTTGATCTCTCCAAACACCCAAGGACGAAGTGGGAAGCCAGCTGGCTAGCGCGTTGCTGCCTGTTGCCTCCCCTCTGCGAATTCAGGATCCCATGAACAATTTTGGATCCAACACACCACAGCGCAACCAGTCATCACCACCGCTAGATCTGAGGGCTGCACTAATTAACAAAGCTTGTATTGGAAGAATTTGAGCAACAAAGCGATGAAATTTGAGTGCAACAACTGGAAGGTTGAACGGAGGAGAGACACAAACTCAAGGAGAAAGTCGGGCAAGCAACGCGAGGAAGGATGACCTCTATGCAAGCCAAAGAGATCGACGACTAAAACCTAGATCTAGGGCGCTGTCATCGGAGGGGAGACAGAGAAAAAATTCTCGCTCTCATTTTGTTACTTTGTTTAACAAATTATCTTTGGCTAAAAAATAATAATAACATAGTAATTAGTTAAATAACTATAAAATCAAAACTAATTGATACATGAGAGTGAAATCCACGCTCTTCATTTAACAGTAATATTTGTAATGTGTTTTTATTATTTCTAATTTTCAAGGTTAGGGAGAGTGCGAGTATTACATTAGGAAGCCCAGAAACAATGTTGGGCTACTGAAGGCCCAAAGATTAGTACAACCTATAAATCGAGTCGCACACCGAATTCAATTCCATAAATCCCAATCCTTCCAAACCCCAAATTTCAGAGGGAGAGAAGGAGCAGCAGCAGCATAGTGAGCTCGCTCAGAGAATTAGGTATGGCGAACAACGCAGACGTGGAAGCCGTGGACTTTGAGCCCGAGGACGATGACCTCATGGACGAGGACGGTGCCGTCGACGCCGAGCCCGCAGCCTCCCCCCGGGCCCCACTCCCCAAGCTCAAGTCTGCTATCACCGGCGCCTCCTCCGCCTCTCTCTCAGCTCCTAAGAAGACCAAAGGTCGAGGCTTTCGCGAAGATCCCAATGCCGAACGCAACACCCGCCTGGCTGTCTCTGACTTGGACGGACTCAACGCCCTGGACGGCCTCGAGCCCCAGCGATGTAAGAACCCCTCTTTCCCCGTCTTTGTTTTTCTTAAATTTTTTAGGGTTTGAATGATTTGGTATTTAGGGTTTTATTTTTGTGCGTCCCGATTCTTGTTTTTGCGAACAATTTTTCATTCCAATTGTGTAGGCATGATGAGATATCTGTTTCATACCATGTTCATGGCCTATATGCTTGGGAATAGTTTGGAGGATGTTGTGGTTTGCTAGAATGTTCAAATTGTTGATATGAATATCGGAATAGTTTGCACACTATCTGGATTAGAATAAAATAGACTGTTGTTGTAGGGAGCATCTAGATTTTCATGCTATTGCAACACAGTTATCTTGCAAAATGGTAACTTTGGGTTACTGCTTGTCACCTTGGATTTCTGCTCCTGAGTTTTTATTTTGGATGTCTCAGCGTACACCTTATTCTCATATCTATCTAATGTCATGCTATTTGTGAGCATGATTTCAACTGCTATTTTACCAAGCCTGTGAGCGTGCAGTTTCATAAATTTTGGATGATCCGCATCATGGTATCCGCTACTCAGTTAGTGCTTAACAGAATTGATTTGGTTCTTCAATAATGGATTATGGCTTGGTTTGGTGGTTTTGTGCTTATGGCCGAAATAAGAGGGACATGTTAGTTTGGAATGATTCTGTGACTTCACATTAAAATTGAGAGGCTGAAGATATTAAGCGAAGGAATCAAGTTTATGTTTGGAGGATTTTGTGGTCTAGCTGTGGACAAGAGAAAGAAACTAACTTTATATACTTAAGGGGTGGTTTGGGGTAGAACTGTTAGAGGGGGTTAAATATTAGAAGGTCTTGTTGTTGTAATATTTCCAACTGGAGGTCTGCTGGGATATACTAATATAATACACTCATTTTTTTATTTGGCTTTGTTGGTTAAGCTTGTGTGGAGTAATGTTTGTTCTTGTATACACATTTGTTTATATGGCTTTGTTGGCTAAACATTTAGTTTTGGTGAAAAAATAAAAAAAAATTTGATTATTAAACTTGTGTACATTAATATATCACCTTGGATGCATCAGATCTATCCCAATTTTCTTTCGTTCTGATATATCAAAAATAATAGTCTTGCTTTATCTGTTTCAGATTGAACCTTATTTATTATTTTTCAAGTTGAATTTCATATACTATTGTACAATTTTCTATATTTTTCTAATCATATATTAATGGGATGTATTTTATAGTTGCATGTCGTTGGCCTTTCATTTTGATAACATTTCATGACTGCAGCGATCGAGGGATGGATTATTCTGGTTACCGGAATCCATGAAGAGGCACAAGAAGATGATCTGCATGCTACATTTGGTGAATTTGGGGAGATAAAGAATTTGCATTTAAATCTTGATCGCCGTACTGGGTTTGTCAAGGTACTGACACAACTTGGATCATGTTTGATGATATGGAATTCAATTTACAGGTGTTCAATTTCAATACCCCTTTTCTTTTTAGCTTTCTAGTATCCTATTAGTGCATAATTAAAGAAAATGATAATAAATCATTCAATTTGTTAATCAGCAGAATTTGACCTTGTCTATATCAAGGATAAACATATCTTGTTAATGAAAATGCTCTGTTCAGATTTATTTGTGTGCAGATTTACATAAGTATTGATACAGAGTGCTGAGGCAAGAGGGATTTACATAGAACCATTTGAAAAACATTCTAGTGAACATGATAAATAGTGTATGATATGAGTGGTTTTGCTAAAGAAAGTGTGCACGACTAACAAGACATTATTTGAATGGTTGGCTTTAGTTAACATTTTCAGCTGGTTTTGTATAACACCAAATAGCTTCCCTTCAACTTTACAGTGCATTTTCTGTTGCATACATGTTAGGTAGCATATCTTTTTAGATCAATATATATGCCATATATGTGACACTAATTTTGATTTGAGCCCATCATGCCAAAGATTTGGCATGGTATTAGCTTCTAACATAGTTTTTAAAATGAAAACAACGGGTAACAGAACACATGTGGGGAAAAAGATGAGGTATATGTACAAGACATTTGTTCATAGACTGATTCTTTTTGTACTTTATTGGGGGTTTATTTATTTATTTGTTTTTTGTTGGCAAGCCCGTAATCCATCATGAAGGTTTCTCTTTGTAATGATTGCTTTTTGGTGAGTTAACGTCACTTATATTTCTATCAGGGTTATGCGCTTATTGAGTATGAGAATTTTGCGGAGGCGCAAGCTGCAATATCCAGAATGGACGGAAACAGTGTACTTACACAGATTGTTAATGTTGACTGGGCCTTCAGCAATGGATCCTTCCTTGATGGGTCAAAAAAGAAGAACCCAAGGTTTGTCTTACACGAAATCTTTCTTTGATCTAATTAAGGGATGATTCTTTTCATATGAGAAGAAAGTTGTAATTACATATATAGGGAGATGATGCCAATGATTAATTTACATCTAGGTGTTGGGAACATATTTGTTTAAGGTTGCCCGTAGGCATTCACACTGAAGGGGAAACCCAGATAAATGCAGGGTTTTATGATATATCATGCATGATATAATTGAAGTAGTGCTATCTAGTAATATTTATCCTTGCTTCGTACTATGCATTCGACATAATGGGAGTCGATCAGAATATTTGGGAATCTCTTTTGTGATTGGTCCCATTAAGGTCCCGGATGCCTTTAATCTTATTATACCAGTGGAACATGAATTTTCTATTTCCACAGGGCCTCTGTATATTGGGTTTCTCTTCCTAGGATTTTTTTAATCTATTAGTCTTATGAAGCTTACTTTTTTACCATCAGTCAACATACTCTGATACCTGTATGTATATCTTGTTTTGGCAGACAACTCCGAGATCGTCGCTCGAGGAGTCCTCCTAGGAGGAGATTTTAATGTCGCAGGCATGGTATTGTGAGGAGGTCTGGATTTTGAACAATGGGTTTTGATATTTTATCATCGAGTTAAAGATTCAGGTTGATGTGTGCAATTTTCACCTGTTTTACGGATTCATCTCAATTTGCTATGGAGCCCTCAATATCCACTTCAGTTCAGCTGTGGTTTATTAAACTGTTTCTTTGTTTAGTGATTTTCTCCTATTAACATGAGGATGTTTCTCTAGTGTGATTTACTTTCTGACTAAAGATGCTGTTAAGACCGTAACTTTGTAATTTGAATGTAGATCAAACCTTTATCTTTTCAAGTTTTTATTTTTTTTTGTTTTCACCTTAATAGTAGGATGCCTAGTCTTAAACTAACATCGAATGTGATAAAGACTTTTGGGAGTAAACATCTTATGTTATGAACAAAAAATATCCCCTTAATAGTAAGATGGCTTAAACTAACATAAAGTATCTTTAAGATTCTATACTGCGAACAAAAAATATCGTATGGCGTTGAGGCTCGTTTTGGAACATTAAAACAATTTGTACGGGAAACTACCTTAAACGGCGAAGTTATTAATTTGATGGAATGATGAAGTATCTGATGTCTACGCTCTTGTAACATAGTCCCACTTAGCCCCGAAATCATATTATAAGTTTTCTATGTGTTCGTTTCTTTTTCTGTCTAAATATTACTCCTAGGGTTTCCTAGCTCTCATCCCTAAGAGCAAGTTCACCCGTAGTCAAGAAATGTCAAGGTCAAAAAATCAAGGCTTCGACCAGTTAAATAATTGTTCACTGCCACTGGACATGAGTTTCCACCCGTTGTTTTTTTTGACCAGTTAAGACTGTTCATTTTCACTGTTCATCGATTTTTTCTTACACAAATGAAAAACTAGGAATAAGTACAATACAACGTTATTTAGTTGTTGTACGAGAAATTCGGTTTCTAATCGATTTTTATTTTCGAAACAAACGTTATTTAAGGGGTCGTGAAAATTGACTTTTTCTACGTTCAGAATTTGGGAAAACTTCCTTCACGAAAGTTGTAGAGCTCATCGATACGATCTCGTGCATATATGGAACGCAATATTCAGAGTTTGTATGAATTTATTATGAATTTTTGAATTCTAGAAATTTTCTATAAATAGCAAAAGAAATTTTTGACGTCTATCTCTGCTCCCTGACGTTAGCCAGGCTTATCTCCAATTCCGACGTGGCAGCTGGGCCTCTCCTTCGACCGGTCAAGAAATTAGTCAGGGCTTTGCCCGTTTTCTTCCCCTGGTTCATCAAAAGCCAAGTTTTGGCTGGGTAAATTAGGCCCAGTGGAGGAGTGGAAATGGAAATACCCGATCACCACATAATGTTTCCCTACTGGTGCCCGGTCAAAGAGCAACCGCTGCACTTGCTCTAACATCACCAACGGATCTCCGGTCACCTTTTCTTGCATGGCTTTGTCAAAAATCTAGCCGTCTTTATGTGATAACTCTTTAATCTCAACCTTTGCCTTTTCTTAGACTTTCTCCTCAAGTAGTTGTTCTCTTTCTACATGTTTTCCTTGGTGGTTCTAACCTAGTCTTCTTAATTGGAGCTAGTGGAGCAACTCTACTCGTTCTCATTCGACCTTTCACTATTCATGGTTGGGTCCATGGTGTTCAGCCTTCAGATAAGTTCTGGTGGAATTTTCAATGGTGATGACAGAGGTCCCGTTCTTTCCATCTCCGTTGCTGGCCTATGGCATCTTTGTTTAGTTCAGCGGTGTGGATTGTTTTCTTTCTCGTCACTTTAGCCTTGTTTCATGGTGTTTCTTTTGTCTGTTACGTTTCAGGTCACGAGATTGTGAGAGTTCCTCTACGTTTCAATTCTAATATGTTTGAGGATGGCTTGTGGATATGGCGTATTTGGCTAGCTTTGACCTTGGTTAGACCCCAGTGGTTTTTGGTTCCATTTTTGGAATCTAGGTGGGTTCAAGATCTGGATACCTGATATGGCTTTTCGGCTCTTAGCAAATTAGGCTTCGGGTTTCTAGTCCTCTACAAGCTCGTATCTAGATTCAGGATCAAATCAATTTATAGGGCTCCAATATGGACTAGTTTTTTGTGTTTGAGGAATAAGACTTGCCACTTATTTATTCACGGGCACGCCGACTAATAAAATTGAGATATGAAATTTACACGAAATATATTACAACATCTCCAATCTCACATCCGTGGAACATTTTACGGGTCTTTTGAGAAACATTATTAGAAAATAGGCATTCGAGACCAATGTGCAAATTGGGTGCTTAGTTATATGTGTACTGTGTTCTTCGATGTGTGCTGTGAAAATGCAAAATGTAATAATTTAAACACAAACAATAGAGCCATTTTCTAAAGTGAAGAATAAAAGTTATCGTATAATAAAAAATATCCCGTATTTGATATCATATCATGAGGAGGTTTTCTATAAAAAAAACCCTAGCAGAGCACGGCTTGGGCTCTGAGTAGTAAACAGCAACCGCCGGTGGCTGTGCAGGGCGGCCTTTGGGCTGTGATTGATGATGAGTCTTCGCGTCTTAGCTTGGAATTGTCGGCGTATTGTGGGCGGTTGTAGCCGACGAGCGCTGGTTGATCTGATTCGAAAGGAGAAACCTCGTGTTCTATTTCTGTCAGAAACGCTCTGTGATCAAGGGCAACTTGAATCTTTACGGATCAAGACGGGATTTGATAATTGTTTGGGAAAGGAGGAGAGTGAGGAATCACCGGGGTGGCGCTTCTCTGGATGAAGGATGTTCTGCTTCATATTAGGAACTATTCTGCCCGACATGTCGATGTCTCTATTGGGGCTGCAGGGTCTCCGAATGAGTGGAGGTTAACTGGTATATATGGGTATGCACAGACCAGCGATCGGAGTCATACCTGGGCATTGATGCGAAAACTGGCAGCGCAATCATCCCTGCCATGGGTTATAGTGGGTGATTTCAATGAGATTCTCACTAGGGCAGAGAAGTCCGAAGGTGGTGTTTGGAGGCTAGCACAAATGCAAGCTTTTAGAGAGGCTATGATGGATTGTTCTCTGCTGAATATGGGGTTTTCCGGTAGCCCTTTCACGTGGTTTGATCATCAGACTAAGGAACGTTTGGATCGAGCGTTATGGACGGCGGAGCTGCGGGACTTATTCCCTAAGTCCTCTTTGACTCACTTGGATCCAAGTACGTCGGATCATAGTCCCTTGCTTCTGCATATTTGTGAGCGTCCTCAACCTAGACGCTGCCAGAAATACAGGTTTCGGTTTGAACAGTTCTGGGCGTCCCATTCTGAATGTGAACATATAGTGCAGAAGGGGTGGGCAGTGCAGTGTCAAGGTGATCCAGTTAGTCGAGCCGCGTCGAAGATTAAGCATACTGGCAGGGAATTGCAGGCTTGGCAGAAGCCTACTTTCATGTTTAGGCAAGCTGAGATGAGGGCTGTACGTAGTCGCTTAAATGAATTATTGAGTATGCCATTTGACCCTGTGCATAATCGTGAAAAACAGGCCTTGAAAGTCCGCTTTCAAGAGCTTCTCACCCAAGAGGAGACATTCTGGATCCAACAGTCCAAGGCGTTGTGGCTTAAAGCAGGTGATCAGAACACAGCTTTCTTTCATCGTAGAGCATCTAATAGACGTGCACGAAACTCGATCAAAGGTTTGCTAAACTCTGATGGTGTTTGGGTGTCCGAGTCCAAAGAAATAGAAGGTGTGGTTACAGAGTATTACTCGAGTTTGTTCTCCACTGAGGGAATACACGGGACTGCCTTAGACATTATTATGAACACTATACACCCTAGGGTTTCTGCATCTATGAACCAAGAATTGTTAGCTCCGTACTCGGATGAGGAGGTGAAAACGGCTTTGTTCCAAATGCATCCATCAAAGGCTCCAGGTCCTGATGGGATGTCCCCATTTTTCTTCCAGAAGTATTGGCATGTGGTTGGTCCTGATGTATGTACTGCTGTGAAATCCTTTTTGTCTTCTGGTGTTTTACCGACTGAGATGAACTTCACACATGTGACATTGATTCCTAAAGTTTCTGAACCTAAAAGTATGACAGATCTTCGACCCATTGCATTATGTAATGTGTTGTATAGGATTTGTTCGAAAGTGCTAGCTAACAGGCTGAAGCGGCTACTGAATGATGTTATCTCCCCCTTGCAAAGTGCATTTGTTCCTGGCAGACTGATATCAGATAATACCCTGATTGCTACAGAGGTGGCTCATTACTTGCATACTAACCGACGAGTTGATGATGCCCACTTCTCTCTTAAACTTGATATTAGCAAAGCATATGATAGATTTGAATGGGACTTTATTAGAAGCATCCTGTTAAAATTAGGGTTTGCGGCCTCTTGGGTGGAGTTGGTGATGACAAGTGTTACGATGGTTAGTTACTCTTTTTTGATAAACGGGGAGGTCTGTGGATATGTGAAACCGTCTAGAGGGGTTCGCCAGGGGGATCCTCTGTCTCCATATCTGTTTATTTTATGTGTCGAAGGCTTATCTTCTCTTATCCAACATTTTGTCAATCAACAGTGGGTGTCCGGTATGCGTATCAATTCTTCCGCTCCTGTATTGCATCATCTTTTATTTGCTAATGATAGCTTTCTATTCGGAACTGCTAATGAAGAGGAGTGTCAGCAGTTTCAGAATATTCTCTATACATATGAAATTGCATCAGGACAACGAATTAATCTACAGAAAAGCAGTGTAGCCTTCAGCCGACATCTGGACCTCAACAAGCAATTGGCCTTGGCGGGTATTTTGGGTGTACAGAGGGTTGATAAACATGATCGCTATTTAGGCCTGCCTACGCATGTGGGGCGGAGTAAGACCGCTGCCTTCAGTTATCTCAAGGAACGACTTTCTAAAAAATTAATCAGTTGGAGGGCCAAGTTGTTGAGTGGTGCGGGAAAGGAGATCCTAATTAAGGCGGTGGCTCAAACCGTCCCTACTTATGTGATGAATTGTTAAATGTTGCCTGTTGGTCTTTGTGATGATCTACACCAGCTTTGTGCCGGGTTCTGGTGGGGGGATACAGGTGAAAAAAAAAAAATTCATTGGCGTTCATGGGAGAGACTGTGTGTGCCTAAACAGGAGGGAGGTATGGGATTCAAAAATCTGCATTGGTTCAATATGGCTATGTTGGCTAAACAGGGATGGCGTATTTTACAGAATCCGGGGTCTCTAATTGCTCAGCTTTACCGAGCTTTATATTTCCCTAACAGTGATTTTTTGCATGCTCAATTGGGTACAGCACCTTCCTTCTCTTGGCGAAGTATAATGGAGGCCAAAGATGTGTTAGTACAAGGCTTGCGGTGGCGGGTAGGTAATGGTGAACAGATTGAAATCTGGAAAGAAAAGTGGATTCCACATAAGTACCCTAGATGCCCATCCTCTCCTCCAAATCGTGGTGCTCCAAAATTCGTTGCTGAGTTAATTGACCCTATTCTGCGTTGCTGGGAAAAGGCAAAGTTAGATGCCTACTTCTCACCTGCAGATGTGGATTTAATTCTTTCTATACCACTGAGTCGCCGGGTAGTACAAGATAGGTTGGTTTGGCACTTTCATAAGCATGGTATTTTCACTACTAATAGTGCTTATTTTGTGGCCAAGGATATTGCGAGTGGGATGGTTCTTGCTCCTGATAGGGCTCCTGATCTTTTTCGGCCTCTTTGGAAGTTGATTTGGGGAGTTAAAGTCCCTGGAAAAGTAGCTATCCATGCGTGGAAGTGTTGTGCTATTGTGTTACCTACGCGGGCAGCATTGAGTAGGAAGGGTTATAATGGTGAAATGGGGTGCTTACTATGCTCGTATCAACATGAAGATACTATCCATATCTTTGCTAAGTGCCCATATGCTCAGCAAGTAAGGGGTGCAGCGAATATAGTGTTTGGAGGGCCCGGGGTTGGAGAATTTCGAGACTTGTTGTTGGCTTTGGCTACTACTCAATCCAAGGAACAGTTTGCTAAGACTTTGGTAGTATTATAGTCTATCTGGAAGAATCGGAATTCTCAGCTATGGGAGAATAAGCAGCAGCGGCCAAGTGAGGCAGCGCTACTGAGTTTGGGCTGGTTGCAGGAGTTTCAGAAAGCTAGTGGAATGGAGAGGCAGCGTATTAATGGGCAGTCACACCGGTGGTCCAAACCGGCGTCGGGGTGGGTGAAATGCAACACTGATGGGGCGTATACAGCCTCCACGAGGGCAGCAGCATTTGGGGTGGTGTTGCAGCAAGAGAGCGGCAGTTTTGTGGCTGCTGCAGCTGCTCCCCTTAGACAGATGACTTCTCCTTTCCATACAGAGCTGATGGCTCTTGTGGAAGGGATGAAATTTGCTGAAACCTTGAGTCATGAGAAAGTAATCTTTGAGACGGATTGTTTACTGCTAGTTCAAGCTCTTGCACGGGAGGAAGCAGATTTATCTAGTGTGGGATTGCTATTAGATGAAGTCAAGGAGTTCCTACGTCGTAAGGTAGAGTTTAAAGTGTTGTATACTCCTCGTGAGACTAATCAAGTTGCTCATAATTTGGCAAAACATGCTTCGAACTCGCTAGAGAGCCAAGTATGGTTTGTTTTTGCTCCCGACTGTATAAGGGATGCCCTCCTCAGTGATTGTAATCACTAATGTTTCAATGAAGCTTCACTTTCAACAAATGAGGAGGTTTTCTATTTATACCCATCTGCATGGAATGCCCATTTTACCCTTGCGAAGAATTATGATACTCCTCTAGCTAATTGCTTTCTGTTTTGGGCTCGTAATTTTTCCTTCATTCATTTTTCGTTGAAAACTTCCTAAGTTATTTCTCGACTTCATCCTAGGCCCAAAACTCAATTTTGTAAAAACCCAAAATCCAAAACTTTGTTACAACTCAATTCACCTTCTTTTGCTTCATTGAACTTTAGTAACCTTCTAGGCCCAAACTTAAATTATATGGCCCAAACCGTGATCTCGATACCAAAACAATTTCCGAAATCGATTTCTTCACTTAAATTACCTTGCAAAAAATCTTATTGGCAAGAAATTACTTTTGGAAATTAACTAAAATTTTCAGGGGCTCACATTTTGTGTGTGCGGGGTCACACCATTGGCTTCTATATTACTTCTTGTGAAGTATTGGAGAAGTCCTTTTGTTTCCGAATTTCGTGGTTTTAACCCACCATACCTGGGTCGATATATTTTATTGCTAGCTAGCTTATTAGTACTCCTCCCTGCTTACTATGTGTTTGGGGGTGAGTTGAGCAAAGAGCATGGGATGCTCAAGAGTGTGGGACACTCCGACCCGAGCCTAGGAGGCTCTCTTTTTAGCGTATGGTGATAGTGCGTTCCCTATACTTTTTATTTATTTTGATTAGCGGGGCTAGTATGTTTTCTTCTAACCAGCGGGGCTGGTATGTTTTCACAGGATTTCAGAGTTTAAGGAATTATGCTTTATAATTGTTGCATGCATTGTTTTTCTTTCAAAGGAACAAATGTGGGAAAGTATGAAATTTCTTTTGTATTAGTTACTTATTTTTTTATCCACTCACACTAACGTTTTTTTTACTTACTTTCCCCTGGGCCTTTTGGTTTCAAATGCCCAGTTCGCAACGTAGCTGTCCGGCTTAGGAGTTGAGGCTTAGCACCATCACTGCTATCTATCATCTGTAGGTTACTAGCTGACCTACTTTTGTGTAATATATTCCCTTGTCTTTAGACTGCTCTGATAATCGTGGAACTTTTGTATAAATTTGTTTAAACTTCGAGTGGTTGCGAATTTGAACGTTGTTGGATAATTTGTAAATCTAAATTGTGAAACTTTGGTGTTGAAGTAGGGTGGTTCTTTGACTTTAAGACTAATTGTTTAGATGGGTAATTTTGTTTCAACAGGTTTTGGATTGTCCACTCTTAGGGGAGGTTATGCCGAAATTTTTGGTAAACGTTCTTTAAAAGTGGGCCACGCAGGTCCATCTTGGAGTTTAGGGGAAATTCCGGGGTGGGTCCTGACAGTGTATGCAACACATCTTTCAAAGTTTGCACCCTACCAGAAGTAAATTTGAGTTCCACCTCACCAGTTCCAAGCACATGAGTAATATATGAATCTCCAAGCATAACTGATTTGGGCTCCTTAAAAGGAGTGTACTTGAACCAATCTTTATCATAGCATATATGCCTATTAGCACCACAATCTGCCCACCATCCTTCAACACTTTGAACCATATTTATATCAGTTATCATTGCAACATATGGTTCTTCAGTGACGTGAGCTTAAGGAACAGCCTTATGTTTTCGATAATTGTAATTTCGAGCAATATGTCCACTTTTGCCACAAACATAACAACAAGTATATTGTTGCTTATTTTCTGAAAGAGGATATTGGTTCTTACTCACATAGCTTGGTTTGCCTTTATTCTATTGGTGAGGTTTACCAACTTTTTTCATATTTTTCTTCTTTGGCTGTTTATGAGAATTTTTAGAAAAATGAGCATTGGGCATATTATTATTGGAAGATACTAAATTTACCTTGAAGGTGTCATTGTTTGTGCCTTGCATAAGAAAATCTTGACCTCTTGCTTCCTCCTCAACGCGGATGTGTGTGATCAAGGTCTCCAAGGAAATCTCCTTTTGTTTGTGACACATGAATTTTTGGAACTCTCTCCAAGTTAATCTACAAAACTTCTCAATATTTTTTTGAATAATAGTGGGTAGTTCATTATAATCATAAACAATATATGAGAAATTAGTCAAGAGATAAAAAAGAATAGTTATACTCTCTTTCTCATGTTGAGATTTCCCATATTGTCGAACAGTTTCTCTTGTGCACGTAACATGTTCGTTTTTGAATCTCCTTAAAATTGTTGGTGAAATTACAATAAAATTATAATATCTGTATGAGAAACTCGTTGACAATAGGCTGAGGCGCGAGTTTCTCGCTTTCTTTAAGGAGATTCAAGCCCTCTGCGGAACAATGTCGGTACACCAGAAATCTCTTGACTTGTTCCATCCAGGATACAATAGCCCAATGATTATACGCATTTATATGCGTCTAATTGTATCTAAAACACTAGAAATAAGACAATTCTCTTGTCAATTAATATGTAATTAATTCATTTTCATTATTTTGTAGAAATAAGCGGAATTGCTGAAACGAGAGAAAATGGAGTAAAATTGGAACAAAATTGGAGTTTCTGACAAAATGACGAAATTGTCAATGAGGGTAAACTGTTGTCAACGCCATCAAGGGAGCAGAATCCAATTATCTCTGATAGTATTTGCGGAAGTGCATTCGGAAAAGAAGAAGAAAGGAAAAAATGGAGACAAGGGAAGAGAAAGAAAAAGAAAAGAAAGAAAAAAAAAGAAGCATTTTGAGCTTTTGACATCATGATGACGTCACCTCCCAATTAAGCATAATTGTGGCACACGGCCGGTTTCTTTCTTTTTGCTTTTCTCTTCCTCTCACACGATGACACGTGTCCTTATCTCCTCTTCCCTTCCTCTAGGACCAGCCGCTCACCTGTAATAAAAATGCTTCCCATTCTTCCTTTTGCAGAGAGCAGCGCCGCACTACCACTCCACCAAAATCCCATCAGACCCTGTCTCTTACCAACCCCTTTTCAGCCTTCCTTCTTCTCTCTAACACCGAAACCACCCCACCTCCAATTCTTCTTATCTTTTCTTCTCCTCACCAATTTCCTCTCTTCACCAAGATCTACCTCATCAAGATTCACACCTCCTTACCAAGATCCACTTCACCTCACCAAAATTCACCTCACCAAGATCTACCTCACTAAGATTCCATCTTCTCATCAATTCCACAAATTTCAAAGAGGAAGCCCAAGCATCAAGAATTTCATCACCATTAAATTTGGGTAAAAGTGGGGAGTCATAAATCAAGGCTAGCCATAATTGCTTTATAGCAATTTGTGGCTTATTCTTGTTACTCCTACTTCTGTTCACTTTGTTCCTCTTTAAATTATGTATATTGATGTTTGTTTAATAATGGATAGTGAGTAGATTTGTTGTTGGGGGTGAAGGTTGTGTGCCCTAGCCCAAATTTTATGTAAAAGATGTCTATTTTAATGGATTTTGATGCAATATATTTTATTGGATGCTTATATCAATTTTTATTGGGTTGAAATGCATGTCTTGGAGCCTAGTCAACTCTAGGGTATGTATTTGAGCATGTTTAGGACGGAATTAGAGGCTTGACCTCCTTTAATTCCTAAGCTAGAACCCTCAATTTAGTATTGTAGGAGTTATAAGCATGGTGATTTACACCCGCCGCGTGATTGCAAGATCTTTATGCCAATTAGAGTGACTTAGAGACCCTTGAACCGGCTCTAGCTCTCTCTAATTGAGTTTGTGTGACTCTTGAAACAGCGCATTAATACCGTAATTGAAAATATATGGTCCTTGAGCCTTGAACCTCCTTGGATACGACTACCGCCTAACGAAGAATTTTGCATCTACATTAGATTAGCTTCCGGCACATAGGATTTGGGTGAAGGAACCTCCCTAGCACCCAACACTCTCTTGTCTTGAATTTTTTTTTCTCGCAAATTACTTTAGCATTGCATTTTTATTTTTAGCAATTTTCTATTTTCGGATCGCATATTTAGTTTAAGTCTTTACAATCGAAAATCACAATTTCGGATACTTGTTGGTAGGATAATTTGTATTTGTGCTTAGTTGTCCGTAACCAAGTGGGGGTTCCCTATTCCCTTGGGTACAATACTTGGAGCTTAATTTATTTGCCCTAAACTTGATGACCGTGTTGTATTACGCGTGAGGCGCTAGTATAGGCACCGAATCAATGGCGCCGTTGCCGGGGATTAGGGTGTAAAAACCTTATTCCCTTGGTGTTCGGATTTTTAGGCACTTTGCATATTTTTCTAGCTTTTCTTTATTTTGAATTGTGTGTGTTAAATATTGAAAATATATTTTGGTAATTTTTATTGCCATAAAAAATTCCAGATTTTTATTTTTGTGTTATTGGTTATTTGTTGAGTTTTTATTATTGTAGTAGAAAAGAAAAAAAGAAGAAGTTGTTTTAGGGAATCAGAAATTGAGAGATAATCGCTGTGTATTCTCATTGATAATAGGGGCCTTTTTATATAGAGGATTACAATGCATAGAATCTCAATCATACAAGGAAAGTAATCGTACATTGATTAGGAATCAAGATCCTTCTAATTGAACCCTATTACCACTAGGTCAAGTAACCTAGAGTTTGGGCTAAACACAAAGAGAGATATCCTTAAACACTCCCCCTTGTGTTGTCCAAACTCGGTGCTTCTCTCGTTGCCTCGTTAAAAACCTTGTCGAGTAACAAAAACCCAGTGGGACAAAAATAACCTCGGTCGAAGGGGAAAAAGAGCACAACACACCCTTCACGTTTCGAGGTGAACATGTAGACATCTCCCCCTGATGTCTGCGCCTCCCCCTGATGACTACGATCATGGGAGTTCAGATAATTTCCGCAAGTCAATTCTTGCCACATATTTCTCGAACGTGGATTTGGGCAATGACTTAGTAAACAAGTCTGCCTCACTATCCTCATATTGAATCTATTTCACTTTGATCTTTGAGGAGATTCTGTTGTTGCTGATTATCCTTGGTGTTGTCGCTTTTGATGTAGCCTTGCTTCATTTGTTCAAAACGAACAACATTATCCTAAATGCTCGTAGGCTCATCTTGTGGTAGACTTCAAACCACAATTGCTCGAACATGCGTGATTATGGATCCAATCCATAAGTATTCACGAACCACTTCGTGAAGAGCAATGATCTCTGCATTGTTCGAAGATATAGCGACTAGAGTCTATTCTGTAGACCTCCACGATGTCACATTCTTTTCCCATGGTGAACACTTAACCAGTTTGGGAGCGACCATTTGGTGGGTCAGAGAGATACCCAACATCAGCAAAACCTTCCAAAACACATGTCGTTTTGGGATGGGGATAATGGACGCAGGCCAGTGTTGGCGGCGTTCCTGGTGTGTGATGGGTTCGAATCCATCATCTCTTTGTAGGGATAGAACAAACCCATATCACTCATACATCTCAAGTATCGAAAGATATCTTTTACACCAATCCAATGACGTCGCGTTGGTGCAGAGCTATATCTAGCTAACAAGTTCACGACATATGAGATGTCTGGTCTTGTGCATTGGGATAAGTACAATAATGCGCCTATTGTACTAATTAAGGCACTTTTGCCTCTAGCACATCTTCGTCATCATCCTTTCGACGAATAGGATCCTTTTTAGGATCAAGACTACGAACGATCATGGGGGTGCTTGAAGGCTTGACCTTGTCAAAATGCCTAAGCATCTATCGACACGATGCTCAAGTTCCAAAACGAGACATAATCGTGTTCTCCCAAAATCCTTCATCTCAAACTCGGATTTCAAGTGTTCAGCGGTTTCCCTTAACTCTTTAAGGGCTTCTAATGAAGATCATGTCCAACATGAACCGCGATGGAATCCGAAACTTGTTATGGAAACGCGTGGGCATATCCCTTTCCAATCAAGTAGTCATTTTAGCGAGCGTTTCAACCTCTCTGTAAACGCTCTCCGTGGTCTAGAGCCACTTGACTTGGGTAAATGAAGTTCACCATGAACCTTCATGTATATTCCGTATCTAGATCCCTATAGAGATACGTAGTGACCACATTTGTAAGCTGCATGTTCAGTTATTCGGAAACTACCAAACTGACAGGGTAGTGGAGTGCAATGACATCCATTACGAGATAATATGTCTCATCGTAGTTGATTCCAGGGCGTTTTGTGAGTAGCCTTGCGCCATAAGGCGAGATTACCATCTCTTTTTCTCACTGCGCTTTCTAACGAAGACCCCATTAGTCAACAGGTTTTATGTTAGGAGGTGTTGGCATCTCTAGCTCGAAAACCTTCCTCTTCGTTAGAGAATCCATCTTAACCTGGATCGCATCTTTCTGTTTAGGCCAAAAACTCTCTACGTTGGCAGTCATTCATCAACGGAGCGTGGTTCGATATCATCTGACTCAACAAACTCATGCCCAACAAAATGCGCAACTACATCATCAATCATGATGGAGTTTCTATCCCACGTCTCATGTACACTAGTGTAAGTTTCATAGAGCTCTATATTCTCAGGAATAGGTTCTGACGTTGAGGCGTCCCCCAACGATAACCATAACTTGGAAGATTCTCATGAGGCGGATTTTGAATGTCGATGATTCAAGGATTGGAATGTGCCAAAGTATCCTTCGAACCCACGGGCCTCCCACGCATCCTAGCTGGGGCCATGGCCTGTAACGCCAGAGTGCCACTCTCTTTGGCGTTGGTGCCATGCCTACCTCCGTGTAGGGTGACACTACGTCCTCTCGTAGGGACGTCCTTGCAGGCATGTTTGCAGCATATTTGTGTGATCTCGTCACTTTAATAGGGATCAAGATGAGACATAGTGGGGACAGACCACGACAATTCCTGTCATTCCTGTTGAACATCTGTGTTCTTCTCTCCCCCTAACGACGGGAAGACTGTCTCATCAAAGTGACAACCTGCAAATCTAGAGGTAAGGAGATCACTTTGCAAGGGCATTAAGTGGCGGACGATTGCTGGAGTCTCAAATCCAATGTAGTTGCCCATTCGTCTGTAAGGACTCATCATAGAGCTCTGTGGCAGCGCAATTGGCACATAAATGGCACACTCAAATATGCGTAAGTACGATATTTGTACCTAGTCACTAGCTGTAACGCAGAAGTACATTGAGTGGCGGTGAGTCGTAGACAAATTAGCATAGCTTTATGCGATATTGCATTACCCCAAGCGGATATAAGGAGATTGGTGCGCATTACCAATGTCCGGATTATCATCGTAGTCGTTTCCGCAAGACCATTTGGGTGTGTACATGGGAATGTGATGTCCAACATCAAGCCCATTGCAATATCCATCGAAAGTCTTTCGATGTAAACTCTCTAGCATGGTCAAATCCAATTGACTGAATAGGATGATCTGGGGAGTGAGCCCGTTGTCATATAATATGTGCTAGGAGTGTAGCATAAGCAGCATTTATAGGTGGACAATGGCACAACACGTGACCGGCGTGTTTGCGTGTCAACCAACATCATGAAATATTTAAGCGTCCGCAAGTTGGTTGAATCAATCCACAGAATCTCCATGGATTCTATGTAAGAACATAATGAGTATTGTCATATCCTTTGCATAGGACGGTCTTAGTCCTAATTTCCCTAAGGAACGGCTTTGTAAAACGAGCGAGAGGCTTTAGAGGCAACCAATGAGAATTTTGGTTGAGCTTGAGCGTCTTAAACGCTATTCGAAGCAAGTTGGTGATTGCAACATCACCTAGGGTGCCATCACAATGATGGAGCGTCGGTCACACTTAGTCCAGGAATCAACCTTTGATTCATGCTTCGTTTCGCTCGAGAGAAAGGATGTCCATGTGAAGTCTTTGGTAGACGGATCATCATATCATGACTAGGATGATCTATCCTGTCGTGACAAAGCCAATATGTGTCTAAATCCAAGAGATCTTCTCTCATAACTTTTATTGGATTAATAGCTCGAATAGTGACATAGAGTCCACTAGAGAGACACATAAACTTCTCTAAGATGCGTCTTTGTTCGCAATCATTAAAGGTATTGCAAAGGAACTCATTTCCGTTCTCTACATGCATTTTCGCATGGAATTCGTTGGCTATTCATAGGGTACGATTTGCCCTAAGAGCGTAGAGAGTTTCTGTGACAGCTGTAATCAAGGTGCCATTTGGCAAGTGGAATTTGGGTTATTCCATGTCCTTGAATTAATACTGATGGCCCAGCCATCGTAGTCACAAAGTCATATGCTCAGAATCAAAATTGAGTCATAATGAAAAGAACTCGAAATTTTATTCATAAGCCAACAAAGTACATCATTGTCTCTTAACCATTAGGAGAATCTAATCCAAATGCTAGCTAATGCAAAACAATGGTAGTCGTCTAACTTCTTTCGGTAATTCCAAAATAAATGTGACCAGGTAAGTAAAGAGATGTCGGTGGAGCAAGGCTCGCTTAAGTACCACTAATCTAAGAACCTTCCTACACATCACACTTACTTTGGGTGAACCTACTTTGAAGAAAGACTAAACCATTGGCATTTACTACAAAGTATATGACAATTGCCTATTACATCTCTTGGAAAAATAAAGACCTAAACAGAATTGGCGATCTATTGATCCCAGCCAGATTTGTAGTCTTCAACCCTTCACTCTAGATCATCTTCTTGATCTTCTTGTTCCACATAGTGAGCTTCTCTTGCTTCACAATATGCTTTGTAGGCGGTGACAAGTTCTTCACGAGCTCTACAAATGTGTGCCCAATGATCAGACACTCCACATCGAGAACATACATCTCTTTGCTCGAACTCCATTGATTGAGGTGCTTTGAAAGCATCATTTAGATGGCTCTTAATGTTGGTGGCGCCACCAACATGGCCAGAGGCTTTGCCTCCCTATCTCTTTCCACGTTTACCTCTTCGGTTCCGTGTTCACCTATTTTGGCGGTTACCTTCCCAAGTAGAGCGATTATATGGACCAGAATGTCCAGAAGTATCCCTAAGTTTAGGGTTTCGCTCTTGGCGCCCTCTTTTAAAGGTGCGACTATAATTAGATTCCGGAATATGCTCTGTTTCCACGGATCTCGAATTATAGTTCTTCACAAGGATATTGTCATGCTTTTCAGCTACATTCATAGCTCCAATGAGCTCATGAAACCTTGTGATCCGTCTTGTATTAACATTGATTCGATGGTTCTTAGCAACCATCAATGCTGAGACGGGGAAGGTAGAGAGAGTCTTCTCAATCAACATCGCATCTGTGATCTGTTTACCACATAATTCCATTAAGGATTTAATGCGAAGTGCTTTCGAGTTATAGTCAAGAACTGACTTGAAATTACAGAAGCGGAGGCTATGCCATCTCACTTCTAGGTCAGGAAGCAAGGAGTCACGGACGTTGCCAAATCTTTCTTCGAGTGAGACCCGCAGCCTTCTGGGGTCTTCTTCGTTCATATACTTGTACTGGAGCGAATCATCCATATGACGAGTCATTAGGATGATGGCTTTCGCCTTATTTGCCTCTAAGGCTGCTCTATTTGCTTCCAAAGCTTGAGCTTGCTTAACAGTTAGCATGTCCTGGCTAGGCTCGAGAATCATATCCAGGATTCCATCAGCCTTGAGATGCTGGCGTATATCACGAACCCACCTGTGATATCCAGAGCCAGTCGTTCCCAATGGAGCAAAGTCCAATTTGTTCAGGTTACTCATCCTGAAAGAGAACAAGAAATTAGGGTTAGTTTCGGAGCGAAATATGCTACCACGAAAACATATGAAATTTCTGAGCGTAGTCGCTTCCAAGAAATTAGGAATTTCCGAGCGTAGTCGCTTCTAAGAAATTCGATTCCAAGAGATATTGGATTAGATCGAAACAATGATGTAAGTGGTCGATCATAAATTCTCTACAAACTCTAAGTTTGGAGATCTCAACAAGCTCTAAGCTTGGAGTGAGCATGAACCCCCACAGTTCGGCTTAATTTGGTCTCCCCTATAATGAAGAAAGGGGGGTAGAAGAAGGGAGGTTGCTAGTCCCCGAAAAAGAAGAGAAATTGAATTTAAAAACTCTAAAAAACGGGAACGTTTAATAAAAAATACCTCGAAATAGGTCGCCTGAAAATTTGGTCTGAAAAAGTCGCCGGAAAATGGCCAGAAAAGTCGTCGGCGGAGGCCGGAATAGTGGCAGGAAAGTTGACCTGAAACGGTCAACCGGCGTTGACCTAAGTTGAAAGGTGCTGACGTGGCACTAGTCCGGGGCTGACGTGGCGCTGGTCTGGAGCTGACGTGGCGCTGGGTCTGCTGCCTACGTGGATGATGACGTCAGTGGGCTGCTGTGCTGGCGTCATCGAGCTTCTGGGCTGAAAGCGTTTGGGCTATGTGGATGGGCTGCTTCAGTCTCTCCCCTCCTTTTTTTTTTTTTTTTTTTCTTTCTTCTCTTTTCTACAGGTTTTCTGCATAATTTTCAATTGGCCGGTTCACAAACTTTTAGGTCGGTTTTCAAGGAATGTCTTCCGGTTCTGGATTTCTGGGTTTGATATGCTACTTCTGGAAAAATTTGGTAGCAATTGGAAGTCCATAAGGTGGTGAACCGGTGAAATCTTTACTGCAAGTTGTATGGACCTTCCGGTGGCCGGTTCGGTGGATTTCCGGCCAGTTATTGGGGTGGGGTCGCCGGTTCTGGACTCCTGGGATCGAGTTCTTCAAGGTGTGAGGTGGAGGCAGAAAAGGCTTCAAGGTTTTGTATTCGGATTCAAGGTTTTTAGCTTCTTGAATCAGGGTTTGGCTATTTGTTTCAGGGTTAGGGCTTCGTGCTGATAACATATTTTAGGGAATCAGAAATTGAGAGATAATCGTTGTGTATTCTCATTGATAATAGGGGCCTCTTTATATAGAGGATTACAATGCATAGAATCTCAATCATATAAGGAAAGTAATCGTACATTGATTAGGAATCTAGATCCTTCTAATTGAACCCTATTACCACTAGGTCAAGTAACCTAGAGTTTGGGCTAAACACAAATAGAGATATCCTTAAACAAGAGTTTAATTATTTGTTTGAATTTCTTGGGTTTTTTTTTCTTGTATTCTAGTTTCTAATCATTTTCATAGTTTTCTTGTGAAGGTGCTTGAGTGAACTTCCTAATAAGAGAGGAAGAGGTAGACCAAGAAAAAGTGTGAGAAATCCGAGGACAAATTCTTTTGCACCATTGAGGTCTACTTCACCTATTTTAGAAGAGAGATCACCAAGTCCAAGATTTGAAGAGGTAGCAATGGGTGACGCGGAGAATAATAAGAGACCAATTAGAGCCTATAGTTGTCCTACCGTTGTCAACCAACCATCTTGTATAGTCTTGCCACCTTGTCGAGTCAATTTTGAGATCAAGTCTTCTACTCTTCAAATTTTGCCAAAATTCAATGGCTTTAGTCAAGAGAGGCCTTACACTCATATGAAGATGTTTGAAGTAGTATGTGGTACACTACAATTGGGAGGACTTACACCAGATAGCTTGAAGATGCATCTTTTTCCCTTTTCACTTCAAGATCGGGCAAGAGAATGGTTACATAGACTACCTCCCGCTAGTATATGATCATGGTGTCAACTTCAAGAAGAGTTTTTGAATGCATTCTTTCCGCCCCACCAGACTACAAGTATGAGAGACGATATCTTGAGGTTTATTCAATTTGATGGAGAGACTTTGCATGAGGCATGGGAGAGATTCAAGGACATTGACCTTGGATGCCCTCACCATGGCCTAGATAAGTGGTTACTTATTGATTCATTCCATAGAGGCTTGCTACCGGAATCTAGAAGACGTGTGGATAATGCCGCACTTGGAAGCATTGAAAATAAGCATGCTATGGAAGCTTGGGGTATCATTGAGGACTTATCTAAACAAAGTGCAAGGTGGGACTCTCATGACCGAAGAAGAAGACCAAGAGATGAATTTGAGAAGCCAAGGAGCCGAGAATTATATGATGAGCATAAGAGTCGAGATTCCTATGATGAGCCTAAGAGAGGTCGTGACACCCTTGATGATTTAAGGAGGAGCTGTGAGTTGTATGATGAGCCACGGACTTGTGAGCATGGTGTTGATAATGTTAGAGGCCGAGAGCCTTTACCTAGAGGTCGTGGGATTTATGAGGTGTCTATGCCAAGTGATGGAATGATGAGTTCAAAGTTAGATAGACTTGAGAAAAAGATGGAGCAATTACTTGAGAAGCAAGACCATGAGGCACACATTTCACAAGTCAAGGCCATGCATTCTACTCTTTCTACTTGTCTTTTATGTGAGTCTCCTAGCCATGTTACTCAAGAATGCCATTTAGCACATCAATATCCCGATTTTGTGGAGGAGCAAGCAAGAGTAATAAATAATTTTCAAGGAAGGCAACAAAAGAATGACCCTTACTCTCTAACATATAATCTGGGGTGGAGGAATCACCCAAATTTTTCATGGGGAGGCAACCAAGGTGGATCAAGTTCACAAAGTGGTGGTTCTTATAGTCATCAAGGTCAATGAGGTTCTAACTATGTTCAAAGAGGCTCGAGTGGCTCAAGTTTTGTACCCCAAGGTCAAGGAGGTTACTATGGTACATCGCATAGCCAAAATGGCTCAAGTTCTTCATCTTTTGGCCCTCACAACAATCAAGGGCAGATTTCACCTATGCATGGTACACATGGGAATGTCACGTATCCTTATGGTTCGAATGTTCAAAATGGTCCTCCCAGATTTGTGCAAGGTAGTGGCTAGGGAAACAACAAGTTTCAAGGTGGTTCTAGTGCTTTTCATGGAGGCAACCAAGGCGGGAGTTACAATCATACATCTATGTCACATGCTCCTTTGCATTCTAGTGAACCTAGCAAACCCGGTTTTGAATAGTTGATGAGTAAACTCATAGAAGCTCAAAATTCTACAAATGCGATCAACAAGCAAACTATTGATTCTCTTCAAGCGGGCTTGCATAAATTGGAGACTCAAGTTGGGAAAATGGCCTCTTCTATGCATTCAAGACCGCAAAGGTCTCTTCCTAGCAATACGGTGCCTAATCTTCGCCAAAATGAGCAAGCAAATGCTATATCTATTCTTAGAAGTGGAAAGGTATACGATAATAAGGTGCACAGGCCACAAACTTGATCTCCTACTCCCTTGCATGTGTATGATAATATGTATGACCCCTATTCCTCCTCATCCCATTCTTATAATGGTTATGTTCCCTCTCCTATGCATGCACCCAACTCCCCCATTTCAAATTCTAGTGATGAGTATGTTATGGTAGAGGATTGCTCTAGTGATGACAATGATTTTGAATTGATTGATGGTGCCACGAGGGAAGAAAATATACCTCGTGGCAATGTTAGAAATTCTTTAAATATGCATGATATTAATTCAAAGGCGGATGGGAACCGGGGGGAAGAAAATGTACCCCCGAAAATTGGAGTGGGTGATGTGGCTTTGCATACAAAAGGAAGAAATAAAGGGGTGGATAAGGAAGCCGAGGAGGAAGAAAATGTACTTCCCGGAGGAGCACAAGGAAGGAAGACCTCTTTATCTCATTCTACATCTTCAAAGTCTCATGTATCTACTTCATCCACACCACCTAAGCATGTTCACTTTGGGCCTACTACTATTGCATCATCTTCTAGTGATCATATGGGGAGCAATAAGGTGGAAGACTCTTCTAAAAGGAACCCTCATGCTCAAAATTCGGAGTCTACATCAAAGGGGAGAAACAAGGCGGAAGATTCTCATATGACTAGTGGAGGTCCTAAGGATAGGAGTACTCCGGTCTATTCTTCACTAGGGGAGGTCGTGTTGGCTAGGGATCCTAGTGGGACCGTGAGCACCCTTAAGGGTCTCATGGGTAACTTGAAATTTACCCCACCATTAGTTTTCTCTTAAGAGCCAAATTTGCCATATCCTAATGTGAAGAGGATGCAAGACCTCAACAAGAAGAAAGAGCGTCAAAATGTGGAGTTCATGGAATTGTTCAAGAAGGTGAATATTAATATTCCACTTTTGGATGCCATTAAGCAAGTACCCTCATATGCCAAGTACTTGAAGGAATTGTGCACAAACAAGAGAAGGTTTAGGGATGATGAAAATGTGTTTCTTAGAAAGGAGGCCTCTTCCGTGATTCAACAAATGCTTCCTCCTAAACTTGGAGATCCCGGATGCTTTACCGTCCCTTGTACCATTGGATTGAGAAATTTTGATAAGGCACTTCTAGATCTTGGAGCGAGTATCAACCTTATGCCTTATGAAGTCTACAAAACACTTGCTTTGGAGGACATTAAACCGGGCAAGATTAGATTGCAAATGGCGGATCAAAGTGTGGTTTATCCAAGAGGAGTAGTAGAGGATGACTTGGTGAAAATTGATGAGATATTGGTACCCGCCGACTTTGTGGTTTTAGATATGGAGCCTTTGAGTACTGATAGTGATGAGCTCCCCATTATTTTGGGGCGATCATTCATGGCAACCGCGGGCACCAAGATTGATGTTCAAAAGGGAATCTTAACTATGACTGTGTTTGACACGACTATTGGGTTTCGAATATTTGATGTTATGAAGAGTTCTGTGTATCACAAAGATTGTTTTCGAGTAGAGACGATGAATATTATTGTCTTGTTGAGGAGTCTAGCTTGAGATTTAATGATGATGACATAATGGAGGACGTGAATAACATGGAGACTATAATGCCATTCCAAAAGGTATGCAAGCCCAAAATAGTGCCTTTGCCTCATATTACTACTACAGTAGTACCTTTTCTTGAGAGCCCACCTACACTTGAGTTGAAGCCCTTGCCGCTCACATTGAAGTATGTTTTTCTTGGAGACAATGATACCCTTCCGGTTATTATTTCATCAAAGCTTAGTGAGTTGGAGGAAGGGAAGCTTCTTGGAGTTTTGAAGGAGCACAAGAATGCCTTAGGGTGGACAATTGCCGACATTAAGGGCATTTTTCCTTCTAAGTGTATGCACCGTATTCATTTGGAGGAGGACTCAAAACCGGTGCGAGATGCTCAAAGGAGATTGAATCCTCTGATGATGGAGGCGGTTCGAGGTGCTTAAGTTACTTGATGTGGGTGTGATCTATCCAATTAGCGATTCAAAGTGGGTTTCACCGGTGCAAGTTGTTCCTAAGAAAGGTGGAGTAACGGTGATAACAAATGAAAAAGGAGAAGAGGTAGCACAAAGGGTACAAACCGGGTGGCGTGTATGTATTGATTATCGGAAGTTGAATGCCGCTACTGGAAAAGATCATTTTCCCCTACCCTTTATTGATATGATGTTGGATCGTTTATCAGGGCACTCTCATTATTGCTTTTGGATGGGTACTCCGGGTACAACCAAATAACAATCGCCCCCGAAGACCAATATAAGACCACCTTTACTTGTCCATTCGGCATCTTTGCCTATCGGAGAATGCCATTTGGGCTTTGCAATGCCCCCGCTACATTTCAAAGGTTGATGATCTCTATTTTTCATGATATGACCGAAAAATTTATGGAGGTGTTTATGGATGATTTTAGCATACATGGAGATAGTTTCGATGATTGCCTTGCCCATCTATCAGTTGTACTTGCAAGATGTGAGGAGACCAATTTGGTCTTGAATTGGGAGAAATATCATTTCATGGTAGATGAGGGGATTGTATTAGGGCATGTTGTTTCATCACAAGGCATTGAGGTTGACAAGGCGAAAATTGATTTGATTACACAGTTACCACCTCCGACTAGTGTGAAGGGTGTGAGGAGTTTCTTGGGACATGCGGGATTTTATCGGCGGTTTATTGAGAATTTTTCCTTAATCTCTAAACCTCTATGTGATCTCTTGGCGAAAGATTCTAAATTTGAGTTCACCTCCAATTGTCTACGTGCTTTTGAGTTGCTTAAGGAGAGGTTGACACAAGCACCTATTATTATTGCTCCCGATTGGTCACTCCCATTTGAAATTATGTGCGATGCATCGGATTTTTTCTTGGGTGCCGTGCTAGGTCAAAAGCGAGATAAGCGCTTGCATGCTATATACTATCTAGTAGGACTTTGAATGAGGCTCAAATGAACTACACTACTACCGAGAAAGAACTACTAGCGGTGATTTTTGCTCTTGAAAAATTTAGAGGCTATCTCTTGGGTTCAAAAGTGATAGTCCATACAGATCATGCGGCATTGATATATTTGTTGAGTAAGAAAGATGCCAAGCCCTATTTGATTCGTTGGGTGCTATTACTCCAAGAGTTTGATTTAGAGATCAAGGATAAGCCGGGTCGGGAAAACCTTGTTGCGGATTATTTGTCTAGAATTGAGCATGGTGGAGATTCTTCTGCTATACCATTGGTTGAGCATTTCCCGATGAGTACCTATTCCATGTTGATATTGAGATGCCTTGGTTTACAGACTTTGTGAATTATTGGGCTAGCAATTGTACTTTCATTCCGGATCACTATGATGCACATTCTTAAAAGAAGTTTCTTCGTGATGCTCGGTCTTATATTTGGGACGACCGTACTTGTGGAAGGTGGGCAAAGACCAAGTGATTAGACGTTGTATTCCTCAATGGGAAGCCCCAAAGATTATCTCATTGTGCCACGCATCTTTATGTAGAGGTCATTTTGGTCAGAGGAGGACAACTTTCAAGATTCTTCAATCCGGTTTTTTTTTGCCTACATTATTTTGGGATTGCCATACCTTTGTCTTTAATGTGATAGATGCCAAAGGACCGGAAATATATCCTCCAAGGATCAAATGCCTCTCACTAACATTATAGGAGTTGAGATTTTTGATTGTTGGGGCATTGACTTTATGGGACCCTTTCCGAAATCTCATGGGAATGAATATATCATAGTTACGGTTGATTACGTTTCAAAGTGGGTTGAAGCCAAGGCCACACGGAAGAATGATTCCAAGGTAGTCACTAAGTTCTTAAAGGAGCATATTTTCTCTCGATTTGGGACTCCTAAGATTATCATTAGTGATGGTGGGACACATTTTACCAACCGGACTTTTGATGCTTTGTTGAAGAAATACGGGGTCATGCACAAGGTTGCCACACCTTACCATCCTCAAACCTCTGGTCAAGTGGAGGTGTCAAATAGGGAGATTAAACGGATATTGGAAAAGACGGTCAACTCTTCTAGAAAGGATTGGACCATTAAACTTGATGCTTTATGGGCCTATCAGACTGCATATAAGACTCCTATTGGCATGTTTCCTTCCGTTTATGCTATGGAAAGAATTGTTACCTTCCGGTCGAGCTTGAGCACAAAGCTATGTGGGCTATCAACACTACCCCAATAATGACATCAGACAACATGCTTTAGACAACTGCAAAAAATTTAACTGTCGTCTGAAACTTTGGGACGACAGCAAGAATTATTCTGTCGTCCCAATTTCTGAATGAGACAACGGTTGTTACATTGCTGTTGTACAATTGTAAATTAGACCATGATTATTTTTTTTGATGTCGTCTGAAGCAATCAATTCAGACAACAGTTACTACATTGATGTTGTAAAAAGTTGATTAACACAATGGCTGACAAAAGATGTTGTCTGATGGTTTCAATCACACAACAGTTATTACTTCTCTGTTGTGCAATTATTATTCAGACAATGGTGGCATTTTGATGTTGTCTGAGTAATTTTAATTCAGACAATAGTTTTTATGTGTCTGTTGTGCAATTATTATTTAGATAATGTCAGTATTTGATGTTGTCTAACTATATCTTCAGACAATAGTTTTTTTTGTTTTTGTGATTCTGTTGTGTGATTATTATTCATATAATGTTGATATTTGATGTTGTCTGACTATATATTCAGACAACAGATTTTCTACGTTTGTGTGCAACTCTCCTTCAGATAATGGCTGTGTATTTCTATTGTCTAAGCTTTATGAGTTGATAAATGCTGCCGCCCTAATCGACTTCCCACACTTAGCCAAAATTCAATTTTTTTACTCCCTCCATTTCGAATTCTACTGCCCTAGTTGAATTAATGAGTTGCCCAATTTAAAGGGGAAAATCCTAGCAGCCTTCCTAATTTTTTGTCCCTCTTTCACTCTTCCTCAGCCCGAGCCTAGCTTACTCCATTTTCCGCCTCAATCGCTGCAACTCGCCAGCCTCCGGCCATTAGCGTTCATCACCACCACCACCAAACCGTACAGCTGGGGGTCGAAGAACAAACCCCAGCCCACGGTCGCCGAGCAATTGCTCTTCACCGCACTCATGTTGAGAAAGCCGCGACGCCATGGCCTGTGTTCCCCGATTTTGATCCCATCAAGTCTCTCAGATAGTGGTGCTTTTTCTCATTAGCTTCTTCATTATAGCTGTTTGTCGCTGTTACAGTGCTCTCTCTCTCTCTCTCTCTCTCTCTCTGATGCTAGCTTTTGGTTTACGAAACCATTTGTGATGTGCTAAACACTTTCCGAGTCTCTCACTCTCTCAAGGTCAACACACCCTTCTCTCTATCTCTATCTCTATCTTTGTTTTCATATGCATTGGTGAAAATTCAGATACCCAATCTGGAATTGGTTTGATTTTGTGAGTTGTGCCAAAATCTGGGGTCAATATTTTTGTTGGGTTTGGGTGAAAATTTGACTACCCAGTGAAAAAAGCTTGGGACTTTGATTCGATCTTGGTCTGAATTGAGGGGATTGTGGTTGATCTGTGTACCCAAATGGAATGAGAGTGAGGAAGTAACGAGTGTTGTGCGAATTGGGTTAAAATGAAGAGAATTGGATTGTGGTTGAGTAACTTTGTTTGGTCAATGCTTGAGTTTTTGTAAATTTTTTAATTGGTTGGTGAGTGGTATGTGATCCAATTGTGTTTTAATTTGCAAGGGGACTGTGAGGTAGATTTGGAGAAGGGTAATCGATTTTTCGGTGAATCTTGAAGAGTAGCAAAGCTAGCAGCCACAACGGGTAGGAGGTTTGCTGCCAGCAATGGCAGCACCCTTGCCACTAATGATCTGGTACCCTCATCAAGGTGATGGATTCGTAGAAAGTCTACCACGTAACTTCTTACCTTTTTACTTCTTTGGATAGTGTCAGCAATCTATGGTATGATGGTTAACTCAGAGTCTGAATTCTTATACATATATGCAAATATAGGTTTTGTGCTCCACTTGGAAAGACGATGGGACAACTGTGTTCTCTGGAGGTTGTAATAAGCAAGTTAAGATGTGGCCTCTGATGTATATCCTTGGTTTTCAATGCCCATAGGAATATTTACCAATTCATTGTGTAGTAAGAGTTTTCAATGTATATCCTTTTACACATTTTGGAACTTCTTTTTTCTTAAACTACTAATTGCCAAATTGTGTGTGTATTTTTTTGGGCTTACAATGTTAATTGCCAAACTCTGGAACTATATATATATATATATATATATATATATATATATGCAGCAGGTTTGATATTTACCAAATGAATTGACATCTTTGCTTTAGTTGGCTACATACATTTTTTAATTACATTAATTCATGTATAGATTAGGTTTTGAAGGCATCCAATTGACTTCTTGCATAGAGGAATTAAAACTTTAGTTTGGAAATAAGAATAATTATACATTACGTTTCTGTTTGAAGTCATTTTGACTGTATTATCTCATTCTTATCAAGAGTTCTTTCTTATCCATTTGGTTTAATTTTGTGTCCAGAAAATGCACATGGATTGAAATTCTTCTACTTGGGAAAAATGCAGCTTGGTCATTAATCCCATATTGAAGGAAGCTGAGGAAACCATTAATTTTCACTCTCAAAAAGAGGAGGTTTGCTTCTGGCTTCATCAAATGTCTGGCCATCATCAATCCTTACTGTTATGAGTGTATGAAATGTATAGTACTTACAAGTTAAAGTGATTACTTTTAACTATTATGCATGAAGAGATTACTTCTTTTATTGAAACTAATATGCATGAATTTGCAGGTCTTATTGGCTTTGCTATTTGGGCTTCACTTTGAATGCAGTGGTACTTCATGACTTCATGATTGCTACTACTGGGAAGTATTGGCAGTGCTGCTCAAAACTAGTGTATGTTTCTCTACATAGAGCATGAGGAGACCAAGCTACAACAGGAGGGTTCTAATAAAGATACTAATGCTGCTTTGCTTAGATGATCTTTGTGTTTTTGGCCTTTATGTTTAGGTATATATAGGCAGGGTTAATTAGTATGTGTTAATGTTGGGATGAACATATTATTGATGGAATAAATTTTTTTTTTGGAATCAATGTATGTGTTATGATTCTCTCTGATAATTCTTCTAACTAAAACCTATTGTCTAACAATTGAACATTAAGAAGTGGAATGCAAAAACTGTTGTATGAACCACCTAATCACAATATTTTTCAAACATATTCAATTGCCTAATTAGAAAACGCACAACAACAAAATAAGATCTTCTATTGTATTAAATATAAACAGACAATGGTTTTCTCAATTTTCTGTTGTCTGACTATCTTCACAAGTTGTTTTCCGTTCGACTGCTGTCGACATACTTTGCTTTGGACAACAGACTTAGCATCTAGGTCTGTTGTTCTTTCTGGTATTCAGACAACAGACTTGTACATGTCTGCTCTCGTACGAAAGCAAATCAGATGATAGTTTTCTGTTGTTGTCTGATTCTCCTACCAGACGACACAGGCTTTCACAGCAGCAGACAAGGTCATCAGACTACAGTCCAAAACTGTCGTCTGAAGGTATTATTGGCGTAGTGCAAATTTTTGAATTTTGACTTGGAAGTAAGTGGTGAGAAGCGGAAGCTTGATCTTTGTGAGTTGGAGGAGATTCGGGAAGAGGCATATGAAAGTGCCAAATTGTTTAAGGAGAAGACCAAGGTGATACATGACCGACACTTGGTGAAGAAGACATTTCTTCCCAAGTAAAAAGTTCTCCTATACAATTCTAGGCTTAAGTTATTTCCCGGGAAGTTGAGGTCTAGGTGGAGCGGTCCTTTTGAAGTAGTTGAAGTTTTCCCACATGGTGCTATAGCAATCAAGAATCTAAATTGTGGAGAACCCTTCAAGGTAAATGGGCACCGATTGAAGCCCTATATGGACTCTACCTTTGACTCTTAAGAGGAGGTGATCATCCTTCAAGATGTTCCTTGACTCACTCTCTTGACATATGGACCGACAATGAAGTCCTTAAACAAAGCGCTTGCTAGGGAGGCAACCCTAGCATTACTTGTGATGTTTACTTTCCTTGTTGATAGTTGTGGTAGGTAGTTTAGTTTCTTGTTATTTTTGGGAGGTTGGGAGGAGGTTGAAATTTGGAGAATATCGAGATATTTTGCATGGAGGATGACTTTGGGTTGTGAATTGATGGGATCAAGGTTATGAGCTTAATGGAGGACCCTTGCCTATTGTGTGGTGCATTGCTCTAGGACATTCTATGTTCTAAATGGAGTCGACTTTCTCATGGGCACGTTGAGCTATTGTGGAGCATATGTTAAGGAAGTCAAGGCCTTGTGCCTTGAGGTTGGTGTCTCATATTAGTCTTCTTCAAAGGTCGTGAGCAATGGAGGGTCACCAAAGGGGGTTTCCGTATCTTTTCTCCGCAATTAGTTTAGTATATTTGTGTAGGTTTTTCTTGTGCCTTCGCCCGGACTTCACTCTCATGCCTAATTCCGACTTAGATTTAGCTTTCGAGCTCACTTGACAACATTGAGGACAATGTTGGTTTTAAGTGTGGGGGTGAGGAATCGGGCGGCCTTAAAAAAAAAATCCATTTTAGATTAGCTTTTTGTAATTATATTTTAGTGGTTAATGCCTTTTCCAACTCCAATGACGAGCCATGGACTTAACTTGTTATGTTTGTGGATAGATTAAGTATGATCTAGGACTTTGAATTTGTTTTGTGATTAATTGTATATGTGATCTATGCTTGATTATATGTGTGCACATAGCCTATGTTAGGTTCGTTCATCATAGTTAGAGAAGCATATAGATTATTCGATTAACTTGCACGCTTTATTTGTGAGCTTTTGAGCCTAATATCTATAGTGTACGCATATCGTTCATTCACTTATTCTTTCATGTGTATTCAATTTCATGACATTGCGTATATAGAACTTGCTTGAGACCTCTCAAGGCTACTTTTAGCTTGCGACATGATAGAAAGGATTGAGGCATTAGGACTACATACCACCATAGCCAAAGATGCATGTGCCCAAAGATATTTACCACTAGATTGCCACTTTGAGCCTATTTATATATTTAACCTTTTTGTTCATTACCACCACAAATTCCTACCTAGCCTATACACTTTAATCCTACCATTCCATGGTAGTTGGTAAAGCGATTCGAGAGAATGACTTTATGTTTGAGTGTGAGATTAGAAAAAAATAAGTGTGGGGGTGACCGATTTTATTTAGAAAAAGAGTTCGAAAAGAAAAAAAGAGAGAGAGAAAGAAAGTTCAGAAAAAAAAAAGGTTCAAAGGAAAAAAAGAAAAAGGTGATCGAAAAAAAAAATTGTTGAAAAAGAAAAAAAAAAATAGGTAGTATTATTTTTGCTTATAGTATAGTGTAGTGTGGGTTGTACATTGGGTGTAGAGTAAGTGAGTTAGCATTCGAAAGCAAAAATCATTAATCTCTACAAGAGAGAGTTGCTTCACAGGCTTCTATGGACTTTGTTTTTCCTTATCCTTCATTTCTATTAGCCACTTGCCCTTAGCCCCATTACAACCGAATAAAAGACCTCTTGATCTTGAATATTGTGAGCTACCTAGCGGAGACGAGATCGAAGAGCAAGCATATGGTGGCGCATGTTGTGAAATTGTTTTTGAGTGAAACACTGATAGCCTCTAAATACTTGAGGGGTAATATGTAGTGAATCTATGTGAGTTTAGCGGGTTATATCGGGTCTTCTATGTGCCTATTTGATTGTGGTGGATTGATTTGACACATGGTCAACACATGCATATACTTGAGCATTTTTCACATGTGCCTCTTAATTGCCTCACAAATTCAAAAATCTTATGCTGTGCTTACATCTACTTCATGGTCATGTACATAATTAGTTCTCCGAGGATTTTGGCTGGAAAGGCTAATACCACACTTTCCTTATGTTTGAGCATTTGTGTTTGAGTTAATAGATTTTTGCATATTATTTTACATTTAGTTTGCTTGGGGACAAGCAAAGTTCAAGTGTGGGGGTGTGATTATACGCATTTATATGCGTCTAATTGTATCTAAAACACTAGAAATAAGCCAATTCTCTTGTCAATTAATATGTAATTAATTCATTTTCATTATTTTGTAGAAATAAGCGGAATTGCGGAAACGAGAGAAAATGGAGTAAAATTGGAACAAAATTAGAGTTTCTGACAAAATGACGAAATTGTCAATGCAGGTAAACTATTGCCAACGCCATCAAGGGAGCAGAATCCAATTATCTCTGATAGTATTTGCGGAAGTGCATTTGGAAAACAAGAAGAAAGGAAAAAATGGAGACAAGGGAACAGAAAGAAAAAGAAAAGAAAGAAAGAAAAAAAAAAAGCATTTTGAGCTTTTGACATCATGATGACGTCACCTCCCAATTAAGCATAATTGTGACACACGACCTGTTTCTTTCTTTTTGCTTTTCTCTTCCTGTCACACGATGACACGTGTCCTTATCTCCTCTTCCCTTCCTCTAGGACCAGCCGCTCACCCGTAATAAAAATGCTTCCCATTCTTCCTTTTGCAGAGAGCAGCGCCACACCACCACTCCACCAAAATCCCATCAGACCCTGTCTCTTACCAACCCCTTTTCAGCCTTCCTTCTTCTCTCTAACACTGAAACCACCCCACCTCCAATTCTTCTTATCTTTTCTTCTCCTCACCAATTTCCTCTCTTCACCAAGATTCACACCTCCTTACCAAGATCCACTTTACCTCACTAAGATTCCATCTTCTCATCAATTCCACAAATTTCAAAGAGGAAGCCCAAGCATCAAGAATTTCATCACAATTAAATTTGGGTAAAAGTGGGCAGTCATAAATCAAGGCTAGCCATAATTGCTTTATAGCAATTTGTGGCTTGTTCTTGTTACTCCAACTTCTCTTCACTTTGTTCCTCTTTAAATTATGTATATTGATGTTTGTTTAATGATGGGTAGTGAGTGGATTTGTTGTTGGGGGTTAGGGTTGTGTGCCCTAGCCCAAATTTTATGTAAAAGATGTCTATTTTAATGGATTTATGCAATTTATTTTATTGGATGCTTATATCAATTTTTATTGGGTATATCAATTTTTATTGGGTTGAAATGCATGTCTAGGAGCCTAGTCAACTCTAGGGTATGTATTTTGAGCATGTCTAGGACGGAATTAGAGGCTTGACCTCCTTTAATTCTTAAGCTAGAACCCTCAATTTGGTATTGTAGGAGTTATAAGCATGGTGATTTACACCCGCCGCGTGATTGCGAGGGTGAATCGCTTAGTGGTCTAATTCTTGAGCTTTATGCCAATTAGAGCGACTTAGAGACCCTTGAACCGGCTCTAGCTCTCTCTAATTGAGTTTGTGTGACCCTTGAAACGGCGCATTAATACCGTAATTGAGAATATATGGTCTTGAGCCTTAAACCACCTTGGATACGACTACCGCCTAATAAAGAATTTTGCATCTACATTAGATTAGCTTCCGGCACATAGGATTTGGGTGAAGGAACCTCCCTAGCACCCAACACTCTCTTGTCTTGAATTTTTTTTTTTGCAAATTACTTTAGCATTGCATTTTTATTTTTAGCAATTTTCTATTTTCAGATCTCATATTTAGTTTAAGTCTTCACAATCAAAAATCACAATTTCAGATACTTGTTGGTAGCATGATTTGTATTTGTGCTTAGTTGTCCGTAACCAAGTGGGGGTTCCCTATTCCCTTGGGTACGATACTTGGAGCTTAATTTATTTGCCCTAAACTTGATGACCGTGTTGTATTATGCGTGAGGCGCTACTATAGGCGCTGAATCACCCAACAACAAGTTGTACGGCTCACATCAATCTACACAAATTGGAGGAACTAAAAGCTCTACCAAAAGAACACATTTCTTTGGCCAAAAAACACATATGACACTTTGAGGGATTTTGGAAAGAAAGTTGATGAGTGAATAGTAGTGTTTCATAATAGTATTACGTAAAATTGGAGGAACCTAAAGCTCTACCAAAAGAACACCTTTCTTTGGCCAAAAAACACACAAGACACTTTGAGGGATTTTGGAAAGAATGTTGATGAGTGAATAGTAGTGTTTCATAATAGTATTACGTAAAAGCAAGGATATATTTGAGCACGCAACAAATGATGCTATTTATAGGCTCTTAGGACACTCCTTACGATTAATAGGGTAGTAACCAAATGCCATAGGTTACAAAAAATTAAAAACCCAAATAAATCAAAATAAATCACCATGAGTTACAAATAAAATTCAAAATAAATTCTGAATTTAAACACAAATAAATTCAGAATTTAAACACAAAATAAATTCTCTGAAATTTAATTTCAATAATAAATAAAATATTAAAATGTTACAACAACTTCTGATTCATAACATTATATATATGCCTCAATTTATGGTAAAAGTTCGATAATATTGGAGGCACTTAGTGTGACAATATTTCAGGATAGCTTAAAAATCTTCTCCAACCATGTTGGAGGCACTCAGTGAAACAATACTTCAAATTCGGTAACATGATAGTAGATCATTCAGAGCCATAGATCAAGATCTATAACTCTTGATATGAGTGTTACCTTAGCTTGAGTAAACGTCAATTATGAAATATTGATAATTACAATGGACCAAATTCATTTTGAAAAACTGGCCAAAATGATATGCTTGAAATTTCGAGTTGAAATCTATAATCATAACAATAAAGTAACTTTATCATGTGGAGAATCTCAAGTTCTGTCAAATATATATATATATATATATATATATAGTAACAAAGAGGAGGGACGTCAAGCCCTCATATAATTGGAGATCCAAGAAACTTGAGATTTCAATTTTTCCATTTTATAACAAACTCTTAAGAAACATCATGTTCCTAGATAATTGGATTCAGAAACATTTAGTTTCAATCGGAACTCTAGACGTTATAATAAACATGAGGAATAACACAATAGTGCTTTCAATTTTGCTTATTGTAAGCAAAAGACATCAGGGATGTGTGATAATCTCAATATTTTTATTAGTCAATGAATTTAATTTGATAGTGCCATTTTGAAAATGGCTTGATAAACATCCACCATAGAGTGTACCATAGACGACACATGCCCAATTTTTAATTTCCTCACATATGTGGATGTTAGGACAATATTTACATTGTTTTCTGATTTCTCTCTTGCCATGATCCACTTTTGGTGGCATTTCATGGTATAACCATGTCAATCAACTATATTATTATACAATGAGATCCATAAAAGGGAGAAATTATACATGTCCTAAAATGAAATCTACAACCAACCCTAAAACAGAGCATTGGGTTATTTAACTAAGAAGAGAAAACACGACTCGATGTTATATACCAAATTCATGTTTTAAGACATTCCCAATCACGATGAAGTACAAAATAGCATAAAATTCAAATCTTATTGACAACTGTAAAAGCTCAAGCTTTGGTAGAAATGATGGTCTAGGGAGGTTTATATTTGTTTACAAAAATTTACACGGATAACAGGTCATAAACTATAGTTGGTTTATAAGTTCTAATTTTTTCCTTTCAAAAAAAAATAAAAAATTCTAATTTTTTATTTGAGAATAAATAAATAAAATTGTATTATTAATTTATGATAAGTTACTGATTAGAGGCTAAGTAACACGTTAGACATTAGTGCGGACACCAATGACTAAGATTCATGTAACATGAAACACCAATACATCATGTGTTGAGTAGAAAATAGAAAAGAAAAAAAAATTTCCTTTGATCCTGAAAGAAGGGCGAGAGGAGAAACGAACAGGCCTAAATCATCCAAATAACCCGGGAGGCCCAAATCATCCAAACTAGATGGAAACCCAAGATACAGAAAATTGAAATAGACTTGTATTTTCACTGACAATCAATCCTCTGCTGTCAAGTTTGAAGCTTTACACAGAATAAGGTACAAAAATAGAGAACTTCAGGCTTCAGCCATAGCCAATTCCTCAAGCAAATTCTGAAACCACAAACCCAGTTCCAAAATCAAATTTTTTTTTTTTTCTGGGTCCACAAACAAGAATCGCCATTAAAGCCATTTAGAGGTAGCACAATTCAATACTCTGCATCAAGAATGTCATGTTCTTAGTACCTGTTAGATTGATTTGCATGCATATATGTGTTGTTTAGTGCTTTAGATTCCTTCATTAGGGATTCAGGGTCATTGTTTTATAATTAGTTTTGGTAAAGATTGGAGCTTTGAGAAATGGTGTTAATCATAGCTGCTTGATTGTACTTGTTTTGCTACTAGTTTGATTTATGTACCTTTTGTTGTTTTGTCTGATGGTTTTTAATTGGAGAAATCACTTTGTTCCGTGACTATTTAATTAAGTTCAGATTTCTGTTCTTTTCATGAGGGTGTAAGATTTGGTGAGGTATCTATTGCAATTTTGATAGCAATTGGAAGCAGCATAAAGTTGTTGTTTGAAGTTTGAACCATCACTCGAGGATGGAAAATTTAACGTTTGATCTAAATTCAACAACATCTCTGATTGAATTTGGCATGAATGTTAAGATGGCTGAAATGATGATAGTGCTTCTTCTTCGTTTATTTGGTTTCAGGTTTGGGATGCTCCGGTGACTGCTTTGAAACAAATCTGTGTTGCGAAGAAAGGAGGGGACCCAAAAGAACAAAAAGATTCCATTTTTCTTGAAAACCCAGATACATGGGGCATCCCCAGCAGCCAAAAAGAAGAGTGGCATTTTTGTTGATTGATGGTATGGGCGATGTGTCAATACCAAAGTTGGGATTTAAGACACCTCTTCAGGCGGCCAAACTGCCGAATTTGGATGCCATAGCATCCGCTGGAGTTAATGGTCTGATGGACCCTGTTGAAGTTGGTCTGGGTTGTGGAAGTGACACAGCCCATCTTTCTCTAATGGTTACAACCCTAGGGTATATTACCGGGGCCGCGGTGCATTTGAGTCCATGGGAGCAGGGTTGGCAATGTCACCAGGTGACATTGCATTTAAGGTGAGTATTATTTTAATCATCTCATTTCTTCATAAAATGGTAGCTTGTTGTAATGATAGTTGCAACATGATCCTTGATGAGTGTTTTCAATTTGATGCATTGCGGTTGATCATTATCACATAAGACACAGAAGCCGTGGGGCTCAATGGATTTTGGTCCCATATCGACTTGATATGATTAATGGTTAGCATAAAAATAGGACAGTCATTTCGGCAAAATGTTTGTTGCTATAAATGCTATCCTTCAGATTATGAATGTTCTAGAGTCCAGGGTGTTCCACAAAATAATGATTGCGAACTTTTATTCTTCAGTCTAATTTTGCAACGTTGGATGAAAAAACTGAAATAGTCATCAGTAGGAGGGCTGACAGACACTTTGAAGAAGAAGGGCCCATACTGTGTGCAGCACTCGATGGATTGAAGTTGCCTTCTTTTCCCGAATATGAAGTCAGAGTCAGGTGCAAGTGCAAATGTTTATTGTTACTGATGTAACAGGCTTCTAATTTGATGTGCATGTATTTATCTCTTTTATCCAAGTGTTTGATATAACCCTACCTCCTTTATGCAGACAGCTGAAAAACTATCAAAAGTTTGTTCTAGTTCAATTTTATTTGAAAAAGAAAGTTTGAAATTGATAAGCTTTCAAGGTGACTGGCCTTCGCATCTCTATGATTATAACGCATCTCTATGATTATAAAATTTTGACTGTTTTCAATTCTTAAGAGCTCATTTTCTGTCCACCGGTTGCAAGTACTTTCAAATACCTAACTCTTTCAAATGCTCATTTGCTACAGGTATGCAACAGAACATAGATGTGGAGTGGTGGTAAAAGGACCAAGTTTAAGTGGAAACATATCAGGAACAGACCCGTTGAAGGACAACCGTTTACTTTTGCAAGCTGAAGCTATAGATGGTAGTGATGAGGCACGACATACAGCTAAAGTTGTTAACGAGTTATCCAAGGAAATGTCAAAGATTCTCATTGCTCATCCACTGAATGCAAAGCGGGCCTCTGAAGGGAAGAACATAGCTAATGTTGTCCTTTTACGAGGCTGTGGTATCCGGATTGAGGTATGTTATCTCAAACCTACGTGATACTTGTATTGCATCATGTTGAACTAATTACTCAGCAAACCAGATGCAATCTTCTATGTTCTTGCATTTAACAGCTTTCTCTGCTGTTATTTAGTGGTCAGACAGCCACCATGTGCAGGAACACTCCTCTAAAATATCTAATGTTTCTATACTTGGCCTACTCCTCTGAATGCGTCTATTCTCATGATTTATAAGTTCTGGAATCTAGTGTTCAACTTTGCTCTTCTGATACTTCAGTATGCGCCTATACTCTGGTATATTAATCTTTTGAGCAGAACACCTACTGGTGGACATTAGGGGTTATTATTTCTTTCTGGCAGCCTCATAGGCAATGCTTGAACTTCCCATAACTAGTTGTTTTAGTAATACTCCTGAAAGTACTAGACACATCCCATTAGAATGTCAACTTTTATAGAATATTGAAAGTCTAAGAGATCTCCAATCCAAGGATATCCTTAGGCAGTTAGGCCTACGAGCAATTTTGGTCGTACAAGATCTCAACCCTCTTGTGATGGTTTACATATTAGGACACATATATTTAAAAAATGTACATCATGTCTCCTGTCTTCTTTTTCTAAAATACTCAGACATATTTCAGGTTTCTCCATTTACAAAGAAACATGGGTTATGGCCTTGTATGGTAGCTCCAACAAAAATCATTGCTGGATTGGGCTTATCTCTTGGCATTGATATCGTGGAAGCTCCTGGAGCAACTGGAGACTACAGAACACTTCTAACTTCCAAAACAACTGCAATAGCCAAGGCACTCTCAGCTCCTCTGCAGTCTTGTCCCAATGTGTTTGTGCCAGGGGAAGATGAACACAAACCAGGCCGATCAGATGGCTATGATTTTGGGTTCCTCCACATAAAGGTCATATCTACTTTTCTGCCTCATCACCATGTAATGTCAACACTCTTCATATATTTCCACACTTGAGCAGAACACAACTTTGTTAATTTAGTTTCCTGAAATGAAAGAAGTTGATGGTGGCATAGCAATTACTTGCCAGTAAACTTTAATGTTGGATGCTCTGCTTGCTTGCTCAGTTGTTGGTCCCAGATAGTGTTTCATACTGAGGCAGATTGTTTTGAGATTTCAATACTTTGGTCCCCATTTCATAATTGGTAAAGGAATCTCTGTTGGTTTGCATTGCAGGCTATAGATGATGCAGGTCATGATAAGGCAACCATTTTCAAAGTCAAAGGATTGGAAGCTGTGGATCGAGCTATAGGGCAGCTGGCCAGGCTCCTTTGGGAGACTGAATCAACTGGAAAATTTCAGTAATTCCTTTGTGTTACAGGGGACCCCTCTACCCCGGTTGAATATGGAGACCACAGCTTTGAGCCAGTCCCATTCACAATATGTTCATTGAAAGATTTTGTGGGTGTTGTAGGTGTGGAAACGATTTTGGGTGGTTCGCTTGATCCATTTCCTCTTCCATCCGTAAAAGAGGGTGAATATCCAACAGATGTGGAGATGGAACAGGAGCCCACCAAACGGCCTCGAGCTTTCAACGGTGATTCAGTTTGTGAGTTTAATGAGATAGCGGCAGCAAGGGGATGTCTTGGACGTTTTTCTGGTGGTGAGATGATGGGAGTAATAAAGAATTTCTTAGAGCTAGAAGCGTGATCTGCTCAAGTTGAGAGTGTGCTGCGACCACGTATATATAGGAATGAGCAAACATGGGTGGGGGGCGGGGTACCCGCGGGTTTTCCCAGCATTTGTCAAGCTGGGGCGGGGGCGGGGTTCCCCATCACATGTGCGGGGGCGGGGGTGGGGGCACTTATTTCCCCCGCGGGGGTGCGGGCGGGGTTTCCCATTACCCATGCGGGGTCCCCGTTTATCTTTTTTTTTAATTGAGAACTATTATTTTTCAACCAACACATATGGGGCATTTTTATAATTTTCTTATTCCAAAAAAAAAAAAAAAAAAAACTTATACGGGGTATTTATCTTTCCCATCCAGAATACACCTTCAAAGCGATTCGGGAGGATCCGACTGTTGGATTGTCGTATAATTTTGTGAGGATGATTCTAAAGGCGATCCGGGACGATCCAACCATTGGATCTTTGTATAATTTTGTGAGGATGATCCTAAGGGCGATCCATGAGGATCTGACCGTTGGATCATAGTATAATTGTGAAAAGACGATCCTCTAGGTGATCCTTGAGGATCCAACCGTTGGATGGTCGTATAATTTTGTGAGGATGATTCTAAAGGCGATCCGGGACGATCCAACCGTTGGATTTTTGTATAATTTTGAGAGGATGATCCTAAGGGCGATCGGTGAGGATCTGACTGTTGGATCATAGTATAATTGTGAAAAGACGATCCTCTAGGTGATCCTTGAGGATCCAACCGTTGGATCATCGTATAATTTTGTGAGGATGATTCTGAGGGCGATCCGGGACGATCCAACCGTTGGATCTTCATATAGTTTTGTGAGGATGATCCTAAGGGCGATCCGTGAGGATCTGACCGTTGGATCATCGTATAAATTGGTAAAGATGATCCTCTAGGCGATCATTGAGGATCAGACCGTTGGATTGTCGTATAATTGTGATTTGTGATTTTGGCTGTTAGAGAATACGCAGCCGGATTTGTGATAATATCCCCAGACGGGGAACGGGGGCGGGAGCGGGGGGCGCGGGGCGCGGGAATTCCCCGTTTGCTCATTCCTACGTATATACCCCCACAAAGGAAAATGGCTACAATTTAATGATATGTAGTGAAGTTTTGAAATCCTTTAAGAAAACAAGAGAATTGAAAATAAGCATGCCAAGAGGTTTTCCTTTCAAACATTTCTTTAGGTAGACTTCTTTTATGAAGTCTGATCCTTCCTCTCCTGGTATGCAATCACTCTTAACATTACAGACTAAGCGTGTAAGGAGGTGTTCAATCAAATTTTTCTTACTACGTTTTAACATGGTTTGATGGGTTAATAAACACTGCAATTTCGTTGCTATAGTCTGATGCTTACACTTTTCTAACCTAGCAGAAGACGAGGCCCAGCTAATAAAAATGAACTAGTATCCAACAAAAACACAATTATGAGAACCCACAACGCAGACCTCCACCAATACATCAAAGGTGAACCTATTATCTTATTTTACTCGTAGCAATATATACAGTAGATGTTTGGCCTGTGCCAACCTAAACAGCCATGGTATCATTTCTCATAATGCCTTGCAATTTTTTTTGTTTTGTTGTTGGGTCAAAGCCTTCAATATTTTGATGTCTAGTTGCTGGGTTCTTCAATAAGCAACTAAATTTTGCACTCCACAATTCCTTGATCCTTAATCCTTCACCAACACTTGACCAATATAAAAATTCTAGCATCATTGTTGTAGTTAATTAAACACAACATATATACAAGTGAATCTAATAAATAATACGTTCCAACATTTGTTGAATGCAATCATGAATTATATATGAAGCAAAAGATGGAACGTAACGATGAAGTCTCGTCAACCTCGTACCATGCTCCCATAACTAATTCATCACCAGCATATTAATGAGTGACACTACTGAGTGAATATATTAATGATCGAAGCTAATGAGACTGATCTGAAGCCACGCGTGATCATGGTCATCTCCATCTTCTCCGCATTTCACTATTTGAACATCATTTAACTGATAAGATCGATAGGTTGGCCTGAGCGAGTGATCGAGCGTGCTTATAAATAGCATGTGTGGAGCAAGATGTCTATCCACACAAACAAGATCACTGAACTAGAGGGATCTAACATCAATATATTTCATTCAGAAAATGTCGTTCCAATTACCACCCACTCTGAAATCATCCTATTTCAACCAGTACATGAACTACAGCAATGATTCTGATTTCGAAATGCATGGCTTTCTCAAAGTCAACTGATCGAATGTGTTCAGCTCGTTAGGAAAGTTCGAAGTGGTGACGGCAAATACTGGGACGGGACTAGTCCATATAAGGTGCTCCCAGAACAGAAAGTTCCTGAGAACGAGAATTGAGGGTGATGTGTACCTTTCTCCGGAGGCTGATGAACCAGAGGAGGACCAATCCAAATGGTCGTGCACACTATTTAAGCCTCAAGTAGCTGTAGATGGCAACCTCGACAAATCCCGGTTGTTCCATGTCCAAGCAAAGCGATATGCAACGGTATTGGACGATGGTGGACTAAGGTTCTTCAAATTAGATGAAAATCAAAGTGATCAGGGTATCTTCGATATCACTGACTGGCAGTCATTGGTGATATTGCCAAAGCATGTGGCCTTCAAACCCAGCAACAACCTTTACCTTCAGCTTGGGGAAAGTAATCAGCTCAGGTTCGTGTCTACAGATAAGGGGATTCCTGCTTCGTGGTTTGAAGTGTCCACAGATGACAGGACCCGCCCCGGATTTCACCTTGAAATCCAAAAAGGCCCTGCGGGGCCCACCTCAGAAGAAATTCTACCAAAAATTTGGCAGAACTCCCTCTAAAAGTGGACTACCCAAAAATCTGTAGAAAGACATTTACACTTCTAAAATACTCCACCCTTAATCTTCTGGAGCCACCCTGCTCCCCGTATCACAACATCTCCCATTTCACAAACAATTCTGAACTTAAGAGTATTCATATCTTGGGTTATCAGAGCAATCTAATGTACAGGTGTACAAGATGATAAAATATAAGATAAAGGACTGATACTTTTATAATGCGGAAGTTATGACAGCTATGCCTCAACCCTATGTACGCTCGACCTCAAACTAAACTGGCCTGCAAACTGGGCATTTGAAACCGAAGGGCCCAGGGGAAAACATTTAAAATCCGTTAGAGTGAGTGGACGAAAAATAAATAATTTCGAATGAATAAGTAAAACTTAATGTTTTCCCAAATTATTCTCTAAAATCTCGCATGCAGTAACAATATTGGAAATAGTTTTAATCATCATCTTTACTGCAATCTTAATCACGTAAAAAATAGAACATCTTGCAATCTCTTAAAATCTCATCCTCAATCCTTATAAAAATATCCTTTTTAAGAGGCTCGTTTGATGACTAGGAAGGACTACTGTCTAGTCATCTCAAGTCATCTAGGAGGGACTGCCACCCAGATGACGCATCGGAAGGGACTGCCAACCGGAATAGGAGGCGGTGGGTAGAAGGGACTGCCAACTAGCCACAGGTAGTTAGAAGGGGCTGCCAACTAACTATCTCATGTCATCTGGAAGGGACTGCCAACCAGGGGACGCATCGGAAGGGACTGCCAACTAACTACCTCATGTCATCTGGAAGGGACTGCCAACCAGGGGACGCATCGGAAGGGACTGCCAACCAGCCTAGAAGGGACTGCCAACTAGGTAATATACGCATGCGCCGAAGATAGCCTCCTCAATAAACTGAATAGCCTCCTCAATAAACTGGAAACAACCTCTTTCATTTACTTGCTTTCGGAAAGAAACTCGCTGTTACTTCAATAAACATTAAAAAATTCACCGAAAGCATAACTCAGGATTATCTCGCTAACTCAAATCTCAATATCTCAATAAATCCTCGAAAGCATAAATCAAATACTCTGTAAATTAATAAATGCTTTCGGCAAGAAATCTTAATCTAACTCAAGGCTGATAAGTGCGGAGCTCAAAACTCAATAAATCTCGATAATTCAATCATGCTCAAATATTTGCTAAATCCTTCGTACTCGTATATCAACATAAAAACTGATATTCGAAATCAATAATTCTCATAATATTTTCTGAATCAGTCACTTCCCGAAAATCATTTCCCAACTCAATAACTCATAAATAATTAGCTTGAAAATCTATTGAAAGCCCTCGGGAAGGAAATCCACTAAAAATCCCGTAACTCATAGAGCATAATAAATCTCAAGAAATCAAGCTCATAAAATCATAATACTCAATAATTCAAATAATAAATTAAACCTCAATTGGAAATTAATAATATACTGCATGTACATTTAATTTAAAATAAATGTCCACTCACTGAACTATTTAGGCGACCACACAAACGGTTTCTTTCGTCGAGCAGTAGCTCGGTACGTCGTCCTGTACACAATTATAATTCGTGAATAACAATCCGGAAATTAAATACCATTCCCACATCGTATCCTCATAAATCACATATCCACTTCTTCTTGGATTCAATCCAAACTTTATCACTATTACCAATTCATCGATTAAGTATTCTAAAGCGGAAACAAGGGAAAATATGAAGGTCGGATTCCCATAATCGACACCCGTCTCACTAAACTTCAGAAATTCCTAAGCCATAACAAATTACTCCAAAATCCACCAAAATCACATTTACAAACTCCACAACAAATATAGGATTAACTAGCGAAAAAAAAACAGAATATAAATCACTGTTCATACACCGCACTATTCACCATCGCACTATTCATGCTGCGGCCAACTCCTCTTCCGGCCACCAAATTTTATCCACAGCATCATCTCAACATTTCCAATAACTTTCTCAACTGTGACAAAGTCATAAAATACCTTGAAGTGGCCGAACAATTAAGCACTCTAAAGTACAGTGAAATTTTCCAATTATGCTTTCTTCCTCCATGCTTCGATCTGGGTTATGAAACTTGGCGAGCATGAAGAGTGGCTCAAGGCACTTCTAATGGACCTGGGTTATGACTGGAGGTGGCCGGAAATCGGCGTTGACCAATTTGCTACAGTAAAAATGTTGGCTTCGATCTCCACATTTCCGGCCAAATCGCCGTAAACAACTCCCACATGCGTGTTAAGGAGGAGGAGACGAGTCTATCGATGCTCGCAGCTCGCCATTTGGTGGCCTAGAGGTGGTGAAAGAGAGAGTTGCAGAAGAGAGAAAGAGAGAGTTGCAGAAGAGAGACAGAGAGAGCACGGGGGAAGGAGAGAGAAAAGAAAGAAAAGTTACCCGACCACAGTAACTTTTCAAATTTATACCAATCTATCATAAACAGTAACTTTCATATTTCGCTTATAACTTTCGCATACGAACTCCGATTTTTACGAACCAAATATGTACGCGCTCGGTTTAACGTCCTCTACGACTTTCATGAAGAAAAGTTTTTCAAATTTTGACCCGAACAAAAAGCCAATTTTTAGGGCCCCTAAAATATCGAAACAGAGCCAGAAAGTAAATGTAAATGTTGTTTACCCATCGAACGACTCATAAATTGGTAAATTTAGGTTCGGGACGTTACAATCTCCCCTCCTTATAAAAATTTCGTCCTCGAAATTTCATACTGTTGAAGTAGAGATGGGTGCACACGCCAATCCATAGTAGACAGTCACGCAAATGAATAGCCTACAGCAGTGGCGATGATAAGGCACAGAAAAGATGTTCAAGTCTGCTCAAATCATGTAGAAATTACCTTCAAAACTGATTCAAGACTTGACCAATTAGAACAGGGAGATCAACCCTTATAAGAAACAATCCTCTAGCTGAAATCTAGCCAATTATTGTGATCTGAATAATTCCCACAACGTTCTTACTAAATTCAATGTCTTAGGAGATAGATTTACTTCCACTCATTACTGACAGTCCTTAACAACTGAGGGAGAACATCGTCAAAGCATTATGTTTGAAGCAACCTGTAAATGGTTCAACTATATGAGCAAAAACATCTACTAAAATTTCCAGAATAAACACTCAAGGCTAAATCCTTGAATGAACTACACCTTGAAACTACATAGCAAAAATCAAATCTTCTTTGGGTTAAGTTTTCCCTTTGCAATCTTAAGTCAACGATTGGAGCAGCTGATAATTTCGACAATCCCAATTACACAAGCAGCTAAAAACATATACTTAAATCCCCAAATTTATCAATGTTCCAAGTTGGATACCCTTGTCTTACCTAACTATGTAGTAGTACATACTCACAAGTACACAACTCCGGTGTCAAGAAATTTAGGTTAAATACTAGTCCAAATAACTCATGGTATCAATATCACAAACTACTCAGTTTGAATAGTAGCATTCATACTCTTTTCATATAACTCATACAGTGAAGATCCACTTTGCTCACCAACAACATGATGATAACCACCAGATAGTCGCGGTGAACCAACAAGTCCAAAACAATTAGTTTCCTTAGCAACCACCAAAACCACACTTCCTTTTTGTCTATTTGTGCTTAAATTTCGGATTGAATGTCGTGCACATAGAGGTCTCATAGTTGTCAAGCATATCAAAGAGTAGCCTCGAACCAACCTGTAAGTTCTTAATCATGTAGGTTATGGGGCCACTACACTTTCTTTGCGCTACTTTGATACCTAACTGAAACGTTGATCAAAGCCTTGAGATGACATCTAAGTCAACTAGAGAAACTTCTTTGATATATACCCTGCTGGCCATAAGGCGACACCTTTCGCACACTTGTTCATGTTCAAAATTTCTGTACCAGACTGCTACCAAAGTAATCCATTCTTTCTTCTCCGCGTTTCCAAACCATAACATTCCAAGAATCAACGTCAATCTTGCAAGTATTTGAGTATAGCCAACTCTCCTTGCATGGCTCAAAGTCGATACCCCCAAGCAACACTGTCTTCGCTGAACTGAGGATAAAATAGTTGAAGATCCGCCCTCTAACAACACTTATTCGATAATATTCCAGCTACAACAACCATCCCAAAAACTCATCTACGCTAACTAAGATTGCACCAAAATTTCCCAAACCTCATCTCGCTAAGCATAAATCTAACAACACAACTCAATCATAGTCGCTCAACAATTTAGTACTTTAAGTATCAGTTGAAACCCATGATAAAACCCAAGGTCCAAACAATTAATTTTCAAACTCAACTCCAACATCCTGCTAAGTCATCGTACCTATAAACCCGTGATGGTGACCGAATATCAATCGTACCAACAATTTTTATACTTCTCCAATCAAGGGCCACCATACGGTAGAAAGATCAATCAAATTGAGAACTAAATCTCAAACAGTTTAACCCATTACCACCAGTAATGGAACCAAGGTAGTAAAACTCACTTAACTCCTCAAAAGCAAACAGTTAATATACGTATTCAACTCAAGCAACAACCAATTTTCCTAGATGACAAAACACTGTTCATAGAGTCTTTCCTCGAACAATAACCTTGATGAAAATAGACACCCGTCCAACATCTCTTATCACACAAAGCGGTACCTGGATCTGAAATTTAATCCAACCACATGGCAATCCAATTCCTCCATTTAATTACAATTGAAATTTGCCACTACACAGACATACCGCATTACGTTTTACCCACATATAACAAGAATTCAGGTCAAACCTTAATTAGAAATATTTACGTAGCCAACTGGGAAACTTATTTCCTTAAAGTTATTCCACTAACCACTCTTACAAAACCACAATCCAACTGTCTAACAAAAGCTTCACCAAAAATCTATCACAATTAATCTTCAAGGCTCCATAATTTATAACTCGAATCATACTCTGTATCACAAGTAATTCCACTTGCACCATTATAAATACCCAACGATATCACTACCGCTATTCTCCAATTTTAGGTACAACCATTTCAGCCAAAAACGGATAACTAATTAAGTACACGCATCGATACAATCTCATATACAAAAGTTGTTTCTAATCCTCTCAATTAAATATTGCCAAAGATCATAACTCAATTGTAAACTCTAAGCGTCCAACTAAATACTCAAGTTTCAAACATAAAACTATTTCAAAAACTTAAATTCTGTCTATGTCCTTACTCAATACAATCCAAAACTTCAAAAGGATCCATTATAAGTCAATGTATCTAGAATCAATTTCTTCCAATCCGAACAAAACTAAATCCAAATATCATGGTCAAGTCAAAGGCCCAAGATAACCAACCATGATTTCCAAGTAATCTCCAACAACTATTAATGATATCACAAATGTCACATACATGACATATCACATTATGTAACACAACTCCTGAAACTTGGTTCAACATCAGAACCACTAATATTACTAGTTCCATTTCCATCAACAATTTTGATTTCAAAGCAATTTATAGCAGACTGAGACAACCCAAATCTATGCCCACTCAACTCTAACAATCAAACACGAAATCGAACTCCAGTCTTGCACCTTAAACCTTACCCCAACAAACTTGTTGGCATCGAGGGAGTGATAACCACCACATTCCCTCAGATCACATTACATAGCATAACTCAACCCTGTAAGGTAATCTAACATCACCATCACCAGGAAAAGGTGCAAGACACTTAAACAATTTGATATGCAGAGAAATCCCTATGAGGTCGGCGTATAAGAGGCATAGCACCTGAAGGAAAATCAACTAACCATGTATCTTACACACTTGATGAATACTTCAGCACCGAAGAGTAAACGATAGGGAACCGCTGCAGTCGGGCCATCACTCGGGAGGTACTAAGTAACATCAAGCATATAAGGTAACTAGATCGAAACAAGTCTATAGAATCTTACAACCTAGTGCTCTGATACCAACTGACAGGACCTGCCCCGGATTTCACCTTGAAATCCAAAGAGGCCCTGCGGGGCCCACCTCAGAAGAAATTCTACCAAAAATTTGGCGGAATTCCCTCTAAAAGTGGACTACCCAAAAACCTGTAGAAAGACATTTACACTTCTAAAATAATCCACCCTTAATCTTCTGGAGCCACCCTGCTCTCCGTATCACAACATCTCCCATTTCACAAACAATTCTTTTCACAAACAATTCTGAACTTAAGAGTATTAATATCTTGGGTTATCAGAGCAATCTAATGTACAGGTGTACAAGATGATAAAATATAAGATAAAGGACCGATACTTTTATAATGCGGAAGCTATGACAGCTATGCCTCAACCCCATGTACGCTCGACCTCAAGCTAAACTGGCCTGCAAACTGGGCATTTGAAACCTAAGGGCCCAGGGGAAAACATTTAAAATCCGTTAGAGTGAGTGGATGAAAAATAAATAATTTCGAATGAAGAAGTAAAACTTAATGCTTTCCCAAGTTTTTCTCTAAAATCTTGCATGCAGTAACAATATTGGAAATAGTTTTAATCATCATCTTTACTGCAATCTTAATCACGTAAAAAATAGAACATCTTGCAATCTCTTAAAATCTCATCCTCAATCCTTATAAAAATATCATTTTCAAGAGGCTCGTTTGATGACTATGAAGGACTGCTGTCTAGTCATCTCATGCCATCTAGAAGGGACTGCCACCCAGATGATGCATCGGAAGGGACTGCCAACCAAAATAGGAGGCGGTGGGTAGAAGGGACTGCCAACTAGCCACAGGTAGTTAGAAGGGACTGCCAACTAACTACCTCATGTCATCTGGAAGGGATTGCCAACCAGGTGACGCATCGGAAGGGACTGCCAACCGGAATAGGAGGCGGTGGGTATAAAGGACTGCCAACTAGCCACAGGTATTTAGAAGGGACTGCCAACTAACTACCTCATGTCATCTGGAAGGGACTGCCAACCAGGAGACGCATTGGAAGGGACTGCCAACGAGATGTAGTCGGGAAGGGATTGCCAACTAGGTAATATACGCATGCGCCGAAGATAGCCTCCTCAATAAACTGAATAGCCTCCTCAATAAACTGGAAACAACCTATTTCAATTACTTGCTTTCGGAAAGAAACTCGCTGTTACTTCAATAAAACATTAAAAAATTCACCGAAAGCATAACTCAGGATTATCTCGCTAACTCAAATCTCAATATCTCAATAAATCCTCGAAAGCATAAATCAAATACTCTGTAAATCAATAAATGCTTTCGGCAAGAAATCTTAATCTAACTCAAGGCTGATAAGTGCGGAGCTCAAAACTCAATAAATCTCGATAATTCAATCATGCTCAAATATTTGCTAAATCCTTCGTACTCGTATATCAACATAAAAACTGATATTCGAAATCAATAATTCTCATAATATTTCTGAATCAGTCACTTCCCGAAAATCATTTCCCAACTCAATAACTCATAAATAATTAGCTTGAAAATCTATTGAAAGCCCTCGGGAAGGAAATCCACTAAAAATCCCGTAACTCATAAAGCATAATAAATCTCAAGAAATCAAGCTCATAAAATCATAATACTCAATAATTCAAATAATAAATTAAACCTCAATTGGAAATTAATAATATACTGCATGTACATTTAATTTAAAATAAATGTCCACTCACTGAACTATTTAGGCGACCACACAAACGGTTTCTTTCGTCGAGCAGTAGCTCGGCACGTCGTCCTGTACACAATTATAATTCGTGAATAACAATCCGGAAATTAAATACCATTCCCACATCGTATCCTCATAAATCACCTATCCACTTCTTCTTGGATTCAATCCAAACTTTATCACTATTACCAATTCATCGATTAAGTATTCCAAAGCAGAAACAAGGGAAAATACGAAGGTCGGATTCCCATAATCGACACCCGTCTCACTAAACTTCAGAAATTCCTAAGCCATAACAAATTACTCCAAAATCCACCAAAATCACATTTACAAACTCTACAACTAATATAGGATTTAACTAGCTAAAAAAAAACAGAATATAAATCACTGTTCATACACCGCACTATTCACCATCGCACTATTCATGTGGTGCACTGTTCATGCTGCGGCCAACTCCTCCTCCGGCCACCAAATTTCATCCACAGCATCATCTCAATATTTCCAATAACTTTCTCAACTGTGACAAAGTCATAAAATACCGTGAAGTGGCTGAACAATTAAGCACTCTAAAGTACAGTGAAATTTTCCAATTATGCTTTCTTCCTCCATGCTTCGATCTGGGTTATGAAACTTGGCGAGCATGAAGATTGGCTCAAGACGCTTCTAATGGACCTGGGTTTATGACTGGAGGTGGCCGGAAATCGGCGTTGACCAATTTGCTACAGTAAAAATGTTGGCTTCGATCTCCACATTTCCAGCCAAATCGCCGTAAACAACTCCCACATGCGTGTTAAGTAGGAGGAGACGAGTCTTTCGATGCTCGCAGCTCGCCATTTGGTGGCCTAGAGGTGGTGAAAGAGAGAGTTTAGAAGAGAGACAGAGAGAGCACGGGGGAAGGAGATAGAAAAGAAAGAAAAGTTACCCGGCCACAGTAACTTTTTAAATTTATACCAATCTATCATAAACAGTAACATTCATATTTCGCTAGTAACTTTCATATTTCGCTTATAACTTTCGCATACGAATTCCGATTTTTACTAACCAAGTATGCACGCACTCGGTTTAACGTCCTCTATGACTTTCATGAAGAAAAGTTTTTCAAATTTTGACCCGAACAAAAAGCCAACTTTTAGGGCCCCTACAATATCGAAACGGAGCCAGAAAGTAAATGTAAATGTCGTTTACCCATCGAACGACTCATAAACTGGTAAATTTAGGTTCGGGACATTACAACAGATGGTGATGGAAGGGTGCAAATCAAGTACTACAAGAACAATGCCTACCTTAGGTTCGGCGGCGATGACTACAGTAACTGGATTTTTGTTAACGGAGGCAGCGCCTCGAAACCTCCTACCTTGTTTTTGCCAATCAAGGTAGACACTAGTGCGGCCGCTCTCCAATGCTTGAGCAACGACAAATTTTGCGCTCGATACACCTATAAGTATGATTATGCAGAAGGTCTGAATGCGCCTGACACTAGTACCAGCATTTCAAACTTGTCACGCATGAGGCTGGAAGAGCTTGTTCTCTCTAGGAAAATCTATAATGTTGACTTTGACCTTAAGAATGCCATAACCTATAGCGAGACCCCGGTCACCATGGCCATCGCAAATGCCAGCAACGACACCTCAGCAGAAAACACTGTGGAATTCAAGTTTGCATACAAGGACGGTAAGAGCAACATGTGGAAGGCCAGCCACTCGTGGATGGTAGGCCTGAGTGTCTCTGCCAGCTTCAAAATTCCATTCATCGGCGGTACTGACGTCACTACTTCAGCAGAGTATTCCGGATCCTATGAGTAGGGAGAGACCATTGAATCGGAAAACACATTGGAGACCACCTACAAAGCTACAGTGCCAGCAAACACTTCTATATCTGTGAGTCTGATGGCGACCAAGAGAAGTTACGACGTGCCTTACTCGTATTATCAGAAGGACGTGCTTTATAACGGTAAATCCATTATCTATAAGAAGGATGATGGGGTGTACTAGGGTGTCAATTCATACAATTTCCGCTACGAGACTACAACACGGAAAGAGCCTGTATCTATAGCTGATTTGCTGGACCTGTCGGCCGACCCTACCATAGAGCAGATGTTGTCGGACCCATTGGTTGACCCCACCATAGAACAAATGATACCTGAGTCTGTGCCATCTAGATCAACCACCAGAGTGCAAAATAAGGTCAAAACCCTAGTATGATTGAGCAGAAGAGTGATGGTCGTAGGGTAGCATCTAGAAACCCTCACGAGATAGACTCGTCCTGTAATGACTCATACATATCTACGGGTTGAAAGGCTTGTTGTATATGCTCAATGCAATCGACTATCCTGCGAAAGTGGAATTTATGCTTTATGTTTTTCCAATTTTTTGCTTTGATTATCGTGCATGTACGCCTCTCTTTGTGTGTTTTATTGTCTAAGGAATAAAATTTGTATTTGCTTTTATGTAGTTCCGGGAGGAATTAAGTACTTGTGAATGCCCCACTATTTTACTTGCACGATTATTCAAGATATCACAATTACTTTATCAAAGATGTTTGTGATCTCAGTATATTGTTCTTGGAACTAATCTTTTGTAGTACAAAATTGAAAACTAACCTATATATGAAAAATAAAATGATGTTTCATATTCTACATTGTTACATATGAATGCACCTAGTGTTCTACATTGTGCAGCAATTCTTAACCAGCAAGAATTTGGCGATGGTTCAGAGGAATCAACTTATGTTGAAATTGCAACACCAGCATCAAATGATCTTGATCTAAAGGTTGGTAGATCTGACGATTAAAATGCCAATAACTCAGGGGCATCAGGAGGTGCACATAATACAGAGAAGCCTTGTTCTTTGGGTGATTACCAGCTGGCTTCATGGGTAAGATGCTGGTGTGTAGTAGTGGTGCTATCAAGCTGAAGCTAAGAGAAATCCTCTATGATGTGAGTACATTTCACAATATAAAATGATGGAAAATGGAATGTTTTCTTGTTTTCCTATTTTTTTCCCTCCCCCTTATCTGCTGATGCCATACCTTTTTTTTTTTTTTTTTTTTTGACTCTGGAGGACAATGTAACTCCCCACCCCACCCCATACTTGGTGTCAGTGAGATTTGAACTCGTGACCTCCATAGTGTTAGTTAGGCTAGCTAACCAACAGGCCACGGCTCACCGACGTTGATGCCATACCTACTTTTGAATTATTTGGGCTCATAACTACTATGCACTACTTGTAATAAATTCTTGTCAGCCACCCAAAAAGAAGATATCATATTTTTATCTAGCATACCTATAATGAATCTTTTGCACATTTCGAGTGGTGAATATGATCAGAGGAAGGTATTGCCGACTTGAAAAAGGAACTGTGTGTTTAAGAATATAAAAGTTCAGAGAGATTGATGAGAGAATTGTGTGTTTCACTATTGATAATAGGAGCCCTATATATAGGGATTACAAATTACATATACTAATGATATAAGGAAAACTATTCCGAATGGGACTAGGAATTCTATTCACTTCTCTCCTATTACAATAATAGAACTAATCCTAGTTTGACAAGGCACACTAAATGTTAACATTATTCAACACTCCCCCTTGTGCTGCTCAAACTTGGTGGTGATACTTCAATCGTTGCCTTGTTTAAAACCTTGCTCGAGTGAAAAACCCTGTGGGACAAAAAACTGCCTCGAGGAGGAGAAAAAGAGTACAACACATCATTCACTCTTCGAGATCAAATATGTAGACATCATACCTCCCCTTGATGTCAATATCTCCTCCTGATTATTACAATCATAGGAGTTTGGATAACTTTCTCAATCCGATACTCTTCACATGTTTCTCGAAGGTGGATTTAGGTAACGACTTAGTGAATAAGTGTCACGCCCCAAATTTCGAATAAAGATATTCGAATCTGAAACACGATAATTAAACCAACTCTTAAAATTACAAGAAACTTTTTCAGATAATTCAGAGTAATAACTACAAGTTAATAAAGACTCGATCACTTAAGTCGAATATCACATCAACAAGTGTATACAAAACTCGAGAGATCTAATATACAAATGTACACGCTCACAAGAAGCATACCAAAAACAGCAGTACGCCAACAAAATAGGTTATGAACCTAACACTGCTGCACTCCACGCCCTCGTACGTACTCAGCCCTGGTGATCCTCACCTGCAGGAATAACCGCTACACCATAGAATAGTGCACCGGGATTGCAAAGAACAAACCCGGTAAGCTTTTTAAGCTCGTATGAGTAAACTCAATTAAAATGACTCACGTCATTCATGCTTATTATTTCTCAATTCGTGAGATAAATTAAAGCAACAATATTTAACTCCACAAAACATAACCAAACATACAATCACACTAGGTAATCATTTAGTAATCCCTGCATAGAAAATTACTTCAGGAGATCACCTAAAATCACACAATTCAAATCATAGCAATTCCTGCGTATAGTTTAGTTCAGGAAATTACATAAAACAAACAACAATTCAAAAGGCAGTAATCCCTGCATATAACTTAGTTCAAGAGATTACATTAAAACAAACAATAATTCAAAAGGCAGTAATCCCTGCATGTAACTTAGTTCAGGAGATTACATTAAAACAAACAATCTCAGTTTAATCATTTTTCAATCCAAAATCAAATTAAAGCAACCAATGTCACCTTCACAATTCATTCGAAATCAAGTCCGACATGGACGACAAAAGAAAGGACACCAACACTCTCTTAAACAAATATACCCAAGGGCACACAATAACTCAAAGTTATTCCCCAAGAAATACATTGGCAGACAGACTAGAGCTCTAACTGAACTGTAACCTGTCACCTTGTGACTCAACTCCTCACTGAACTCAACTACTCATTCAACACAATAAGCAACAGTTCAAAACGATATTCTGAATAAGTCACAATTCACTCATATCACAATGTCACGCCATCCAATATATATATACGTAGTCATTCACGCAGGAATGACCACTAATACCAACTATAGTTTTATAAATTACACTTCTCGAAAATCATTTTATATCAAAACATTGTTTTAACTTACCCATGAACCATTGTCGATCAAGTTCATATATTTTAAAACAAATAATTTTTTTCGATAAATACGATTTTTCATGCTAACAATTAAATATACTAAATTAAAACATAACTACTTTATCAACCGAAACACCATGAGATTTACTCACCTCTAATCTAGCTGCGTCTTCAATACAGCCCAAAATCACAATCACAAGTGTCCACCCAACCAAAACCGTCAATCACCTAATCAAAATACGATCCGAGCTTAGCAATTGATTCATAACACACTTACACAACGATCCAACGGTCGGATTCTCACAGATCGCCATTGGGATCATCCTATCAAAATTATACGAAGATTCAACGGTCGGATCTTCGCGGATTGCAAACCGAAGATAACTCATAAAACCGAAACCCTAGCATGCATCAACTTTCTCTAAACTGACCTTATAATATATCAAAACGACCGTATCGATGCATAGATGAACAAACTGAAAACAGAGCACAAAAAGGACTCTGGACGCTCTGCCACGCGCCACCACAAGCGGCAGGTCAGCATGTGGTCAATGGTGGCGGTCAACGCCGGGTCAACCACCTCAGATGCAAAAGTCGTCAACTACAAACTTGTTCAAATTTAAAGGATGAGCAACTTCCATACCTGGAGCTAAGTGAGATTCGGTCTAGATCATCTTAGATCAAACTTGGAAGTTGGATTAATCTCGGCCGTCTGATCAAGATTCCAGATCCAACCAGAACCGCTGATTTTCAACCCTTGATCCTTCACTCCTCATGCAAAATCGTCCAACAAGGTAAGTATGAGGATGATCAGGAGGAAGAGACGATCCCAGAACCGTGAAGAAATCAGCCGGGAAGTCGCCAAAGATCGGAAACTGGTCGGGTCCCAATCGTGTAACTAAGGGCCTTCGATCTCCCTCTGACATGTTCCACCGGTGAAACCAACACCAGGGGTCGACGATGGAGGCTGAGGTGCGTCTGTCCAATCCAGGTCCGCCGCTGCTAGTGGTCAGAAAACTGAGATGGGTCCGGGTCGGGTCACACAGAGTGAGGAGAGAGAACAGAGAGAATCAGGGGAAGAAAATGGAAATTTCAGAAGTTTTGGGATTTATGAAAAAATCTCGGATTTTCTCATATTTATAGAAATTTTCCCAAACTTCAATCGCTCATAACTTTCTCATACGAACTCCGATTTCCTTGTTTCATATGTCCACGAACTCGTATCGACACGCTCTACGATTTTCGTGAAAGAAGTTTTTAGAGATACTCAACGAATAAAAAGTCAACCCTTGCACCCCCCTAAAATGACGCTTCTTGAATAATTATTCACCCAAAACACTTCCGCTCCATCCACGAGCCCCGAAATCATCCGATAATCACTAAATTAAGTTCTGGACAATAAATATGAATTTCTGGGGCATCACAATAAGTCCGCTACATTATTCTCTGATCGGATTTGATTCACTTCAATCTTTAGAAGTGATTGTTGTTGATGATTGTTGAAGAACTTAGGCAATGTATGTTTGGTGTTGTCGCCTTTGATGAAACCTAACTTCATTTGTTCAATATGAGCTGCATTATCCTCATAAATGCATGTAGGTTCATCTGTGGTAGACTTCAAACCACAAGTTCCGAATATCTCTAATTATAGACCTTAGCCATGTGCATTCACCACGGCTTCATGTGGAGCAATAATCTCTGCATGATTTGAGGAAGTAGCAACAATGGTCTATTTTTGTAGACCTCCAAGATATCGCAGTGCTTCCCATGGTAAAGACATAACCCATTTGGGAGCGATCTTTGTGAGGATCAGAGAGATACTTGCATCAGCAAAACCCATCAAAACATCATTGTCATTTTGATGGAGGGGAGGAAGAGGGCGCCGACAGCCACAACATGGCCGGCGGCTATTCCATGGACGGCGGCAACTTGCCTTATGGGGCCTAATCCCAATTTTTTGTCATTTCTCTTCTCATTGTAGGGATAAAATAGGCCCATATCAATCATACCTTTTAAGTATCGAAAGATTGTCTTTATACCAATCTGATGGTGGCGTGTTGGCGCAAAACTATGTCGAGTTAACAAGTTCACTGCGAATGAGATGTCCGGTCTTGTGCATTGAGCGAAGTATAATAATGCGCCTATTGCGCTTAAATAGGGCACTTCGGCCTCTAATAATTCTTCGTCCTCATCCTTTGGATGAAATGGATCTTTTCCGGGCTCAAGACTGGGCCAATCATGGGAGTACTCACATGCTTTGTTTAATCCTCATTGAAGCACCTTAGAATTTTCTGAGTATATGCAGACTGATGGATCAAAATCCCATCATTACGATGCTCAAGTTCTAATTCGAGGCAAAATCATATTTTCCCATAATCTTTCATCTCAAATTCAGATTTCAAACACTTAGCAGTTTCCTTTAACTCGTCTAGAGTTCTAATCTTCATTGACATTCTTCAACAGAGCGGGGTTTGATATCATCATACTCTATAATTCATTTTGCAACGGAATATGCAAAGGCATCATCAATAGTAATAGAATTTCTATTCATCATCTCATGTACACAAGTGTAATTCATGGACATCTCCTTATTCTCTGGAATTGGTTCTGACATTGGAGCGTCCCCCTATGATGTCTCTTAGACATAACCATAATCCGGAATATTCTCATGAGGCGGATTATTTACATTGATGATTAATGAATTATTTTGTGCCATACTCGCTCTCTTTCTTGGGCGAGAATCCATCGAACCTTTGGGCCTCCCTCACTTCCTTGTAGGGAGCCTGGCCTGAGCCACGGCACTATCACCATTGTGGGCAGCGGCGGCGGCGTGCCAATAATACTAGGGGCGGCCCCATGTCCTCTATTTTTAGGGACTTCAATCGTTGTAGGCACGTTTGCAACAGGTATGTGTGATCTCGTCACTTTAGCGATATCAGAAAATGGATTAGGCATTGAATCTGCTACGTTCTGAAGATCGAGAATTCTCCGCACGTTAATTTCAGATTGTGTGGTTTGGGGATGAAGATGAGACAAAGTGGGACAGACCACTTCAATTCTTGTCGTTCCTGTTGAACATTTATGTTCTTATCTCCCCCTAATGACGGGAAAACTATCTCATCAAAGTGACAATCCGCAAATCTAGTGGTAAAGAGATCGCCTATCAAGGGTTCTAAGTAGCGGATAATAGTTGGAGAGTCATATCCAATATAAATGCCTAATTGTCTTTGAGGACCCATTTCGGTGCGCTGTGGCAGCTCAATTGGCACATAAACTGCACACCCAAATATGCGTAAGTGTGAGACATCAGGCTTATACACAGTCACCATCTGGGATGTAGAAAAAGGTAGAGTGGCAGTGGGCCTTAAACGAATAAGCACAGCTGCATGCATTAATATTGAATAGCCCCAAGTAGAAATAGGGAGATTGGTGCGCATAACCAATGCTCTAGCAACCATTTGTAGTCGTTTAATTGCAACTTCTGCCAGACCATTTTGGGTGTGAACATGAGGAACTGGATGTTCAACTTCAATCCCAATGGATATGCAATAATCATCAAAAGTTTTTGATGTAAACTCTCCAGCATTGTCAAGTCTTATAGACTAAATAGGATGATCAGGGTGGTGAGCCCTTAACTTAATAATTTGTGCTAGGAGTTTAGCAAATACAGTGTTCCTTCTGGATAATAGCATGATATGTGATCAGCGTGTCGATGCATTAACCAACACCATAAAATATCTAAATGGTCCACAAGGTGGTTGAATAGGTCCACAAATATCACCTTGGATTCTTTGTAAGAATGTTATGTTTTCTTTAGTGTCCTTTGCATAGGATGGTCTCAATCCTAATTTTGCTAAAAAGCAGGCTTTGTAGAATGAAAGATGGGTTTTTAAAGCAACCAATAAGGATTTTAGTTGAGTCATGCAGTCACAATTGACGTTGGAAGTATAATTTGGAAGCCAGGAAGCACAAGTGAAGTCAATGCCATTTTTGGGCCGTAGGGAGACGACGACTCCAGCTTGTGATGGCTGGACTTGGAGGGGAATAGTGCCATGAGGTGCAGATGCTTCTCCTTGATCCAAAATTCAATTTTTACTTGTTTCGTTCTAAAGAATGGATGTCCGTGTGAAGTCTTTAATATACAGATTATCATATCACGACCTGGATGTCCCAAATGGTCATGCCAATGCTTTTATATGTCGGAATCCCGTAAGTCATCTCTCATGACATGGTTGGATTCAATAATTCAAATAGTGGTTGGTTACATACAACCCACTAGAACTACACATAAGTTTCTTTAAGACTCTTTTATGTCCATAGTCATTAGAGGTGATGCAAAGGAACACTTGTCCATTCTCACAATGTGTTTCCACATGAAAACCATTGGCTCTTATATCTTTGAAGCTCAATAGGGTTCTTCCAGCCCTAGGAGCATAAAGAGCTTCGGTAACATTAATATTTGTGCCATTTGGCAACATCAATTAGGTTGGTCCTCTACCATGAATCAATTTAGATGATCCAGCCATTGTAGTCACGGAAGATCGAGTAGGCGTCATCCATAGAAAGAGTTACTTATTTCGAAGAATAGTATGAGTAGTTGCACTATCCACGAGGCATTCTACCTCTTTGGAAAACATATTGGTTAATTTAGAGCTTGAAACCTTGTAAACTTAGAAGCTTGAACTTTGGAGACGATGTAGGTCGATGGGGTGCCTTGGTAGGCTTGGTGACTCCCAGTATGAAGGTGAGGAGGTGCGTGCAGCGTGGAGGAGACCGAGGGCGGCGCGGAGGAGATGCAGTTGAAGGAATTGTGTCCTAAAACAATCATTTTGATGTAATTATTATTGTAATGATTATTAATCAAAAGGGCAAGTTTATATTTAATATTTGATTGAACAAGGTCCAAGGAATATGAGTTAAAGAGAAAGTAATCTAAAGATTTAGATGTGTGAGACCTTTACTCTTTCACACTCTTATCCTAAAAAGTTCCTAGTCATAGGATTATCAATTGGACATTGATAATCCGGAATGATTAGCACATACTATGTATGCTCAATATGGAGGATGATATGTCTCTCATCATTTGTGTAGAGACACTAATACAAGTATGTGGGTGCTCTTAACTTAAAGAGTACACTGAACGCGATCATTAGAGTTCTTGTATGGAGTCTTACTTACATGTCAAACTTGAACTCTAAATTGCAATAATACAAATTAGTCCTTTGACCTGAGACACCATAGTTGTCTTATGAGTGAATGGATTATCTCTTGATGATGCAATAATATTGTGTCCCTTAATGGATATAATAGATGCATTCATTGGTATAATCAATTCGGTCATGGAGACATGTGAGTGTACAGCAAGGAATCTCTATCCTTAAGTAAATAAGGTGTATGTTCAAAGATGTGATTCAATGAGTCTTTGGCCAAAGCAATGAATGAGATTAAAAAGGAGTTTCTAATCACATTCTAAGAATCACATAAGAATGAAAATCACATTAGGGGGTTGACATATCAATTCCATACCCCAATAATGTGATTTAGAACATCGTGTTAGAGAAGGACCGTATTGTATTGTAATTCCAATTAAATAGGTTCTTTGTCATTCTACATTAACTAGGGTAGTCATGATATGTTGCAAGACGTCACTCATGACTTGTGAAGTCCCCGAGGATTAATAAACATTTATAATCCTAATAACAAGGGAGAATCAAAAATGGAGTTTTTGATTCGTAAACAAAATAGAATGGTTTCTATAAACTTCATTGCCTTGTTAATTAGAACCTAAGAGATCGCACACCATATAAGTGGATCCTTGAGATTGTATATGAAGAAGATTAAACAAGAGTTGGTTATGACCAAATAATTAATTAGATTTATTATTTGGACATAATTAGGATTTTCGGGTAAAACCGAACCTATTGGGCCTAAACGATTGTCGGGTTTTTGGTGTGGACTTGGGCTTCACTAAATGAGATTTAAATGAAAGCCCAAGACACATTTTTAGTGCCCAATAACATGTATGGACCAGCCAACATATTGGTTTTATGAAAGTCAATATTTTTCTTTTAGTAATGGGAGTTATTTCCTATTATATAAAAGTGAAAGCATGGACATAATAATAAGTGTGTCTCCACACTATTATTTTCAGATTTGAGAGAGAGAGAGAGAGAGAGTTCTCCCTTGGTCCATCACAAAATTAAAGGAAAGAAGAACACTTGCATAATTTATTCTTTTCTTTCATCTTTCTTCATCTCTTCATTCACTTGGTGAAGATCCTTAGAGGCCATATCCTTTTGTGGCTTTACTTATTACATCAAGGAGAAGATTACAAGCACAAGAAGGAGTACAAGAAGGAGTTCTTAATTCAAGGTGCTTCAAGGTGGAGGAAACACACACAAGGAGAGATCAAGGAGAGGAACTTTGGTGGTTCACTTGGATCGGATTAAAATCATGCTCCAAGGGTGAGTAGAACATAAACTACTTCTTTGTTCTTCCTTACTATGCATGCTATGTTTATATACATATCACAATAAGCCAAGATCATGGGTTAAAGGAATGGATTTTATGTTTAGTTAGTAGTTTAATGGTTAAACTAATTCCGCACTAATTAAAAAGTTTTGAAATCCATCCATTCCTTCAGCAGTGGTGGTGAACTTCAGAGGTGGTGGAACCTTGGTGGTGTTGCGGCTAGCGTGGGCTAGGTGCAAGATATTTTTTCTTGTGATTTTTTATTTTTGTTTTCAGGTTAAGGCTTTTGCTGATAACGTGTTTAAGAATATGAGAATTGAGAGAGATTGATGAGAGAATTGTGTGTTCCACTATTGATAATAGAAGCCCTATATGTAGGGGTTACAAAGTACATATACTAATGATACAAGGAAAACCATTCCGAATAGGACTAGAAATTTTAGAACATTCTCTCCTATTACAATCATAGAACTAATCCTAGTTTTACAAGGCATAGTAAATGTCAACATTCTTCAACACTGTGCATATAACATGCAAAAAAGGATAATGTCTCAAAACTCTAATTCTACCACATTTGTTCCTCCTGAATTGTACTTAAATAGGAATTTCCCAATAAGTTCATATATCCTATATCTATTTTGACTCTTCAATGTTTTATTTCTGTTGGACTCTTCGATTTATCATCCCAACCTATAGCATTAGATTATTTTTATTTCAATATATTTCAATTAAGTTTCATATCCAGCTATCCGATATTATTTGGTTAGAGTTAACTAAATTTTTGTCAAATCATAACTACATAAAATGTTTTTGGTCTGCAATTGACCTGTTCCAATACCACTATTACTGCTTCCGATAAGAATTGGAAGTTCTCTTCCAACTCCAAAATTTGTGTGTGCCCTTTATAAAAGACAGTAGTAGTGTAAAAGACAGTAGTAGTCTAAAGTGGAGAGTTGCATGTAAAATATGGCATAGGAAGAAGTGGAACATAAAGCTTCTTTATTTAACTTTAGTTTTGCTTTGTTTACATTATCAAATTATATCAGACACCTACTTCTTTCTGATTTCATAAGAAAAATAAAATGATTGTATCGTGGCATGGTTTACCCAACTTTACAAGATCTCGACAACAATCATCACTCAAAAATCCATTATTGAAAATGCTGTTTCCTACTTCGATCCCACACTTTTTGGTGAACTGTCTTTCACAGTCTTTAACATTTTCTGGCCCCTCCAGTGTTGGGGTTGCAAAAGCATTTAATATCACCTGCAAGAGAAAAATCACCAAAAGATGGCACATGCTTGGTCCGGCCATAACTCCATTTGCAATGTTATGTGATTACTCACGAATGTGTTTTCTGGTAATGATCGCTTTGCTGGAGTTTAGTTTCATGTGATAATATATTTATAAGGGAGAAAACATAACCGCATTTAAGACCTACTCAGTATTTTTTTTTTTTCAACTCTGACCTTGTAGATTTTAGTTGAAGCAGAAGTAACTTTTTGAAGATGAAAAAGAATTAGGGCTCCTCATGTGATTGATTTGAGGAGTGATTAAAGATTGCACTTAAAATAAAGCAGTGATTTGATTTTTGGGCAACGAGTGATCTCCTCATGTCTATGTAATAACTAATTAATGTAAAATGTTATATAACGCAGCACAGTCACTAAGAAAATAATGATAAAGAGTTATTGCGCCAATAGTTAGTGAGTAATGCGTGCACGTCATTGGTGTAAGTACGACTTTAATGAAACTTTGCAAAGCATGCGGCGAGAGTTACATGTGTAACTTAACTTTAACGTTCTATCGAATGTCTTAATTTCATCAACCACGATGTTTGAAATTGGCGATTGCTATAAAAAATTTAGAACAGTTATTGTTTCCGGGGCTTACGACGAGTAAAACTACTGTCGGGGTCCGGAATCACGAATCTGTCTTGTCTCCTTTCCTTCTCTTCTCGCAATCTGTCCAACACAACAAAAGTCAGAGAGAAACCGGATTTGCTGGCCAAAAACTCTTTGACGCTTAAGTCAGTAATGGTTGATAATGTCGAGAGAAGAATTAGATCAGAGATCTTATCTGTTGTAGAAGATTTTTGGCTTTATATAAGCGCTGGAGGATGTTGAGTCCTATTCAATTCAGATGTAGGAGAGGCATGCTCCTCTGTGAATATGTCCACGCCGGGGCTGGGCCAGCATGACCGGTCACGTTGTGGTGGTTCCAGTGGGTCCCGCTAGTGATTATTTGGAAATAAGTCTTGTTTTCTTGCATGGTATAATTTGAGTATTATGCAGGTGGTATGAACAGTTATAAATATTTCATATTGACGCATTGTTTATGGTGTTTATTAATTCGGAAAACAATTTGTCGAGAGTGTACGTAATTATTAAATTCAGCATGCACTCACTTTAATCTTAGCAATTATCATTATTATTTTATTATAGAAGTGAAGCATTAGATGTTACTGTCAGCAAACGTCTTCCATTTGCTAATGCAACCAATAAACTTTAAAGTTGTGCAGCATTTTGAGGAATAAGACTTGCCGCTTATTCACGTACACGCCGACTAATAAAATTGAGCACTGAAGTTTACACATGTTGCATTACAATATCTCCAAATCTAACATCCGTCGGGCAGCTTACGGGACTTTTAAGAAACATTACTAGAAAATAGGCATTCGAGACCGATGTGCAAATTGGGCGCTTAATTATAGGTGTATTGTGTTCTTCGATGTGCATGTATTGTGAAAATGCAAAATGTAATAATTTAAACACAAACGGTAGAGCCATTTTCTAAAATGAAGAATAAAATTTTTCATATAATAAAAAAATATCGCGTATTTCATATCATATCATGTCTAGTAACCAATTTAATTTTTCTAATTTGACAGAGAAGAAGCAGGTGAACGTGAGATCGCGGCACATAGATTCCAAAGTTTTTCGCTACTTGCCAAAGCCTGTGCTTTGTTGACACTGGGATGACGTACATCATGATTTCGCTCTGCGATGATATCGTGGCATGATTTTCCCTATGAGATAAGATCACGACAACAAGCATCAGTCACAACCGTACCTTGATAAATGCTTTTCTCTATTTCCTCTCCGCACTTAGGGGGGAACTTTTCCAAGCATTCCTTTACAGGCTTGGTCTCGTGTTTGTCTGAATTGTCGATAGCAACGCACTCCGTCCAAATTTGTTCACCCTTTGCCAAAGTTTGAGCTTTGTTTGCACTAGGATGACGTGCCACAGGGGACGTGTTGAGGAAGGTATCGTGGCATGGTTTACCCAACTTTACAAGATCTCGACAACAATCATCACTCAAAAATCCATTATTGAAAATGCTGTTTCCTATTTCGATCCCGCACTTTTCAGTGAACTGTCTTTCACAGTCTTTAACATTTGCTGGCCCCTCCAGTATTGGGGTTGCAAAAGCATTTGATGTCACCTGCAAGAGAAAAATCACCAAAAGATGGCACCTGCTTGGTCCGGCCATAACTCCCTTTGCAATGTTATGTGATTACTAACGAATGTGTTTTCTGGTAATGATCGCTTTGTTGGAGTTTAGTTTCATGTGATAATATATTTATAAGGGAGAAAACATAACCGCATTTAAGACTCAAATGAACTAACTGTGTAAACGCTTGTGCGCTCTTTCAAAGAAGTAACGTGTTTAACTGCCTCTCGGCTTTAAATAAGAGAGTTATATTTAAACAGTGCGTACGTGTTTCGATAGCTCGTGTTTCGATAGCTCATTATATATTACACTATTTATGGTTCAGATCATTTAAATTCTCAAAATTCTAGACAATTCCACAATCAAAATATGTTTAGGAAATAACTGTGGACCAAAAATTAAAAGGGCTTGTTCAAGCACGGCGCAAAGCACGAATGGACCGACTAGCCAGATTAGCCCATTTGTCACCCCGAATCTTTGCATTATGGAAAATTAATTTACCACATCTAAATTCATCATGTATAATTTTATCCTTCTTCATAAGTTCAATGATTTCTGGTAAAACAAAAAATAATTACTGTGATACTGTCAACAAGAAAAAATTGACTCTTCTTAAGTTCTTTTGGAGAAAAATATCCTACTCAGTATTTTTTTGTTTTCAACTCTGACCTTGTAGATTTTAGTTGAAGCAGAAGTAACTTTTTGTAGATGAAAAAGAATTAGGGCTCCTCATGTGATTGATTTGAGGAGTGATTAAAGAATGCACTTAAAATAAAACAGTGATTTGATTTTTGGGCAACGAGTGATCTCCTCATGTCTATGTAATAACTAATTAATGTACAAATGTTTTATACCGCTGCACAGTCACTAAGAAAATAATGATAAAGAGTTATTGCGCCAATAGTTAGAGAGTAATGGGTGCACGTCATCGGTGTAAATACGACTTTAATGAAACTTTGCAAAGCATGCGGCGAGAGTTACATGTGTAACTTAACTTTAACGTTCTATCGAATGTCTTAATTGCATCAACCACGATGTTTGAAATTGGCGATTGCTATAAAAAATTTAGAACAGTTATTGCTTCCGGGGCTTACGACGAGTAAAACTACTGTCGGGGTCCGGAATCACGAATCTGTCTTGTCTCCTTTCCTTCTCTTCTCGCAATCTGTCCAACACAACAAAAGTCAGAGAGAAACCGGGTTTGGTAGCCTAAAACTCTTTGACGCTTAAGTCAGAAATGGTTGATAATGTCGAGAGAAGAATTAGATTAGAGATCTTATCTGTTGTAGAAGATTTTTGGCTTTATCTAAGCTCTGGAGGATGTTGAGTCCTATACAATTCAGATGTAGGAGAGGTATGCTCCTTTGTGAATATGTCCACGCCGGGACTGGGCCAGCTTGACCGGTCACGTCGTGGTGGTTCCAGTGGGTTCCGCTAGTGATTATTTGGAAATAAATCTTGTTTTCTTGCATGGTATTATTTGAGTATTTTGCAGGTGGTATGAACAGTTATAAATATTTCATATTGACGCGTTGTTTATGGTGTGTATTAATTCGGAAAAAAATTTGTCGAGAGTGTACGTTTCGGCATGCACTCACTTTAATCTTAGCAATTATCATTATCATTTTATTTTAGAAGTGAAGCTTTAGATGTTATTGTCAGCAAACGTCTTCCATTTTCTAATGCAACCAATAAACTTTAAAGTTGTACAGCATTTTGGGGAATAAGACTTGCCGCTTATTCACGTACACGCCGACTAATAAAATTGAGCACCGAAGTTTACACATGTTGCATTATAATATCTCCAAATCTAACATCCGTCGGGCAGCTTACGGGCTTTTTAAGAAACATTACTAGAAAATAGGCATTCGAGACCGATGTGCAACTTGGGCGCTTAATGTAGACCCCGTGAAATTCCGAACGTCACTTTTTAACGGGAAAATTTTTCGCGACCTTTGTTTGGCCAAAGACTTTTGGAAATAGTTTGGGCTTGGGCCTTGGGCCTTGGGCCCGAGAATAGCGTAAGGTTAGAGTCCAAAAATTTACTCTGGACACCCAACAGACGGGTATGCTGGTGAACCCAACCCAATAAGTTAGTTGACCTTTGACCTGAACATCTTCCTTGATCCAACATGGTTGTAGCTCATAATGACATCTTTGCATAATTTTGAAATATACTTATGCGTGCGTTTACGATTTTCTTATTTTACCTTTCTTAATAATTGGCGAAATTTCTGCTCGCCTTACCCGAAGCTTACTCGTCAAGCATCTCACCGACTTTCAGAAGCACAATTTATTTACTCCTTTTGTTTTTCAAACTCGAGCAAAACTCCGACAAAACTTGCCTTGCCATTTTTCTATCTAAAAATAAGTTTTGTGAGACCCGATACTTATTTGGCATTGTCAACACTTTAATTTGTGTTTTCTTGTATTTACTTATTTTACTTTTATTTTCCCCATCATTTTGGTTTTTACCACCTTATTTTTTACCCCAAATTTATCTGCCCAAGCTGAGCCTTCTCCTTCACACGCAAAGCTCAGCTTTTCCTATTTCCTTGTTCACGTCAGAGTTGGGCAGAGAGAAAGGGAGCCTCGTTCAGCTCTTCCCCTCCACGTTTCCATCATGCAAAGGGCAACTCCTCCAAAAACATCATCTCAGACCTTCAAAAGAGAGAACCCAGGCCATAAATCGTCATTCATCCTTCTCTTCTCACCTTTCCTCTCGTCCCTGGACACATCAGTCTGTTTACGACCCCCAAAAAACCTAGTTAGAGACCTCCGATCAAAAAACTTTCTTCACCAAAGTTGTTCGTCTATGTCTCCTCTATCTAGTATCAAAATTTCAGCTCCATTGGAGTCGATTTGAACCCTGTACATCCCTCGAAGAGGAAGCTGTTCTGAAACGAGCCTGTTCCCGATTTCTGCTTGAATTCCCTCTCTTGCTTCACTCGAATCCCTCACATCTTACTTGAGACTGATACAAACACTTGGTAAGATTCTAGAACCATCAAGTTCCCCTTTCTTTCCTCAATTTTTAGGCTCATTACGTTCAAAACAACTATCCCACATATTGAGAAGTTTTTGTTGCACTTTGCATGTTCGAGATTGAGCGAACTTCTTGGCCTGCGGCTGGGCTCGATCCAACAAGCTCCATCAGCTCTCTTTCCTGTTGAAACCCTCAAGAAAAACTCACCTTTTTTATTAGTCTTTGGTGAGTATCATCTTTTCCATAAAACTCTATATATTTTTGGTTGTTATTACGAATCCTCGAAGATTATGAACTTGTCACTGCTGTTGTTGGTATCTTGCTGCCTTAATTTTGATTTGTCATCCATTCTAATGTCTAGGGATTCTGCTAGGTCATGGCTACACCTTGAGTATTAGAATCGTATTTGGTTCAAAGGTTATTTGTTGTTTGTAGCTGTCCAAATATCATGTTTCAATGCATTGTGTCATAGAGCTACAACACCTGCCCATATAGTATTAGAAAGTAACCTGAGCTATGGATCATTAGGAGCATTAGACATGCCTCTTAAGTGTGTTGGATTTGTGCTAGAACATGGTTATTTAGAACATTGAAATCATGCTTGATCATAGAGTTTATTTGTGTTACTGTTGTCCAAACACCATGTCTTCAAAACATCATGTTAGTGAGCTACAAGATCTTCCCCTTATAGTATTGAAGGGTCACTGAGACTTTAAGCCTTTAGAAGCTTTAGATACTTTCTATAGGTGTCTTAGAGTCTACTTAACCAGCCATTTTGGGTACCAAACGAGCTTTACACAAAAGAACCAGTTTCTGCAGATTTTCAGTTTTCAGTAAAATCTGACCCAGTTTAATTCATTTCAAAACTGGAGCTAAACCGTTGAGAATTTGGGGTCAGTTTCTTCTAGAGAAATATATTAGACACATATATGAACATTCCAGAATTTGAATCACCCCAAAAGCATTTTTCTATAATTAGTTATGCAATTTTGAAATAGGGGGACAGAAGCTTGTATTTCTGGAAAGAATCTGCACATTGTTTTACTTCAGCCTTTAAAACCTTTACTCTTTGTTTGGTTTCACTTGAAATACAATAACCATTTCAATCTTACTGAGTTGGTTGTCAAGCCATTCTTCTTTTCAAAATTTCTCAAGAATTTACCTCAAGTATTTTGAACAATTCCGTGACCCTACAGCTCGTTTAAAACTCTGTTTTCGGTTTTCAGCAACTTGTCTTTTAAAAAGTGTTCTTACCCCCTCTTCCTAACAACAAATCCCTTATTGGAACCCAAATGGTCTGGTTATTAGTTAGTAATTAGGTTAAAGGAAATGTTGTCTTTGGAGAGTTATGTGAGTGAATAGCTAGCCTAGTTTATCGTGATTAATGTCACTTATTTGGTCTAGGCTTGATATCTTGGTAGGATCTTGTGAAGTGGTGGTTGCTACAAGGTTGCATTGAGGCCAAGTGCTGCAAGAGAAAGCTCGAGTTCCAGGTAGGGGATGCCTTTAACTCTATCTATGCTTTTCTTGCATATACTATGTTTTATATGAGGCCTCTTGCATGTTTTGGAAATTATCTGTTTTTACAACTTGAAATGGTTTGTGCGGATTGGATTGATGTGTTGGCAATTGATGGGGATGTAAGGAGAGGTCAGTTCCTCCTTGAGCCACCGGTGGTGGGCAGTGTGCACCATGCCCTTGTTATCTCCCCTTTATCTCTAGCCTTGTGATTATTGAATTCCGAAAAGTGATTGGCTAGATGGACGGTTGTGATGGAAGTGTGAAAGATGATCAATTGCCGTGGGATTGTAGTTACGTGGTGACGATCACGTGGAAGCGCAAACCGGTTTTTATCTACTTCTTTTATTCAAAACGATAACTCATGTTTTTTTTAAACTTAGATATGGGGGCGGGCATGGACAATGACTGGATGTAGGAGCCTAACCCCTACTTTAGTTTGTTTTGCTGGCTGTTGTTGTCGAAGCTTGGGTACGGAGGATAATCCTTGGAGGACACAAATTGTTTTATTCTATTTAAAGTTTATTTCTTTTTGGCTTGCTTGATTTCACTAAATTTTTGTAACGTTATGTATGGTTGATGATGTGTGTGATTGCTTACCACCAAAGTGGAACCCTAAGGTTAGAACCTCCATTTGAGTTTAGGTCTTAGTGGGCTAGACCTAGAAGACTCACGTAAATTACCATTTAATGAACTTAATGCAAACTTCGGCTAAGAACTAAAATTGACATAGGTTCTAAAACTCAACACAACACCACCTTCCTTTCCTCTTCATCGCCTAGTTCGTAATCTTGTGATTACGAGCCAAGCCCACTATACAAGCCCAAAAATTTTGGGCTTATAGATTTCTTGCTTTCCAACCTAAAGGCCTTGTCTCTTTGAGGAATTCTAGACCCAAAACACTTACTCCAAGTGTCGCGGGTGTAGGGTTCCTTGGGGAGGCAGCGCTGTGGTAATCCGGTCTCCGGGTCGCCACACTTAATTATAGGTGTATTGTGTTCTTCGATGTGCATGTATTGTGAAAATGCAAAATGTAATAATTTAAACACAAACAGTAGAGCCATTTTCTAAAATGAAGAATAAAATTTATCATATAATAAAAAAATATCGCGTATTTCATGTCATATCATGTCTAGTAACCAATTTAATTTTTCTAATTCGACGGAGGAGAAGCAGGTGAACGTGAGATCGCGGCACATAGATTCCAAAGTTTTTCGCTACTTGCCAAAGCCTGTGCTTTGTTGACACTGGGATGACGTACATCGTGATTTCGCTCTGCGATGATATCGTGGCATGATTTTCCCCATGAGACAAGATCACGACAACAAGCATCAGTCACAACCGTACCTTGATAAATGCTTTTCTCTATTTCCTCTCCGCACTTAGGGGGGAACTTTTCCAAGCATTCCTTTACGGGCTTGGTCTCGTGTTTGTCTGAATTGTCGATGGCAACGCACTCCGTCCAAATTTGTTCGCCCTTTGCCAAAGTTTGAGCTTTGTTTGCACTAGGATGAAGTGCCACAAGGGACGTGTTGAGGAAGGTATCGTGACATGGTTTACCCAACTTTACAAGATCTCGACAACAATCATCACTCAAAAATCCATTATTGAAAATGCTGTTTCCTACTTCGATCCCGCACTTTTCGGTGAACTGTCTTTCACAGTCTTTAACATTTCCTGGCCCCTCCAGTGTTGGGGTTGCAAAAGCATTTGATGTCACCTGCAAGAGAAAAATCACCAAAAGATGGCACCTGCTTGGTCCGGCCATAACTCCCTTTGCAATGTTATGTGATTACTCACGAATGTGTTTTTTGGTAATGATCGCTTTGTTGGAGTTTAGTTTCATGTGATAATATATTTATAAGGGAGAAAACATAACCGCATTTAAGACTCAAATGAACTAACTGTGTAAACGCTTGTGCGCTCTTTCAAAGAAGTAACGTGTTTAACTGCCTCTCGGCTTTAAATAAGAGAGTTATATTTAAACAGTGCGCACGTGTTTCGATAGCTCGGTTATGTTTAAATGATTTACCGCTAAATTATCAAGTTTTAAATGCAGATAAGTATTCAACAAGTGGTCATTATATATTACACTATTTATGTTTCAGATCATTTAAATTCTCAAAATTCTAGACAATTCCACAATTAAAATATGTTTAGGAAATAACTGTTGACAAAAAATTAAAAGGGCTTGTTCAAGCACGGCGCAAAGCACGAATGGACCGACTGGCCGGATTAGCCCATTTGTCACCCCAAATCTTTGCGTTATGGAAAATTAATTTACCACTTATAAATTCATCATGTATGATTTTATCCTTCTTCATAAATTCAATGATTTCCGGTAAAACAAAAAATAAATTACTGTGATACTGTCAACAAGAAAAAATTGACTCTTCTCAAGTTGTTTTGGAGAAAAATATCCTACTCAGTATTTTTTTGTTTTCAACTCTGACCTTGTAGATTTTAGTTGAACCAGAAGTAACTTTTTGTAGATGAAAAAGAATTAGGGCTCCTCATGTGATTGATTTGAGGAGTGGTTAAAGAATGCACTTAAAATAAAGCAGTGATTTGATTTTTGGGCAACGAGTGATCTCCTCATGTCTATGTAATAACTAATTAATGTAAAAATGTTATATAACGCTGCACAGTCACTAAGAAAATAATGGTAAAGAGTTATTGCGCCAATAGTTAGTGAGTAATGCGTGCACGTCATTGGTGTAAGTACGACTTTAATGAAACTTTGCAAAGCATGCGGCGAGAGTTACATGTGTAACTTAACTTTAACGTTCTATCGAATGTCTTAATTGCATCAGCCACGATGTTTGAAATTGGCGATTGCTATAAAAAATTTAGAACAGTTATTGTTTCCGGGGCTTACGACGAGTAAAACTACTGTCGGGGTCCGGAATCAAGAATCTGTCTTGTGTCCTTTCCTTCTCTTCTCGCAATCTGTCCAACACAACAAAAGTCAAAGAGAAACCGGGTTTGCCGGCGTAAAACTCTTTGACGCTTAAGTCAGTAATGGTTGATAATGTCGAGAGAAGAATTAGATCAGAGATCTTATCTGTTGTAGAAGATTTTTGTCTTTATATAAGCGCTGGAGGACGTTGAGTCCTATTCAATTCCGATGTTGGAGAGGCATGCTCCTCTGTGAATATGTCCACGCCGGGGCCGGGCCAGCTTGACCGGTCACGTCGTGGTGGTTCCAGTGGGTCCCGCTAGTGATTATTTGGAAATAAGTCTTGTTTTCCTCCATGGTATTATTTGAGTATTATACAGGTGGTATGAACAGTTATAAATATTTCATATTGACGCATTGTTTATGGTGTTTATTAATTCGGAAAACAATTTGTCGAGAATGTACGTTTCGGCATGCACTCACTTTAATCTTAGCAATTATCATTATCATTTTATTTTAGAAGTGAAGCTTTAGATGTTATTGTCAGCAAACGTCTTCCATTTGCTAATGCAACCAATAAACTTTAATGTTGTACAGCATTTTGAGGAATAAGACTTGCCGCTTATTCACGTACACGCCGACTAATAAAATTGAGCACTGAAGTTTACACATGTTGCATTACAATATCTCCAAATCTAACATCCGTCGGGCAGCTTACGGGCTTTTTAAGAAACATTACTAGAAAATAGGCATTCGAGACCGATGTGCAAATTGGGCGCTTAATTATAGGTGTATTGTGTTCTTCAATGTGCATGTATTGTAAAAATGCAAAATGTAATAATTTAAACACAAAATGTTACGTCCCGGACCTAAATTTACTGATTTACTAATCATTAGGACGGTAAACGACATTTACTTTCACTTTTACTGTCGTTTCAGTAGTTTTAGGGGGCCCTAAAATATGACTTTTTGTTCGGGTCAAAATTTGAGAAAATGTTCTGCATGAAAGTTGTAGAGGATGTTAAACCGAGCGCGTGCATATGTGGTACGTAAAATTCGGAGTTCATATGCGAAAGTTATGGCCAAAATACTAAAGTTACTGTTCATGGCAATTTTCTATAAATAGCCGAGTTACTGTGGTAAGTTTCCATTTTCGGAAACTTACCGAGCCCTCTCTCTTCTCTCTCCCCGATTCCCTCTTCCTCTCCAACCTCTTCACCTTCTTCCGGCCATAACTCCTCCATCCGGCGATGGATTTTGACGTATAAGATGTCGTTGGAAAGCTCTCTTCCTTCTCTTCATTTCTGGGTTCGTTTCGTAGCTTAATATGAACTGTGGAAGGTGCAGCAACAAGAAGAATAGGACGGTCACTGTTGCAGTTTTGAGTCAACGCCGATATTTTCCTATTCTGGCAGTCTCCGGCCACCAAACTGGCGTCGAAGGTTCGGTTTTTGACATAGATCATTTCCCCTAAGGTCTTTCATTTCAATTTGCAGTGTAGAGGTCGAATTAACAATTTCAATTTCTAGGGTTCTTGGAATTTCTGGAAATTTTTCACCGGCAAAATTGGAGCTCTTCCAGGTAAAATTGGAACTTGTTGTAGTTGAGAAAGAGGTTGGGTTTGTTGAGTAGATGGTGCTGCCAAATTTTGGTGGCCATCGGAGGTGGTTGCCGGTGGCGCGTGGAGGCGTGTAGGGCAGTGTTTTAATTCTAGTTTTTAGCCCATTAAATTGTAGAAATGTTGTAGAACTTGTATGTGAAGTTTGGTGAATTTTGGAGAAGCTTGGAATTAACTATGAAGTTTTGAAGTTTAGGGTTTCGATTATCGAATTACGAGAATCTGACCGTCGGATATCTCTCGGTTCTGACTTGGAACCTTTAAGATAATGAATTGGTATTAGAGATAAAATTTGGGTTGAATCCGAGAACAAGTGGAGGGATGATTTGTGAGGATTTGATTATGGGATTCGTATTAAATTGTCGAATTGTCGCTTACAGAATATAATCGTGTACAGGGTGACGTACTGAGTTCTGGCTCGATGAAGGAACTCGTATACGTGATCGTCGGAATAGTACTGTGAGTGGACTTTTGTTTTAAATAATGATGCATGCGTTTATTTTTCTTGAATTAATGCTTTATTTAAGTAACATATTACTTTTCGAGCATATGAATTGATTTTGGAATTTGATTTCGACTTATCTCGTGGATTTGCTTTCAATAATGATTTTCATGAAGTGATTATGATTTATTTCGGTTGTGAATTTCGGATATTATTTTGTTATGCTCGGATTCGAATTTATAATTTATGTTGATTTTCGACCAATTATTTTCCGAGGTGATTCCAGAATTTCATATTTATTTTTCATTCACCGATTTGAGATCTCTGAAAGATTTTCGAAATGGGATTTCGATGAAATTATTCCTTGTTTATTTATTCGATCTTTGGTTTTGGCATTGGGAATGCCTTAGCAACGATTTCGGTTTGAGAATTATGATTTTGTTTGATCTCGCCTTTCCTCTATTGGTTTGAGATACTTTTGGCGTATGGGACACGTCGATGATATTTTCAGCTTGCTTTGAGATTTTGGGGGAAGCTTTATGGATTTATGTGGTTTTCGGATTTTCTTTTTTGCCATACTTTGGGTGACTATTATCATTGCTAGCATTGATCTTCCGCCTTTGTGGCGAGGTGATGGGATCACCGAAGCCCTCCGCCTTTGTGGCACTGGTTACTGTCTTTGTGACAGTAATTCTAAAGCCCAGTATCCTATCGCTACGCATAGTGGCGTAAGGGTATATTACGGGAGTAATGGGAGTACTTTAGCCTGGGAGGCTATCACCCGAGCCTGGGTGGCTCACTCGTATGGCTATCATCTTCCCCTACTCTTTATACTATTTTGACTAGCAGGGCTAGTCCGATTTCCATTTAATCAGCGGGGCTGGTCTCGTTTTGTTGAGTATCGGAGTTTCAATCTTTTCTTTCAGTTGTTTGTGACTAGCGGGGCTAGTCGGTTTTCTTGAGCAGAACTTCTCTCGTTTTGGTTTCCTTAATCATTGCATGCATCGGGAGTTTTTAAAGAAATAAATGTGGGAAAGTATAAAATCCCTTTTGTTTAAAATTGTTTATTTTTGTCCACTCACACTAACGTGTTTTCAATTACTTTCCCCTGGGCCCTTCGGTTTCCAATGCCCAGTTTGCAGGCGAAATTAGTTGAGGTCGGGCGTACATAGAGTTGAGGCATAGTCAACAGCATGGCTTCCGCATTTGTTTTTGAATTAGGTTTTTCTTATTTACCTTTCTGTTGAATTGCTCTGATTACCTGTGGAACTAATGTTGTTAAGTTGAGATTTGTGTTTTGTGATTTGGAGAACGTTGTGATTTGGGGAGCAGGGTGGCTCCGGGAGAATAAGGATGAATGATTTAGAAGTGTAAATTTCCTTTCTACAGGTTTTGGGTAGTCCATTTTAGGGGAAATTCTGCCAAATTTTTGGAAGAATTTCTTCTAAAGTGGGCCCCGCAGGGCCACCGCGGGGTTTCGCTCAGCGGACTTCGACACTTGGAAGATGACAAGTGAGAAGTTCCGCTAGTGGGGTTTCGCTCAGCGGGCTTCAACACTTGGAGGATGGCAAGTGAGTTCCGCTAGAGGGGTTTCGCTCAGCGGACTCCCCCGACGATTGGCGCCCTCCCAAAAGTTGTGGCTTCTACTAGACTCTTCGTCTGATGGTGGTGGACACGTGGCGAACCCCTAAAGGGTTAGCGTGCGGAGGTGTGCCTCCTCCTCCTGGCCATCTCCTCGCCATTAATGTTGAGTAATGATGGGTTTCGTAACCGAGGCGACGCTTCGGTTAATCCGGAGAGTAACTGTAGCTGTGGGACACGTGTACGGCTGACATTTGATGTCGTTTTTCAATGGACGGCGTAGGACTGTTTGACGTTGAAATAAAAGGGGGGGAAGTTGGCATATTTGATACTGCTCTTCACTTTGAACTGTGCTTCGTCGTCTTCAAGCTTTCTGCGTCTGAGATCGGAGAAGAGAGTTGAGGCGATATTGCCGAGTTTTCGTACGTGGAAGAACCGACGACCTCCGGCTCCGAAGACTAGTGCTCACACTGCTGTCAGAGACTCTATCGTTGAGGTTGGTATTCTAACCTATATCTCTGTTTCATTGGGTGCCTGCCATGGCGAATTTTTTGGGTTTTGGGCGTTCCTGTGATATGTCCTTTGTTGACGTGCTGTGAGGGTGTGAGGGTGGGTTTGGGGATGGGTTGCTGTATTTGACAGAATTGGGGTTTTTAGGGATTTTCTAGATGGTCGAATCTGGGTTTGAGTGTGTTTGTTCTTGTTTTGGTATTTTCTGGGTTGAGTGTTGTTGATGTTCTTGGGCACTGACTGATATAGGGATAGGTTAGATCTTGTGTGAGCTAACTGATTTGGGTTTTAGGGTTTTAGGATGGCCGACGTCATAGAGATTTCGAGCAGTGAGGATTCCAGATCTGAAGTGTCGTTCAGCGCGGCAGATAGAAATTTTATTGCGTCCATCTGCCCGTGCAGGAACCTCACTGCCAGAACCGCTAGAGGTCGAGCCGCTACAGACCATTCCGTGGGACGTAGTTATGGGTCGTGCATCGCGTCCGGAAAGTTCTAGGGCGGGGGAGGCTGCCACTGCCCACACTTTGCACGAAGAGCGCCTAGAAAGTAATAGTACCGCCAGCGGTTCCTCTGGCGGGGGAGGTGCAGCGGGGGAAGATACCGAGTCGTCATGGGTGTTCGAGGACGGCACCCCCGTTGACGAGGCGGGAGGTAGGATGACCGCTGTTGCAGTCAACCGGCTGAAGAGGGTCTTCCGGTTGCCCGGCGTGGTGAAGCTGCGTCCGCCGACGGTAGAGGAGAAGGCCTCAATCCTACCAGTGGGCCACGCCGCGGTGCACGAGGCTATATTCCTTTAGGGAGTGACCTTCCCGCTGGTGCCCAATCTACAGATCCTGGTGTGTGAGTTCGGCATCGCCTTTGGGCAAGTGTGCCCCAACATGTGGCGGTTCCTGCTGGTTGCGAAGGACCGATCGTGGCGGAGGTATTACATTTCTACGAACTGGTGTACGTGAAGCGCCAGGGTTGTGGAGGGCAAGTAAACCTCAGTCGTCGCCAAGGAGCGCCCAAGCTGATCGAGAACCTGAGGGACTCAATGTCGTACTGGCGGGGTTCCGTTTGTATTGCCACGGCGGGGTGGGAGTACCAAGCGGGGTCTAACGAGGGGGAGCCGACGTTTAGAATTAAGTCGGAGTTTCAGCCTATCCGAGGTTGTTTGTCTTTTCCGCTGAACAAGACTAGCGGGGTTTCTTTTTTTCTTTTTTTTTTGTACTCTGTACTGATAATGACCTTTTTTGTGCAGCGGGGTTGTGGTACAACCTGACTCGTGAGGAAGAGTGCCGCGTAGCATGCATCAGGGGTTGCTGGCGGAATCGCAACTTGCTGGACTTCCGTCTCCTTACCGGGTGGGAGTTGTTGGTAGCTCAATAACTGACGCGTGCCGTTGGTAAGTACTCTCCGCTGCATCGTACCTTTTGTGAATTTGCCTCATGCTGACCGGCTTGCCATTATATATTTTTTTGCAGAGACTCCACCGGGAAATAAGGCGAGCCGTGACTCTTTTGCAAAAGCCATGGACCGTGCTGAAATCGATAACTTCCTGGAAGCCATGTACGCTTCTGGGCTGGCGGCTCAGAAGACTGTGGTGAACCCGGAGACGCTGGCGCTGAGCCCGTCTAAGGTTCCGGTGGTGCTGCCAATGCCGCACCAATCCCACCTTGGTGGTGACGGGTTGCCCGCTGTTCAGGAGGGGACCGGCGTGGCGAGCGAGGCGACGTCGCGGAAAGAGAGAGCGCCGACGGTACGGCGCTGGGTGCCGAAGAAAGCGGTGCGCCCAACGGGGGGTGTCACCATAGCGGGGTTGGGGCCGCTGACGGGGGGTGCGAGGCCTGCCGCTGTTGGAGGTACGCGGACCCTTTAGCGAAAACGCCGTCAACCCGACTCAGGCGGGGAAGAGGAAGAAGTGGAGGTAACCGGGGCCCGCGAGCAGCAGAAGAAGTCAAGGCAGGCTCCGTCCGAGGCTCCCGCTGACGTACGAGCGGCTTGGACTCATTTGCCGCGTACGTCGAGTTCCTCAACGACGGTGAACGGGAGTTCCTGTACCACCTCTGCGAGCGGCTGGGGTTCGGGGGCTTGGAGGGGATTGTCCGATCGACCCACCGTCAGCGAATCGCCATTCAGCACAGCCTTTGGGCACGTCGCCGTTGGGCTACATGAGATGTTCCGGGAGGCGTCAAAACAGACCCTGGTTGAGCGGGAGCTCAGGGAGGAAGTGGTGGGCCTCCAGAGGGACTTGGGGAAGGCCCAGGAAAAGTTGGCTGATGTCGAGCGACGCTTGACAAAGGCCGACTGCGATGTGGCAGACGCCCGTGGCAAGCTGAACGTTGCCATTGAGCGGCACTTGGAGCGGAACGAACAGTTCGCCAAGCTGGAGCAAGACATGTCCCTGCTGCGGGATCGGGTGGTCGCTAAGGAGAAGAAAGTTGAGATCCTTCAGCGGGAGTCCGCCGCCAAACAGGCTGAGATCAAGCGGCTAGAGGGTGAAGTCGCTCGCTTGGAGGCTGAGGGGGGCCGTGCTGCTGCCGCCGCTGTTGAATCATACAAGCAGTCGGCGGAGTACAAGAAGGTACTGACCGAAGCAGCGAAGGCCGGTGCCCTAGCTAATGTGGAGATGCTGCAGCAGAAGGGCGCCATCGACTGGGCGAAAGCGTCGATGCAGGTCGTGCAGCCATCAAAGGAAGCTCCACCGACAACAAGTACCGCCCCCACTGCCTCCCCTGGTCATGTTGAAGGAGCCTGCTCGGGTAGCTGGGAGAGTGGCGGACTCCCAGAGGGCGACTCTCAGAGGACGCCTACCCAGTCCGAGGTGTGTCTCGCGTTGGGTTCTTGGCGGCCCACACCCGGGCGGATGGCACAGTAGAGACCCCCAGTCCCACAGCCTGAGGGTCTGACCAGACGAGCCGTTCACATCCACCGCGGGCTGCCAGTGGAGAAGCTGGAGGTAGAGGAGCCGACCTCACCAACCCCGCCAACCCCTGAAAGTAGGAGTAGTAAAGTTTTTTGTAGCCGCTGAGGCATAAACATTTCATGTAATTCTCTTTGGGATATAAATGAAATTTTCGGAACCTAAGCTCCTATACTCTGTTTTTTTTCTTTTGTTTGTGATGATGTGTGTACCGCTAGGGGTCTTGACAATTTTATTTTTGGCCATGAATGAATCATTAAAGGAATTAAAATTGGTCCAAGTACACAATGTAGCCGACGTAGTCTGCTGACTGGCGTTGCCAGTTGCCCCCAGTGCTAGACTTGGTAACAATGGTTTGAATAATTCCTTGTTTCATTGATAGCTGTCTGAACAGCGTTTACAAAAGCGGGGTCGTACCTGTTGGGTAGCTTCCCTTAGCTAAATATTGAATAAAAATTTAGCTAAGTCAAGATGCTCTTGGGTAGCGGTATGACTATTTGTAGTAATACCGAAGGTGCTCGGTATTCCAGGGGTGGGTCGTTGTGACGCCATCCTTGTCCATTAAGTAGAAGGTGCCTGGGCTCACGACCTCTACAATTTTGTATGGACCTTCCCAAGTTGGGCGGAGTTTTGTTGGTGGTGGTATGACTTCTTTCATTACCCAGTCCCCCAGTTGGAGGTTGCGGGCTTTGACCCTGGCGATGTAGAAACGCGATACCCGTCGCTTGTTCTGGAGATTGCGCAAATGGGCTGCGTCTCGTTTTTCCTCTAGGAGATCCCTGTCGAGGTTAACGCCGTCGCTGTTGGTCTCGGGGCAGTAGCCTTCGACCCTAGCGGTTGGTTGGGTTACCTCGATAGGCAGGACAGCCTCAGCTTCGAACATCATACAAAAGGGGGTTTCACCTGTGGCGGAAGTTGGGGTTGTCCTGATGGCCGATAGAACTTCCGGGAGCTTCTCCGCCCATAAACCCTTGGCCCTATCGAGCTTCTTTTGCAACAGCTTCTTGATTATTTTGTTTGCTGCCTCGACCTGACCGTTGGTTTGGGGGTGAGCGACTGATGCAAAACGCATCTTGGTGCCCAGGTTGGCGGTGAAAGAAATGAGCTCCTTATTGTTGAACTGTGCGCCGTTGTCTGTGATGATTGCATGTGGGACACCGTAGCGGCAGTAGATGTTCTTCCAGAGGAAGTGAATTACCTTGGCGGTAGTTATTGCCGTCAGGGGCTCTGCCTCTATCCATTTGCTGTTGTAGTCGATGGCGACAATGATGTATTTGAACTGACCTTTGGCGGTTTGGAATTTTCCCATCAAGTCAAGGCCCCACGTTGAGTGAACCCAGGGACCGACGATAACTGACAGAGGTTCCGCCGGGGCATGTGGAAGATCAGTATATTGTTGGCATTTGTGACAAGATTTTGATATCCGCCGGGCGTCATCACCAAGCGTAGGCCAGAAGTAGCCTTGTCGCATTGTGCGATTAGCCAAGGATCTAGCACCTGAATGATTTCCGCACTCCCCGCCATGAATTGTTGCCAGCACGACCTTTCCTTCCTCTGGGGTTAGACAGCGGAGGTTGGGGTGAGTGAATCCTTGGCGGTAAAGTTTGCCACTCTGCATGTTATAACAGGTTGCCCTCCGCTGGAGTTGGAGCTCCTTGATCTTGTCCACTGGCAATGTCCCGTTGCGTTTGTACTGAATAATTTCGTCCATCCAGCTAGGATTGGCCTCAATGTTAAAGATTTTCGCCAGGGTTTTTGTGATACTTGGCTTGTCCAGAGACTCCACCCTTGTGTCTGGTGGACTCTAGTGTGGCTGGGTGGTTGCCAGTCTTGCCAATGAATCAGCCTTGGCGTTCTTTTCCCTGGGGATTTGTGTGATGGTGTGGAACTTGAATTTTTTGAGCAGCGTCTTGGCGTACCCTAAGTATGCCGCTAACTGCTAGTCCTTGGCTTGAAAGTTGTCGTTGACCTGGTTAACGACCAACTGAGAGTCGCTGAAGATATTGACACTGTCGGTCCCCGAATCAATGGCGAGGAGTAGGCCGGCAATGAGTGCCTCATATTCCGCCATGTTGTTGGAAGCTTTGAAGTTGAATTTCAACGCGTATTCGACGCTAAGCCCCCTGGTGCTGTTAAGATGATTCCGGCGCTGCTGGCCTTGGAGCAAGCTAAACCGTCCACGTGTAGGTTCCAGTTTGATTTTTGGGGAGCCTGCTCCTCAGCTGTCACCATTTCCGTTCCGGGCGGTACATCTATCTTTGATTCGGGCTGACGCTCGGTGAGCTCAGCAATGAAGTCTGCCACCGCCTGGCCCTTCATGGTGGTTCGTGGTTTGTAATCTATGTCAAACTCGCTGAGCTCGATGGCCCACTTGCTGAGGCGCCCCGAATGTTCAGGGTTTTGCATTACTTGTCTCAGCGGTTGATTGGTTAACACATGGATTGTATGGGCTTGGAAGTACTGGCGGAGACGTCTGGCGGCAACGATGAGTGCGAGAGCAAGCTGCTCCAAGGGAGGATACCGTGTTTCTGCTCTGTTCATGCCCAGCTACCGGCATAGAACACCGGGAGCTCATCCTGGCCCTCCCGCCGGACTATGGCGCAGCTCACCGCTGATTGAGATACCGCTAGGTAAATGTATAATGTTTCTCCTTGCACAGGAATGGAGAGGAGTGGAACTGCCGCCAGGTATTCCTTCAGACCTTGGAATGCCGCCTGGCACTCTGGGTTCCAATCGATGACCTTCTTGTGGGTTGTTTTAAGGACTTTGAAAAATGGGGCGCACCTGTCGGTCAGTCTGGAGATGAATCGAGACAGGGCGGTTAGCTTGCCCTGGAGGCATTAGACGTGCACCTTCCACTCCGGGTCTTTTAAGTTGAGGATGGCTAGCACCTTGTCAGGGTTGGCCACGATGCCCCGCTCACTGACAATATACCCCAGAAATTTGCTGGCGGTGACGCCAAAGAAACATTTTTCTGGGTTGAGGAGCATACCATAGGTCAGGAGGATGGTTACTATGATTTTTAGGTTTGCCACATGTCCGCTGGCTTTAATACTTTTGACCAACATGTCGTCTACGTAGACCTCGATTATCTTGCCCAGATGTTCGGCGAACATGGCGTTCATCAGTCGCTGATAAGTTGCCCCTGCGTTCTTCAAACCGAAAGGCATCACATTGTAACAGTACAGGCCCTTGTCGGTGGTGAAGGTGGTGCACTCCTGGTCATCGGGATGCATCCTGATCTGGTTATAGCCGGAGAACGCATCCATCATGCTGAGGAGCTCGTGTCCGGCGGTTGCATCGACGAGTTGATCGATGCGGGGTAGTGGGAAGCTGTCTTTCGGGCATGCTTTGTTTAGATTTTTGAAGTCGACGCACATCCTCCACCTGCCGCTAGCCTTTTTGACCATAACCAGGTTGGAAATCCATTGGGGATAGATGACCTGGCGGATGAACCCAATGCCGTGGAGCTTGGCAACCTCTTCTCTTATAGCACGGTACTTCTCTTCGTCGAAGGCTCTGCGTTTCTGTTTGATAGGGTAGAAGGATGGTTTGATGCTCAACTTGTGTGAGATGATTTCAAGGGAGATACCTGGCATGTCTGCACATGACCAGGCAAAGACCGTAGCGTTGTCACATAGGAACTGAGTGAGCTTCGCCGCCAGCTCTGGGTCTAATTGACCGGCTATGCAGACTGTCCGCTCAGGGTGCTCATCAGAGATGCTGACGATCCTTAATGATGTCTCCGGGTTGACCGGCTCCTTCCTTACGTACTTCTTTTCGTCATCCCTGGGGTCCTCAAAAATATTTGTTGGTGGTGCCTGACTGCCTACCGCCAGTATCTCATGGCGGCGGGTTGATTGAGCTATAGTAGTTGAATAACATTCCCGTGCCAACTGTTGACTTCCCCTGACACAGCCTGTGCGGTTGGGTGTGGGGAATTTCATGAGCAGCATATACCCGGTGATGATACACTTAAGTTTGTTGAGCGTTGGCCGACCAATGATGGCGTTATATTAGCTGAAACAATCGACGATTATGAACTCCGTATGTATTTCAGCCATACATGGACTGGTACCGATAACTAGCCGCATATAGTCAGAACCCAGAGGTTGCGTGACGTCACCGGAGAAGCTGAGTAGAGGTTCATGATCTTGGAGTAATTTTCTGTTCCGCTTTAGGTAGTTGTAACAACCACTGAATATAACGTTGACAGCGGACCCGCTACCAACTAGGATTCTTCCCACCGACATTTTGCCGAGAATGGTGTCGATCAAGAAAGGATCATCATGGGGCAGATGCACTCCGCGTTCTTCCTCCTCTGAGAAGGTAATGGGCTCCCAACCAGCCCTTGGGACTTTGGCGGATCGTTCATAGCAGATGTTGCAGACTTCCTTTGGGTGATTAGCTTTCGCATAACGCTTTCTAGCTCTGTGAGACATGTTAGTGATTGGAGCACCTCCGTCGATGGTGTTGATGAGGCCCATAGGCTCAATGTCGACGATCACAGGTGGCGGTTGGCGCACCTTGAACTGTTCAAGCTTTCCGTCACGGTACAAGTTCTCAATGGCCGTTTTGAGGGCGTTGCAGCTGTTGGTATTGTGACCGCTGTCTTCGTGGTATTTGCACCACCTGCCGGTATTTCTTGGCTTTCCTGTTTTTGGGTACTTCCCCGGGGGCGGCGGTGGGATCTGATCCTTGCACTGATTGTATATTTCTTCATACGAGGCCGTGAGGACTGTGAACACTGCATATCGCTGGGAAGACTCCGTATGTTTGTTGCGGTTGTCCCCATGGGATGGGCGGTTCCCCTTGTAGTGTTGGTCCTTCTGTCGCTTGTTTTGGTACTGGCCCTGCTGCCATTCCCGCTTTTTGTCAGTTGGCGGAGTGTTGGAGGTTTTGTTAGCGTTCCCCTGCTGACTGGAGGAGGGTTGTACTGACTTTGCCAATGCCGCTGGTGGCGGTGGGGTCTCTCCATATGTGATAAATTCTGCTTGGGCATGAATGACCGCCTCACTCATGAGGTGGTCGTATACCGCATTTGGGTGATTGTAGTTGAGGTGATAGAGAAATGGCCCTTTGAGGAGTCCCTGCTTAAAAGCCGCCGAAGCCATTGTTTTATCAAGATCACGGCATTGAGATGCCGCCGCTCGCCACCTTGTGACGAACTCCTTCAGTGTTTCCTCCGTGCCCTGCTTGACGTTGAACAGTTGGCTTGTGTTGTGGTGCCCGGAGGATAGTAGGATGAACCGGGAAAGGAAAGCGTGCGATAATGCCTGGAATGGGTCAATGGATCCCGGCGGCCATTCGAAGAACCAATTCATTGCCTCATTTCTAGCGTTTCACTGAACAAGTGGCACAGGGTGGCGTCATCGAATCCCTTGTTGTTGGTGACTTTCTTGAAGGTGTCCATATGGACGAAGGGATCAGTCTTACCGCTGTAATGTGACATTTTTGGAGTCTTTGCATACGCCGGTCTGAAGGCCAGCAAAATTGCAGCGGTAAATGGTCCTGGCCTGGACGCGAAAAGTGGATTTGAAGTTGGTGCTGGGGTTCCTGATTCTGCCAGGATTAACCTTTGTTCCAATTGTTGCATCCTTTCCAGTATTTGAGTGGTTGCATCGCCGGCGGGGTCTAGCCTGGTACTCCGCTGAACTGATCCTCGCCTGGGAGCGGGTGGGTTTCCCTCTGTTCTTGCCCGAGGTCTCGAGCGGTGAGTGTGCAGTTATGATTCTGCCTCCTGTTCCAACATTAGCTGGGGTACAGGGGGTGGTCTCATTCCCGCTAGCTCTGGTGGGTGCAGCGGGACCTGCATGTGCACGACTGGTGCTGGTATCAATGCTCCTGTGCCGGGTCGGCTGTGCCTGGTGCTTCGTGACTACTCGCTTCGTGCCGGGTTGGCTGTTGCCTCCAGCGTTTTCTTTAGCTCATCGAAGCGGGACACAAGCGTGGCCACTTGCTTTTGGGCCTCGGCCTTCTCCTTGCGTTCTTGTTCACGCTCTCTGTTCACCTTGTGAAGATCTGCCAGTGCCAGCTCATACAGAGAGGCGAGGTCTTGGCCTGGCTGGCGGTTGCTAACTAGGTTTGTTTCACCGCCGGGGTTGACCGGGGTGGTGAATAATGCGAGGTTAATGCCTACCGCTGGGTTGGTGGGTTGGGGAATGGCGGACTGATCTGCCTGCTCGTCAGCGTCTTCCCCGTTACCGTTAGTCATGGTGATTGTGGCGGGATGTCCTTTTGTTCAAGGCTTCCCACAGACGGCGCCAATGTTAATCCTCAAGCCCGGCGGTAGCCGGCCCCTTGCTTAACGCGGGTCCGGTGGGCGGACCGCTACTCCGAGGATTAGATGATTTCCGTCTGCTGCAACACTAGAGACAGGGCGTCAGAGGGAGACCGCGTTGGGCGGTCTTCACTTCTCCGATGCCTAAGTCAGTCACTGTATATGCGCAGCATAACAATAAATGAGTAGTAATTGCGTAATTAATGAGGAGAGAGGAGAGAACCTTTTATAGGTGAGGAAGAGGTTGATCTTCTTCTTGTTTCCAATGTGGGACTGATGTGCTTCGATTCCCAGCGTCTGGAGATTCTGATGCCACCTTGACGCGGCGCGTGGCGGCGCGTCAGCGGTGATCTGGGGGCGGTCCAGGGTTCGAGTGGTAGCCTTCCTGGTCGTGCCTTCATAGGTTACCCCCTTGGTGCGAGTCGGTACCTCTGGCGGTACCATGAGAGTGGCTCATTATAGCTAATTATGCTCGTTCTGGCACATGTAGGTACAGTAAGTTTCCATTTTCGGAAACTTACCGAGCCCTCTCCCTTCTCTCTCCCCGATTCCCTCTTCCTCTCCGACCTCTTCACCTTCTTCCGGCCATAACTCCTCCATCCGGTGATGGATTTTGACATATAAGATGTCGTTGGAAAGCTCTCTTCCTTTTCTTCATTTCTGGGTTCGTTTCGTAGCTTAATATGAACTGTGGAAGGTGCAGCAACGAGAAGAAGAGGACGGTCACCGTAACAGTTTTGAGTCAACGCCGATATTTTCCGATTCCGGCAGGCTCCGGCCACCAAACTAGCGTTGAAGGTTCGGTTTTTGACATAGATCATTTCCCCTAAGGTCTTTCATTTCAATTTGCAGTGTAGAGGTCGAATTTACAATTTCAATTTCTAGGGTTCTTGGAATTTCTGGAAATTTTTCACCGGCCAAATTGGAGCTCTTCCAGGTAAAATTGGAACTTGTTGTAGTTGAGAAAGAGGTTGGGTTTGTTGAGTGGATGGTGCTGCCAAATTTTGGTGGTCATCGGAGGTGGTTGCCGGTGGCGCGTGGAGGCGTGTAGGGCAGTGTTTTAATTCTAGTTTTTAGCCCATTAAATTGTAGAAATGTTGTAGAACTTGTATGTGAAGTTTGGTGAATTTTGGAGAAGCTTGGAATTAACTATGAAGTTTTGAAGTTTAGGGTTTCGATTATCGAATTACGAGAATCTGACCGTCGGATATCTCTCGGTTCTGACTTGGAACCTTTAAGATAATGAATTGGTATTAGAGATAAAATTTGGGTTGAATCCGAGAACAAGTGGAGGGATGATTTGTGAGGATTTGATTATGGGATTCGTATTAAATTGTCGAATTGTCGCTTACAGAATATAATCGTGTACAGGGTGACGTACTGAGTTCTGGCTCGATGAAGGAACTCGTATACGTGATCGTCGGAATAGTACTGTGAGTGGACTTTTGTTTTAAATAATGATGCATGCGTTTATTTTTCTTGAATTAATGCTTTATTTAAGTAACATATTACTTTTCGAGCATATGAATTGATTTCGGAATTTGATTTCGACTTATCTCGTGGATTTGCTTTCAATAATGATTTTCATGACGTGATTATGATTTATTTTGGTTGTGAATTTCGGATATTATTTTGTTATGCTCGGATTCGAATTTATAATTTATGTTGATTTTCGACGAATTATTTTCCGAGGTGATTCCGAAATTTCATATTTATTTTTCATTCACCGATTTGAGATCTCTGAAAGATTTTCGAAATGGGATTTCGATCAAATTATTCATTGTTTATTTATTCGATCTTTGGTTTTGGCATTGGGAATGCCTTAGCAACGATTTCGGTTTGAGAATTATGATTTTGTTTGATCTTGCCTTTCCGCTATTGGTTTGAGATACTTTTGTCATGTGGGACACGTCGATGATATTTTCAGCTTGCTGTGAGATTTTGGGGGAAGCTTTATGGATTTATGTGGTTTTCGGATTTTCTTTTTTGCCATACTTTGGGTGACTATTATCATTGCTAGCATTGATCTTCCGCCTTTGTGGCGAGGTGATGGGATCACTGAAGCCCTCCGCCTTTGTGGCGCTGGTTATTGTCTTTGTGACAGTAATTCTAAAACCCAGTATCCTATCGCTACACATAGTGGCGTAAGGGTATATTACGGGAGTAATGGGAGTACTTTAGCCTGGGAGGCTATCACCCGAGCCTGGGTGGCTCACTCGTATGGCTATCATCTTCCCCTACTCTTTATACTATTTTGACTAGCGGGGCTAGTCCGATTTCAGTTTAATCAGCGGGGCTGGTCTCGTTTTGTTGAGTATCGGAGTTTCAATCTTTTCTTTCAGTTGTTTGTGACTAGTGGGGCTAGTCGGTTTTCTTGAGCAGAACTTCTCTCGTTTTGGTTTCCTTAATCATTGCATGCATCGGGAGTTTTTAAAGAAATAAATGTGGGAAAGTATAAAATCCCTTTTGTTTAAAATTGTTTATTTTTGTCCACTCACACTAACGTGTTTTCAATTACTTTCCCCTGGGCCCTTCGGTTTCAAATGCCCAGTTTGCAGGCGAAATTAGTTGAGGTCGGGCGTACATGGAGTTGAGGCATAGTCAACAGCATGGCTTCCGCGTTTGCTTTTGAATTAGGTTTTCCTTATTTACCTTTCTGTTGAATTGCTCTGATTACCTGTGGAACTAATGTTGTTAAGTTGAGATTTGTGTTTTGTGATTTGGAGAACGTTGTGATTTGGGGAGCGGGGTGGCTCCGGGAGAATAAGGATGAATGATTTAGAAGTGTAAATTTCCTTTCTACAGGTTTTGGGTAGTCCATTTTAGGGGAAATTCTGCCAAATTTTTGGAAGAATTTCTTCTAAAGTGGGCCCCGCAGGATCACCTCGGATTTCAGGGTGAAATCTGGGTCGGGTCCTGTCACAAACAGTAGAGCCATTTTCTAAAATAAAGAATAAAATTTATCATATAATAAAAAAATATCTCGTATTTCATATCATATCATGTCTAGTAACCAATTTAATTTTTCTAATTCGACGGAGGAGAAGCAGGTGAACGTGAGATCGCGGCACATAGATTCCAAAGTTTTTCGCTACTTGCCAAAGCCTGTGCTTTGTTGACACTGGGATGACGTACATCATGATTTCGCTCTGCGATGATATCGTGGCATGATTTTCCCCATGAGACAAGATCACGACAACAAGCATCAGTCACAACCGTACCTTGATAAATGCTTTTCTCTATTTCCTCTCCGCACTTAGGGGGGAACTTTTCCAAGCATTCCTTTATGGGCTTGGTCTCGTGTTTGTCTGAATTGTCGATGGCAACGCACTCCGTCCAAATTTATTCGCCCTTTGCCAAAGTTTGAGCTTTGTTTGCACTAGGATGAAGTGCCACAAGGGACGTGTTGAGGAAGGTATCGTGGCATGGTTTACCCAAATTTACAAGATCTCGACAACAATCATCACTCAAAAATCCATTATTGAAAATGTTGTTTCCTACTTCGATCCCGCACTTTTCAGTGAACTGTCTTTCACAGTCTTTAAGATTTGCTGGCCCCTCCAGTGTTGGGGTTGCAAAAGCATTTGATGTCACCTGCAAGAGAAAAATCACCAAAAGATGGCACCTGCTGAAGGAATTGTGTCCTAAAACAATCATTTTGGTGTAATTATTATTGTAATTGTTATTAATCAAAAGGGCAAGTTTATTGTTCATTGCTTATATTTAATATTTGATTGAACAAGGTCCAAGGAATATGAGTTAAAGAGAAAGTAATCTAAAGAGTTAGATGTGTGAGACCTTTACTCTTTCACACTCTTATCCTAAAAAGTTCCTAATCATAGGATTATCAATTGGACATTGATAATCCGGAAAGATTAGCACCTACTATGTATGCTCAATATGGAGGATGATATGTCTCTTATCATTTGTGTAGAGACACTAATCCAAGTATGTGGGTGCTCTTAACTTAAAGAGTACACTGAACGCGATCATTAGAGTTCTTGTATGGAGTCTTACTTACATGTCAAACTTGAACTCCAAATTGCAATAATACAAATTAGTCCTTTGACCTGAGACACCATAGTTGTCTTATGAGTGAATGGATTATCTCTTGATGATGCAATAATATTGTGTCCCTTAATGGATATAATAAATGCATTCATTGGTATAATCAATTCGGTCATGGAGACATGTGAGTGTACAATAAGGAATCTCTATCCTTAAGTAAATAAGGTGTATGTTCAAAGATGTGATTCAATGAGTCTTTGGCCAAAGCATTGAATGAGATTAAAAAGGAGTTTCTAATCACATTCTAAGAATCACATAAGAATGAAAATCACATTAGGGGATTGACATATCAATTCCATACTCCGATGATGTGATTTAGAACATAGTGTTAGAGAAGGACCGTATTGTATTGTAATTCCAATTGAATAGGTTCTTTGTCATTCTACATTAACTAGGGTAGTCATGATATGTTGCAAGACGTCACTCATGACTTGTGAAGTCCCGAGGATTAATAAACATTTATAATCCTAATAACAAGGGAGAATCAAAAATGGAGTTTTTGATTCGTAAACAAAATATAATGGTTTCTATAAACTTCACTGCCTTGTTAATTAGAACCTAAGAGATCGCACACCATATAAGTGGATCCTTGAGATTGTATATGAAGAAGATTAAACAAGAGTTGGTTATGACCAAATAATTAATTAGATTTATTATTTGGACATAAGTAGGATTTTCGGGTAAAACCGAACCTATTGGGCCTAAACGATTGTTGGGTTTTTTGGTGTGGACTTGGGCTTCACTAAGTGAGATTTAAATGAAAGCCCAAGACACATTTTAGTGCCCAATAACATGTATGGACCAGCCAACATATTAGCTTTATGAAAGTCAATATTTTTCTTTTAGTAATGGGAGTTATTTCCTATTATATAAAAGTGAAAGCATGGACATAATAATGTGTGTGTCTCCACACTATTATTTTTAGATTTGAGAAAGAGATAGAGTTCTCCCTTGGTCCATTACAAAATTAAAGGAAAGAAGAACACTTGCATAATTTCTTCTTTTCTTTCATCTTTCTTCATCTCTTGATTCACTTGGTGAAGTTCCTTAGAGGCCATATCCTTTTGTGGCTTTACTTGTTACATCAAGGAGAAGATTACAAGCACAAGAAGGAGTTCCTAATTCAAGATGCTTCAAGGTGGAGGAAACACACACAAGGAGAGATCAAGGAGAGGAACTTTGGTGGTTCACTTGGATCGGATTAAAATCACGCTCCAAGGGTGAGTAGAACATAAACTACTTCTTTGTTCTTCCTTACTATGCATGCTATGTTTATATACATATCACAATAAGCCAAGATCATGGGTTAAAGGAATGGATTTTATGTTTAGTTAGTAGTTTAATGGTTAAACTAATTCCGCACTAATTAAAAAGTTTTGAAATCCATCCATTCCTTCAATTGGTATCAGAGCCATTGGCTTAATTTTGATATGTTATAAACATGGCTAAGTATGTTGGTTGATGTGATTTTCTTTAGCTTAGAGTAATATGTAATTTAGATCATAAAATTTGCTTTATCATAAAAGTTATGAAGCATGTGATGTAAGGTAGATTTTATGATAGCAAGAAAAGTTTCTAGAAATTACATGTAAGAAGTGGTTTAAGTTTTATGAAATTTTGATGCATATAAGAATGTATTAAGGGATTCTATATGTTTCTTAATTAAGGTGTTAATCTTAGAAACATATTAGATTATATATGCTTTAGGGTATGCATGATTTTTGGCTTCAAAGATGAAGTAAACAAATGTTCAATGGAAGAACACAAAGCTGGAATTTTATTTCCAGCTTTGGAACATGTCTAAACTAGTTATGAACTAGCTAATTTTTCATGGTGTTTGCTCTCACTTTTGATCCATAAATTCATGAATTGAAATTTATCCAATAGTTAGTGATGACATAAAATCATTTCCATGATTCCCTCACCAAATAATTGGTAGAGTTAGTCATCTTTACTATTAATTTCTCTAAATTACCCACCAAAAGTTGGAATGAGATAAGAGACATGTCTCCCTAAATCACTCACCAAAAGTTGGTGAATCATGATGTAAAACATCATCCCCAAGTGAATCAAACAAGCATAATTAACTCAATCAAAATAAGTTAGTGATGCATGATGTAAGACATCATCCCCTAAATCACTCAACTAATTTACTTGCATTAAATTAAAGTAATTTAGTGGTTAACTTATTTTGATTGAGTTAATTATGCTTGTTTAATTAACCTTATTAATCTTGGTTAATTAAAGAATGATTATGAACTATGGCCTAATATAATTGAGCATGAGATTGGCCGACTATTCATTTTGAATGAATGTGGTTATGTAATTAAAGTAGTTAATTCATTTGGATTATGTAATTAATTTAATTAATTCATTTGGTTGTGTAACTAAGTAGCTTATTTAATTTATTCAAGTTTGATTAAATTTAAATGGGAGCTTGTATGCCCCTTATCCACTCTTGTAATAGAAGATGGAGGCACATGGGATGATCCAAAGAAGAAGTTTGAAGTCATCTAGCCTTGAAAGAAGTTCAAGTGCAAAGTGTAATAGCTTAGCTTAGTTATTTAATTTTCGTAATTGTTACGCGTAATTAAAATCAACCACCCAAACATGACCTTGATCCAACATATTGGCTCATGTTGGATCAAACAACAAGTCCATAATCATTCTATGTGACCTATTATAATTGCATGTTCATTGCACTTGATCAAGTAATTTTATACTTCCCATGATTCCATTTGAAAAATATTTTTGATGAAATCAAATTGTTTTCTGAAAACAATTAGTGGGAGTATTTTATTATAGACCAAGTATAATGAATGTGTGATTGCATAAGGATCAAAGCAAATGCAATATGATTGTTATTAATGAGATTATTAAAGATGAGACCTTAAAATTCCCTCAAAGTGATATTAAGTTGAAAAGCGAAGAAGGTATTATGAATACTTCTTTGTGGCCTTCCATCATTGTAATCTCCTATTAGATGTTCTTGCATGTGAATATCATTCCAAACGGAGGTATTTCTTGCTAAGATCTTTGAAGAGAGGTTATTCGACATTTGATGTTGTAAGGTAGGGACAAATCTTGGTCAATATTCTATTATGATGAGATTTAATTTTTTATCTCTATACTTACATGAGATGATGGGTATAGCTTAACTAGAGTAATTTATCAATATCCTATAATGGTGAGACTTACTTACTTTAGAGGCCAAAGTTATGGATATTCACATTTGATGTGATTGGATAAGAGTATCCTCTCATGGAAATTAAGTTAACTTATAGTTCTATTATGATGCGGTTGGCTTAATGAAAATGAGTCTTCCATACTCACTAAGAGTTTTAATTTATACTCTCGAATTCCTTGAGGGATTTAGAATTTGATAAAATAGTGAGAGGGTGCCATTTGATTCTTAAGACCCGAGTCACTTGGTTTTAAAATAAATCTTATTTATTTTATTTTTATGTTATGTAGATTGCAATATGTCAAGACATCCTATCACCAAAATTCTCAATGAAAATCGTCTTGAGGGCCCAAACTTCAATGACTGGCTCCGCAATTTGAAAATTGTATTGACATTCGATAAGATCGCTTATGTCTTACAAAATGCACCCCCTCACACCCCTTTGGCTCAAGATGCAACCGATGAGCAACGTGTTGCTTATCAAAAGCATAAGGATGATGACACTCAAGCTAAATGTGTTATGCTTGCATCCATGAACTCACAACTTCAGAAGCAACATGAGAATATGGATAGCGCCAGTTCTATATTATTCCATTTCACTGAATTGTTTGGTGAGAGAAATAGAAATGTGCGCTTCACAGTAGTCAATGAGCTTGTCAAAACAAAACATGTGAGGGGTGCACCTGTGCATCAACATGGTCTAAAAATGATAGGCCTTATTGAGCAAATTCAAGACCTTGGATTTGCACTTGATGCGGAGCTAGCTCAAGATCTTCTTCTAACCTCCCTAGATGATTCATTTTCTCTGTTCATAATGAACTATAATATGCAACAAATGGATCATACTCTTTCTGATCTTCTCAATATGTTGGTAACAGCTGAGAAGTATATCAAGAAAGAGAGTGGGAGTGTGGCCTTTGTCACTTCTTCTTCATCCAGTAAGTCCAAAGGTAAAGGCAAAGGGAAGAAGAAACAAGTGATAAAGCCTAAGGGAGCAGTCCAAAAGAAGAAGAAGAAGGAACAAAATGAACCAAAAGGTATTTGTTTCTTTTGCAACAAAGATGGGCACTGGAAGAGGAATTGCAAAGCTTATCTTGCATCCTTGAAGAACAAGTCTTCAACAGAAGGTACGATCAATGTGATTGAATCAATATTTACAGTTAATAATACTTCCACTTGGATAATTGATTCAGGTGCATCTCACCATGTTTGCACTTCGTTGCAGGACCTAGTGGGAGCAAGGAAGCTTAAAGCTGAAGAAATCACCCTACGTGTAGGAAATGGCACAAGAGTTGACGCCAAAGCCGTGGGGACTTATATTTTGAAATTACCATCAGGAGATACATTGGAGTTAAATAATTGTCTTTATCTTCCTATATGTATAAAGAACCTTATCTCCATCTCCATGCTTTTGAAGGATGGTTATAAAGTAGTTTTTGATAAACTAAGTGGTTTTGTATCTATTAATAAACGCGTGATATGTCATGCTAATATTATTGATGGTCTCTTTTATCTAGCTTTAGATGGTAGTATTAACTGTATGAAGGAAAATGCTTTGGGATCTAAGAGATCTCAAGAAACGGTTAACCCATTAAGATGTGGCACCTTAAACTTGGTCATATTAGCCAAGATAGAATTCACAAATTATCCAAAAATGGATACTTAGAGTCATTAGGATCTGATCCTATGCCCACTTGTGAGTCTTGTCTAAAAGGAAAAATGACCAAGTCACATTTTGGTGGACAAAGAACAAGAGTTAATGAACTCTTAGGCCTAATACATACAGATGTTTGTGGTCCTATGTCCACTATTAGTAGAGGTGGATTCTCATACTTCATAACCTTTACCGAAGACTACTCTCGATTTGGTTATATATACCTTATGAAGCACAAATCTGAAGCCTTTGAAATGTTCAAAGAATTTAAGAATGAAGTTGAGAAACAAACCGACAAGAGTATTAAGGCTCTAAGATCCGATCAAGGAGGTGAATACTTAAGCAATGAGTTTATTGATTATCTCAAACAAGAAGGCATTGTTTCTTCATTAGCTCCTCCTGGAACACCACAACTCAATGGTGTCTCTGAAAGGAGAAATCGAACTTTGTTAGACATGGTTCGTTCCATGATGAGCTATACTGATTTACCTATATCCTTTTGGGGATATGCACTTCAAACAACAATTTATTTGTTGAATAGAGTGCCTTCCAAGTCCGTCCCTCTTACACCATATGAGATGTGGCATGGGAAGAAACCAAGTCTCAATCATATTAAGATTTGGGGTTGTCCAGCTTATGTCAAAAGACTAGAAGCAGGCAAGCTTGAAGCTAGATCAAACAAGTGTTTATTTGTGGGATATCCTAAAGATAGTTTAGGATATTATTTCTATCAACCTGAAGAACAAAAGGTGTTTCTTAGCAGGAATGCCACTTTCCTTGAAAGGGACTACGTCCTTGATGGAAATGTTGAGCAAATGGTAGAACTCAAGGAAGTGTCCAACAAGCCACAAACTAACACTTCATTTCCCGTTGAACAACTTCCTGAACCAACTATAACACAAACTCCAAGAATATCTAGTAGGATCCGGATACCTCCCAAGAGGTATGGTTTGTGTCATGAAAGCCTTGGGGAGTTAAATCTCCTTGGTGACAATGAAAACCTGCATGATCCTTCTAGTTATAATGAAGCAATGTCAAACATTGACTCAAAGAAATGGAAAGAAGCCATGGAATCCGAGATTGACTCTATGTATACCAATCAAGTCTGGACTCTCGTTGACCCTTCACCTGGTATTAGACCAATTGGAAACAAATGGGTCTTCAAGAAAAATATAGGTTCAGATGGTAAAATAGAAACCTACAAAGCTAGGTTGGTGGCAAAGGGCTATAAGCAAAGAGAGGGCATTGACTATGAAGATACGTTCTCTCCTGTTGCCATGGTTAAATCTATTCGGATATTATTTGCTATAGCTACTAACTATGATTATGAGATATGGAAAATGGACGTAAAGACTGCCTTTCTGAATGGCAACCTTGAGGAAGAGCTTTATATGGATCAACCTGAAGGCTTTGCGTCTTGTACATGCATGTCCATTTGCAAGCATAATTAGCTATAATGAGCCACGCTCATGGTACCACCAGGGGTACCAACGCCCACCATATGGGTGACTGGCGTAAAGACAGTTAGCCGGGTTACCGCCTGAGCCCCGGATCAACCCCAAAGCACCGCCGACGCGCCGCCACGCGCCGTGTCAAGATGGCATCAGAAGCTACTGAAACTGGGAACTGAAGCACCATCAGTCCCACATCGAAAACAAGGAGAAGATCATCCTCTTCCTCACCTATAAAAGGTCCTCTCCTCTCTCCTCATTTATTACGCATTCAATACTTACCTACTATTACTTTGTCAACATAAATACATTGACTAACTTAGGCATCGGAGAGTTGAAGACCGCCCGGCGCGGTCTCCCTCTGACGCCCATTGTATTTTATTTGACAGGTAACGGGAACCACTCACAACAAAGGTATCGATCCGCCTGCCGGATCAGCGGTAACTAAGGTCCAGCTACCGCTAGACTTTTAGACATTAACATTGGCGCCGTCTGTGGGAATCCTTGAACAGAAGGTCATCCCATCACAGTTACCATGACTAACGGTAGCGGGGGAAATATCGGGGAGCAGGCAGACCAGTCCGCCGTTCCCCAACCCGCCCGCCCAGCGGTAAGCATCAACCGCGCACTATTCAACACCCCGGTCAACCCAGGCGGTGAAACAAATCCAAGCAGCAGCCGTCCCCCAGGTCAGGACCTCACCGCCTTGTATGAACTGGCGCTGGCGGACCTCCACAAAGCAAACAGAGAGCGCGAGCAGGAACGCAAGGAGAAGGCGGAGGCCCAAAACCAAGTGGCCACGCTGATGACACGTTTCGACGAGCTAAGGCGAACGCTGGACGCAAACGCCAACCCTGCACGAAGTGAGCAGTCACACAGCACCAGACACAGCCGGCCTACCGCTGGTATAGGACCCATCGTGCAAATGCAGGTACCGCTAAGCCCACCTGAGCTGGCAGGAATGGGACCACCCCCTATCCCACACCTGCCGGAGCAGGAGGCGGAGTCATCGCTGCGCACCCACCACTCGAGGACTAGAACAAGGACTGAGGGTAATCTACCCATTCCCGGGCGGGGGTTCGCTCCGCGGAACGCCCGAGCGGGCCCCGCTGGCGACGCAACCACCCAAATTTTGGAGAGGATGCAGCAGTTAGAACGGAGATTAATCCTGGCGGAGGCAGGCACCCCGGCGCCAGCCCCAAACCCACTCTTCGCGTCCAGGCCAGGCCCATTCACCGCCACAATTTTGCAAGCCGTCAGACCAGCGTTTGCAAAGACCCCAAAAATGTCACATTATAGCGGTAAGACCGATCCCTTCGTCCACATGGACACGTTCAAGAAGGTCACCAACAACAAGGGATTTGATGACGCCACCCTGTGCCACTTGTTCAGCGAAACGCTGGATAGTGAGGCAATGAGTTGGTTTTTCGAGTGTCCGCCAGGGTCCATCGACTCATTCCACGCATTATCTCATGCTTTCCTCTCTCGATTCATCTTGTTGTCCGCCGGTCATCACAACACGAGCCAGTTGTTTGGCGTCAGACAGGGAGGGGACGAATCATTGAAGGCATTCGTCACAAGATGGCGAGCGGCAGCATCTCAGTGCCGCGATCTCGATAAAACAATGGCTTCGGCGGCTTTCAAGCAGGGACTCCTCAAGGGACCATTCCTATATCACCTCAACTACAATCATCCAAATGCGGCGTATGATCACCTTATGAGTGAGGCGGTCATTCATGCCCAGGCAGAGTTTATCACATATGGAGAAACCCCACCGCCACCAGCAACACCAACAAAGTCATCTCAACCCTCCTCCAGCCATCAAGAGACCGCCAGCAAAGCCCCCACTGCACCGCCAGCTGACAAGAAGAGGGAGTGGCAGCAGGGCGGTTACCAAAGCAAGAGGCAGAAAGACAACCACTACAAGGGCAACCGCCAATCCCAGGGGGACAATCGCAACAAGCAGACGGAATCCTCTCAGCGGTATGCAGTGTTCACCGTCCTCACAGCCTCGTACGAGGAGATTTACAATCAGTGCAAGGATCAGATACCACCGCCACCCTCGCCGAGATTCCCCAAAAAGGGTAAGCCAAGAAACACCGGCATGTGGTGCAAGTACCACGAGGACAGCGGTCACAATACCAACAGTTGCAACGCTCTCAAAACAACCATTGAGACCCTATACCGGGACGGCAAGATGGATCAATTCAAGGTGCGCCAACCGCCACCTGTGATTGCCAACATTGAGCCACTGGGCCGCATCAACACCATCGACGGCGGGGCTCCAATCACCAACATGTCTCACAGGGCAAGAAAGCGTTACGCACGCGCCAATCACCCAAAGGAAGTCTGTAACATCCGCTACGAGAGATCCACCAAACTCCCAAAGTCTGGTTGGGAGCCCATCACCTTCTCAGAGGAGGAGGAGCGAGGAGTGCATCTACCCCATGACGACCCATTCCTGATCGATGCCATTCTCGACAGATGGTCAGTAGGAAGAATCTTGGTGGATAGCGGATCTGCTGTCAATGTCATATTCAGCGGTTGTTACAACAACCTTAAGCGGAACAAGAAACTACTACAAGACCATGAGCCGTTGCTTAGCTTCTCCGGCGATATCACTCAGCCGCTGGGCTCTGACTACATGCGGTTAACCATCGGCTCCAGTCCATGTATGGCGGAGGTACATACCGAATTTATAATTGTGGACTGTTTCAGTTCGTATAACGCCATCATAGGACGGCCGGCACTCAACAAGCTCAAATGCATCATCGCCGGATACATGCTTCTCATGAAGTTCCCCACACCCAACGGCACAGGCTGTGTCAGGGGAAGTCAGCAACTGGCACGAGAATGCTACTCTACCACCATTGCGCGGTCAACCCGCCGCCACGAAATCCTAACGGTAGGAAATCAGGCACCGCCACCAGATATCTTCGAGGATCCTAGGGATGAGGAGGAGAAATACGTAAGGAAGGAACCGGTCAATCCTGAAACATCGTTGAAGGTCATCAGCATCTCTGACGAGCACCCAGAGCGGACAGTCCGCATAGGAGCTCAGCTAGACCCAGAAGTAGCCGCAGAACTCACTCAATTCCTGCGGGACAACGCCGCCGTTTTCGCATGGTCATATGCGGACATGCCAGGTATCTCTCCCGAAATCATCACACACAAACTAACCATTAAGCCATCCTTCCATCCCATCAAGCAGAGGCGAAGGGCCTTCGACGAGGAGAAGTACCGCGCCATAGGAGAAGAGGTCGCCAAACTCCAGGGCATTGGATTCATCCGCCAGGTAATCTATCCCCAATGGATCTCCAACCTGGTCATGGTCAAGAAGCCTAGCGGCAAGTGGCGGATGTGTGTCGACTTCAAAAATCTCAACAAGGCGTGCCCAAAGGACAGTTTCCCTCTCCCACGCATTGATCAGCTGGTTGACGCAACCGCCGGGCATGAACTCCTCAGCATGATGGACGCTTTCTCCGGCTACAATCAGATCAAGATGCATCCCAGCGATCAGGAGTGTACCACCTTCACCACCGACAAGGGCCTCTACTGCTACAATGTTATGCCTTTCGGTCTGAAGAACGCCGGAGCAACTTATCAGCGGCTGATGAATGCTATGTTCGCTGAACATTTGGGCAAGATAATCGAGGTCTACGTGGACGACATGTTGGTCAAGAGTGTAAAGGCCAGCGGACACGTGGCAAACCTCAAGATCATAGTTACCATCCTCCTGGCCTACGGCATGCGCCTCAACCCAGAAAAATGCTTCTTTGGCGTCACCGCCAGCAAATTTCTGGGTTATATCGTCAGTGAACGAGGCATCGAGGCTAACCCGGACAAGGTGCAGGCCATACTCGACCTGGCAGACCCTGAGTATAAGGTACACGTCCAATGCCTCCAAGGCAAGTTAACCGCCCTCTCTCGATTCATCTCCAGGCTCACTGACAGGTGTGCCCCATTCTTCAAACTCCTCAAAACAACTCACAAGAAAGTCATCAACTGGAACCCAGAATGTCAGGCGGCGTTTCGGGGCTTGAAGGATTATCTGGCGGCAGTCCCACTACTCTCTATCCCTGTGCAAGGAGAGACACTGTTCATATACCTAGCGGTATCGGTATCAGCGGTGAGTTGCGCCATTGTCCGGCGGGAGGGACAGGACGAGCTCCCAGTTTTCTACGCCGGCAGGGGCATGAACGGGGCAGAAACAAGGTATCCACCCTTAGAGCAGCTAGCTCTTGCACTCATCGTTGCCGCCAGGCGCCTCCGCCAGTATTTTCAAGCGCACACAATCCACGTGCTGACCAATCAACCACTGAGACAGGTAATGCAGAACCCTGAACATTCAGGGCGCCTCAGCAAGTGGGCCATCGAGCTCAGTGAATTTGACATAGACTACAAGCCAAGAACCGCCATGAAGGGTCAGGCGGTAGCGGACTTCATCGCCGAGCTCACTGAGCGCCAGCCCAGTCCCAGCACGGAGAATGAGCCCGGGACGGAAATGGTCACCGCTAAGGAGCCAGCTCCCCTACAATCAGATTGGAACCTGCATGTGGACGGTTCCGCCAGCGCCAAGGCCAGCGGCGCAGGAGTCATCCTCACAGGCCCTGGGGGGCTGAATGTGGAATACGCACTAAAATTCAACTTCAAAGCCTCCAACAACATGGCGGAATACGAAGCACTCATTGCCGGCCTACTCCTCGCCATCGATTCAGGGGCTGACAGCGTCAACATCTTTAGTGATTCCCAGTTGGTCGTTAATCAGGTCAATGACAGCTTCCAGGCCAAGGACCAACAGTTAGCGGCATACTTGGGGTACGTTAAGACACTCCTCAAGAAATTCAAATTTCATAACATCACACAAATCCCAGGGAAAAGAACGCCAAGGCTGATTCACTGGCAAGGCTAGCAACCGCCCAGCCACATCAGAGTCCAGCGGACACAAGAGTGGAATGTCTTGACAAGCCAAGTATCACAAAAACCCTGGCGGAGATCTTCAACATTGAGGTCAATACCAGCTGGATGGACGAAGTCATTGAATACAAGCGCAACGGCACATTGCCGGACGACAAAGTTAAGGCGCGACAACTCCAGCGGAGGGCAACCCGCTACAACATCCAGAACGGCAAGCTGTACCGCCAGGGATTCACCCATCCCAACCTCCGCTGCCTAACCCCAGAGGAGGGAAAGGTCGTTCTGGCAGCAATTCATAGCGGAGAATGCGGAAACCATTCAGGCGCCAGATCCTTAGCCAATCGCACAATGCGACAAGGCTATTTTTGGCCTACTCTCGGCGACGATGCCCGCCAGGTAGCAAGATCATGCCACAAGTGCCAACAATTTGCTGACATCCCGCATGCACCGGCGGAACCACTATCGGTCATCGTCGCCCCATGGATCCACTCAACTTGGGGCCTGGATCTGATGGGAAAATTTCAAACCGCCAAGGGCCAGTTCAAGTACATTATAGTGGCTATCGACTACGACAGCAAGTGGATAGAGGCGGAACCACTAACAGCAATAACTACCGCCAAGGTAATTCACTTCCTCTGGAAGAACATCTACTGCCGTTACGGTGTCCCACACACGATAATCACCGACAATGGCACACAATTCAACAACAAGGAGCTCATCTCTTTCACCGCCAACTTGGGTACTAAGATGAGTTTTGCATCTGTCGCCCACCCCCAGACCAACGGTCAGGTCGAAGCAGCAAACAAGATAATCAAAAGGCTGCTGAAGAAAAAACTCGACAAAGCAAAGGGTCTATGGGCGGAGAAACTCCCGGAAGTTCTATGGGCCATCAGAACAACCCCAACTTCCGCAACAGGTGAAACTCCCTTCTGCATGATGTTCGGAACGGAGGCTGTCCTGCCCATTGAGGTCTCTCAACCTACCGCCAGAGTCGAGGGCTACCGCCCAGAGACCAACACTGACGGCATCAACCTGGACAAGGACCTCCTGGAGGAAAAGCGACACAGGGCCCACCTATGCAACCTGCAAAACAAGCAGCGGGTATCGCGTTTCTACAACGCCAGAGTCAAGGCCCGGAACCTCCAACTGGGGGACTGGGTAATGAAGGAAGTCATTCCACCGCCAACAAAGCTTCGCCCAACTTGGGAAGGTCCATACAAAATTGTGGAAGTCGTTAGCCCAGGCACCTTCTACTTAATGGACAAGGACGGCGTCACAACGACCCACCCTTGGAATATCGAACACCTTCGGTATTATTACAAATAGTCATGCCGCTACCCAAGAGCATCTTGACTTAGCTAAATTTTTGTTCAATATTTAGCTAAGGGAAGCTACCCAACGGGTACTACCCCTCTTTTGTAAACGCTGATCAGTCAGCTATCAATGAAACGAGGAATTATTCAAACCATTGTTACCAAGTCTAGCACTGAGGGCAACTGGCAACGCCAGGAATCGTCAGCGGACCACGTCCGCTACGTGGTGCACTTGGACCAATTTTAATTCCTTTAATGTTTCATTGCTTGGCAAAAGAAAAATCTCTACGTCAAAACTCTAGCGGTACAAACACATCATGACAAACGTCAAACTCTGAAATTTCATTTCAGGGCTGGGACTCCCCGCCCAAAATAGTTCATTATTACAGTGAAAAAAAAAAAAAAAAAAAACCCTATGGAAGTCTCAGCTGGCTTCAGCGGTTGTCTTCGGCTTCTCCGGTTTCAACTGGCGGCGGCACGACCGATCGGCTCGCCTGATCGGACCCTCGAGCTGTCGGGCTGGGAGTCTCCATTGTACCATCCGCCCGGGTGTGTGCCTCCAGAAATCCGGCACGTGACACCTCCGACGGGGTCTGCTGGGGAGTTTGCCGGGACCTTTCCGGCGGATGGGAGCCACTTTCCCCGCTGCCCGAATGGGTACCTGCCGCAGTGGGAGGCACGACTTCTGTCTCCGGCGGGACACCCTCGACCACCGGCACGTCGGGCTGTGACGCCTTTACAAAGTCAATGGCGCCCTTCCGCGTCAACATGTCTATATTTGCCCGGGCCCCAGACTTCGCCGCTTCGGTCAATGTCTTTTTATACTCCGCCGACATCTTGAACGCTTCAACGGCGGCGGCTGCAGAAGAACTCTGTTCATTTTTCAGGCGGTTGACCTCCCCGTCCAGCCGCTGCATCTCACCCAGTCTGGCGGCAGACTCCCGCTGCACAATAATGAGCTTCTTATCTTTAGCGGCTATCCGCTCCTGCAGCAATGCGATCTCCTGCTCCAACTGGGAGACGCGTTCATTCCTCTCCAGGTCCCGCCTTATGGCCGCATTAAGCTTGCCGCGGGCGTCCGCATAGTCACACTCCGCCTTGGCCAGCCCCTGCTCGGCCTCCGCCAATCTCTCCTTGGCCTCCGCCAGCTCCCTCTGGAGACCTCCGATCTCCCCCCTGAGCTCTTCCTCAATCCGGGGCTGCTTAGACGCCGCCTCGAACATATCATGTAACCCCGCAGATATTTGACCAAACGCCGAGCTGAAGGGCGATTGGTCAATTGCCGTCGGGCGCGATATGCCCGCCAGACCCCCGAACCCCAGCCGCTCGCACAAATGGAAAAGGAACGCCCGCTCCCCTTCTGTCATGAATGGCGCATACTCGGCAAAGGAGTCCAGATCACTGACGGCTGCTGCCTCCCCCTCCGCCACTGCACCCTTCGACGCAGCTTGTCGAGCCTTCTTTTGTTGGCGGACTCCGATCACCACCTCTTCTTCCTCTTCCTCGACGGGGGAGTCAGGCTGCCGGCGTTTTTTCTCCAACGCCCGTTGTGTCCCAGCAGCGGTCCTCGTCACCCGCACCGGCGGCTCACCCCGGGACTCGGTGGCAGTCCCCGTCGGCTGCACCGTCTTCTTTTGAGGACCGCGCCGGGTGGTAGGCATCCGCTCCCGCGGCCTTGTACCAACATTCCCCCTCTCCCCGCCACCCACTTGGGTGTCCGCCTGCACTACCGGCAGGCCATCCTCACCCAGATGGGAGTGGTGCGGCATCGGCAGCTCCACCGCAACCTCAGACTGGCTCAGCACCAGCGTCTCCGGGTTCACCAACGTCTGCTGGGCCGCCAACCCCTCGGCATACATAGCCTCCAGAAAATTTTCTATCTCGGCACGATCCATTGCTTTTTCGAAAGCGTCGCGACTAGATTTGTTACCGGGCGGGGTTTCTGAAAAGAAAAACACAAACACCCGTCAGTCCGGATCAAAAAAAAAAAAAAAAAAAAAAAAAAATGATGAGGTGTGGCGGAGTGGCTCTCACCAATAGAGCGAGTTAGCCCCAGGTCGACCAGCAATTCCCAACCGGTCAGAAGACGGAAGTCAAGCAAATTGCGGTTCCGCCAGCAGCCGCGGATCCTCGCCACGCGACACTCCTCTTCGCGCGTCAGAATATACCTTAGTCCCGCTGCACAAACACAATAATCATTAGCAAAAACCGCAGGTTTGCAAAAGTTTGAAACCGCCAGTTAGTTTTAGCGGAAACCAGTTGCCAACCTCGGATGGGCTGGAATTCCGACTTAGTCTTAAACGTCGGCCCCTCCACATTCGACCTAGTATGGTACTCCCAGCCATCTGTGGCGACGCAGAAGGTCCCCCGCCAGTAGGACATTGAGTCCCTTAGGTTCTCAATCAACTTGGGCGCTCCCTGGCGGCGGCTTAGGTTCACGCACCCTCTGCAACCTCGGCGCTTCACATACACTAGCTCGTAGAAGTGAAGCACTTCCGCCACGGTAGGCCCCTCGCACCCCGACAAGCGCCACAGGGAGTTCATCGCCAACAGCAACCGCCACATGTTGGGACAGATCTGCCCAAAGGCAAGACCAAACTCGCACACAAGAATTTGGAGATTGGGCACTAGCGGGAATGTCACTCCTTGGCGGAATATGGCCTCGTGCACGGCAGCACATCCCGCTGGGAGCATCGAGGCCTTCTCATCCGCTGTCGGGGGGCGCAGCTTCACCGAGCCCGGCAACCGGAACGTCCGCTTCATCCGGTTAACAGCGGCGGCATCCATCCGCCCACCTGCCTCGTCGACGGCGGTGCCATCTGAGAGGTACCACGCCGACTCGACATTTTGGCCCGGCGCTTCCCCTTCGCCAGCGGAGCCGCTAGCAGCACTATTGCTCGCCAAGCGCTCGTCGCGCCTAGCCAACTCACCCGCCCTAGAGCTCTCTGGACGCGAGCCACGATCCATAGCTATTTCCCAGGGGATGGTCCGAAGTGGCTCAACTTCAAGCGGTTCTGGCAGTGAGGTTCCTGCATGGGCAGACGGACTCAACGAGTCAATAAAGGTCATATCCGCCACGCTGAACGACACGTCAGACCCGGAATCCTCACTGCTCGAAATATCTATGACGTTGGCCATCCCAAACCCTAAAACCCACATCAGTTAGCACAAATACAGATCTAACCTACTCTCACATCAGATATAGCCAAAGATGCCAAGAACAACTACCCACAAAAATACCAAAACAAAAACAACCGCACGCTCAACCCAGATTAGACCGTCTAGCAAAACCCAAAACCCCAACTTCTGTCAAACACCATAACCTCCCTCAAATCTCTCCCTACACCCTCCGAAAACAGCACAGAGGCAATATCATACCATTAACAGAAATACCAAAACCCAGAAACCACCATTGCAGATTCAATGAAACAGGAAGAGGATCCGAAATACCAACCTCACGTCGAAGACCTTGGAGTGCAGTTCGTCTTCACTAACAGATTTCGTCCTCTCCAGTCCGACTACTCCACGCAAACCCGGGGATCTCCTTCGCAATTCGCAGGCGAACAAGGCTCGAAGCAGGCAACTCAGATTTGAAGATTTTCCAGAAATGTCGAAACTCGCTCAGTTCCCCTCTTTTTTATGTCAACATCAAATAATCCTGAGCCGTCCGCTACAAAACTACATCACGTACCAACCGTACACGTGTCCCACGTCTTCATTAACTCCCTGGATTAACCGAGGCGTCGCCTCGGTTACGAGATCCATCATTACTCGCATTAATGACGAGAAGACGGCTAGGCTTAGGAGGCAAGCCTCCAGACGCTAACCCTCTCAGAGTTAGCCACGTGTCCACCGTCATCATTCTTTGGCTTCCAAGGGAAGTCACCACCTGACAAGTAAACCCCCCAACCATGGCAAGTCTCCGCTGAGCGAAAACCCCGCCAGTGGATCCTCACTTACATCTCCCAAGTGACGGAGTCTCCTCTGAGCGAAACCCCGCCAGCGGATCCTCACTTACATCTCCCAAGTGACGGAGTCTCCGCTGAGCGAAACCCCGCCAGAGGATCCTCACTTGTCATCTTCCAAGTGACGGAGTCTCCGCTGAGCGAAACCCCGCCAGCGGATCCTCACTTGCATCTCCCAAGTGACGGAGTCTCCGCTGAGCGAAACCCCGCCAGCGGATCCTCACTTGTCATCTTCCAAGTGACGGAGTCTCCGCTGAGCGAAACCCCGCCAGCGGATCCTCACTTGCATCTCCCAAGTGACGGAGTCTCCGCTGAGCGAAACCCCGCCAGCGGATCCTCACTTGCATCTCCCAAGTGACGGAGTCTCCGCTGAGCGAAACCCCGCCAGAGGATCCTCACTTGTCATCTTCCAAGTGACGGAGTCTCCGCTGAGCGAAACCCCGCCAGCGGATCCTTACTTGCATCTCCCAAGTGACGGAGTCTCCGCTGAGCGAAACCCCGCCAGCGGATCCTCACTTGTCATCTTCCAAGTGACGGAGTCTCCGCTGAGCGAAACCCCGCCGGCGGAGCTTCTCTCCTCATTTGGTAAACGGGGCGTCCTCCGCTACACAGCGCACCGCTGGCTGACCCCATTTCTCATCTGACAAGCTGCGTACTTTATTCAGCGCAACACCGCTCAATAAAATACCAAGCACGTCTACCTGACGCTGCTTCCTGCTACATCTAGCGGGGGGACTTCCGCCAGCGGCGGATCCCGAGGCCACGCCTCTCTGACAACGCCGCCACGCGGAGTTACGGTCAGAATGTCCCTACGGGACACGGGGACTAGTCAACAGTCTACGACAGCCCTGATCAGGTACGTTGACCCCCGTCACCTGGGTGCTAAGATTGGGCTCGCAACCCAACACCCTCTGCTCCGTGCAGCGCTGCTCCGTGCAGCGCTGCTCCGTGCAGCTCCCCCTCAACAAACAATAACAACGACCATCCGGAGGTCCATCTTAGCCGGGGAGTGGGGGACTCCCTGGGGGGCCTAGCAGGGGCCCACCCGAAAGGGCACAAAGCGTTTGCTCAGTAAATCCATGGTTGACAACGCACTGACGCTAATTATGCTTCTGCAAAGTCTAGCGGGAGAAACGCTTCAAACCGCCGATCAACTCCCCAACCAAGATTGCCCTCCTTGACTGGGGATTTGGGGGACTTGTACATGCATGTCCATTTGCAAGCATAATTAGCTATAATGAGCCACGCTCATGGTACCACCAGGGGTACCAACGCCCACCATATGGGTGACTGGCGTAAAGACAGTTAGCCGGGTTACCGCCTGAGCCCCGGATCAACCCCAAAGCACCGCCGACGCGCCGCCACGCGCCGTGTCAAGATGGCATCAGAAGCTACTGAAACTGGGAACTGAAGCACCATCAGTCCCACATCGAAAACAAGGAGAAGATCATCCTCTTCCTCACCTATAAAAGGTCCTCTCCTCTCTCCTCATTTATTACGCATTCAATACTTACCTACTATTACTTTGTCAACATAAATACATTGACTAACTTAGGCATCGGAGAGTTGAAGACCGCCCGGCGCGGTCTCCCTCTGACGCCCATTGTATTTTATTTGACAGGTAACGGGAACCACTCACAACAAAGGTATCGATCCGCCTGCCGGATCAGCGGTAACTAAGGTCCAGCTACCGCTAGACTTTTAGACATTAACACGTCTAAAGATGACATTCATAAAGTGTGTAAGCTTCATAGGTCCATCTATGGACTCAAGCAAGCTTCAAGGAGTTGGAACATCCGTTTTGATGATGCAGTCAAATCTTTTGGTTTCACACAAAACATGGATGAACCTTGTGTTTACAAGAAGGTCAGTGGGAGTGCTGTTGTGTTCCTTGTACTTTATGTAGATGACATCCTACTCTTTGGGAATGATGTAGGAATGTTATCTTCAATTAAAGTTTGGTTGTCCAAGACCTTCCTTATGAAGGATCTTGGAGAAGCTGCCTATGTACTAGGAATAAAGATCTATAGAGACAGATCAAAAAGATTAATTGGATTATCTCAATCCTTGTATATAGACAAAGTGTTGAATAGATTTCACATGGAACAATCTAAGAAGGGTTTTCTGCCTGTCAGACATGGCATTCACCTTTCTAAGAAAATGTGCCCACAAACGATTGAGGAAGTGCAAAAGATGAGCAAGATCCCATATGCATCTGCAATAGGGAGCCTCATGTATGCGATGCTATGCACAAGACCTGATATCAGTTATGGCGTAAGCATAACTAGTCGATATCAGTCCAATCCAGGTTTAGAACACTGGAATGTTGTTAAGAATATCCTTAAGTACTTGAGAAGGACTAAAGATTTATTCCTCGTTTATGGAGGTGGTGATTTGCAATCAGAGTTGCAAGTGGAAGCATACACAGACTCAGATTTTCAATCTGATGTGAATGACAGAAAATCCACATCAGGGTTTGTCTTCACCTTGAATGGAGGTGCAGTAAATTGGAGAAGCTGCAAACAAAGCGTTACTGCAGATTCCACTACTGAGGCAGAATACATTGCAGCATCAGAGGCTGCAAAGGAAGCAGTTTGGATGAAAAAGTTCATCACTGAACTTGATGTTGTTCCTACCATTGAGTCACCGATTCCACTTTACTGTGAAAACAATGGGGCAATTGCTCAAGCCAAGGAACCAAGGTCTCATCAAAAATCCAAACACATCGAAAGACGTTTCCATATCATAAGGGAGATTGTTAATCGTGGAGACATTAACATTCTAAAAGTAGCATCTGCTGATAACATATCGGATCCATTCACTAAGCCTTTATCACAAGTAAAGCTAGAACAACATCTTGAGAAGATGGGTGTACGTTTCATGGCTGATTGGGTTTAGTACAAGTGGGAGATTGAAGGAATTGTGTCCTAAAACAATCATATTGATGTAATTATTATTGTAATTCTTATTAATCAAAAGGGCAAGTTTATTGTTCATTGCTTATATTTAATATTTGATTGAACAAGGTCCAAGGAATATGAGTTAAAGAGAAAGCAATCTAAAGAGTTAGATGTGTGAGACCTTTACTCTTTCACACTCTTATCCTAAAAAGTTCCTAATCATAGGATTATCAATTGGACATTGATAATCCGGAAAGATTAGCACCTACTATGTATGCTCAATATGGAGGATGATATGTCTCTTATCATTTGTGTAGAGACACTAATCCAAGTATGTGGGTGCTCTTAACTTAAAGAGTACACTGAACGCGATCATTAGAGTTCTTGTATGGAGTCTTACTTACATGTCAAACTTGAACTCCAAATTGCAATAATACAAATTAGTCCTTTGACCTGAGACACCATAGTTGTCTTATGAGTGAATGGATTATCTCTTGATGATGCAATAATATTGTGTCCCTTAATGGATATAATAAATGCATTCATTGGTATAATCAATTCGGTCATGGAGACATGTGAGTGTACAATAAGGAATCTCTATCCTTAAGTAAATAAGGTGTATGTTCAAAGATGTAATTCAATGAGTCTTTGGCCAAAGCATTGAATGAGATTAAAAAGGAGTTTCTAATCACATTCTAAGAATCACATAAGAATGAAAATCACATTAGGGGATTGACATATCAATTCCATACTCCGATGATGTGATTTAGAACATAGTGTTAGAGAAGGACCGTATTGTATTGTAATTCCAATTGAATAGGTTCTTTGTCATTCTACATTAACTAGGGTAGTCATGATATGTTGCAAGACGTCACTCATGACTTGTGAAGTCCCGAGGATTAATAAACATTTATAATCCTAATAACAAGGGAGAATCAAAAATGGAGTTTTTGATTCGTAAACAAAATAGAATGGTTTCTATAAACTTCACTGCCTTGTTAATTAGAACCTAAGAGATCGCACACCATATAAGTGGATCCTTGAGTTGTATATGAAGAAGATTAAACAAGAGTTGGTTATGACCAAATAATTAATTAGATTTATTATTTGGACATAATTAGGATTTTCGGGTAAAACCGAACCTATTGGGCCTAAACGATTGTCGGGTTTTTTGGTGTGGACTTGGGCTTCACTAAGTGAGATTTCAATGAAAGTCCAAGACACATTTTTAGTGCCCAATAACATGTATGGACCAGCCAACATATTGGCTTTATGAAAGTCAATATTTTTCTTTTAGTAATGGGAGTTATTTCCTATTATATAAAAGTGAAAGCATGGACATAATAATGTGTGTGTCTCCACACTATTATTTTTAGATTTGAGAAAGAGATAGAGTTCTCCCTTGGTCCATTACAAAATTAAAGGAAAGAAGAACACTTGCATAATTTCTTCTTTTCTTTCATTTTTCTTCATCTCTTGATTCACTTGGTGAAGATCCTTAGAGGCCATATCCTTTTGTGGCTTTACTTGTTACATCAAGGAGAAGATTACAAGCACAAGAAGGAGTTCCTAATTCAAGATGCTTCAAGGTGGAGGAAACACACACAAGGAGAGATCAAGGAGAGGAACTTTGGTGGTTCACTTGGATCGGATTAAAATCACGCTCCAAGGGTGAGTAGAACATAAACTACTTCTTTGTTCTTCCTTACTATGCATGCTATGTTTATATACATATCACAATAAGCCAAGATCATGGGTTAAAGGAATGGATTTTATGTTTAGTTAGTAGTTTAATGGTTAAACTAATTCCGCACTAATTAAAAAGTTTTGAAATCCATCCATTCCTTCACCGGCTTGGTCCGGCCATAACTCCCTTTGCAATGTTATGTGATTACTCACGAATGTGTTTTCTGGTAATGATCGCTTTGTTGGAGTTTAGTTTCATGTGATAATATATTTATAAGGGAGAAAACATAACCGCATTTAAGACTCAAATGAGTAAACGCTTGTGCGCTCTTTCAAAGAAGTAACGTGTTTAACTGCCTCTCGGCTTTAAATAAGAGAGTTATATTTAAACAGTGCGCACGTGTTTCGATAGCTCGGTTATGTTTAAATGATTTACCGCTAAATTATCAAGTTTTAAATGCAGATAAGTATTCAACAAGTGGTCATTATATATTACACTATTTATGTTTCAGATCATTTAAATTCTCAAAATTCTAGACAATTCCACAATTAAAATATGTTTAGGAAATAACTGTGGACAAAAAATTAAAAGGGCTTGTTCAAGCACGGCGCAAAGCACGAATGGACCGACTGGCCGGATTAGCCCATTTGTCACCCCGAATCTTTGCGTTATGGAAAATTAATTTACCACTTCTAAATTCATCATGTATGATTTTATCCTTCTTCATAAATTCAATGATTTCCGGTAAAACAAAAAATAAATTACTGTGATACTGTCAACAAGAAAAAATTGACTCTTCTTAAGTTGTTTTGGAGAAAAATATCCTACTCAGTATTTTTTTTGTTTTCAACTCTGACCTTGTAGATTTTAGTTGAAGCAGAAGTAACTTTTTGTAGATGAAAAAGAATTAGGGCTCCTCATGTGATTGATTTGAGGAGTGGTTAAAGAATGCACTTAAAATAAAGCAGTGATTTGATTTTTGGGCAACGAGTGATCTCCTCATGTCTATGTAATAACTAATTAATGTAAAAATGTTATATAACGCTGCACAGTCACTAAGAAAATAATGGTAAAGAGTTATTGCGCCAATAGTTAGTGAGTAATGCGTGCACGTCATTGGTGTAAGTACGACTTTAATGAAACTTTGCAAAGCATGCGGCGAGAGTTACATGTGTAACTTAACTTTAACGTTCTATCGAATGTCTTAATTGCATCAGCCACGATGTTTGAAATTGGCGATTGCTATAAAAAATTTAGAACAGTTATTGTTTCCGGGGCTTACGACTACTGTCGGGGTCCGGAATCACGAATCTGTCTTGTCTCATTTCCTTCTCTTCTCGCAATCTGTCCAACACAACAAAAGTCAGAGAGAAACCGGGTTTGCCGGCCTAAAACTCTTTAACGCTTAAGTCAGTAATGGTTGATAATGTCGAGAGAAGAATTAGATCAGAGATCTTATCTGTTGTAGAAGATTTTTGGCTTTATATAAGCGCTGGAGGACGTTGAGTCCTATTCAATTCAGATGTAGGAGAGGCATGCTCCTCTGTGAATATGTCCACGCCGGGGCTGGGCCAGCTTGACCGGTCACGTCGTGGTGGTTCCAGTGGGTCCCGCTAGTGATTATTTGGAAATAAGTCTTGTTTTCTTGCATGGTATTATTTGAGTATTATGCAGGTGGTATGAACAGTTATAAATATTTCATATTGACGCATTGTTTATGGTGTTTATTAATTCGGAAAACAATTTGTCGAGAGTGTAGCATGCACTCACTTTAATCTTAGCAATTATCATTATCATTTCATTTTAGAAGTGAAGCTTTAGATGTTATTGTCAGCAAACGTCTTCCATTTGCTAATGCAACCAATAAACTTTAAAGTTGTACAGTATTTTGAGGAATAAGACTTGCCGCTTATTCACGTACACGCCGACTAATAAAATTGAGCACTGAAGTTTACACATGTTGCATTACAATATCTCCAAATCTAACATCCGTCGGGCAGCTTACGGGCCTTTTAAGAAACATTACTAGAAAATAGGTATTCGAGACCGATGTGCAAATTGGGCGCTTAATTATAGGTGTGTTGTGTTCTTCGATGTGCATGTATTGTGAAAATGCAAAATGTAATAATTTAAACACAAACAGTAGAGCCATTTTCTAAAATGAAGAATAAAATTTATCATATAATAAAAAAATATCGCGTATTTCATATCATATCATGTCTAGTAACCAATTTAATTTTTCTAATTCGACGGAGGAGAAGCAGGTGAACGTGAGATCGCGGCACATAGATTCCAAAGTTTTTCGCTACTTGCCAAAGCCTGTGCTTTGTTGACACTGGGATGACGTACATCGTGATTTCGCTCTGCGATGATATCGTGGCATGATTTTCCCCATGAGACAAGATCACGACAACAAGCATCAGTCACAACCGTACCTTGATAAATGCTTTTCTCTATTTCCTCTCCGCACTTAGGGGGGAACTTTTCCAAGCATTCCTTTACGGGCTTGGTCTCGTGTTTGTCTGAATTGTCGATGGCAACGCACTCCGTCCAAATTTGTTCGCCCTTTGCCAAAGTTTGAGCTTTGTTTGCACTAGGATGAAGTGCCACAAGGGACGTGTTGAGGAAGGTATCGTGGCATGGTTTACCCAACTTTACAAGATCTCGACAACAATCATCACTCAAAAATCCATTATTGAAAATGCTGTTTCCTACTTCGATCCCGCACTTTTCAGTGAACTGTCTTTCACAGTCTTTAAGATTTGCTGGCCCCTCCAGTGTTGGGGTTGCAAAAGCATTTGATGTCACCTGCAAGAGAAAAATCACCAAAAGATGGCACCTGCTTGGTCCGGCCATAACTCCCTTTGCAATGTTATGTGATTACTCACGAATGTGTTTTCTGGTAATGATCGCTTTGTTGGAGTTTAGTTTCATGTGATAATATATTTATAAGGGAGAAAACATAACCGCATTTAAGACTCAAATGAGTAAACGCTTGTGCGCTCTTTCAAAGAAGTAACGTGTTTAACTGCCTCTCGGCTTTAAATAAGAGAGTTATATTTAAACAGTGCGCACGTGTTTCGATAGCTCGGTTATGTTTAAATGATTTACCGCTAAATTATCAAGTTTTAAATGCAGATAAGTATTCAACAAGTGGTCATTATATATTACACTATTTATGTTTCAGATCATTTAAATTCTCAAAATTCTAGACAATTCCACAATTAAAATATGTTTAGGAAATAACTGTGGACAAAAAATTAAAAGGGCTTGTTCAAGCACGGCGCAAAGCACGAATGGACCGACTGGCCGGATTAGCCCATTTGTCACCCCGAATCTTTGCGTTATGGAAAATTAATTTACCACTTCTAAATTCATCATGTATGATTTTATCCTTCTTCATAAATTCAATGATTTCCGGTAAAACAAAAAATAAATTACTGTGATACTGTCAACAAGAAAAAATTGACTCTTCTTAAGTTGTTTTGGAGAAAAATATCCTACTCAGTATTTTTTTTGTTTTCAACTCTGACCTTGTAGATTTTAGTTGAAGCAGAAGTAACTTTTTGTAGATGAAAAAGAATTAGGGCTCCTCATGTGATTGATTTGAGGAGTGGTTAAAGAATGCACTTAAAATAAAGCAGTGATTTGATTTTTGGGCAACGAGTGATCTCCTCATGTCTATGTAATAACTAATTAATGTAAAAATGTTATATAACGCTGCACAGTCACTAAGAAAATAATGGTAAAGAGTTATTGCGCCAATAGTTAGTGAGTAATGCGTGCACGTCATTGGTGTAAGTACGACTTTAATGAAACTTTGCAAAGCATGCGGCGAGAGTTACATGTGTAACTTAACTTTAACGTTCTATCGAATGTCTTAATTGCATCAGCCACGATGTTTGAAATTGGCGATTGCTATAAAAAATTTAGAACAGTTATTGTTTCCGGGGCTTACGACTACTGTCGGGGTCCGGAATCACGAATCTGTCTTGTCTCATTTCCTTCTCTTCTCGCAATCTGTCCAACACAACAAAAGTCAGAGAGAAACCGGGTTTGCCGGCCTAAAACTCTTTAACGCTTAAGTCAGTAATGGTTGATAATGTCGAGAGAAGAATTAGATCAGAGATCTTATCTGTTGTAGAAGATTTTTGGCTTTATATAAGCGCTGGAGGACGTTGAGTCCTATTCAATTCAGATGTAGGAGAGGCATGCTCCTCTGTGAATATGTCCACGCCGGGGCTGGGCCAGCTTGACCGGTCACGTCGTGGTGGTTCCAGTGGGTCCCGCTAGTGATTATTTGGAAATAAGTCTTGTTTTCTTGCATGGTATTATTTGAGTATTATGCAGGTGGTATGAACAGTTATAAATATTTCATATTGACGCATTGTTTATGGTGTTTATTAATTCGGAAAACAATTTGTCGAGAGTGTAGCATGCACTCACTTTAATCTTAGCAATTATCATTATCATTTCATTTTAGAAGTGAAGCTTTAGATGTTATTGTCAGCAAACGTCTTCCATTTGCTAATGCAACCAATAAACTTTAAAGTTGTACAGTATTTTGAGGAATAAGACTTGCCGCTTATTCACGTACACGCCGACTAATAAAATTGAGCACTGAAGTTTACACATGTTGCATTACAATATCTCCAAATCTAACATCCGTCGGGCAGCTTACGGGCCTTTTAAGAAACATTACTAGAAAATAGGTATTCGAGACCGATGTGCAAATTGGGCGCTTAATTATAGGTGTGTTGTGTTCTTCGATGTGCATGTATTGTGAAAATGCAAAATGTAATAATTTAAACACAAACAGTAGAGCCATTTTCTAAAATGAAGAATAAAATTTATCATATAATAAAAAAATATCGCGTATTTCATATCATATCATGTCTAGTAACCAATTTAATTTTTCTAATTCGACGGAGGAGAAGCAGGTGAACGTGAGATCGCGGCACATAGATTCCAAAGTTTTTCGCTACTTGCCAAAGCCTGTGCTTTGTTGACACTGGGATGACGTACATCGTGATTTCGCTCTGCGATGATATCGTGGCATGATTTTCCCCATGAGACAAGATCACGACAACAAGCATCAGTCACAACCGTACCTTGATAAATGCTTTTCTCTATTTCCTCTCCGCACTTAGGGGGGAACTTTTCCAAGCATTCCTTTACGGGCTTGGTCTCGTGTTTGTCTGAATTGTCGATGGCAACGCACTCCGTCCAAATTTGTTCGCCCTTTGCCAAAGTTTGAGCTTTGTTTGCACTAGGATGAAGTGCCACAAGGGACGTGTTGAGGAAGGTATCGTGGCATGGTTTACCCAACTTTACAAGATCTCGACAACAATCATCACTCAAAAATCCATTATTGAAAATGCTGTTTCCTACTTCGATCCCGCACTTTTCAGTGAACTGTCTTTCACAGTCTTTAAGATTTGCTGGCCCCTCCAGTGTTGGGGTTGCAAAAGCATTTGATGTCACCTGCAAGAGAAAAATCACCAAAAGATGGCACCTGCTTGGTCCGGCCATAACTCCCTTTGCAATGTTATGTGATTACTCACGAATGTGTTTTCTGGTAATGATCGCTTTGTTGGAGTTTAGTTTCATGTGATAATATATTTATAAGGGAGAAAACATAACCGCATTTAAGACTCAAATGAGTAAACGCTTGTGCGCTCTTTCAAAGAAGTAACGTGTTTAACTGCCTCTCGGCTTTAAATAAGAGAGTTATATTTAAACAGTGCGCACGTGTTTCGATAGCTCGGTTATGTTTAAATGATTTACCGCTAAATTATCAAGTTTTAAATGCAGATAAGTATTCAACAAGTGGTCATTATATATTACACTATTTATGTTTCAGATCATTTAAATTCTCAAAATTCTAGACAATTCCACAATTAAAATATGTTTAGGAAATAACTGTGGACAAAAAATTAAAAGGGCTTGTTCAAGCACGGCGCAAAGCACGAATGGACCGACTGGCCGGATTAGCCCATTTGTCACCCCGAATCTTTGCGTTATGGAAAATTAATTTACCACTTCTAAATTCATCATGTATGATTTTATCCTTCTTCATAAATTCAATGATTTCCGGTAAAACAAAAAATAAATTACTGTGATACTGTCAACAAGAAAAAATTGACTCTTCTTAAGTTGTTTTGGAGAAAAATATCCTACTCAGTATTTTTTTGTTTTCAACTCTGACCTTGTAGATTTTAGTTGAAGCAGAAGTAACTTTTTGTAGATGAAAAAGAATTAGGGCTCCTCATGTGATTGATTTGAGGAGTGGTTAAAGAATGCACTTAAAATAAAGCAGTGATTTGATTTTTGGGCAACGAGTGATCTCCTCATGTCTATGTAATAACTAATTAATGTAAAAATGTTATATAACGCTGCACAGTCACTAAGAAAATAATGGTAAAGAGTTATTGCGCCAATAGTTAGTGAGTAATGCGTGCACGTCATTGGTGTAAGTACGACTTTAATGAAACTTTGCAAAGCATGCGGCGAGAGTTACATGTGTAACTTAACTTTAACGTTCTATCGAATGTCTTAATTGCATCAGCCACGATGTTTGAAATTGGCGATTGCTATAAAAAATTTAGAACAGTTATTGTTTCCGGGGCTTACGACTACTGTCGGGGTCCGGAATCACGAATCTGTCTTGTCTCATTTCCTTCTCTTCTCGCAATCTGTCCAACACAACAAAAGTCAGAGAGAAACCGGGTTTGCCGGCCTAAAACTCTTTAACGCTTAAGTCAGTAATGGTTGATAATGTCGAGAGAAGAATTAGATCAGAGATCTTATCTGTTGTAGAAGATTTTTGGCTTTATATAAGCGCTGGAGGACGTTGAGTCCTATTCAATTCAGATGTAGGAGAGGCATGCTCCTCTGTGAATATGTCCACGCCGGGGCTGGGCCAGCTTGACCGGTCACGTCGTGGTGGTTCCAGTGGGTCCCGCTAGTGATTATTTGGAAATAAGTCT